>NC_044323.1:24162678-25421845 GCF_007399415.2 Gopherus evgoodei | reverse complement strand
TGCCTAACTATTGGAGCAGGAGTTAGTGGCCAGGAATGAGAGTGGCCAGGAATGAGAAGTCAGAGTTCAGGAATTGGAGCTAAGGGTCAGATCCAGGTTACCTGGAATGAGGCAAGGCTGAGGTAGGAGCATGACTGTAACAAGGAGGGAGCAAGGCTGGGAACAAGAAGGCACTATCATACCCATGAGTGAGTGCTTAGAGCAGCCAGTACCCCGCTGCTGGTGGTGGTGATGGTGGTCTTAAAAGCATGACTGTGATCCCCTCAGCCAGTCAGATAGTTTGGCCAAGCAGGCAGCTCAGTTGGGGCCCAGCTACACTCATTAGACTGCCTAGGGGTTAAATCAGGAGGGAAGCAGGCTACTTGTGGGTTCTTAATCCTGACACTGGTCATATGAAAAAGATACAGATGAAATTTGGCTCTAAAATGTGTCCATATAACCAGAGTTTTGGGGATGAGATGTAATGAAAATCAATAAGATGTATTTATTCCTATATATATATAGGATATATATACAGAGAGAGATTGGGAGCTCATATATACAGTAGGATGGAACAAAAGTAGATATTGCACTCTTGTCCTCAAGCTGGAAATAGATCTATCCGTTTTCATTAAAATTCAAGTTTGCCTAATCATTCGTTTTAGCCCATTAATTGGCACACAATATTAATATGAAATGGGCCTTCTCCTGCTTTATTTATAAAAAACCCACAGAAAAAAACTTGCAGTCCCTCACACTTTCCTGGATATGCTTTTTTTTCCTCATGTTGGTTGCATTGTAATGGCTCTAGAAAAGAAAACACATAGCATCTGCTGAAGTCTGTGTGTTTACCTGAAATCATAATCCCCAAAAGAGAAAATACTGCACTTGCCAAACTTTCAGTCTCATCCTTTAGTCACGTGCTACGTCACCACAACAAAATGATACACATAGTGGAAAATGTGTAAGTAACTGCATGGAGCCTGTACAAAGAAAAAGACCTTCAAAGTTTATTTCTGCAGCTTTTAAGACTCGGTCAGTGTTGTGGTGCCACCATGAAAGAAGAAACCCCAAAGGAAAATGTTGTGAAGCCATAAAATTCAACCTAAAAAAAAAAAAAGAGAGAGAGAGAAAGGTGAGTTCAGCCTGTCAAATATCTGTAAACTGGAGCTGATGATCATTGGACTTGAAATTTCAATGTTATGATAGCCAAAAATGTGTAAAGAGATATGCCATAAACAGATGCCCTTTTATTTTGAGGACTCAGGTGCTAAGAGCTGAAACAGCTCCAGATTTCAGTTCTGCTGGAAGTCTCTTCTGAAACCCAGGAAGAAAACTAGCAAGAAATCCAGTCTGGTGGTCAACAAGAGCAGTAGATGCCAAGTCTTTTGTCTTTAAGGGAGGTTATTATCTGAATGATTCCTTATGAAATCTCATTATGTAGCGGGCTCTCCTAGTCAGCTGGAAATCACCCCCCATTACCAGAAGCGACGATTCTGGAACTTTACACTGGAGTCTCACTGAATGGGCAAAAGGATAGTCAATGGAAAATGGATAGCTGTCTTCATGCCAAAAACCAACATGACACCAGATTCCCAGTATTTCAAACTATTGTTATTTAGTGTCTCAGATATTGCCCGATTTTGTTTTCTACCCATAACCCAGCTGAGACCTGGCTGTTCTCCCATAATATAAGCTAATCGTCATGGGATAAGAACCTGAATACTTTGGACTGTTTCAATATATTTTACCCAGGTGAAAATACTCTTTTAAAATTTATAACTAGAGCTGGCCAAATCATTTCACACTGTTTTTTATACTTGCAATTTTACAGGTTCAAATAAGACTAAATTACTAAAGTGGAAATCTTGGGTGCAAGAACAAAAGCTAATGTGTGAAAATCTGGCCGAGTATCTCTATCCTCTGAACTCCTCTTGGTTCCTGCAGTGATATACACACCACAGGGGATGTAATGATCCTCTTTGAGACTTGTGGTTATAAGTAAAACATCCCTTTGGATCAATATTTGCTCTTGATCATTATTACTCTTCAGAGGCCTAAAGACATTGAGACTAATGTCCAGCTTCTTTAGACTACTGAGGAGATTCTGTAGGGTGCTTGTCTAGCTAACTGTCCTTTTCTCACACCAGCTTCTAGCAAACACACTGAAAATTAGGATCCTAAATGTGAAATAAAAAGTTTTTAGCCCTGAGGAAATGGTGTATGTGTGGGGGAGGTTCAGGATGCATGACGACTCCTTCCCCTGCACCCCTTTGTAGAGGCCAGGCACAGTCTGGGAAGTGCAAGGGCTGAGTGAAACTAGTTCCAGCAACAGAAGTAATCACTCCAAAGGGAGCAGGGAGGGGAAGCAGCCTGTCTAGTAAGTGTTTTCCACCCAGTAGTGCTGTTAAGAGAGACTGAAGTCTATTTCCTGATACCAGTTGGTATATTCACTCAATAACATCCAATTTTAACTTTCAGTCAAGTTCAACTTTTACTTTATTTCTCAGTAGAAGTAGAGTTTTATGTAATCTGTGTACCTTTGGCAGCACACTGGGATCTATAGCAACATGATGTACTATATCCTTTATTCTTACTGCATCCTAGTCTTTTGAAAAGCTCCACACTCCCTCAGCCCAAGCCAACAGTTCTCAGGATCAGAGCTGTATGTATCTTTGGACTCCTATATTGCCTGGCACTAAAACATGCTGGATACAAAAAGCACTAAGAACTGGATTTCTCATTTTTAAGTCACATGATTATGGCAAACTGGAAAAACATAAAGGATACCACAGTGTCCATAGGGTTATCCAATTTCTTGCAAATTGTTAACATGGAAAAAAATATCTGAGAATTTTCACTCTTGCTCTGTGTGTGAGTGAGTTCTGGATTAGGATTTCTGAGTATCACGACCTTTCCCAGAGGGTTACTTAAATATTTGAAACCACAGTGATTTTAACTATGTGTTGATATGTATCTTTATTAGAAGTCCTTGCACAAATTATGCCTACGCTGCACTCCACAAAGATATGTTTACAGTTCATTTAATTTTCCTATTGCAGTTTATAAACATATCACTTTCGCTTTAAAAACCAATATCTCACAATGGGAAAAATGGGGTGGGGAGGGTTGTTTAAAAAGTGTGTTTTAAATAATATTTCTTGTGTGTTTAAATATTAATCAGAAGGATATTGCCTTTAACAAGAAAAATAGAGTTGGTGAAGGACAGTAAATTATAGGAGATTGTAGCGAGGAGTCCTCACTCCGTGCCGCACCTGAGAGGGACAAGCCAGAACAGGCGCAGCAGGGGGCAGAGCCACCACCACCTGTCCCCGCCCCCTGGAAGTCAAGGGCGGGACAGGAAGTATAAAAGCATGGCCCCGACGTTCAGTTGGAGGGAGGTGGCTGGAGAGGACAGATGCTGGTGCCTGAGCTCTTGTCTGGCCCAGCCTGCCCCATGCTTGGTACCCGGAGGAGCGCTGGCCTGACTTGCCCCATGCTTGGTACCTGGATTTGCTGCCTGAACTTCCCGATGCCCGGCATCCAGAGGAGCTGTCTGAGCTTCCTGATGCCTGGCATCTAGAGGAGCTGCCTGAGCCACCCCACACCTAGTACACAGAGGGGTGGCCTGGACTTCCCGACGTGCGGTATCCTGAGGAACCCATGGTCTGGGACCCACTGAACGGCGCCGGCGGATGGCAGGTACCGAGTGAGGGGGAGATTGGAAGTGGCCCGGGGGCAGCCGATCCCAGTCAGGCTGCAGATTCCCCTGAGCCTTTGTCAGTTTGTTTTGGTCAGGATCCCCACTGACTGTCAGCGGTGTTAACCGCTACTAGGGCCCCGGGCTGGAACGCAGTGGAGTGGGAGGGCCTGCGTTCCCCCTGCCACCCTTCCAAGGGTGGCAGACTCCCCCTCCCTCCTGGCCTGAGGAGGCCATTCAGACTGGTTGTTTGCTCAGCCCCTCCTGAAGGGCCTGAGCCCTGAGTCGCTTGCTGCCCTGCCCTGAGCCAGGGCCTGGGCTTTATACACTTGAACTGCTTATTGCCCTGCCCTCCTCCAGGGCCTGGGCTTCTAGACTGTTTGTTTGTTGCTCAGCCCTGCAGCAGAGGGTCTGAGCCCCCAACTAACTGTATTGTTGCTCAGCCCTGCAGCAGAGGGTCTGAGCCCCCCACTAACTGTATATTATTGCTCAGCCCTGCAGCAGAGGACCTGAGCTCCCAGCTAACTGTGCGTTGTTGCTCAGCCCCGAATTGATGGTTATATTGCTGCTCAGCCCTGAGACAAAGGGTCTGAGCTCCCAACTGACTGTATCCTGTTGCTCCTCCTTGCCGCAGAAGGCCGGAGCCCCCAAGTGACTGTGTACTGACGCTCAGCCCTGAAGCAAAGGGTGGGACCTGGGCCGACAGAGTGTGGTGAGCTGGTGTGGCTACCCTCCGCCCTCAGGGAGAGTTGAGCCCCGGTCCCACCCTTCTACAGAGATCCTGTGAATATTTCTTCCATTTTAATTCATGTGTGTTTTTCTTGGCGTTTTGGGTTCAAACAAAACGTGGTTTCCTCCAGGCCCAGGAACTGACCTAGGTTTGCTGGAAACTATGTTCAAGTTTTCTTAAAAGTGTTCTGACTTGTTAGTAAACCTTACAGCAAACCTTTGCTTGTTTCTTTCAGAGCTGGCATCTACAAAGAGCTAAGCATCCTCACCTCCCATAAAGCTTGGAGCCTTGAAAGACCAGGCACTTTGGACTTCATCCAAAGTCCACTGAAGTCAATAAAAAAACTCCATTGGCTTCAGTGGGCTTTGGATCAGGCCCTTTGTACATAACAAAACCTGAACTGAGCAAGCTCACAGTTCCTAAGGGGAATTTTACACAACCCCAGAAGTGAATTTTTTATCTCTGCAGCAGATCCAAGTATGATATGCAAAATAATCAAATTGCAAAATTAGTCATATAGGTCTCAATTCAGCAAAGCATTTAAGCACATGCTTAACTTTAAGCACACACTGAAGTCCATCCCCATTCAGCATTTATGCATGTGCTTGACATTAAGCATTTTTAAATGCTTTGCTGAATCAGGTAAAATTAAAAATGAATGTGTAAAAATCTGCAAAATAACAGAATTCTTACTGATTGATAAATCCTAACAAGCTTTCTCATGTTCAGCATCAGAATCCAGACTTCAATTCAGCAAAACATGTAAGTGTGTTAAGCAATGTGACTGTGTATGTGCCTAAGTGTTTTGCTGAATTGAGACCCAAGTTCTTGAGTTGGATGGTTTTGGGGGTTACAGCCATTGTTGCTGGATCTAAAAAGGGATTTTCTGACTAAGGAGCAAAAAAAGCTGAGAAAAAGTTAAATCAAAATCAGCACTCCCCACTCCACATGTACCTTGTCCACCCCCTTCCAGTTCAAGCACTGTCAGAAAAAAATTGCAACACATAATACAATGTGCCAGCAAGCAGCTATTAGTAAGGAAAAAGATTGAGTTGAAAATAGGATAGGGGTGTAAGGAGAGATGAGAAAATGTGAGGGGGGGAGGGGAAATCAATTTCAAAGAATTTTTTTTCATATGGCATCAATTATACAGAAATAAGGAAATTGGAGAGCAAGTTGAAAGAACTGATATGGAGGAATTTCCAAATGTGGCTGATATATTGTAAAGACAATAAAATAACGCCAAGGGGTTTACTGAGAAACACCATGGTGTATGTGCGTGTGTGTGTGAGAGAGACAGATGTGTGAAAAGGCCACAGATGGAGCACAATATCAGAGCCTCAGAAATTCCAGGGAAAAGGAAAAGGGAAAGAAAAGCCACTAAATCACATTGTACAAAAATCCATATAGTTCTGGTTTTATAGTAACTGTCTAGGAGATATGTATCCACAAAACAGACAGGAAAGCCCCTAGTCAAATTTCTAAATTCAGTGCTTAAGAAGGGAAAAAGGAAAGATTAAAGGTTGAACATTTCCCCTGTTTGTTTTTTCAAATTTCTCCTTCTGTATTTTTTTTATCATTTGTCTGATTAGCTGAAACCATATTTTGTTTTGCTGAAACCAAGTGGATAGCCCAGGGACAGAATTTGTGTTGTGCTTGTGTTTTTAATCTGAGCATACCAAAATTACTCACTGAGTGGAGGTAATCCAGAGTGATACAAAGGCAGCAGGAGACCCAGTGAAACAAAGAGGATTGTAGTACCTATCTGTCAGACCTATCTGACTGATGCAGTAGAATAACCTGCCTGGGCCTCTTAATCCAGAAAGACTGAAACCACTTCCCTTTCCCTTTTTTTTTTTTTAAGTACACTTGCCCACACAGTAGTTTCTCTCTTAGGCTTTGTCTTCACTGACACAAAGGTGGTATTTTTTAGCCTGAGATAACAAATGCTTGATAGCTATCTCAGTGTAAAATCCTAAATGGAGACAAAGCATCTGTAGTTTTTACCTCGGAGGTAGCCAAGTGAGGTCAGTGCTATATCTTCCACCTTTTCTTGACCTCACCTAGTTTACCTCATGGTAAAATTACAGTTCCTTGCCTTGACTGTGTTTTTACAGCAGGATAGCTAACATGATAGTTATCCCATGAGAGAGAAAAAAACACAAAAAACCTTATTTTTCTCTTTGAAGATGAACACTTAAAAAACACTCCAGAACTTGCAGGGCCTAGAACATGTCTTCTGTCCATTGACAGGATATAGGGAGATGTCTTTTAACAGAGCAGGTTAACATTTTAACATTTGTGACCTTGATGCCATAAATAGTTGTTAAGCATGTGTGACACTAAATGGATTTAGTTATCCTGTAATGGTGGTGTTAATCAGCAGTCTATGTAGTTAGCAAAGGGATAAGCCTAAAGGACTGACTTAAATTCAGCTGAATTTAAGAAAGTTAATAAAGCCCAGGATTAGAGGTCTACAGAAGCAGTGGCATGATTGGTAGGTATCGTTGTACACAAAACTTATCAGGGGAGCTCATAGGGCTCAGATATCAACACAAAACTTCCTCTGGAGTTGATACATGTCTTCCTGTGTGTCTGACTGAGGATGCTAGGAAGAGACCATGAAGGCTTTCAGCTTTAGGTCACCTGGATCAGAACATCCCATGCTGGTAACGACTGGAAGTTGTAAGTTCAGTAGCCTATCCTATGTGAAATCAGTTCTCATTCCAGTTTCTAATGAAGAAATGTTTACATTACTAACCATCATTACAGCTGGCAGTAAGTGATGTTTTTATTAAAATCAGGCTCTGGAGACAGAGGCCTGGGACTGAAAGAGTCATTGGAAATGAACTATGTTTCCACTCCTCTAGATAAAGTGCCTTTTGTTCAGTGTTGAAGATCATTGGTGGGGCAATCATAGAACCACAGAAGTGTAGGACTGGAAGGGATCTCAGTAAGTGATCTATTCAATTCCCCTGCATTCAAGGCAGGACTATGTAATAACTAGACCATTCCTGACAGGTGTTTGTCTAACCTGCTCTTAAAAACCTCCAAGACAGAGATTCCACAACCTCCCAAGGCAATTTGTTCCAGTGCTTAACTACCCTGACAGCCAGTAAGATTTTCTTAATCATAGAATCACAGAATCACAGGACTGGAAGGGAACTCAGGAGGTCATCAAGTCCAGTCCCCTGCACTCATGGCAGGACTAAGTATTATCTAGACCATTCCTGACAGGCGTTTGTATAACCTGCTCTCAAAAATTTCCAATGATGGAGATTCCACAACCTCCCTAGCCATTTATTCCAGTGCTTAACCACGCTGACAGTTAAGAATTTTTTCCTAATGTCCAACCTACACCTTCCTTGCTGCAATTTAAGCCCATTGTTTTTTGTCCTATCATCAGAGGTTAAGAAGAACAATTATTCTCCCTCCTCCTTATAACAACCTTTTACGTACTTGAAAACTGTTATGTCCCCTCTCAGTCTTCTCTTTTCCAGACTAAACAAACCTAGTTGTTTCAATCTTCTCTCATAGGACATGTTTTCTAGACTTTTAATTATTTTTGTTGCTCTTTTCTGGACTTTCTCCAATTTGTCCACATCTTTCCTGAAATGTGGTGCCTAGAACTGGACACAATATTCTAGTTGGGGCCTAATTTGTGTGGAGTAGAGCAGAAGAATTACTTCTCTTGCTTACAACACTCCTGCTAATACATCCCAGAATGAAGTTTGTTGTTTTGGGGGTTTTTTTGCAACAGTGTTACACTGCTGACCCATATTTAGCTTGTGCTCCACTATGAGCCCCAGGTCCCTTTCTGTAGTACTCCTTAGGCAGTCATTTCCCATTTTGTAAGAGTACAACTGATTGTTCCTTCCTAAGTGGAGTACTTTGAGTGTGTCCTTATTGAATTTCATCCTATTTACTTCAGACCATTTCTCCAGATCATGTTGAATTTTAATCCTATCCTCCAAAGCACGTGCAACCACGCCCAGCTTGGTATCATCCACATTATTGCCATTATTTAAACCATTGATGAATATATTGAACAGAACCGGATCCAGAACTGATTGCTGTGGGACCCCACTTCCCATGCCCTTCCAGCATGAGAGTGAACCACTGATAACTATTCTCTGGTAATGTTTTTTCCAACCAGTTTTGCACCCACTTTTGAGTAGCTCCATCTAGGTTGCATTTCCCTAGTTTGTTTATGAGAAGGTCATGTGAGACACTGTTAAAAGCTTTACTAAATTCAAGATATACCACATCTACCACTTCCCCCCATCCACAAGGCTTGTTATCTTGTCAAAGAAAGCTATCAGGTTAGTTTGACATGATTTGTTCTTGACAAGTCCATGATGACTGTTAATTATCACCTTATTACCTTCTAGATGTTTGCTCCATTATCCTTCCAGGTACAGAAGTTCAGCTGACTGGTCTATAATACCCCAGGTTGTCCTTATTTCCCTTTTTTATAGATTGGCATTATATTTTCCCTTTTCCAGTCCTTTGGAACCTCTCTTGTCTTCCATGACTTTTCAAAGATAATCACTAATGGCTCAGATATCTCCTCAGTCAGCTCCTTGATTATTCTGGGATATATTTTTTCAGGCCCTGCCAACTTGAAATCATCTAACTTGTCTAAGCCTCAGATCCTACCTCATATTCGCTATGTTAGACATTTGATTGTGTCTAACCTTTTTGGTAAAATAAAATAAAAACAAGAGAGTCATTTAGCACATCTGCCATTTCCCCATTTTCTGGTATTGTTTCCCCCGCTCATTGAGCAATGTGGGAAACTTGCATTGCTTCTGGTGTCTTTTGTGGATTGAAATAGGTCTCTATCTTCTTGGACTATCAATTAAGAGCATTTTGTGATTTAAAAAATGCAAACCAGAAATGAAAGGAATAAAGTTTGATAATTGGTTCAGAAGTTAACTGAGAAGATCAGTAAGGATTCTCATGATTTCTAAGGTAAAAAGAGAGAGAGAGAGAGAAACATGTCAATGCAATGATCATTGGTTCTTCTGTATTAAACTAATCACTTTATTGATGATGATGATGATGGACAACTATAAAACACCTAAGTGATTTAGGAGCCTAAATTCTATTTTTCCCAAGGCCACTTTTGAAAATGGTTCCCTCATGACACTGTGCTCCTAAATCATCTAGGTGCTTTTGAAAATTTTACCCACATTACTCAAAATGTGATTAGGCACTTTAAAAACTGTTCAAGGACATATGTCTGTTCTGCAAAATTTACAACTGAAGGGCATGATTGTGTTCTGGGCTACTCTGATATATATCCAGTGAAACTCATTCATCATATGGGGGAAGTACTCTCAGTTTATGCTGTAATAACTGAGTTCAGAACCTGTCCTGAAAGAGAGCAACAGCTCAGCAGCTACATGTGCCTGAAAAACAAAGCACATCCAACCTCTTTGGTAATCAATTTGCATTAAAATTAGGATTAAGTTCCTTCATATCTATTTTCTTAATATACATATTTACTAATTTTAACCCAGACATAATATGGATAAACACATGAGACATTCTATGCTCTGCAGATATTGTAGGGCTAAGCTATGGTTCCTTTCCTCAGGCAACTATCCCTTTGTGGACTGGATCCTGCATAGTGCAGAGCAACAACCGAGAGATACAGAAGACCATTAATTCCTGTTTACTCCATTGAGAAAGTGCTCAGCCCCCCTCAGAGATTCCTCAGTATGTTGGAAGATGAAACAGTGCTGTGAATAAGGCAATTACAATCTGGCCCTTAACATATAATATTGCAACCCAACAAGCTTTCTCCTATATTATGTTGTCAAGTGTGTTAACATTACACAGCGCATTTATCTGTTCCTCTTGCAATAGGAATTTAGAAACATTGCTGAATTGCAGATAGTATTTTCCCCTGATGCTGAGTGTCTCTGAAGTATATTTTTATACTGACCACACTCCCCACTGTAATAACAGAACTGGTAAAACAGCACTGAATATGTAAAACATTGTGGGTAAGACTAAATTGCCATGTAAGGCAATTGAAATGTAAGAAAAGTTAACTCCAAAACCACAGAGTTTAGCAACAAGAATCTGAAAAGGTAGAGAAAATTCCACTTTTATCAGCTGTAAATTTGCAAGCAATTCATAAACTTCAGTGGTTTTGGGAAAGCTCTTTCACAAGTGTGTAAAAAAAAATGTTCTCAGTGCCAGTAATAAATGACAGCCGTGTAATTTGGGCAGCAATGTTTCAGGCATCCTCCTGAAATGGATGAATATTTCCCTCAGATTAATTCACGATTCACCATGTTACCAGGGAGAATAATAAGGGTTCTTCCCTCAGGCTTGTCATGTATAAAATATTGTAGCCACTCCATAACATTAAAAGGGCAAGTGAGACTGGACACAGCTTAAAAAAAAAGGCAAACCTAAACTCTGAAAAGGTATCAGCAGCGTGAAATGTGGAACTAATTCGTAGTGACAGCTGTTCTCATGCTTTACCTTGAGACATTTGGATTTAAATGTCAACACAGTGGGATCTTACTCCTTCCTCAAGTATTCGCCATGAAGATGGTTTATACTTTCTCTATGCAAAAAAAATGCACATGCTGCAAATACGAAATGGGTGGGATGTTCAGTGAGGAGCTCTCCCATCAGAAAAATAATCATCCATGTTAATCATCCATATTTTTCTTTACCCTCTGAAATTTCAAAGTGAAATAATCTTATGTGAACAATATCAGCTAAAGGTACATCTGTACTGGAATAAAAGACCTGTGGCATGATCACGGTTGACCTGGCTCAGCTGACACTGGCTTATGGGCCTTTGGCGGCAAGGTTAACTACTGCAGTGTAAACATTTGGGCTTGGGCTAGACTCTGGGTTCTGGAACCCTTCCCCTCATGTGGTCCCAGAGCTCAGGCTCCAGCCCAAGGCCAAACATCCACACAGCAATTTTACAGCTCCACAGCCTGAGTCCCATTAGCCAGAGTCAGCTGACCTAGGCCAGTCACGTGTGTTTAATTGCTCTGTAAACACACTAAGTGTGCAATAATACAGTCTACTAATGAACTCACCTTCCACAGAATTTGACCTGGCATATTTAATTGCAAAGATGCTTGAGAACAGAGTGCACACTGAAAGATTGATCCTGCCCCCTATATTCTCTGTATGTCTTTTAAAAATCTGCTAGTGCGGTTACGCATGCATGCTTAGTAGCTACTTCTAAAGACAGGGCCTGAACCAAAACCCAAAGAAGTCAATGGTCTTCAGATCAAGTACATCTGTGGCAATGTGTGTATCCTGCTTGGTGAAACAAATGAGCAGCTTCCTTATACCTCAAAAGGTGATTAGTCAAGAAACCTGCCTGCATTGACCCTTACAGTGAAAAATGTTGCTGACCCCCTGCACTACGGAATTAATCATAAATTAAAGCTGTTTTATTATTTTTACCCTTCAGTATTCGCTTGTATTTGAAAAGTCCTTTAAATGAGAAGGTTAAAGGGTGTTGATTACAGTCTCTAACAGCAACCTTTCAGAAGTGGTGTACCAAGTTCACTGTAATTTAAGGTTTTGTGTGCCAGTAATACATTTTAACGTTTGTAGAAGGTCTCTCTCTCTGTCTATTATAAAAACTACTGTTGTATTTAAAGCAAATAAGGTTTTTAAAATATTTAAGAAGCTTCATTTAAAATAAAATTAAAATGCAGATCTTATCAATTTAATGTGATCCTTGCCTGGGATCCTTGTCTGGGGTTCCAGCCACCAGCCCGGCTCAGCCCGCTGCCTGTCTGGGGTTCCATTTACTCAGCCAGCAGCAGGCTGAGCGGGCCGCTGGCGGGCTGAGCGGGGCCGGCAGGGGACTGAGTAGCTCAGTCCTCTGCCAGTCTGGGGTGCTGGCAGCACTCAGCCTGCTGCTGGTCTGGGGTCCTGGCCACCGGCCCCGCTCAGCCCACTGCCAGCTGAGTGAATGGAACCCCAGAGCGGCAGCGGGATTCCAGCCGCCAGCTCCTGCCAGCCAGGATCCTGGCCGCTGGCCCCTCTCAGCCCACTACCAGCCTGGGGTTCTGCTCACCCAGGCCGGCAGAAGGCTGAGTGGGGCCGGCAGCCGGAACCCCAGACCGGCAGCAGGCTGGGTGCTGCCGGCACACCAGACTGGCAGTGGACTGAGCCACTCCGCTCAGCCTGCTGCTGGCTAAGTGAATGGAAATCCAGGCCAGCAGCGGGCTGAATGGCTCAGCCTGCTACCACTCTGGGTTTCTGGCCACCGGCTCCTGCCCACGAGGGTCTCAGCTGCCGGCCTGCTCAGGCCGCTGCCAACCTGGGGTTCCCTGGGGTCCCCAGGCCAGCAGCGGGCGCTGAGTGGGGCCAGTGGCCAGGACTCCGGCTGGCAATGGGGCAGCAGCTGTAACCCCAGAGCAGCTGTGGGCTGAACCGCTTAGCCCACCGCTGCGTGCCATAAAAAATTGGCTCGCTTATCACCTTTGGCACGCATGGGGTAGGTTGCCAACCCCTGGTCTATAAGTACCTACATGGGGAACAAATATTCAATAATGGCTTCAAGCTAGCAGAGAAAAGTAAGATATGATCCAATGGCTGGAAGTTGAAGCTAGATAAATCCAGAATAGAAATAAAGTGGTTTTTTTTTTTTTAACTGAAAGAGTAATCATTGGAACATATTACCAAGGGTCCTGGTGAAATCTCCACTACTAACCATTTTTAAATCCAGATTGATACTTTTTCTAAAAGATGTGCTCTAGAAATTATTTGGCGAAAACGTTATGTCCTGTAGTATGCAGGATGTCAGATGAGATGATGACAATGCTCATTTCTGGCCTTGGAATCTATGAGAATACTTGAACACAAGGGAAGTGATAATTATCCATCTCCAGGTTTTCAAAGCAAGACTCGATGTCTTTCTGGAAGATATGCTTTAATCAAACACAAGATGTTGGGGTAAATGAGTGAAATTCTGTTATACAGGAGGTTGGACTAGGTGATCTTATGGTCCCTTCTGGTCTTAGAATCTTTGAAAACATGAATACAGTGTTTGTTACTATAATAATTCCTTGTTCCCACTTTAGTCTATTTAGATTGTAAGCTCTTTGGGGCAAGGATTGTCTCTTAGTATGTTCCTGTACAACACGATAGGGCCAGGATTAAATCAGGGTCTTTTGGTGCTACTGTAATACAAATAAATAAAATAATAATAAAGGAGTAGTCTCTGTTTTCTTGGTGTGAATAGTCTCAGAACTGAAGTTATCCTGTATCAGGCATCTAAAGAGATTAGCCCTCCAGTCTGTAACTAGAGATACTAAGTGCACCAGTTCTTCCTAGGGATTTTCAGTTTTTCAAAACAGACTCAAATAAAATCAAAATGTGCATATCAACCCCTATTCAAAACCACAACATTACTAGCTACAGATTTGGATTATTGAGACTTTAATTTTTCCTTGTGATTTTGAGTCAATATAAACCTGGCCATCAATATTTTTGCCTGTAAAGCATTGGTAAACTGTGTTTATTTTTATATTTCTCTTTTCCCTTTCACCAACCTTCCTCTGGCTAGAGTAAAATGTGAAAGCCTGTGTTTCCAGCTGATGCCACGCTATGTAGCCATTGGCTTAAGGGAATGCTAATGCTAAGCCAGCTGAGGATGTGGTCACTGTTTGTTCTGTCATCCTGAATACTAAAGCTTGCTGACTTCGTCTACTTTGCCATGGACCAGTGACTGCTGATCAAAGTCTTGAACTTCGGCCTATGGTTGTGTACCTGGTATCTATATTTCCTCTTAGTCACTTCTTAGCCTGTCAGCATGGGGTGTTGTCCTTTTTTTCATATTAATGGAGGCAAATATCAACCTATACTTGTTTGACATGTGGCAGAGCAGGTTGGGTTTGCTGGTTAACCTTGGTGCAACCTATCTCCTGAACTTACTTCTGATTGTGACTTATGGCTCTTTCAGTATCAATCATATAATATTGTGGAAAAACCTCACTGCAAAATTGAAACTCAGGCAAATGCAGCTCAGCCAAATAAAAATAAAATGGAATAAAAATGTGACCAGAACAGTGCTAGCGCAGTAGGCCGGCAATCACTATTAGTACTTATGGAAACACAGAACTAGAAGGATAGCAAGCAGAAGCTATTATTGAGCTTTTCTGAGCCAATCTGAGGGGAATATTAAGCTGTCTTCCTGCAATGTGGTGTCTGGCTTCTGAAGGATTCTTCCTGGCAATCAACTTTCCCATGAAGCCAGCTCAGACTTTGTAGATTGAATCCAAGATCATGGACCTTTATTGAAAGCTGCTAGCTTTTTTATGCCATCTGCCCTTTGGGAGTCCATACCCATGGTGCAGGATTCTTCTTGGGCATCCACTTAATGCTGTTGCGTGACAGGTAGGGCCCTACCAAATTTACAGTCCATTTTGGTCAATTTCACGGTCATAGGATTTTAAAATGGTAAATTTCATGATTTCAGCTATTTAAATCTGAAATTTTATGGTGCTGTAATTGTAGGAGCCCTCACCCAAAAAGGAGTTGGGGGGTGGGGGTCGCAAGGTTATTGTAGGTGGGTTGGGATATTGCTACCCTTACTTCTGTGCTGCTGCTGGTGAGGGCGCTGCCTCCAGAGCTGGGCAGCTGGAGTGCAGCGGCTGCTGGTTGGGTGCCCAGCTCTGAAAACAGAGCTGCTGCCAGCAGCAGTGCAGAAGTAAGGGTAGCATGGCATGGTATGCCGCTCAGCTGTGAAAGCAGCACAGAAGTAAGGCTGGCAATACCCATGACCCCCTAAAATGACCTTGTGACTGCCCTGCAACTCTGTTTTGGGTCAGGACCCCCAATTTGAGAAATGCTGGTCTCCCCCCATGAAATCTGTATTGTATAGGGTAAAAGCACACAAAAGTCCAGATTCCACAGGGGCAGACCAGATTTCATGGTCCATGATGCATTCTTCATAACTGTGAATTTGATAGAGCCCTCATGATAGGACGATGTTTGCACTGTTTCACAAAGATTCTTTTCTTGAAGGATCTCTGCTGCAACTTGTACACACATTGGGCCAAGTTTGCTGTCCTGCACTCACATGAGTATCACCTCACTCTGTTCATTGCCCTATTCATTTAACTGGCATTGCTTACAGAGTAAATTATTGCTCAACAAGAGGAAGCATAGCAGAACCTCATTCAGTATTTAGGGTTCAGTCAGTGGACGCTAATGCAGCTGCTGTGGGCAAGCTTCAATGTTCATCCAAGTAGTTCACCCAGCTCTAACTTTGAAGCCTTTAATTTTTACAGAAATTGTACTAGCAGGTCATTTCTTCTTTAGTTGTCCTAAATACAGCTTAAAAGAATGGACTCCCCTTTGATTTAAAACTGAAAATTAATTTTAGAGCATAAACTGTTAGTTGCACCTGTGTCCATAACGATCTAGCTTTTACATGCATCTCAAAGCTTCTCTGTTTAGCAGTAATTGTAATGAAAATGGTACTTAAGCCATTATGGTCAATAACTCATCTATTTGAAAAGACTAGGTTTAATCAAAACAATTGCCGCACCCTCACTGGTGCATACTTTATAGCTTATGAGTTTTTCCCATGTGCTGTCTAATTACAACACAGGCAGCAATCCAGTACATTAACACTCTAGATTGGATTCTTAGTCATGAGTGCCCCACTAAAAAGTAGGTAAGCAGGGTCAGAGGACAACTATGTGCATCATGTGTATGTGGAAAAGAAGGAAGAAATGAAGGAAGAAAAATGGCTAATTTGAGTAGCAGAGGGAGAGTTGCAGTGTCCAATTTGTTTTTCTTTGCTGACTCATATAGAAAGAAGGGTGTCCATTAATATAATTCAGTTTACACAAAATTTGAGATACTTTCTATTAAATATTTTAAATCATCAAAAATTGAATGATCTGGTACAGTAGCATACACTGGGCTAGATTCACCCCATTCTGGTGCACTAATACATAAATTAGGCCCCAATTCAGCAAGGCACTTTAGCTTGTGGCTTAATCAAAAGCCTCTTGGGCCTGATCCAAAATCTATTGAAGTCATTGGGAATATATTTACTCCAGTGAGGTTTGGATCAGGCCTACAGTAAAGACCAATACACCCTGTGGGGACTCAACCCAGGGGGAGTACAGGTCATGTTCCCATCACTGCCAGCCCTGCCCAGTGGGTTATGCTGGAGAAAAATTACTTTAATTTCTGCTTTGCACCCTCTCAACCTCACTCCTAGAGGATTTGATCCCTTGCCCCTCCCAGAGGCAAGCCAGCACCCTGAAACGAACTTGTCCCATTATGTATTATTTGCAGTTTAATGGTTAATTATTTTTAAAGTAATTGTCTTATACCATCTACTTTCTTCAGCACAAAGTCAGGCTATTTTTCTATGATATCCCATACCTATTTAACCTATTGCCACACCAGTTTTATGTATACTGCATGTATAATATATCAAATTACATATATGAGGATATGTGATACATATGTCTCTATCAGAAAACATTGGCAGGAGAGAAGATTTCTGCTTTGGAAAGTTAAAAATAAAACTATTCAGTCCTTTTATGTCCCACATTTCTATGCCTATTAGTGACATTTATACTTTTACAGTCTGAGGGGCTAACACTTATGCATGTGCTTAACCTTATTCATGACCCTCTGAAAACAATGGGGCTAATCAGACAAGCACATGTATATACACCTCTACCTCGATATAACGCTGTCCTTGGGAGCCAAAAAATCTTACTGTATTATAGATGAAACCACGTTATATGGAACTTGCTTTGATCCACCGGAGTACACAGCCCCCCCCCGGAACACTGCTTTACCATGTTATATCCAAATTCGTGTTATATCGTGTCGCGTTATATCAGGGTACAAGTGTATTTGCAGAACTGGAGCCTAAAAACAATGTGGATCAAACCTTATACTTTAAGGCATAAGATTACCATGGGCAGGTGCGGGTATAAAGATGGAATTTTGACTTAGGTGCAACATTGTACATTAGGGACGATGCATTACAAAGTGTGAAGTAAAGCTGACTGAATAATATTTTATGAATATTTGTAATTTCATTTACATATATATATATAGAAATAATTTTTCCCATCATTAGACCCAGACCTCATATGGAATTTCTGCCTTCTGCTGTGATATCAGCCATCGTTTACTACTGAGAAAAGGATATCAGCATTAGCTGGACAAATGGGATGTTGTCTTCTGTATTCCTAAAAAAGTCAACAAACAACAACAATCTCAGAATAAATCAGATCAGGAGCACTGTAAATAAGAAATGCATTCTTTATGCCTATTTATTCAGAACTTTTTCAGAGTGCAATTTTTTAATCTCACATAATTTACTATATAAAACCATGGAACTCTTTTATAATCCACCAGTTTCATTCTGTGACCTACCAAGGTGTAGTACTGGTTTCACAACTTCAGGACTTCTATCTTTTCCCACAATCTTGCCGTTTCAGAAGAACTTTCATTAACAAGATAACTCGTGTTTCTGCAACAAGCCTCAACATTTCTGTTCCCATACGTTAGCAAACCGCATGGAGAGGAAAACTACTAACTAAGTTGTTTCTCAGGAGGCCGGGTGAGGCATACCCTTGGAAAGTAACGTTGTGAGCCAAGGACAGTTTGTATAAGTGCACTTCATTGAGTACATTTTTCACTCTACCGAGAAACTGCCCTCTGGCAGATTCCTTCCATGTTTTCTCAGCACACCCATAAATCTTGAAACCCCTTCCACAGAAAAAAAAATAATAAATGATACTTACTCAGAGGCAAGCATAGCAAATCAGTTAATATGGTCTTTTATTAAAGACAGATGAATGTGTGGGATGGTGCTGGAGAAAAACATCACAGGCTTCTTGCTGACTGATTAAGTCTTTTGACACTCAGGTTTTATTATTCAATAGATCCATCCTTTCAATGTTTAAAAATAAAACAATCTTTCTGAAGTTATAGAAATAAAAACACCTAAAAAGTATGAATCCTTTTTACCTACCATAGGGTAAGTAAATAGGCCTTCCAGGGTAAGTCCCCAATTCCAGTGTTTAAAGAGATCCCTGCAGTGAACAGTGCTGACAAAGTGTATGTACATCATCCATTCATTAAGCTGCATTGCTTTTTTCAGTGCCGCTACCGCTGAAGCCAACTGTGTGAGTGCAATGCATTCGCTCTGGAAGGATTTGTGCTGTATCATGCACTGGGGAGAAATAACTGTTGAGTGCAATTTAACTCTCTAAGTTGGAGGGGGGAAATGAATAGTAATTACTCCTGCTCACTTCTCTTTCAGGAAACACGTATTTTAAAGGCTCAAGTAACTACTAAAGTAGTTGCATACAGAGCAGATTTGAAATATTTTTGAACAGTATGAAATGCATGATATTTGCAGCCTCACAAGGACCACTGATGGCTAAAATGGCTTTGGACCCACTATTTACTATTTATAAATCAGGCATAATTGAAATGCTGAACAGAAATCTAACTTTCTCATTAATGCAAGAAAATCTTTTACACTTGTCATTATATGCTGTGCACCATGTAAGACTGCTGTTTAGATTTTCTAATGCACATAGCCAATCTTCTCTAATTGAGGATGGATTATCTGTGGCCCTGAGCCACGACTCCTGACTCTGAACACTCATGTAGAGACGTTTATTCAACATTCTCCAATTCCAATATGGGTTTTTTGTAGGTCACAATTGTTAATCTGCTACATCATGAAGCAGAGATGGTAGGGAAAAAATGTCCACACTTTTTTCTAAACTAAAATGGTCATATTCCAGTTTTTCAATATAAAAATGAACCTGAACAATTTTTTTCATCAAAAATCAAAACAATGTGATGAAAAAATATGGCCATAATTTTTAGCGATTTGCACAGTGAAGAAACAGTAATTGTCCACACATCTGTGTCACTGTTATTTCTATTTCCTGACACTGTGATCCCCATCCTCCTCTCATTGAAGTCAATGGCAAAATTGCAGTTGGAACTTTATCTACAGTGGACTGAAAAACCAATCATAGTGTAATAACTACCTAGAGACATTATTGATCATGGTGTGAGGAATAATTCTGTATTCTTTCTGAGGCACCTCAAGAATTGCTAACCATAAGCAATTTCCACAAAACTTTGGACTTCCCAGATATGTTGGCAGCTTTTGGAACACCGTTGCTTTGCTTCAGCCCTGCCTAAGAACAAAAGTGTATTGCCGTGGAAAGCACAGTTTAAAATATCTATCTACTTTCAGCTTTTCAGGATTTTACTTTGAAATGAACTACTTAAAAGCTTTTGTTTACATTCCGCCTTTCTTGCACTTTATATTCTTTACCAATGCACATTAAAGAGTTCACAAAAATGCATCCTGACCTGTTTAAAGTATGTGATTAACTGCTAATACGAGATAATAACTTGCAAGGAATTGACAGAGATGATCATGTACAATTATATTTGATGATGCTAAATCATAATGATCAGTTTGGCTACATTTTAAATAGTATGGTGGCTGATAAATATTCATGCATTCTGTATACATGTGAGCTCTGATATAAGTCTGCCATAACTTACTGGCCTTTTAAACTCTTCTTTAATTATCTTCCTGATAACAGCACCTCTTGTATTGCAGGGACATCTCATAGCTGCCCCTATATTTAGGTTGTCTAACATCTTTTCTTTATAAAAGATTCTGATGAACTTATTTTTGATAAGTATTCACACCACCTTTGTTTGCAGCAGGTCTTTGATAGTCAGCAGTGGGAAATGTCCTCAGGCTACAGAAGTGCCTTTTCTTTGTCCTGATAAATTCTGTTCAGCTTTTGCTGAGCTATAAAATTGATAAAATCACCATTTCACTTTCCTCAGCCTTACTAAATGCATGAATATTGTAAGGCCCAGTTAAGGGCTGTCCTTAGGATTTATGGAGCCCTGTGCAGTATTATTAAACTTGTGCCCCTTTGGCCAATGGCAGCCTGGGAGGGGGGGACGAGGCAGAGAGACACAGTTCCCCACAGAGATCCCCGTACTCACTTCCTGATGCAGAATGTGCTGCACTGACTCATTTGGCTCTGTGAATACAGCCCCTGCCTAAGGAGACTGCAGTGTGCACTGGGTGTGCGGAAGTCAACCTGCTTTTACTTTCTGTCATGGGTGGTGGGTGAAGTTGCCACTTGGGGAGGCTAGCTGCCCAGTCCACCTCTTCTGCCTGTGGCCTCGCCCATACTCCACCTCTATTCTGCCACAAGTCTCGCCCCTGCTCTGCCCAGGCCCCGTCCTCTCTCCACTGTCTCCCTCCTCTCTTCCCTTCCACTCTCCGCTCACCCTCTTCCAGCCAAATCCCTGAACCCAAATGAAGCAAATGAAATTTGAAAAAAAACCACTCTTCTGCAATTTCTTACTAAAGAAAATGGAGCATGTTTTCCACTGCATGCCAGAAGATGAAGATTGTACATGTGGAAGGTACCTAATTAAAAGCACTAAATTTGGGAATAAAAAAATGTCAGGTTTTTTGATATATCCTGAAGTTTGTCAGAGATTTATTTGCAAAAACTTTGTATTAAGGTCAAGTCAACTATCCTGCTGAATACAACATTAAATATTATGGAATACATGATGCCGCTCTTCTCTGTTTTACATTTTCTTAGTGTTTCTAAGCTGATTTTATATTTTAAATGTACTCTTAAGCCTTCATAAAGTAATCATTGCAGATTACTGCATATTTAACTCATTGAAATAAAGACATTATTTTAAATTAATCAGTCACAGAGGTTTAGTGTGTTCATAGCAATGTTCATTGCTTTTAGAAAAAGGGAACACTAATTTACTGAGTGAGATCTCCATAACAATACACATGTTTATGAAATTTCACCAACTTTAAAAAATATGTTTCCAAAGATTTTAGGCATAACAAAGGATTTTATAACTTACTAAGGTACTGATTTTGATGGAGGACTCTATTAAAATTAGTTCATCAAATAGAACTAAGGAAAGGGAAACTCATTTGTCCAGTTATCTGGAAGGAAAGGAGTGTTGTCTCTTTAAGGGCTCTCTTCAACGGGGGGTGCGGGGAAACGAAGGGAGAAAAGGATGGACAAAAAGGACAGGGAGACTTTGGAAGCGCCTTGCATAATGACAGGTTTCAGACTAGCAGCCATGCTAGTCTGTATCCACAAAAAGAACAAGAGCACGTGTGGCACCTTAGAGACTAACAAATTATGCTCAGATAAATTTGTTAGTCTCTAAGGTGCCACACGTACTCCTGTTCTTTTTGGAAGCACGTTTTTTGTACTATACTAATTAAAACTAAAATGTGTATTTTAGAGAAGGGTGGACTTTTGAATGATTTATTTAAAATACTATATCTGAAGATCCAAGCATTTAAGACTAAAGATGAATACTCATATTGTGCATCTAAAAATCTATACAAGGATTTTTTAGAAAAATGATTTTATAATCTTCAGCAACACACTATTGAAATATTTTTAAAGCAAATTTTAAACTAAGATCCTGTAGACTAACATGTTGCAAGTAAATATTACAGCAGGGATCAGCAACCTTTGGCACACAGCCCACCAGGGAAATCCGCTGGCCGGCCAGCACTGTTTGTTTACCTGCAGCGTCCGCAGGTTCAGCCAATCACAGCTCCCACTGACCATGGTTCACCATTCCACGCCAATGGGGGTTGCAGGAAGTGGTGATCAGCACATCCCTCAGCCTGAGCCACTTCCCGCAGCCCTCATTGGCCTGGAATAGCAAACCACAGTCAGTGGGAGCTGCAGTTGGCTGAATCTGTGGATCATAGATTATTAGGGTTGGAAGGGACCTCAGGAGATCTAGTCCAACTCCCTGCTCAAAACAGGACCAATCCTCAAATGACTCCCTCAAGGATTGAACTCACAACCCTGGGTTTAGCAGGCCAATGCTGCAGGTAAACAAACCATCCCAGCCCACCAGTGGATTTCCCTGATGGGCCACATGCCAAAGGTTACTGATCCCTGGCTTAGCTGTGTGACTACCAGGAGACATGGGTGACTCTACTCATTCCTCTTGGGCAGCTCTTACAGAGTTGTCATGGATTGGTATTTCTCCTCACTGTGAACTCTCAACTATGGACTCCTGTTGGTTTAATCCTTTCTGCTTTGCTTTTCAACACATTTGTTAGATGGCCTCTTGAGTCAACAAAATGTGGATGACATGGAGCTGTAAGTATCTCCTCCCCAGAGAAGATAGCTCCATCATGAACTACTCCAATATCTGAAAGAAAGAAGAATCTGGATTTGAGTATCTATCTCAAGCTTAACCCCAAGTCTCAAAGGAAACGCTGCTGCTAAGTGTGTGAGTGTGTGTGGGGTGGGGGGAGGGATGGGCTGTGAATTAAAGAAAACCTGCAGAAAGTATGATTGTTCCCTCTATTGAAGGAGTCTGTTCCTCGGTGGTCAAGGAGGTGCAATTGTGGAGACATACCTCATTGAGCAATCTGTCCACATTGGCTAGATTCCCAGGTTGCAGTGGTGATGGGAAGCAACTTTTTTCATCTCCAAATGGCAAGAAGGTTGCATCCATGCCTCTCACATGCAGATCTGGCCATGGTTTCTTCTATATTGATAAGAATATGAGCGTCACTAGGGACATTGCAGCTGAAAGCATTTAGGCTACAGTTTACAGGAGAAATGACAAAAGGTTCTTGGTGAATGGAAGCTGGATGAGAAACTCCTTACCAGAAGAAATCAGGATGAGCTCTGGCCTTGTCTCAATTATCACCCAATCTGTAGTGCTCTGAACTATTTTTTCTGTGATAGGCAGACATAGGCAGAATAATTCAGAGAGTGTTGGATGGGGAGGAGCATGCTGAGCAGTGTCTCTCACACAGGGTCATAGCGTATATCTACACAGCAATGGAAAACCCGAGGCTGGCCCATGCCATCTGATTCAGGCTCGCAGGGCTCAGGCTGCAGGGCTGTTTCATTGCCATGTAGACTCTCTCACTCCAAAGGGTCCTAGACCCCGGGATCTGGCCCAAACCTGGAAGCCTACATAGCAATGAAACAACCCCTCAGCCTCAGTCCTGCAAGCCCAAGTTGGCTGGCACGGTCCAGCTGTGTGTTTTTCTTTGCTGTGTAGACATACCCAAAGCATTTACAGCCAGAAAGGATTGCTGGATCGTCTTCTGCCTGCAGTTGCCATTATGCAGACAGAGGAAGAGAGGGTCATGGCCCTGGCCATGATCCTAATACAATGGGCTATGTTCTTTATGGCCTAAAGAGAGCAACTGGGCGCATTCATTCAAACACTCTAGAACTTAAGGGAATAGAGATTTTATATTGCCTCTGTATCCTTTCCTTCTATAGTGCAAAGCACAAAGGCAGACACAATTCAGCTCTTAACTTTTAACTTAATATTAAGTTTTCAATGATTTCTAACAAAATTCTGATCAAAGTGTATGAAAGCTGGATTTTTTATAGTTCTTTATGCACAAACTTAAACCTCTATTAACTGTAAGAGAAATAACATTGAGGCAGCTCCTGTGGGGGGAGGTGCTAGCATTTAGCTTTTTACTTATTAACACAAATAATCTTCCCTCTTGCTGTTTTTAGAATTTCAATAAAACTATTAAAAATTTAGAAAATGTCTCTAGGGGAAAAACTCTTAATAGGGGTATTTGCAGATTTTCTACACGTAATTGAAGGTTCAGGTTAATGACTCCCAAGTCAATGCTGATGCCCCTGTGACCTAAGGGAGTTGCTCTATCTTCTTGCTCTTCACTACAGTGGGAGCTTGAGACCTGGGTTCAAGTCCCAAAAGATCATTTGCATATGTGAGGTAATTATAATAATTATCTACTGGATCTGTGTGCATGGCAGCAATATAAAAATGTTACAGATCGGGTGTGTGATTGAAAAGGAACTATTCAGGGCTTAAAGGTCACAGCAGCAGGTAGAGTTATGATAAATGTCTCTAAACCACTGGAGCATGCTAGTCAGTTACTCTTAGCCTGTTTAAATATAGTAAATATTTTTCCCAAGTCTCCAATGGAGCCCAAAGTAACAGAATAAAAATGCTACACTTCCAAAGGAAAAAGTGAAAGTTTATGAAGTGAACACTTTCTCTGAATGAATCCAAGAAGCCCCACTTCTGCTGTGATACAGACAAGAAATCAACCAACCAGTAATGACAAGATTGCAGCCACAGAGCTGATTTTATTCATTAAAATAAATGAAGATGTTTTGAAACCTTCCATAAGCCCCTTTCTCTAATACAAAAGTGCAATGATGCTAGCAGCAAAAGTATTTAAACTGTGGAAGCCATGATCCACTGAATCTTAGAAACTGGGGTGGAAATGCTGAGCCTTTAGAGCTCTATAATGGGAGTTTTGTTATTGACTTCAATCAAGTCAGGATTTCTCCCAGTATTTTCAAGATGGTTTCACCAGAACTTGTATTATTTTTAAGGCCTAAGCCTGCAATTAGCTCCACTGAGTCATGCCCAAGGCCCAGGATTGGAGTCTTATCGTGACTACATGATGAACAAAAAAATGGCCATCATTCACGTGGGGCTTGTTACATTCTCGATCATTGTCAAATTTCCATAAAGCAACATTTAAAAAGGTACCATAGCACAGGAATGGTTAACTACCTTCAATATTTTGGCTGAGATATGATCATTGTAACTTGCGGGGCTCACAAAAACCAGTAAATCTTCCAAACCACTCTGCACTGTGTACCTCAAAGCAACACCCTAGAAGCCCCATATTCACCACTGTCATATAATATGAAATGGTTTGTACAAAATATGCCTTGTGAGATACCATTTTAAAAGTCTTGATCTGTTAAACATTAATATCCTGTTGGATTGCATGTGCTATCATTGTATATGAAGTTTTGCTATGTGTGTGTTACTGAAATATGTTGTGAGGTTGGGAACACACACAACCAACCTTTCAGGTACAACCATGGAGTAGACAGTGCTAATTGCCACTATCCCAAGAACTGTATACAGTGGAAACCTCCCAGAGAGAGCACATATAGGCAATGGAGAATGTTTGACAAATGTGGGCCGTCACAAACATAGATCTTTCCAGCAAGCTGGAAGAAATTATAAAGAGGTGAAGTGACATCTTGACTTGGCCTCACTCCCCCGACAACTCAATAGCAGGAAGCACATCTGGAGGACAAAGAGTTTGAACCAGGGGAGGGTGGTCCAGGTTGGAGAAGAGTCCTAGCCTAGGTATTCAACAAGACTATCTGTCAGAGTGAGACACTGCTTGATTCAAATCCAGTTTAGTTTAACCTTAGACTGCAGATTTATTTTATTTTTCAGGTAACCAACTATGATTGCTATAGTTACTACTTATAATCACTTAAAGTCTATCTTTCTATACCTAATAAATCTGTTTTGTATATTACCTAAAACAGGATGTTTTCTTTGAAGTGCTTGGGAAATCTCAGCTCAGTTTACAAAGGCTAGTATATGTCCTCTCCACATCAAGGGAGGGGTGGACTGGTTAATGAACGTACACTGGTCAGACTTCTGACCAGGACATGACAGTATATTCTGGGGTGCAAGGCTGGGGAGCTGGAGGAAATTGGTTAGGGCCTCTCTACTGTTGGTTTATGAGTGGCTGGGAGAAGCATTCATATAACTCAGTTGTGTGTGTCCCTGCCTTTGGATGTCTGTGTAAGTGCAGTACCTGCCAGAGGTTTCTATCTTGCCAACTGCATCACAGTGTGACAAGGATACCCTAGGCTGGTGGGACAGTGGGCTCAACAGTCTCGCAGTTCAGGTTGCATCCTGGAAAAATCCCATCACAACTATATCTTTCTGACACCCCTCTATGCGAAGTATGGCCAAAATAATTAGCACAAGTTTGCAGAAAATGTGAGTGGATGAAATGACCAAGCTCTAAACCCTTGATGAAAAACATGGGTTAAACACTAGCTTGACTTGTATGGGAGGAAATGAAAGGTGCAGGGAGAGGTCATGGAGGGAATATCCTTTGAACACCTACAAAACCCTTATTATTTTTTATTAATTATTGGCATTTGACCTAGAGGCCTCATATAATAATAATATGGTACCTGCCCCATAGGACTTACAACTGATGCAGAATTAAGGCAGACTGGTGACTTACACCCGGTGGCTGCTGGTGGAGGGAACCTGGCTAACACATCGCATTGTATTGTGTGGCCACAAGTCAGTATGGTCAGATGATTTAGGAGCCTGGCTAGACTCTCATCAGTCTTAAACTCCCGCTGATTCCCAGAAGCAGGCAGCAGGAGACAATGCATATGATCTCTTTTGGACCAGCCACAAAGAAAATTGCTCCATGTGCTGCTTCAGGTAACTTTGAGCCATTCTTTCTGGTCAAGCAGTCAGTATGTCTCAGAGTCAGAGAACATCTGCTCTAGCACTCTAGCTTTGCCTTCTCCCATTCTCCCAAGCCTGCAGTACACCTCTGTAAAACCAAAAGCCAAAACCCAGTCTCACATTCTTAGGCTTGTAGTACAAAATACAAAAAAACACCAACATACTGTAGATATTTAAATTTGCATATCTGTGAACAATATTCCTCTGCTGTATTCCAGATCCCATCATTCATCTACTGTATAATGGAACAAGGGGAAGGCTTAAAATAATTATGGGATTAAAAATTCAGAAGATTCTCAGCCTCAGATAGAAGCAACAGAACTTGTAATTTGATGCCATCTGAACTACAGCAAGCCAATGGGAAGCAGGAGAACATTAATTTTTGCAGCTGTTTTGTTCAATAACCATAATAATGTAGTTGTTAGACATAGACAAACCACATCGGCTCTGGCAGAGCAAAAATAGGATCCAGAGCTAAGTACCTGTTAAGCTTTGACTGTGAAATGTTTACATATAATATCAGTTTTTCTCCAGTGCAAATGACACTAGGTGCCAGCTGTCACTCTGGTGTACACGGTGCTCAAAATGATCAGGAGCTCCCAGGAGGTGAGCTTCAGAACAATTTTTATTCCAGCAGGAATTGAGTTTTGGCACTTCTCCTGAATTCACAAAGGGAAACAAGACTCCCTGTTACTCATGAGCCAAGGGAAAAAATAGCATAGAGATGATTAAAAAAATGAACTAGTAAGTAAGACGAAAGATTAAGGCTGGGGTTTCCAAGGGAAACTGGGGGAGTTAGTTTAGTTCAAAGGATTCCTAATTCCTTTAGGCTCAATCCCAGCCTGAGTGTCAGATTGTGACACTGATATTCACACTAGTCAGCAGTAACTCCCACCCAAGGAGTTCCACTGAAGTAGGGATAAAAGGGTCATAATATGGCTGTATATGTTACAGAGAATTATAGAATTAACTGCCTGATCAGAGCAAACACAACCCCCCTTTTTAAAGGCATCATTCCTTCCTCTGTGCACACACACACACAGATACATACTCTCCCTTTCACCCTGTCTTTCTAACAAACACAGAAACACACACACACCCTACGTCTTGCTCCTCAATTCAGATCTTAGCTGAAACATCACAGATTTTTTGTATTCCCAAACTGAGAGTTGGTCCAGAATGTGACTGGCTGCTGGGTGAGTGTGCAAAGGATGGAAAAACCTCCACAAATGCAGTTTAAACAATGTCTTCATGGGACTTGGTCCTGCCTCCCCCTCCATGCTAGGCAGCATAGCTATTGGGCAGTGGGAAGAGATACTATGGTGAGGTGCTCAGTATATAAGAACCTGTATAGAATAGAGTAGTAGGAGCATGCTTCACCACCATAGATGCTTTGCTCCCCTTGTTAGCCTGGGAGCTCTAAGAAGAAATGTATCTCTTTGAAGGACAACCCTGTGACATTATACTCCATATTCTTTATGAAAATATGCTTGTGGTAGGAATGTGACATAACTAAGATATGCTTTATGCAAGATAACTCTTGCAAGGTATCATTGGAAAGGATATAATTTACTGAATGTGATTATCCTATTTGTATGCCTGTATCATTTCTGTATCTGAAGTTAGGAATATTGACTATATATCTGTATTTCAGCTATGTTACTTTGGGTGATGCTCCCTTGCTAATGCTTCAGGTACAACAATGAAAAAGCCCAACAGTGCTGATCATCCAGCAAGAGACAAAGGACTGTAAAAGAGCCTTAGTCTTTCTGTGAATCTGTGGGTCAGCCTGTGAAGAACAACTACAGGGGCCCTACAGAGTCAAGTGGTCTTGTCACCTAATACTAAAACATTACCTACCACTTCTTGTAACTTTCCACTGTAAGGGAAGGGGGGTCAAACTAGGAAACAAAGGACTTCTGCCTTATGCAAATCCTATTGAAGGTGGGGAGTGAGCTAACTCAGGTCCTCAGTTCTCCCCTGCCACCCCACCCAAGATGACTGCTGGAAACAACTTAGACTGAGCAGGGGGAAAGAACTGGACCAGGCTGGAAGGGTGTCTGGCCTGTGAAGAAGATCATTAGAACCACACTTAGGGTGACAACTCCCATGTAACCAGTTTCTTTAGTGTATTAAGCTTAGTTTGCGTGCTCTGTTTTATTTTCTTAGTAATCAGCCTTGTTCTGTCTGCTGCCTCCTTAACTACTTAAAATATACCTGTTATAGTTAATAAACGTATTTCTGGTTTATAATACAACCTAGTTTATGTGATTTCTAACTGATCGGGGGGGCATGAGAAATTGTGCATATCCTCTTCCACTTTGAGGGAAGAGGTGAATATAATATATCTTTGGGTCATTCCAAGGGAGGTGGACATCTGAATGCTGAGCAAGTCCCTTAAACTGAGTCTTCCCAGAGCTGATCTGCAGCTGCGTGGCCCTGCCTGTGTGTGTGTTAGAGGAGGTTTTAAGAGCCTGGCTCAGCAAGACAGATTAAAGGGGACCCATGCTGGCAAAACAGGTAGACTCAGGGGTATCTCAGTACATCAGGTGACTTCCCAAAGGGTCCAACCCATCACAAACCCCATCTAGAACCCCCTCTGAGGTGGTGAATCTGCACATAATAAGACAATGGCCAAGAGACACAGCTGAGCTTTGTCCTTCTTCACATAAACATGCATTTTATAAATGGCTATGTTCATTGTAGTTTCTATAGTCCTTCATGAAAAAGTCTTCTGTGAATGTGTGGACTCACCTCCGTGGCGCCTCCTGCTGGTTGCTTCAGGGAATTAGCTCAATTCCAGCTACGGAGCGCCTTCTGCAGGCCAGTGATCCACCTGTCCTCTGCTGGCCCCGGGCCCCTCCCTGGACCTCGGCGCCCCTTTAACTGGGTCTCCCCTCTCCCAGGGGAAACCCACCCCACTATCCCCACTTTGCCTCAGTATTGGCTACTGCCCAGTCATTGTCTAGCCCCACGCCCTGGGGCCGACTGCAGTATCAGCCACTCATCATAGGCAAAGGGGTTTTGGCCTGGCTGCTTTTACTCACCCTCCGGCTGCCCATCTGCAAGCCCAATACCTTGCAGGCCTAGAATTAGGCCCTGCAGCCTGGGGAGTTGCTGGCCTAGGGCTTCCCAGCTCCTAAGGCTTTTCCCCCCGCCCTGCCTTCCTTTAGGTTCCCTGGGTGAGTCCCCAAGCAGCCAGGCTTGTCTCTCTCTCTCTCCCTGTCAGAGAGAAACTCCTCCTGCTTCTGGCTCCCTGACCTTCTTATTAGGCCCTGTGGCTCAGTTTGGGGCATTGCCCCCAGCTGCAGCCCCTCCCTCCATCAGCCCAGGCCTCTGGCTCCAGCTACGGCGCCTTGCCAGGGCTGTTTTAACCCCTTCTCCTCCGGAGCAGGAGTCCACCCTGCTACATCTTCATTATCTGAAATAGTTCAATGAACACTTTATGCCAATTGGCTTCAGCCTATGTGTTGTTCACAAACTATTCATTTCAGCTCTGACTTTGACTACTTGCTGATGTTAGTCTTGTGATAGATCACCTAGGTCACATAGTATTGTTTCTGCTGCATGATCAGTTGACTGAAACTTTAATAAAAAGGAGAGAAATCAATGGGATTTCAGGTTTGACACATGACCATTTTGCATTGGCAAAATTTGGGTTTCCCGTGAACTTTTCTGTGAAGAAAATATCACCTGCATCACCTTACACTGATAAAAAAAGGGAGGTGAATGCCTTCATAACAAATTGTTATTTTTTTCCAGTAAATCTTTGCATATACTCTTTTGGAGCTCTGCTAATTAATGATCTAGGTCTGGGCAGTTCAGGTGGAGTGGAGAAGGCAGTTGCCAAACTGAATTTACTAAACACATGGACCTTCTCTGAATAAAAATCAAGAGTAGTAGTATATCCTTTCTTTTAAATATCACAGGAAAGAATAATAGAGTTTTTTTCTGATAGGTTGTACCATATGCAAGTTATCACTCTCCAATCTATTTGCTCTTACAGATAAATAGCTTCTTAAGATTCAGCATTATGTTTTCTCTCCCTACCCTCCCCCTTTTACTGTCCTTCCTTAAAAGTGCTTAAAATGGAATCACTACCTGGCAAAAATTCTCTTTGAAATCAAAGCATTTTCAGCACACATGACTAAATGCAAAAAGTATCCAAAACCTATTAATGTCTAACTCATTTTATTTCATTTTTTTAATTAAAAAATAACTGCAATGTATGTTTGACTTTGATTTTGAAATTGTTTATGGGTTAATTATGCAGAGAAAGATTTTAGGAGCACAGAAAATAGAGTGCATTTTTAAATTTGTGCTATAAATCTTTTACAATAGGTCAATGGTTATGATGAAATGTGAAATAAGATGCCATAATACTATCTGAGGCCTACAATAAAAATATCAAAAGATTAGCATAAAATGTGCATGATTTACTGACAAATCATTTATGAATGTTTGTGTTCAGGATCGATTGAAAATCAGGTCTGTTGCCTCACCAGTTGGAAGGGAAATTTCCACACTTCCCCCACCCCCACCCCAGTGGGATCAAAACAAAGAATGATTTTCACATCAGCAGACCTTGCCAGCAGTTCTGTTCTCGGATCTGTGATTGTGATGTGTAATATATTTCTGTCAGTAAAGATAAGAAACGTGCACAATAGGAGTGTGAGGGCCAAATATGGCACTGAGCAGCCAGGCATTAAAGTTGAGAGAGGAGAGGGTGACATTAATAAACAGAAATGGACCTGAGGGGTAAAGTTCATAGCGACAACTGTATTCGAGCACTCCCAAAGCTGAGGTTTAGATGATCTTAGATTTGGGACTTTGGGTTAGATCATAATGCATCTAATCTTGAACTATGATAGTCAGATACTGTTCTGTATCTAGATGCAAACTTCCCTAAAGTTTTGGGGTGGGAAGAGGGGTCATTTTCTGGTTCATCTCACCAGTCTGTAGATGAGGAAAGATGGAAAAAATGCAGCAGAGAAGCTTAAGTGATCAGTCATGACCAGCATCCTCCACGAAGCAGAGAAGATCATAAGGGGCATGCCTCTGTGCAGAGACTACTATCAACCCTTAAATGATCCCTAATACCTGAAAGTTGGTGGAGTAAAGATAAGATCATGTCCTTGACACCTTCACAACAGCACATCCTCCTAGCACCAAAATATAAATGAGCTCGCCACCTGGTATGAAATTTGATCTCAGACAAAGAGCTTCCATCCTTATTTTGTCACAGTTGTCCTATATCCTGAAATATCAGTTCGGAGCCTTAAAAAAAAAAAAAGATCCATTTCCTTCTCTTTTTGTTTTAAACCTGTCCCACTCTTCCTTATGTTTGGGTATATTTGTCTTGCCTGAATTTTGAATTTTGATGACTACTCTAGGTTGATGGTAAAAGATATAGGACAAAGGACACAGTTCCCTTGAGAAAGAAGAGAACAGGAAGCAAAACCAGCAACTTTAAGGAGATATGTTTTCATACACTGTTTCCTTTAGAATTATTGGGGAACTTCAACGGTTTGTTAATAAGAATATACCTATCTCATAGAACTTCAAGGGACTCTGAAAGGTCATTGAGTCCAGCCCCCCTGCCTTCACTAGCAGGACGAAGTACTGATTTTGCCACAGATCTTCAAGTGGCCCCGTCAAGGATTGAGCTCACAATGGTGTGCTTAGCAGGCCAATGCTCAAACCACTAAGCTATCCCTCCCCTGTTAATGCTGTGTGGATCACACCTTAAGTGTCAATATCCTCAATGCTTTGATCTTTTTTAAAGGGTGAGAGAAAATATTTGAGGTTAATTTTCATTGTTTTTCATGTGCTGGGTGTAAAAAAGAAATATACATTTTGTTATATATACCCCAGGTACAAGCCATGAATATCCTGTAGCTAATAGAGATTTCTACAAATGTGTATAGTCATCCTAAGTGTGGTCACTGCAGTTTTCTGAGGCAGATTAAAATAAATACAAGATGAACATTTTAATCTCTTCTCAAGAAACACAGACTGCAAAAATTGCCCGTTCTATGTTCTGTGTAGTGTTTCTTTGGAATGGTTTCTCTTGTGTGTTTGTAGACCTTGTACGGCCATCATTGTTTCTCTTCCTAGCTGTCTTTTAATTATTTCACAGGATGGTCATTATCTGCTGTACAAGTGAATAAATAACTATCCAATAAGGAATTTCTCCAGAGCAGGGCCAGCTTTAAGCCGATTCCCCGGAATTGGGCCCAGTGCCTAAGAGGGCCCTGCCCCTTAGGCATCTTTTTAATTTTTTTTGTTTTGTTTTTTTCACTCACCCGAGAGCAGAGCAGAAGGGGTTCGCTCTGGGTCTTCAGCGGCATTTCGGTGGCAGGGGATCCTTAGGTGCCATGGAAGACCCGGAGCAGACCCCCCCGCCACCAAAGTGCCACCAAAGCCCCAGACCACTGCCAGGTATTCGAATTGGGCCCCGCTGTTCATAAAGCCAGACCTGCTCCAGAGTCACAGTTTCAAAAGCCATGAAATGCACAGAGGAAAAAAAATTGTCGGCAGAATATTATTCATAAATAGCACCCTGGCTTGCAGGCTTAACCAGTCATCTTACCGAGTTTGCTTTTGGATAGTCATTAATGCCTGGAATGGAAATGGGAATGAGGTTTTTGGCTGCCTTATGCATGATGGGTGTTTTCATATCCTTGCAGTAAGGATTCATGGCTCATTATAAAGGCATGCATGTTTCCAAGGAGTGTCATTATTTTACAGAGAAATGGGACATATACTGAATGCCATGAGCAAGGCAGATTTCAGAGTTGCTGACTGTGCTAAAGACCCAGCTATCTAGTTTATATATATATATATATATATATATATATAAACTAACTAGTTTATATGCAGAAAAAGGAACTAAATTTGTGTGATAAATTATCAGTTGCAAATTATTCACTTAGCTCTAATATTCATATTTTACCATCAAAATTGAAAATATGCAACCTTTATATATATTTATATAAAACGATTGCATATTTTTAATTTTGATGGTAAAATATGAATATTAGAGCTAAGTGAATAATTTGCAACTGACAATTTATCACACAAATTTAGTGTCTTTTTCTGTAACCAAATCACCATCTCCTAGAATAGATTAACTATTCAAAATAATTTGCTGAATGTATGTACAAGTTTTTTTTAACTTCCATCTACTGATTGTGAACCATTCTCTGTGAGATTTATGGTTTTATTTTCACTATGGATTAAAATCATCCCTCTGAAAGGAGCCAACAGAAAATGTAGGCATCACTTAAATCTCAGAGCTGAAGTGGTAAACAGATCTTGTTCTGGTCATTTGCAGAGAAGGGAATTTCACATTTATTAAATAACTGTAATTCTAATTTTGGTTGGTTCCCCAACTGAAAGTCTAATATGTATATAGTTATGAGGAATGCTCTTTCATTTGAATTCATTTTCATGACTTCTGGTTTGTTTAGTTTTTTCCTTATTTATCAGGTATGTCAGTAAACTGTCAAATTTAAATTAGCAAAACACAATGGGCTAGAAATGTCTGAGTAACTGATTGTTTCACTGTATGCAGTGTTCCTGTAGCCATGTCAGTCTCAGGATATTAGAGAGACAAGGTGCATGAGCTAATATGGTTTAGTGGACAAACTTCTGTTGGTGAGTGAGAACATGAAAGCTTGAAAGCTCTCCCACCCAGAAAAGTTGGTCCAATAAAAGATATTACCTCATCCAGCTTGTCTCTGTGTGATTCACTGGCAGTTCCAAAAAACTGAAAAAAATGTTTTAGGTTGACTTGAAATAAAAATTTATCAAAATTTTAAGCAAACCAGAAAATTGAAAAAACTAATTTAAGATAAAACAAAAACATTTTGTTCATCCCAAAATGAAACATTTCATTCTGATTTTGAGAATTTTTTTAACTTAAAAAAGATAAAATATTTTTTTAACTTAAAACGATAAAATTGAAGGAAATTTCAAAACAAAAAGACATTTTGAATCAAAAAGGTTTGTTTAGAAAATGTCAAATTGAAATATTTAGGTTTCATTAGAAGTTTTTGCTATTTTTTCAACATGAACAATTTGGCAACAATGACACAAATTTGTGAAATGTTTTGCAGCTGTATAATCTGCATTTTTCACTGAAAAAGGTTTCAAACAAAAAAAATTGCACTGGATAAGTCAGATGTAGGAGCAGCACAAGTAAATACTTAGAGAAAGTAAAAAATGCACTGCACTTTTTAGACATGTTTATATATACATAGATATATGTATGTATATATATTTTACACATACACACACAACACACACCATCATTTCCAAATAATCCTAAAGCTTGACATTTCTTCCCTTGGACCCAATGCTCCCTGACAGGGCTGGTGCAAGGATGTTTCGTGCCCTAGGAGAAACTTCCACCTTGCGCCCCCCCCCTCCCCACGCCCCTACCCTGAGGCGCCCTCCCCCAGGACAGCTCCCCCCTTCTGCTCTGAGGCTCCCTCCTTGCGGCAGCTCCCCACCCCCCACCCTCCGCCCTGAGGCACCCCCTCCACCCCAGCTCACCCTTGCTCCATGCATGAGAACGAGCACGAGTGCCCCTAGTACACCGTGACTGCTTCACTTCTCCTGCCTCCCAGGCTTGCAGCACCTAAGCTGATTGTCGCCGCAAGCCTGGGAGGTGGGAGAAGTGAAGCAGCTCACCCCTGCCTCACCTTCTCCCTGAGCACGCCGTGGTTGCTTCAATTCTCCCGCCTAGAGAAGGCGAGAGAAGTGAAGCAGCCACGGCGTGCTTGAGGAGGAGGCGGGGCAGGGGTGAGCTGGGCGGGGAGTTCCCCTTCGTGCCGCCCCTCCCTTACTTGCTGAAGGTGACTATCCCCGCACTCCCCTGCCCCAGCTCCCTCTGCCTAAATGCCGGCGGCGATCGGCGCGGCCGAAGATCCAGCCGCCGCAGTCGCTGCCAAAGAAAATGGTGCCCCCCAAATCCCAGCATCCTAGGCGACCGCCTAGGTCGCCTAAATGATTGCACCGGCCCTGCTCCCCGATGCTCCTGATGCTTCCCACTGAATTCAATAAGAACAGGAATTGGACCATTATCAGAGCAAAATAAATGAAAATGATAATAAAATTAGATTTCTACACAGCTAATATTTCGTAAAGAAAGAGAGGGGCTCAGCTCTAGGCAGACTCATATCAGAGTCTTGTTACTGAGCAATAAAAGGGAAATATAATGAAAAATTTCTGAAATTCCTGCTGGGAGATTTAAAGAACAAAAATTTCTTTCTTTGGGGATTTTCACCAAATGTCGGTTAAATATTCCTGACATTTATTCTGAGATCCCATAGTGAGGGAGCACATGATAGGCAAGATTTAAGAAACTAATAATAGCCCATTTAAAATATTTATTGACTTGGATCTTGGCAAGTGGAACTGGAGGGTCTGGGTTTTTTTTCATATCTGAGAACTCTGCAGCTGTGCTATTGTATACCTTTGAGAACGCAAAGATAATAACAAGCAGTAGATGCTGAAAAGCGCCAGTGAAAAAGAAAACTCCACTCACTGTACATCTATTACATGTTAGTTATAAGCACACTGTACTAGTCTATTTTCAGTATCTAAGCTGTAGTGTACTGTATGCCTACTTGTATACACAAAACGATGATTCAATGTTTTATCGAGTATCCATTTAAAGGAACGTAGATTACCTTGGAAAAAGGCCGTAAATAGAACATTGATTTTCATATTCATTTTATTTCATTAAAATGTATATCACTCCAGATGGAAGAGTGACTAATCATGGGTTAGGATAGAAAAGTGATTTTAAAAAAATATGCAAAGCAGTTGAAAATTAGATTTCCAGTTTCAACTAAATCAACAAAGAAGTCTTACTATTTATATCTCAAATGATATGAGACATCTGCAGTTAAATATTGATCAAGGTTAAAAAAACAGTCTACAAAATGTGAAACATACAGGTTTGCCATTGACATGCTAATAAAATGTGACAGTGAGGTGACCATCTCAGACTATGTGCTTACTTAGAGATAGAAGGCTTGAGTCTCTTCTCACTTACAACAGGGTAAATGAAGGCTAATTTCACAGATGCCAATGGAGGTGTATAGAATATAGGTACGTAGGAAGATAACAAACATCCACATGGGAGATGGGTGTCTGAATATAAGAATTCCTTTTCTGGTTCTTCAGCTAGGCCGTAGGATTAATAAGGTGTAAGGCCTTTTCATTTCCACCTATATATGTACCATTTTGAAAAATAAAAAGACTATACACTGCAGCAGGAATATATTTTGTGTTGCTTCAATAGCTTATCACTGTTGCCCACATGGTATCTGTCCATCCTTACCTCTGGATGGACTCATAATGCTAGTTTGCACCATGCTGACATTTTGATGGCTTCTCTACTCATTTCCACAATCATCCTGATTTCAATGGGGCTAAAGATATTGCAGGTCCTAAAATAACTTTCAGGGTCAGCAAATTATCATCATGTTGAAATCTTGCATCACAAAGACATGGTCAAGCTCAGTCCTGCCTAAGTGGTGCCATTCCACTGGGGTGGCAAAATCTTCCAGGGGGGCCTCCATTTTGCAAAAAGATCTACTCGTGAGACTAGTCTGGTTGGAACTCCAGGGACTTCATTACAAGTCCAACCATGGTATGTGTCTGTTTGGACAGATTCCACTTTCACTGGCCCATAATGTTGGCCCATAATGTTTAGGGAAAGTAGAGGAAGAAGATGGTATATCCTGGACAATTATCGACCCAAAATGGACACATCATCTTTTATCATTTTTCCTTTGTGATTTCCCGCCCCATGAATACTTGTTTCCATGTTTTAAATTACATTCTACATTGTGTGTAAAAATAACTCATGAAATGAGTGAATAAAAAGACAGATCATCTCTTGATATTATTTACAGTATAGTGTAGGACAAGCAACTATAGTAAATGTTTCTGATGCAGCTGGTAATACCACTTAGCACAAGATTCTCAGCAATGCTTCTGTTTGTAAGTAATGAGAGGATCCCTTCAGACTGTCTTACTCATTGCCTTTTGTCTGCCAAAAGATTCCCATCAACATGAAAATCGTTGTGCCATTTGTATATGCTGTTCTCATCATACAAGGAGCCGTGCAATTATTTTGGGGTTTGCCTCATGAAACCTTGCCAAAAATGTATAAGATTTCATCCTCCTGAATTTCACAAATTCTTTATCATCTTGAGACGTTCTCATGGAACCCTATCAGTAATTCCACTACTTTAGTAAATGCAAAAAGGAAAAAAAAATGCTTCTAATTTATGGAAGAGTTTTCAACTTTATTCATTAGCACCCAATTCAGCAAAGACTTTAACCCTAGGTTTAAGCAGGTCAGTAAACCCATTGAATTCACCTGAACAGAGGACCAGCACAAGGCCTACAAACCAATTAAGTCTGATGTAAGTCCAAATTACGTTATGTTTGCACTGCCCCTCTGTGTGAGGTAAATTTCACCTTACACAAAGTCTGACTGTCCAAAATGAAGGTCCCATAAAAACAACTCAGCTGGCTACAGTGCCATACATATATTCTAGAATTTATGAATACTCTTTCACTGTATGGCACAAATATTCTGTCATATTTTTTTTGTTCCTTTGATGTATACTCTAAAGATGACAGAGCCTCAGAATATGCCCAAGAGCAGCTAGCCATAAAATATACAGATGATTAATGATCCCAGTTACAACCATTTTTCCAGGTGTTTTAAGAACCTTCGGACCAGATTTATCATTGAGTAAATCTACTGAAACCTGGAATAACACAGTGATGCAGGCTCTAAATTTCAGTTTTATGAAATAACGATATTGCCTTTCTTATCCCCTCCCACGTTTGAAGCACCCTTTACATTTCCAACCAGCACGAAGAAAAGTTAAATGTGCTGTTGACTGAGAAAATGCTTTTGAAAGAAGGCAATTATTTTCTTGGCTACTTGTTTTCATTCTTTTCCCCTTGGTTTAGTTTAGACCTTCCAGGAATTTGGAGCTTTAGAGAATTTCATTTTGTTTATGGCATAATTCACTCAGCACTGTAGTTGATTGTTAAATCTTCCATTTACGTTTCCTGTGCCTATTATTAATCTTGAGTGTGCAGCACTGTATAGAAGATAGTTAAGGAGCTTACAGGAGGCTAACTGGCTATATGCAAAGTCTCATGCTTCTTCTGTGACAGCCTGACAAGCTTGTCTTATTAGTGAATATCAAGAATTGTGGCTTATTTCTTAGCAATGCTAACAGGTTCTCCCTTCACGTTATATAGGTTTTCTCAAAAACAGCTTTTTAAAAAAGATGAAAGATATTGTTCTTTAAGCCTATTCTTTTTTTAAACTGTGTTCTCTGAAGTGACCTTCAACATATAACTCATGATAAAATATAATCTCCCTTCAAATACTTTATGTATTCACTTTATGCATTTTAAGCATTCGGGCTATTTAAGTGCGGTGCCCTCCATCAGGAAATGTGTTATCAGCTGGATTCTGCATATGCTCCTCTCTAAAGTTTCTATGATAATGCAAATATTGACTTCCTCCTTTGAGTCACTACCATTAAGACAACTGCAGCTGCCCTGGGGCTAGGGCTGCAGGATAGGCATCCCTCTCCCAGCCCCAGCACGGGTCCGGGCTGGGGCTGGGTTTGGACTCAGGGAGGGGCACCCGAGCCACACCTGGGTCTGATGTGGGACTGCCTGCCCCATTCGCACCTGGTTCTGGGCTCCCTGGTGCACCTCAGGCAGGACCGGGCAGGGCCAAGATGCCCCAGCGGGGGCTGGGTTCTGGTATCCTGGCTGCGGCAGATATGGGCCACAGTAGAGTTGGGGATGGGGGAGGGATGCCCTGGCCATGGCAGATCCAGACCACCCCAGCTGCAACAGGTTGGGAGCCAGGCCCTAGGTGGGTTCCCTGAGTGCCGGTGCAGTGCCAAATAGGCTCCTTCATGGCTAAACAACTTACAAGGAACTTTTCACTGGGCCCTTTTAAATTATCCTGGCCCCTGGGAAATTGCCCCTGTTCCCCTCCCTCTCCTTACTCTCATCAGCTGGCTTGGGGAGATTTAAGAAAGCTACAATAGTATTCACAATAGCATTTAAAATAAAAATACTAAGGATATGTGAAGGTTTTTGCCTGATCTCAGACCCAATTAAACATTGTGGGTTTGACACTAGTAAGCATGCTTGAAAGTTTTGAGGAGCACCTCACTTGATAGTGACTGGAGATCTGTACAGCAAAGCCTTTCAATTTAAGTCCACATTTCTTATCGTGGACAGAAAACCTGCATATCCCTATTTTGCACCCCAAAGTCAGAAAGTCACACTACTAACCATCTTCACAATCATGCCCAGAGATGAAACTATTTATTGAAATACTTGTTACTGTATTGCTAGAGAAGCTGAGGATTTTACAACCAGGCAAGATTAATCTAATTTAAATTTTTAAAAGAAGTATCAAGATTTTGACCAATCTTTTGTAATTTTTTTTTTTACTAGATGTTTACAATCCCTCTCTCCACGCACACGTTTCAACCATGTCTATGATCTTCTCATTGCTACAATTGGTCCTTCCAGAGCAGGCAACATTGAATGGAAGCTTGCTCTGACACTGCTCACCATTTATCTGCTTTATGAACAGAGCAGTTCAGTTTTCTATGCTTTAATCAGCACCTTTCTTAAGTATTATATTCACTTCAGGACCAAAACAAACAAAAAAGCCTAAGGTCATTTAGGCTCAGCCCAAACAACTCCCCACATCACCACCACCACCCATTTTCATCTATTACATTTTGTGGTCTCTCTGGTCCCACACCAAAAGAAATCACATACATTTGAGATTTAGGATGAGTCAACGCAGTGATCTTTTGTGCTAACATCTGCTTTTGTCAGCTCTGTTGGCTCCTGTGTTTGGAGCACTTTCGAAATGTTTAGAGATTCAGCTGCTCACTGATACAATTTCAGGCTAGCTCTTCCCTGTGTATCTTAGTAGTGATTTTAGTTAGCTCACAAATTTGAGGGATTAACTCTCTGGAGAGGAGTTTGCTGCAGTTCTAATAAGAAGGTGTTGATAGGCCTTTGGCAGGGCTAAACACACTGGCTAAAGGCTGTTATTGGTTTTGTTCTGCAGTACCTTAAATACATTATGTATTTTGCTTTTGTTTCATCAACCGCATCTTTTTATTCTCTAAAGCAAATGCTGTATCATGCCATTTTTTACAGTTGGCGCCATTTCCCCATATTTTTTACTTTCAAGCAGTAAGCTTTCCTAATGGCAAAGATGTATCTTGCTTATGTTATGGTCATGCCTTATGACTGTTCCTCATCTGAGACGGAAATGTACTTCCGTGCCTCAAAAATCTAGCATTATCTTGATTTTATTACTATAAGTTAATTATGATAAAAAGTGATTAATCATCATGACATTGTGTCTCCAGACAGTTATCTTTATACAAATTCTGCATCAAATTGTTTGTTTTACACCACAATTTTTCCCGTATTTCCATTGAGATTCAGAACCTCATTCTTACACTATCCCCCACATTGCAGCAGTTTGAAATTATTTGTTATTGGCATGTTTTTAAAATTAAATGAATCTATAACTAAAATACAAATATTTATGCCTACAAAAGCATTTATGTGCAAGCATATATATGAAAGTATACAGTATAATAAGTATACCTCTTGACATAGGTAATTTGATAAATACATCCATATTTTTAGATCTAGTTTCATGTAGTGGTATCTGATATTGCAGTTACATTCCTCTTTGCTTTATTCATCAGCAATTTTCCACTTCTTTAGTCAGAATATGAGATTGTTCATGAAAAATGTTTTTGATTACCCAAGGATGTTTCCTCTGTGTTCATTCTGAAGGCTTTCAAATGTAGCAGGATGAACAGATATCAGAGGGGTAGCCGTGTTAGTCTGGATCTGTAAAAGCAGCAAAGAATCCTGTGGCACCTTATAGACTAACAGACGTTTTGGAGCATGAGCTTTCGTGGGTGAATACCCACTTCGTCAGATGCATCAACAGACAGTCCCTTTTTAACTGTATGAAAGATAATAATCCAAACTATAGGTATTCGACTGAAAACTAAGAGATAATACTACAAGAGAGCTCCTCTTTCTTCAATGATCTACTGTACAACTGCCCTGGGGAGAAAAAATATATATGAAAGCCTTTGAAAGGAATTTGACTGTGGTGAAGAGTTCATGTATGTGTGGTGAAAAGTTGTCTCTTCCACCAAGAGAGGTTGGTCCTGTAAAAGGTAATACCTCACCCACCTTGTGAGGTATTTAAAAATATTTGCAATTGGTAACTATTTCTGTTCATGGTTTCCTGTGAAGAGTACCGAATTTGAATTTCTTGATCTGCCCTAGTCTGCATGAAATAAATATATTATTTCCAACCACATTGGATTGCCAAGTTATTTGCAACCCATAAGCAGACTCCATAGTTATCAGCTGACTTCCATGAGAAGTGAGTAGGAAGTGCTGTGTAATTAGGTCTGCCAGATTGGCAAATGCCTAAGAGGTGAATAAAAGATCCATGACAGTTATAGGCATTACAGTACATCATGGAGAGGCAGGCATGCTGCACAGATTGTCTTGATGGGAGGACTTTGGCTTCCTCGACCATGGGATACTATTCTGGGAAATAGATCTGCTGGAAAAAATTGGATCCACCTCATCAAGAAGGGGAAGATTCTGAATGCAACCCCATATTCATATCCTACACATTACTGTAATAACCTTTGGGGAAAAAATGCCTTGTGAGGTATCATTTGAAAACTAATAACATGCCGGTCAATTATATGGTGAAATGTATGTAGTAGCATTATGTGTAAAGTTATGAATTCTCCCTGTTTGATGTTGGTAGCTTCATATTCAAACCCACATAGCCCCAACTAGGCAGGAGTGGTTAAGCAGGTCTATCTTAAATAAAGGAATGTGTGCTTACCTCAATATACATATACGTAGTAAAGAGAGTCTTTGAGACAGCAAGAGGGAGACAAGGCAAATCTGCATTTCAGCATACATAGGGAAGAAAGAGCATGGGGGTTCCTTCACCCCAAACTCCATGTCACATTTCTTACTATTTGAATAAACTTTGCTTTGAGAGGTAATCTCCAGATGAATCCACTTCAACAGGGGACTAGACTATAAAAGTGAGGGGCAGAAACATCTCAGTCTCTCTATCTCTTGCTCTTTCACTTAAGAAGACAAAGGAACCATCTCTTTGGGTGCCGATCCTGATCTAAGAATTTCCTCTGTCCTTTTGCTGGGAAAATGTAAGGATTTAACTTGAACCAAGTCTAGTTTTTAAGTCTTCACTGCTAGGAAACATTTTTATATTTATTTCCCTTGCAATCATTTCTGAATGTAATACCTTGTACTTGTACTCACTTAAAATCTACCTCTTTGTAGTTAAAGAAATTTAATCATAATTAATCCAGTGTTGTGTTTAAACTGAACTTGATAACTCCAATTAAGGTAGCAAACTGCCCCTGAGAGGGCAGCAGACCTCTAATATCTGAACTGTCCAAAACATATTTTAGGGGGAAATCTGGACGTAGGGTTTGTTGGAGTCACCCTGGAAGTGGTAACCAAGGTGGGTGGAAGTCAGAATGTTGACTGGAGTGTTGCTGGCAGGCTGCAGCTTTACACAGAACCTGTGGCTGTGACTTGCATGCTGTCTCGCTGTTTGTGAGGAGCACAGGTTGGGAGCTACAGCAGCAAAGCTAAGCTTTGTGAGGCATCCAAGGATGCAGGACTGGGGGTAACACAACCCCTTACTAGTCTGAATTGCATCCCAGATTGTAACACTAGGTTCAAAGGGGACAACTCAAAAGCCAACAGGTAATCATAAAAAAGAGGACCTTAGCATACAGCTAAATGTTGAGGAGGATATGGAAAAATAACAATAGTGTCATAGACGCAACAAGGGTGTAATCAGTGGGGGAATCTACTTAACATCTTGGTGCTGATACACAAATGTAAGGATTATGGTGAAGAACTGGAAGTGTTAGCACATAAGCTAAATTATGACTTAATTCGTGTCAGATATTTGGTGAGATAAATCGCATAACTGGAACATTGGTATAGAGCGGTATAGCTTGTTCAGGAAGGACAGGCAGGGGGAAAAGAGAGAAGGTGTTGCATTATACATCAGAAATACATTCACTTGTTCTGAGGTCCAGAAAGAGGTGAGAGACAAACCAGTTGAATGTCCCTGGGTAAAGATGAAAAGAGGAAAAAATAAGACTGACATCACAATTGGGGTCTGCTATAGACCACCAAATCAGAAAGAGGAAATTGATGAAACATTTCTAGGTCAAATAACAGAAACATGCAAGGTGCATGACCTGATAGTAACAGGGGACTTTAACTACCCAGATATCTCTTGGAAAAATAATACAGCAAAAGACAAAATGTGCAATAAGTACTTGGAATGTACTGGGGACAATTTTTTTGTTGTTTTAAAAAGTAGATGAAGTAATCAGGGACGCAGCCATTGTAGATTTGCTTCTGACCAACAGGGAGGAAGTGGTTGCAAATTTGAAGGTAGAAGCCAATTTGGATGACAGTGATCATGAAGTGATAGATTTCATGATTCTAAGGAAAAACAGGAGTGACAGCAGCAGAATAAGGACAATGGATTTCAAAGAGGCAAGCTTCAACAACAAAGAACTGGTAGTTAAGCTCGCAGGGGAAGAAAATCCAAGAGATAAAGGAGTTCAGGAGAACTGACAGTTTCTTATGAAGACAATATTAAACATACAACTGCCAACTATTCTGATGTGAAGGAAAGAAGGAAGAATAGTTAGAAGCCAATAAACAGCTGCTGATGGAGTAATAATAATCCAAAGGAACCCTACAAAAAGTGGAAACACAAATAAATTGCTAAAGATGGGAACAAAATACTAGCACAATTATGCAGGGACAAAATCAGAAAAGCTAAGGCACAAAATGAGTTATATCTAGTAAGGGACATAAAAGGCAATAAGAAGAGGATCTTTAAATACATTAGGAGCATGGGGAAAAAAAGATGAAGGAAGTGTATGTCCTCTATTCAGTGGAGAAAGAGAGGCAATAACTGATGACATAAGTTAGGTGTATTCAAGTCAGCAGAGACTGGTGGAATTCATCCTCAGGTACTTAAGGGGGAGGGATAGTTCTGTGGTTTGAGCATTAGACTGCTAAACCCAGGGTTGTGAGCTCAGCCCTTGAGGGGGCCACTTAGGGATCAGGGGCAAAATCAGTACTTAGTCCTGCTAGTGAAGGCAGGGGCTGGACTCAATAACCTTTCAAGGTCCCTTCCAGTTCTAGGAGAGAGGATATCTCCATTATTTTATTTTTATTTTATTTTAAAGAACCAGATGAAGCAATCTCAGAACTGTTCACAGTTACCTTGGAGAAATCATGGAGAATGGATGAGTTCTCAGATACCTGGAGAAGGACAAACATCTTTATCTTTAAAAAGAGGAACAAAGAGGACCCAGGGAATGATAAACTGGTCAGCCTAACCTCAGTAACAGGAAAGACTCTGGAACTAATTATTAAACAATGAGTTTGCAAGCACCAAGAGGATAGTAGGGCTATAAGGAATAACCAGAATGGATTTGTCAAGACCAAATCATGCCAAACAAACCTAATTTCCTTCTTTGACAGGGTTACTGTCCTAATCAATAGGGAAAAGCTATAGAGGTGATATATTTTGATTTTACTAAGGCTTTTGACATTTTTCCACATTACAGTATCATAAGCAAACTATATCTAGATGAAATTATTATAAGGTTGGTGCAAAACTGGTTGAAAAACCATACTCAAAATAGTTATCAATAGTTCACCATCAAACTGGGAGCGAGTATCTAGTGTGCTCCCAGAGTTGGCAATCCTATCTGGTACTATTCAAAATTTTCACTGATGACTTAGATAATAATGTGGAAAATATGCTTATAAAATTTACAGATTATGCCAAGCTGGGAAGGGTTGCAAGCACTTTGGAAGACAGGACAAAATGGGAAATAACTGGCTATATGGTGGTGCTGCTGAAAAAGATTTGGGAGTTATAGGGTATCACAAACTGAATATATGCTAATAATGTGATGCAGTTGCAAAAGAGACTAATATTCTGGAGCATCATATGCAAGACAAGGGAGGTAATTGTCCTGCTCTTCTCGGTGCTCGTAAGGTCTCATCTGGAGTACTATGTCCATTTCTAGGTACCATACTAGAGGAAAGCAACAAAAAAAGATAAAGGTTAGGAGAGCCTGACTGATGAGGAAATTTTTTTAAAAAACTGGGCATATTAAGGCTTGAGAAAAGAAGATTGGGTGGCAGGGGGTGGAAACCGATAAGTCTTCAAATATGTTAAGGGCTGTTAAAAAGAGGCCTGCTCAAATGTTCTCCATGTCTACTGATGGTCAGACAAGAAGTAATGAGCTTAATCTGCACCAAAGGAAATTTAGGTTAGATATTAGGAGAAGCGTTCTAACTATAAGGGTAGTTAAACTCTGGATTAGTTTTCCAAGGGAGGCTGTGGAATTTCCATCATCGGAGGTTTTGAACAACAGATTGGACAAATACCTATCAGGGATGGTCTAGGTTTATCTAGCCTCATCACAGAGGACTGAACTGGATGACCTCTTGAGGTCCCTTCCAGCTGTACATTTCTATGATTCTGTGATTATGATTGTCAATGATAAAGGTGAATTTCAGGATAATTCTTGAAATCTATGGATGAAAGAGACAGCATAGATGTGAGAAATGTGTTTTGTTTATTTTGCTTGTGGGATGTGGACAGGTAGGCTACTGTGATATTAATGACAGAGAATTAAAGTTTGAGTTGCAGATAATATATTGGTGAATAGGGATGAAAGCTGAAGCCACGGATATATACTCTTTGCAATGTTCTAGCTCCACAGGAAATTTTCAATTTTGCCCATTTTTTTTCAATTTTACATTAGAAAAAAAATTTAATTTCCACTTGGGTCTATTCAAATCAAATATTTTGACTTCTTACAGTGAATTGAAACATTTTGTTTGGGTCAGTTAATCAACAGTAATCTGTGCTGCCTGAGGTGCTGTGGTGTCTAATGAAAGTTGTGTGTCTTGCGCCCACATTCGCTTCTATGGAATAGGTCCCCTAGCTAGACTACATCTCCCGGGAAATATCATGGTTTATTCTTTGGCTGAACTTACAAAGTGTAACATAGGAGTCACACAGTGCATCATGGGAAATGTCAGCCAGCCAGCGATTCCAGCCCATAGAGAGAACAGGGACATGAACCACTAGAACTACAAATGCCACTGGACAAAGTGGCAGCTCAAGAATACATACGTTGAAGTTGAACCAATCCCAAACCAAATTTCCAAATTGAGATTTTTCTGAATTTTGTGTTCTAAGAAAAATGTTGGTATTTTGACATTTTGTCCTAATGGAAATTCAGATTTTGGAATCTTTAGAAGAATAGTTAGAAGAAACATTAAATGTAAGCCAAGGATGACAACATTTAGTTTCATTTCATTTGGTTTTTCAATGTGACTGTCAGAAGTGTAGGGTGTCTTGGTCTTTGGATCATTTAATAAAAAGCTGGTACAGTTGTAATATGTAAATTTAAATGTACATAGGGCGAGTCTTTGGTAAACAAGAAACTTAAAATACACACACACACACACACACACACAAAATTATGACTGTAATTTTAGTTTAAGGAAAGAGACTATTTAAAGCACATTATGCCAAAATACTTCCCCATGGATAGCACATTTTCTTTAGACTAAACATTTTTACCTCATTCAGAGCTGTCTGGTGAGAAAATGCACTTCTCATAGATTATAATTTCTGGAATCTTGAGAAGCTAGCGTTGTACTCCTGTGGACTTGTTTGCAGATTTTCTATGGAATTCTTGGTATCTTTCTCTCCTGTTTGGAGGTCAGGCATTGCAAAGTATGTATGAAGGGAAGTAATTGATTCCAAGGGGAAAGCAGAGATTAGAACTGCAATTTCCTCCAAAAAGAGCCTCCCTGTTTTCAGTTTTTAGTAGCTGTCTGTATGTTATTAACAATTAAATCTGACAGGCAAATAATAATGTTGTTATTCATCTCAAAGACAATGGACCAGAACACATTTCTGGATTTGTAAGTGCATTTTAAAAGCTGAAAGACAAATTTCATTACAATAAAGAATGAAATGTACATTTGGTAATCTTTTTATTTATTTTATTTTAATTGATAGATAAAAGCTCTCTTTTTCTACAACTGCTATTAAGGATTCTGAAGGTTTAATAAATAGAGTGAGCATTTCCCTATTTATTAATAACTGCAATGTTTGAAAAGTGACAGTCTGGGATCCAATGTGAAATTTAATGGACCAAAATGTCTGTGTGTCATTTCACTGAAATCAGGTGAGTTAGACTAACTTGGATTTGGCTTCACATATCTGCATTGCCTTAACTGGCAAAACTTGTGCTGGTCAAGGACAAAATTAAAACCAAGAGCCAGACACTGTTTTCATTAAAGTTCATTGACCATTGGCTGAAATAGATGCAAGATTATCTCCCAAGTATAAAATGTAGTAGCTTCATATACAAAAAAAAGTATCAAGCTTTTTTATGATACAAATATGACTGGCCCAAATCCAGGTCCTCGTCATTTTATGATACTTAATTTGTTTTGGGCATTTCATTGTGTGGATTCCTTGTCGTGGAGTAGCTCATTATCAATATTTCCCTCTTGAATAACTGATCATAGTGGTGATATCCGAAGCCCAATATTACACACCGAATTAAGATTTTAGGTTGCTTAGTCCAAAATGAAAGAATGCCAACCAAGTGAAAATGTATCTCAATGTGCTAGGATCATATCTCACAAGGCACCAATTTGCTGGTCTTGCTACATATGCAGTTGCAATTAGAAACTGAATATCAGTAGTTACGATCCCTGCAGGATCAAGCTCTAAGAAAATAATTTTATGTTCACAAAGGCTTTGTTTTGTGAATGTTAGACTGATAGCTATTCAGTTTTACAGTCAAGTCTGCTTGTGGATTGTTATTGTGCTAGGCTATTTGTTTCAAGGTATTTTCTTTAAATTGTTACGTAAATACGAAAATCATGTCTTTTTGACTTTTCCAGGCTACCATATCATAGGTATCATCCAATACATAAGTAGGATAAAAATATCTATATGATAGTTTTATATTACATGACAGTATGTGCTCTGATATCAAATTGATAAGGTATCTTCATTTGGCAACTCCAAGGCAGTTCCTTCAAAAAATGGTTTAAAAAGTAATTAAAATAGTGATTTAAAGATGTAATTTAATGAAAGTTTCAACAGTATCTCCTTTAGTGGCAGAAAATTCAAGGATATTTTTATAGTTTTGTCTTTGGAAAATTAATGTTCCAAAATAAGTATAGAAAATCAGAAAGCTTTAATACTTAGACCCAGCCCTGCAAACCCTTATTCATGGAAACTGTCCTTACTTAAATAAATAAATTTGTTAGTCTCTAAGGTGCCACAAGTACTCCTGTTCTTTTTGTGGATACAAACTAACACAGCTGCTACTCTGAAACCTGTCCTTACTTATGTGAGAAATCTCATTGGATTCAATTGAATTAATTTAATCATTAAGGACTTGTCTGAATAAAGTTCTGCAGGATTAAACTCATAGGGCCACTTCAAACTCCTACTGTAATCAATTGGAAGACTCCCTTGGGTTTTAATGGGAATTAAATAAGACCAGAAGAGAGTTAAATGGCTATCAATCTTTGCCATGCCTAAAATACAGTTTGACTGTGTGTCTGGGGTCATTTTTCAGGCATGTGGAGGGTGGTGGTTACAGGCACTAGTTGTACCTCCAGTAGTGATAGAACATCAAATGTTTCAAGTTTTAGCACATATAAGCACCCAGAAGTTCGAATACCAATCTGAAATGTATCTGAACTATGTGGAATCTGCAAAATTGATTGGAAATCTGCAGAGGATAAGGATTATGTACATGATCCTGTGTATGCAGTCATTTCCTTTCTTATGGACTAGTCCCAATAGAGCTAACCTTAAGAGGCTTTTTGTTTGTTTGTTTGTTTATTTATTTATTTATTTTAACAAAAATTCTTGTAAAAAGTTATATATTAACATGATGGGCTAAGCACAAGGGAATCTGTAAGTATCAGAGCTGGGTCTACATAATCCCCTTCCTCTCCACAAGGGATATAGTGTGCGAGTGTGAATAAGAAGGGGACACAGCTATATCATGTAGTACTTGACAATCCTCGCTTGGGCCCATTACAGCTGGATGCAAATTGGAACAGTACTAAGGCTGCTCAAAATTATATCAGAGACCAGGCTGGTAAATGTGACCCAAAGACCTCTTGATACCAGTAGGCAGAGGACACAGGGTACATCGGGCTACAGAGATCCCCTGGGTCCACCAAAAAAATGTCATGTAAGTTTTCTAATGAAAGCCTGTCTCACACTGGTCATCATAGTCATTGTGAAATGTATGCTCAGCAGATATGTGAAGAGTTATGTGTGTATGCTGAAAATTATGTTCTGTAGGCCTTGTAGTTAAAGGTAGATTACTCAAAACTTGCATGCTTTGAGACAAACTTGTCCAGATAGGAGGTAGAAGACACTTACCTCCCTAGTGGACCCATGTGTTGTGTATCTTACAATAGAAGTCTATTAACATACTATGTCAAATATTAATGAAGAGTTTGTGGAGACTTCAGAAAGAAATTAATAGGAAGAAGTAAACAGTAGATGCAGGGAAGAACTCTTATTTTCAGATGAAGATCAAAGGTTTGGTCTGGTATATCTGGGAGTGTAGAGAGACACTCTCGCATCCTTCAGGCTGTGAAGATAAGCTGCCAATGGGCTTGATCTTATGAAAGGAGAATCTCAGCCATGCTGGTTGAAAATGCTGGGAATGACTTGGGGTAAACTATCCTCTAGGAGACAGGGAATCTCCTGTGAGAAAGCATCATATGATTTCATCTGATATGTAACCATTTGTTTCCAATATTCTGATTTGCTATCTTTTTAATCTGTTTTTGATAATAATCTTATTCTTGGTTTCACTGTAAATAAAAGTAAGTGTTGTGTGTAAAATGGAGTGGTGATCTTGAATTAAAACTAGTAAACTGGTGTATACTGTTCCTTCAGGGGTAGATAATCTGAGTGTTCCAGTGGATCAGGGATTGGGCACTTGGAGGCTGGGGTGTGTCTATCAGAGACAGCGAGGCCTGTGAAGGGCTAGAAGGCAGTGCTTGCATGGAGTCAGGAAGCTGATCTACAGCAAGCACAGATAAGACTTCCTCACACTAAGGGCAGGTAGTAGCTAGGTGTCTCACAACCCTGAGTACCCTTGGAAAGCATCACAGCAGAGCTGAGCAAATTCTGGATTTGTTTGGTTCAGTGACAATTCCAAAAAAATGGGGCAGGGAAACCATATTTTCATGTTGAACCAAAACTAAAGTTTGTTTTTAATTTGTTGGTGAGTTAAAAACAACCATTTGGGGTCAAACAAAATGTTTCATTTTGATAAAATTGTTTTCTTTCATGGTTGACTATTTTAAAATATTTTAGGTGAAATTAAAGGAATTTTTTAAAAGAAAAGCCATTTCAGACTGAAAAATCTAAACATTTCCATTTTCTTAAGGCTTTTTTGTTTTCCTTTTTAAGATTCTTCAAAATGGAAACATTTTGGGAAACTGACACAAATTTGTGAAACTTTCTAGTGTTCCAGAATCTGAATTTTTCACCCAAAAATTTTCATCTGGCAGCCTTAGGGACTGGCTGAATACAAAGGGGGCTCAAGCCAGTTTTGTTTCCCTGTCCACCAGTAATGCCATGTGGAACTCCTCTTGCACTGTGCAGACTCTAGCATTAGACTTTCTGTGTTCAATTCTCTCATTCCTGCTTCCTTTCTCTCTCTATGAGCCTCTTAAATAATTATCTATCCAGGAGAAAAATCTGGGCCATAGAAGTGATATAAATACTGCATATAATTTTCAAGAGCCCATTTTCCTGTCTTCTTTATACTTACGAAAATTGAAAGATTGTAAAACATCAAATATTATCTTCTTCATTTTGCTGCAAAGAGATCACAAGAATGGGAACAAGATGTTAACAAAATTGCTAGTAGAAATCTAATCCAGGTTTTGCAGTGAAGTAATTCTACACTAAGTGATAGTTGGTTGATGAAGAATGTACATGGTAGACTCAGTTCAGTTTTGAGAGGACAAGGATCCACATGGCACAAACCACCAGAACAGACAGTATCTGGTTCCTTTGTTGGCAATTTCAGCAGAAAGGCCAAGGAATGAATAAGCATGGGAAATAAATTATATTCTTGCCTCGAGATGACAACCCTCCAAATCAAGATGGAAACATTTTGATAGGTCAAGGTCAGGAAGCTTTCACTGGTGTTGCCTGTGTTACACCTCTTGTGGGGTTAAATGGAGAAGTTCAGCATCTGACCAAGGATACCAATCTGGCACCTTTCACAAGTATATCATATAAAAAACTAAACATGTAAAGCAAAATCTCCATTGAATTGCTAAAATCAACTACTCTATAACAAATAGAGGCAGAAGGCCCCAAACACAGTTTATACCAGGGGTCGGCAACCTTTCAGAAGTGGTATGCCGAGTCTTCATTTATTCACTCTAATTTAAGGTTTCACGTGCCAGTAATACATTTTAAAGTTTTTAGAAGATCTCTTTCTATAAGTCTATAATATATAATTAAACTATTGTTGTATCTAAAGTAAATAAGGTTTTTTAAATGTTTAAGAATCTTCATTTACATTTAAATTAAAATGCAGAACCCCCCGGACCGGTGGCCAGGACCCGGGCAGTGTGAGTGCCTCTGAAAATCAGCTCGCATGCCGCCTTTGGCACACATGCCATAGGTTGCCTACCCCTGCTTTATACCCTTTAACCCAGCTGCTATCAAGCCAGTGCACGTCTGTTAGCTAACTTATATTCTTGGCAGCAAAGCTAGTATGAGCTTTCTCACACTGATTAGATGTCAGTACAGGCTCTCTCTCATTTTAAAAGAATACACTGCTATAATATACCTGCTCTATAAATTCAAAATGTAACTACTATATCAACCATCACTTCTTAGAATATCAAAACCAAGTAACTCTCTGTTCATGAAGTCAGAATTGAAATATCAAATGAACACAAAGATTATTGATATCCAGTTAATCCTACTGGATAAGGTGCAAGAAACTCCAGAGGTAATAATTATTGATTAGTCTGCCCATAGGGAAGATTTTCTTGCTAATTTAGTGGTTTCTTTATGCCCTGGAATGTAATAGTTTGTATTGTTCATTCATCTATCTATCCAACTACAGAAATTCTCACCATCTGCATAAAAGTCTATCTTTTATGACTTCTGCTAAGCTCTTGGACTCAATGGCATCTTATAGCAGTGAATTTTACAGGTCAATGATGTGTTGTGTACAAAACTATTTCTTTTAATCAGTTTGAAATTTGCCACTTAATTTTCATTGACTGTTCACTGTGTTCTTGGATTGCCAGGAAAACTATAAAGAAACATTTACCTTTCTTTCTATTTTCCATGAATTATTTCCTGCAGCTCTGTTATTTATTATTTACCTGTTCTCTAAACTAAAGGTCTCAGTCTGTTCAATCTCCCTTCATGTGGAACTTTCTTGATGCCTCTAATCTTGTTTCTTCTATCTGAACTCCTATTTCCACTATATCTATCTGAGACAGGGTAGTCAGACAAGAGCACACAATGCCAGGTGAGGTTGTGCCATTTATTATAAAATGGTATTATATGTTCTGTATTAGTGTCTCCTATTCTTTATCTTTTATTACATTATGTTTAATTTCTGGTTACTGCTGCACACACAGAGAGATTTTCACAATGATGAACGGGTCTTTATCTCAAATCCCTGTAGTTCATTTAGAACTCAGCAATGTGTATGAGAAGTTCAAATTATTCCTTCCAGTGTGTTTTGACTTTAGCGTAAAGTAACATATTTACAGACCAGGTAGTGTGTTATGAAGTCAAAACACTAATACCCACTAAAGTCAATGAAAACTGAAAGTTGATTTAAATTGGTGTTGGATCAGACCTGTAAGGAGTAACAATATTACTAAAACCTTCTGCCAGAGCTGTTTGAAATTTTCCAAATTTTGATTGAAAAAAACAACAACCAACCAAATAAACAATAATAAAAAACCAAAACAAAACAAAAACTCAAACAGGATAATTTTTTTGCCACTTTCTTCACTTCTTCAGATCCCAATTAGCGTTCACTTAGCAGATAGATTTCCACCTGCCTTAAAACACTGATGAAAATGGAAAATATTTCACCTTTTCATCTTTTATTTACTTATTTATGACAATCTTTTTGCACAGCTGTAAGCCAAATCCTACATAAAGAGCAAATTTCTTCCTCTCTGCAGGAACCTTTACTGTAAAATAGTTCAATGATGATTAACATGGAAAGAGTTGGTGACCTAAACACACTTACTAGTGGACATATGTCTGCACCACAAGACTAGGATCCACTACTGACATCAATAGGAACCATTGTTTGACATTTAATCAGTGAAACAAAGGAATAAATGTTTATAGTGAATTAATTTACCATCTTCCCATCCCTGCAGATTTTCACCTTTCAGGCATGTTGGAAGGATAATGTGAAGAGCCTTGTACTGCCACTGGCCATGTATGCCATACCTGTTCTGTGGCTAATATTTCTATTTCTGTTCCAGTAGTGTCTAAATGCCTGCACTGAGTCAGGGCCCCATTGTCCAAGGGTCTGTACAAATTCATAGTCAGAGACCATCTGCCCCAAAAACTTTATAATCTAAATAGAACAAGACAGACACAGGGTAGTAGGGGGAAAGGAAGCACAGAGAAGTGAACTTATTTACCCAAGGACACACAGCAAGTCAGTAACAGAGACAATAACTAGAAGCTAGGTCTCCTGTGCTCTGGTCCACTGCTCTATCCACTGGATCACATTGCCTCTCAGGTAACTGTAAAAAATAGCTCTGGGATTTTCAAAGGAGCCTAAGAGATTTAAGTGTATAAACCCTAAACTCCTTTGAAAATCCAAGCCAGCCACTATGTAGCACCTTTTACATGAGTGCAAAAAATTCTCTTACTTTCTCTTGAGAAAATATAAATATATTTTAGTGACTAGGATATTGCTTGCAACGTCTAATGATATTTACATTGACATTATTTAGGGATTGATCCAAAGATCATTGAAGTCAATAGACATATTTCTATTGACTTCACTGGGCTTTGACCAGGCCTTTAGAATAAACTGCAAGTAGAAACAAGGAAGTGATCAAAATAGAAATAAATCCAAGGAGAAAACATTCTATCTAATGAAATCAAAACCACACACTGTCAGCCTCTCACACTGATATAAATGGGGAATTATTTTACTGAAGTTAATGAAGATAACCAGTGTAAACCCAGTGTAAGTGAACCTGGCCCAGAGCCAAATGTCCATTAACTTCTCCAATGAAAGCATTTACTGTTATATTACATTTGGCTTCATCTTTTTCCTCAAATTATTGACAGTCATGGGGAGTCAAAACAGATATTTTGTATTCAAAAGAAATGGTGCAAAGAGTAACATATTTCTCTCTTGGCTGATCTAGTCATTTCCAAGATCAGGAAAGAAACAAAAGAGAAAGCGGTTTGGAGTCACACTGTGCATATGAAATCAAGATCACACTTTTCCATCTGACATAAGAAACAAAACACCTCTCTGGCTGGGCTTGATCACTATCCCACTTACAATGATTTTATACCAGTAAAATTTGACTGCAGCTATTTCAATGAAGTTATTCCAGATCCACACAAAAGCAAATAAAATTAGAAGTTGCCTGTCGCCAACTCCCACCCCCTCTCTCTATGTCTGGTATCAGCAACGCAAAAATCAATAGTTAATATTTTCAGCAACAGGAAAGAGAAAGGGTGAGCATATGGAGAGGCAGCAGAACCATGGCAAGGTCATTCTCTCAGTCTGCCAAACATGCACAAACACTTGCCAATAGAGAGTGCAGGGAACAATTCTGGATTCTGCCAGTCTGTTGCGCTAATTGACCACAGAGTATGTCAACACATGCAGCACATTCTGTGCTATAAATACACACACACCTGGATTCTGCCATCATACCAACTGGCTGCTTAAACTCATTGTCAGTAGGACTGTTGACATTGCAGGCTAAGCTATTAAATTCATTTATGTTTGTAATCCCGTAATGGTTGGTTGACCTTCATAAACAAATGCACAACTAGTCTTTGTTTCAAATGAGACATTTCCTGACTATAACATATGCTGTTCTAAACTCATGGTTCAAACCACAGCCACTATTTTTAGTGAGGACCAAATAAGCCTCTTTTGGTGACAGCGTGCCAGGCTTGGCACTCAAATTCTCAACTGGTTTCAAATTGTGATGTCAGCATTAACACTAGGCTCCTTTCGTATTTCTCCACTTCCTTCCTTCTCCGCAAGACAGTTCAGTTCTGTCCAGGCACTGCTGCAAAAGGAAGAAGCACTGCAACCACTGGCCACCTCTTTCATGATTAGCAAGTTCTCATCACTCTGATTTTGTCTTATGCTACATATACACCACAACTGAGGGGTGTGATTTGCAACTCATGCAGGCATATCCGTACTCACTAAAAGTAGCTGTGAGGAGGTAGCAGTGCGGACTTCAGTGTGGGCTATACAAGTCCATTTGTTCCCCCAAGTGTGGACTGTCATTGCTGGCCTGTGCTGAAGCCCACACTACCGGATCCTCTCTGCTATTTTTAGAACGCTAACTAGATAAAAGCTAGTGAGATACCTCTACAGCAGGCAAATTACCACCGCTGTGGTCTTAGTGTTTGATTAATGTAAAGTGGGTTTTTACCTACTAATCTACATTGCCAGACAAAGTTTAAATTCTCTTTGTGTTTTTTAGGATGATGAAGAAGAAGAATGGTCCAGTTTTTATGGAGTTAACCTGGGCTCCTTGCTCCATCACTGACTTCCTGTGTGACCCTGGACAAGTCACTCAGTCTCTCCTCTCTGTGCTTCAGTTCCCTGCTATATGGATAATAGCACACCCCCACCACACTGGCCTGTTGTGGAAATAAATGCATTAAAGACTGTGAGGTGATCAGAGGCTCCAGTAGCAAGGGCCATATACGTGCTATTGAGGAATGTGCCAAGGGCTAACAGTGACAGCTGGAAAGGAAGTGAACGCCATCAATTAAGTCCCTGCACCAGCATCTCAGAAAGTGGCTGTATTTCCAAATTTGTAGTTTGAAGATTTTTATCTTAACTGACAGAGTGATTCATATTAAAAACATTATCTCAGCTAGGTTGACTTGTTCTGCACTGAAACTGCCAAATTAATTCTCTAATGGCCTTAGAACATATAACTGTTATGCTTGTGCTTATCGAACCAGTGTGCTATGCTAGTGGAAAAGAATGCCACCAACGAATACGATAAGTAGCAATAACACAACGATCTAATTTTTTCCCTAAGTGATTATTCTTAACATGTAAATAAGGAGATAGAGTCTCAGCTGCTATAAATGGGCACATCACTGTTGACTGGCTCAAAATGCTGAAAACACTTGATTCTGGTGACACTGGTGAGAATTCATTCACTTTGGGTGATATTAGAAATATCTACACCTGTGGTTCCCAAACTTGTTCCGCAGCTTGGGCGCGGAAAGCCCCTGGTGGGCCAAGCCAGTTTGTTTATCTGCCAAGTCTGCAGGTTCGGCTGATAGTGGCTCCCAATGGACACAGTTCACTGCTCCAGGCCAATGGGAGCTGCTGGAAGCAGTGGCCAGTATGTCCCTCAGCCCAAGCTGCTTCCAGCAGCTCCCATTGGACCAAAAAAGCAAACCGCGGCCACTGGGAGCCACAATCAGCCGAACCTGCAGATGCAGCAGGTAAACAAACCAGGCCAGCCCGCCAGGGGCTTTTCCTGCACAATCGGTGGAACAAGTTTGGGAACCACTGATCTACACAGATCTTTTGCCTAGCAGTAACGATACAGGCTAATAGAGTGTTTCATCCAGATAATTCTTGATTAGAATGATTGTGTGTACATAAGTGCTGGAACTAGAGGTGCTTGGGGTGCTACTGCACACCCTGTCTTGAATGGTTTCCATCATATACAGGGTTTACAGTTTGGTTCATTGGCTTTCAGCACCCCCACTACCACCACCAGCTCCTTCATGTTTTGAGCTGCATGTTATAAAACTCACTATCACTGTATCTAATATAAGGAAATTAGGAGAGCTAAAGAGGCAATATAGCCTAATGGATAGAGCACTGGCTGGCACTCAGGGCACTGGGATTCGATTCTCGGCTTGGCCAATGGCCTGCTGGGTAACTGTGCGCAAATCACATCACTGCCCTTTGCCTCAGTTTCCCAATCTGTAAAATGGGGATAATAATATTTATCTCCTTTATAAAGCACTAGTGTAAGACCTAGGAGGTATTATTATTATTCCTGATTGTCTCACAGACTTGCTTTGTGAATGTGGGTAAGTCACATAAATAAAATTTTGCAAACCTGGATGCCCAAAGTTAAGTCATTAGAGCATGAATTTCAGAGGTGTGGAGCATCTATATTTCCTAATAAAATCAGTAGGATGTTGAGGAAGATCAGCATCTCTGAAAATTAGGCCACTTTTAGACACCTGCCCAAGTATGGCAGCTAGGGTGCCAATTTTGGTCAGATGTATTCCTGGAGATTTCATCACATGACATAATCAATTTGGCAGCTAATTTGAAAATGCTGGCCTTAATCTTTCCATATCTCACCCTCCCCATTTGAAACATGATGATTTGGTGAGGCTTACTTCATTAATCTCTAAAATCTCTAAAATTCTTCTACCTGTATCCTCAAAGGTACATAGGTGCAAATAATTAGATTATTAACTATTACAGCTCCTGTTAGTATCTCCTTCCAACTGAAATCAGTTTGTTATTTTTACACATATATTCTCCCAAGTTTCTCACATTTCAGTTGGGCATTTGGATATATCTTTGAATATAAACCCTTGTCTACCTCTAATTTATCTAAATAATTCTTCAACTAGCTATCACTTGAATTTTTACTTTGGTGCTTTCCTGAGTCAGATCCAACTCTAACATCAGCCCATTGTCTCATCTCTAGTCTATATGGGATGTGAGAGATGCAAGCTTTCCTTAGCTCTTGATGCTGAATAGTTATCTAAATACTTTATATTAATTTTAACAAATTTTTTTTTAAATCAAGAAGGTGAACAGTCATGACGATTAAAAATGCCTCTGCTTTCAAAAGCCTGTGCAGTGGTTTGCATTCTCAGGCATGTTGTTGAGTCATGTTGATTGAGAATGGGTGTAAAAACAGAGCCAGCCTATTAGCCGACTTTGTTGGTTGCTATTTACATTAATGGAAATGCCTTGCTACATGCCCATTAAGAATGATCAGAAGGTGAAAAGTGCTTCCTCTGCTTCTTATCTCTGGCAATTTGAAAAATGAAATGTCCACAGACAGGTGTTTTAGCCTTCACAGTCTCCAAATGAAAATGCTCTCATGCAAGGGAGAAAGTTCTATCTGGAACACACTCATGAATCTGACCATCACACTCCATGGTAGGCTCAGATGGAGCCCTTCTGAAGGCTGGCATAACAGGTGCCCTGGCATGGATAGTATTTATCACGGACGTAGCAGCTATATTCCTGCTGCTACAAGAAGCAAATAGCTTCCTGACATTGCACCAAGGCAACGAAGAACATGCAGGAGGGAACACAGTTCATTTTCTAAAGATCTGGTTTGTTTTGTGTTTTCTGCACAATTTGTTTATTTAAAGCAGCTGGCATCGTGTGACTTTATGGATACAAGACAAAAATATTGCTAAAAAGTATATTGCAGTTATGCCTGAAGGTCCCAGGTAAGCAAGACCCCTTGTGCAAAGTGCCACAGTAAATACTCCTCAGGCAGACAAAAGTATCATCATTATCCCCAGTCATCATATGTATAACAGAGGTACAAAGCAGTTAAGTGACTTGCCCAAGATCATGCAGGAATAGCCAGGGACCGAATCCAGATTTCCTGAGTTCCAGCCCATTGCCTTAATCACCAGAGAAGTCTTCCTTCCTTGGAAAGCATTTGAATTTATGAAACCACTTGCCCTGATTTACTGGGAAAGCGTTGCAGCATGGCTCTCCCCACTACAAAGAATTGAAACCGTGACAAAGAAAGACAACAGGCCTGCATTAGACTGAACACACCGACCTAGGCGCTGCTGAAATAGAAATGCTTTAAAAAAATGAAGCACAGGGTTGGGGTTTGGTAGCACACGTTTCAGCTTTGCTGCAGCAAAAATGAATGGTGGTGAAGAATTGTGAGAGGATGTAAAACCAGGATGCTGCCATTGAGAAAACATCTGCTACTTGTCAGCTGCCTTTTAGATAACAGTAAATGGCTGATAAAGAACTCAAATGATTTCATTTGTGCTTCTTGGTTTTCTGAGTATCCAGTTTTTATAAGTCTACAATTCCATTTAGACAAAGGGGCCAGATTCTGACCTGCCTTAGACCTTGTGCATTTCCTGTCAACTGTAGTGATGACGCGTAGGCTTTAAGAAGGACTCAATTTGGATTAAAATCTTCAATAGTAGGCTGACTAGTTAACCAGTTCTGATAGTTAATATTCAGAACTGACTATAATGAGGTTTTTAATTAGTGAGGCACATAGTCTACCATCTGTTTGCAAGAGTCTTACTTATCATTTAGACCTAAACTGCCCTTACATTTCCATATTGCTTGCTCTGGTCATTCACATTTTTAGCTTATTTCAGAAAATATGTCACAGAATCATAGAATATCAGGGTGGGAAGAGACCTCAGGAGCTCATCTAGTCCAACCCCCTGCTGAAAGAAGGACCAACACGAACTAAATCACCCCAGCAAGGGCTTTGTCGAGCTGGGCCTTAAAAACCTCTAAGGATTGAGATTCCACCACCTCCCTGGGTAACCCATTCCAGTGCTTCACCACCCTCCTAGTGAAATAGTGTTTCCTAATATCCAACCTAGACCTCCCAGACTGCAATTTGAGACCATTGCTTCTTGTTCTTTCATCTGCCACCACTGATAACAGCTTAGCTCCATCCTCTTTGGAACCCCACCTTCAGGTAGTTTAAGACTGCTATCAAATCCCCCCTCACTCTTCTCTTCTGCAGACTAAACAAGTCCAGACCCTCAGCCTCATCTCATAAGTCATGTTTCCTAGCCCCCTGACCATTTTCATTCTCCTCCACTGGACTCTCTCCAATTTGTCCACATCCTTGCTGTAGTGGGAGGACCAAAACTGGATGCAATACTCCAGATGTGTCCTCATCAGTTCCAAATAGATCTGAATAATCACTTCCCTTGATCTGCTGGCAATGCTCCTACTAATGCAGCCCAATATGCCATAAGCGTTTGTCAAGGTTCCTTCCCCACTCTGAATTTTAGGGTACAAATGTGGGGACCTGCCTGGACACTTCGAAGCTTAATTACTAGCTTAGATCTGGTAACTCTGCCACCATCCAGAAATTTCAGTGTGTGGATCACTTCTTGTCCCCCCCAAAACCTTTCTCTCCCTGGGCAGCCTTGAGAGGCTTCACCAGTTCCCTGATTAACACAGCTCCAAACCCCTTGGATCTTAAAACAAGGAGAAATTAACCATCCCCCTTCCTTTCCCCCCAACAATCCCTGGTGAGTCCAGATCCAATCCCCTTGGATCTTAAAACAAGGAAAAATCAATCAGGTTCTTAAAAAGAAAGTTTTTAATTAAAGAAAGAAAAGTAAAAAAATCATCTCTGTAAAATCAGGATGGAAAATACTTTACAGGGTAATCAGATTCATATAGCCCGGAAGAACCCCCTCTAGCCTTAGGTTCAAAGTTACAGCAAACAGAGGTAAAATCCTCTCAGCAAAAAAGGAACATTTACAAGTTGAGAAAACAAAAATAAGACTAATCCGCCTTGCCTGGCTATTACTTACAAGTTTGAAACATGAGAGACTGATTCAGAAAGATTTGGAGAGCCTGGATTGATATCTGGTCCCTCTTAGTCCCAAGAGCGAACAATACCCAAAAACAAAGAGCATAATCAAAAGACTTCCCTCCACCAAGATTTGAAAGTATCTTGTCCTCTTATTGTTCCTCTGGTCAGGTGTCAGCCAGGTTTACTGAGCTTCTTAACCCTTTACAGGTAAAAAAGACATTAACCCTTAACTATCTGTTTATGACAACATTCTTGGCAACAAGGGCACACTGCTGACACATATCCAGCTTCTCATCCACTGTAATCCGCAGATCCTTTTCTGCAGATCTGCTGCTTAGCCAGTCAGTCCCCATCCTGTAGCGGTGCATGGGATTCTTTCGTCCTAAATGCAGGACTCTGCACTTGTCTTTGTTGATTCTCATCAGATTTCTTTTGACCCAATCCCCCAATTTGTCTAGGTCACTCTGGACTCTATCCCTATCTTCCAGCGTACCTACTTCTCCCCTCAGTTTAGTGTCACCTGCGAACTTGCTGAGGGTGCAATCCCTCCCATCATCCAGATCATTAATAAATATGTTGAACAAAACCAGCCCTAGGACCAACCCCTGGGGGACTCCGCTTGATATCGGCTGCCAACTAAACATCGAGCCGTTGATCACTACTCGTTGAGCCCGACAATCTAGCCATCCTTCTATCCACCTTATGGTCCATTCATCCAGTTCATACTTTTTTAGCTTGCTGGCAAGAATACCATGGAAGACCATATAAAAAGCTTTGCTAAGTCAAGATACATCAAGTCCACTGCTTTCCCCGTATCCACAGAGCCAGTTATTTCTTCATAGAAGGCAAGCAGCTTGGTCAGGCATGACTTGCCCTTGGTGAATCCATATTGACTGTCCCTTCCTCTCCTCCAGGTGCTTCAAAGTGGTTTCCTTAAGGATCTACTCCATGATTTATCCAGGGACTGAGGTACATAGCACCTTGTTGTTCTGCTGAACTTGGATTTGGATAATTATTGTAAAAATATTACCTATTTCTGATACTTCAAATTTAATGCAACTTTTGAGTTGAGTTACCTGCAAAAAGTCAGAACAGATTCCGAGGTTTAAACCTACAGATCATCTGATCTGGCACTTAATGTGATTCCAACAGATAGTTATTATTCTTTTTTCCTCACAACTTTCTCCTTATGCCATGATATTTTATTAAGCTCATCCTTACAATTTTGCACAGTGAATTTGAATTATTTTATCCGGAATATAAACTGAGTGTAGTTATCATAAGGGCATGTTTTCCTTTGAAATCCAGGACATTCAGACTATATTTTCTAACAAAGCAGTGCAACAGTTACTTCCAATGAAGAATGTTGTGTTTGGGTGGGCAATCTTTAAACAAAGATTTCTGCAATTCCTTCCTTCCTTCAAACAGCCTTTATCCTGCTGCATGTGTGTTTCACTGAACAGGAGCAAACAGTTTACTCCCTGGAGATTTTATGAATTCATTTACTGTAGTACATCTCCTGCTTGGCAAGTGGAATTTCATATTATGCAAAGCACTAACATGCAATAGTTTGTGCAATGCAGATTTATTCATTAAATTTAATTATGTGTTCCACGGGTAAAAAGCCTTGCATTTCACCATTTGCTAGCTCTTTTTGGAGCCCCGAATGCTACATCAGATGTTTGTTGCCCTTCTCTGTACATTTTCCAATTTCAGTATATCATTTTTGAGATGGGGTGACTAAAACTGGACGCAGTATTCAAGATGTGGGCATATCATGGATTTATATAGCAAAAGTGGAGGAGCTTGGTTTGCCGGAGTGATCAGCTAACCGATATGAAAAGGCTGCAAAACACCATGCCTCTGGACTGCATCAATATGCAGAAAGCCTTATAAGCCAGTCACTGTCAAAGCCAATTTTAGAAGAATCTAATGAGGCTTAATGCTGGAGATAAAACTCATTTTATGTAAACCAACATGGCTGTTGCATCATACTTTCTATTTAAGCAAGAGATACCACACACTACAAACTGGAGGCCAATGTTAAGTGCATTATCACTTGTTAATCTTGAAGTTGGACAATGATTTCAAACAAGACTGGCAACTTCTCACTATCTCTCTGAAAAAACTCAGCTGACTCTCTAGAAGCATGTGGCGCAACAGTGAAAGACTGAACAGTTGAAAAAGTGAAGAACTCTTTCACTATATTAAAAAAATGTGCATACATGGCTGATGAATGCACCAATGCAAACAGGCATCAAGTATTAAATCATTGCATATGTTATCTTGATGTCCGTGGTAGGTCCATGGTAGGCATTCCAGATGTTCAGGTTATAGAAGGCACATCATCTGCATCTGTGACATCTTAGAAGGATTAAATGCTTGTAAATTTAACCCCAAACAGATGGTTGCTTCTGCATTTGATGGAGCTACAAACTTCTCTGGAAGACATAGTGGAGTACAAGCTTTGCTCAGAGAAAAGTGTAACCCTAATCTCTCCTATACACACTGCAGAGGCCATCTACTCCAGCTAACACTATTATGAGCTGCAAAATCTTCAAAAGACATTAAAAAGCCATAAGTTTAATGGCTTTGTTATACTCTTTTTTTCAGCAAGAGTCCAAAAGGACTGAATATCTTGGAAACAAATTTGAGATACACTGGGACTGATGTTCAGATTAGTCCAACCTGGGAAAACCTGCTGGCGTTCTCACTAGCGATTCTTGGCTGTTGTTTTGAACTTACTGCAATCGTTATTACTGGCTTTGGAAAGTATCCACCAAGATAGGACAGATCTAAGCAGAAAGGCTGGTGGACTATTTTTGTTACTAAGTTCAGAGAAGACTGAACTTAGTAATGAAATATTGCCATTCTCTCTCTTGTAAGTCTACCGCTGAAACCACTTGAGTCATTAAACAACGTCATCCAGACATCTTCTACAACAGTAGTAGATCTTTGTCCAGGAATAGAAGCTACTCTTGGATCAATCAGAGAAATCCATTGAAAACATACTGGAAGAAGCAAAGACTTCAGTCCAGAAGTTGACCTATGAAGGTACTTATATGAAGAGGACAAGAAGTGTTTGTTAAAAAAGTACACAGACTTGATTCTTACAAATCTACAATAGCGATTTCTGGATTCTACTCAACCTCCATATAGCTTTTTCAGATCCTGTCTAATAAAACACCTACAGCTGAGTGGAGTGAGGCACTACCAGCAATGGGGCTGCTATGTGATCAGGACAAAATAGAGAAATTTGAACACAGCGTGGAATATCACATGATGAAAGAATGAAGATTTAACTTCTTTATCCTCATTAGTGGTTTGACTCAAACTTTGTGCTATGTTTTTTGGGGTGAAAGAAGTAGAAATTCATCTCTTGCTACTCCCAGTCACAATAGCTACAGCTGAGCCTTCTTTTTCCTCATTGAATAGAATTCTGAGTTCTGAAAGAAGTTGCCTTCTGCCTGATTGTGAGCATCACTGGAAGTAACGGGCAAACAAGAAGACACCAAAAAGTTGTGCAAAATTACAAGAAAATACGAAGGATGTAGTTGCAGTGCTTCATAGTAGGCTTGAGTAGCCAGCTTTAATTTCTGTGATGACTTTAAAAAATGAGTTAAATCTAATAAAATGGTCATGAAACATTTTTCAGTTTTCACTATGGTGCCATACAGTCCACCTTCGCCCTCACGGTCTCAACCCTCGTCTGCACTATTTCCCCCCCTCGTTCCCCTCTCCCCTCCCCGTATATTCAAACACCTCCTCCCACTTTAATTCCTGGCGAAAGTACTGGAATGCACACAGTGCCTGCCTAAATCTTAGTCCAGATTAAATTAATCATGGAATGGATTACTGCATACACTATAAGAAGCATATTCATTCCAGACAGGAACACAAGTCCAACATTTTCCCCTGGACAACATGTTATGATGTTGTTAGCAGAATGGTTTTCCCTCCTGTCATTACTCACTATTGGGAAAGTAGGAGGCTAGCAAAAGGCCAATAAATATTTGGGCCTTTTCAAGTGAGCTAAAGTCAGTCTTGTTTGCTAGAATTTGAATTTCTGATGCATATGGTTCACTAAAGTCTTGGAGGGAATAACTGGTCTGACTGCTGGTTAAAAAGAAAATGTGATGGAACAGCTTTGTACCTTAAATACATAGACAAATCCTCTAACAGGACAAGAAAACCTCTTATGTTTTCACAGGTGCCTAATCAGATAAAGAGGAGACAAGTGGAAATACAAAAGCCTTAATATCAGACACAAGAATTACTTTGCTATATTATCCAAAATACTCCATTTCCAGTTAGATTTGTTGGTTTGTTAGATGATTAAAAATCCAATGGCGTTAATGTTATGAAAACTGAGAATAAGACAAACTATAGGCATTTCCAGTACAGAGAATTTCAGATCCATCAATGATCGAAGGAGATGGAATATTAGCCCCATGTCATTTGCATGCATTAAACCAATAGCTTTGGAACAAATATCAGGAAAATTACTAATGTTTAGTAGGAAACATTGCAAGTACAATGTATAATACAATAGAAAGACATTAGGGCCAAGAATCATGTTCATGGAATTCCAAGAGTAATACACAGTAGCTCAAATTCACTTCCTAGGATTACGACTGTCTGATAATGATAAGAAAGTGCATTGTGAATTATTATTAAGCGTGGTAAGAGAAAAATGTCTAATTTCTTAATGCAAAAATAATACATAAAGAATAATATTGTTTTCCTATGAAATGTGTCATCAGCTTGGCTTTTTTCTAAGTATATTGGAAGAAAAATGAATTGTAGTGCACTTCTTGACAGTACAGTTATGTTATTCAATGGGAGAAGAAATGTCATGGATTATTTTGCTATTCTTTAACCTATCACCGTTGTCTCTTGTTTCTAGCTCCTCAATTTAGATGGGATGGTTCATGAGAGGAAAACTAATTCTAGGTTTTATGCAGATGTAACCCCTACTTCTTCCCTGTGTTACTTGGGAGCAGGCAACAATTAGCTGAGTGCTAGGGTGTCTGAAGTTGTTGACAGTAAAGGAGATCCTGAGTGTCCCAGTGATGATGTTCAATAGGTAGGACGCCTCTCTCCACCCATCTGCAACTGTCCTTTTACTTGTAATGGACATTAATCTTGGTGGTGTCTCCACCTGTACACACTCACTGGCATGTCTTGGGAGCCTCCAGGAATAAATCTGAGCTAATCTATTCAATGGGTCTGACTCAAAAGTACCAAATATAAACAATATACACCCACTATAAACTTAGAGTTAACACACCTTTATTTAACAATTTAAAATAAACCCATGACATAACAGATTGAGATTAATTGAATTGTCAACACCAAATTAAATTAGTAGGGGACACTTCAATAAGTCAATTAATAAATGCAATTTACAGTAGTGAATTAAACTTAACTATCTTACATTTATGCTGTCTCCATTTACCCCAGCCCTGAGTATCCACTCATCTGAATTTCAGATTTCTAGACACCACTGTGGGTGTGCTTGAAGATCTTGAAGCTGGGGACAGCGCTCCCTTGGCCCAGCAAAACAGTCTAGCCAAGGTAACGAGGGGCAGAGCGATTCTAACTTGGGATCATTCCAAACTGCACATCCCCTCTGAAGATGGGAGTTGTTATAACCAGAGGTCAGTAACCCTGAATTCTGGTTAGACGAAAAGATCACTTTGTCTTTTCTCAGACTCAGGGAAACCCCTTAATGTCTCTTTCCTGTCTGCTGACCCTTGCAAGCACTTTTCCAAACAGCAAAAGCAGCTGTTACCCACACAAAGCAATTTTAGCTCCCCTGACCTGGATCTCAGCTCCCCTTCAAGATGGAGCCCACCGCATGCTCTCCCCACATCCTCTGAAAGTGGAAGGCTCTCTCTCTTCCCCAAGACATTATGGAAGTTGAAGTCTCCAAGGCTGGATTGCAGCACTCAGGATTTTCCCAACTGGAGCACTCCCAATTAAGTTCAGAGGCCGCTCTACTAGAGGGTGCCTATACAGATATGGGTTGTTATTCCATAATCTACTGCTCTCCCGGGTCAAAGGTAATTGCTGACACAACAGAATATTGGGAGCGAGGTGGTGATTATGAAATAAATGCACATTAATTTGACTTATCACTACTAGGGCCAGATTCTGCCTGGTCCTACCATGGTTGTGCAATGAATCTTCCTCAATGCTTGAAATAAGGGTTGGCTTAATTGCAGGCATGCGTTCATGAGAGTGCAGAAGGGGATCCCTGCTTGCTCCTATGAGCACATACGTGACCCAAAAAATATGGGAAAGAGGCAAAGCTTTGTCTGCATTGCCACAGCTGGGGGAGTAAAGTGCATCCTCTGAAGGTGCATGGCAAAGGGGATGCTCCCTTTATAAACTGGCTAAGTTCAGAAGTCAGAATGCCTCCTGGTGCTCCCTTAGATCTCCCTCAAGGCAGGTTTCTGCTTCTCAAGTGTGATCTATCCCTTTGAGACCTGTAAACTGATGAGCATAAAAGGGGAGGTAATAACAACCAGGGTCTATGTGAGGATCTCTCTCACACAGTATATTTTTTTTTCAGTGGGAATGTTTTCCCTCAAGACCTACACCACTGTTCCAGGTACTCAGCAAATTGGATTACTACAGGTGAATGGTGAATTCAGTACTTACAAGACATCACTCAGCTTTTGTGATTTCATGTTACAGAGGGTCAGAGTCTGATTCTGATCTCACATCCATTTTACATGAGGATCACTTCATTGATACTACACCTGGTTTGCACTAACATATATGAGAGGAGAATCAGATCCACACTCCGCTGCAGTGCTCTAGTGTGAACTGTCACTTCAGAATGGCAGAGGCCATTTTTCCCTGTTAAAATATGTGCTCGAGCGGGCCTCATTCATGCCTTGGTTCAATTTAAAGCTTTCACAGGTTGTTCACTTCCCAGCCTTTACATTGTCATTAATTCGAAAGAAATTCTCAGGACAGTCCAGATCATCAGGGATCTATCCTGTGTCTTACTAATGTCTTTGATCTGAATATAAAAGGTTCTTCCTGGGTTACTTTCAGTCCTCACAACATAGCTTCAGAATATGAGCATGTTATTTGTTTTGACAGTGTACTAACGATGACAATGAATCATGAGGTGAAGATGTTAAGTCATAACAGAACCATAACATTTATATATTTACAGCAGGAACCCAAGGAAAATTATCTCATGGGAGGAAAATTAAACTAGATAAGAAGTAATCTATGAAGAAGTATCAATGCTGGGAAAAGATCTGATTCTGGAATTCCTAGATTTGAGAAAAAGGTTGTTTTCATGACAACTGTAAAAACATTCTCCCTCACACACCTTAGATAATTACACTCTTAACCAGGTAGATATCCACTAGAATTCTGACAGTACAGTTTCAGTGTTCAGTTAAAACCTCAAAAGGCTGTATTACTCATAAATGATATGTATCATGTTATCATTGGATGTTCCCAATCCATTCATTTAATCTTTGAAAACTGACAGTCATCTGACATTATCGGAGCATGTGCAAATGACTAGATGCTGCGTGAGAAAGTATTGGCTAAATCCCAGAAGTTGTTTACAGTGAAAACACAGAAGTACTCCTTGGATAGCTAGCATTGTGTCTTGCATCACATGACAGCTCAATCAATACTGTTCCTTTTTTTCAAATTAATCTGCCACACTTATCAGTTTAATGAATAAGGGTTTGTAAACTGGACTAATGTTTACGTTTCCAATAATAACAGGGAGGTAAGTATGCTGTCTGAAGTAGAGACATCAGTTCAGAGGTATTTGGGACTATACATTTTGTCTGCTGTCATTGTATATTAACCATTCTTCTGCCTTTCACACTCAGGCATGTAAGAGACAAATTGGCCCTTATGTAGCCATGCTAGGAGCACAGATTCTGCCAACTCTCACACAACCTGTATGGCAACCCTTGTACTTGAGGGACCCCATCGGCTCCTACGAAGTTACTACCCTGTTGTGAGCAATTCACAGAAGGGAGGTACATTCTGCCCCCACCCCTTACACATTGTCCACTAGTGTTTTTAAAGGCATGTAGCATATTACTCCCTCCACCCTTCAAAACAACCAGGGAGATCTAGGAGATGTAGTTCCCAGAGGCCTTCCTTGGGGAGTGTCTCTGCATTGCCCCTTACAATGGGATGTGCCGGAACGGCACAAGTAAGTCTCTGTGCTTGCAGTATCATACTAATAATAAGTTTATCACTTCCAGTATCCAATGGGAACACCCAGGGCCAAATTCCACTCTCTGTCGTATCGGTGGAACAATTCTCACTGGTGTAAATGAGAACAGAATCTGGCCCCAGGTATTTCTGAAAGTTCTGATAGGGCCTTTGGTGAACAACTCAGCTGTGGGACAGAGCAGATATCATTCACCAGTTCAAAGTGAGGTCCTGTACTTTCTTATGCAGGCTGGGAAACCCTTCCCATTAATCCTGTGGCTTTCCCTGCTGCATTACGTGCTTTCTGTATGAATCTACCGCCTAAAACAACAAAGGGTTCCCAACTGTCTGAGGGATTTTCAATGCTCCAAGCACAGTCAATTCCCATTACTCAAGTGAGAAAATGAAAAATAAAATCTGATGTACAGAGTCTCTGGCCAGTATTCAGGTTAATATTTATACACATTTTTACAAAGTACCCAAAATTCATAGTAGCAGGGGGGTTACTTCCCTTACCAAAAAAATCACATTTTAAAGTAATTGTCCAAAGTCCTATTATAAATTGCACTGCAACATACTGTAAGTTATTCTAATCTTTAGTGTTTCCACCATTGTCATAGAATGCTGTATACATAGGAAAACCTCTGAAGAGTTGCAACATTGAGAAATAAACTGTGACTTGGACTACACACCTATGCAAAGGAATCCCCTTCTGAAGGCTACACAGACTGTAGGTCTGGATATATAAGCACACACTTAACAGCCAACAACTTGGGTGCCTCTGAATGAGGACATCCAGCGCTGAATGGATGAGGTTCTACAGGTGGAGCAAAAGAGACAACCTCTTAGGCTGTGAATTGTAATGGGTCTATGTGTTTCTGAATCATGATGCCTCTTGAGGCTAGCCCTGTGATCCTGAAGTTTATGCACCACCCCTTCTTCAGGGGTGTGACCAAAGTCACAATCTAGTCTTTCTTCATGTATCTGTTATAAATGAAAATGAAAATGCTTCCTCCTAAATCCTGGTATGAAATGTGGTGAATCACGTCTGTCTCCTGCATGAGTGCCTTTTCCCTATTTCAGTACCACACACTGACATCAATCTCTGAAAAGGGGTATGACTTATGTAAACAACAGCCATAGAAAAATGGGGAACTACCATAAGAGGTCCCAGCCATCATTCTGAACACTATTCTTTCATGTGGTTTCCTTTCTGTTTGTAAGCGCTTTGGGGTGAAATTCTGGCTCCACTGAAGTAAATGAGAATTTTGCTATTTACCTTTGATTTCTTATATGTTTGAAATGTACCTGACAAACTGGAGGGTTTGGGATTTTGGAAGTTCCTTTCTGTGGACTCTTTCAACTTATTTAATATCTCTCACTGGTTTTACCTTGACATAGATGGAGTTGCTCCTGATTGACATTGTATGAGGCCAATACCAGGCTCTTTAAGTCACAGTGCGTCAGATTCTTCCACTCTCGCTCTTCAGACAGCCCCATGAATTTCACTGGAACTACTTATGGGACCATGAGCATGGGGCAGATTTTTGCACTTGGGGTATTTTCCAAAACAGGATGGTATGAATTTAAAGCAAAACAGAGCAATTAATAAACCCTTTAGATACTGCAGAAGCTAAAACAGGCAATAAAGTCACAGAAAAAAAATTCTGTTCAACAGGAATAGCATATTGCAGCCTGCCCAATAATATCCTTCAAACACTTGCCAAAACTAGATAAGAACAGCTGATCTGAGGGTGTCTGTAACAGAATCTTTTCCATATAAGTGTCTCTTATCATATGATGACTGCAAAGCACATGTCCTAAAACAATAACAAATATTCTTTCACAGTTCTAAGCAATCATTGTTCTTGAATCAGATGATAACTGATCTAAACATACTGAACCAAAGTGTTTCTTGGTCTCCCCCTTCCCCCACATCGAGTGACTATTTTTATACAGCACCATGACTACTCTAAATACAGAATGCTATTAACATTAAGGTTATTGCCACAACTGACTAGAGGTTCATAGTTAAGGCTAAAATGTGGCTACTTCTAGTGCATGATGTGAGAGGAATGGAAAGCACAACAGCAAGAACTCATGATAGAGTTAGTGCTCGGTCTTTCGTATTTTTTAAATATGATTTTTTGGAGTTCTGTATGTTCTTTAGATTGTATTTCATTCTGAAAGACAAGTTTCCCATCTCCAGTAAGGAAACACACATGGACTCACAACTGGCAACATTTGTTTAAAAAAACAACAGCCACAACAGCAACAAAACAGAACATTTTTTTAGCCAGGAAAAAGCAAAAATAAGAAATAGACAAAAGATTGAATTGTCCTCTAACTGCCTACTCATCCACCTACCTACCCAGACAGACACCAGATATGTCCATGTTATTTATCATAAATGACTGTTTCCCAAATCAGGGTTCAAGCCATCAGAGAAATATAGCCAAATTAACTCTTGCTGTAATTTAAAGATAAATCAAAAGATGGTCAGATACTATGGAGATGAATGCAGTGAACATAGATTATTAGATACTAAAATAAGTACATGGATGAATATAAACAGAAAAGTAAATGGATATAAAACAGACAGAACTTTAAATCCAAGAGCTTGAGTTGTCTGGGGCAGGAACAGTTTTTGTATTATGTTTGCATAATGCCTTTTTCAATGAGGCCTTGGTCCCTAATTGAGGTCTTTTGGAGCTATGGCAATGGAAATAATAAATATGAAACAGAGATAAAAATCAAAATAAATATAGATAGGAAGAAAGAGATGGAAATATATAAAGAGATTAGATTAGATTAGGTTAGGAAGTGTTTTGCCCTTATAGGCATAATCCTAAAACTTGCTCACATAAGGAATCTTTGCTCTCATAAGTCATCCTGATTAATACAAATAGCTTCCTTGTCTCCCATGAGTCTGCTTGCATGTGTGAGGATTACACCTGTGTATTCACCTTGCAGGATCAGACCCACCAACTTGACATTGCACTTGTGGGTGTCCAGTGGAGACACTGGAAGGATTCTTATTGTCTTCAGTGGGAGGTGGATCAGGCTACATCTGTGATGGTGACATCATTGCTCCCATTTCATCATAAGTCTGTAATGCCAAAAGGAAAGAAAATTGGAAGGGACTAGAAGCAAAAACAAAAGCGAGCACAGTGAAACAAATATGGTACATGGTATAATCAAAATATGTGATGGCATGGGGAGCTGTAAAGTTTTTATTGCCTCTTGTTTAGAAAAACCTGCATAGCTCACCCTTGAGTAATATGATCTTCTCAAACTCACGGCAATAAAATCTTTATTGTGCCCCACACCGTCACGTAGTCTGTACATACATATACTTTTGCATAACATAAAATGGTTTGTAAATAATCTTTTTGTCCCATGCTGAAAGCCTTTAGAACAAAAACATATTTACTCCACATCAAGTTTTACAGCAAGGCTGGATGCTCCCCAATAACACACAGTGATTTATCCTGGAAATGTGGGCCCTACCCCAGCTGCAGTGAAACTAAGAGTGTCACTACTGGGTAGGAAAAGAAGAAGAGATCAAGAGTGTCTGGGGAAAGATATATGGCTTCAAAAAAAGGTTACAAGAAAGTAATTCGACATAGGACTGGGAGTCTGAGTCTGAATTCCATTGCGTCACTAAGGACCAGATCCACAAAGGTATTTAGGCTTCTAACTCAATGGAATCTAGGTGCCTAAATATCTTTGTGGATCTAGACCTAATTCACTGACTGACTTCGGATATGTCACTTACAGCCTTGTGATCCTCAGAGGTGTGGAGCATGCACAGCTCCTCTTGACTTCAGTGGAACCTTTGGGTAGTCAGCTCAAGCCAATCGTTTCTTTGTGACTCAGTTTCACCATCTGAGGATGAGAGTATTCTGAAGTGGTTTTTAAGATCCTCAGTGACAGGCACTGGAAAAGCACAAAGTATCAAGATAGATATTAGAGAAGTTGTTCAATTCCAGATTTACTTTGCCTTGCACAAGCCATTCCATTCATAGAAAAAAATGAATTAAGACAAAGTTGCTGAATTATTAAAATATAATGTAGCACCAATTTAAAGGCAGCAAACAGGCCTGCAATGTGCAGGAGGTCAGACTAGATGATCACAAGGGTCCCTTCTGACCTTAAAGTCTGTGAGTCTAGGTATGTGACAGGGATTGCAGTGAAGCAACTGGGCCACACCAGAGAATCACAGCACCAAGTGGCACCAGTGGGCATAGGCATCAACTCTGTGGGTGCTCCGGGGCTGGAGCACCTGCAGGAAAAAAGTGGGTGCTCAGCATGCACCAGCAGCCCCACTGGTCAGCTCCTCTCCCTCCCCCAGTGCCTCCCGCCCACAGGCAGACTCCACCAATCAGCTCCTCCCTGCCCTCCCAACGCTACACCCTGCCACAATCAGCAGCTCAGTGGTGTGCAGGAGGCACTGGGGGGTAGGGGAGGGAGGGAAGAGTGAAGGCAGGGCGCACTTAGGAGTGAGCAGGTGGAATGGGGCCAGGAAGAGATGGAGGATGGAGTGGAATGAGGGCAGGGCCTGGGACAGAGAGGAGGTCGAGCACCTTTGGGAAAGTGGTAAGTTGGTGCCTGTGCCAGTGAGCGTTTTGAGATTCCTTATCAGAGAAGAGGAAAGACCAGCCCCATAGCCTTGGCTCCTAGTGACTGTAATGGGGAAGAGTAGACTCAGTGAGAGTTCCCACTACCCAGATCATCCTAGAAGGGCTCTCTCTTTCCTCCTTCCCTGGCCTCCTTCAATCCAACACTGCTTTCTTGCATGCAGCCAGGATACCCTTTGCATAAATGTGATCCACATCTCATATTTTCCCTCAGTAGCCAATTCTAATCATTCTCTTTGGAGCAGGAGTTTCTGTCACATGCAATATTCAGCTGACTGTATAAAATGTTTGTTTCCTTGCTCAGTGTTTAGAATGTTTACATTCCTGCACAGGGAAGTATAAAGGGAAAGATACATTACTAGTGTCTGCAAAGTAAACCTGCACATGTTCTGTGCTGAGACTCAGAGAAGGTTTCTGTGTCTCAGTGGAAAGGTAAAGGAAAATAGGTTTGTTTCTAAGGCAATAAAAAAATATTTGGTTCCTTATTTTCTTTTACATTGTCTGTTATTGCATTGAAACTCATCTGGTATTTACCAGGTCATAAAAAGGGCAAAACAAGTTGCTCTTAACTGAGAACAGCTTTTATACTCTAGTTTAAATCAACCATACCAGCTAGGTAGATGAGAAATAGGCCGGAAAAGAAGTCCTTCCAAATGCATGCAGATTAAGCCTCGGAATTTAAATAAAGGGAAAAACTCATACAGGTCTGTCGTATCCTATGCGCATTTAACATGTGCGAATTCAGCTTTACACTGTTGGCAAAAACAAAAAAAGAGACATATAATAACTTAGATACTGTTCCTGTAATGCGGGCGATTCTGCCCGCCATTGAACTCAATGTAATTTTGACTATACACGGTTTTCGCTTTACGTGCTGATGGCGGAACATAACTCCAGCGTAAGATGAGACAGACCTGTACTGTAATCATCTCTGGGCTGGATTTTGATCTAATTTACACTGGTTTAAATGAGGAGAAACTCAAGTAAATTAAATGGAGTTCTGCTAGTGTATGAACCTCCCAAACTGGTGGATAACAGAGTGACAAAAAGCAGCTTAGAAGTGAATAAAATACAAAATAAAAATAAAAAATAAAATTGAGAAACTACAGATGGTTGGAAACAGAATTCTCCAGCTTGCAAACATATAGATTTTTCAGTGTTTAGATGCTACAGTGATGGGTGTTGTAGAGATATGATTAGACAGGTTAGATGAGATTAGGTAGACAGCTATTCTCTAGTGGTTTACGTTTCTGAACCACTGTATGAACATTAACTATTTAAGGTCAAGCTCACCTCCTGCCCAGTGCACCCATGCAGGGATATAAGGGAGCTGACGGGACACAGCACTGCAGGTAAAGCACACTCCATGGGGCTGCTATTGCCGTTGCCATGCAGGTAAGCACAAGGAGACAGGTAGGGAGGAGACAAGCAAGAATGGGGAATAGCCAGAACCTTGGCTTCTCCTCCATGCACCAGTCAGAATAACTGAGCTGCATAGAGAGGGAAACCATCTGTTGTGCCTGGTATATGGCACATACAGATTGCTCATGCCTGGAGCAAAACGGGAACCTGGAATCAAACTGTGACTCTCAGTCAGTATTAGTACCTTGATCTGCCCCTGGGGTGCTACAACTAAGTACCCCCTGCTTAGTCTGAGCAGATTGTAATGTTACAATAAACCACGGGTCAGCAACCTATGGCATGCTTGCCAAAGGCGGCATGCGAGCCGATTTTTGTTGGCATGTGGGGCAGGCTGAGTGGCTCATCCTGCCAACACTCTGGGGTTCCCACTGCTGGCCCCTTGCCAGCTGGTATCCTGCCACTGGTCCCACTCAGCACCTGCTGCTGGCCTAGGGGAAGGAACCCTAGACTGGCAGTGGGCTATGACCCCGGCTGGCAGGAGTCGGTAGCCGAAATCCCAAAACGGCAGCAGGCTGAACTGCTAAGCCCACCACCGCTCTGGGGTTTCCACCACCGGCTTCTGCCAGCTGGGGTCCCACTCAGCGCCTGCTGCCGGCCTGGGTGAAGGAACCCCAGGCTGGCAGTGGGCTAAGAATCCGGCTGGCAGGAATTGGCATCTGAAACCCCAAAGCAGGGGTTGGCAGAGACGCTCAGCCCACCACTGAAACCCCAGAGTGGGATGCGCTGACCCACGCAGCCCGCTGCCGCTCTGGGGTTCCGGCTGCTGGCCTCCTGCCAGACAGGGTCTAGGCCTCTGGCCCTGCTCAGCCCTACCAGCCACTAGTTTCACTCACCTCAGCTGCAGATCTGGGGTTCCAGCCGGTTAACAACTGATCACTCTGAAGCCTGTGTGCAGCTTAAAGTATCCAAATACTTGCCATCAGACATTGGAAAACTCGGCAAGGAAAAGCAAGGGCAAGGATCATACTAAACTAATAAGATCTGCATTTTAATTTAATTTTAAATAAAGCTTCTGAAAGATTTTGAAAACCTTGTTTACTTTACATATAACAGTAGTTCAGTTATATATTATAGACTTATAGAGAGACTATCTAAAAAACGTTAAACTGTATTACTGGCACTCGAAGCCTTAAATTAGAGTTTATACATGAAGACTCGACACCGCTGCTGAAAGGTTGCCGACCCCTGGAATTCTCACAGCACATATCTGAAATAGTAAGTCCCTCCCTCGATTGAAATTAAGAGTTCAAGGAGGCTGGTTGCTGTTGGCAGGGTTTGAAAATCATTTGGAAGGAAAAGTGGATGTGAGTAAATTCTGGAAGGGGAGGTTGGGAAACAGAGTTTAGAGGAGATGAACCTAAGGTTTCCAGCTTTTAAAGTGGATGCTGAAATGAATTATGGGGGAACTTGGTAGACAACATAAATATAGAAGTTGCTAACACTTTCAATTATAAAATATTTGGGTCCCTTTTTTGGTCATAGTTTCTGTGCAATCTGAATAGACTTTCATGGGGGAAAGACAAAGTGTTCACCTAGCCTGAGGGCTTTCTCCTTGCCAAATATCAAAGACCTGCTCCAAACAATAGATATGAGATTCTGTTCAGCTTTCATTGAGTTATAAACTGTTAAAAATCACCATTTCCCTCTCTCACACTTGTGTCCTGGCCAAAATACTAACTGAACACGTTAACCTTCTAAGGCTGGACTCATGTTGCAAAAGTTGCAGCAAAAGCAGCATGCACTATACTGGGAATACATGGGAGTTGCCAAAGCAGTTCTAGTGGCAGAAAAGGGGGAAAGGACTAGGCTGGGCTTCTCCCGAAACCTCACACATGACCTCAGTGGTGCATCCTCCCCATTCTGGAGGCATCACATGGGTCAGGAATTCCTCCAATCTCAGGAATCATGGGGAGAAGAAAGAACTAGGTAGGAGTCATGATCACTGCATATCACAATATAAGTATATGATACAATATATAATACATAATTGCATGACCATTTACTATATTTTCCATAAGACCCCTGTGCACTGAATGAGGCAGGGTGGCTGCAAAAAGGGGAAGAATTAAGATTTTATGGTTGTGCCAAGTGCAGAATGTGGATCAGATCAGACTGGTATTGATTAGACTCATAGATGCTGACTCTAGGATTGGAGTACCCATTGAAAAAAATGAGGGAGTGCTCAGCACCCACTGGCAGCCAACTCCCCCCTTCTCCTACTACTCCACTGCTGCCTGCCCCCACCAATCAACTCCTCTCCTTTCCTCCGAGCACCTCCTGCCTGCCATGTCAGCAGTTTCGCAGCAGGCAGGAGGTGCTGGGAGGAAGGGGGAGGAGTGGGGATGGAGTATGCTCAGGGGAGGGGGTGGGATGGGAAGGAAATGGGGACTTCTCGGAAGGGATCAGGTGGGGTGGGGCCTGAGGCAGGGTGACGGTGGGAAAAGGTGGGGAGGGAAGTTGGGAGAAGGGGGGGGCAGTGCCTGTGGTAGAGCAGGGGGCTGAGCACCCCTCAGCCTTGGAGGAAGTCTGTGCCTCTGATGAGACTATCAAAAGTTACAGAACACCAAATGCTATCTAGGGGCGAGCTCTGAGTAATCAACAGATACAAAGTCACTACCAAGAAGAAGTTTTGCAGAAAACAAAGACCAAATGACTTGGGAACATCCAAAAGATACTATCAAATTAAAAAGCACAAAGATCAGCAAAAGAGAAAGATCAGCAACAGAGAAAAAGTAATATTGAAGACTACATACATTGGTAAAGAATATATACAGTTTAGTAAACTCTGAATGGCTGAATGAGAAATGCAAATAAGTTGAACAACTGGCTAAAGAGAACAAATTAAGATGTTTCAAAAGAAGAAAGGTGATTAATATTGCCCAAAAGGACAAAAATGAATAATATTTGACAGACTCTAAAGATAAGAATAAAGATGGTGATAATGTATCAAAGCATCATTTGGTGATGATAGGCCTGAAAAAACCTCATTTGGACATCAGTCGGGTAAGCTTACCAATAGTGGATGAAGAAATAATTTAAATAATATCATTGACTTTATTCAACATTTATAGCAAGGGTTTGATTAAACTAATTGAAGAAACACAATAAGGTATTAAGTTGAATGGAAAAGGGGTGAATATTTGCTATGCTGATGGCAAAGCTATTGGCTGAGTTAGAAGATCTGATGAGGTTAGTGGAGATTTGTAACATTCCTCCCTTTCAGAGTTAAGGGAGCCCCCTCCTGGCGATGTCAGGTAGTCGACACAGCCTCTGAAGTTAATTGTGTGGCCTGGCCTGTGATCATACAAGTTAGCTAAAAAGCAGTTCAGGTCACCAGCAAGAGGTTCTGTGTTAAATTACAGCTGTGAAACATGGATATTCAAACAATGGTAATAAAGAAACTGCAGTCCTTCAAATTATGGAGCTATAGAAGAATTCTGAAATATCATGCATAGATCACATAACCAATGAAAAAGTGTTGGAGATTAATGAAACTCAGGAAACAACAAAGATTTTTCTGAAAAGATTCAAATTGCGGGGCACATTTTAAGATATTCAGCTGGAGATATATGTTTACAAGCACTGGAAGGGACAGTTGATGTCAGAAGAGCATGAGGTCGAAAAAGAAGATCTTGGATGGTTGAAGCGGTGTCCTAGGTGGACGAAGAGAGATTTGCAAGGAGATTAGCAGAGGATGTTAGAGAATGGGCTACCATGGTTCTAAGCTTCCAGGGATGGAGATGCTAGACAAGAAAAAGAAGAAGAAGAAGAAGAAGTGTAAAGCTGGCCTTTCCTAACTTTTGAATGCTTGACCTTGTAACCTAATTAATATTAATTTAATAAAAATTGTGTATGTGTTTTATTATTTAGATTGTGATAGCACACAAAGGCCCCAGTCAGAATCAGAACCTTTGGTGCAAAGTGCTGTACAAAAACTTAGAAGACACAAACCATCTAGGAGACCTTTCAGTCTAAGGGAAACCCAAATGAGCTTCTGCCCTAAGAGAGACTGAGACAAAGTTTTTTTATGAATTTGTTATGCCAAATGCATGAGACTTTGTAAATCTGATTTAGTATGAACATGTTCTTCTAGCAAAGATTTAGAAGCAGATAGCAGACAACAGCACAACTCATGATCAAACTTGTGAGTACCCTCCCCGTCACATACACACAAAGCTTTGCACTGTTACAGGTGATACTGTGAACAATAAAGCCCCTTTCTATGCCCTTAAGGAAGAACATGATAGCTACTTATGGCATTTGCCCATTACCTAGCTGCAAATACATCAAATTAATATCAAAGAACAAGAGACATGCCAAACTATGAAAAAAATAGCTATTTAGCTATAATCGTTATAAAACAGTTTTCATGCCCCAGTAAGCTGTGTATAAGCTGCATTGCTTTAGTGGAAGCATGTGGAGACATTTGTGGATCCCCTGGTTTGCAGTTTCTACATATCTGCTACTGGACTCCACTATAGGATAAAGCTTACAGTTGCTTACCTTACAGTTGCTTATCTCTGATGATCAGTGCATAGGGCCCCGTCTCCTTCCTGTCCCTTCCCTACCACTTTGGGGCTTGTTATCCTCTCAGATACACAAGTGGATCTTCATTCCACTATTCTGCATGCAATATTTTACAAGCATATTCCTTGCATAGTTAAAGGGCCATCACACAGAGGTCTTATGGAGAGCAGCATATCGGAATTGAGATCTCCTGGTCAGCATGCTATAAAAAGCTAACATTTGCATACTTTTCTTGTTCTGCTGCCAGGATACTTCACCCCTGATCCTATGCAGCATGCTTTCCCTAAAGGAGGAGAACAAAACGTAGCTCTGCTACATAAAAAAAATCCCACGACTAAAACCACAGAATCTCATTGCTTGCGGATACGTTATGAGGCAAGATGCAGATACATGCAAGAAACAATAAAGAAAGAAACAAAAACATCACAAAAAGGAGGAAGCAAAGATCAATAGTAAAAAGTCAAGGATGGATAACAAAAATGTGAAAAAAGATAGCTGCTCTCTGGCTTAACGTAGTTGGAGCCCTGCAGTTAAATACATTGATCTTATCTTTCTTCAGTTAAATTTATCATTCATTTTACTCATTAATCGCTAAGGCAGATTCAACAAAATCTAAGACAGTAAATGAACTCTAACAAATAGCTTCCTAAGAAGACTTGATTTAATTAGGAGACAAGGTATATTATTCTACCTTAATGGACTTCCTATTCTAAACAACATTCTGTCATTTTTCTGCTGGTCAAGATAACCCACTTGCTGTTTATATGTCTACAATCCATAAGGGCAGGTATTCTAAGATATTCATTTTTAATTCATATTGGAATTCTTCAAAATTCCACTAATCGTGGACCAGATCCAAAACCCATTGAAGATGATGGGAATCTTTCCATTGACTTGAATGGCCTCGGAATCAGACCCTGGGTTAGAAGTCAGTTTAATTTGTTGTATGCATTCTGGGGATCAGTGCCCAGAGTTACAGGTATTCTGTATGAAAATGAGCTGAGTTAACAGATTCAGATGTACTAGAGAAGGATCAAACCACATGAAAATTGTAAGATCATCAAATGTGGTGTAAACTGAGAAGTGTTGGCGCATAGTCAGAGCATGCATCTTGGCCAAGTTGTTATTGTTCCATGGCTGTTTGGTGGCTTGCTTAAAATTCATTGGTGGGAATTTCCAGTTCCTAGTTCCAGAGGCTGTTTGTCTCATAATCACATGGCAGTTGGCATTAGTTAATAATACCTTTCTTGGCAGTCTAGGGGAGGGGCCAAGAGTTGAATGGGCTTGTAGACTGATCTTGGTGAAGATTGAATAAATAGCAGAGTTCACATTCATCCCACTACTCCCCTGCCAGTGCAATCCTTCAATGGCCCAACCTCCCTTTTCCTGTTCATTGTGCTTGTGCTCTCCTGTGACAGGAACCTCGGGGTCTAGCCTGGGAGTGTAGGACCACTGTGCCTCCTTAACTCTTCCCACCCTGGGCTGTCTCTCATAATGCCCTGCTAGTGACAAGCAGCAAACCCCTCCAGGTGCTGTGATCACTGAGCACAACCTATGTGGAGACCCAACACCCAGCTAACTTGCATGAATTCTCCCAGAGCCACTCATGAACATGAACTCATGAACTCAGACAGAAAAAGACACCAGCCAAATCCCCCCAGCTCCCAATCTTACACCTCAGGAATATGCCGTCTTGCACTGCTCCAGAAGAGCAATGCAGATTTATTAATTAGTCCACCACTTTATCAGTTGAAAGTGGATATACATCAGCCTTTGCAAAACCTGAGCAGATTTGCCACACACTTCACACAAACTCACTTGTAAAGATAAACAGTAAAACAAATTTATTGACTACAAAAGATAGCTTTTAAGTTATATTAAATGATAGGCCAAAAAATCAGAATTAGTTTCCAAAAGAGACAAAATATAAGCATGCAGTCTAAAATCTTGACCCTATTAGACTGAGCAACATCTAGATTAAGCAGTTTTTCTTACCTCACTGGTTATTACAGTTCATGGGCCAATCCCCTCAATTGGAGTCTTCATAGTGTCCTTTGTTGCTTGCAGTGTAGGGGAGGTGGGACGAGAAAGACCAAGCATGGGCCCCCTGTGTTTGATTTTATACCCTCAGTTCATGTGCTTGGAAAACACAAGTCCAGGCATGGCTGGGTGGGCATTGCTTAGTCTCCAGACAAGGTTGAGCAATTCCCCTGGTGTAACCTCATGCAGGTGTGTCATTGAATTGTAACTCCCTTAAACAATGATTGTTGATGGGTTGTTTGACACCCTGCCGGGTGTTGGTTACCTTCCTTGCTGTTGCCTCTGGAAAGCTAATATCTGGCTGATTCCCCAATTTACAGCATGTTTTAGTGACAACCATACTACACAATTCTCATAACTTCATATGCATTCATGATATACATATATAGATAGAAAAATAACTTTCAGCAGATCATAACCTTTCTCCAATACCTTTCAAGGCATGCTTTATATGTAAGATCACAATTATATAAACATGAGGAACATGGAGGTTACAGGATGCTCCCCCAAGGTATCGAATGTCACACCTCCCTCCTTTCCTGTCTCCTTTCTCCCTCCCTAACCCTCAGGAGAACCTCTTTACTCGCTTCCCTTTCTTACTCATTGTCACCATGCTTCAGTGCTCACAGCTGAAAATAACCAGATTCAGGATAAACTGCTGAGAAATGGGGCAGACTCACCCCAAACTGGTGATTATTCTTCTATAAGATATATCAAGCCAATAACAGAAGTAAACTTCTGTCTCACCACATTGGTTAACAAGAAGTCAGAAATGGAGTCTCCTTAGGCATTCCAGCACTTATTTCATCACACAAACACTAGACTTATGATGAGTGGCTATTTAAAACCAATTTCACCAAACAAAGGGTCCATCTAGTCCCAAGAGATCAACCACACAGCCAGGTCAATAAATAACTCAGAGCTCACCCAATAATCACGCTGTTGCCAATCCTTTAATATCTAATATTTAAAGGTTTATTTAGAAAAGAAAAGATAGAGGAGAGAGTTAAGATGGTCAAGGAAAACAAATATACACACTCATTGCAAAGTTCTTGTATTAGGTTTGAAGCAGTGATGGAATAAATTATTGGCTTGTAAAATCTCTGGTAACTTCCAAAATAGTGGAAGGTCCTCAGTGCAATGCTCCTTTTAGTGTAAGTCCATAGTCCAGTGATCAGAGCAGGAAAGAGGCAAAATGGAGATGGTTCCATGATCTTTTATATCTTCTCCCATGTGGAGGGAACTTCACCATCCCAAACAAAGCCCCTAGCACATTCTGTAGAAAAGATGACACAAGATGGAGTCCAGGGTCACATGATCAGGTTACATGCCCTTACATGTTTTGATGACTCACAGGAGGAACCATTACCCATATTTTAGCTAAGCGTCCACAGGAAGGCTCACCAGGTGGGAACAAGCTTCTTTTATGGTTCATTGTAAGTGTTCATTAAGTGTTCTTTAATGAGCCATCAATTTGAATGGTCCATTCACAATGTGCTGGCCAGACTAGATATAAACTATCTTATGGGTTTTACCCTAGGAGCAAACACATTGAAAATACAGATACAGAATATAATCAATATTCATAATTTCAGATACAAAGAATGATACATGCATATAAATAGGATAATCATATTCAGCAAATCATAACTTCTCCATTGACACCTTATATGTAATACTTCCTATAAGATTTGTTGCAATTATCTAACAGTGATAATATTAATGATATACTGGGTCATGTTTCAATCATTATCACAATCTGGGGTTCAATCCAGACCAGTAAGGGGTTGTGTCACCAACTGCTCTGAAATGCTGGTTGTCTCACAATGCTTTGCTGATGCAGCTCCCAACTTGAGTCACTTACAAACAGCTTGCCAGCATGCAGGTCACATCCCTAGAGTGTCTATGTATAGCCACTGTCCTAGTCCAGCAACACTGACCCCAGCAGCCTGTCAGCAACAGGCCAGCTGCACTCTGGATTCCAGCAGTCTTGGTTACTACATACAGGATGACCCCAACACACTCCCATTTCCAAATATTCCTCAAAAACACATCTTCCTCACTGTCCAGGATTACCTTGAACAGTTCAATTTACAATAGTTTGCTACTTTAACTGGAGCTACCAAATGATTCCCTTTAAACCCAACACTGAATTCATTTTAATTAAAGAATAAAATGAGATTATTTAACTTCAAAGAGAGAATTTTTAAGTGAGTACAGGTATAAGATACTAAAGTCTGAAATGGCTATAAGAGAAAAAGATAAAACTCTTTATAATAACTCATACTTAACAATCTAGACTTACCACATGTTCCCAGCAACAGGGCAGAGGAAATTCTCAGGTTAGAGTCCCTCCCAAAGTCCAAAATCTGGTTCCTTTGTCTTCTTAGGTGAAAGAGTTTGTGTCTGTGTGAGCAAGAGAGAGACAGACTGATTGACTGACATGTTTTTGGCCCTCACTTTTATAATCCAGCTCCCCTTGAAATGGTTTCCTCTGAGGATTACCCCTCAAAGCAAAGTTTATTCTAATAGTAAAGAAGGCAATGTGAAATCTGCGGGTGAAGGTGCCCCCATATTCTTTCTTCTCCCATATATGTTGAGATGCAGATTTGCCTGGTCTCTCTCTTGCTGTCTCAAGAACTCTATTTACTGCTTATATGTATGTTGAGGTAAACACACATTCCTTTGTTTAAGATAGACCTGCTTAACCACTCATGCCAAATATGGGCTATGGGGGTCTGAGCTGTGTCACCAACATCATACAGGGGGGAAGTTCATAACTTTACATGTAATATTACCACACACATTTCACCATGATATTATTGACTAGTGAGTTATTAGTTTTCCAATGATACCTCATGAGGCATATTTTTTGCAAAGATTATTACAATAGTATGTAGGGTGCATTTGGTCACACACCTGTATGATTTCAGCTGGAACCTCCGGGCACCACTGGTATTTCAGTAGTGCCTGGATGACCCAACTAAAATCAGAGACCTATTGTGCTAGGTGCTCTATAGGTAAGAGAGATGCTTTTCAGGGCATGGATTAACCATATAAACAAACAGGAAGAAGAAAAAAAGTGGGAAACAAGGGAATAGAGAGGGGAAGTGACTTTCCCAAGGTCATACGGCAGATGAGTGGTGGAGGCAGGAAGAATCCAGGAATTCCCAAACCACAATCCAGTGGCCTAGCCATTGAACCACACTGCCCTACAATCCTTCTCAGTATTTCCCTCCCCCGTCGCATAAAAAGCTCACTCCTCCCAGAAAAATCCTCAATATTAGCTTGATCAATGATTCAACTACTTTCAATGAATCAAACTACGTCCATGTTGTTTGTAGGCCTGTTTCCATTGAAGAAAAAGAAGGTGAGGTCAAAGTTCCAGAAGTATCAATTGACCTTTAATGCTCTGAACCATACCAATCAATATGTTTCCTTCACAAAACCTGGAATTTCTATAGATTGATGTTGACTGACAGATATACAGAGTTTTGGTAAGAGGTTGCTATTTGTCCAGGGTTTTTCTGGAAATAGTCATATTACTGACACCATGGCTTTTTCCATTATGAATCAAAATACAACAATCATCTAGAAGACTCAAAATAGCATTCAATAATACTTCACCTAAAAGATACAAATGTACATGAAGAGGCCAATGTCAGAGGAGTCATGATATTTTTTATTGACTATCCTTCTCCTCTGCAGCCCTTACAATACATCTCTGTTCCTATGAGTTTTGCAAACCATTGTTTATATCCACAAGCTTCCTCTAAAATTAGTAGACCTGGTCAAAGTTTTTCAACAAAATAGTTTTCTGTCAGAAAATACTGATTCAACAGAATAAAAACATTCCATATGAGCCTGTCAATTCCATCAAAACTTTCAAGGAAAATCAAGCAGCTGCCCAAATGGCTGCCGAACACCTGGTTGCTAAGCTGCCCAGTCAATTTGCCAGCTGCCTGGTCTGCCATGGGCTGGCTTCCCAGCTGCCTGGCTGTTTGGCCAGCCCTCTGGTTGGCTTGGTCTTCGGCTTTCCAACTGCCCAACTCCCTGGATGCTCATCTGTCTGCCAAGCTTCTCAGCTGCCCATTGCTCAGCTTGTATGGGGGCTGGGTCCCTGGGTGCTTGGCCAGCCGCCTGGCAGGTGCACATGCATCAAAATGGCTTGTTCCATTTCCCCGGAAGTTCTGCAATATCAGTGTTTCATTCCGAGGCAGAAATAAACAAAATGTCAATAACCCAGAATCTCCTGTAAAATTGAAATTCCATTTTCTGGATAGCACTAAAAATTAGTAATACATCAGCATGATTTGTCCAAGGCTTGTGGCAAGTTGTCAGCATTTCCCTCCACCCTGCAAATGCTGTGTGTAACTTTTTTTTTTGTTTCCTTCTCCTATGCATTTGTTCTACCATATGCAAAACATGGCACAGATTCCATTCTTCGTGGTTTAAAAGATGAAAGAATAATTAAGCCTTTGTCAACAATCATTTTAGCTTACATCTTGGAGGAAAAGCCAATTTTAAAAATGCCTGAAAGAAAATATGATCTCAGTGGAGAGCATTTCCTCAGAGCAATGTTATGTGGACCTGATCCTGTGACTTTTCCCATGTGGCTAGGTCCCTTAAGGTCCATAGGATTATTCACAAGTGGGTTTTATCATCAAGCCAAGAGCTGCATGATCATATGATTACATACAGTGCATAAGGTAAAGCAGGTACTTAGTATAGGAGAATTAAACCCCCAAATCCAAGGGACTTTCAATAAGTTTTGGGCTCCTAAATATCTTAAGTGCCTTTCAAATTAGTAAAAGTAACTTGCATGCATTCTTTCTTTTTTTAACTGTATCAGATAATTTTCATTATCATTTCCAATGCTCTGTATGTATTGAAAATCAGTGTAGTGTTTTACATGTTTATATCCATGTATGTAGTATAGAAGCTGTTTAAATAAATAGATGGGCAAAGGTCTGATTTCTTAACATTTATAGCAGGTCAACAGCACAATGGAATATCACTTGTCAAACAATATACTACACATGCAAGATTATTGACCAAAAGTCTGTTTCATGAGTCTGTCTCAAGGGCGGTGAAGCACATATACCCACCCAAAGATGTGCCTCTCATGCAGTTACACATTACAGGCAGAAGTGGCTATTATATTTGACTGCAATAGGAAACATAATTATTGTATAGGTTGGATTCTTGAAGTCAAAGGGAGTTTTTCCAGCAAATTCATCAGATTTGAATCAGGGACCTATAAAGGTTCTCATTGTGAGGGGACAGGAGTTTTTATCAGGAATCAGAATTCATCCAGCCAGTCACATTATTGCATCTACCATACAAAGGCTCCTTCAGTACCTTATAAAGTGACCACTCAGACGATCCCCAATATATGCTGCAGTATAATTATCTACTACTACACCCTTAACGCAGCTCTAAAATCAGCATTTAAAAGTCTAGTGATAGAGTTGTAATCCAAAAAGGATTGAGGATGTGATTATTTTTCAGGATTTAAATTAACATGTCATTTACAGTATCTTACATGGCCTGTATCCTGCAAGCTGGAAATGCAGCGATATTTCATTGGGACAAGTGCAAGGTCAAGGGTCTTTCTGTGCAGAACCCTGTTGCAATGGATGGGGTCTGCATGGGTTTAAATTCCTGCAGACAGAGAGCAGCTTTCAGGCTCAGGGTCTATGTGAGCTACCATCATGTGCCTGGTCCCAGTAATTTCCTCCCCACGGAAGCCCTAATGTATTTGGTTTAGGAAACTGAAGACCAAATAATGTATCTTTGATACCTTAACTCCTCCTTTATTTGAGTTCTCAAGTGTAAACTTCACTTTTCTCTTAAAGTCATATTTTTGTATGGACTGTATATGATCCTGAAAGAATAACCGAGCCAAAGCTGATTTCATGTTTAAGTCAAATGAATTTAGGCAACAGATACTATTTATTTTAATATTCTCATATCTTCTCCCACTGCTTGACTTGTCTGGCATAAGATTAACTTTTCTATTGTTACCTGCCAGCCAATTTTACTTCTTTCCTTGGGACATATGGTGAAATTTTTGCCCAGTTACATGGCAGAAAAAACAGTACTTTCCAAAGTGCAGTATGAAGAAAACAGTTGTATTTTTCCCCCTCCCCCTCCATTCTTCATATATATGCATATGGACATCTGTTTTAACTATAGATTTGAAGTGAATCAACTGTTTAGAGCCTTGCCCCATTCTTGTTTAAGCTATTTCTCCATATACAGTAATGCCAGATCTCTATTTAGATGTTTCATGCAGATGTGTATTTGCAAACTTGTTGTATCATGATTTCCCTAATCTTAATGCTAGAGCAGGATGGTGCCAAGGTGCATGTATATGCAGGAGAGGAATGTAATAAACTGCAAAGTGCCAAAGGAAAACCACAGGGGGAAGAAAAGTCAAACATTTTCTATAAAAGAACACCATGTGCTAGAGGGTGGAATCTTTCAAAACCAAGTGTATTCTACACAAAACGTTCAGACATTGGGAAATGAATAGCATTGGTTTTGATAGTTAAGAGACTAAAGCAAAAAGTCTTGAACTATGTTTGTGGAGCAACTCAGTAACTTTCCCCCCTGTTTTGATAGGAAAAGGTTATGTAAATTGTTGCCCTACTGGTCTTTCACAGCTGGTGCTCAAGGTTTAAAATTCCCCCTGCTCAGTGTCATTAGAATGGTTATACTACATCAGAGAACGAGACTAAAATATGTATGGCTCCAATCAGCCTTAAGGCTTTTACACAGCAATAGGGAAACCAGCTCCAGAGGCGGGAGGGGACTGCCTCCCAGTCCCAAGCCTTCACCTGTACATAGATGTTTGTAAATCTTAAAGTTTTTTGAATATGTTTCTTTTTTCTCACCTTCACATGCTACTGCCATGCTGAGACCAGAACTAAAAAGATTAAATAACTTCAAGAAAAAATATTTATTTCTGAATCAGCAGCAGTGCCAGTGCCTACTGCAGCTCTTTTCTTTAACCAAGTATTTGCCCATGGATTGCTAACAGAAGAGCACAATGTAGTCTGCAAACACACACATGCATACATACATATTTTAAAGGCCACATTTTCTTATAGCTCTTCCCTTTGTATTCAGTCCCACTTCAAATTTTGGTGTCACGCAGTTCTGAACAGGTCAGAGAAACAGTGCACTTGACTTTCACTGTTGACTTGTAAATTCACTCTCTGTTTACATTTCCAGCTCCTTTCTTTGGTATGCATAGCATCCTTGGGAGTAAGGAAGCTTGAATCTCAGTGTTAGCTGTAGCAATCTCACTATGAATGCTGCTTAGCAGAAGAACCAATGAAAGGGTTTTGCTCATACTGTAGTAATGTGTGATCAACATTCTGTCACAAATTCTTAGAATGAAATGAGAAATGTATTTGCAGCAGATCACTCTCACTGATTCCAATTATATTTCTTGGGATTCAAGTGATGTTTGCAACACAAAATTTATCTTCCTGGAGTGCACTCTGTTATCATCCTGACGCATTTTTAAGCAGATGACAATGTCGTTTCTATCACCTGTTATATTTATTTTATTGGTTGACAAATATATTTAATCCATGTTAGTAATTCTCTCATTGGTAACTTCTGCTGTTATCTGTTCAGATCTCACAGGTCAGCTGGGTTCAACTGGACTCAGTATTTGGATTTGAGGTGCTGCTCATAGACTCATAGACTCATAGACTCATAGGTCAGAAGGGACCAATCTGATCATCTAGTCTGACCTCCTGCACAAGGCAGGCCACAGAACCCCACCCATCCAATTTTATAACAACCCCTATCCCAGGACCGAGTTATTGAAATCCTCAAAATTGGTTTGAAGACCTCAAGCTGCAGAGAAATCACCAGCAAGCGACCCGTGCCCCACGCTGCAGGGGAAGGCAAAAAACACGCCAAGCACTATCTCAGGGGAAGCTCTAGTTGCTTTTTTACCCAGTGTGATTTTCGCCCAGACAGACTCTGTCTTATCCATTCCATCGCTTCTTATTTCACTACAGTTAATTTCATCACTGATGTACAAGGCTACTCCACCACCTTTGCCTTTCTTCCTGTCTTTTCTAAACAGCACATAGCCTTCAATACCCGTGCTCCAGTCATGAGTACTATTCCACCAGGTTTCAGTTATCCCTATAATATCCGGTTTCACTTCCTGCACCAGTAACTCCATTTCCTCCATCTTGTTACCTAGGCTCCTCGCATTAGTGTACAGACCTTTTAATTTTCGGCTTTTGGCATCAGTGACATTCGTTCTCCCGTCGTGCAGAGACCTTTTACCACCAGCATCACCCGTTACTCTGGTTTCTACTCCACTGTTCCTCCTTGGATCAAATCTTGGGACCGCAAGGGTATCCCCTCTCACTTTGTTTACTTTCCTCTCCAGGTTATATTCCGGCGTGGAGATCTCCCAAACATCTCCCAACCATCTCCCCCAACTTCCTAGTTTAAAGCTCTCTTGATGAGGTCGGCGAGCCTCCATCCTAGAATTCTATTTCCCTCCTTGCTTAGATGGAGTCCATCCTGAGCGAACAGTCGTCTATCCGTAAACGCTTCCCAGTGACCGTACATCCCAAAGCCCTCCTTATAACACCACTCCCTAAGCCATCTGTTGATCGCCATAATCTTGTCACTCCTTCGTTGCCCCGCTCTAGGAACCGGCAGAATCCCACTGAAGATCACCTGAGCCTCGATGTCTTTGAGCCTCTTCCCCAGTCTGGCATAGTCCTCCTTGATACAGTCCAGCGAGTAACTAGCCGTATCATTCGTTCCCACATGAAGGATAATCAATGGATTCTTTCCCGCTCCTGCTAAGATCGTATTCAGCCTCAGGTCCACATCCTGTATCTTAGCCCCTGGCAGACAGCACACCCTTCTGTTCTCCCGATCAGGTCTAGTTACAGGCCTGTCTACTCTTCTCAGTAAAGAGTCTCCAATCACGTAGACTTGCCTTTTCCTGGCGACAGTGCGATTCTGCGGTCTATCCCCCACAGCAGGTGGTCACAATTCCTCTCTTCCCTCTGAATAGGCAAGTTTTAGTGCACTGGACTTTTGAAACTTCTTTTCCAATTAAATGCAATACCTAGCTCTTGGCCATGTGAGTTTGTTTAATATCTCGTGGAAATCTTGCAAAAAGGAGGTACTAGGTCTGCTGTCCTAGTCAAATTTCTGACCTAGTAATTACATCGTACCTAACTAAATTGATCTTGGACATTCTGTTGGGAACTATTTTTTTCAATTCCAAATATTGTGTTGTGTTCATGTATTTTACTCTATATGCATGTGAAATCACCACTGTGCATCAGTGGTAAAGTGTTAAATGAAAAACAATATATTCATAGGGTTTAAAGCCAGAAAGGATGATTTGATGATCTATTTTGACCTCCTGTAGATCATAGGCCATTGAATTTCATCACCCCTGTATTGAGCTCAATAACTTGTGTCTGGCTAATGTATATCTTCCAGAAAGGCATCCAGCCAATCTGAGGACAGCAAAAAGATGACTTCCCTACTTCCTTTGGTAACTTGTTCCAATGTTCAAAATGTGAGCCTTATTTCCAATGTTCATTTGTCTGACTTCGCTTCCAGCTACTGGTTCTTGTTATGCCTTTCTCTGCTAGATTAAAGAGCCCTTTAGTACTCAGAATTTTCTTCCTATGGAGGTACTTATACACTGTATTCATGGAGGGTGACCAGATGTCCCAATTTTATAGGCTTTTTCAGGGCTTTTTCTTATATAGGCACCTATTACTTCTCACCCCCTGTCCCAATTTTTCACATTTGCTATCTGGTCACCCTATATTCATGTCATCTCTCTGTCATCTTTTTGATAATTTAATCATATGAGCCTCTTTAAATTTCTCATGCTAAGGCATTTTCTCCAGACTTCAACTCATCGTTGTGGCTTTTTTCTGCCCCCGGTCCAATTTTGTCAACATCCTTTTCAAAACATTTACATCAGAACTGTATACAGTATTCCACCATTGGTTTCACCAATGCCACATACAGAGGTAAAACCACTGTCCTACTCTCACTGTTTGCTGTTTATATATCCAACAATTGTATTAGCCTATTTTGCCAATGCACCACAATGGGCGCTCATATTGAGTTGCTTACCCAATATGACCCCTAAAATCCTATCCAGAGCCACTGCTTTCCAGGATTCCATTCCCCATTCTGTCAGTGTGGCCTGCATTTCTTTTTTCTAGATATATAACTTCACATTTGTCTGTAATAAAACAGATTTTGATTGAATGGGCCCATTTTCCCAAGCGAACCAGTAGTTCTGTCTATTGCCTTTTTTTTTTTTTTACCATTCCACCTATCTTTGTGTCATTTGCAAATTTTATCAGCAATGATTTTGTATTTGTTTCTAGATCACTGATTAAAATGTCAAATCATCTCAGGCCAAGTACCCCCTGTAGAACCCCACTAGAAACACAGCCACTTGATGATTCCCCATGAATGGTTACTTTTTGAGATCTATCAGTTAGCCAGGTCTTAATCAATTTAACATATGCTTTACTGATATTGTATGGTGTGCCTCTTTTAATCAGAATGTCATGCAGTATTAAGTCAAATGCCTTACAAATGTCTACTGTTACCTTTGTTCACCAAACTTTATACTCTCCTTGTAAGGTAGTGTGCTCAGCATTCGTAATTCCCAGTTATGTCAGGGTGTAATGCTACAAGGTGTCCTAGTCTCCCACAGCTCCACAGGTCATCTGCCGCTCACCAGGTTTTCTGTGGCATGGCTTCCGGCCAAGTCACATAAAGGTCAATCCACTTCAGGGGTCACATAAGGTCCCACTGAAAGTTCAACCTAAATGTCCGAAGAATAATTCTTCCACCTTCCTTGGACTCCTTGGGCACTGAAATGCTGTTACTGGCCTTCCTTCAGAGCCTCTCTCACAGGAGCTCTAAGCTGCTACTGCAGCTGGGCTTGCATGGCCCTTCCTTAGGGGCTGGTAGGCGCTTTACTCTGGATTCCAGCCCATAGATCCTGTATTATTCAACAGCTAGGTCTGCTTCTTCAGACATACTGATGTTTCCCTGAGCCGCTTTTTACCTCTAAGCCCCCTTGTGCTGCTTCCCCACGGCCTGGCTCTTGGGCCTCTGGCTTTCCCTTCTCTGCTGAACTAATAAGTTTTATGCCCTTTCTGGGCTCCACTGACATGCTTTTACTGACTCTACCTCAGGGCCTTCCTCACATGACCCTAACCTGTCATAGGAGGTTTTCCTAACTGTCTCTCTCCCCCAGGAACTCTGGAGTGTCCCCTAGGGATCCTCCTTCTCCTTTTAGGGTCTAGCTCACAGCTTCCCTCATAGGAACCTAAGCTGCTGCCTGTGGGTCCTCCTAACTGACTTCTGCCTGTGTGCGTTCCTTTCTCAGGAGCCTAACACTGCTACCTGTGGATTCTCCTGCCTGCAGCAAAGTCCTATCTTCTCTGCAGTTTTTCCCCCCAGCTGAATTCTCCACACAGTTTGTATAATCTTTTCCTAACACTTTCACAGCTGTGGTCACCAGTTATCATTATGTTGCCATATCACCATCAGCCAAGGGCTAGCAGCTAGGGCATAGGCAAGACTGAGCCTGACTTACCTGAAAGGTCTAGCCAGCCTATCTCACTCCTCAGAGAATGAAATCAGGTTTGTTTGACAAGACTTATTCTCTTTAAAGCCACGTTATTTATATCCCTATCCTTTCAATTCTTTATTAGTTGCATTTCATATCGACCTCTTTTCTATTATTCTACTTGGGACTGATGTCAGGCTAACCAGCCTGTAGTTACCTTAGTTATCCTATTTGCACTTTAAAATATTGGTACCATGCTAGCATTCTTCCAGTCTTCTGGAATTTCCCTGGTATTCCAGGATGTATCAACAATTATCAGAGTTGTGCTAGAGATCTCCTCTTAATCAGATGTTTTGTGATTCTGGGGAACAAGTTATCTGTGCCAAATGTCTATCTCTAGTGGTTGTTATTTAACATCCTCCTTGGTTACTAATGGACTGGAAAATACTTCACCATCATCCTGTGCTACAAGGACATCATACTGCTTCTTAACAAATACAGAACATAAATATTTATTGAACATGTCTGCCTTTTCTGTATCATTAACAACTTTACTATCTCCATCTATTTATGGGCCAATACCATTGCTAGAATTTCTTTCGTACCTAATTTACTTAATTAGGACTTGTTTCTTCTTATTGTTCTTAATCCTGCCAGTCACAAATTTTTCCCTGATGTCTTTCCCTTAGCAATTTTCTTGACTTCATGACTTCTAATTTATATTGATTGCTATCTATTTCCCTGTTTTTAAATTTGCTATATATTGCTTTTTAAATTCAAGTTGCTGCCTTCCTTTCCCCAGTGAACCAGGATTGGCCGCTTTCTTGATTGTGGTATTGTGGCTATCTCTTAAAGTTTTCTTAAAGAACTCCCCATTTTCATTCTTATTTTTTTGTTTAATTTGCCCTCCCCTCCCAGTCAATTTTACTCATAGTGTTCCTCAGCTTTAGGGAATTAGCCCTCTTGAAGCACCAGGAATAAATATTACTGGTTCAAACCATCCTCTGATTGCCCATATTGGATGTAATCAGGTCATGGTCACTTGTCCCTAGGCAACCAACATCTTCCAGTCTATTATTAATTAATCTTTATAAATCACAATGAGGTCCAATGTTGGGTTATCACATGTTGGGTTCAATACTTTTTGTGTTAGAAAATTATCATCTATAACTTTTAGAAACTCTAATCATGTCTTACTACTGGCTGCATGAGACCCTCAGCATATGTCTCCCACCAAGCATGTAAAAATGTAAGATGTGATTAATAACCCCCCTAGAATAACTGAATATGCTTTGCTCCACAAAGTGATTTCAAAGCTATCTTACAGTGTTTTGTGCATATGCACAACTCCTGCTTAGGCACCAGGTTCCTGGAAATTCCCCAGGCCATCTGGGCTGATTCCAGAGTCCTGCATCTTCCAGAGCTGCAACCATAAAAGGAATTAGAAGAGCAATTGGAATATGGTTTTCCTGTCCCAGCATGATGCAAAGAACAGAGTTTTTGAGACCAATCACTGTCAATTATGATAACATTTTTAGGCCCCAATCAATAGGAATTTTGCCATTGATTTCAATGTCAGCAGAATAAAGAATAAGTAAAGAATAAAGCTCATATTTTTCCTCATTAAAGTAAAAATAGTTTGATACTTTTTTCCCTTCCAATCACAAAGACACAATTTGAGGAGGGTAGCGAAAGGATCAATTAAGAGCAAATTCACAGACTTGTCATCTACATAGTATAGGCCTATTTTTAAACCATGGTGCCAAATCCTGGAGTTAGATGCATGCACAGGACTTCCACTGAGGTTCCCAAGAGCCATGCACATGCATCCAAAGGCAGAATTTGGCCCATTCTTCTCTGTAGTCTTGCTAACACTTCCGTTGTGCTCCTTAATTAAGTATTTCATAGTGCCTTTAACCATGAATTAAGGGCATCAGAGAAGTAGCAGGTTGTATGATTACACTTGAGCCCTTTTAGGGACTATCAAGTATAGCGACATGGCAGAGAGCTACATATACAGTATTCAGAGTGGCAGCCGTGTTAGTCTGTATCAGCAAAAACAACGAGGAATCCCTGTGGCACCTTCGAGACTAACAAATGCATTTGGGCATAAGCTTTTATGGGCTAGAGCCAACTTCATCAGTTTCTAAGGTGCCACAAAGATTCCTCGTTGTTTTTACATAGTCAGGAAACATTGTATGAAGATGCTTGCCATAAAGATGTGGAACAATTTTATGAGTGATTATTCTGTGAAAGTATTTGCTTACACACACAAAGAGGTGGATTTGAATCTAGTACTCAGATGTATTTTTTAAAAATATGATTTGATATTTTATACAGAAGTAGGAAATATCTACCTCTTAGGGTGACCAGATGTCCTGATTTTATAGGGACAGTCCTGATTTTGGGGTCTTTTTCTTATATAGGCTCCCATTGCGCCCCACACAGTCCCAATTTTTCACATTTGCTGTTTGGTCACTGTAGTGAGTGCAGATTCACCCCTGAGGTGACTCCTGCTGGATTCTTCCAGGAATTAGCTCTCCAGCCTCCAGAGCATCCTCTGCAGGCCGATGTCCCACTACCATCTCATGGCCCCCGTGTCCCTGCCAGACCCAGTACCTCTTTATCTGGGGCACAGCCCCCTGGTAGTAATTCCTCAGCCTTAGGGTCTCCCCTCCTCTGGGAACCCCTACCCACTAACCCCACCTTGCCTCAGCATACGGCTACTGCTAGTCATTGTCTAGCCCCCAGCCCTGGGGCAGACTGCAGTATCAGCCTACTCATCACAGGCAAGGTTGGGTTTGGACCTGCTGCCTTGGCATACCCCTGGGCTGCCCTCTGCTAGGCATGCCCCTAGGACCTAGTTGCCTTCTGCTAGGCTGCAGACTAGGGTTTTCCAGACTGGAGCTCCCCAGCTCCTCTTCCTTTACCCCAGCCCTGCTTCACTCAGGTACCCTGTCTCTAACTCCCTGAAGCCAGGCCCATCTCCATCTACAAACAGAGAGAGAGACTGCAGAGCTCCTGGCTCTCAGACTCTTTATACAGGCCAGCTGGGGCCTGATTGAGGCATGGCACAGCTGCAGCTGTTTCCGTAATCAGATCAGGGTTTTCTCTCTCTCAACCCCAACTGAACACCCTGCTACAGTCACTCTACTACCTCTGTATATGCAGCTGAAACTCACAGGTCAGTCTATGTCATACATCCCCTGTGTGTCCATTCCACGGTGGATGTGAGTCTGTTACAGCCCCTAGCTATAGATCCTGGTGCTTTAGCTCAACCTATACAGATTCATGCTCTGTTCAATTCCCAGAGTTCTGACTTCAGTGAACTTTGAATCTGGCAGTAAGTTTCACTTCCTGTTTCTTTTCTTTGAGGATAAAGAGTAATACATGGTATGACTACACTGCAGCCTAAGCCTATGCTTGAGCCTGGGTTTAAGCATAACCTTCCCTTGCGTTTAATTGCACTAAACCATGGTTCAGACCCCAGATCCCAGGACCCTGAAGGGCTCAAGGGTCCTAGTTCAAGTTAAGGTGGGACCCAGGATCCGAGCCCTATTGCTTTGCAGCGTAGATGCAGCCCTACTTAACTTGAGTCCCAGAGTCAGCTGAAAGTATCCAACAATTCTATGGGACACCTTCTTTAGTCCTCTCTTTCCCCGCAATCTGCAACCCATTCTATTGAAAGGGGAAGCCACTCCCCCTTTGCAAACAGCAGCAGGTCAGGTCAACATTAACCCATTCTCTTCAGATCACTGATCTGCAAGCACACTATCACAGAGCCTGTTGGGTTTGCTATGGAGAGCGAACCAATCATGGCTTTTGCAAAGCAAGCTGCTTCAAACTTCCTGTAAAATGCAGGGTGGGCTGTAAAGTTTTCCCACAGTGTAACACAGTCCTAAGGCTACAGAGGCCACATTGTGGTGCAGGGGACTGTTAGGGACTCTGGGATATGGTTACTTTGACTTTGTAGGGTGACCATATTTTCCCAAAGGGAAAATGGGACACTGTGTGAGGCTGGCCCGAGGCCCCCCTGTCCTCTTCCTTCACCACGCACCCCTGCAGGGGGATGGCCAGAGGTCCCCTGCCACCTACTCGCCCATGCAGGGCTGGCCCAGCCCAAGCCTTCCCTCCCTTCCACTCAAGGCTGGCGTTGCTGCTTTCCTGCCTCCACCAGCATGTTCCTCTGTGCCCCACGAGGGTTTGCACCCCACTTTTTTTGGCAAAACTAGGCATTTGTCCCATTTGCTCTTTCCAGCTGATGATCAGTTGGCAAGAGCAGATGGGACAAATGCCCAGTTTTGCAAGAACAAAAGGTAGAGATGGCCAGGACAGGGCTTTACAAAGGGACTGTCCTGGCCAAAACAGGATATATGGTCACCCCATGACTCGGGTCTGTACATTGCAGTGTGGAGATCAGAGCCCTAGTTTTGTTCACCAGTTAGAAGAGTCTTAACATAGGGTTTAAATATGTGTAGATGCTCAAGTCCAGGGTTCCCTAACATGGATCAGCTGACTAACTCCCTCTAACCCTGAGCTTACATTGCAGTGTACCATACCCCAGGCACTGATTTCGCTTCTATTGATGTCAATGAGAGTTTTGCCGTTACCTTCAAGAGGAGCAGGATGGCCCTTTTACCCATAAAAACCTTCTACTCATATGAAAGAAAAAGACAGCTACTAACCATGACATTTTATCTTCCTATAAACTACTGAGACAAATCATTAGTGAATTAAACTAATCCTTATGCCTGTGAATCACATGCATGAAGTCCCTACCCTTATAGCATGTTATCTCATCTGTTAGCATCCCCATGATACATTTTAATTACTCTCAATAACAGAATCATATATCCTCAATTAACACATTAAATAACGAACTAATTAAATAAAGATTAAAAATATATATTATCTTTAATTAAGAGCTCCACCAAGTGTGGTAAGAAGCACAATATTATCCCTGGAAAAATTGCAAGATATTTGAAGTAACATAAATAATTACAAAAAAAAATATTTTACCTGCTTGTAATGGAAAAGTGCAGCAATTAGAAATAACATAGGGCTAGATTCAGCCACACGTCCTTATACTGAGTAGCAATTAATGCTGTAAATAGTTCCACTGAAATCAATGAGACTACTTGAAAAGTAAGATACTACTCAGTGTAACTATGGATTTGCAATCTAACCTGTATTAAATAAAATTATATGCACTATACTCAGTGAGAATCTCTCTTCTGATCTGCTTGCTTAGGGATCATGACAAAGACAAAATCAAGCCCTTAACCATAGAGATTTTGTTAAATCAGCAAAATTTACCTTACAACATTTTGAAATGCACACATTCAAATAGGACATGAATACCCTTAATCTTAACCTAATGTACATCAGAAGTCTGTCCGTCTGGCATCTTTTGATTTAGTTACTTATACTTTTATATTTATAATACTGTTAAATTTTCTTAATTAGATGCATCGATTAGAACATAAGAACATAAGAGCATCCATACTGGGTCAGATCAAGGTCCGTCTAGCCCAGTATCCTGTCTTCCAACAGTGGACAATGCCAGATTCTCCAGAGGGAATGAACAGAACAGGTAATCATCCTCCTGTCGCCCATTCCCAGCAGCTGGCAAACAGAGGTTGGGGCATTGTCCCAGTCCATCCTGGCTAATAGCTATTGATGGACCTATCTGCCATGTATTTATCTAGTTCTTTTTTAAACCCTGTTATAGTCTTGCCCTTCACAAAATCCTCTGGCAAGGAGTTCCACAGGTTGACTATGTGTTGTGTGAAGAAATATTTCCTTTTGTTTATTTTAAACCTGATGCCTATTGATTTAATTTGGGGACCCTTAGTTCTTCTGTCATGAGAAGGAGTAAATAACACTTCCATATTTACAGTTTCCATACCTGTCATGATTTTAGAGACCTCTGTCATATCCCCACTTAGTCATTTCTTTTTACTTTCATGTTACTTTGCAGTCCTCCCATAGATTTTCTCCTTAAGAATGCACACCCCGGTGTATTTTCATCATGTCAGCATTGTCAAACCAACAAACAATCACATAAACAAAACAAGCTGATTTTGGTAACGGTAAATAAATGGAAAAGGAGAGTGGATACTCCCTTCATGATGTATGTGGAGTCATACATATAAATTTCTGCATATTGATTCAATTAGAATGTGGTGTCATTGACATCATAGGGCTACTTGCAGTGAAATAATGGTTTCTTTGAAGGTACTGGAATGTCACTGAAAATGGATAAAGTACTATTAATGAAGATAAAAAAGAAGCTTCCAGTCATATTACACGAGATCTGCAGCTCCTTTGGACAACCCACACAGGATGTCAATTGAAGTATTATCATGCAAATTATACCTCTTAATCTCCGATTGAAATCTGTGGGATTATGCATAAAACATGAAGAATGAAACAGCCAAAGAAATTCAATTTCCATCATTCATTCATGAACAACAGTCACTGAAACATTCACACCATAACATTTGGTATGTTTTCTAACAGCTGACATACCTTTTCCCTTCACTGTGAATTTTAATTATTTGTTCCTAAATATTACAGATCAGCTTCTTAGTGAACTCAATGAATCTATGCTTATTTATACCAACTGAGGAACCTCACTAGAGTACTTGTGTTGTTATTCTTTTTCCAGAAGCGTTATTCTAACAAAACAACCTGATTTTGGAAATGTTAATCATGGCAAATAAACCTTAGTTATTGGGACAAATTCAATGGTAGTAAAATGCTAATTAAATCAGTGGAATTACAACAGGGATGAAACCTGTCCATTATTTCTGAACAGAGAAGTAGTTATTATTACCTGGTGTATTCTTTGATTCTGGCACAGATGAAGAGCCTCATGACCCTTCCACTAGGAAGTCCCTCTGCAATAACTCCCTGCTTCTTCCAGAGCCATGGAAACACGTTATCGCCTCCTCCCAAAACCTTGTAGGCCAAATAATTGCATTTTACTGCATACTGAGGACCTGAATCACTACTTCGCTGAAATCAACTGTGTGATACTGTGGTAATTCAAGCCCCAAGGCTGCATTATCTTATGTGTGTTCAACCCACTATGTCTGGAAACTGCTTCCCTGGGGGTGGGGAGGAGGCAGATTTAGGGTGGTAAACATCCGGCCTCTTGTGAGATGGGAATCTGGCACCCATGTTGATGAAAGAATAAAGAGGAATTCTTGGTTTCTACTCGAATATTTCAGCAGAGAGAGCAAGAAGTGCAAAGGTTATAGTGAAATTTAAAAATGACAGAACCCAGTGCCAATACCTACAAATATAACAATTATCACTAGAAATATTTGCTAAAATGAAAATGTAATCAATTAAAGCAGGGTAACTGCATAATTAATTTTAATGCTGCAAAGAAAATGCAGCCATTCATTTTCTCTTTGTTGAACCCACTCCACTTTTCCATACTTTAGAAATTTTCCTTTAATAAGATATCCTCACTCCTCCAAATACATGTCGTCTTTTTTTTCCTTTTCTTCCTTCCCCCTGCCCCAGTTGTGTAAGTGGCTTTAAATCTGAAAGAAAATTCAGTTCTTTCAGTGGTAAGGGTTTAATATCACAGTTAGCACCAGGCATAGTGTGTGCACATACTGGTCAAATCTCCCAGATAGGTACCATAGTGCTGTCTTGTCCCAGTTCTGGGCCTAGCTTGAACAGAGAGACTAATGATCATGCCAAATTGTTTCTGCTGCTTTCGTGGTGCCTCCAAATAGGGTTAATATAAGACTAAAACACTCATTTTCACTATTGCGAATTAGGATTTGAATCTTGGGGTATGTCTATTCTGGAATAAAGGACCCACAACACATCCAGCCAGGGTCAGCTGACTCAGGCTTGTTCAGAGTAGGGCTGTATCCTGGTTTCTGGGACCCTCTCCCCTCATGGGGTCCCAGAACAAGCCCTACATATCTGCACAGTAATTTTACAGTCCTGCAGCCCAAGCAAGCCGAAGTCAGCTGACCCAGGCCAGCAGTGGGTGTTTAACTGCTATGTAGACAAGCTTAGGTCTCCAGACTGACCAAAATAAAAAAGTGTTACCTTGCTGCTTGCAGCTTTGTCCACTGTGCTTGAAAGCTTTCCTAATATACCATTGCCACCTTTATTTCTATCATTTGTGTTACAGAAAAATCTAGAGGCCCCAACTGAGAGACTCATTATGATAGGTAATGTATAGGTACCTAGTAGGAGACAGCCCCTTCCCCAAAGAAATTGCAGACGTAAATCAACAGTGTGGGAGAAGAGAAGTATTATTACCATCTTCATTTTACAGATGGGGAACTGAGGTATTTAAGTGACTTGACCAAGTCACATAAGAAGCTTGTAGCAGAGCTGGCAGTTGAACCTAAGTCTCCCACGACCCAGTCGAAGCGCATTAACTGTAAATCCTCTCCAATCAGCCGACAATTTTTGAACTAGTCATCATCAATGGAACAGAATGACCTGAATTTCTTTATAAAATATATCTGATCCTAAGATTAGGGGATACTGAAAAACAATGTACAGAATAAAGGATGTAACATCTCGATAGGTAAGTAAAGATTATGAGACAAAGCATGTTTCATATGTTACTAAATATTACCCAGCTTCAATGCCATCTAAACAATATTGATGCAGGTATTTGTAAGTTTTGTAATGCAAATACTGATTATGTTTAGTCTGTTCTGTCAGGCATTAAATAACGTTCCCATTCTAGTTTTAAAGAGCTCTTTCTAATCTTTGTTTACACTATGCCTCCTTTGCTGACTTTTAACAATTATGTGCCATTGACAATTGTTTATTGTTGTTTAATTAGGAGGTGGATTATTCCGGTGTTTTAATGATTAGTGTTCAAAACAACCTGACAGAAATGTTATTCCCCAAACCACTAAACACAAATTGACTTTGATTTCTTTACTTAATCTTGTTATGATTGTATTATAAGCTCTCTGCTGTATAACTTTTTGTTAATTATAGTACCTCAGAGTTTGAGCTTAGTAATGCGTGCACCAAAAGAAACATATCCATAAAGTGTCTATTCCACTTCATTTTGGTAATTTGAAAAAAAAAAGTTAGAGAACTGAATATTAAACATAAGTGGTATAATTAGGACTCCACTGACTCCATATGCTATTTACTCAGTTTCCAAATTGGGTTACCTTACTTAATTTTAACACGTAGTTTGAATGTTCTGAAGTAGTATAGAAATCTTTGAGAAAATGACCATTACCTCTTTAATGTCATCAGTACCAGAAGTACTGCCTACACAAAGATACCATAGGTAATGAGCACTGTATAAATATTATTTGTTGGAGACACTAAATAAATGTATTAAGAAATGTTGTCAACTTTTATTAGCAAATCAGGAGATGATTTATGGAAATAGAGGATCCAGAAGACATTTAAACTATAGTGATCACTATAAAAATAATAGGCCTAGTCAAAAATATTGCATCAAAACTGTTTTTCAGAAGAAAAACGTTTTTTCATCTATATGAAATATTTACATAAAAATAATTTTTCATCAAAAGATTTTGGCTTAAAATAGGAATTTTAGTGCATGATGGGAGCTTTAATTTGCTCTGTGTGCCCTCATTCTCCTCCACAGGCTGGGATCTCCAGCTGAGCTACATCTTCTATAAAGCACCATGGTCTCCCTTCTTGGTGAGGGAAAGCTGTGCAGCTTAGTGTCCCAGTGTGGCAAATTGCCGGCACTATTTCGATGGGTCTCGCGCTTTCTCTTCTTTGGGGAGGGTTCAGGGCACCATTTCTTGCCCCTGCAGTGGAATGTTAACTGCCCCACTAGTGTCCTAGAGGAGGGGAGTGGAGAGGGAGGGACCTGGGCCCGCCCTCTACTCCAGGTCCCAGCCCAGGGGCTCCAAGGATAGTGGTAAACCACTTGAACTGACACTTCCTTCCCCTGGACTACTTCTTTCTCCTGCCCTTCAGCTTGTGGGGGGCTTCCTGCCCTCCCTCTGTACAAGCCAGGTCCCCCTTTACCTAGGGTCTTGGACTTCTTAGCTCACCTCAGCACTTCTCCAAACTGTCCTCTGCTTCCCTTCAAACTGTTCTCTACTCCAGCACCAATTCCTCTCTGCTCCAACTCCTTCAAACTGTTCTCTGCTCCAACTCCCACACTGTCTGATTGAAGCAGGGGTTTTTATCATGTGACTGGCTTCAGGTGCTCTAATTAATCTATAGCAAACTTTCTTCCCCTTGCAGGGAATAAGGCTCCCTTCTAACCCTCTCCTGCTGCCCTCTGGCCATGCTGTATCACACCCAGGCTGAGGTGCCTTCTGAGAGATGTAGTCCAGCTGAGGATTCTGGCCCACAGAGAAGAAAAGGGGCACAAGGCATTAACTACAAGTCCAATGAGGCATTACAACTCCCATTTCAACTCAAATCCTTCAGGTTTTGAGTTTTTGGTGAAAAATTAAACATTTCCATAGGTAAATAAAGATTAGGAGACAAAACAAGCTCTAAATAGAGCTGAAGTCAGTGATTACTGACCTCTGTCATGTGATAGGGTTATTAATCTTTGTAACTATGTCAGGTGACTGGGATAGAAAATAGAGTTAAACCCCCTTTTGCATATGCTATCTCTAAACAACAATTGTAATAACCAGGGTTTTTCATAAGAGCTAGGGGTGGGAAGAATAATATTGTTATAGCCACTCCTGCAGTCCCCATATCTGATCATAACAAGGAAATCTGGTGCTTGACTTTTAGAGACAAAATTGAAATGAATGGTGCTGCTACCAAATTATTCCAATTTTGATTGTAGAAGAGAAATCTTCCTGACTCCTGGGCGATGTTTCTGGAAGTCATAAAACACTAGAGCTGTGTGAATAATAGATTTTTCAGTTTGCTGCCAATTCCAAAAAATACAAATAAAAAAAATTATTACAGGTCAAGTCAAAAATTATATGCTTCAAATTTTTCAGTGAATTGAAATAATAATAAATGATAATAATAATAAATTAATTAAGAATTCCAGGTCAAATGAAACATTTGTGGAGGTATGTCACCTATTCTGAGGGATATCAGCCATGGAGTAAAACACTATTCTGGGTGAGTAAGGTGTATTGAGAGAGTATTCTTTCTGCATAATGTCTTAACATTTAATGTGATGGCTATTTTTTTATAGTCTTCCTAAATCCCTGCTCTCAGAACTTCAGTGGTGAGATTTTCAAAAGTATCCACCTTACTAAAGTCCTATTCATTTTCATTACGATTTGTGATACAAAGTCACTTAGGCAATTTTAAAAATCTGAATCCAGAGTTCCAAAATGATGCAAGTGAAATCATGCTGTTCCTTTTCTCCATCCCCTCCACTGGCACTCCATTCATCTCCAAAAGCAAATGAAAATGACATTCTTGTTTACAGATTCATGGTCATGGCTGACCTGTCTGTCTAGAACTCCTCCCTTCTTACAGCCACAGAGTCACTTGCTCCACTTAAATCACACTCCTTCTTCCACTTTTTTTCCAGCTTATGTCTAGCTCTGTAAGGCATTAGATAGTCCCCTGTAAGTAGGAGGATGTATAAAAAATAGATTGTATTATGTAAGCAGAGTCAGGATGAGCTTTACCCTGACATCTGGTGGTGAATTGTGGTGAGTTGTGCAAAAGAACTTCAGGGGCTGATCTTGTTTGCATAGAAACACCCATCCCACGTAGCATGAGCCCACAGCAGCTCAATTGGTCACTTTGGCTGCTGTGGGATCCCCAGTTTCTCTGTTATTGGGGCAGGAAGAATAAAGTGTTGTTACCCTGATTATGTGAATCAAGGCCTGTGGAACTGTTTTAGGACAGAGTGACTCACCGTCAACTAAGTAGCACTCGCTAGACAAGGGAAATGGGTTCCAAAACCCAGTGAATTGAGAGAGAGGCTGGGGTTAGGTATTTATATCTGATGATATAGGCCCCCTTTTGAGGGCCTGAAATACCAATTGCACTTTCTCCTCTCTCTACTGTAGCATATCAGAGCTAATTTTAATTCTGTTATGAATCTAGTTACAAGCTGCTGAGCTGAATTCACTTTGGGTTAATGGTGCACCAGTACTGAGGCTTCCCTACTACAAGCTGAAATCACTAAAGAGCTAAAATTACTGAGAGCTGAAATTACTGAATGCTGGGGGGAGGGCTAAAGATATGTTGCTGAGTAGCTGGCAGAGCAGAGCAGTTCACAGAATGGCTGAAGAGGCTCATGAGATGGCTGGTGGAGTGGCTCGCAGTGAAGGGTGCAGCGGAACCCCATGGAGAGGCAGGGCAGTTGGCCTCGGACCATGGAAGGTGCCCCTTAAAACCACTGCACACACGCACCCCCGCACTGGGCTGGGAGTAAAACTCTGCAGATAAACTTTTGAACTCTGGGGCTGCACTGACCAGGGACAGATATTTTTGGATTGTTGGACTTTTGGGTGATTTTTGGGTTGCTGGACTCAAGAGACTTTGGGGGTATTGGACTTTTGGGACTTTGGGGTGATCTTTTGGGTGGCTGGATTTCAGACCCTGAGGGGAAAAGAATACTGCCAAACTTAGTTGGGGGGGGTCTTTTGCTCATGATTTCTGTTATGAATCCTGTTTGTAGTGTTTCCCCAACATAATGCCGCATTGTTTCCCTCCTTTATTAAAAGGATTTTGCTACACTCAGACTCTGTGTTTGCGAGAGGGAAAGTATTGCCTCTCAGAGGCGCCCAGGGGGCGGTATGTAATTGTCCGAGGTCACTGGGTGGGGGCTCGAGACTGTTTTGCATTGTGTTATTGAAACAGAACCCCTGGATACTGAACCCAGCCCTTGTTGCTGCCAACTCAGGCGAGCAGAAGGGTTAACATTATATTGAAGAACTGGGAATAGTGTTACTCTACAGCAGAAGTTACAGGAGAGAACACTGGTATTATGCCAGTTTAACTCAGGAGCTGCCATCCTACTTTTACACCAGTTTGATTCAAGGCCTGACAAACAAAATCAGTATATATGGAAGGAACTCACTGAAGCAGTAAACTCCAATTTGGAACGGAAGGCCTTAAAGTCCTCACCACACATGAAAATGCCATTTTGTACATGATGGAGCTTAGAAGCTGAGCCACTGTCTAGAAAACAGATCCATGCCCTTTCTGGCTGGTGAACGATAGCAATTTCTTAAGAGAAATCATCAACAGCTTCAGAGCAGCAAGCACAACAATTTCCTTGAATAATGTAGCAATCTTGATTCAACACAACTTTCCAGTTACTATCCCATCTCTGACCTACTATTCCTGAGCAAAACAGAAGATAAAGTTCTAAGTAGTGGCAACCAGGGCCCAACAACCTATTTCCTCTGCCAACATCCTGGATATTTTGCAAGCAGTGCAAGATCATCTGCTTGTGGCAGTGGATGGAGGCCACATCTCAATGTTCTCAGTGCTTCACTCCCAAGTACAATCACTGACATCCTTACATGATGTAACTGGATAAGACTGCACAACACAATAATGGGTCCATCAGGACTCAAAGAGCTGTATTGAGCAACTGCTTTTCTTCAATAGAAACCTTTGTCTGTAGTTTCCTACAAGGTTCTGTCCAGTGTTCTAAGAATCTTCCTCCCAGGCAGACATCTGGCAATAGTGATCTATGCATTCATCATCTCCACAGTAGATTACAGTAACACAGTTTATATTGGACTGAACATGCCAAAAATGCGAGGTTCCAAACCACACAAAATGCAGTAGCCGTGTCCTCCATGTATTAGCTGCCAAGAGCCCTTTATCCTGCCAAGTGCTCCAATCTCTCCACAGGCTCCCAGTTCACTTCTATTGATAGTTCAAGGTGCAAGTTCTGATCTTCAAGTCCACCACTGGGTTACTGAAGCACATTAGCTGCAAGCTTTTATCCACTAAGAAAACTGCGCTCTCTGGGACAATGTGCATTAAGCAGCTATTTCCCCCATTGTCTGTCATGTTTACTGGTGCCAAGAGAGGGCAAGGATCAACATCTTAGAAATGCATTATTAATAAGAATAAGAAGAATTTATCACTTAAAAGTTGTGAACCATTTTCCATAGCTTCAGTATATTAAAAATATGCCAATTCTCTATAGAGAAAGTTTGACTCCTCTGTGCTGTGTCTTTGCAAGAGGTGGGATGGTGGATGGTGGAGAGAAGGAGTGGGCATGTGGTAGGTCTATGAGATGTCTTCCTGGCCCAGGGCTTGATGACTTCAGAGTGCAGGGCGAGCCTTACCATGAGGCGAACTGAAGTGGCTGCCTCAGGTGCCAGACTGTGGGGGAGTTCCACTAGGACCCAGAGTGTAGAAAATTGTGTCTGCGGCTAGTGCATATGTATTCTCTCTGCTCTAGATGCACAGAGATGGTGGAGTGCTGTGCTGGAGGAAGGAGGGCACAAGAGTCATAACAGGCAGACAGGAGAAAAGGTGAGAAGGAATAACATAAAGTGGCAGGAGCTGCAGGGAAAGAGAGGAGGAGGAGCCTCTCTAGCACCCCCGGAGTCTGGACTGATTATCTTCAGCTTCTCAGGGAGCTTCCTGTTTCCTACTGCTTCCCTGAACCCATTTGAGGAGAACAGGCAACTGAAGTAGTAGGAGCCAGTTAGGCCCTTAAGACACTGATATCTTCCCTCACTCAGGCCCTGCTACCAGCCTGCTTATTTGTCCTCTTCAACTGAGTGTTGAGAGCCACTATAGCTGGCACAGAACAGCAGTCATGAGTGAAAGAAGAAAACATCCCTCTGGGGCAGCATTCAGAAAAAGAAAGAAAGCAAAGGAAGCTTTTCTATCTAAGCAGGACGGAGCTCTCCTGAGATACATAGACACAAATGTTCATGGTGAGCCTTCAGGCCCCAGTGAGGATGTGAGTGGTGAGGAGATGCCTGATCTTCCAGTTAGTCAGAGTGCAGGTGACCTGGCAGCTACTGCAGCATCCATATCTCCATCTCAAATGGATATAACCATGCACATTCCTGAAGAAAAGTGTAGATCAGAAAAGAGTGTGGTGGAGGTGCAAGAAACAGCTGCTGCTGAGTTTAGTTCCTTAAGTCTAGATCAGGGGTCGGCAACCTTTCAGAAGTGATGTGCCGAGTTTTCATTTATTCATTCTAATTTAAGGTTCCGTGTGTCAGTAATACATTTTAACATGTTTAGAAGGTCTCTTTCTATAAGTCCATAATATATAACTAAACTATTGTTGTATGTAAAGTAAATAAGTTTTTAAAAATGTTTAAGAAGCTTTATTTAAAATTAAATTAAAATGTGTAGCCCCCTGGACTGGTGGTCAGGACCTGGGCAGTGTGAGTGCCACTGAAAATCAGCATGTGTGCCACCTTCGACACTCGTGCCATAGGTTGCCTACCCCTGGTCTAGATGATCCAGGACTGTGGACCCACTTGAGCAGTAGCCTGAGGGACGTCCTTGTACTCCATGGGCCACAGCAAATGAAAAACTTCATGTTCCCCAAAGACAATGAAAATAGAAGTTTCCATCCAATAAATTACTGGCGTGAAATCCTCAATGGTGACAAAATGGAGAGGCCATGGCCTATGTTCTCAAAAACCCAGAATGCTGCATACTGCTTTTGTTGCAAACTCTTCCAGTCTAATGTTCCAGCAGCATTGGGTTCTACAGGAACAAAAGACTGGAAAAATCTGGCTAGAAATCTGGCATGACACGAGAAGGCTGCAAATTACCAGAGAGCATTCCATAGGTGGAAAGAGCTTGAGATGAGATTATGGTTAAAGGCCACCACAGATGATCAGCATCAAGAGAAGATTGCATCAGAGTCTCTTTACTGGCAAAATGTTCTGAAAAGGCTCTTTGCCATTGTGAGAATGTTTGCTACCCAAAACCTAGCACTACAAGGCACTTCAGATCAGCTGTATGTGCCAAACAATGGAAACTTCCTTAAAATTGTGGAGCTGATGGCCGAGTTTGATGCTGTACTCCAGGAGCATCTAAGAAGAGTCATCACCTATGAAATGTACATACACCACTACCTTGGGGAAAAAATTCAAAATGAGATCATACAGTTACTAACAACAAAACTCAAACACAAGATTGTGGCATATCTGAAGTTAGCAAGATATTACTCTGTTATTTAGGACTGCACACTTGACTCATAGACTCATAGACTTAAGGTCAGAAGGGACCATTATGATCATCTAGTCTGACCTTCTGCACAATGCAGGCCACAGAATCTCACCCACCCACTCCTGTAACAACCCCCTAACCTATGTCTGAGTTATTGAAGTCCTCAAATCGTGGTTTAAAGACCTCAAGGTGCAGAGAATCCTCCAGAAAATGACCCATGCCCCACACTGCAGAGGAAGGCGAAAAACCTCCAGGGTCTCTGTCAATCTTCCCTGGAGGAAAATTCCTTCCTGAACCCAAATATGATGATCAGTTAAACCCTGAGCATATAGGCAAGACTCACCAGCCAGCAACCAGGAAAGAATTCATTGTAGTAACTCAGATCCCATCCAATCTGACATCCCATCATAGACCATTGGACATATTTACCTGCTAATAATCAAAGATCAATTAATTGCCAAAATTAGGCTATCCCATCATACAATCCCCTCCATAAACTTATCAAACTTAGTCTTGAAGCCAGATATGTCTTTTGCCCCCACTACGCCCCTTGGAAGGCTATTCCAGAAGTTCACTCCTCTAATGGTTAGAAAACGTCATCCAATTTCAAGTCTAAACTTCCTAGTGTCCAGTTTATATCCATTTGTTCTTGTGTCCACATTGGTGCTAAGCTTAAATAATTCCTCTCCCTCCCCAATATTTATCCCTCTGATATATTTATAAATAGCAATCATATCTCCCCACAGCCTTCTTTTGGTTAGGCTAAACAAGCCAAGCTCTTTGAGTCTCCTTTCATAAGACAGGTTTTCCATTTCTCAGATCATCCTAGTAGCCCTTCTCTGTGCCTGTTCCAGTTTGAATTCATCCTTCTTAAACATGGGAGACCAGAACTGCACACAGTATTCCAGATGAGATCTCATCAGTGCCTTGTATAATGGTACTAACATCAGCCATATGGAACAAATGACTTTAATGGTGTGTTTTGTAACAACAACAGAACATACTGAAAATGTTCCTGCAATGGTGATTGTCAGAGAGTATTTTCTAGAATTTATTGACATTGATGATTCTACAGGAGCTGGTATGACAAATGTGCTTCTTAAAAGCTGGAAGATACGGGAATTGTGATAGCTGACATGAAAGGTCAGGGCTACGGTAATGTGCCAAAGTTAGAGGAAAGAACATAGGAATGCAGATACAGATCCTAGAGTTAAACCCGTGTGCTTTTTTTGTCCCATGCAGGTCTCATTCATTGAACTTGGTGGTCAATGATGCAGCATCAGCTCCTAGTGAGGCTGCTGAATTTTTTAATGTAATTAAAAGCATCTATGTATTTTTCTCTGCATCCACTCATTGATGACAAACTGTTGAAACAACATCTGGGAACAACCTCTCTGACACTGAAACCACTGAGTGCCACACAATGGGAAAGTCGAGTGGAGGTAATAAAGCCTATCAAACACCAAATTGGGAAGATAGATGATGCCATAGTTGCCATTATAGAGGATAACACTATGACAGGAACTGTTCATGGGAGAACCGTGGCAGAGGGAAATGGAACCACCAGAAACATACATAAGTTGAAATTTCTGTGTGGCTTAGTGTTGTGACATGACATACTGTTTGGAATAAATGTTGTAAGCAATGGACTCCAAGGTGTGGACCTTGGAACAACTGGACAAAGCAATGTCATACCTACAGTCTTACCAGTCAGATGAGGGATTTCAGAACATTCTGAAGAGTGCACAGAAGTTGGCAGAGGAACTTCACACTAAAGCTATTTTCCCATCCATTCAAGAATACAAGAGTCACCAAAGAAGAAGACATTTTGATTACAAGGCACGGGATAATCCCATAAGAAACCCCAAACAATAATTCAAAGTTGAATTCTTTAACCAGGTACTAGATTGTGCAATAGAGTCAGTTGAAGAACGTTTCATGTAGCTCAGGGAACACAGCAGTATATTTGGGATGTTGTATGATATTCCAAAACTCCTCACTATACCTAAAGAAGACCTACACCAGCAATGCAGGGCACTAAGGACAGTGTTGACACATGATGACATGCATGATATTGATGCGAGTGATTTAGGTGATGAACTGAAAGCCCTTTCAAGATACATTTCACTAGGATCAACTCCAAAAGCTGTTCTGGAATATATGTGCACTAATAAGAGGATCACCATCTTTCCAAATGCTTTTGTTGCTCTGTGCATACTTCTAACACTTCCTGTAACAGTTTTCAGTGGAGAACGCAGCTTCTCCAAGCTGAAGTTAATAAAAACACATCTACGCTCCACAATGATACAGGAGAGGCTGTTTGGCATTGCAACCATCTCAGTAGACCATGAGCTGGCCCAGACTGTGGACCTTCAGGAAGCAGTTCAAATCTTTGCAACCAAGAAGGCATGGAAAGCACCACTTTGATTATTTAAACAGATTAAAAATGCAAACAAGAAAAGTTACATTTGCTGTTCAGGCATCTGAAAGTTAAGTGTTACTTAAAATTTTTGAACAAGGCATTTTAAGTTATTAGTTCTCGTTTATTGAAGAAGGTAGCAGAGCAGTACCATGAGAGGAATAGAACAGGAAGAAGGCAGAATTGAGACCTTTCAAAGTTTTGGCCCAAATGAAGGGCCATGAGGGTGTCATTTGAGCTCCTCGCCTCAGGTGCCAAAATTTTCTGGGCCGGCCCTGCCAGAGTACAGGGATTTGCTCTCTGTAACACATTTTACTGCGACTCTCAAGAAGAAGCAATATTTGCCTACCTTCTGCATGGGCTGAGATAGCCAAATATGCTTGGAGGCTCCATCAGACAAATCTCCTTAACCTGCCATGCACAGAATGGTGCAGTACTTAGGATCTCTGCCCGGTGCACAAAGAACTAAAAGCATGTTCTCCTTGGCTCCTGAGCAAATATGCTGGTTAGGAACCCAACTCCATTCTTGTTGAGATCAATGGCAAAACTCATGCCAACTTCAACAGGAACAGGATTGGGTCCTGGGCATACCGAGAAGGAAGGAGGTTTCCTATAACCTCTTTATCCCAAGTGCAGGCAGCCAACACAAGATTTAGTCCTATGTATACTAGAAACTATATCAGGCAGAGAAAAAGGCTCCCTGATTTAATTTTAGCCAATTTCTTTTCTCTAAGTATACAAGGTAATGTCAAAAAAAGAGCTATATATACCAAAAAAGAAGGCAAAAAATGTATTACAAATATAAGCATACATTAAAATGTGGCTATATTATGTAATAGGAAATGGAAAATGAAAGAAAATGAAATGTCAAGGACATGATTTAGCCTTTCGAGAGTATATTTGCGTCTCTTCTAAATCTTTCTTCTGGAGACTTTCAAATTACTTATAAAAATGTGCCTTTTCTATTCTTGCAAAACTGCAAATCAGCAAAAATTATATCCTTTTCCAAATTAACAATAATGCTATTCCATCAGTTTCCTTTGCTCTCATCCCATGTATTTAACACTACATGTTACCAATTTAGAAAGCAAAAGCTTCTTAAAGCCAACTCCTTCAACCCATCCCCTCTGAATAGACACATTCTGTTTTACACAGACAAGGTTCTTGAAATAACATCAGGTAATAGCATATGTTATCCAGATTCTGTAGGCTAACTATCTGGTGTATGTCTGTGTGTGAGAGAGAGAGATCCATGTGATAAATTTCAGAATCATGTGATGCATTTATTTATCATGTACCACATCTAAACACTGGCTCTCTCCCATTAATCTACATCCCTGGGATTCATTTTGTATTCCAAATCTCTGAGCAGCTTCAAGCCACTAGTGTGTAAAATTACACTAGCACAGAAATGTTTTCTCCTTTTCCCCACAGCAACAGCAAACTAACCCCTTAAAAAGGGGGCATAAGCCCAATGCCAGGAACAGACATCCTGCAGAAGGGACTGCTTTTCTGTACATACAAATGTTAGGGATTTAAAGTACAGTAACTTTGAGCTAAGTTGCTGCCCAGAGGGAGTGGGAAGAGGGAAAGAGGATAGAGATTGTGGACTCATCTGCAAATCCATTGCTATTTTCTTTTTGGTGTAAACTGCTGAAATCCATCTACCAAACACTGCTTCACTCTTATGATTCATTTAATGAACTAGTCATGTTTTACATTTTTCTAGCTCATCCCTTGCAGTTATCTGTGTGTCCCCATCTCTGAGATCCATCTTACTCCGATTTAGTATTTTCAATAGCTCTTGACATGTTACATAGTAAGTTAATTAGGCGCTGAAAATAAGGGTAAATTTTATTTAAAACAAATATATTGAAATCTCTCCTCTTTCTCTTTCTTTAAACAGAGTTGTCTTATCACCTACAAATTTACAAGCCTGTCTGAAGTCAGCATACCTTGGATAGCTCTTACCTTCACAATTTTTACTTGATATCCTGGTCTAAGTTGGTCTGACAGAAAAAAATAACATATGTCCTTGTCTGGGGAACTTGACTGAGATGAACAAACCAGTTAACATAGTTATGAAGTCTGGACTCACAGATGTTATTTTTATCAGAGGGGTAGCTGTGTTAGTCTGGATCTGTAAAAGCAGCTAAGAGTCCTGTGGCACCTTATAGACTAACAGACGTTTTGGAGCATGAGTTTTCATGGGTGAATACCCACTTCGTCAGATGCATGTAGTGGAAATTTCCAGGGGCAGGTATATATATGCAGGCAAGCTAGAGATAATGAGGTAGTTCAATCAGGGAGGATGAGGCCCTGTTCTAGCAGTTGAGGTGTGAAAACCAAGGGAGAAGAAACTGGTTCTGTAATTGGCAAGCCATTCACAGTCTTTGTTTAATCCTGAGCTGATGGTGTCAAATTTGCAGATGAATTGAAGCTCAGCAGTTTCTCTTTGAAGTCTGGTCCTGAAGTTTTTTTGCTGCAGGATGGCCACCTTAAGGTCTGCTATAGTGTGGCCAGGGAGGTTGAAGTGTTCTCCTACAGGTTTTTGTATATTTTGTATATTCATAACCTAAGTCGTGCAGAACGCAATGCCATCCACAGCCTCAGAAACCACCCAGACATTATCATCAAAGAGGCTGATAAAGGAGGTGCTGTTGTCATCATGAACAGGTCTGACTACCAAAATGAGGCTGCCAGACAACTCTCCAACACCAAATTCTACAGGCCACTTCCCTCAGATCCCACTGAGGAATACACTAAGAAATGGCAACATCTACTCAGGACACTCCCTACACTAATACCGGAACAAATCAACATACCCTTAGAGCCCTGACCAGGGTTATTCTATCTACTACCCAAGATCCACAAACCCGGAAATCCTGGACGCCCCATCATCTCGGGCATTGGCACTCTCACTGAAGGACTGTCTGGATATGTGGACTCTCTACTCAGACCCTACGCCACCAGCACTCCCAGCTATCTCCATGACACCACTGATTTCCTGAGGAAACTACAATGCATTGGTGACCTCCCGGAAAACACTGTCCTAGCCACCATGGATGTAGAGGCTCTCTACACGGACATCCCACACACAGATGGAATACAAACTGTCAGGAACAGTATCCCTGATGATGCTACAGCAAAACTGGCTGCTGAGAGCTCTGTGCCTTTATCCTCACACACAACTATTTCAAATTTAATGACAATATATATCTCCAGATCAGTGGCACAGCTATGGACACCCGCATAGCCCCACAATATGCCAATATTTTTATGGCTGACCTAGAACAACACTTCCTCAGCTCTCGTCCACTCATTCCCCTTCTCTACCTACACTACATTGATGACATCTTCATCATCTGGACCCATGGGAAGGAGTCTCTGGAAAAATTCCACCACGATTTCAACAGCTTCCACCCCACCATCAACCTCAGCCTGGACCAATCTACACGGGAGGTCCACTTCCTAGACACCACGGTGCAAATAAGTGATGGTCACATTACAACCACCCTATACCGAAAACCTAAAGACCGCTATGCCTACCTTCATGCCTCCAGTTTCCATCCCGGGCACATCACACGATCCATTGTCTACAGCCAAGCACTGAGGTACAACCACATCTGCTCTAACCCCTCAGACAGAGACCAACACCTACAAAATCTCCACCAAGCATTCTCAAAACTACAATACCCGCATGAGGAAATAAGGAAACAGATCAACAGAGCCAGAGCTGTACCCAGAAGCCTCCTACTGCAAGACAAACCCAAGAAAGAAACCAACAGGACTCCACTGGCCATCACATACAGTCCCCAGCTAAAACCTCTCCAACGCATCATCGGGGATCTACAACCCATCCTGGACAATGATCCCACACTTTCACAGGTCTTGGGTGGCAGGCCAATCCTCGCCCACAGGCAACCTGCCAACCTGAAACATATTCTCACCAGTAACTGCACACCGCACCATAGGAACTCTAGCTCAGGAACCAATCCATGCAACAAACCTCGATGCCAACTCTGCCCACATATCTACACCAGAGACACCATCACAGGACCTAACTAGATCAGCCAGACCATCACCGGTTCATTCACCTGCATGTCCACCAATGTTATATACGCCATCATATGCCAGCAATGCATCTCTGCTATGTACATTGGCCAAACTGGACAGTCGCTACGGAAAAGGATAAATGGACACAAATCAGATATTAGGAATGGCAATATACAAAAACCTGTAGGAGAACACTTCAACCTCCCTGGCCACACTATAACAGACCTTAAGGTGGCCATCCTGCAGCAAAAGAACTTCAGGACCAGACTTCAAAGAGAAACTGCTGAGCTTCAATTCATCTGCAAATTTGACACCATCAGCTCAGGATTAAACAAAGACTGTGAATGGCTTGCCAATTACAGAACCAGTTTCTCCTCCCTTGGTTTTCACACCTCAACTTGTAGAACAGGGCCTCATCCTCCCTGATTGAACTACCTCTTTATCTCTAGCTTGCCTGCGTATATATACCTGCCCCTGGAAATTTCCACTACATGCTTCTGACGAAGTGGGTATTCACCCACGAAAACTCATGCTCCAAAATGTCTGTTAGTCTATAAGGTGCCACAGGACTCTTTGCTGCTTTTACAGATGGTATTTGGAGAGTCATTAATGTGGACAATTAATTGTGGGCTAGACGGTGCCATTTACACCCATCTCATAGTGTGGAGTTACTCCGCCACAAACTGCACATACCAGATCTGCCAGGTTCATAGAGGCTGCCCACTTATGCTGCTACACCATTATGAGGAGTGCCGTTTTCCATTCTGTAGGCAGCATGCTAGCTATGATGATTAGTGCACAGAGAGGCACAGCCTGTGGCCTCATCTTCCACCCCTCCCTGCATATTTCAAAGCACTGTGCACCCATAGGAGAAGATTGGAGCAGTATCCTGAGCGCAAGGGCTGCAGTTCTATCTGGTTTTTATATAGGCCCTTCAATGGGAGTGGGAAAGTTTCTTATGGCCTCCCTCCGCTACATAAAATGTATGTAGAATCTGACCCTTAATATGTAACATTCAAGGAGCAGGCCAACAATGGTCCCTGCAGTGAGTGGTAAAATATTTGAGGGGACCCTATTTGGATATGGTTACATAGAAAGGATATACAAATGATTAACTCTCTAGACAACATGACCTATGAAGGAAGATTGAAAAAAAGTGGGTTTGTTTATTGTGGAAAGGAGAAGACTGAGGGGGGGATATATTAACAGTTTTCAAGTACATAAAAGGTTGTTACAAGGAGGAGGGAGAAAAATTGTTCTTCTTACCTCTGAGTATAGGACAAGAAGCAATAGGCTTAAATTGCAGCAAGGGAGGTTTCGGCTGGACATTAGGAAAAGCTTTCTAACTGTCAGGGTGGTTAAGCACTGGAATAAATTCCCTAGGGAGGTTGTGGAATCTCCATCATTGGAGAATTTTAAGTGCAGATTAGACAAACATCTGTCAGAAATGGTCTAGATCAGTGGTGAGCAACTTGCGACCCACAGGCTGCATGTGGCCCATCATGGTTATCTAATTACAGGCCACGTAGCATGACCAAACAACAAGTGTGAAAAATCGAGGCGGGGTGGGGGAAAATAGGAGCCAATATAAGAAAAAGAGAAAATTGGGACTGTCCCTATGAAATCGGGACATCTGGTAACCCTAAGACCACGAGACATTTTGCTAATGTTGACCTTCCACAAGCATGGTCCCGTGCAGCTTCCAGTGGCCATAGTTTGCTGTTCCCGGCCAATGGGAGCTGCGGGAAGCAGCGGGCCACAGGGACATGCTGGCTGCTGCTTCTCACAGCTCTCGTTGACCAGGAACGGTGAACCATGGCCACTGGGAGCTGTGGGGAGCCATGCCTGCAGATGGTCAATGTCATCAAAATGTCTCGCAGCCCACAATCAGATTAGCCTGATGGGCTATATGCAGCCCATGGGTTGCAGGCTGCCCATTGCTGGTCTAGATAATATTTAGTCCTGCCATGAGTGCAGGGGACTGGACTAGATGATGTCTTGAGGTCTCTTCCAGTCCTATGATTCTATGACTCTGTGAAATACTGAGACTCATTCCAGCTGAAGTATGAGTCAACCAGAACTCCTATTTTCAATAGTATGTAATAGTACTATGTAGATGTGACACACGGGAAATTCCTGTCACTAATGGTGGTAATCCTAAATGCTAATTCTGGCTTTGGACACACAGATTTGCAAGTCCCAAAGGGCATTTTAGCAGTCAGTCTCTGAGATAGTAGGCTCCTCTAAGGGCCGGCTGCAGACCTCATCTTTTCCCAGATGTCGGTGAATGGGGAGATTGGGGAGAATTTTGAAGAAAGAATTGCTCGTTGGAGGAGGCAGGGGATTTTATTTGTTGACTTTCCAGATATTAGTGGTGGGATATACTGTAGTGTGTTGTTGTATTCTTGTCATGTGTGGGGTATCCAGACCATATCCAAGAGAGGAAGGACTAGCCAGTAGTTAGGGCACTATCTAGCATTGAGGAGACCCAGGTTCATATCCTCCATCTATCACAAGCCTCTGATATAACCTGGGAAAGTCATTTAGCTTCTATGAGCCCTAGTTCCCCAGCTGTAAAATGGGGATGATAGTACTTTTCTACTTCACTAATCTACATTGCAATGTTAGCCCAGGGTTTAAAGTCTGGCTCAAGCCTAAGCCTCCTTGCATCTACACACAGATCACGCTGACCCAGAATCCCAGGACATCACAAGGGTTGAGGGCCTGAGCCTGAGTCAAGCCATGACCCAGTGTTCGAGCTTTATAGTGCTGCAATGTAGATGCAGCCCCATGCTCTGGGAATCTGACAAAAGTATTCCATTATCCCATGGGCCAATTTTCTTAGTCGTTTGGACAATCAAATTTGGTGAATAGTCATGTCTTCTCACACTGCACCACGAACAAAGGGCTAGAGTAGCCACATTTTGGGAAGGTGCTAAAAAGTCTGGGATATGGGTGGTTGGACTTGAGATCTCACAATGCAGTGCAGATACTGGAGCCCAAGCTTGGGACCAAGGGTTACATATGAGCATAGGTTCTCAAGCCCTATGTCAGGGTTCCTTCCCCACTCTGAACTTTAGGGTATGTGGGACCCGCATGGAAGACCACTTAAGCTTATTTACCAGTTTAAGTTAAGAGTAAGTGGCCATCACCAAACGTGTTCCAAATCTCAAGTGAGAGCCACTTGGAACTCTGCCTTCCCCCCCAAATATTTCCTAAATCTCTAGCCCCCCCTTTCCTGGGCAGATTTGAGACTAATTCCCCCCCACCCAAGTCCTTACACCCTTTTCCTGGGTAGATTTGAGACTATACTCTCACCAATTAGTCCTGGTGAACTCAGATCCAAAACCCTTGGATCTTAAAACAATGAAAAAGCAATCAGGTTCTCAAAAGAAGGATTTGATTAAAAGAAAAAGTAAAGTTTATCTCTGTAAAATCAGGATGGAAATAACTTTACAGGGTAATTAGATTCAAAAAGCCCAGAAGAACCCCCTCTAGCCTTAGTTTCAAAGTTACAGCAAAACAGGGGTAAACCTCCCTCTAGCAAAGGAACATTTACAAGTTGAGAAAACAAAGATAAAACTAACAGGCCTTGCCTAGCTGTTACTTACAAGTTTGCAACATGAGAAACTTGTTCAGAAGGATTTGGAGAACATGGATTGATGTCCGGTCCCTCTTAGTCCCAAGAGCGAACACCACCAAAACAAAAAACACAAACAAAAGCCTTTCCCCCACCCCCAAGATTTGAAAGTATCTTGTCCCCTTATTGGTCCTTTAGGTCAGGTGTCAGCCAGATTACTTGAGCTTCTTAACCCTGTACAGGTAAAAGGATTTTGGTGCCTCTGGCCAGGAGGAATCTTATAGAATTGTATACAGGAGGGTTGTTACCCTTCCCTTTATAGTTATGACACCCTTGGTTAATAAACCCAGGATCTGCTAACTCAAGTTCTAGTAACCCTGGGCTTACATTCCAGTGTAGACATACCAACAGGGTATTGCAAGGTTACATACATTGCAAGACTGGGAAACACTCAGCTACTATGGTGATGGGGGGCCAGAGACAGAGGCTTTTAAGTAATGTCAAGGCCCCCTAGAGCATATGGATAGAAGCTCTTTTAAAGTGTTTCCTACAAAGCTAAATACATAAATAAAATGTCCAGTTCTGGATTTTCAAGATAATGAATTGCACTCAGAAGTGAACTGCCAGTGCAAGTGTCTTTCTTAGCCTGCCTGTTTAAAATATGTAGGTTGCCTCATTTTGAGCTGGCTGCTGTGTCTGGGTGCCAATGTAAAGTATATTGCAGAAGTTAGGTGATGAAATGCTACAAATTGGGGAAGCCTTGTGTAAACCAGCCATGTGTTCTAAGCAAGCACTGGTAAAGAACTCTTTCAAAGCAGGGTAAAGTGCTTAGAGTGGCTTTGAGATTTTCAACCTTTGCATTGTTTTAAGTGAAATAATGTATTTAATTAGGTTAGCTGGGGAAAGAGCTAAGATAATGTGCTTGGCAAGGATGCAGCATAAGCACCAGAGGATGTTTATAATGTGTTGAGTGCTCTTAATTTCTACTGATGTCAGTGGGAGCTCAGCAATCCACAGGATCAGGCCTATATCCTCTACAAGTCTTGCATCATAAGTAGCTGGTTAATTATTTTCTTAATACAGGCTCATAAATGTCTCTGAAGGTTTGTACTTTCGTTTTCTCTCGCTCCTTATTTTGATTCAACTTTGGCTGCACATCTCCAGTATAAATTCTCATTTAATGTCTAAGTAGCATATTTGCAGACTGTTGAATGGTGCATCCTGTGGGAAGCACTGACAGAGGGAGCAAAGTGAATACTGTCCTTGGAACCATGTTAAATCAAATTACAGCCTCGAATCCTTAAAAGGTTGGCTACTTCTAATATACAAAGTATTTTCAAGTGAAAGACTCAATTTCCTGTCTTTTGTCATGCTTCCTGACTGGAATAATACAATGTTTTCAGGTAGTACATTGAATCAGTAAGGACTAACAAAACCAATCTTCAGTGTTCTGATTTGGTTTCACTAGATATTATTCACTTTGTTCTACTAGATATATACCCACTGCTCACTCATTTTCATTTTCACCAGCTTAGCAGGAGATTTCTGATGTGCACATTTTTGAAGAATAATCTAACTCCAGGCCAGCAAAGCACATGAGCTCACACTCAACTTTAATGATATGAGTAGTTCCATTTACTTTTACGCCACTACTAGCCTAATTATTATTATTTATATTATCATAGTGCCTAGGCGTTCCAATCATGGACCAGGGCTCCATTTTGCTAGGCACTGTGCAAATGCAAAACAAAAAGATAGTCCCTGCCCCAAGGATGTTACAGTCTAATTTTTAAGGCAAGAGACAACAGATGGATACAGGCAGACAAGGATGTACCAAGAGTCAGTATGCTATGAAGTGGTCCCAGCACACCAGGATCCTAAAGTTAAGCATGTGCTTAAGTGTTTTACTGGATCAGAGGCTAAGTTTCAATAAGTTTAGGCTCCGAGTGTTACTTTTTAAATTTAGTATAAAAAGTAGTTGAAAAACTACGGCCATACTTACACCATTCACAGTTGTTTGGGCATGATGGATTTAGTTCCCAATAGCAGAAGTGGAAGATGAAAAACATTAGGCTGTCTGGTGTACTGAGACCATTGCCTATCAAGCTTACAAATATTGCATCATTGTTTCCTTAATTTCTCCCATCAGTCTGTATGTATCCATCTGTAGTGCGGCTTTGCCACAGTTTGGCTCTCAGTGGGGCTGTGGGGTTATCATAACCTTAGTCCCAGATCTGGACCTTAGCGTCCAAAATATGGGGGTTAGCATGAAAACCTCCAAGCTTAGCTACCAGCTTGGACCTGGTACTTGCTGCCACCATCCCAAAAAATTAGAGTGTTTTGGGGCACTCTGGTCCCCCTGAAAAACCTTCCCTGGGGACCCCAAGACCCAAATTCCTTGAGTCTCACAACAAAGGGAAATAATCCTTTTTCCCTTACCCCCTCCAGGTGCTCCTGGAGAGATACACAGACACAAGCTCTGTGAATCCAAACAGAGTGACTCCCCCTCTCTGTTCCCGGTCCTGGAAACAAAAAGGACTTTTCTATTCCCCCAGAGGGAATGCAAAATCAGGCTAGCCAATTCAACACACACCGATCTCCCCTGATTTCTTCCTCCCACCAATTCCCTGGTGAGTACAGACTCAATTTCCCTGAAGTAAAGAAAAACTCTAACAGGTCTTAAAAGAAAGCTTTATATAAAAAGAAAGAAAAAATACATACAAATGTTCTCTCTGTATTAAGGTGACACAACACAGGGTCGATTGCTTAAAAGAATATTGAATAAACAGCCTTATTCAAAAAGAATACAAATCAAAGCACTCCAGCACTTATATTCATGCAAATACCAAAGAAAAGAAACCATATAACTTACTATCTGATCTCTTTGTCCTTACACTTAGAAACAGAAGATTAAAAAGCAGAACTACTTCTCCAAAGCTCAGTGGAAGCAGGCAGCCAGAAAACAAAGACCTCAGACACACAATTCCCTCCACCCAAAGTTGGAAAAATCCGGTTTCCTGATTGGTCCTCTGGTCAGGTGCTCCAGGTGAAAGAGACATTAACCCTTAGCTATCTGTTTATGACAGGGGTATCCCACCTCCTCGCTCTAGTTTGCTGGCCGATGGCTCTGCAGTCATGCGGAATAACATACACTTGGTTAGGGGGCTCAGGCCCTTGGAGAGGGGCTGAGTCAGTAGTCATATGGTAGCCCAGGCCCTAGGTCAGGGCGGGACAGCCGGCAAACAGTCAGAGACTCAGGTCTTTAAGCGGGGACTGAGTTAAGAGTCCAAATAGCAGCTCAGGCCTTGGATCAGGATGGGGCAACAAGCAAACAGTCAGACACTCAGGCCCTTACGCAGGGGCTGAGTCAGCAGTTCAGTAACAGCCCAGGCCCTAGGTCAGTGCGGGGCAGCAAGCAAACAGTCAGAGACTCAGACCTTTCAGCAGGGGCTGAGTCAGTAGTTCAATAGCAGCCCAGGCCCTAGGTCAGTGCGGGGCAGCAAGCAAACAGTCAGAGACTCAGGCCTTTCAGAAGGGGCTGAGTCAGTAGTCCCACAATAGGAGGTACTAGCCTCTCCAGGCCAGGGAGAGGAGGAGTCTGCCACCAGAGAGTGGGTGACAGGGGGTCGCAGACCCTGCCTCTCCACTGGGTCCCAGCCCGGGGCCCTAGCAGCAGCAGAAACTCGCTGCTGTCAGTGAGGATCCTGGCCACAACACACTGACATAGGCTTTGGCAGTGTTGCAGTCAGACTGGGGTTGGCTGCCCCTGGGCTACTTCCACACTCCCCCTTGAAGGGTAGTTGAGTCATGGTAGTGTCGCCGGCGGTCTCAAACACCATCGGTTCCTCTTGGTAGGTAGCTGATGGTAGGCGGCAAGAGGCAGGCTCGGCACCTCCTCGGGGTAACGAGAGCGGGGTAGGCTCAGCCAGTCCTCACCGGGGTAATGAGCTAGGGGTAGGCTCGGCCGGCCCGGCTCCCCAGGGGGAGCTGGATCGCAGATGTCTGGCCTCTCCGGCAGCTGTTTCCCAACTGAGCTCTGCCGGTGAGCTTTTATACTTCCGAGTCTGCGCCGTGACCTCTGAGGGGTGGGCACAGGACCAGTGACTCCGCCCACATTGGTATTAAGGGAGGTTTGTCCCTCAGTGGGGCTGTGGGGTATCCCACCACCTCGCTACACCATCTTTTGTCTTATACTTAGATTGTAAGCTCTTAGGTGCAGGGACTATCTTTTTGTTCTGTATTGGTACAGCAAAATGGGGTCTCCTGGTCCATGACTGTAGTTCTTAGGCACTATAAGAAGAAATACATATATAATAAAAACATTCATGGTCCTGTTCCATGGAGCCCACATGAGTAATAAAATTAGATTATAGGCCTGTCCATGCTACCACTAGAGTCAATGTATATTTTGCCATTGACTTCAACAGGAGAAGGATCTAGTCCTACTTTCCTTTTCAAGAGTAGTGATTCCTCATTTGCTATAAATGTTCTCTCATCACACTGAATACATCATAAGGAGTTCTGAGGTTCCTGTACCATGGCTAAGAATGATGTTAGAGAGTCCTTTACTCTGATACATCAAATTCCTACCCAAAGGAACTGTTCTGGCTGAATATTCCGTTTCAATCTCTGCAAAACCAGGTGCAATTGTTAACAGGATAATTATTAAAAAAAACCCAATAAATATAAAAAATCTCTACAAATGACCAAAAGTAGCTCTGATCATCACTGAAATCCAATATCTTGATTTTCTCCAGGGCTTTGAAGATAGTGCCCCTAGGAATATCGCTTTTCCATTGGTACAAACCTCATGATTTGCAGGGTCATGTGATTTCAGATTTTATGCCTAATAGTGGGGCAAGACTGATTAGTGCCCATACTGGCCTCAGGCCAGTGCAATCTGGATACAGCACGGAAAACTGTACACTTAGCATGAAACAAGGGGAAAAGTGGGTGGCAGGTTCTTGGAATTTTTTTTAAATTGTGATTCTTTAAAGCTGCTCAGGGATTTAGAATACAAGAATAAGTCTATTAAAGGTCCATGACAATTGCAATCTACATGACTCCTCTGTAGGTTACAAGAAGGCTCTTCAATTTAGCATGGGGCTATCACCTCCATTTGTGGAATATGTGATAGTATGATGTGACATAAGAATATATTGCTAGGAGTTTGGAATGGCTATACTACTCATTAGTTATGCAGGTCATTCTACATGCATGTCATAAAACCATTATAGTTCCCCACACAATCATGTACTGGGCACATTTTTTAATTATAAAACTATTTTTGAAAGTTTTTAAAAAAATATGGGGACTAAAATGTAACACCTGAAGCATCTGGAAGTTTGAAGTAGCCCCAAAAGAGATGTATTAGTGGACAGAGAGCAGGTGAGGATGTCAAAGATGAATGCTAAATACAATTTAAAAAATGTCTACATAATTTTTCACATAGGTCTGAAACAAAACTTTTACGTGGATATCACCACAAGATGTATGGTTTATTATTATACAGGTGTTTGAACTTGCAAAGAACATATGTGCATATGTGGGCCACGATCAATGAATTCACCTTAAAATGAGAGCCTATATTATTGCATCATCCAGAAAATGCATATATTCTAATGATATGTTGAAAACAACACACCTATCTCATAGAACTGGAAGGGACCCTGAAAGGGCATCGAGTCCAGCCCCCTGCCTTCACTAGCAGGACCAAGTACTGATTTTGCCCTAGATCCCTAGGTGGCCCCCTCAAACATTGAACTCACAATCCTGAGTTTAGCAAGCTAATGCTCAAACTACTAACTTTTCATTCAAATCTATTCTGACCTTTATCTTTCAAACAATAATGTAGCAGATTATTACAGGGAATTTAATTATCCTCTTCCTGTCATTAACTTTTTTCCTTCAAGGAACAAAAATCCTCATACCATCTCCTCAATGGAACAAATTACAACTGATAGTAGTGCTTAATTTTAAATAATTTCAATTTTATGTGCTAAGTAAAATAATTTCACAAATCCAGTCATTCATTGAAAATGAAATGTACTTATATAAAGTTAATCAATAGTGTGAAACATATAACACATTTTTTGTGAAAAGATAAAAGAATGCTAGGAGAAAAAAGCATTCTTAGAAATTACTAATAAAAGCTAAATGCTTTCAGGGTAATTAGAGTTTAATTAGCAAGAGTGATGCTACCAATATGATAATAGTTGCAATTTTAATAATGCTGATATCTTATTTCTCTGTAATATAACATAATCCTATTCTTAAAACATACACACAAAAATGTCTTACTACAAGTGGTAGTTTAGACTAGAACAAGTACTGTGTTCTGTTTCCATAAACAGATGCCTACCAAATTTTATTTAATCATTCAATTAATCTTTGGGATTATTTATGCAAATTAACACCAGTTGCCAAACACTTCATCATGAGAAACAATTTATATCTGAAATAGAGTTATAACATAAAGTATCCATAAATGTTCTCAGATACCATTGAGACATCTACATTATTAGAACCCAAATGGAACAGAACAGGAACATTCATAATAGAAAAAAAAATTGTCAATTATTTTTGAAAATAGGAAAGTAGTTGTAAATTCCTCTTATTGGTGTTTTTGGAGAACAATGGTTTACGGAATGTAGTAGTTGTAAATTTCACTCTTTAGTGGTTTTGATTAATGAACGTTTTCTGTACAAATGGTTTGTTTTAAGAATGACATCATTCAAGTCAATTTATTATTGCTTAATGTTTTTCTTTTCCCAATCCGTAGCTACATCACAAGGCAATAATAAGACTTAATCACTGTTGTTTAAAGTACTTTGAGATCCATGGATTAAAGTTACTATAGAAGTGAGAGTTATTATTAGTAGGAGTTTGTGACCTATTGTTTTCTTCAAATGACACTGGCCTTTGTGCAAAGCATGGTAGAAAAACTATTAAACATAGCCAGAGTATATTTATATCCTTTAGCTTATGTTCTAATAACATAGCTATAGAAAGAGTCAAACCTCATTTCAGCTAAGAAATTTGACTTTGAATATGATCCAAAGCATTGGGGTTAATTTGATTATTCATCTACTTTGCTAAGTGCTAAGAAGATAAAATTGCTCACTTTTTAGAAAAGGGAGCAGTCCAAATCTGACTATGAAAAAAAAATCCACAGCAGTGCAACAGATCTTGAAAGGACCAAATCAATTTTGATTTTTCAAGCAGAGACAATCTATTTTTAGTGTGAGATGCTAACAACGCTCTTGATTTCTTTGAAATTTCAGCTTACCCTTTTAAGTCAAAAGCAGTTTCCCTCAACAATGCTTACTACCAGCTGGAGAGATTAGAGTTGTCCTTCCTGTAACCTATAACCAATTACGAAATCCCACAGGGTAGGGTTGTTTTCCCCTCAGTCATGTCTATCAGAAAGATTATATTTTCTCCCCTCAGCACCTGTCTGTCCTATGAAATAAAGGCCCAGTAGGGAACGGTCTCATCCTGTGAAGTTCTAAGTACCCTCAACAACCAATGCTTGCAAATGGAGTTGAAGGTACTCGGCACTTGCCAGGAGCTGTTCAATACTTTGCAAGATTGGGCCCTAAGATTAAATATATTTCAACAAGCTGTTCACCATCTAAAAATTCCAATCTCCTGATAAAAGAAAAATAGAAAACAGCCAGTTATTTATTTTTCTTTTTTAAAGAATCAGATTCTCTTTGTCAAAATCTATCATTTTCCACGAGCAAAGCATCCTGAAAGATTCATGGTACTTTCAGACAGTACATGACTTGACACCTCAACATGCAGTTTTGTTTATTGATATATGAACATTGCTTCTATTAAATAAAGTTGCCATAGTTCAGTCCTGACCATTCTATTTGGCCCATGTATTTTGTTCAGGTGACTCTCCATAAGAGATCATTCATCTTCTGATTATATCTATAGTACTGTGAGTTCCCTACATTAGGAATCTTTGGTCCCTTTGAGATGGATAATAACTGGTAACTTCACAAATTCCAGGGCTGAGATGGAGAGTGGGGAATTACAATTTAAGACATTCTGCAGAAAGGATGAACAGGCCAATTTTAAGACTATGTCATAGTTACAATTGATTGCTTCATAACAATGCAGCCCTGAAATCACATTTTGTTCTTACTACAAGCAGTTAAAGAAATTGCCAAATAACACTGAACTCCACGTCTTTAGAGCCTACATTAAGCTCAGGTCATTATACCAAGTCAGACTGTTCAGAAAACAAGAATTACATTTCTTGAAAAAATTCAAAGCCTCAACAATGAGACCATTTGAAATGAGACCTTTTGAAATTTTTAATGAACAAATTAGAGTAAATCCCACCACAAAATAGCCAACAGTCCAACAGTTAGGGCACACAGCTGGGATACAGAAGACTCAAGATCAAGTTCCTCCTTTAGCTGATTTTTCCCAGGCAACTGTCCTAATCACCAAGTATAAAGCCTGTCTCTCTTTTTTTCTCTCAGTCTTTTTTACTGGAGTTTTTTCCACTGTGTATAAGTAATTATATTTCCATTTGGCCCGGCAGACGAAGACTGACTCTACAGCAGGAGTCAGCAACCTTCGGCATGTGGCCCATCAGGCTAATCCACTGGCTGGACACGAGACATTTTGTTTATGTTGACCGTCTACAGGTACATCCCCCTGCATCTCCCAGTGGCCGCGATTTGCCATTCACAGCCAATGGGAAATGCGGGAAGTGGCGGCCAGCACGACCACCTAATCTGTGTTCTTGGCTTCATCTCAGCTTCCTTCGCAATGCTTTATCAGATGATGCTGCAAGAGACCAAACTCTGACTCCTCTCCTCTGTGGACACAAAACCCATCACAATTCCATGCCTTGGACAGGCTGCTTGTACCTTGTAATGTCCATTGAACATCAAGAGGATACTGAGAGTCTCCTCCAGCCTATCTTACCCTACCCAGAGCAGCCTTATGAGAACTTGGAGCTAATTTGCCTGGCAAGTTTGGCAAATTTTCTACTAGCTTCCTGGGGAATATCAATCTATACACCTTTATTAACATTAGTAACAAACAGTTAAAAAGGGAAGATTCCTAAATGTTTGCCTTTGATGTGCCATTTAATATTTGATCTCCTCTTGTGACTTCCCTAGAAACTCTCCAGTAGGATATTGCAGAAAATCTCAAACAATAATCTAGGCAAAATCTTAACTAACTACATTACAGGTGACAACTGACCCCTTAGTTAAAACAGTAGTGCTGGACGTCATTGCACTCTGTGCAAGTACCAAATGCTTTAAACTAATCTGTCCAATTAATTCGTTAAGAAATAAAAACTGCAGGACAAGTGCTTTTGCAGATTTATAGCAGCCATGGATCCGGTCATTTATTTTGTACAAAAGTGTAGTTAAAAACATGGCACAGAGCAAGTTTATGGCTTCCAAGATTTGAGGATACCCTTGTTTTTCTTGCTGACTTCTCTGTTCAGTATCTCTTTTGGTAGTTCTCATTGTCTGTCAGTCATCTATTGGCCTCTCTTGCTGTTCTGTTCTCAGTCTCTCTCCCTTTTCAGTCTCTTTGTCCTCTTCCTGTGGTTTTAGCTACTTCCTGTCTGCGAATGACTCCCAAATCTATCTCTCCACACACAACCTCCTACCGTCATCCCAGTCTTGCATTTCTAGAATGTCCTCTCCAATTCCCAAACCAAGTTCATCCAGACAGGAACCACTCATCTTGCCACTAATTCCCTCTCCTCTTTATTCCTACTGTATCCCCACTGGCTATGCCATTATTCTCCACTTTTCCAGCAGTCACTTTGTCAGTTGAAATTTCTCTCCCCTTTTTCTATCCTGCTGTACCCCAGCTCTCTTTTGGCTCTATAGATCTTTCTTACATAATATTGTCTAAAATCCATCTTTTACTCTCTAATCCCATGTATTTCAGTCATTTCTGGCCTGGATTATCATAACTTTCTCCACTTTGACATTCCTATTTCATATTTCTTCCTTCTCAGGTCTGTATAGAGTCGTATTCTTTTTCTAGGCACTCCAAGTATTTCATTTCCACCCTGGAATTCCTGTACTGCATTCCTGAGTATTACAACATTAAAGTCAAACTCTCATCCATTTCTCCAAGGTTCTATATAATCTTGCCCCAACCTACATCACATAAAGTTGGTGGAATAATTCAAGACTGGAATATTGATATAGAAGGTCACATCTTGTTTAGGAAGGAGAAGCTGGGCAAAAAGGAAAGAAGTGTTGCCTTATATATAATAGCTAAGATAGGATGTATGGTACTGGAGTATCCTGGCTTATTCAAAAGATCTTTAGTGACCTGATACTTAAAAAAGATTCATATAAAAAGTGGAAACTAGGTCAAATTATGAAGGAAGAACATAAAACAAAACAACACAACCATGTAAGGACAACATTGGAAAGGCAAGGCAAAAAACAAGATTATCAAGGGACATAAAGAGTGATATGAAAACATTTTACAAATAGATGAGAAGCAAGAGGAGGACAAAGGACAGGGTAGACCCATTATTCAATAAGGAGAGAAAGATAATAATGAAAAATGAAGCAATAGCTAAAGAGTTAAATGACTTTTTTTGTTTTGGTTTTCACAAAAAAGTTAGCAGTGATTGGATTACTAATATAGTGAACACCAGTGTTGAAGGGGTAGGATATGAGGCAAAAATAGGAATAGAATAAATTAAGAATTACTTAGACAAGTTAGATGTCCTCAAGTCAGCAGGGCCTGATGAAATACATCGTAGAATACTTAAGGGGCTGGCTGAAGACGTCTCTGAACCATTAGTGATTGAGAACTTGTGGAGAACAGGAGACACCCCGTGGAATGGAACAGGACAAATATAATACCTATCTATAGAAAGGGAAATAAGGATAAGCTGTCTATAATTCCCTAGGTTAACATCAGTACTTGGAAAGACAATGGAACAAGTAATCGAACAATCAATTTATAACCACCTAGAAGAAAATAAGGTGATAAGTAACAGTCAATGTGGATTTGTCAAAAACAAATCATGTCAAACAAACCCAATAGCCTATTTGACATGTTAACAAGCCTTGTGGATGTGGGGAAGAAGTAGATGTGATATATCTCAACTTTAGTAAGGCTTTTGGTACTGTATCATATGATCTTCACATCAGGAAACTAGAGAAATATAGTCTAGACAAGCCTACTAAAAGGTGGGTACACAACTGGTTGGAAAAGCACACTCAAAGAGTAGTTATCATTGGTTCATAGTCAGGCTGCAAGGGCATATCAAGTGGGATTCCACTAGGATCTGTCCTGGGTCTGGTTCTATTCAATATCTTCATAAATGATTTGGGTAACGGCTTAGAGAGTACACTTATAAAGTTTGCAGATGATACCAAGCTGAGAAGTGTTGCAAGCACTTTGGAGAACATGATTAGAATTCAAAATGATCTTGGTAAACTGAAGAAATTATCTGAAATAAATAGGATGACATTCAATAAGGACAAATACAGAGTATTACACTTAGGAAGGAATAATCAAGTGCATAAATACAAAATGGGAAATGACTGCCTTGTAAGGAGTACAGTGGAAAAGCATCTGGGGGTGATAGCAGATCACAAATTAACTATGAGTCAACAATGTAATACTGTTGCAAAAAAAGGAAAACACCATTCTGAGATGTATTAGCAGGAGTATTGTAAACAAGATATGAGAAGTAATTCTTCCACTCTACTCAGCACTGTAAGCCCTCAGCTGGAATATTGTGTCTAGTTCTGGGTACCGCACTTTGGGAAAGAAGGGGACAAACTGGAAAAAGTCCAGAGGAGAACAACAAAAATTATTCAAGGTCAAGAAAACATGGCCTATGAGGACAAACTGAAACAATTAGGTTTGTTCAGTCTGGAGAAGAAAAGCTTGAGAGCAGGCATGATAACAGCCTTTAGTTATGTAGAAGACCCACATAAAGAGGAGGGTGATAAATTGTTCTCCTCAACCACTGAGGACAGCACAAGTAATGGGGCTAGAGATTAGGAAAAACTTCCTAATTGTAAAGGTAGTTAAGCAATGGAACAAATTACCTAGGGATGTTGTGGAATCTCTGTCAGAGGAGGCTTTTAAGAACAGGTTAGAAAAATACACAGAAGGTCTAGATAATACTTAGTCTTGATCAGAGCAGGATCCTGGCCTAGATGACTTATCAAGGTCCCTTCCAGTCCTACATTTCTATGATTCTATGATCTCTGCTCACATTGCATCTTCATTTCATATCTCATTTTCCTTCTTCCTCACTACATATGGGCCAATCAAACTTTACTACTCCCTTCATTTTGATCTCCTTTCATGACCACTGGGCTTGGAACAGTCTCCAAATTCTGGTCATGTTATTCAAAACTTTCCTTAAAACTGACTTTTTCCATGTATTCTTTTTCTTCTTTATTAGTATTGTTAGTGTGGACTCACCCACAGTTCTGCTGAGCCTTAGCCAAGTGCTTTGGGAGAATAAGGAAAGTCTAAGAAATGTTTCAAATGGTTGGGAGTACCTCTCACACATGGACCCAGCACATATTATAAGAGGGAGAATTTCAAAGCACATATGCAGCCAGGAGTATTGTAATCAGTCCTAATGTGGGCTTTAAAATAATAAAGCACTTTTAAATAATAACATTAATACTGACCTTAAATATTAACAGAAGGGAAAATGTATAACATCTGTGAAAGGCAAAAGCAAAACACCATCCATGAAGTGTCAAAGAAACCAAGGGTTAAAGGTTATGCATGGAAAAACCATTTCAAAGGATAATGTGTAATAATGACAACAATTTCCATGTCTTGATCACAATGTTTGCATGTGCACCTGAAATCATCTCTCAAATTGGAATTTGTTATTTAACACCACAGTTCAGATAATCCTAGATATAAGGGGAGTTGCTTGGTCAGGAGAAATTTCTCCTTGTCTTGAAGTGCAAAACTTTATTTATGTGAATAATATTTTCCCTGCATTAATGAATTCAATTCTACATGTTTAATTTCTCAGGAATTGAGTAATAACTCAGTCCCACTCTCATCTAACACAGACAAAGCAGCAGATATCACCTTGGAAAAAAGTATTTAGGGTCAAGGCCTTGCACTCTTACTCACATTATGTTGAATAGAAATTTAGGCCCCGATCAAGGAAGGCACTATAAGTAAGTGAGTAGTTCTATTGAAGATAAATTAAGCATGCGCTTAAGTGTATTTCTGGATTAGAGCTTCACTCCATATTTTGTAATAAAGGGACTACATGTGGAAAGTTTGCTCTTTATGGTCCCACAATCAAAAAAGGTAACAAAATTAAGCCAAAGGAATGCTTCCAAGTGGCATTTGTGGTGGTATTTGTCATTATTTTTGGTCACTACAGAATAATTTACAGGTCTATCTCATCTTACATGTATTTAACATGCACAAATTCAGCTTTGCGTGGTTGGCAAAAACAAAAAACAAAACCAAAAAGAGAGAAAGAAAAATAAAAATTTAATACTGTACCTGTAGTGCAGGTGATTCCATCCGCCATTACACTCAATGGAATTTTGACTATACACGATTTTCGCTTTACGCGCTGACTGCGGAACGTAACCCCAGCATAAGATGCGACAGACCTATAATAATAATACTTTGCAACTTCCACCCAACGTTTTCAAAGGTACAGGAGGTCCACCATCTTCCATGAGGACAATTTGGCTTCCCTCTGATTATTGCTAATGGGAGGTAATGGCCATAGTAAACAAAGGCCATATTTGCTAATGGCACTTTTAGCCTCACTGCTATTGAAAACAATGGGGATGGTAGCCATTTTTGAAAGGGCAGTTCTACATGGAGTTCTTTGTAGACATTACTATAGTAAAGCCCATTGAAGAAGTTTCTCTCAGTTATGAAGAAAAATGGCAAAATAAAATCCTAAGAGTTTATTTTCACATTTCTTTATAACCTCCTAGCTATCTAAGCGTTTGTTGACATGGGTTTCATCTATATTTGTTGCATTCTGGTATTCACATTAATATTTGCCTAATGCAGGTGTCCACGGTAATCACTAATAGAGGTGCTCAAATATTATGGCAGGGACACCGAAGACAAAACTCTAAAAGTGTAAAAGTGTTTTTATATACTTATGTTAGTAAGTTAAATTTACAAATCTCTGTAGACATCTAAAAGTACCAATTGCCCAGATTTTGGGGATGTCAGCTGTAACAGATGCACATTTTAAATGCACAGTGATGGTTTATGCCCAATATTCATTCATAAAGTTTCAGAAGGATTTTTATGATATAATCACAAATTATAATTGTGTCATTATGCATAATTGCTGTACACCATTACATCTCATAATTGGATCAGTTCAACTTCTAATTGCAGGTTAGAGATATTTGGTCTAAGTATACATTGGGATATAATTATTCTAATTCCATTATTTTGGGACCTGCAGAATCCAAATTGTAAAGGATTGATGCTTATTTTTGTGGTTTTGGTTTAGAACCTGAAGCTCTTTGAAAGATATTTTTTGTTGCATGGTGAATTGTAGCATGTTTTCACCAGTATAAGGCTGGACTGCAAGTTGGACTCTGCAGTAGTATGAGGAGGAGTAAGAACCCTCCTTATGCCCCTGTGTTGGCTACTTAAAAGTCTAGATCTAAGCACAAAGAAATAGGCATGCATAGTGCAGCAGGGTATGAAGTAGGGAGAAAGTAGATAGGCAGCAAATAGTGAATCCAGACCAGTAGGAGTAGAGGAATCAGAGCCTGGGCTCCACCTCATAATGCACTAGCCAACACAGTTGAGCTGACATGATAGTACTGCAATGGTGTAATTTACTGACACTGCTAAGTGGGTTATTGGCAGTGGGGACAGAATTTGAGATGTCTTCTACTACCTGAGGCTACGTCTTCACTACCCGCCGTATCGGCGGGTAGCAATCGATTTCTCAGGGATCAATATATCGCTTCTCATATAGACGTGATATATCGATCCCCGAACATGCTCCTGTCCACTCTGGCACTCCACCAGCATGAACGGTGGTAGCGGAGTCGACAGGGGGAGCTGCAGACGTCGATCCTGCGCCTTGAGGACGGTAGGTAATTCGATCTAATATACTTCGACTTCAGCTACACTATTCATGTAGCTGAAGTTGCGTATCTTAGATCGATCCCCTCCCCTACTGTAGACCAGCCCTGAGTTAAACAATCCAGCTGTGTTAGCCCAGATTATAGCAGGCTCATCAATCTTTTTATGTGGTCCATCCCACTACTAGACAGGGACAGAGTTTCACAGTGAGCAGGTGTAGTGTACAATACCAGCAACAATCACTAGATCCCTCTGCCCTCAGAACAAGGGGAAGCAGATATATCGCTGCATTACAATGTCTCCTGCACTATTTCTGGGCTGAAGCAGCTTATGCGCCACCTCTTGCTCAGGACAGTGTAAAGGCAAAATGCAGCCATTTACTGACACAATATTAATTAATCAGACTTGGAAGCTTGTTTTAGGCAGAGAACATCACAGGGATTTCCCGTGCCCTAATGGATTTTGATATCAAAATATACATTCCAATGTATATAGCCAGACAAAACATTTGGACCCGTAACAGTGTTTATTCAGGTGGAGTAGATAAAACACTATTTAAGTGTTTCAAAATGAGGTAGGAATAAATTGTTCTAAGCCGAACTTTGATTTACATATTTTCTTTATCATTACCATTTCATACAATAGATTAAGCAATCCTAAATTAAATAAAGTTCTGCATCTGTGAACCTTTATATTTAGTAGTGCAATTAAAGGATAATCATTGTGGCATTGGACTGCACAAAGCAATAAATTGCAGGTAATTAAAAGCCAAAGCAATACTGAGGTGTTTTAATAACCTCAAAAGCCATTTTATTGTGATTATAAACCAAAACTTCCTGTTCTACAACCAGATTAAAAAGAGAGCATATGGTGTGTGAGGGCTCTTAACTGACCATTTTCTCCTCCATTTTATTGTCGGTACTGATTTGGAATTTGAAATAACTTAGTGTTCACTCCTATTGTATGTGTGACAGCCAGGCAAAGACACTTGCATGTTTTTTTCCTGTGCTTTCCACACTGTAGATGGCACAAACCATTTTCCAATAAAAAATATCAAAATGATTAATTATCCAGTTTTTATAGAATAATAGAAGGTCTAATTAGAGACAGGTTCTTCTATGCTTTAATATGGCTAAATTCAGCAGTTGGTGCGGGACAGTAAAAGAAAGAGGAACTTCCAACAAATGATAAATAGGAACTATGGGCATTAACTGGCAAACTATTAAGGGATTTTAACACAAAATGAACCATATATTTTTCACTTCTGTAGACATCAATGTATCAGAAATCCACGTATATAGTTCTGCGTCCTTTTAGTAAATCCATTTGGCTTTTAGGACTAAAACAACTGCATAATTCTAGCTCAGGAACAAACATAAGAAGAATTAAATATAGCAGATACTGTATTTCTTGCTCTAGACTTCATCTGTAAAATGTGCTAGATGTCACTTGTTTTTGGACAATAGTGGTCCCATTTGGAGTGTTAGGGACAATTACATATCAGACTCTCAATCAGCTAATCAAACCACAGTGTGTGACTAGTAGGTCTATTCAGGCAGAGATTTTCAATGGCAACAAAAGGAGTTAGGTGGTCAAGTCCCATGAATTCCCATAGTAGTTGGGTGCCCTGTTCCCTTGGCTGCTTTGAAAATCCCCATGCAGACTCCTTGCTTCTACTTGGAAAACACTCAGGAAATTCCTTTAGAACATAAGGCTCAGTGAATAGTATCCTATTGGGTTTATGGCAGCAGCTGGTCTTCTTTAGGAGTGGAATATATTGGATTGTATAACTAAATTGTTTCCCTTTACAACCATTGAGATCCCTGGATGATTTCTATCTGGTGTTCTAAACTGGAAGCTGAATGTATTCAGGCAGTTCAATCAGTTTCATCACTAACTGATTTCTTTTATAACTGTAAAAAGAGCGAGGAGTATTTGTGGCACCTTAGAGACTAACACATTTATTTGAGCATAAGCTTTGGTGGGCTAAAATCCACTTCATCGGATGCATGCAGTGGAAAATACAGTAGGAAGATATATAAATACACAGAGAACATGAAAAAATGGGTGTCACCATACCAACTCTAACGAGGGCTATTATCAGCAGGAGAAAAAAAAACTTTTGCAGTGATAATCAGGATGATCCATTTCCAACAATTAACAAGAAGGTGTGAGTAACAGTAATAGGAATAATTCTACTTTGTGTAATGACCCATCCACTCCCAGTCTTTATTCAAGCCTACTTTAATGGTGTCCAGTTTGCAAATTAATTCCAATTCAGCAGTTACTCATTGGAGTCTATTTTTGAAGGTTTTTTGTTGTAATATTGCCACTTTTAGGTCTGTAATTGAGTAACCAGAGAGATTGAAGTGTTCTCCGACTGCTTTTAGAATGTTATAATTCTTGACATCTGATTTGTGTCCATTTATTCTTTTGCACAGAGACTGTCCAGTTTGGCCAATGTAAATGGCAGTGGGGCATAACTGTGAGAGCCAGCCACTTAGAACCCTAACTGAAACTGAAGAATCATTATACTAGACACTGCACAAACATTCAGTAACAGACAGTCCATGCCTTGGTAAGTTTACAGTCTAAATGTACAAGATGGACAAAAAGGTTAGCAGGGAATTAGAGGAACAAACATTCAGTGACTTGCCCAAGGTGACACAGTAAGTCAGTGGCAAAGCCAAGAACACAACCCCTGTTACCTGACTCAGAGTTCAGTGCCCTATACGCTAGATCACTCTGCCTCACTATATTTTGGGTAGGGCTACACTTGCAGCTGTACAGCGCTGGGAGTTACAGTTGTCTTCGTACAGCTGTGTAGGGAAAGCGCTGCAGTGTGGCCACACTGACAGCTACCAGTGCTGCAGTGTGGCCACATTTGCAGCATTTGCAGAGCTGCTGGAAGTGGCTGAATAGGCATTCTGATACCTCCGAATACCTCTGGAGGCCAATTACAGCGCTTTTAGTGGCCACACTGGTGGAGCAGAGCTGCATCACCAGCACTGCAATCGTTATACCCCAGGCAGAGCAGGAGTACAGCCAGCGCTGCAGCCAGGGAGATGCAGCGCTGTATGTGCCTTGCAAGTGTGGACAGTGAGTAAGTTGCAGGGCTGTAAACTCACCACCAGCGCTGCAACTCTCCAGTGTAGCCAAGCCCTAAGGGTATGGCTACACTCGGAACTTCAAAGCGCTGGCGCGGCAGCGCTTTGAAGTGTGAATGTGGTCGCAGCGCCAGCGCTGGGAGAGAGCTCTCCCAGTGCTGCACGTACTCCAGCTCCTCATAGGGATTAGCTTGCAGTGCTGGGAGTTGCGCTCCCAGCACTGCGGCACTGTTTACACTGGCTCTTTGCAGTGCTGTATCTTGCAGAGCTCAGGGGTGTGTTTCTTTCACACCCCTGAGCGAGAAAGTTGCAGCGCTGTAAAGCGCCAGTGTAGCCAAGCCCAAACACAGCAGAGTGCTTCCACAGAGATCAGGGATGTGAGTATGTTGTGTTAACACAGAGAGTCAGTCAGGGTATGGCTACAGTGAGTTGTCTTAAAATCGGAGAGCTCAAAGACTGTCAACTCTAGCTGGCCTTATTAAGGGTGCTTTAGTTTCGGGAAACTATGTTGGTACTAACTCCAGAACAAATTTGTGGTTGTATTTTCTTTTCTGCTAGTGCCAATCTTCAATTTAAGTGACTCCAAATAGAATTCAAAAATAGGGTAACACCCCCCCTCCATTTTCTCACACTTAGTCTCTCTAGGGTAACCACATGATATATGATAAAACTTTCAGAGGAAGTGGGTATTCACCCACGAAAGCTCATGCTCCAAAACGTCTGTTAGTCTATAAGGTGCCACAGGATTCTTTGCGAACTTTCAGATAATAATCCATGTCCAGGTTGAGAGTAGAATGAACAAATGTCATCCCAAAAGGTAAATGTTTGGAATGTCCTAAAAGATGGGGAAAAAGAGTTGCAATGGGAATAATTTCTCATCCACAGCAAAGGTATAACATATGAGAAACTGGATTAATTTTGTTAATAATGGTGTTCGATTTAGTGATTTTTTTTTTAAATAGGCTACATTTCATTTGTGTGATTCAGTTGGGCTATCAAATATGGTGGCAAGCTACCAACTCTGTAGTAGCCTAGTTGTATACAAGATATAACACTAATCTTAATTATGACCCACAAATGAAAGCACATATAGATTTTCAACTGGATCAAAATGCAGAGTTTCGCTGACTATATTTATACAAACTGAGGAATTAACTTCAAATGAATGAAGATTCTTTTCTTGTCACTAGTTAAATTCCTATTCATAGAGAGAACATGCAATTGACCACCTCCTTCTGCGGTGCAGCCAACAGGTATTCTGGGAATAGTAACCTAAATGAGCATCTTGAATTTTACAAGAGCAAAATACACCTATTTGAGCAGAAAGCATGAAAATATCATTGTTATAGGATGCTCAGTGACAACAAGCATAACGCTGCAATTAAATATCTGTAAATGTTTCAAAGTATGTCTCTTTTTCGTTGATACGCATCTCCAGAAAAAGGTTTTCCTTCACTCCATTCAAACTTGAGTAGGGTTCTCACTTCCCTAAAGAAATTACTTTGGGATGGTAATGCCATGATTCATATATATTTTATTCACCACTTAATTTTGCAATGTTTTTATTATTATTTGCATTTGTGTGCAAAAAATTAATTATTTAGGATCCTCTAGGCTCCCACATTCTGCCAGGCGTTGTAAAAATGTAGTTAAATAGAAGACCTGTCATGAAGAACTTACAACTTAAATAGACAATAAAGACACTGGGTCAGAAGGGAACTAAAGATGAAGTGACTAGCAGAGACAGGATCCGCAGACTCCTAGTTTATTGCTTTATCTGCTAGACCACAAGACCCATCTCTGTGTATAACCGCATACTTTTCTCCACATAACAGCTACAAAAAGTCCATCGCAGATACAGATACAAAATACATTCAACCAACAACTGGCCGGGAAGAGGAGCAAGCACTGACAAATTGTAGTTTGTTTTCTTGTTTTGTTTTCTTACACTGAATAAGCAAGTAAAGTTTACAGAGAATCATTTACAAGCTGCTGTTTCTTTTCCAATGATACCAAACCAGAAATGATGCAGAGAACCTTCAATTGATGCACAATGCAAAAATTGCCTGATTCCCTCTCCTCACACAAGAAAATGTCGAATCCCATGAAGATTCCCATTGCTCTTCTCACAATAACATGTTTGGTTGCTTAAGTGACTAAGATAATTTGAGCAATCACGTTGTTGTTTTTTTAGAGCATTGTTCTGGCCTTTAGTTGTTGAGAAAGGCTTCAAAATGTAAATGACTGCTGGGGTTGATGTTTGACTTAAGAATCAATGGCTCTTCATAGTCCTTCTATACCTGTTAACTCTCTTCATCCATGTCAGCCTATGAAGATATTTCCAGTCTGCCAACAAGTCATATGATCTTGATCTTATATTGAGATCTACTTCAGTTAGGAACTGCTTGCACGTTAACATCTATAACATAAGATGGCATGTCCCATGACACACAGATATGATTAAAAACAGTAACTTAATTCACCACATGATACATATATGTTTTCAGTCTTTAGCCTCCCTCATGGGTCTGGGGTCCTGTTGCACGGTTCCTGCTCCTGTTATGGGTGTTGTTGCTTTATATAATATGAATGGGGCAGGTGAGAGAATAGATAATACACCTGAAGTGCTAAAAAAATGTGACATAAGAACAGCCATATTGTGTCAGACCAAAGTTCCATATAGCCTAGTATCCTGTCTTCTGACAGTGGCCAATGGCAGGTGCCCCAGAAGGAATGAACAGAACAAGAAACGATCAAGTGATCCATCCCCTGTAGCCCATTCCCCAGTTTCTGGCAAAGAGAGATATGCGCTAGAGGATTATTTAGAATTGTCAGCTTTGATGATGGCATAACCCACATAAAGGAGGTGGCATTGTGGCTGTACCATGTAATGACAAGCTGATTCTCTCTCTGTGATATTGGCTAAATAAATAAATAAGATCCTCAAACCCAGATGATCATTCAGTCGTCTCATTCCTTCTTCATCTAGGAGAAGGAGAAAGTGGGTCTTATTTTACAGAAGGGATATTGAAAACAATTACATCATCTTGATAATGTATTATCAATATTATTTCTTTACAGTGTAATTATTGATCATCAAAATAGTAAGAACAGCACAATACATGTGGTTATATTGAAAATATGTGCATATTTTTCCCATTGTATCCATTGTGTTTCAGAGCTGTAGGACAGAAGTCTATAATGTGTATGTGAGCATATGTTTGGGCTGAACAATAACCCATCATAAATATGAGGAATTGATAGCCTAATAAAGTTCAGACTCACAAAAATTCCTTGATAAAAATATGATGTCTATGAAAGTCTGTATTGCATATCACATTGCATCTTGCTTTTCAGCCAGCTCCGGGATGGGATTCTCAAAGAGATTCAGTGTTGTTTTACTAGGCTCGATGGAAGTTACTATTTACTTCAATGGGAACAGAGTTACGCTAATGCTGAGCACATCTGACAACACAATCACTCGCAGTTTAGAGTTTTTCATTTTTTAATCTGTTTAGTTTTTGGTGAAATGCGTAGGTAATATAAATGTCACCGATTTTGTTCTGGAAGACACTTTTTGACAAGTGATAATTTGAAAAAATTGAGATTGGTCAGAATACATGAAAATGTATCTGCTATCTGGCATTATTATTGACTGAATTTCTACGTATTAAGTAGTTGGACTTTACCTTTAAGGGGGAAAGAGTAAGTAGTCTTAAGAATGCCATGTGAAAGCTATTTCTCCCTGTTAGGGAAAGGGTTGAGAAGTGAATTTGGGTTTTTTTAGACTGAACAGATGGCAACTGTGGCACACTCCTCTGTTTTACAATGGACTGTTATAACTTGTCTGTATTTAAATAAAATATCTTTTTTTTGGTTTATCTTGAATGTGAATCTCTTACCATAGTTAAACAGAATCAGATTTAGCAGCTCACCAAAATTCAGAAAAATATTCCCTCGCTCTGCAGGTTCTCGCCTTCTGAAGAAGGCACTGCTAGTGACCCTCTTTTCAGGATGTTTAGCTGTTTATAATAATAGGGACACTGTTTCCCCTCCTTTCTCCCACAATTCAGGGCAACATACTTATAAACTTTTCCAAAGTGGTGACTACTTTTAATGGACATGTACAGAAATAATTATAATTATAATTACAATTATTATTATTGTTATTGTTATTATTGCACCAAGATCAGGGTGCCATTGTGCTAAGCATTGTACAAACAGAGAGTAGTTGACAGTCCCTTCCCTGAAAGAGCTTTCAATCTAAATAGACATACAAAGTGGAAGGGAACGAGTATACAGGGGCGGCTCCAGGCACCAGCACACCATGCGCATGTCTGGGGCGGCAAGCCACGGGGGGTGCTCTGCCAGTCGCCGCTAGGGCAGCAGGCAGGTTGCCTTCGGCAGCACACCTGCAGAGGGTCCGCTGGTCCCACGGCTTCGGTGGACCTCCCGCAGGCTGCTGCCAAATCCGCAGGACCGGGGACCTCCAGCAGGCAAGCTGCCGAAGGCAGCCTGCCTGCCGTGCTTGGGGCGGCAAAATACCTAGAGCCGTCCCTGTGAGTATAACATAAAAACAGAGCCAGCAGAGGGCTGGCTGGCAAATGCCATGTGAGACCTATGATTTTGGGCAGGCTGGGGACTAGAGCCCAGTCCTCAGTGGGCAGAACTGAACTTGGGATCTTTGAAGCTTACTGCATGAGCTAAAAGCCACATAGCTGTTAGCTTAGGCTGTAGCAGATTCATTAATCTCTAAGTGGTCTTGGTGTCACTAGAGGGGACAGAACACCGTACCCAAGAAATGTGGAGGTTACATATGCTCCTGTCATCTTGAGAGTTTATCTGGCCTTGGGGGCTGGATCTGTCCCAGAATATTTTATTCCACAAGCCCACTTGGCTCAAGGGTGGATAAGGGGATGCTACATGGGTTCTAGTATGCCCTGGAGAGAAGGGCATATGGGCATCCCGAGGTCATATGGAACCCTATTAATAACTTCCTGAACTACAATGGCTAAGATAGCAGCACATATTTTGAATACTGCAAATGGAGATGAGCCTGAACCACAAAGATACAGATAGAATCATAGAAATGTAGGACTGGAAGGGACCTTGATAGGTCATCTACTCCAGTCCCCTGCACCAGTGGTCTCTAAACTTTTCACGTCCAAGATCACTTTTTTAATCTAAGGGCAACCAAGGATCTACCCAGACCCTTCCCCGAGGCCCCGCCCTTCCCCAAAACCCCACTCCGCTCATTCCATCCTGCTCTCTCTCTGTTGCTCACTCTCCCACACCCTCACTCACTTTCACCTGGTGGGGGCATGGGGTGCTGGCTGTGGGCTGGGGCTGAGGGATTTGCACTGTGGCTCTGGGCTCAGCCTGGGGCAAGAGGTTGGTGTGCAGGAGGGGATGAGGAGTTCAAGCTCTAGGTGGGAGTTTGAGTGCAGGAGGGGACTCTGGGCTGGGCAGAATGTTGGATGCAGGAGGGGGTGCAGGGTGCTTGGAGAGGGTCAGGGTTGGGGTGATGGCTCTGGGAGGGGTCTCCGGGCTGGGGCAGAGTGTTGGGTTTCAGGGGGGAGTACAGGGTGCTGTCTCTGGGAGGAAGGTCAGGGCTAGGGCTTGGGATGTAAGAGGGGGTTCAGGGTTGGGATGCAGCCTCCTACAGGGCAGTACTTACCTCTAGCAGCTCCCAGTCAGCAGCGGGCACAGTGAGACTAAGACAGGCTCCCTGCCTACCCCTGCCCCACACCACTCTCGGAAGGCTTCAAAGCACCCCTGCGGCCCCTGGAAGGGGTGAGGGGGCACATGGCTCCACACTCTGCATCTCTCTGCAAGCACCATCCCTGCAACTCTCCCAGCCAATGGGAGCTGTGCGGGTGGTCCTTGCAGGCAGGAGCAGTGCACAGAGGGAGACACCCACCCACCCCAACCCCTGGGGCTACGGGGCTGCACTGGCCGCTTCTGGAAGTGGCATGGGGCCAAGATAGGCAGAGAGTCTGTCTTAGGGACAGTCACACTGCACTACCACTGGACATTGTGACTGGGAGATCTTCTGGGATCAATCAGTCAATAGTGATTGACCAATTGGTGACCATTGATATAGACCATCCATGACAGGTGTTTGTTCAACCTCTTCTAAAAAATCTCCAATGACGGAGATTCCACAACCTCCCTAGGCAATTTATTCCAGTGCTGAACTACCCTTATACTTAGGAATTTTTTCTTAATATGTAACATAAATCTACCTTGTTGCAATTTAAGACCATTACTACTTCTCCTCAGTAGGTAAGGAGAACAATTTATCACCCTCCTCTGTACATGGGTCTTTTACGTACTTGAAGATTGTTACCATGTCTGCCCTCAGTCCTTTCTTCTCCAGAATAACAAACATTTTTTTTCAATCTGTCCTCGTAGGTCATGTTTTCTGGACCTTGAATAATTTTTGTTACTCTCCTCTGCACTTTCTCCAATTTCCCACATCTTTCCTGAAGTGTAGTGCCCATAACAGGACACAATACTCTAGCTGAAGCATTATCAGTGTTGAATAGAGTGGAATTACGTCTTATGTCTTGCTTACAACACTTCTGCTGATACATCCCAGAATGATGTTTGCCTTTTTTGCAACAGTGTTACAGCTGACTTATGTTTAGTTTGTGATCCACTATAACCTTCAGTACTGATTTTCTGCAGTATTCCTTCATAGGCAGTCATTTCCCACGTTGTATTTATGCAGTGGATTATTCCTGCCTAAGCGTAGTGCTTTGCATTTGTCATTACTGAATGTCATCCTATTTATTTCACATCATTTTGAATTCCAGTCGCGTTCTCCAAAGTGCTTGTAACCCCTCTCAGCTTGGTATTATCCACAAACTTTATGAGCAGCAAAGAGTCTTGTGGCACCTTATAGACTAACAGAGGTTCTGGAGCATGAGCTTTTGTGGGTGAATACCCACTTCGTCGGATGCATGTACTTTGCAAGTGTACTCTGTACACCATTAGCATTGAATAGAATCAGATACAAGAGAGATCCCTGTGGGACCTCACTTGATATGCCCTTCCAGCGTGACTGTGAACTACTCTTTGAGTACACTTTTCCAACCAGAGGCATGCCCACCTTTTAGTAGGTTCGTCTAGGCTATATTTCTCTAGTTTCTTTATGAGAAGGTCACGTAAGACAGAATCAAAAACCTTACTAAAATCAAGATCTATCACATCTACTGCTTCACCCTCTCCACAAGGCTTGTTACCCTGTCAAAGAACATAAGAACATAAGAATGGCCATATTGGGTCAGATCAAAGGTCCATCTAGCCCAGTATCCTGTCTACCGACAGTGACCAATGCCAGGTGCCCCAGAGGGAATGAACCTAACAGATAATGATCAAGTGATCTCTCTCCTGCCATCCACCTCCACTCTCTGACAAACAGAATCTAGGGACACCATTCCTTACCTATCCTGGCTAATAGCCATTAATGGACTTAACCTCCATGAATTTATCCAGTTCTCCTTTAAACCCTGTTATAGTCCTAGCCTTCACAACCTCCTCAGACAAGGAGTTCCACAAGTTGACTGTGTGCTGTGTGAAGAACTTCCTTTTATTTGTTTTTAAACCTGCTACCCATTAATTTCATTTGGTGGCCCCTAGTTCTTGTATTATGGGAATAAGTAAATAACTTTTGCTTATCCACTTTCTCCACATCACTCATGATTTTTATACCTCTATCATATCCCCCTTAGTCTCCTCTTTTCCAAGCTGAAAAGTCCTAGCCTTTTTAATCTCTCCTCATATGGGACCCATTCCAAACCCCTAATCATTTTAATTGCCCTTTTCTGAAACCTTTTCTAGTGCCAGTATATCTTATATGAGATGAGGAGACCACATCTATACGCAGTATTCAAGATGTGGGCATACCATTGATTTGTATAAGGGCAATAATATATTTTCCGTCTTATTCTGTATCCCCTTTTCAATAATTCCTAACATCCTGTTTGCTTTTTTGACTACCTCTGCACACTGTGTGGATGTCTTCAGAGAACTATCCACAATGACTCCAAGATCTTTTTCCTGATTCAGTACAGCTAATTTAGCCCCCATCATATTGTATGTAGAGTTGGGGTTATTTTTTCCAATGTACATTACTTTACATTTGTCCACATTAAATTTCATTTGCCATTTTGTTGCCCAATAACTTAGTTTTGTGGGATCTTTTTGCAGTTCTTCACAGTCTGTTTTGGTCTTAACCATCTTTAGCAGTTTAGTATCATCTGCAAACTTTGCCACCTCACTGTCTACCCCTTTCTCCATATCATTTATAAATAAATTTAATAAGATTGGTCCTAAGACTGACCCTTGGGGAACACCACTAGTTACCCCTCTCCAGTCTGAGAATTTACCATTTATTCCTACCCCTTGTTCCGTCTTTTAACCAGTTCCCAATCCATGAAAGAACCTTCCCTTTTATACCATTACAACTCAATTTACGTAAGAGCCTTTGGTGAGGGACCTTGTCAAAGGCTTTCTGGAAATCTAAGCACACTATGTCCACTGGATCCCCCTTGTCCACGTTGGTTGACCCCTTCAAAGAAATCTAATGGATTAGTAAGACACAATTTCCCTTTACAGAAACCATGTTGACTTCTTGTCCAACAATTTATGTTTTTCTGTGTGTCTGACAATTTTATTCTTTACTGTTGTTTCAACTAATTTGCCTGGTACTGACTTACCGGTCTGTAATTGCCAGGCTCACCTCTAGAGCCCTTTTTAAATATTGGTGTTACATTAGCTATCTTCCAGTCATTGGGTACATAAGCCAATTTAAAGGACAGGTTACAAACCATAGTTAATAGTTCCACAACTTTACCTTTGAGTTCTTTCAGAATTCTTGGGTGAATGCCATCTGGTCCCGGTGACTAGTTAATGTTAAGTTTATCAATTAATTCCAAAACTTCCTCTAGTGACACTTCAATCTCTGACAGTTCCTCAGATTTGTCACCTATAAAGGATGGCTCAGGCTTGGGAATCTCCCTAACATCCTCAGCCGTGAAGACTGAAGCAAAGAAGCCATTTAGTTTCTCCGTGATGACTTTATCATCTTTAAGTGCTACTTTTGTATCTTGATCATCCAGGGGCCCCACTGGTTGTTTAGCAGGCTTCTTGCTGCTGATGTATTTAAAAAACATTTTGTTATTACCTTTTGAGTTTTTGGCTAGCCGTTCTTGAAACTCTTCTTTGCTTTTCTTATTACATTTTTACATTTTATTTAGCAGTGTTTATGCTCCTTTCTATTTACCTCACTAGGATTTGACTTGAACTTTTTAAAAGATGTCTTTTTATCTCTTACTGCTTCTTTTACATGATTGTTAAGCCACGGTGGCTCTTTTTTAGTTCTTTTACTGTGTTTCTTAATTTGGGGTATACATTGAAGTTGGGCCTCTATTATAGTGTCTTTAAAAAGGGTTCATACAGCTTGCAGGGATTTCACTTTAGTCACTGTATCTTTTAATTTCTGTTTAACTAAACCCCTCATTTTTGCGTAGTTCCCCTATTTGAAATTAAATGCCACAGTGTTGGGCTGTTGAGATGTTCTTCCCACCACAGGGATGTTAAATGTTATTATATTATGGTCACTATTTCCAAGCAGTCCTGTTATATTTACCTCTTGGACCAGCTCCTGCGCGCTACTCAGGACTAAATTGAGAGTTGCCTCTCCCCTTGTGGGTTCTTGTACCAGCTGCTCCAAGAAACAGTCACTTAAAGTATTGAGAAATTTTGTCTCTGCTGTTAGGTTGGTTTGACATGATTTGTTCTTGACCAGTTCATGTTGACTATTACTTATCATCTTATTTTCTTCTAGGTTCTTACAAATCGATTGTTTGATATTTTGTGCCATTGTCTTTCCAAGTACTGAAATTAAGTTGAGTGGTCTATAATTCCCTGGGTTGTTCTTATTCTCCTTTGTATAGATAGGTACTATTTTTGTCCTTTTCCAGTCCTCTGGGAGTGTGGTTCATGTTTTCGTAAAGCAAAATACTCTACAGTTTGAGAAAGCACGGCTGCCAGCCAGCTGCATGTGAACAGGGCCATCTCCAGGCACCAGCGCAGCAAGCAGGTACTCAGGGTGGCCAACGGAAAGGGGCGGCACATCCGGCTCTTTGGCAGCAATTTGGCAGCGGGTCCCTCAGTCCCTCTGGGAGGGAAGGATCTCCCGCCAAATTGCCGACGAATAATGAAGCAGCGGCAGTAAAGCTGCCATCGAAGTGCCACCGGTTGTGGCTTTTTTTTCCCCGCTGCTTGGGGCAGCAAAAACACTGGAGCTGGTCCTTCATGTGAAGGTAAAAGGACCAATTAATAGATGTATAAGACAGCAGAGTTCACCCCACAGTAAATGATATAATAAGGTGATGGATCTGGGATTGTTGCCTGGGTATATTACATTGGCCAGAAGAGTGTTTCTTTAACCAGGTGTAATCACAGGTGCTAGAACTAGGGGTGCTGAGGGTGCTGCTGGGGGCGGGGGGTGAGAGACAAGGAACAGGGGTGTCTGGAACAGTCTGTGTACAGTAGTAATGTCGCCACACAGTCAGGAGCTTGCTGTAAACTGGAGAGAATGAGATTCTAATCTCACACCAGTTTTACTCCAGTAATGAACTTTGATGGTGTTACTGCTGACCTATGCACATGTAAGGGAGATCCAAATCAGGCCCTCTCTTGTACATCCCTGAAGGCCAACAGGGCAGCCACAGGCTGCCTTTATACTTATTTTTCATATACATCTTTTTAAAGGTGTAATATGAACTACTCTTCATCTTCTTCCTCAGCCCCCTTACAAAGGCAGTAGGTAGTCAACTAGTGCATCTTTGCCTTGTCTCAGTGTGCCATTGGCTCTGAAAAAGGGATAACTGTGCCCTCCTTTCTCAATTCCTTTGTCCATATCAAATGGAAAATGACTCACAAATGGTGCTAACCAGGGCAAAGCAAGTAACTTTCAGTGGATTCATTGGAATCTGGATTGATCAGACTATTAGCCTATTTAGGCTTTTGTTTTATAATCCAGTTAAGTGACTAACACAAGAGAATTCAGCTGATTTAGGTACCTCATAGTAATTTACACATCAGTAGATATTGAGTTGGATTGATAATGAATTGACATTATTTGCTGACATTTAGGCAAGTTAAACTTTAAATGTGCTTCTGGTATTTTCATATAACTGTATAATAGAAAATACTTCTTAGCACAAATCTTCACTAAGTAATTAAGCAGAGAAAAGAACAACTTGCAATTTTTTCTTAAAGGATGCCTAGGACTGAGCAGATGAGGGGGAGTTAATTGCAATTTAATTATTAATTAGACAAAGGGAAGCAATCCTCATGCATACAAATATTCATGGAAAGACCTTTCCAAACAGAATATTTTCTATGTATTAGGTAAAACTCTTCTATATTTCATTATAGATAAAAGTCAAAATCCTCCTTTTTGTTGCTGACTAGAGGCCTATTGACTTCAACTGATTTTGGATGAGAACAGTTTGTGAATAATGGGCATACAGTCAACGATTCAGAATGCTGTGTAATTGTTAGACATGAATATTTAAAAAAAAGGTCTGCTTTGAATCTATAATTTTAAAAAATGGGATTAAAATTGTATTAAAAAGGTAATAAATACATTTCTGACAAAGTCAGAGCACAAGTGAAAGACTCCATGTGCTACCTTTTAAGGCAAAAGGGACTCCTTTTGCTCAATATAAATGTTCTGACTGAAAGGTCAGAAGACAAGAAGCGTTTCTCACCATGTCGATGTGTTCAATAAAAATCTCACTCTGCTTGCATGTCTGAGTTTCCTTATATCCTTCCAAACTTCCAGAGTATTGGTGAGTAGTAGGTGATGTTTCTTACTTTAGCATTTTTCATAGAATCACTCTTCGTGCTAAAGACTCTAGATTCAAAGAAAAGCTGGTATATTTGAGTGATCTTCTGCACAAACATTGTCTTTGGAGGATGAACCTGTATTTTCCTCATATTACCCTGTGGAAATCCGGAGAGTGCCCCTATCTTTTCCTAAGAATAGGTAGTGATGCCAGTTACTGATTTGGTTAAGACAGCTGTTCAGCCATCAGAATCAGCACCTTGAGTCCTAAAGAGAAATATTTAGAATCTGATCCTGCACTCTGATATATGTGTGCAGATTCTTGTGCCCATGAAGTCAAGAGGGCACATGTTCGAGAGTCAGCCTACATCAGGATCAGGGTCATTACTGGACATTTTTCCAACTCTCACTACTAACCTACAATTTAACATGACTAGGAGCTGCTATTTAAGAGTTTTAAAAAAGTAGGAGGGATGTTGAAAATCAGGACTGAGGTATATTAATGGAACAATTATTCTGTCCATATTTGAATCTGACACACTTAACCAGCTGGTCAAATCCTTCCCAATCTTCTGTGTAATTGCTCCATAGGGGAGAAAAATATGGAAGTCAAACATTTGAAACGGGCACTTCAGTAGAGATTCTAAACAGGTGTATGAACTATTTCTGAGGTTTAATATAGCCTTTTTGTGGAAACACCTGATGCATATGCTGAGCTAGATTTGTCATGCTGGCTCCCACACTGTTTAGAATTGTGTAACAGAGCATGTCTGCTAAAGCTTAAAATATGAACTGTGAAAAGAAACCACTGCTTAAAGGGGAAGGGAAGTTTTGTTTTTTTTTAAAGCACACTAGGTCTTACTAAGCTTCTGTAAGATTATTCATTATTTGTATTATGGTAGTATCCACGGCATTACAATTGTGACCACAAGATTCTAAACTATAATCTACATTGCAAAAGCCTGTATACAAATTAACAAACTGAAAAGATGAATGAACAGCATCTCTTCCTTAGTGTATTGAAAAGTAAGTCAATGCCCATACAATTTCATAAAACATTTACCTCTAGGTCTTCAAAACAGTGCACAGCTTTTCTGTTTGTGTAACTCTCATGAAAATTAACTGGAGAAAATCAAATAAATCCCATCTGGCATTTAAAAATGTAACTGATTGCATCTCCTTTTTTTAAACAAAAAAAATAATTTTTATGACAGTCTATTTAAAAATACACTGACTATTAACTTCATAGAAGTTCTTTGTTATTTTCTACAGTTCACAGAATACAAGGTATCTTAACATTATTAGCAGGGGACTTAAAATATTATTGGATTATGACAGTCCTTTGAGATTCAGCTATTTTTAAACCTTGTGGCAAAATTTTAAATTCAGAAGTGATATTGCATAGAAAACAATAAAGATAATTGAGTTCCTAAATGATTAAGCATTTTATTTTCCCCTGGTGTATTATATCAGTGTATATTTTAACACAATGGCAACATAATAGAAGAAAATGGGCCAGATTCATTATTGTGAATCCATGGAGTTTCCTTAGGGATGGATTTAGCTCTATATGTGTTCACAAACCAATGAACTAAGAACAGAAACTCCAGTAACAAAGCTGCCATTGCTCATTTAAACCTTCAGTCTTCACAGCAGTTGGAAGAGTACCACATGAAAAGCAGTCACATTATCCAGAGGGCAGAATTCCCAAAACAGGAAAGAACCATAGTTATAATTTGTAAAGAAGATGGAACTGATAGCAAGGTATCTTAAAATATGGGATAGATAAGGCAGCAGGTGACAGGATGGTCTTCTGTGGACTATGAAAAGAGGCTTAAAAGGTTATTACTAGAGTGGAAAAACCGGAAAGCTAATATTCATATCGTCTCTGCAGCTAATCTTTTTCTTTTACAATCTGAAAAAAGGCCTCAGAGGCAAAAAATCATCTCTAATCTTGTTTTCTATTCTGAGTATTTTATTAACCTTTCTTTTCTAAGTCTACAGCTTTCACTCTAATGCAGCCCTGGCAACAATTCTAGGTTGGCTGTTTTTTTTCATTGAGTAAGGTACTACAGTGACATTTTTTCAGCAGAAGGACCATGTTTAGTTGCCATAGTGATTGTACAATAATGACGATAGTTTGACTCTAATTTAGATTTGTCTATTGCATTGTCAGTCCAGCTTCTTCTCAGTACTAACTTTGGCTCCTCATAAGCTCTGTGTTATTGTGACCTTTCACCAGCATAGCCAGCATTTCCCCTAAGACTGGTGTTTCAAGATCCTTGGGTTTCTAACCTCCTGACCCTTAGTGACATTTGTGGGCCAGATGGTGCAAATCACCTGACACATTTTTTTGAATCTGAGGTTGGGGAAAAAAAACAACACAAGCAGCTTCCAGGCAGCTGATTTATTTTGCCTCATTCTTTGAAACACCAAATGTTACTGCATTGAACTGAGTGAGATTTTGTACTCTTCTGGGATGTTCTCAAACTAGGGATTTCTCTCTAATCCCAAAAGTTTTGTTTCTTACAGACTGGCAACTGAGGTGAATATGACTATGTACATTTCCCCCCCTCCGAACTTTGTTTTCTTGTTGTGACACAGGGTGCTGGAACAATTTATATAGTGGGAGGTGCTGTGAGCCATTGAACCAAACTCTAAACTCCATATATGACGGAAACCACTGTAAGGCCTCCCCCTCCACATACAGAGCACAGAGACACACTTTTTGCAGTTATCTATTCAAATAGGGCTAATAATGGGGAAGACATTTGATATCAGTTGTGATATTTCCATCCCTTTTATCCCTGCAAAGAAATTTAAACTAAAATGCTCATAGAAATTTTTAAATGAAAAAAAACATTAAAATAAAAAATAACAGTCATCTTTTCTGCACACTAATCCCATGGCATAGGCTTTCAGAAATGTAAACCAAAATGATAAATACGTAGTGAGCTATCTATCATAGCACTCCAGAGCAGAATCTGGTGCTGCATCTTCTATAACTTTACAACCTACATTTTTGTGGACCAGTTCTTTACATATTGAAAAGCAAAGATGGCAACAGCTAATTTTTTTTGGGGGGGGATGGGGGTAATATATTAATTTATATAATAAAATAGCAAAAATGATTTATCTATGTTCATGTAATTAACCTTAGCCAGCCTTGACAAGTAGAAATTAAAGTTCCTAATGTTTCCTTTAAAAATCTTATTAATCAGCTGCAGGCACTGGGCAGAGCATTTAGTCTAACATTAGGAGGTCAGAATGTTTCTGTTCCTTAAGGGCTACTTTCTAGTTAAACATCTCTTCTCTGGACTGTCCATCTCTGACGAGGATGCAATTTTTTACTAGCATTAAGCCTAAGGAAATGAAGGAAATCAAATGATACTATAATTTTTCTGCCATCTAAATCTACTAATCTCGAGCCTGTCCTATATTATATTTCCTAGCTAAGTGTGTCAGAGTTAGAAATGTATAATGTCCTGCATTTAAACTCTTGATGGCTTTATGACCCCCCCCAAAAAAACACTGTGGCACAGAATGAAAAGTCTCTGGCTTTTATTGCCAAGCCTAAAAAATTATACAAATATACCTATTCTGCTTTCATTAATTACAGTTTTGAAAACTGACAGACACAAAACACCTAGTCATTCAATGAACGACACTTTTGACCTTGTTGGGTAAAAAGTTAGGTCTCTACATTTTGCTCCCATTGAAGAAAATGGCAAAATTCCCTTTTGTACACAGGTTTTAGACAGATGGGACCAAAATGTTCACCTGGTGTAATTCCATTGAAGGTAATACCAAGGATGAATTTGACCCATTATTTTCATCTTGGAAAATGTACAACACAACCCATATGAATTGTCAAAACAAAGTCAAGACCTTTATAAGTGAAAGAAACCCATATTTTCTTTTTCCATTGCTCCTATTGCATATTTTCACATAATAGAATAACTGCATCACTTGGACTATGGCACGGATGATAAAAATCTATTTTGTACCTGTGTGTATGTCTTGGTACAAAATCAGTATGAGATTTTGAAAGCTTGGGGAGGAGAAAGGAGATGATTGTCAGAACTAATCCTACTTGACAACCATTATTAGTTAAGTGCATCCATTTCTTCTTTTAAACTGACGACTATTGTTAATATTATTTTCTAACCATTATGTAGGGCTGTGTGAGCCCTACAGGATTTGATGCTTGATGAGTTTCTAAACTGATCCTTGCACATTTGATTGACAAGGACTAGAAATGAACCAATCTCTGGAAATTTGTATGGAGGATAGAGTCTGGCAAACTCAAACTTCTAATGTGAGAGTCCCTAGGCTTATGGGAGTTGAGAAAGGGAGGAAGACCAGATGGGAATCATGAAGTGAAGAGATATTGACAACATCAGCCTATATGCATATATGTGAACAAAGGTCTGCAATTTACACTAAACCATCATATCCCTATGTTTACCCCTTTTATAATAAATCTTGTACATTGCACAACTTGTGAGATATCATTTGAAAACTCATGATTTGCTGATCTTTAGTGTCTTAGTAAAACATATAGGGTTATAAGATCCCATAGTACAATGTTACCAAGACATTTCCGAACATGTTCTGGAGAGCTGTCACAAACCAGTACCCTGGAGACAAAAGGTTAGCCAACTCCTCAGCCAGGTGTCAACAAGATCAAATGGACCATCACCTGATTAAGTGGCCACTCTTTGGCAGGAGAGAGGATGTGGGCAAAAAAATCTATATTTTGACAAAGAAGCAGCTTTAGATTCCTATCCATGAAGACTTCCTGTCCCCTGAACATCAGATGGAGATGATTCTTGTGCAAAAGAAAGAGCTATAAGAGGAGAGAACAAATGTCCCAAATGATCTCTTCCTTTCTATCAACTGGCATCAACAATACTTGAAGACGAATTGGACTGAGGGGAGATTTTGACTAAAGGGTTCAGCCAGTAAGAATATTGGAATTTGTGATGAAAGAGACCTTTCCTTGAATTGACTTAGCTTATTAAGTTAAGTATTATTTGCCTTTTACCTTTTATTTCTTTGTAACAAATTCTGACTTTTATGCCTCATTACTTATGATCACTTAAAACCTATCTTCTGTAGTCAATAAAATTGTTTTATTGTTTTATCTAAACCAGTGTGCGCTCAGATTGAAGTGTTTGGGGAACTTCATTTGGGATAACAGAATTTGTGCATATTATTTTCTATTAATAAAATGACAGACTTTATTTGAGCTTGTATTGTCTGGGAAAAAGTTAGACCGTAAAAAACACATTTCTGGGGGTGGAAATCTGGGACTAGGAGTTTCCTGGTGTTGGGAGTTTAGTGGTGTAGCCCTACAGGGTAATTCAAGAGTGGCTGGCTACGGCACTCTTACAATATAGCTGGGAATGATTTACATGCTGGAGGCTAAGTGTGAGCAGACCAGAAGTGGGTTGTTCTCATAGCAAGGCAGTGTAAAAAGCACCCCAGATTGGAGACTTGAGGGGGCACAGCTGTCCATCAGTCCAGATTGTACCTTGGGTACTGTCACATGTGTACAGCTGAGTCTAAGGTGTGATACAAGCATTTTGCTAATCACTGCCAATAGGTTACATTTACCACCTAGTTTCATATCTAGTTTACCAAATATAGGTCCTTAATTTTATTTTAGCATTCTTTCAATTTGCTTCCATAAATCGTTATAGTATAATCAGAAAATAGTTTTGGTTTTACACTCTATAGATCCCTGACAGGTCCATCCCTGTCTGAAATAGGCATTTGCTAGTGTCATTAACAGGTATTCTCCTAGGACAATGAATCTCTCTTAAAATGGGAGAATTTGTGAATCAGGTATATTTTTTGTAGAAAACTCAATACCCTTCATCTCACATACATATAAACCAACCAAAATGATCTAGGTCAGAAGAAAATTTTGACCATTTCAGTGTTCAAATGTATTGGCAATTACTGGATTCAAAGCAAAGTATTTTGTTAAAATAGCTCTAAAAAAACCCACTTCTTTGGAGATGTATCATAAACTACAGGTCACTGCTCATTGCAAAGTACATCTGTAGAAAATTGCTAACAATCCATTCTAATTTTTATATCCTGAGCTCTAATACTCACTGAAAAGTGATGCTGGAGCTTCAGTGAGCCTCCATTGCATTGCCTCTGTCTGGGGGAAACGTAGACTGATGATTTGAATGAAGCGATAACTACTCTAAGTGAGAATCTTGGGCATTTAATAGCCCATTAATAGCAACATCCAGCATTATTTAGAGATTTTTATTTAGTTTTGAACTGCAGAAATATGTGAGGTGGTTGACATTCTGGAAACCTACATATAGTCTGGGTAACAGTGCTTTATGCAGGTGTCATCAATAACGTTGGATGGGCTAAAAATAAATCTCATGGGGCAGATTGCTTCTCAAACTATGGGCTGAAGTAGAGTCTACAGTGCTATCCCTCCACATCTCTAGATGCAGGTTGCTGGGTAATGGATCTGCATGAGTGCAATTCCAATGACCTCTTAAACAGATAGCCCCTGAATTTCCATTTTGTGCAAGATGGTTTGGTATCGCACAGGTAATGTATTTTCTGACACACAAAGATCTCCTGGTACAGCTTGACTCCAATTCAGAGGGGCACCGTGGGATATCTACGTCCTTGCACATGTTCCCAGTTATGTGGTAGATTTCACTATGCATGAATTACTGTCAGGTTGCCCTTTTACTGACCCTATTTAACTCCTCACCTGAGACAATGCAGACACACCACTTTACACCAGCTGATGAACTGGGTCTTCACATTTAAAATATGCTATTCAGCCACAAGAAGTTATCTTCTTCCAGAGGACAAAACTTGAGAACATCTTGAATTCAGAAAAAAATAGCTGATAAAGCTGCCTTATATTCTACTACTGATGATGCCTGATGCTGTTACTACCACATCAGATACCCAAAAAGCTCCTGCCCCATTATATATATTATATCTTCAAAGGAAATGTTTCTGTAGGTGCCATCTTCACAGACATACTCTTCTTTGCTATCAGTAATTATCTCCTGCTTTTGAAGAAAACAAACTCTTCAGAGATGAGATGAGATGAGGGGAATACCAAATACTTGAATCTGTGTGAAAATATAACACATTTGGAAAAGTGAAGAATATACTTCGGCTATTTGTAAAGTGTCTTTAATCTGAGGCTCTCAGTGCTTCTTGCAAAATGTAATTAAATTACAAAGCATCATAGGCACCAACTTTATCCGGTGACAGTAAGGGCTCGGGACTCCCGCCTCTGGCCCTGCCTTGACTCCATCCTTTCCCCACCCCTGGCCCCACCCCCATTCCAACCCCTTCTCCAAAGTCCCCATCCCAGCTCCCCACCCTCCCTGCTCCAGTGGCTCTCTTCCTAAATCTCCACCCCACTAAGCCTCTTCCCCTGAGCACACCACGTTTCCCCTCCTCCCTCCAGCCCCAGAGCACCCACGGAGTCAGCGCCTATGCACAGCATCTCCCTGGGATAGAAAAATAGTATTTACCTGTCTTACAGTTGGGTAAATTGAGATGCAGAGAGAAATTAAGTGACTGCTCGAGTCAGACAGGTTGAAATTCGGGGGTTTTTTTAAGTCAATGACAAAACTCCTATTGACTTCAACTGGGCAAAGATTTCACCTACTGTTGGGATTCGGGCCTGACTCAGAATCTCCTACTTTAACTAGTGCATTATACTCCTTTCCTAGTTGGATATTCTGATAAAGTGCTGATCCTGGGCATAGCATTTTTGTAATGCAACACAAGGTTTCAATTATGACTTTTTCACACTTGTTCAAACTTTACATTGTTTCCATGGTTCAAAAGCAGGGAAACTGGTATCCTGAGAGCTAAACATACATTCTGACAGTTTGGCAGGCAAATGGGCATACAAAGGGAAGAATTTCACACTTAAAATCTCCTCATTGAGTGCAAGATCATACACATATTACTTAGGAGCAAGATTTCCCCAGAATGAGAATTAGAGAGAAAGCTATTCAGAAGCTACAACTGCAGTAGCCCCTTTGCCTGCAGGAAAGACCTGTGAGAACACCAGTGTTCTGCACCCTTTGTTGGTGCATTATTTGATTTCTTCTACAGTTCAAGACCCTGATCCTGATCTTTAAAGCACTCCTTTGAAAGAGTTTAAGATCCAGACACAGAACACTACCAAATGAAAGCCTTCTCTCTGGAATAGCCTGTCAGAAGACAGGAGAGCAGATCCTAATATATTAGGGCAAAAAAGAATATGAACTTCTTCCAGGAGGCCTTCCCACAACGATGGTGTAATGAGCATCTTAGAGGTAAAACATGAAGAAAAGCTGAAAGAATAAAGCAGGGGCAAGGTTGAGGAAGAAAAATAAGGAAATAAAGAGAAGGGAAAGAAGAGAATTAAGTAAATAAATGAACAAAAGAAAACAGACACTAAGGGTATGTCTACACTGCAAAATTAGGTTGATTTTATTGAAGTAGATTTTTAGAAGCCAATTTTATACAGTCGATTGCATATGTCCACAATAAGTGCATTAAGTTAGTGGAGTGTGTCCTCACTACTGTGGCTAGCATCAATTTACAGAGCTATGCAATATGGGTAACTCTCCCACAGTTCCCGCAGTCTCCACTGCCTATTGGAATTCTGGGTTAAGCTCCCAATGCCAGATGGGGCAAAAACATTGTTGCGAGTGGTCTTGGGTACATGTCATCAGGCCTCCCTCCCTCCCTGAAAGCAACAGCAGACAATCATTTTGCACCTTTTTTCCTGGGTTACCTGTGCAGACGCCATACCACCCCAAACATGGAGCCCATTCAGCTCACCGTCACAGTACATCTTCTGGGTGCTGCTGGCAGACATGGTACTGCATTGCTACACTGCAACAGCTCCTTGCCTTCGTGGCAGATGGTGCAGTAGGACTGATAGCAGTTGTCAGTCTCCTGAGTGCTCCTGGCAGACCTTGGTGAGGTTGATCAGGGGCACCTGGACAGACATGGCTATCCTCCTCTTGAGACTCCAGGTTATTCTCTTCTTTAAGTTTTGTCTCATGGAGATTCAATCCTGCCTGGAACATAGAATCATAGAATATCAGGGTTGGAAGGGACCTCAGGAGGTCATCTACTCCAACCCCCTGTTCAAAGCAGGACCAATCCCCAGACAGATTTTTATCCCAGTTCCCTAAATGGCCCCTCAAGGATTAAACTCACAACCCTGGGTTTAGCAGGCCAATGCTCAAACACTGAGTTATCCCTCTTCCCCCTCTCCCCCTCATGCGAGCTGGAGGCTTCTGCCTCAGGCTGCTCTCCTAGCCGGCAGCACCACATGGTAGCACCTACTCCATGCTCTCATGGCTCGTGAAGCCTGGACAGTAGTAAGGAGCAATTCAACTATAGGCTGAGCAAGTGCAGAATGGTGGTAGAATGTGCCTTTGTACATTTAAAAGCTTGCTGGTGCTGTTTGCTGAAGGTCAGACCTCAGCGCAACCAACATTCTCATTGTTATTGCTGCTTGCAGTGCGCTCCATAATATCTGTGAGAGTAAGGGAGAGACGTTTGTGGTGGGGCAGGAGGTTGAGGGAAATCATCTGGCATCCAATTTTGAGCAGCCAGACACCAGGGGGATAGAAGAGCACAGCAAGGTGCGCTGTGCATCACAGAGGCTTTGAAAACCAGTTTCATGACTGGCCAGGCTTCGGTGTGACAGTTGTGTGTGTTGATCCTTGTTGCAAACCTGCCCCCTTTGTTGATTTTAATTCCCTGCAAGCCAACACCCTCCCCACTTCAAAATAAAGTAACTCTTGAACTGCTGGTGGGGGAAGTAGAAGTGAGTGGCAACCTGGGCAGCAGTGATCATGAGATGGTTGAGTTCAGGATCCTGACAAAAGGAAGAAAAGAGAGCAGCAGAATATGAACCCTGGACTTCAGAAAAGCAGACTTTGACTCCCTCAGGAAACTGATGGGCAGGATCCCCTGGGAGGCTAATACAAGGGGGAAAGGAGTCCAGGAGAGCTGCCTGTATTTTAAAGAAGGCTTATTGAGGGTGCAGGAACAAACTATCCCAACGTGCAGAAAGAATAGCTAATATGGCAGGTGACCAGCCTGGCTTAACAGAGAAATTTTCGGTGATCTTAAACACAAAAAGGAAGCTTACAAGAAGTGGAAACTCGGACAGATGACTAGGGAGGAGTATAAAAATATTGCTCAAGTATGCAGGGGTGTAATCAGGAAGGCCAAAGCACAATTGGAGTTGCAGCTAGCAAGGGATGTGAAGGGTAACAAGAAGGATTTCTACAGGTATGTTAGCAACAAGAAGAAGGTCAGGGAAAGTGTGGGACCCTTACTGAATGGGGGAGGCAACCTAGTGACAGATGATGTGGAAAAAGCTGAATAACTCAATTCTTTTTTTTGCCTCTCCCAGACTGCTGCACTGGGCAGCACAGTAGGGGAGGAGCTGAGCAGCCCTCAGTGGTGAAAGAACAGATTAAGTACTATTTAGAAAAGCTGGACATGCACAAGTCCATGGATCTAGATCTAATGCATCCGAGGGTGCTGAGGTAGTTGGCATTCATTCCATAATAATAATAATTGACTTCATTCAATAATAGCCAGAGTATTCAAAGTTAAGGTCAACACACCATGCCCACATCATTATGTTATAGCATTCATCATGTCAGTAAGATATAAAGGTGACTTAAATGTATCTTTCTTGGCATTCATCAGGTAAGGCAGATCCTTAAGATTTTTTTAAATACAGGATTTTTAAATGCCATTTGCATTAAATAGCATGTTCTAGCTAAACCCTCTGCAGTTTTAGTAAGTGTATGAATGTCAAAGAGACTCAACATTCCAAGAATACCATAATGAAATAAAACATGAAGGCAGATGGAAAAAGAACACATCAAAGGTGACGCATGTTTTCAATCAATCTCTGCAGAGGATTCAGATCAAAATGTTGAGATTGTGCAATAACGTACAAAGCAAATTCCCATGCATAGTTGTATGAAATTATGTATATGAACTAACAGCCTGTGAGAATTGCACTGCTTACTGCAAATGTAAGCAACACAATGTAATTTTTAGTAGATGCCTTATCTATAACAGAGAAATTCTATTTAGAAGGAGAGGGCTAGTCCATGGGATTGTTTTGGTTTATTAATTCTCCCTGCAGTGTTGAATGAGAATTTGTTTTTTGAAAATCTTGCAAAAATTTGGAATAATTTCATGCCATAGTATATTGGTAAAGAAATTCTTTGTCAAGTGAAATGGATTTCTATTTATAAAAACTACCTCTTTGTATTCAACATGTGAATTAGGAGAAAGTAGTGGTTTCTCACTAAGACTACCATGGGCTCATCATTTTTACAGCTAAAAAAATAAATTGTAACACAGAATCATCATCATTTCTCTTTAAAAATGGCACTACTTAGGCCTCTACCCAACAACTGACTGTGTAGAGCTGTGTGACATTCTGTAACAAAACCTGAAACCAATTAAAACTTGCCCAGTTTGGGGAGTTGTTACTAGCTTGAAAGTCAACCCTAGGTCATCAAAAAGTTTGTGAGAACTTTTGGAGTAAATCTGGATTCTGGGTTAAGTTCTTAGTGAATGAACCTATGGTGATTTATAGGTTATGTCAAACAAGATAGAAAATTAGTTTCACATGGACTAAACAAGAGCTAGGAAAACACACTAAAAAGTATTTGTAAATGTTTGTTCAAACAAAAATAGTGAATGCAGATGGATAGTACTTGTGATCCCTTCTGTTCAGTAGCTGTTTGTATCAGAAAATTTTGTTTGCAAAATGATCGCATAAAGAGAGATTAATTTATGCAAATATTTATGCACAAGTATTTGTGCTGGAACAGTTTGTGGGCCTAGCTTGAAAGTTCTTTTCATGGGAACTTATCCAGTAAAGGAACAAAACAATACTATGTGGCATAGGTGACCAATCACAGAGGACACAGAGAAAATTGTAAACATAGTAAATAATGATTCACTAATCGAAAAAGAGAGCTATGTTTGCTGAATAAATTATTTTTCTGTGACTAGTTCATTCAGCTCCATTTTTGACATGACTCCAAAGGAAACTTGATGGCTTCCTCAGTTTTCTCTTTAATTTTTCCAAGTTTCTTCAAACCCATAACTTACTGGCGGTGAACCCAGAAAAAATGAAACCACAGGAAAGATTCACCCCATGAACAAAACCACTGTATTTCACAAGTGTATAAATAAGCCACCAGATGACATTATTCACCCTGGGTCTGATAAGGGCCTCTGATCCTTAGCTCCCACCAATTTAAGGAAACTCCTCAGACTGCTTGGCTGAATTAGCTATGCATAACAGTGATATTCTTTTTGCTTGAGGTTGACCTCACTTTAGCCCAGGATTTAAATAGGTGCAAATGGCATATTAATTATTGGGCCAACTATATAGCATGATATGTAAAGTTATATGGAATACAGCAGGGTTACACCAAATAATTTTATGGCATACTGTACCCACATGCAAAGTGAGTACTGTTACTACAGTCTGCATTCCTTTCCCATTTCGCTCAGGTCAATACAGTGTTCATGTTAAGATTAAAAACATTTAATACTTACAGAGCTTGTTGAGCTTTTCTATTATTTTTTTAAACATTTCCAACATGCAGTACAAATATTAACCCATAAAGATTTCTCATATATGGGATCTGATGGGGAAGCTCAATAGCTTTATCTGAGATATGATTATCCTCTAGTTCTACAACTGAAAAACCTAGCGTGATGTGGAGCTTCTGTGTAGGTGCCTTGATGTGGCTTTTTATTACAGACACTGTAATTTATGGTATTCCTCTCCCTGGTTTTCCTGTTCAACACAGTAATTACACCTCATCTGTAAGTTAAGAGGCCCTGGAAACAGTATCAACATGTCTCACTTTGTTCTGATGCTATGATGATGAATATAATGCACAGACAGACAGACTTATCTGACTAGTTACAGTCTCTTGTATGTGTTTATCAATGAGACTACTAAAAAACACCCGTTTTCCTGTGTTTGCACAGAAAATCTGTTCGGGTACAGTATCTGAAACTCAAAAGCATAGGAATGATGAATATTTAGCCCAAGTCTTCTCATTTATTTTTGTATAAGAATGACTGACAAAGCTCACTGCAGCACAGAATAATTCTTCACTGACAGACTGCTTCCACTTCTAGAAGATCTGAGATGAACTGAAGTAGACATTTTTATCATACTAGTTCTTCTATAATAATATGGCAAAAAATCCATCCTCACCTGCATGTGTCAAATAGCAGTGCTAGACCTAATTCATAAATATTTATTTACAAAGCACCTTATGCCCAAAGCCTCCTGACTGACTAACATTATATGTAAATATCATAGATGTGTCTGCCAGGAGAAGCCTCGTTACTGTCTATATGAGATGTGCTCATTTGTATGGTGCAGCCTGAGGGCCAGCCAAAGGATGGCCACCAGCAGCACAATCTTTCCAGCTTGCCTTGGAATGAGCAAATGTTTTCTTTATGCTCTGTGTTTCAAATGCTCTCTTGTCTGCTCAGCAAATAAGGTCAGAAATATTCCATCCATAATAGGCAGGCACAGGGTCTACTGGGTCACATGTCTCGACGAGATGCTCTGAAAGGTTATTATTTATTTTTACAGCTCCCAAAAGGGTGCTGGGCACTTTACATGACAAACAGAAAGGAAAAGGCCTTGCCCCAAGGAGCTTATAATCGAACATTAGATGCAATTCAGCAAGTGGAGTAACACACATTATGAGACAGAGGGGAAGGAGGACAAGTGTTACAATAAGGTCACCTGATGTCATGATGGTCCACTGCAGGCTGTATTCAAAGGAAAGAGATGCAGGTTTGAAAAAGTGACAGGACCTCAGCTGGTGTCAATCAGAATAGCTCCAGTGGCTTCAGTGGACCTACCTCGATTTACAATAACTGGTTTCTTATCTGTGAGTAACCTAGCAATTGAAGGATCAGTAGGCCAACAGCCTGTCAAAGCTTAAAAACCAGTCATTCACTTGCCTAGATCCAGTGAAGATGTAAATAGCAGGCACTATGGATGTAGCATTTTCAAGTAGCTGTTACAGATGGGAAAATTAAAGCACTTGAAATTATTCCAGGAATCCATAAACCATGTTTGTGCCTCAGCAAGTTATCTAGAAATACACAAGAATGCCAGTGTGCCCGCCAGCAATGCTCAGTCATAACCAACATACTGCATGCAGAAACCAAGTGAAATGATTACTGTCTATCACGCTGGCCAGTGACTGACTGAGCCATTTTCAACAACCTGAGAAAATCAGATTGTTTAATCTAGAGGTAATCTCATGGGCCCTCAAATGAACATACACTACATTGGTTCCTCTTCTTCTTCGCGTATGCACGAGGTGCCTCAAGTGGCACATGACCAGGATTCACCTTAGGATGTGTAACAGGGTGTGATGAGTCAGGCACTAACTCAGCAGCCTGTCACTCAAATCCCCATCAATTTACACTCCTTGAGTTCTGATTGAAAGACAAGCAGTTGGCAGAGGAGGTTAATTAACTGAGTGGGACTACAGCTGAGGGGCTAATTGGTAAGAGCTAGGTATACATAAACATTCAGGAAGGAAATGTAGGAGGGGAAGCCAGGAGCCTAAAAGTGGGCAGAAGTAGAGGGGACTGGCTGCTGCATTACCACTCTATCCAGAAACAAGAAGGCAAGCTGGCTACAGATTGTGAATAAAGGATGGTGGTAAAGAAGGCCTGGAGTGGCTGTAGTTTGTTAGGCTGGAAAGGACTCTCAGGGTACTACCTGGGTAGCATAAGATTATTCATATGAGATTAAATAAATCCAACCCAATCTCATCCAGCCAGTTTTGCTAATCTTTGACTGTGATACCTCATGGCAAATCTGTAATTGAAGAAAGGCTACCTCTATCTTTGACTCATTCTAAATAGAGGAAGAAGATAGCTCTTGGAGTGAGGTTCCTGGCTAGACCCCCGGGTTCCCAGAGATAAGGATTCAGTGGTATATGCCTGGTGAAGATGCCTGAAATGGTTTTAAGTTATCTGGCTAGTGGTTAATCTTATTATCTCATACTTGGACTGGTATGCAATAACAAACTGTAAATACCTAGATTTTTTCCACGGTGCACGTCAGAGCTTTATTTCTTAAGGCATGGGATTGAATCATTGCTCTTCATATGTTTGTACAAATTAGACTGAGATTAAATGAAAGGGTTGCAATGCTTCTAGAACCCTTCCAGATTCAATCCTGATGCCTCCTCAGGGTCTGCTACTCCTCTGGAAGCCTATTTTTTTCCAGTTCCAGATGATAGTATTGAAATTTATTTATAAGTAGATAATTTTGATTTTTAAACAAATATCTTTAACCTATTTTCAAGAAAACTGCTTTTCCTATTTCTAACCACTCCTATTCCTATGCTGCTAGAAACAAGCAGCAGACCACACACCCCAGTGTCTGTGTTCTGTTGCATGTCTGCTGGCAGCAGAGAATTTGCACTAACTTTTTGCTAGAAAATTACCCATTTTCACCTACTAATGCAAACAGCACTTGGTGAGGAAGGATGGCCCAATGGTTAGAGAAGTAGCCTAGGACTTTTGAGATATGGGGTTAATTCCCTGCTGTGCTAAAGCCTGTCTGTATGACAGCAGGCCAGTTACTTAGCCTTCTGTACTTCAATTCCCTATCTGAAAAACAGGGCTAATAAAACATGTGGGTGCTGTGTGAGGAAAAAATACACAAAGGACTGTGAGGTGCTTGGATGCTATAGTAATGGAAACCATATAATGGTATAATATACATCCAATTCTCTCTCTCGTTCTGGTTTGGTTTGCACATGTATTTTCTTATCTGCTTTGTGCTTTTAGATCAGAGCTCTTCCTGGATTATTTTAAGCATAGGTCCTTCTCTTTAACATTCATTTTAGCCATTTATCAAGATTTTGTCTGGAACAATATATAGCTTAGCCATTTGCACTACAGCACCTTAATGAGACAGTCCATGAGAGCAGATCACTCTAGTTCCACTCTCTCTGATGCACTGCTGAATCAATGCTAGTGCTGATGCCACATTTCTACTGAAACGACAAGACAGAATTATTTCAGTTCACTGATTTGCCACAGGCTAGCATATGCTTCCTAGAACTGAAACCATAATATGACTTACAAAGATGTTTATAAAACTCTGAAGTCAGATCCTCAGCTGGCGTAAATCAGTGTCGCACCACTGAAGTCAATGGAGCTATGCCAACTTATAGCACTTTCTGATCTGGCTGTATAAGTTTAAAAGGTTCCACTTTAGCAAAGCAGTAAGGGCTTAATGTGCTGGAGAACTAAGTCTTCTTTACACTAAGGGAATGGTGTATAGCAGACTTACGTCTAGTATATAATACCACTGGAACATTCCCCTTGCATGAGAAGATCCTCAAGTGGCAAAGAATAACCATAACAGATACTACACAATTCCCCTTCCTGGGTCCCCAGGTGTGAACTTAAGTTAAAATCACAGAGTTCTTGGTTCTCCAATACCTAGAGAGGACCAGAGTGTTATGTGAGGGATTCAGTGCAGTGAAGGACTTCTGGGTAGGAGTCATTCGCTAGTCCTCTATTAAAGGGGATGGTGCTTGTGTCTGATGTCTCTCTACTGCCAGGATACAGGATGCAACTGGGGAAAAGGCAGTGTGACTGTGGTTCCCCTATCTCTGGCTGAACCCCTGAGGTCTGTGATAATCAGTACAAGAATAAAGCATCCTCAAGGCTGTTTTAATTTGCATAATGGACCAGGGGGGTTCTCCAGGACTGAGGATGTACAAGGGCATTTAAAGCCCACTCCAGACTTGTGCTGGTCAGTCAGGAAAGAATTTGGCTCTTGCTCCTTCATGTCACCCCCGACCCACCCATACACACACAAGGAAGTAGTTAAAGTAGACTTCATAGTGTGAAGCCTGTGATTGTCCATTTCTAATCTGAGCTGGGTACAAAACTCTTCCCTGCAATACACATAGGGCCAAACACTCATCCCAGCACCCAGCCTGAGTAGGCTGAGCTGAGCACATGGGGATGTGTGGTGGGGACAAAGGGAGAGAACTTCTTTCACTTAGCCTCTGGAACAACTATGGTGTAACTCCACAGTGGCCACTGCAGCCTGTTGGCTGAAGTAGTGCTTGATGCCTGCAGCATGACCTTTGAAGAAGCAAGCCCTGGAGCATCTATGCAGTGGCAAATTCTCCATTCCTGTCTTTTTCAAGAGCAATGACTGATGCCACAACTGTGTTCAGAATGCATAACGGCCAGTGTTACATGCTGAGAGGCTTGTCCTCATCCAGTAGCTACCCGCCCTCCAGAGCCCCTGGCATCCCATCAAAGTCCCTCCTGAAAACTGACCCTCTTTCTCCAGTTCCATTCTTCAGGCAACACTGCACAGAGAGCCTCAACAAAACCAGGCTGCTCAGGACTCTCAGAATGCACACCCACTCCAAATCTTCCTGCTTTAATGCCACAGAAAAGGACCCGCCTCAAGAAATTGCCTCTACAGCCAATCTGCCCGTTAATTAACAAACTTTGAAGTAAAGAAGAGAAGCCTCCTGAAGCAGTTGGATGAAGTGGAAATCTGGCGAAAGGCTGTTTTTTCTCTACCTTGGGTAAACCATGAATAACTTGAAAATAAAATCATACAGAGGAAACTCAAACATGAGGTGATATCACAGCCAGGAAAAAAACAAGAGATCAATTTAAACAGTAAATATCAAATACTGTGTGTTAAATAATAAAACAACTTCCATGCTAAGAAAGACCAAATAGCAAAGGTTGCATACAAGGGACTCATGCTCTTCATTGCATAGGTACTTGTGTGAAAGTCAATGAAACAATTCATGTGAGTATAGCCTGCAAGATCAGGCTCTAATTCTGTCATCATAAAAAGGACATAATATTTAAAACACATTGTAAAATGCACATATTGATATACAATGTAGTTCAGTAGTCAATACATTCACAAAGCTGCAGATCTGGAGAGTCTCAGCTGGTGTAAATCAGCTTCTTTGACTTCTATAGAGCAAATACTGTTTTTCACCAGTTGAGACTCTGACCCTTTAATTCCAACATCTTGCAATAGTCTCAGGTAGGGTGACCAAATGTCCCAATTTTATAGGGACAGTCCTGATTTGGGGGTCATTTTCTCACATAGGCACCTCTGATTTATCCTGTCCTGATTTTTGACACTTGCTATCTGGCCAGCCTAACCTCAGGTATTTGATTTTTAAGGAAATAAGTTTAGCTTAGCAAAGCAACATCTCTAAATTCTTCACAGCACATATAGGATGCACTCAGAGTTTCAACTCTACAATGAAACACTGTCCAGAGTTCCAGATGGCCTCCATTTCATACATGCAGGATCTGGCATGAGTGGAGTCCCGCCATGATATGTAGCAGGTCCCTAACAATTGAATTATGTCGGTGACAAACGAATCCATGCACAGAATTGCTTTGACATAAGGTCGGCATCTCAGTAGAAAAGTAAGCCTTGGGAACTTCTCTGCAACACACAGCAACAAGGGAGTTGCAAGCAAATATGAACCCATGATGTACCTCCCTTCAGCAAATATCAGAAACTTCAACACTGCTAAGTTATGTTTGGCTGAACTTCAGTCAGTGTTTGTTGAAAACAACGCCATTCTTTGTGATTTTAAATTACTCTAATAAATGTTAAGAGAGCAAATCAAAATGCTACAGGCAGCATTTGAAAATAAAACAATTTTCTTTCATATAGCAAAAAGCAAGGTGCTCTTACCAGGTGCAAAACGAGAAAAGAGTAAACCTAGTAACAACATACCAAGCTAGGCTGCAATTTCCATGGTGATTTGACACATTAAATAACTTAGGATTTAAAATACCTTGTGCTGCAATAATTGCTTGAAAGCTACTTGGGGAAAAAAAACAGTTGAACAAGAGCAAGACACACAAAAGAAACTGATATAATCATGCCAGCATCAGGTTATCTTTAGGACTGGCACTGTAATACCAGTCCTGGCTTTGTGATACAGTGTCCCAGATAAAGATGCAGAACAGCTTCTCCCTTTCTTTAATTTTTTTTTTCATTCATATTAGAAAGAACAGACACCAAGCGAACTGTCAGTAGTATCTTGGCAACCTACGTACAAACATTTAGCAGCATTTCACAAGCTATTTTATGGCAAAAAGCATAAATTGTCCTATCTGCTAGAAGGCTCGTCCTCTGTTATACCATTAATGACACACTGTTTTTAAGATATATTTTAATTAATAAGTGTGGTTAAATAAATCCAGCCATATTCAGAACCACCCAAACAGATTTCATAAAAACTCTCCCTTGATGACTGTATATTGTATTAGCACCACTTTTGCTTCTCCCAGTCCAACAGATCCACCCCTGTGGCAAATTTGGGGCAGGTTTATTTTGTGGAAGGTTGAGTGTTTATATTGATAAGGGAGACTCTATACTGTCACGTAGTGCATCAGATATGGAGAGAAAGGAAAGGAGCAATCTTTACCCTAGCTTCATCACAGGATGACCACAAGTGCAAAAAAGTTTTTTTAAGGGGAAATTGTCTGTACTATTAGAGATTGTACTGAGAATAGATTAGTGTTAGTGTTATGGTTGGAATAAAAGGTTGTACTTAGAGGGAGATTGTCACAGAAAAGACTTTACTGTAAATTGAATTTATTCCATTTAGGCCACAAGAAAGGAGAAATATTCAAGAGCAAGCTCAGTTTAGAGTGGAGGCCAAAGATATTAAATTTTAGTTTACTGGCTTCAGGCATGCTTCCTCCAAACACATTGGTGGCGGCTGGTGAAAATTGTTGTAATGCTGTATACAGATGAAAGAGCATGTATAAGTTTGGGGCGAATGCCACAACAATGTTCCTGCAAGCAGTCACTCAAATTTAAGAATTAATTTACTTTGACTTTGCTTGCATCTCTGTTGTATTCACTTCCTGCAAATATGGGACTGACTGAGTTTTATCATATGAATACTCACAGAAAACAAGATTTAAGGTGTCAGGATAGCATATTTGCATCAGAAGTGGTATATTTCATATGGGATGGGATATGGCTTGATGTAATATGGGGACTCAGAGCCCAGGCTCAGAGGCAGTTAAACAAGCTCCACAAGCATTTGACATTTCCCTTGTAAACCAGAGCAATGCAATTACTTTTTGAGAGTATGATGAAAGAAGACTAAATGTAAACTCTGCACCCAGCCAATAAATCTCACAGAAGCCTAATTGGTAGAGGAATGAGGCCTTGAGCTAAGCATGTGTGGCCCAGAAAGGAAAAGTTTTAATTTTTTTATAAAAGTTCCTCAGCTTATTTATCCGCTACCTCTCCAAGAGAGACAAAATCCCAAGGCTTTCCTCAGACCCTTCTCTTAGAAATATACTCATCCATTCAGGGAACAAAAGTGGAACTATGTGACTTGTGACCAATCACAACTAAGAACCACAGAGTATATTTTGAATATCAAGCATCAAACACATGCAGCAAAATGTTCAGGATTAATTTATGCACGAGAAAATAACACACACATACAGCTACAAACCACGATATAGAAACATCACTTGACAAGAGATTACAGTACAGTTTTCTAAAATACAGAATGGAGACTTTACTGGATTAAAGCAAGCTATGTAGAACTCCCACTTCTTCATCCTTGGGAAAACAAAGCAGGAGGGAGAAGACATTGGTCTGGAAAGGTGTTAATTCAGAATCCATAAATAAATTGAATTATAGAGACAAATATCAAAAGAAAAAATCAAATTGAAGTCTGGTATAGATCAGGACTGGAATTTTTCTTTTTACATGCTCTGCCTTGTACAATTAGAAGAGGTTGCATAGCAAGCAAAATGGAAAGTGAGAATATTAAACAAAAGGTAGGTATACAATGGAATGCTCTGGTCTCATGATGTAGTAAAAAAAATTAAAGATTATAATCTGTACCACAAAAAATGTGATACATGAAAGGCGGGTTTATATTAAAGACAATTTATGAGATGGGATTAGTATTATGTTGAATGATAATTGGCATTATAGCCATTCCAGCTGCTAGCACTAACTAGGATCTTTAGAATGTTGGAATTGTCAGAGTTATTGGACAATATGCTAAACTTATTTACCTCCCATGCAATTCATTACCTGCCATGATGTTGCACATAATTCTTTCAACGTAGAATGTGTCCCATTGTTTTTAATATTTATAAACTGTGTTGGACTGATGTAGGGCTGAGACTAGGACGATATCTTTTACCAAGAAGAAATCTTGATATTTTTGATATTCTGATGGAGGCTGAGGGCCAGATTCTCCTCTCTCTTTATAATGGTGTAAAACGAGAGTAATGCCACTGATATCAATGGTGAAGCTGCACTGATGTAAAGCCAGAAGTAAGTGAGTACAAAATTAGGCCCTAAAATCATAAGATTCTATTCCATATGCCCTGGATCATTTCAACAACTTAGACAATATTTCTTTGATCTTTTTGCCCCTATTCTGTTTATATTTTTATATAGTTTTAGGCATTCATTTTATACTTTCAACAGATTTTTTTTATTTTTTTTTTGTTTTTCACTTCTATCTGATCATAAGAGCATGATCTCTCTCTCTCTCTCTTTCTCTCCCATTAAACTTGTGTACTTCTTTCTTGTCTTATCTTTTTCATAGGTATGCATAACATGCCTGACTTAAAAAGAACTCTCTATGATCTTTTCCTATTTCATGAATATTAAGGCAGTATATACAAGAAAAGCCTCCATAAAATAAAAAATGAGTGTCTAGTTTTTGGTGATAATTAAAACAAACAAACAAACAAACAAACAAACAAGAAACCATGCAGAAGATCCTCATGCTGATAAGAGGCAAAGATGGCACATGAAAGTAGAAGCATTAGAAAGTCGCATAATGACTATTTGACTTGTTAATAAATAATTATTTACTGAATCCCTCAAGGATATAATTTCTTCCAATAGACCTATACTCACACAGCTATCCTGCACCCTCTGCAGCAGGAAGCAAGAGGTGAGGCATCATAACCAAACAGGATCAACTCTAAAAGAACCCTATTCCGTCAACATGGAGTCCTAGATCAACTTTTTCCCCCTCTATCGAGTTTTGATATATAGTCCTGTCTATTATATTGAAATTACTTCCTCATCCTTGCTCTGAATTGCTAAACATAAAAAAAAAATCTGTGTGAAGTACAAAATACATTCTCTCCTTAAATCATCTTTGTTATCATACTCCTCAGTCAAATCCCTTGTCCCTGTAAAATGCACTGGGCCTACATGTTACACTCGCTTATGCAAACCTTATGAGAATGAGGAAGAAGATTCTGTTGGATTGCATTCAAATATTACAGATATATTTACAAAATGCATATTGTACATATCTTGAGTTGCCTGAGCAATGAAAACAGGCCCATGGATATATTCAAATGATATGCGGAATTAATGCCAAGAAATTTAAATTCTGAAAGCGATTAAAGAATATTTTTCCCTGTTCTTGATTTCAGGTTTCTTGTGGATTTTATATTACCACTAATGAACACAAGTATTCCAATTTCACATGAGCTAGATTTTTACTAGTTTATCCTCATTGTTTTGAATGGAATTATTCTTAATTTGCACAGCTGTTTTTACACAGGCTTAATCTTGTGGGCTGACAATAACTGCTTCTATTACTCTTTTGAACAGTTTGTGAGTTATCTGTAGGAAGCTTCACTTAAAAACAACAACACTCCCCCCACCCAAATAACTCCTTCTATCATCTTTTAAACTTATGAATGATCTTGCCCACATACAGTTAATAATTTGTTTGATCTTACATGTCTTCTTCATGGGCAGAGAATGGAATACAAGCTTAGCAGGGATAGCAAGAGAAGAAGAAATTAAATAAATTTTATCAGGATTGGTAAGAAAAGAAAGCTCAAGTATTACGTTAGTAATGGGATAGATTAGAGCACAAACAGTGTATACATGTAACTATTCAAGTAAGTTCTTAATTTGCTTTAGCAAATAACCCCCTAGGGAGGTAGACTAGATCAGTGGTTCTCAACCTTTCCAGACTCTTATACCCTTTCAGGAGCTTGATTTGTCTTGTGTACCCCAAGTTTCACCTCACTTAAAAACTACTTGCTTCCAAAATCAGACATAACAATACAAGTGTCACAGCATACTGTTACTGAAAAATTGCTTACTTTCTCATTTCTTCTGTATGAAATTTTAATTTCTACTGACTTCATTAGTGCTTTTTATGTAGCCTGTTGTAAAACTAGGCAAATATCTAGATGAGTTGATGTACCCCCTGGAAGATCTCTGTGTACCCCAAAGGGTACATTACCCCTGGTTGAGAACCACTGGACTAGATGGTACATGAATTAATCAAAAAATAGATTTAGAAACGTTCAGCTCTGGTTACTAGACCAAATTTGGCCTACAGAAATAAAAACCTATTAGCAACTTAGAAAAAACAATACCACTAACCGGCATGTTCATTTGCATTCATAGCTAAGCAGCTAAAGACAGAAGGAGTACACCAATATACCTAGTCTTCTTTTCATTAAAAAACCCAGTGTTAAGACATGTCTTAAAGTGTTGCTGAGCTATGGAGATGGGACTCTGGTCTCCGCTATATGCACATTTATGCAAGCACACACCTAAATTGCTTTACACTAGTAGCATTGGATCCCTGAGGATGGAAAGTGCATCTCTGGGGATGTATAGAGGGACTGTGATTGCCCATGGAACTTGCATGAGAGAAACACCTGCACCCACCCTTCTACTGAGGCACAATAAATCAGCACAAGCCCAAAAAATGAGTGGTACTGGCCCAGGAAACACACAAAATTATTTAGCAATGGTGCCAGACTGCACATGTGTAGGAGGGTGGCAAATGCAAAAAGGGCAAGTCTTGTGGGCAATTACATTTCACTGGCCTGAGTTTCCTTTCACTTAGATCAGTTTTATATCAGTGTGACTCCACTGACTTTGATAGTTGCATTTGATTTATATCAGGGCAAGTCAGAAGAGACACAGACATCATGAATAGTCTGTCTTCAGAATTGTGAGTCCATAGCTTTCACAATACTAGCATTTGCCAGTTGTAGAATACCATGTCACGTTCTGCTTCATTACCACTCTGAGCCCATCCTTAGTGCCCTCGCTAAATTCTAAGGGGTCTGTGATGGGAAGTCCATCCCATATAAGGCCTACAGTGGTAAATCAGGCCAATTAACCTATAGGCCACACCTGGTGGAAAGCCAGGGAGAGCTAAGGCCTAATTTGCTGATGAAGTGCAGCTGGGAGAGGAGTGAGGCTGGATTTATAAAGACAGAAAGTTGTTAGCGGAAATGGGCTGCAGGAAAGTAGGGTGCAGTTGCTTCCTGGGAATAGGGAGATGTGTTTGAGGCTACAGGGTTTGATAGTCTGAAGTTACTTCCTGGGAAGAGGGAGTTTGAGCTAGTACACCTGATGCGGGGACCAGAAGCTGTCGGAAGAAGCCCAGGGAAGGAAAGCAGACCACAGTTGCCAGGTATAGGGTTCCTGGACCGGAACCCGAAGTAGTGAGCAAGCCTGGGTTGCCCTACCAGCCACTGGGGAAGTGGTAGCATCAGGTCTGTGCTGAAGAAGACTGCCTGAGACCGTTCATGTGGAAGGACTTTCCCGAGTAGGGGAAACTAGGTAGTGACCTGGCTAGAGGGCCAAGTCATAAAGAGGAGGCTGCAGTTCCTGGAACAATGGAGGGGCTGCAGAGAAAGGAAGAGACAGAATGCGACTGCCAGAAGGGGCATTGGCCTTGCAGAGCTAATCCCCAGAACAGCACGGGTTAGTGGTGAGCAGAGCCCCTGTCACAGGGCCAATTCCATGAGGCGATCAGCACCCTCAACTCTATTACCCTCTTATTGTTCAGTCTCTTCCAAGAAGCGCTGTACTTCACAAGACAAAAAAGGAGGCTGATGAAGAATTAAGCACTGTGCATGTGACACCCCTTCATCCTGCTTTTAGCTAGTATAAAAATACTTCCCACCCCCAGGAAACAATACTTAAAATACACTTGAAACAAGCTGTCATAGACTCAAAATTTCCTTATGAGCTAAGGAAATTCCCCCATTAGGCAGTGACAGACCCAGCACTTCTGAGAAACTACTGTCAGTCTTGACCACAAGCCAGGATATAATGTCAGCCAGGTTTTGTCTTAGGATGTACTGGAGGAAAGAATGTCATGAGAGCCTGTTTCCACCCCCATGCTTAGACCAAGTTCTTGGAGTCCTCTCTGAAACAAAGCAAACCATAGAACCTTCTGAGGTCTCTCATCACTAATTGAACATCACTATATAAATCAGGCAGAGATAATGGAACAATGGGCTGGAGCAATCATCAATGTTGGAGCAAAAATACAGAAAAATTGTCTGAGCATTTGCTAGGATTTTTATAAGTATAATTTACGGAACATTTTCCAGAATATGACAGGGTCTTGTTAAATCCAGACACGTATCCATTCAGCTTGTCTTTTATCATAACAGTGAGTTCATTATAGAACCTTTGCATTGCTGTCATTCAGGTTATGTTAGCATTTTCATTATAAATAATATATACCAAAGGATTACAACATGGCTATAAAAATCCACTTGTTATTGAAACTTGGCTTATGAAGGATTGGCATAAGCACTGCCCAGACACATCTTTTTCCCTCCCTAAATCTGAAAGACAAATAAACGGAGTAATTTGAGTTAGTTATGTGTACAAGAAGACAACTCGTACTATTTTCAAACAGATTTTTGCACTTGTGTAACTCTAAAATTGGCTAGATCTGAACAAAACAGCACAGAGTTCACTTTGATGTCTTTTAGTGGACTAGCTAAAAAAAAAAATGTAGACCTTCCCTTGACAAGGTAAAAAATCTCAGGGAGCCTTTTTATGGACTATATACGCCAAAGGAGCTATAATGCCCACAGAAGTGGGTATTACAGATTTTCCCCCAGCTGCATGGCTCTATGCCAGTACCACTCACAGTAGATGTGTGGGGCAAATAGCCAGGGTACTGCTGAACTGTAGGTATTCCTGTGGGACCAGAGGTAGCTAAGAGCAAAGAAGAATGGCCCTGAGGCTACTCCAGCTTATGGTGCAGATTGGACAGACCCCAACTGGACTGAGCACAGGTGTAGTGCAAATGTGGTTTAAAGCCACACTCACTCCTGCGCTTCACCCCCACTCACTCCTGCGCTGAGCACAAGTCAACCAAAACAGAGAACCAAGGCCATTGGCTTCAAGTAAGAAGGGGATGGTACATCGGAAAGTGTATCAGAACTGTAGGCTGTTTAATAAGGAGTTTTATGGTCCTGCTTGCAGGCTAGAGGAGTTGTGTAGGGGATGTGTGCAACCAGTCTTGAAAAAGTCAGCCTAGATCAAAGGTCAGGCGAGTTGTGCCCCTCTGCCTTAGGAAGCAGTCTTCTTTCTCTCTTTCTGGTTGTGTCTTAAAATATTGGAATCTAAGAAATAAAGTAGTGATACATTGCAACCTTCCAACAAGAGTATAGTACGTTTTTATTTAACTCCTCTGTTTGTATGCCATGATCATAACAGAGGGACAGATCAGGCCTCTTGTCCTTTAGGTCATAGGCAAACACAAAAAGATCTAGACTATATATACATATGCAAGGTGTTGCCTCATGTAGTCAAAGCCAGATTCTGTCTCCTAGATCCATGTGCAACTCTCCATCTGCCTATGCAAAAGGAAAGATTTTCCATCTTTTTAGCACCTGTAATAGCATATGCCCAAGATGCTAATGAGGACATGTTGCCAGGGAATCAATTGGTCCCAGAATCATTGAGGAGGCACAGAGTTTCAGAGCAGATGACCCTGGCCCCCAGCAGATCTCAGAGAGCCTCAGGATGTGCAAATGCAGTTGAAAGCTACTTTCCCCTTTCCCCCCAAACTCTTACTTGTTCTATGGTAACAAGCTCCCCAGCCCCCACCCCACCCCACCACATACCTCTAGTGATATGAGGGAAACCTCCCTGAATTGCTTTTCCCCTGGTCACTTACACAGATTTTTCCAGAGAAGGGGCAATCTGTCCCCATATGCAGATCCCAATAGGAGGAAAAAGGTAAACAAAGCCCAGTAAAGCAGTGGACTAGACCTACTTTCTATAGCAGAGGTGACCTTAGGAGTACCCCTTCATGGCCTACCATGGCACTACTCTGCTGCCTCAGTTTCCCTTCAGATCTTAAGTGATCAGCATTTGCTTCCAATGTTGTCTAGTGCTGCAGTGACTTGGCCTTCCAGCTAAATCACACCAAAGTTCCACACCTTCCAGGTATCTAAATTCCAAAACAAATATAATGAACTCAAAAGGAGAGTCTTCCATCCCCGTCCATGGCTGGACACAGCCCTTCTATTCAGAGTCTGTATTTTCTAGTAAGCCTCAACTGAACTCCCTACTTCAGACCTATCTTACATCAGGGAGGCTCTGACAGTCTGCCATCCATCTCAGCATCAACAGGCAAGGCACTGGAAATGAACTCAATCAATGGTCCTGCTTCAAGCTTATGTTCTCTAAGGGAGGCCTCAACTAGCAACAGTCTTTATTCCTGTTCCAGCTAGGCTTCTCTAGTAAGAGCTGGAGGTATGCTCCAATTTCCAGTCAGCTACTCACTGAACTGGGTTTGCCACATTCCAGGCCTGACACCTACATCAGGCATAGCAGAGTGTGGCTGACTGAGCCCACCATAGGCTCTTATTAATTCCTTCTTGGCCAATGTGATATTTGTACATATATGTATTACACTTTCCTTTAAAACTGTGTGGATTGTGGCAAGAGGCAATATCTATCAGAAAAAGAGTATGAGGCTGGGACAGAAGGCAAGTATGAGACAGAGATGAATCTCCATTAAACTGGGAGGGGTAATTTCGGCTGGATTTATGTCAAGTGTTAGAAAGTCCATTTTTGGGAGTTTTCAAAGCTGTGAAGCTGGATCCCTTTGAGTTCTACTGGAGATCAGCGTTGATTGCCAGGGCCGGCTTTAGGAAGTGCAGGGCTCAATTCGAACATTTTCGGCGGGGCCCTGGCAGGGACAACTAAAAAAAAAAAGTGTAAAAAAAAAAGCCTTTCATTTCTTCCATGTATTATTTACTTTCCATAACTATATAAATAATACAATTATATATTTTGTACACTGCATCATATATGCTGTTGATTGCTTATTAATGACCGCCGTCATTAATAAGCAATCAACAGCATATAATAAGCGTCACCCTGCGGGTGTGCACATGTGTGGGTCCCAGCTGCTCCCTGCCCCCCTCATTGAAGCAGGTGTGCAGGGTTACTACCCTGAGAACTGCAGGGCAGCCAGTGGACATGGGGCTGGTTGGAGGCAGGGCAGGGGCTGACTGGAGGTAGGGTCTAGCTGCAGGCAGGGCAAGGGGTGCAGGGCTGGCTGGCTTCAGGCAGGGCCACAGAGGGATGCAGCAGGGTTTGAGAGGGCTGAAGACAGAGGAGTGCAGAACTGGCTGGCTTCAGGCACAGGAGTGCAGCGGGGTTGGCTGGAGACAGGGCAGGGGGGTTGGGGCTGGGTGTGGGCAGGGTGCGCAGGGCTGGTGCGGGCAGGGGTGTGTGGGGGCTGGCTGGCTTTGGGCAGGGCCACAGGGGTGTGTGGCAGGGGGTGGCTGGAGACAGGGCAGGGGGGTTGGCAGGGGCTGGCTTTGGGCAGGGAGTACAGAGCTGGCTGGGGGCAGAGCTGGCTGGGGGCAGCAGAGGCAGCTGGAGCCCCGGCCCTTTAAATAGCCCCAGAGCCCCCCGCTATCCAAAGGCTATGGGGCCTATTTAAAGGGCCCGGAGCTCCAGCAGGGAGAGCAGGGCTGCAGGGCGGCTTGCTGGGCTCCGGCCGGGAGAGCGGGGCTGCAGGGCGGCTTGCCGCACTCCGGACGGGAAAGCGGGGTTGCAGGGCTGCTTACCGCGCTCCAGCCACGGCTTCAGCTCTCAGTGCGGGGCCTCTTAGGCGCGGGGCCTGATTCCTGGGAATCGGCCGAATCGGCCTAAAGCCGGCCCTGTTGATTGCCATTTGCAGAGCACTTTCCTGCTTCTTTCCTGCACATATTTTTTTTTTTAAGACTCCTGGAAATGCCAAGTTCCAGAGGCCCCATTTTCCCACCACAGGAGACTCCAAGCGATATTTCCCCTAATTCTGAAAATTGCACATATTGAGGCAATCCTGTTCCCACTGAAGTCAATGGGAGTTATGTCACTGACTTCAGTGGTGACAGGATCAGATGTAGCTTGCAGTCGTTGAACTAAATTATCTTTTGCTCTTATGATGTTCTTGGAACTTTATAACTCTGTTCCACTCTAATCTGGATAGAACTTTTATAGAGAGAAATTCCAATTCAAACCTGTCCCTAGGTTTCATTAGTACAGCTTTCTGCTTTGATCTTTTTATCTCTTTTAATCATGAAGTCTGAATGATCATCCCCATGCTGGAACACCGTGAATCCCTGCTCCCCTTTCCCACAGCTTAGTGAAGAAAAGACAATTCTTGGCTGCTTGACATTTTTAGCTTTATATAAATGTTCCAACAAAAGGGAGCAGCTATATCTTTATGTTGTTTTGCATTTTTCAGTCTTTATCTTTGGTACTTGACTAAGATGACTGCAGCTCTTACATCCAGCTTATAGAATTCTTGGTAGTCCAAAAATGTGTGCATTACTGTGATGCTGTATGATTGATATATGATCATTTATATCAATGATATCCTTCTATCATCTCTACCGTTACACAATTGCAACAAATCTTGTACAAAGCACATCAGTGGAGAAGTTATAATTTGCTAAGTATGATTATCCTGGTTATATGCATGTATTGTTTTTGAATCTAAAGTTCTGAATGTTGATCATATACCCGTATCACCATTGTGTTTGTTCCTGGGGTAACACCCACAAGGTACTTTACATCCAGTCTATCCAGCACATTGTGAATGAACTATTCAAGTTGATGGCCCATCAAAGACCCTTAACTCTCACAGTGGGCCATAGAAGAAACTCATTCCACCCAGATATCTCTTCCTGCAGACACTTCAGATGCCAGTGGGACAATGGCTATCCCCTGTGAGTCATCAAGCCATGTGAGGATATATGATATGCTCACGTGACCCTGGACTCCATCTTGCACTGGTAACTTTCCACCACAGAGTCTGTGAGCTATGTTTTGAACCAGTACATTTCCGGGCACATGGCAAAGAGTATAAAAAACTCCTGAAATAACTCTATGTTGCCTCTTTCCTTCTCTAATTCTCTGGACTTACAACTAAACCCAGGGTTGTGAGTTCAATCCTTGACGGGGCCACTGAGGGAACTGAGGCAAAATCAGTACTTGGTCCTGCTAGTGAAGGCGGGGGCTGAACTCGATGACCCTTTGGGTCCCTTCCAGTTCTAGGAGATAGGATATCTCCATTAAAAAAAAAAGGAGCATATTTGAACTATGGACTGATGAACTTCCAAAGATTGGAAGGTCATACCGGACAACTTTACAAGCCAGCAGTCTGATAACATCAGTGCTATAAACATGATATAAGAACATTGCCACCATTGAATGTATATTATCTAGTCACCATTTTAACTCTCTTCTTCTTTTCAGTATTAATGAGCCTTTAGATTTTAGTTACAAAAGGACTGGCAGCAGTGGGATTATTGGGTAAGATCTGAGTTATATATTGACCTGGCTGTGTGGCTGATCTCTTGAGATCAGAAGAACCATTTGTTTGATGAAATTGGTTTTCAATAACTAGTCATCATAAATTTTAGCGTTTGGGTGGTGAATTACGGGCTCGAATGCCTAAGGAGACTGCAATTTTGCCTCTTTGTTAACTAGTGTGGTGAGACAGAAGTTTACTTTTTTTACTGGCTTGGTATAATATCATGATAAGATAATCACCTGTGCGGGGTGAGTCTGACCTATTTTTCATCCATTTGTCCTGAATCTGGAATTCTCAGCTGTGACTCACTGAGGCACAGTGACAATTACCTAAAAAAAGCACCCGTTGTCTACACACAGTCAATTTATTTCACTACATTTGAGAAGGATTTTTGCAACATATAGTGCATTTGGCCTCATTAAATAACTATACAATAAACCAGAAGGAGCCAGTTCCAGCCCATTATATGAGTGATAAACAGTTTTAAAAACATGGCCTAATTAAATAATTACTCAACAGACCACAACAACTCTGATCCATCATGTAGCTAATGTGCAATTTTCAAAAACTACCTAATTAAAGTAATTACCCAATAGAACTGATGGCTCTAAATGAGCACTTATTTTCTTGGGGTACTTGGTGCTTGCATTAAAACAATCTGATTACATAATTTCTTACAGAAGTTATTCTGATCTATATGTAAATAACATGCTTCTGTTTCTCTCACTTTTACTGCTTTTACATTGGTGTAAGTACACCTACTTCATTAGAGTTGCCTGTGAAATAAACTGGGATGGGGATGTAGGTTCTTCGAGCCCCCATGCAAACAACAGGGACAATCTAGCTCAATATAACTCTTCCATTTTTTCTTTTTTTTTTTTCCTTTTTGTTTTTTGTTTTCCATTTTTAACGTAACACTTTTATCACCCCCTCTCGTCACTTTCAATAAGCATTATATCAGCTACTCACTAAGGAGCACAGAGAAACAACTTGGCTGACTGCCTTAATGGGAAGTTTTCTGAACTAGGAACAGGCTTCTTGAATTTTTCACCCTGTCAATGTACAAATTAATCTGTGCATGTAAAGGCCAAAATTTTCAAACCTGGATGCACTTCGGTTGAGATATTCAGTGTTGTGTAGGAGGGTTAGAAACATGGTTAAAATTCTCAAAAAAGCACCTACACGACTTAGGAGCCTAAATCTCATTTAGGAACTTAGGAGCTGGACAATATTTTTCAGATGAATAGTTTAGCTTTACACAGGTGCTCTAACAGAGAAGGAGAGCTAATAACTGATGACATCTAGAAAGCTGAGGTGCTTAATGTCTATTTTGCTTCAGTCTTCACTAAAAAGGTTAATGGGTTAAAGATTCTCAATACAAATAATATTAACAACAAGGGGGAAGGAACACAAGCCAAAATAGGGAAAGAACAGGTTAAAGAATATTTAGATAATTTAAATGTATTCAAGTGGGTGGGGCCTGATGAAATTCACCCAAGGGTACTTAAGGAACTAGCTGAAGGAATCTTGGAACCATTAGCAATTATCTTCAAGAACTCGTAGAAGACAGGTTTGGTCCCAGAGGACTGGAGAAGGTCAAACATAGTACCTTTCTTAACAAGGGGGAACAAAGAGGAGCCTGGGAATTATAGACCTATCAACCTAACTTCAATACCTAGAAAGATACTGGAAAAAATTATTAAACAATCAATTTGTAAACATCTAGAGGATAATAGGATTATAAGGAATGTCCAGTATGGATTTGTCAAGAACAAATCATGCCAAGTCAACCTATTTTCCTCCTTCAACAGAGTTACTGGCCTACTAGATAGGAAAGAAGCAGTAGATGTGACATATCTTGATTTTAATTAAGACTTTTGATACACTCCCATTTGACATTCTCATGAGTGAACAGGGTAACTGTGGTCTAGATGAATTTACTATAAGATGGGTGCATAGTGGTTTAAATACCATATTCAAAGAGCAATTATCAATTGGTTGCTGTCAAACAGAGAAGGTGTATTTAGTGGGGTCCCCCACAGGTCAGTCCCAAGTCTGCTATTATTCAATGTTTTTATTAATGACTTGGATAGTGGGGAGTATTCCTATAAAATTTACAGATAACATCAAACAGGGAGGGGTTTCAATCACTTTGGAGGACAGGATTAGAATTCAAAATGACCTTGACAAATCAGAGAATTGGTCTGAATTCAACATGATGAAATTCAGTCAAGGTAAGTGCAAAGCACTTCACTTAGGAAGGAAAAATCAAATGCCCAACTGCAAAATGGGGAATAATGGGGTAGGTAGTAGTACTACTGAAAAGGGATCTGGGGTTTATAGTGGATCACAAATTTAATATGAGTCAACAATGCAGTTGCAATAAAGGCTAATATCATGCTGGGGTATCTTAATATGAGTACTGTATGAAAGATATGGGAGATAATTGCCCCGCTCTACTCAGCACTGCTGAGACCTCAGCTGGAGAAGTGTGTCCAGTTCTGGGCATCACACTTTAGGAAAGGAGGATGTGGACAAATTGGAGAGAGTCCAGAGGAAAGCAACAAAAATGATAAAAGATTTTTAAAAACTGACCTAAGGTGAACAGTTAAGAATACAGGGCATGTTTAGTCTTGAGGAAAAAAGACTGAGTGGGGGACTTGATAACAGCCTTCAAATATGTTAAGGGCTGGTACAAAGAGGATGGTGATCAATTGTTCAGATAGGACAAGGAGTCATGGGTTTAATCTGCGGCAAAGGAGATTTGGGTTAGATATTAGAAAAAAATGCCTAACCATAGGTGTAGTCAAGCACGAGAACAGGCTTCTAAAGGAGGTTGTGGAATCTTCATCACTGGAGGGATGTTTTTAAGAACAGGTTAGACAAACACCTGTCAGGGATGATCTAGGTTTATTCAGTGTGGGGAGCTGGACTTGATGACTTCTCAAGGGCCCCTCCAGCTCTACATTTCTATGATTCTATGATTTATTAGCCAAAAAAATGCTTTCTCGTTGACCAATATGATTTGCAAATTCGCACTGAATTTCGCAAATAGTTTTCGATTACTTTTTTTTTTAAAGTTAAACCATTTTGTTTTGACATTTTTCAAATGAATGTTTTGACTTTTTGTTTTGAGAAGACATTTTGTTAAGAAATTCAATGAGATCTATTTCAATAAACAAACACAAACTAAAAAAGCATAGAAAAACTCCAAAACGTGAGGATAAAACAAAATTTGTTTCAGTTCAAACCAAAATGTTTTGCTTGACCCTAAAATGATTTGTTTCTTTGTTTGTTTGTTTCAATGAGAAAAAAACAAAAATGTTCCTTTCAGGTTGACCCAAAATGACATTTTTTTTCAGTTCAGCCACCAAACAGAAAAAATCATTATTTGCTCAGTTCTTCTTAGGAGCCTAAGTTCAGGGCTACACCTGGTGCACTTTGCTGATACAGCTATGCTGCTATACTATTCCAGCAAAGTATTCCTAGTGTGGAAGCAGTAAACTCCAGCAAAACTGTGTTTTTGCTAGCATGGTGTATTCTAGCCCCTGCCACGCCCTTCCTTCCCCCCATTTAAACCAAGCGATACCATCAAATGTGCAGTTTTGCCAGAATAACTGTATTTACCCAAGGGGCTTTTTCCTAGCACAGCTATTTCATTCCCAAATCACACTCCTGACTGACATAGCTAAGCCAGCAAGAGTTTGTGGTGTAGTGCAGCCAAAGTCTCATGAAAAGATCCATGGGACATAGGCTCTTAAGTCACTTAGGCACTTTTGAAATCTTTACCCACCTACAGGGCTGGCTCCAGGGTTTTTGCCACCCCAAGTTGCGGGTGGGGGGGAGCCACAATCTTCTTTGGCAGCCCGTCCTTCTCTCCGAAAAAGACCAAGAGACCTGCTACCGAATTGCTGCCGAAGACCCTGACGTGCCGCCCCTTCCCCTTGGCCGCCCCAAGCACCTGCTTGCTGAGCTGGTGCCTGGAGCCGGACCTGCCCACCCATCTTCCATTTAATTGAATAGCTATTGAATTTGATATTGATAGTTGATGGTTTTGGAATTTGTGACCCAAACTTTTCATGACAAATTTTGAAAAATTTTCACCAAAAAATGTATTATTTTTCACCTAGCTCAATCAATGGAACATATATCCAAATCCTATTGATGGCTTTGAGATCTCAATCCTTAATTCCTATTTAGATGTCTAAATAGAAACAGCCTGATTTTTAGTCACCAAGCATGTATAACTTCCCTTTGACTTCAGTTATAGCGCCACATTAGACCACCTTTAGTTAGAGGCCCAAAGAGGGCTTTAGTTGTCCAACTATAGGCATGCAAGTGTTAAAATTGTGGGCTGACCTTCTAGGTGACCTGTTTAACTTACTGAAGCTCTTCGTACTGGTAGCTAAAACTAACACTGGCAGTGACATGCTAGGCACATGTAGATACATGCTGCAGTGAAAAGCAGGCTATATGTTCACTGTGGTACTGCTGGGAGCTGCTGGAGCCTTTCACTGTTGCCTTCCTTATTCCAGAGTCCTTCCCCACTGCTGGAGTGTTTCACAATGGCAAGGGAAGACTCCAGGAGCAGCAGGCAGTGGGACACTACACTGCTAAAAATAGTATTGTAGACATGAGAGGTCCTGCTTGGGCATGTGGAGAGCCGTGCTTGGTGTATACTCTAGGGTTCTGGCATGTCTGTACTCTGTTTGCTGAAGCAGTGCCTCACCATGTGTAACCCCTTTGAGTTTAGAGAGCATGGCCCCTTAAATCTTTTTCCTAGGGGGAAGGGGGAGAGTAAAAAAAAAAGGAGGGAAACTCTGGAGCTCGGAGGGAGAGACAGGCAGCAGCCCGCAGGCCCTCGCAAAGGAAGCAGCAGAGAACCTGCCTGAAGCCTTGGAAGCCCAGGACAGCCGATCAGGGTCAGCGGAGGACAGAAGCCAGGAGGTCACTGTGCCGGGGGGACTCGCCCGAGAAGGACAGGCCAGAGCTGGACCCAGTATCACGGCTGCCCAGAGCTGCATGGGACTGTGAGTACTGGGGCTTGTGACTCTGCATTGGGAACAAGGAGGGAGGCTGCTAGATAGTTAAGTGGGGAGGTGGTCGCTCTGGGTGGCTTTGCAGCAAGCGGCAGAAGAGGGCACCGGAGGGGTTTGTTGGGAAAAGTTCACTGGCGCCAAAGATGAGCAGGAGCCCCGAAGACTCACCACTGGACTGGACCTTTGCTCAGGACTCCTGAACTCTGTGTGCAGACACATTGCTTGGTGTCTGCCCTTCCAGACTGTGCTACCACTGAGCCTGTGGGGCCTTGGTTTGGATGCAGCCCTGTTTTACTGCTCTCTCTATATCTCTCCTCATTTTATTTCTCCTCTCATCCTTCTGTAAATAAATATTTCCCTTTCTTATATCCATTGTACGTCTCCTGTGGGTGGGTGAGTGGGTGTGTTCCCTCTGTGGGGGTTGGAACAGGTGCTCTTGGTGTAGAAGGGATTTCTCCTGCTGCATTCCTGTGTGCGCCATCTCTTGGCCACAGATGCCTGCAGAGCAGACTCCATCTTGGCCACGAGGGCGCTACAGTTACATATGCACTGCTATTTATACCCCATGTTAGCTGGGTATGCAGTTTCTGTACTCAATACATCACCATAAGTGTTGACATACCTTAAAAGGCTTTCGTTATTCATTGTTCTGTTTCTCTCATCATAATGCAGTTAGTAACATCAGGGGTATTCTTGTAATGACCTAACTGACTTTGCAAACATAATGTGAACTAACCAAATAGTCTTCTAGCCAAGGCAGAGTGAAATCCTTAGGCCTGGTCCACACTGCCACTTTACAGCACTGCAACTGTCTCGCTCAGGCATGCGAAAAAACACTCCACTGAAAACTGTAAGTTTCAGTGCTGTAATGTGGCAGTGTAGACAGTGCACCAGCCCTGGGAGCCGCGCTCCCAGCACTAGTAGCTACTCCCCTTGTGGGGGTGGGGATTTTACAGTGCGGGGAGAGCTCTCTCCCCGCGCTGGTGCCATGACTACACAGCCACATTAAAGCGCTGCTGCTACTTCTAGTTCTTACAAGAGTAACAGCTCTGCTGCCAGTAACAATGAGAAGACATCCCACTTCATGCCAGGCAATTCATATAGCTTCACAGAAACACACACAAAAACAGATCCATTAAAATATTGTCAATTTCCAGGATTTTTCCCTTGCTAAAGATGATCCCAAATGACAATATGCCAAAGGAAACAATTTCATTTCAGGGTGGAAAAAAAGCCACATTAGTTAATGCAAAGCTCATCCTTGTTTTTACAGTAACTGCTCATGAGATGATAAAATTCCAGTGCAGCAGATCTTCAAATGTTAATATTTCACAAACCAAAAAAAGCATCCTGGTATGATCCAAGTTTGGCTTATTTTACACAGAACTGTTTTTTCTTTTTCTTTTTTTAATCTATTTAGCCAAAGGTGAAATCAAACCAGATTTTCTCCAAAAGACCAAACTTCAGTGTACTTTCTAATACTAAGGTTTCTGTGACTTATTTATTTATTCATTCAATTATTAATTATGGTATTAGCATAGAGTCTAGAAACCCTGGTCATAGACCAGGACCACATTGTCTAGGCACTGTACAAACACAGATGAAAACAACGGTTTCTTATACTATAGCCAACACCATGGTATATGAGCATCTTCCAGAGATAAGAATAACAGCCATAATTTCTGTCCTGCTGTAGTTCATTGGTATTGGTGTTAAAAAAGACAATGTGTTTGTCAAAAGTATGTGCAGTTGCTATTTTAGAATTTGGGAAGTCTTCATAAATGTTTAATAGAATTTAAGACTCTGTCATGAGCTGCTTTACGCTTTTGGGTAAGGAAGCAAGGGGGCATACAGTTCTCCCTTGCATGGAGGAGAGAGCAGCTGACAGGACATCATGATCCTTCATTCTCTTCAATGTGGATGAGCAGTGCTGTGATTGGGAGGAGCCTTGGCTTTGCTCATCACAACACACCATCCAGCAAAGCTGAGCAGATGCAGTAGAGGAAGTCAGCGACACTATAGTTAAGCCTACTTCTCTAGAGTAAGGATAAAATAGATAATTTTGGTCCCTGCTCTGCTCTTAGGATATTGCAACTAGGTGCTGCCTCTTCTTCAGAGCTTGTGGAAACTCCACAATGTAGCCCTTAATCAATATCTAGACAATTAAATAAACATCTCAGTGCAGATCTTTTGGCCCTTGTCAGTACCTGCCCTGTTTTCTATTTCATAGAGGTGGTTGTATTTCTGCTGAAAGTCTTCCTACAATAACAACCTACAACACTTTCCTTCCAAGGATTGTTTTCTACTACCAGTCATTTTATAAAAATATCATAGCTGCATAAGTGTACTGTTAAGCAACTAGGGGCCAAATTCTCCTCTCATTTACACGGATGCAACCTGTGACAGTCTGTATCACCATGTTCACCCCTTTTACAAGACTATGATAAATTTTGATATGATAAAGTATGCCTTCTGAGGTAACATTTGAAAACTCATAATTTGCTGATAATTATTGTCCTGGGAAAATATGTGTAGCAACACTGGATGTAAAGTTATAAGACTCTAATGTATGACATTACTAAGGGCTGGTGTTCACTACAGGGAGATCAACATGGCTGAAATCAATGAAGCAGGGATCAATTTAGTGGGTCTAGTGAAGACCTGCTACATCAATGGCTGAGCACTCTCCAGTCAACCCCACTATTCCAGCTCTTCCAAGAAGAGTAAAGTGAGTGAGCATGAGAGCATCTCCCATCAACACAATGCAGTGAAAACACAGGGGTAAATCAACCTATGCTAACTCCAGCTATGTTATTAATGTAGTTGGAGTAGCATAATTTAGGTCAATTTCCCCTATACTGTAAGCAAGGAGGGAGAGATAGCTTAGTGGTTTGAGCACTGGCCTGCTAAACCCAGAGTTGTGAGTTCAATCCTTGAGGGGACAATTTAGGGATCTGGGGCAAAAATCTGTCTGGGGATTGGTCCTGCTTTGAGCAGGGGGTTGAACTAGATAACCTCTTGAGGGTCCTTCCAACCTTGATATTCTAATTCAGCCAGTAAGACATGTTCTAAGTTTAGAAAAGCAGCCACAAACCAGTTCCTCAGAAACAAAAGGCAAACTGATGCCTCAGCCAGGTGTCAATTAAATCAAATAGACCATCATCTGATTAAGTGGCCATTCTTTGGCAAGAAAAAGGGTGTGAGAAAGAAATTTACATATTGGCAAAGAACATAAGAGCAACTGTACTGGCTCAGACCAAAGGTCCATTTAACCCAGTATCCTGTCTTCCAACAGTGGCAAATGCCAGGTGCCCCACAGGGAATGAACAGAACAGATAATCATCAAGTGATCCATCCCCATTCCAAAGAGCTGGAGGTTCCCATCCCCACAAACCTTCAGTCTCTTGAACCCCTGTGACACATGGCCAGAAAGGATTAAGCATCCTACAGGATAAATGACCCAAAGTTAACCTTTAGGGACATATTGATACTTTCTGTGTTTACATACATATTGTTAGAGGTTAAAAATGTGACCAAACTGTTCCTATCTATGCTGTATTCTGTTAATTCAGAGATCAAAAGATCTTAACATTTAAATGAAATGTAAATACGATATCACTGTATTGATTTCTCTTTGAAGTATATGGCAAATCACCTACAAATGGTGAAAAACAGGCAATTGCCTTATGTTAATCTGTGTACCTAATTATTAGTGATGCTTAGAAAATGGATCTACTTTAAAGTCTCAGTGATTGCCTGAGGATTCTGAGCTGTCAAGAAAAGACCTGGAACTGTATTAAAAAACCCTGATCCTTTTCATCTCGGATTTGCTATGCAGGGGAAGCTTGAGTCGGAAGACTGAGATCTCCAGTCCCATCTGGATTACCCTGGATGTGAACATTGGACTGAATCTATGAACTAATTCTAAGAACTCTTTGCAATTCTAAAACTCACCATCTCTACTATGAAACTAATCTCAGAACTGTACTCATGTCTGTATGTATACTGATCTTTTAACCAATAATCTAGCTTTTCTTTTTTAATAATTTTAGTTTAGTTAATAAGAATTGGCTGTAAACATGTATTTGGGTAAGATCTGAAATAGTCATTAACTTGGAAGGTAATGTGTCTGATCATTTGGGATTTGGAGAACTTTCTAATATGATGAATACAATTTTCAGTAATCCTCGTCATATTTGACTTGGGTGTCTGGGTGGAAGCCCAAGGTTGGGTTGCTAAAAGGAACTGTGTTGGTTTCTGTGAAAACAACAAGGTATTATAGAAGCTATTTTGTGCTGGCTTGGTAAATCTAAATATTGGAATATCCACCAGTTTGGGGGATTGTCTTCCCCATTCTTTGCAGTTTGCCCTAATTGAGTAGCCTCTGTGTGCCCCTCCACCCCCAATGTCACAACCCCCTTTGGAGAGGACTCTCAAAGTAGAGGGAAAAAAAGTATAAGAATGGGGAGCAGATGCCCCAAATGCTTCCTTCCTTTCTCTCAACCCCCAGCAGCCACCTAAGGAACAAAGAAACATCTTAGAACTGAGGGAGGGCTCTACCCAAAAGGAATTCATAGCTCAGTGGTTTGAGCATTAGTCTCCTAAACCCAGAGTTGTGAGTTCAATCCTTGAAGGGGCCATCTGGGGATTGGCTTTGCTTTGAGCAGGGGGTTGGACTAGATAACCTCCTGAGGGTTCTTCCAACCTTGATATTCTAACTCAGCCAGTAAGACTCTGAGGAATGTGGTGAGAGAGACTTTTCTTTTGAATTCACTGAGCTTGTTAAATTAGGTATTAGTTGTGTTTATTTTCTTGTAACCAACTCTGACTTTTATGCCTCATTACTTGTAATCACTTAAAATCTATCTTTTTGTAGTTAATAAACTTGTTTTATTGTTTTATCTAAACCATCGTGCTTAGATTGAATTGTTTGGCAAGAAAAAGGGTGCTTAGATTGAATTGTTTGGGGAAATTCCATTTACAATAACAGGATTTGTGCATATCATATCATTAATAAAATGACATACTTTATATAAGCTTTGTTGTCCAGGAGAGCTGGTCAGTACTAGATGCACATTTCTGGGAGAAGATATGGGACTGGGAAATTGCTGGCATTGCTCTGCAATGTATTTCAAGGGTGGCTGGCTGTAGCATTCTTACAGTATAGCTGGGAGTAATTTACATGCTGGAGGATCTCAGAGCAAAGCAGTTTAAAAGGCACCTCAAGTTGGAGAATAGAGGGGACATAGCTGTTCAACAGTCCAGATTGTACCCTGGGTAATGTCACACAACCCTACTGACATCAAAGCATGTATATGAAGTATAGAGGTAATGACTTAAAGTGTAATATGCTGAACGATTTTCAAGGTTTATGGATATGGATTTTGCTATACTATATTGTACAAGCCTGTCTGGCACAAGTGCAATGCACAATCTTCTTTCCTTGCATTTTTTGAACCCTAGTGATACTGGCATCAAGATCCTAATCCAGCAAAAGCACTGAAATGTGTGTTTACCTTTTACAGAGGCCACTCTAGTCTAGGCAGACTAAGCAGCTTCCAAAGGCAAAAGATTTTGGGGAAGCTGCCTAGAATGGCAGATTTGGTCCAACCACCCCCACAGGACAGAAGGTTGGACAGACCAAATCTGCCACTCTAGGCCTGTGAGGAGGGGGATTGGCACACTGAAGTTTTGCCTAGGGCCATAGATTTTATTGAGCGTCCTCTGTACCTTTAAACACATGAGTATTCCCACTGAATTCAATTGGCCTCCTCATGTTAAGCACATGCTTAAAAGCATTTCTGGACTGAGACCAAATTTGCCCCCTGAACTCCTGAGGTTACTGACTCATTTTCTGCATGGAGGGAGTTGGAAAATTGAAGGGAACAGCAGACTTTGATGGCTGAGTTTGCATCCCATGACCTTTCTTTGATTTGCCCACTGTTTCCTCTCCCTGGGGATATATGATGCCAGCCAGGAACAGACAACATTCCTCATCCTTAGTCAGTGATTGCCACTCCTTGTCCTGCCAACCCGCCCTTTGCTGATTTTGTATCTTTTGTTTATGTGATTTAAGCCATTCTTCACTCCCTTGTACTTTGTTTCTTTACAGCAATGCAAAGTGGATGTAAAATGTCACTCGGTTAGAATGGGGGCATTTTATATACACTTTGCACACATCCAGATGAATACACAAGGTGCAAGATAGTGGTGAATCAATCCCAACATCTTTGCTTATGTTAAAGTGATATTAGATTCTGGTTACAAACTGTTTTTAGTCAAATAAATGTCATTATACAACATTATAGGTACACAGGATGCTTTACATTACTTAGGGCAAATAAAGAGACCAGGTGGGTGGGATAATATTTTTTATTGGACCAACTTCTCTTGGTAAGATTGATAAGCTTTCAAACTTACACAGAAGTCTTGGTTAGTCCAATAAAAGATACTACCTTGCCCACCTTGTCTCTCTAATATCCTGGGACCAACACAGTTACAACAATGCAGTAGTAGTGTAAATAACACAGAGTTGGTTTTACAAAGTGGTGTGTAGCAGGGTGCTAGTGCAAAAACACCTACTTAGCCCCAGCCCAGTCAGCTCCAATCAGGTGAAACAGATTGGGGATGATGGAAAAGGCCTGATGTCAGCATGAGGATTGGCAACATCTGCTGGCCTGACAAGCCAAGCGCTATAAAGGCTGGGAGGGAGCCAGAAGGCAGTGGGAAGCTAGGGACAAATCAGTCAGGGAGGGAACTGGAGGCCTCCTAGCCGAAGGCTGACTGCCTATAAAGGAGGTGACTATTCCTGTAAAGCATGTATATTGATAGACACTAGTGGTGGGAGAACTTAAAGTAAATAAAGACACAGGTGTTGCATGACCCTGAAGCCTCTCTGAGCCTTATTGGGGGCGGCAAGAGAGCCTCAGAAAGAGGGGTGGGTCGTAGATCCTGTTGCAAGTTGTATAATTCAGGAAGGAGCATAGGAGACTGAATTGGATAATTAAGTATGCTGTGTATTCCAAAATACAGGGCAAGATACTGGCCCCATTGATGTCAATGGCAAAACTCCCATAGACTATAATAAGAGCAGAATTTCACACCTAAGATGCAATTTGTGGGATTCTCCATTCATTTGGAAACATCTTCATGAAAAATATATATTTGAGATCCCTTTGTCTCTTCATACTGAGTAATCAGAGTGCAAGCTTTGAGGACTGCATAATATCAGAAAAAATAATTCCACATACTAAGTTATTTCTCCTTCCTTTCCCAAGTTACACCCACAGTCACGATGGCATAATCTACAAATGAAGTAACTGTACTGCTGAAAACCATTGGAAGAATGTCATCTACATTGTCATCCATGCTAATGGAGCTACAAGCCAAAGGACAGAAAATTTGGGGCTCCACCTACGCTGCATCCTTCTTTGCCTCAGGAAAGAAGCTCTTGGTTCATTCTCTCAGTCTCGTAGCTACTTGCCTCTTCTTATTTATGAGTATTCATGCAAAATGTAGTAGCTGGTTAGCTACAAGCGTGGGCAAAAATAAAGTCTGCATGAATATTCTATGAGGAATGAACAGTCTCTCACAAACAAACTCAAAGAAGGAATGATGAGTAGTGATTTGTATGGTTCACCAGCTGATGGGCATTAACAACTTCAAGTTCTTCGAAGGTGTTTTTTTTTCCCCAATTAGAAAGTAAAAGAATTGTAACTGAGGAAGAGTTTGATTTGAATTCCTTGATCTCATTTGTACATCAAAGATCCAGCCCATCCTTTCACAAGATAAAGGTTCTTTGAAGCACTTCAGGGATGGTTAAGACATGGCCTTAGGTAAAAAGTGTGTGAGATAGACTCCTGGGTGCCTTTATCTTTTATATTAAATAATCATAATACCAAAGGTGTGTGTCTCTTGGGGTCCGGAAGGGATTGGTTCCTAACCCAACACTATTTAATATTTTTATAAGTGAAGAAAACATAAAATCACCACTGATAAAATTTGCAGATGACACACAAATTGGGGAAGAGATAAATAATTAAGAAGACAGGTTACCAGTATAGAGTGATCTGAATCGATTTGTAAGTTGGGTACAGCCAAACAATATGCATTTCAGTACAGCCAAGCACAAGGTCATACAACTAGGACAAAAAACGTCAATCCCACAAACAGAATGGGGGACTTGATCCTGGGAAGCAGTGACTCTGACAAAGATTTGGGGATTTTAGTGCCAAACATGAGCTTCCAATGTGATCCTGTGGCCAAAAGGGCTAATATGATTCTTGGATGCGTAAACAGGTCAATATCGTGCAGGAGTAAAGAGGTTATATAACCTCTGATGCAACTGCTGTTGGAAGACTGTGCCCCAGTTCTGGTGTCCACACTTCAAGAAGGACATTGAAAAATTGTAGAGGGTTCAGAGAAGTGCCATGAGAATACTTCAAGGATTGGAAAACACACCTTATAGTGAGAGACTCAAAGTATGTCTATACTGCCAAAAAAAAACAACAAACCATGGCAGCGAGTCTCAGAGCCTAGGTCTACACATTTGGACTCAAGCTATGGCACTAAAAATAGCAGTGTCGATATTCCCACTTGAACTGGAGCTTGGGCTCCCCTTTCTGGGTTTCAAGCTCCAGCTCAAGTGCAAATATCTACACTGCTCTTTTCAAGCCTGAGTCTGTAGACCTTGGTGTTGTGGGTGTTTTTTTTTTCAGATGAGACATAGGCTCAACAAATTCAATACATTTATCTTATCCAAGAGAAAACTAAGAGGTGACTTGATCACAGGCTGTACATTCCTACATGGGGAACAGAAATTTGATTTTAAGGGTGTTTTAATCTAGCAGACAAAGGTGTAATAAGAGCTAATGGCTGGAAGAGGAAGCTAGACAAATTCAGATTAGAAATAAGGTGCACATTTTTAATAGTGAGGGTAATTAATGGTTGGAATAACTCACCAAGGGTTTATAGTGGATACTCCATCACTGAAAATCTTTTAAATCAAAATTGATATTTTTCTAACACGAATGCTGTAGTTCAACCACAGTTGTTATGACTGAGGCAGGAAGTAATTCAGGGAATTGGCCTGTGTTACTGTGATGCTCTGTACTTTGGGGAACACCCTACACTGCCATGTTTATCCTCATTATATGATAGTGTGGTATCTAATGCAAAGTTTGTCATGATGGGAGTCTTCAGAAGGCTCATGATGCACTGAGCATTGTTGTTACAGTAATGTTATAGGTTATAATTTCATATATGTAGTTATGAGGCTGAAAATGTATCCTCATGGCTTAAAATAAGCCCAAGTAAAAACTTTCCAAGACAGAAAGGCAGTTCACACCTCATCAGGGAAGGTATGGGACAAACCCAACCCAGCCTCACAGGAACAATGGACACTGGCCTAGGCAGCAACAAAGGATCTGTTAGACTTTGAGTAAGTCACCCCCCACTTCTTTTGGCCAGTTTGGGACTGCGATGAGGTAATGCTTACCTGACTCTGAAAGGGGGGACGGCAAAGCCAAGATGGAAGAAAGAACATGATAAAAGGAAGAGACATTTGCCATGCTTTCTCTCTCTTCCACTTAATCTACAGACACCACAATGAGCAACTGAAGTGCTGATCAAAGGGGACAGTCTGGCTGAAGAGCAACCAGCCAGCCTGTGGTGAGAAGCATTTAAGTTTGTAAGGGCACTGAAAGTGTTAAGATCAGCTTAGAATGCATTTTGCTTTTATTTCATTTGACCAAATCTGACTTCTTGTGCTTTGACTTATAATCACTTAAAATCTATCTTTATAGTTAATACATCTGTTTGTTTATTCTACCTGAAGCAGTGGGTTTGGTTTGAAGCATGTCAGAAACTCCCCTTGGGATAACAAGCCTGGTACATATCAATTTCTTAACTCATTGTTAAATCGATGAACTCATATGAGCTTGCCTTGTCCAGTGGACATAACTGGACACTGCAAGATGGAGGTTCCTAGGTTTGTGTCTGGGACCCAAGATATTGGCTAGTGTCATTTGGTTGCACAATCCAAGGAGCAGCTTCCATGCCAGAGGCTGTGTGCGGGCAGCCCAGGAGTGGGTGTTCTCACAGCAGAGAAGGGTAAGGCTGGCTTCCAGAGTCAAGGATTGGAGTGACCGAGCAGATCACCAGTCCAGATATCACCAGGGGAAAGACACAGTTCTATAGAAGGTGAGACTAGATTATCACAATGGTCACTTCTGGTTTGCAGATCTATGTATTTGTGATGAATTAGCAATCACTGTGGCCCAGATCTCCAGGGAATCGTGTCCTTAAATGTTCATGCACTTTGTTCATGTCCTGCCTAGGCACACAAATCCTTGTGCATCCAAGTAAATCTGGTTTGTGCATGCACATATCTATATGTTCACTCAAATCCACAGCTTGTGCACAATTGCCGAGGGATATACATGTCTAAATTAGTGCACACAAATGGGCATTTACACTTAGGGACAAATCTCTGAAAATTTGGCCAATGAACTCTAACGAGACATACAATTATGCATGTAAATGCTATGTCTACATTGCATTTGGAGTGTGGACTAAAGAGCTGTGAATTGCAGAGATCACCAAAGTGTTGCAGCCTAACTACCCTGTGTGGAGGCTGCTGGCATTAACTAAAAGATATCTAACTTACATTAACATAATACTGCTTGAAAGAGGACTGTGTTAACACCAACAAAGTAACCTTTAGTTTGTGCCAGCAGTGTCCACCCAGGGCATTTAGTTCACATTGCTTTGGTGAGCTCTGCAATTCACTCCCCTGTAGTTCACAGCTCAGCGCACTGTAAACAAGTTCATAGACTTCAAGGTCAGAAGGGACCATTATGATCGTCTAGTCTGACCTCCTGCACAATGCAGGCCACAGAATCTCACCCGTCCACTTCTATAACAAACCTCTAATCTATGTCTGAGTTATTGAAATCCTCAAATTGTAGTTTGAAGACCTCAAGCTACTGAGAATCCTCCAGCAAGTGACCTGTGCCCCATGTTGCAGAGGAAGGCGAAAAACCTCCAATCTGCCCTGGAGGAAAATTCCTTGCCCACCCCAAATATGGCTATCAGTTAAACTCTGAGCATGTGGGCAAGACTCACCAGCCAGCACCCAGGAAAGAATTCTCTGTAGTAACTCAGATCCCATCCCATCTAATATCCCATCACAGACCACTGGGCATACTTACTTACTGATAATCAAAGATCAACTGCCAAATTAATTGCCAGAATTAGGCTATCCCATCATACCATCCCCTCCATAAACTTATCAAGCTTAGTCTTGAAGCCAGATATGTCTTTTGCCCCCACTATTCCCCTTGGAAGGCTGTTCCAGAACTTCACTTCTCTAATGGTTAGAAACCTTCGTCTAATTTCAAGTCTAAACTTCCTACTGTCCAGTTTATGTCCATTTGTTCTTGTGTCCACATTGGTACTAAGCTTAAATAATTCCTCTCCCTCCTTCCCTAATATGATTGCTCTTTATAAATATATCAGAGGGATAAATATCCCCCTCAATCTTCTTTTGGTTAGGCTAAACAAGCCAAGCTCTTTGAGTCTCCTTTCATAAGACAGGTTTTCCATTCCTCGGATCATCCTAATAGTCCGTCTTTGAACCTGTTCCAGTTTGAATTAATCCTTCTTAGACATGGGAGACCAGAACTGCACTCAGTATTCCAGATAAGGTCTCACCAGTGCCTTGTATAATGGTATTAACACCTCCTTATCTTTACTGGAAATACTTCATCTGATGCATCCTAAAACTGCATTAGCTTTCTTCACGGCCAAATCATATTGGCGGCTCATAGTCATCCTGTGATCAACCAATACTCCAAGGTCCTTCTCCTCCTCTGCTACTTCCAGCTGATGTGTTCCAAGTTATAACTCAAATTCTTGTTATTAATCCCTAAATGCATGACCTTGCACTTTTCACTATTAAATTTCATCCTATTACTATTACTCCAGTTTACAAAGTCATCCAGATCTTCCTGTAGGATATCCTAGTCCTTCTCTGTGTTAGCAATACCTCCCAGCATTGTGTCATCTGCAAACTTTATTAGCACATTCCCACTTTTTGTGCCAAGGTCAGTAGTAAAAAGATTAAATAAGATTGGTCCCAAAACTGATCCCCGAGGAACTCCACTAGTAACCTCCTTCCAGCCTCACAGTTCACCTTTCAGTACGACCCGTTTTAGTCTCCCCTTTAACCAGTTCCTTAGCCACCTTTCAATTTTCATATTGATCCCCATCTTTTCCAATTTAACTAATAATTCCCCATGTGGAATCGTATCAAATGCCTTACTGAAATCAAGGTAAATTAGATCCACTGTGTTTGGTCATGGTCTCTATGGCTATGTCTACACGCCAGTTAAAAACCTGACACTGGCCCCTTGTCAGCTGACTCAGACTCACGGGGCTCAGGGTAAGGGGATGTTTAATTGTGGTGCGGACGTTTGAGCTCAGGCTGGAGCCTGGGCTCTGGGACCCTTCCTCCACACAGGGTCCCAGAGCTCAGGCTCCAGCCTGAGCCCAACCACCTATACCGCAATTAAACCCTTAGCCTGAGGTCCTCGAGCCTGAATCAGCTGACGGGGGCTAGCTGCAGGTATTTAACTGCCGTATGAGAGCTGCACTTTGGAATCAACAATGGGGTGTGATCAAAAACTGTTCCCTATTATGGAAATGAAGAGTGGTTCCTGTAAAACTAACAGTGCAGCCTTCTGCTGGACAAAATCCAGGGGCCCTTAGGTAACCCACTTCCCTGTAGTTTTTGTGAGAGGGGACCCACATAGATGGTACCAGTCTTAGGAATGTTATTCTCATATAGCTATGTGTTTGTGAGACTCATTGTGCCAGATATTTCCTTCTTTATATTTATAGGCACTTTCAGTCGTCCATTCAGGGAGCAAAACAATAATTTAGGTCCCCAAAACATCATGAAGTGAACAATTCACTAACAATCCAATTTGCTCCAAGGGGTCATTGAACAATTTTGAATAACAAACTAATCTGTTAAAAAATAAAATCTGTCAGTTTGCAGATAATTTGCAAACAGGGAAAGGAGTGAAATAAATCAAATGAATTATTCACTACAAACAGTTCTCCCAGTTCTCTCTTTTTTTCTCCTGCAAACTACAAAATCAACCATTGCCTTTCTAGGGATTTTATTAGTATGTGGTAGACTTATTGTAGAAAGCAAGTCCACTAGGGAAGCATTATCTTTTACTGGCAATCTGTGATTGCTACTGAAAAATGACCTCTTACTATCAAAATATTAATGTCTTCATCTCAAGAAAGAATTTCAATTGTAAACCACGGATTAAAATTGGATCCCATTTCTCTTTGCACTCTGTGGATATAGAAGTTTCATAATGACCTTATAATTCTAGGTTTTACATGCACCTTGTGCAGTATTACATGATATCTGAAGGTATTATATTTCATAAGGCTATTTTAGGATTTTTGCCATGTGTAATGAAAACTGTAGCCTTAATATGATTTATATCTCCAACATCTTTCTTTTCCTCTAACAGCTAGATCAGGATGGTGTGCAAAGAGAATTCAAATTTTCAGCAATGTTGGAAAGAAACTGTGCTATGTGATTCTTCTCACCAAAGGCAAACTAGTAAGATTTAGTTGGGGTTGGTCCTGCTTTGAGCAGGGGGTTGAACTAGATGACCTCCTGAGGTCTAATCTTCTATGAGGCTATGATTTTATGACTCCTACTCCCAGGGAGTAGTACATTACTCCACACGTACTACCACTGATTTGACAGAGACTATTCACAAAATTAGGTACTGCTCATCCTGAATCAAGCCCAAGTGCAACATAATGCATCAGATTGTTAGCTGGTGTTCATGGGCACAGGTCCATTGATTTCAATGGAGCTACGCAGACTTCCACTAGCTAAGAATCTAGCACAATTCAAAAGAAGATTAAACAATTGCTTTATTTGGATTGTTACTTTCATTACAGTACATAGAACCCTTCATGAACATAAGAGAGGAAGTAAGACTTGATGGAAAAATTACCTCCTGAACAACATCAAGAATATGCACCACATAAGTTTTAGTCTACAGCTTCATTTGCCCCTGCGGAGAATTTCTGCTGAGGAAAAAAAGAAAGAGATAGAGACAAGCTGAACCACAAACTACAGATTCAGTCCCAAATCCAAGGTGTTGGAATCATGGGTTTTGGCTGGGACTCATCCCTATTATAACTAACCCCAAAGGAAAAAGAGAAATAGGTAAGAGTGAAAAGGGCAGAGGCTGGTGGGAGAGATAGTGAGAGAACAGCCCTATATGTGTGAGATGGGGAAGGTGCCTGCTGAGGGCAAATACCGCAGCAAGTGGGATCTGTGCTTGTAGGGTTGCCAAAAATCCCTTACTACAAGGGATGTCCATTATTTTTTAAGCTCTGTACTGTAAGACCGGGAGTTGCTGAGTGCTGCAGAAAGCAGCAAGAAATCCCCCTGGTGAATGTAGGTGAGTACTGCTTACTATTATTATTATTATTATTTTATTATTATTATTATCTGCCTCATCCCTCCTCCTGATGATGATGATAATAATAATAATAATAATAGTAGTAATAATAATAATATCATCATCATCAGTCTCTTATTTTTGAAATACAGTGTTGACAACCCTAGTGCAGACTGAGTAGGTTGAGCCATTAGGGATAGATCTTATCTTGCAAAAAGTCTCATGATTCGTAATGACTCAGTTACCTGTACTGCAGTGGATGTTTTTTTCCCCCCTCATTACCTGTGAAGAGACTAGTTGATTCTAACTGAGAGAGAGGAGGGAGTCAGGGCTTTTCCTTCCAGTGTCTATGCAGAAGTTTTTCAAATAGCATTAAAGCTGCCAGTGTGCCTTTCTTAAGGCATGCTGTAGTTGACTTTTTCAAATGTAACTTGGCTCAGGGGTGAATGAGGTGCTCTGAGCTTTCAAATGAGAGGGAGAAGCTGATTAGAGGACCAAGGTAGCTAGGCTGGGAATACGATTACTATATTTTTAATGCACATATTTAACTTGCTACAAAGAAGAAAACAGTAATGAAAGAAACATTATCCACACAACCAATATAAAAAGCATCTGCTATAACTGGAGAGGGATCCAAGGTAGAAAATTCAAATCCTGTCACAGAGGATCCCTAAAAGTCAGTGATGTTTGGATCCAGTTTTTTGCTTTAGCCCATTATAGGCCCCGATTCAGGAAAGCACGAGTCCCATTAACTTCAAGGGAACATAAGTATACACATAAAGCTGAGCTACAAGCCAAGCTTTTAGGAGTTAAAAAGAATTGTAATGATTGTAAAATCTTGCAATTAGCACCATTGCCTAAGCCCATCAGTGTGGGAGTTAATATTAATGTTGCTGATTTCTTTAACACTCCAACAGTAACAATCTGCGGCACCAAGATTTTAGGTCAACCTCTTTTAAAAAGGATAAATAAGGAATTTCAGTGCCAAATCATTTTGTGAAAACATGCTGTAATGCAACCATGCTTTAAAAAAATAGCATCCCAAGAAATAACAACAAAAAACTGTCTTTGGTGAGTCCACAGCAACTACATTGTAATTTATCATAGATTTCTCCTTCCCCATTTAATCAATGACAACTGATGCTTTTGTGGATTGACATGCCTTCCTTATTTAGGACTAATTCATGCCTCTTCCAAAATGGGTATGGAAACGGCACTGGTATCCTATACCCCTGCACCTATACACTGGAACGCATGTGAACACTGCACACTGAACTTGAATTCACTGAGACTACTCACAGGCTTAAAGTTAAGCATTTGCTGAAGTTCTTAGCCAAACCAGCGCCTCAGTTCTACAAAATAGAGGCATGGCAATATTTTTTCCTGTGGGAAATGTAAAGCTCCTTTGGCTTTTATTACAAGGCTTTTTATTTCTAGTCCATTAACATATTTGCGTAACAGCAGCAGTGTGAAACTGCAGAGTCCACAACCAGCTATTAAATATACAGTGTCAGGAGGAGTCAAATAGAGCTGAGATAATGAGCTTTAGCATTCTGTTAACTCTCTTTCACATGTATCATGAATGAATATCTCTTGCTCAAGCATTAAGCAACTCTCATCAATTCCTCCTTTCCAGAGCATTAGGCACAATAGTAAGGCAATCATAATGGAGAGGACTTAAGACAAATAGTAAACCTCAAGCACAAGCCAATTACAGATGGTAAATGAAAAAGCAATAAATACACAAAAATTTTAGAAAGTGTCAGGTACACTAATTCCTGAGAGAGATAAGGCAAACTCTCAGCTTTTTGAACAAATTTTAGCCAAGGGCAGAATAGGACAGATCTTAAGATCATTCCACTGGTATAAATCCCGAGTAACTCTGTTGAAATCAATGTGTTTACACCAAATTCAAACTATGGTATTGGAGATTAGAATGTAGCCCCATATCTCTGGGAAAATTCATCAAACACACACACATTCCTACTTTTAAACATATGACCCTCAGCTATGTTGTAATGTAAAATATCTGAATTTTCAAAGTTCAGTTGATTCAGTGTCATGCTTCCCTCAAGACAAGAATTTGCACCTGACTACTGTGGCCAAAAAGACTGGAAGGAGCCCAATTTTGTATATTTTAGTCTACACAGGGAAATTGACCAGCATAACAATTGTGGAAAATTATTCCAAAATACAGTCACTTTTATTCTGGAACACACTGTCCACACAAGGAGCTATAGTGGAAAAGCTGGAGCAGAATAATTATTCCACTGTAGCTGTGCTGCTTAATTTCCCCATGTAGACAAGTTCCACAAAGAAATGAAAGGTTTGCAGGATCTATTACTGTGCCTTAAAGCTGTGGCTCTCAACCATTCCAGACTGCTGAACCCCTTTCAGGAGTCTTATTTGTTTTACATACCCAAGTTTCACCTCACTTAAATCTACTGGCTTATAAAATCTGACAAAAAAATACAAAAGTGTCACAGCAAATTATTACTGAAAAATTACTGACTTTATCATCTTTACCATATAATTATATAATTAATCAATTGGAATATAAATATTGTACTTACATTTCAGTGTATAGCTTATAGAGCAGTATAAACAAGTTGTTGTCTGAATGAAATTTGAGTTTGTACTGACTTTGCTAGTGCTTTTTATGTAACCTGTTGTAAAAGTAGGCAATCTCGATATCTAGCTGAGTTGCTGTACCTCGTGGAAGATCTCTTTGTACCCCCAGGCTCACACTGCCTTAAAGAAACAAAACAATGTGTCTGCACTCCCATCTACTCATGACAATATGTGCTTTCAATCTATGTAAAAGTGATCTCTCTAAATAGAACAAGAGAGACCAGGGGGGTGAGGGCCAACTCTTCTTCAGGTCAAGCTCCACGTAAGCTAGAAAGCTTGTCCCTCTCATGAACCAAAGTTGGTCGAATAAAAGATATACTTCACCCACATTGTGTCTGTAATATCTGGGGACTGACACAGCTACCACACCTCATACTCTCTAAAAGTATGCATATAAGAAAATGTTAGGCTCCTTAGTATTGCAATGAAATATAGGAATGATTTTCCTGTGCAAAATGATCAGAGGAACTATCTAAATTATTATTTTGTTAAATGTTTTGGGACATCTTGAGTACAGAAGTCACAGTATAATTTTATCCTATTAGCAGCCAAAAATCATGTTGCTATTGCTTGGCGATTGCCTTCTAGGATATGTGATATTTTTAAAAGATTCATGTCCAATTACTATATCTTTGTTACTCTCACTGATTCACCCTGTTTCATTATCTTCTCCTAATAGAAGTTCAAACAGGTTTAATAAAAACTGTAGTCACCTTTAACATAGAGATGAAGGATTTTCCACAGATGCTCAAATCTAATTCTAGACTTAATTTACTAGCAATTGTTGAGTGATACAAGGTCATTAGAGTTCCACTGACATCAGAAAAAATACACAGAGATTAATAAAGTTCAGGCATATGAACACATATGTGGCTGTTTGGAAACGTGCAAGGAAGGAAATATGTTTATTTTGTCTTTCAATATTTGCATTAAAGCACAAAGTAATATCAGCTGGTATCCTGAATCTAGAGTTAAACATGTGATTATAACTAGGGAAGTGTGCAGAGAATCCACAAGTAGCTTTCAGTTTCAAAAAAGGCAAAATAAGATCATATCTTTGATTCAAAGACTATGTTAAATTTTTGTTTATGAGGTCTCAGTAGGCCCCATTGTTGGCAGGGAAAGGCAATAACATAATCAAGTGAAAGTCATCTGATATAGCCGAAATCTGCACCACAATGTTGCTTTCACACATAAAAGTACATTAGTTACTAGAAAACTTCTAATGCTGAGTAGCAGAACTGGGGCAAAACATTTAGACCAGGAAGTACATCTATTTACACCAAGTGAGTATCCTGCCCTTCCTGTATAACCAAACAAGTTTAACCAGAAAAACCTATCCAAACTTCACTTTTCCTCCAAGCTTTCAAACTATTGTCACCTCTTCCACCTGCGGAGTGATTTTCCTCCTCTATTTATGATGGTATTTGTTTTTGCTAAGGACAAGGCCTCAGACAGACCTGAAAATACCTTTTCAAGCAAAGCATAATGGTTGCTCAAACATTGAACCAATCAGAGAACAAGAAACATCGGATCTCCTCCCATGTTCGTGCGCTGAACTTCCTACAATTACCACCTGTTGTATATTCCCAAATTGATTATCTATCTATCCTGTGCTTAGCATCATGGCATCTGACTCTTTGTGTTCCACACAGGGATGGTCATAGGTCCTAAAACTAAGCTATATTAGGCAAATTTTCATGGTTCCTTTGGTGCAAAAATGCTCTAAAGTTGGCATAACTGGCCACTGGTGATTCTCCCACGATTTGGGTGATGCAGAGCCATCATAAGATCATATCTTTCCTACGACTGGTGCAATGATGTGATTAGAGGAAAGGAAGTGTGCCAGGGTGGAGTGGTGCTGGAATATTTTTAGTAGTAAGGGTGCTGAATGCCAGCCCCTTTACCCCTATCCATCCCTTCTCACCCCTCACCCCTCGAGCTGAGGCTGAGAGCAGGACTGTGTCTCGAGGCGGGAGGGGAGACCCAGACAGGGATAAGGGGGCCGAGGCTATGGCCACAGCTAGAGGCGGACATGGGGCCAGGATCAGGGCCCAGAGTGCAGAGCCAGCAGCTGGGGAGCGGGCCATGGGGTCGGCCCCCAGGACCCACACCAGGAAGTGGAGCCCTGGGCACAGGGCCAGCAGCCCTGCATAAAACCTGGGGATCCTGCAAGACTCCCTACACCTCTGCTTCCCAGGCCTACACCAGGGTGTCCCTGTGCCCTGGAGAACCTCACCCACCATAATGGTCTCTTTGAAACATTAGCAGCCACAGCATCTGAGAGCAGCCATCAAATTACTCTCTATGGGACGGGCCTGCTGATTCCTCCTCAGCTATGCTGGGTGCTTTTTGGCTACAATTTAGGATGTGTTCTATCGTCCCATAGGATGACACACTACCTATCCCACTTCACCACTGGTTTCCCTGTCAGAATGATCCCATGCACCTCCAAAGGGCATGGCTTTGAGGCTTGGATAGGGAAAATGGCTATGTCATAAACAGATAGTTAAGGGTTAATGTCTCTTTTACCTGTAAAGGGTTAAGAAGCTCAGTAAACCTGGCTGACACCTGACCAGAGGACCAATAAGAGGACAAGATACTTTCAAATATTGGTGGAGGGAAGTCTTTTGTTTGTGCTCTTTGTTTTGGGGGTTGTTCGCTCTTGGGATTAAGAGGGACCAGACATCAATCCAGGCTCTCCAAATCTTTCTGAAGCAGTCTCTCATCTTTCAAACTTGTAAGTAATAGCCAGGCAAGGTGCGTTAGTCTTATTTTTCTTTTCTCAACTTGTAAATGTTCCCTTTTTGCTGAGAGGATTTTACCTCTGTTTGCTGTAACTTTGAACCTAAGGCTAGAGGGGTTTCTTCCGGGCTATATGAAACTGATTACCCTGTAAAGTATTTTCCATCCTGATTTTACAGAGATGATTTTTACTTTTCTTTGTTTAATTAAAAGCTATCTTTTTAAGAACCTGATTGATTTTTTCTTGTTTTAAGATCCAAGGGGACTGGATCTGGACTCACCAGGAATTGTTGGGGGGAAAAAAAGGGGGATGGTTAATTTCTCCTTGTTTTAAAGATCCAAGGGGTTTGGGTCTGTGTTCACCAGGGAATTGGTGAAATCCTTCAAGGCAACCCAGGGAGGGGAAAGTTTTGGGGGGACAGAAAGTGCTCCAGACACTGAAATTCTGGATGGTGGCAGTGTACCAGATCTAAGCTAGTAATTAAGCTTAGAAGTGTCCATGCAGGTCCCCATATTTGTACCCTAAAGTTCAGAGTGGGGAAGGAACCTTGACAGGCTAAAATCACACCTTCAAACAAGGGGCCCTCTTTTCACATGGTTTTGTAAAGATCCCCAGGTTTGATTGAACCAGCCCAGTCCAAGGATGAAGATTATCAATTTGTCAAGTCTGAGGCTGGCACTGCCCCACTATGGACCTGATCCAACTCCCACTAAAATACTCAGGAGTCTCCCTGGCGTGTTTGTGGGAATTGAACTGGTCTCTATGTGAGCGGGGCCCAGAGGCCAATTTATGGTTTTGAAATTGTATGATTTTATTTTCTGTCTGTGCCAAAAGCTAAATCCAAAACTGATTAACAAGGAGCAAGACATTATCCCAGTGGAGCAATTAAGTGACAAAGTGACTTTAGTCATCGAAAGCATTTTATAAGGCAGCTTGATTGTGAGGTCTTGTCTTTCTAAGGATATTATCACCAGAGATGCGCCTGATCTAAATATATACAAACTATGGGAAGTCCAGATAATAACCTCCCAGATGACTCATCTCTATAATGAGTGGAATCAAAACCCCTTTTCTTTGCTAAACTTAGGAGACAGATTCTCCATTTGGGTCCAAATGCCAACAATACAACTTGAATCTATCTATTTATTATCAGTGCTTAGCAAATCTGATTATGAGCTCAATCCTGCAAGGGACCAAGCACCCTGGCCCCAGTGCAGCAAATCACTTAAGTATGTACTGAAAGTTAAGCATGGGAGTAGTGCCATTAACTTTAATGAGACTGCTTATGCAGATGAAGTTAAGCTCAGGTAAAGTTCAGTGTTTTTCTGGATCAGGGCCAGAGTGCTCAGTGCTCTGAAAGATCAATCCCAAGGTTTGAAGATCTGGGGCTAGAATTCCCAGGTGCCCCAGACAAGCACTTAGTATGACCAGGATTGGAATATGGAGGGCTTTATACCACCTTTCTACCCTTTGTGATCCTGGGGGCTGAACTGGCTCCTAGTGCAAGTGACAGGAGCTGCTCTAACTTGCACTAAAAGATAACAGCCCTAAAGGGATCTTACTGCCAGTCAGGATCAATGGTGTATGTCATGCACCAGACCTGACATGTCCCTTCCCTGCCCTTGCCCCGATGCTGGAAGGAAGGGGTAGCAAAACAGGGATAGTGTAGGGCTGGCTATGCTTGGGGATCTTTTACTACTGCTTTAAGTCCCCTTCCTAACAGAGGAGCAAAGAGTTAAGCTCTTATAAGCTCCTGTGGCACCTTATAGACTAACAGACATATTGGAGCATGAGCTTTCGTGGGTGAATACCCACTTCGTCAGATGCATCCAGACTAACATGGCTACCCCCTGATACTTTCTATCAAAAGTTCACTGCAAAGGAATCTCAAGAGTGTCTGAAGATCAGACTGCATTTTGAATTTGGAGTCAAAGCTTGGCCAGTACTGACTTGATGTGCCAAATTCCCATCTCAAACAATTACAAGATGTGGCAGTCCTGAGCAGCTCCCCAACTGTGACCTCCATGCTCTAGAGGCCAGGTGAGGCCAAAGAAAATGGAATTAATAGCTTTGAATTGCAAATTATATATCAGTCTGTTAAAATGACCACCACTAGAAATAATACAGAGGTCACACAGAATTGGATGGTGCCCCCTGTGCCAGGGGCTTAGTGTGGGAATTATGGGGTGAAATTCCAGGGCCTGTGTTATGCAAGGGGTCAGACTAGAAGGTCATGATGGTTCCTTTGGACCTTAACATCTATTAATCATTTAATTTTTAATGTTATTACAGAAACAAGAGATTTATACCAGTGCACTGTGCTATTTTTGAAAGGTGTATATGAGTAAATCTTTGTGAGGGGGGTATTAACATACTAACTTTTCAATGCAAAGATATGTAACTTTATGGGAGTGGTAGGTCTAGGCAATGTTGTTGTGACAAAACGTACCCTTTGTGACAAAGTTCCTCCTCTACCTTGGTGAGTCCTGTGCTTATTGGCAGATTTGCTCACCTCTGTGATCTCCCCCACAGTCTGGATCAACTCCTCCTATGTCTGATCAGGAGTTGGGAGGTTTGGGGGGAACCTGGGCCCGCCCTCTACTCAGGGTTCCAGCCCAGGGCCCTATGGATCTGCAGCTGTCTATAGTGCCTCTTGTAACAGCTGTGTGACAACTACACCTCCCTGGGCTACTTCTCCAAGGCCTCCTCCAAACACCTTCTTTATCCTCATCACAGGACCTTCCTCCTGGTGTCTGATAACACTTGTACTCCTTAGTCCTCCAGCAGCACACCCTCTCAGTCTCAGCTCCTTGTGTCTCTTGCTCCCAGCTCCTCCCCCATCTAACTGGGGAGAGCTCCTTTTAAAACCCAGGTGCCCTGATTAGCCTGCCTTGATTGGCTGCAGGTGTTCTAATCAGCCTGTTTGCCTTAATTGGTTCTAGCAAGTTCCTGACTACTCTAGTGCAGACCCTGCTCTGGTCATTCAGGGAACAGAAAATTACTCAGCCAGTGACTAGTATATTTGCCCTCTATCAGACTCCTGCACTCCACTGGCCTGGGTCTGTCACACCTTATATTCACACCCTACATGCTATTGTAATAATCTTTGTACAAAGTATATCTTATGAGGTATCATTTAAAAACTAATAATTAGTTGTTGATCAGTATCTTCCTGATAAAATATGTGTGGCAACACCATATGTGAAGCTATAAGATTCCACTGTATGGTGTATGGTGTTATTAACACATGTTCCAAACAGAACTTGGCAAACAGGTCTGTTCTAAACAGAGCAATGTGTGCTCTGCTTAATTTGCATTTAAGCAGTAAACAGAGTCACCAAGCAGGAAGGGAAACAAACCCAGTTCAAATGGGTCAGAAAAAAGCAGCAAGGAACATCTTTCCCCATAGATTTTTTTGTCTCCTGGTACCCAGCTGGAGATGTTTGTTTGTTTTTCAAGAGGGCGACTGAATCTATAAAAAGGAGGGACAAATACCCCAAGATACCCCTTTCACTCTCTCTGCCCATTCACTGCACCTGAAGGGACAAAGTAATCAGCTAATGGACTGGAGAATGGGTCCTGACTTTAAAAAATTGGTCAGTAAGATTGCTGAAAGCATATGGTGAGAAAACCTGGCTTGGAACTTAACATAGTTTGTTAAGTTAGACATCAGTTGAGTTTTATCTTTATTTTTCTTGTAACCATTTCTGACTTTTATGCCTCATTACTTATACTCACTTAAACTCTATCTCCTTGTAGTTAATAAACATGTTTTGTTATTTTAGCTAATCCAGTGGGCTTAAATAGAAGTATCGGGCAACTCCATTTGGACTGGCAAGTTGTGCGCCTATGATTTCCACTAAAGAAATAATAGACCTTATATGACTTGTATTTCCCAGGAGAGGGCAGGGCAGTATAGGACATATATTTCTGGAGGGAAATCTAAGACTGAAGGTGTGTTGGGGTCACCCTGCAGTATAACCAGGTAAAAGCTAGGGGGTAACTCGCAGTCTGCAGTTACATCCAGATGCTCAGGATGTGACTTGCCTGCTGGAAGGCTGTTTGTGAGCAGCCCAGGTGGGAGCTGCTCCAACCAAAGTACCGTAAGGCACCGAAGGTTGCTGGGCAGGAGTGACACAGCTGCTCATCTGTGTGCATTTCACCCTGGTATGTTTCAGTTGTTCACATTACTTAATAGTTTGGGCTTATTTGTCTTGGAACAGGCCCTCAGTCTTGCCCAGAATCTGCTCCATTAACAACGTCTCTTTGATCACATTGAGACATAGTTTCCTGTTTGATCTGTCAGCCCATTCATATTGTCAATAGCCAATCTATAGAAGCTGGTCAGAAAATGGATTTTCTGTCCAGCGGGAAATTCCAATATTTTCACATTTATTTGCATCCAGACTGGGAAAAGAAGTCAAAATATCAAACATTTGAACTGAACAAAAATGTCCACAGCATTTCAATTTGGAAATGTGAAAACAAAAAAAATCCAACCTTTTATTTTTCATCAGAATTAAACATTTGGACATTTCAAAAAGAAGTAATGAAACAAAATAGTTTGAAATGGGAACATTTTCTAATGCATCATTTTGAAACACATATTAAAAATACATCCTTGAAATCAACATTCTCCAGCAGAAAATGGCAATTTATACAAAACCACAACTTCCAATAAAAAAAAATGTCATTGGAAAATTTCCCTCCAGATATATGTGTGTGTTCTGGTTTAGGACTGAGGCATTCTTTGTCTGTGCTCCCCTGGGCTGAAACAGGCAAGCCTCCTGGCTTCTCACTGGTGAGTTTCTCTTCCCAGACCTTGTAGAACCCTGAGCCCTATGCCTAGCATTCCACTTGAGCAGGGAAGCTCAGGTGGCCTACATGGATCAAAGTGACAAGTGAGCATAGGACTATGATGTGTTAAGGCAGCCAGCCAGTGGGCTTATCCACTGAAAAGTACCAGCAAAAGTTTTGGAATAGTTCTCTCCGTGCATCCCTGAGAGTATCTGGGTATGGGACAGGAAGCATCACCTAGTGTCTCTAGGCGCTGCAGTTAAGCTCACAGAACAACTTGTACAGGCTGACATCCTCAGGAAAGAGAATTGACAGGTCAAGGGGCCAGAGCTGGAGATGTGAGTCAGAGAATCACAGACAGAACGGTCACAGAGAAGAAGAGAGAAGAACCTAGGGGACCCCAGCTAGGACTAAGGGTATTGTCTGTTATTGTCATGGGCATCAAGGACACACAAACAGAGACTGAACTGACATGGACTGTGGGTTTGCAGTTATGCATTTGAGTAGGGACAGAAAAAGAAATTACCCACTGTTTCTGTAAAGGTGGAAAGGAGATCTCGAAAGATTCTAGTAGAAACTGCCTCAGCCTGTTCACTAGTCAAGAAGGAACTGGCAAAGGTCCACCGGATGCTCTCAGGAGCAAAGCTGTGACTTTAATGCATCCACGAGGATAAGAAATTCTGTCGTATGGCTAAGGTACACCTGGAGGTGTGGGGGAAGTTTAAATGGTAATGGGTTTGGGGGTAGTAGACCCATTGTCCGACCTTATCACATTAGGCACTGACTGAAGGCCCTTCCCACTAGGGAAGCAGGCTGGGGTCCACAGCCCCTGGCAGGGAGGGATAAGGAGAAAGCTAGACATGGAGAGGTTAAAAAACACTAGACAAAGGAACACAAGCCAGGAGGAAAGTAGAGAAAAGAGAAGCCCTCGAGAAAAAGAGTAGAAAAGGAAGAAGACACAAAATTACCCTTGCAGGACACGGGTTGGGTGGTTATTGGAACCCCGATCACCTGAACAACAGGAGGAGGTACCCCAGGAGCTGTTTATAGATTTGGGAGAATCTGAAAGCCTCAGTAACCAGGAGGGCAAGGGGTGCCAGTGGTCACTGCCACGCAACAAAGTGGGCAAGAATGGGTCATCCGTGGTGTGAAAACCTATGAACCAAGACAGAATTATGGGGGTGACCCCACCCACCAAATGTGATTTTTGTGGGTGGAGAATGGGTGAACACCATAAGGGGATACTAGAGAGCCACCCTAGGGATGACGAAGGACTCCAGGAGAGCAGCACTTCTAGTAAATGAAAGAGATCCCATAAAGGTGAAACTTATTCACCAGAGAAGTAAGGAAGGTGTGTGACAGAGTGCTGAGGACCAGCAGCTGAATTAGCACTCTGGTCACTGTAAATCCAGTTAGTTCCCATGGAGGGAACCTGCTTGAGGGAAGGAATGGCTAATTATTAGATCAGTGTGGGCCAGAGAGAGCTAAGAAACTGATTCGCCCTTTAATTGCAAGAGTAGAAAAGGAAGGCAGTGCAAAGCAAGGAGAAGACAGGGAGAGAGAAAGGCCAGCCAGCTAGCCAGACAGGGTAAAAGGAAATCTCAGCATGGAGAGATCTTTCTCCTCTCTCATAGATGTATAACACTGTAAATAAGAACAGTTGCACTGGACTGTAAGAGCATGGTGGTTGACAGAATACAAATACAGTATGCAGTGGTGGTTACAGACTGGAGATGTCATAGCTATTTATACAAGAAGACAGGAGCGGAGGGCCATGCCCGGTCACAGTGGAGAATTCTGATTTGGTAGAGTCACTTTTCACAGGTATAAGTGATTACACACCAGGAGCAAGGCACTGGAGAATCAGGCTCTCCATTTTAGGAGATTTTGGAAAAAAACATACTGTAATGGAGTGCTTTTAAAAAATTAAGGCTAAAGCTACTTATAACTTTCTGTACCCAGAGGCTCCCCAAAGGTAAACAAGACATTAAATTGCAAATAGAAAAACAAGATGTTACTTATCACAGGTAAAACTGGTCTAGTTTGAGGAGAAACAGTGAGGAGGTGAAAGAAGTGGGTTATTATTGTATGTTGTAGAATGATTCCAGCATCTGATCTTTTTATATTTCTGTGTCATTGCATTATTCCATGGGAATAATATGCATTGGAATGGGGTGTATTCAGCAAAGCTGAAAAGGATGTTGTGGAGAGAGGCAAAGGAATTTGGTTTTGATGCATCCTCCCCCATGAATACAGCTAGTGTCTTCTGTGGAATAAGTCACAAAGCTGTCAGTTGCTTATAGAACTTGCTGTGAATTGAGATGCAATACATTACTGTGCTAGTGTAGAATCACAGGGAAAGTAACTTTACTTTTTTTGCCTGGTGATACTTCAATGAATGATTTTATTTTGAGACTTATAAAAGGATTAATTGCCCTAATAAAAGTTAAATGGGCCCTTTAGTTTAAAGTTCAACTCACAAGCTGATATCAAGTCATTTCAAGTGACTCATTTAACAGCAATATCTTTAAAAGGGCCTGCCTGTGTTGTCAAGGCATCTCTTTGGCTGCACCCTAAGCTCTAGTAATAATCAGATGAGGTTTCGTCTTCAGTGTGAAACTGAAAGAGCCTGTTCTGCTAAATCCAAGAGGGACAGCTCATATGGAAACTATGTCTAGGTACTACAATAGTCAATTTACATTCAGTATATTTGCTCTTCTTTGGGGGTGTTTCCCACCGTAATTATAATTTTAATTCTGTCCTGTATTTGTTCCTGCTCTATACTTCTGACACACTCCAGTGTATGTAGCACACAAACCTATGAGCCTAGGTGGCCCATTGTAATGTTACTTTATTGTATATGCTATAAAGGCTCTCATCCTGTCCTCTGGGAGCTTGATCCAAAGCTCACTGAAGTCAGTGGAAAGAATCTTTGGAGCAGGAACTGAGTGCCTAGCCCATAAATTAAAACACACAAAATGATCTGATAAAAGGACTGTCTCCGGTTGGAAGGATTTTACACTAAATCCTTCCAACCTCCCTTTTATCAGCAGATACAATCTGTTGTATGCTGGGAAAGCTAATAAATCTAGGCTCTCCAAAGTGGAGAGTGAGTTCTGAAGTTTTGGACACCTTTTACAGGACTCTCTCCTTGCATCTTCCCCTCATTAATATCAATGGGATTCCAATTTTTACACCTCTGCTGATCTCAGCAGCATCAGTATGATTCACCGTGAGAGCCAGTCTCTCAAGCAGGCAGGTCTTTAGCCTTTTAGAAATTACTTTGGACTGGATGAGTCATCAAAGAAACATGTGTAGTATTGAGTAAAGAAATCTTGATGACTCTAAATAGATCAGCCCGGTGGGGCAATGCCTGCTGTTCTCAAATTGTCTCCATATCAAGGAAAACAAGGACTATCTGTCAGATGACATGATTACCACAGATTAAGCCTTCTGTTGTGCTTTTGTGTTTTGTCCTATTGTCCAGAATATTCTGGGTATGCAGATTTTGAGATTGGGTCCTGATGCCTTATTATTATTTATTTAAAATGTCTTTTCATACACCTGAAGAACTCTGTGGAGCTTGAATGTTTGTCTCTTTCACCAACAGAAGTTGGTCCAATAAAATATATTACCTCACCCACCTTGTCTCTCCGCAATAATATACTTTTCCCCAATACTAATTCTTCTCTGAGTTTCCACCTCACCCCCAGGGTCACATCCCCAGCTGCTATCCATCAGTGTAGCTTCAATTAGGTCACTTTATTGGAGACATTAAAACATAACATTTATTATTAGAAGCAATTTGTTCAGCACCAACAATTGGCTGGAGCTATACAGGACAGTAAACAGGTCAGTGCCTGCTCCGAAGAACTAACAGTCTGAATCTATTATATTAACTACTGCGTATGTTAGATAACAAAACTATTCCTGTGCTTGAAATCACAGTGCACTGTAAATGGTTATGGTTTTGCTTGCTTCTCTGTTCCTTTTGCAGGCTGCAGAGAATGGGGAATGGCAGAGGACTTCTACTCCAGCTCTCTGCTACTGGAGGCACTAGGTTGATCCTCCCAGGTTTAGGGCCAGTTTGAGTTACTGTCGGTAGTGGTACAAATTCACAGTGCAGAGGAGAGTTAGCCAGAATGAACATGCATTACTCTTTCCATAGCAAATGTGCATTAAACAAATGGTTTTTGCATGTGTTTCCTCTGCTGTATCATAAAATAAATACATCTTGTGGTTGGAGAAATCCATTTTTACTGTCCTTGGGGGATGTTGCTTATCTACTGTCCTGAAATTAGATCATAGAAAAAAAGGGGAACTGACTGTTGACTTGCTGATATGGCAACAGTATTTCTAACTCCAAACATTCAAAAACCAGCCCCATGAAAAATCATGAGGTTGACGTAAATAGACTTGAATTTCATGATTTCTATCTCTCTCTGCTTCTTTTTGTTTGATTTCTAAGCCTTTAAGGTGCACTTAGATCACGTTTTCAAGCTTTTTTCTGCAGCCATCAGAACTAAAATGTTTTTACTAGTGCCACAATTCAAAATGCTCCTATGATTTGACTTCTCTTTCAGTGCATGTCTAAATATAACCTCTTTGGTATTATCAGCAGGCATAAAGTTTATGCTGCCACAATGAACTGTATAGGCTTTAATCTAATTTTCCATAATACTTTTTCACTTACTGAAAGCTCAGATTTTCATCTAATCACGTGTCTGCTGGAGTTATAAATAAAACATCACATATTACGAGACCATGATTAACTTAAAAGAGTTGGTGTCAGGAAGCAGGGCCTGCAGCAGAGCCACTCTCTAGGCAACCTTATGAGCACAGCTGGCCTGCAGTAGACTGTCCGCCAGGTTGTAAGAGTCAGCAGATTGGCTCTTAAGCCCAGCAATGGCAATAGTTCAGTGGCTGCTCAAACCATGTATCCATGGCTACACTAGCTCCTGCACATGCTTGTTCCAGTCATGCCCCAGCCCTATTCCTGTCCTGCCTCACTCCAGGTAACATGGTTCTGAACCTTGGCTCTGATTTTCTGACTCTGGTTCTGACCCTGGCTACAATTCCTGGCTAACAGCTACTGCTCCAACCACTAAGCATGACTGCCCACATCCCAGTCACATGACAGATGTCCGCAGTGACAAAGCTGGGCCATCCTCATGAGAACATTTTAGAAATGGAGGAAACGGAAGTGGAATGTGTATCTGACAAAAATTGAAAGCCCTGCTTCTTTCCTGATTCTTGCTGTTGGTGGAAGCACCCTTACATTGGCTTTGTGACACTGAAGGATTATGTAGCATTGGAATAAACATTTGTGGGTTGCTTATATAGGTCCAGATTGCACTGGTAGCATAGCACAAAGTGAACTTGGCCCTAGAAAGGGTGGCAAAAATATTAGGTATCCTAACCACTAAAGAGCAGTATTAGGACCATCAGTGGTCTGTGTTTAGGACTGTAAGCTCTGAGAGTCCTTCTCCCATTTTCCATAGCATTGTTCTTTGAGGAAAGGAGTGGAAGGGCATGGTTTGAGCTAGGGATTCTGCCCTCCAAACCAGCAGATCACCAAGTTCCTGTGCCTTTGCACTAGCTTTTTTCACCCCTGCATGCCATTCTAGCCTCCTTGGCACCATGGTCGCGATGAAATAACTCTCTGGCCAGCTGACACTCCTGTATCCTCTCATCCCACCCTGAAGAGGTTCTACATTGCACAGGCAGCAAGTTCCGTGAACACCATTAACTAAGGTGAGGAAGCCCTATGGGATTGTTAAAGGGGACAGCATACAGACATGCCCATTTCCTCAACCCCCCCTCTGCTCCTTCCCCTACCAGAGACACAGTGCCCATTGAGGGTCATAGAAGGGTTTATCTGCGAAGGAAAGATGCTACAGAGATGGTCTATACGCAGCTCCCAAGCAAAGGTATAAAGTGCTTTCCTCTCATTCATCCAAGGAAGCTGAGGGGAAGATTGATGCTATACTAGTAAAATCACACTCTATTGTTAATTAACTTTAATACAAAAGAAGCGGGTAGAAAAACATTATCTCAATAACCCAGACTGGTTTGCATATGTCCCTTGGTAAGCCTCAATATCCTTACTCAGTAGTTCCTGTGTGACTTGTACTAAAAGCAGCTCTTGGGGATGATGGTTTAAAACTTTTGTCCCTGGTTCAAGGATGCTCTTCAATGTGCGTTGCTTCTAAACTCTGATTTAACATAAAGTTATTCACATAATAAAAAGATCTGATCATTGCTTGGTGGATGATTAGTTGAACTTCTAAGATCATTTACACATTCCTGAATTACCAAGATAAATTCTTAACCTAAAAATTTTTAATAGTGCCACAATTCAAAATGCTCCTATTATTTGACTTCTCTTTCAGTGCATGTCTAAATATAACCTCTTTGGTATTATCAACAGGCATAAAGTTTATGCTGCCTCAATGAACTGTACAGACTAATGTAATTTTTCATAATACTTCCTCAAATCCAGTACAGAATTAGCCTGTCTTTTCACTTACTAGGTCAGTATTTGCATATAGGACAGTGGGGACAGAACCATTTTTAAAATAGTTTTTCCTCATTATCTCATATTGAAACTATTGAGGATTGCATCGGGGAATATGATCTGTTTTAAATGCAACTGGCTGGACTGCCGTGGGAATTAGGTGCATTTTCCAGGTAATGTAATTAAACTTTTTAAAAGAACTTTTATTTTGTGTTTCAAGGGTTACGTCAGGACCTTATGTTGTATATTCTTTTTCAAACATTTAAAATGTGAAGGCGGATGTTTGACAGTTCTCAGAGATTTTGGGACCATAAATAATTGGCTTGGCAGGCTAAATGCAAATGTAATTTGATACTATCATTATTTCAATGGTGCGATGAGGGAGGTGTCTCTGATTCCATTGTCATAAATATGTATTTGGAAAAAAGCCCTCCATTTCAATAATAATAGTAATTATATGGTATATCATGTTTCATAATCAAAGTTCTTTAAATATATCTATTTCACACAACTGCTTTCAACTTCACTCTATACTTGTGGAAACTGAGGCACGGTGGTTACGTGATTTGGCTAAAGTCACAGACTAAATCTGTCATAGCTGGGACTGGAACTCAAGACTTCTTAATGTTCAGACAAACTAGGCAACACTTTCAAAGTTTGATGTAATAGACTTGCTAGATTTTGATATAAATATGTATTTAAATACCAAATAGGCTGTGCAATAAAAAATGCTACATATGGCTTACATCCCCTTTCAATTAACATTTAAACTTTGCTTCTAATAGCCCAATAAGTTGACATTCAGACAAGGTTTAATGCTATAGTTTGCTTGTTTATAATGCTCCAAGTGTTGCCATGGAAACAGCCATACTATGTACCTATGGCAACAGTCACAGTGCTGTAAATAGTGATACCAAAAAACGGAAGTTAGTAAGCCTAAATCAAAAATTCTAAGAAAAAAAGATGTCTAACTATTTCCTGTGAACAGAAAGTATTTTAAGTCACTAGTTTATTTCATGAATCCTGGTTTCAACCTCAGGTTTACTGGACCCAAGCCTACAAAGGCTTATTAACGTTAGAAATCCTTATTCACAAGTGTGGTCCCACCAATTTCATTGAGGCTGCTCATGTGGATCAAGCTTTTCAGGATCAGGCCCATTATTTCTTTTGGTATAATGCTTCTTATTCAAAAGTACACATGCCTGGCTCCAGAATTCAAGATCTTTCTTCTTTGCTACATTGGCACACAGTGTATGATTAAACTGTCGAGCTTGTTACCACAGGAAGTTGAGTCTAAGACTTTAACAAGATTCAAACAGGGATTGGATATTTTAGTATATATTAAGAATATCCAGAGTTATGATAATTAATTACCAGAAAACCAGTGGAAGGGAGGTTAAATCTTCTGTTTCAGGTTGAAAACCAATCTCTCGCAGAGATCAGGATGAGATCTAATGGGGTGGTCAGATTATGCCCATATCCGTGATTATGCCCATATTGTAGGGTTCTTACACCTGCCTCTGAATCATCTGGTGCTGCGCAGTCTGATCAACAGGATACTGGACTAGATGGACTGCAGATCTAATCCAGTAAAGCAATTCCTAAACTGCCTTGTTTAGGCCAGGCCTTGAGCCCCTGCTCCTCCTATATTCTTTTCACTGTCAGTTTCACAGTTGTGGCACCTGTAGTAATGATCCCTGTGATTCTGGAGGCAATTGGCAAGGCTAGAGAAATCCTCTGCAAAAAAAGGTGAAGTCCTGGTTCTGATTACACACCTGTGTAAATCGGGAGCAACTTCAATGAAATCAGTGGCTTAAATTCTCTGCTGCTATGAACTGATTCCGCTCCATCGACTTCAATGGAGTTTTGCCCACTTACACAAATAGGGACTGCGTGCCTCGGTTGGATTTACATTCATGTAAACTTAGTGTGAGAGCAGAATCAGGCACTGACTGGTTGGGGCATGTATGACATAAATAAGTTTTGATTATAAAGCAATTGCTAAGAATACTTTAATGTTAATTGCATGATTTTCTTTTTTTTAATTAGGGCACAATTTTACTTAGCTCCAATAATCTGGACTAATTCAGTAGATGTAATGTGATTCTCTGCTCTATTAAAATATTATGCAAGTGTAAATCTATTGAATTCAGTGGTGAGTGACAGTAGACGATCAGGTCCAAATGTTAAGATTTCAGAAAACTATTAAATACAGTATACCACGAAATCCTACCTCTCAAATAAAGATGATTGAATATTTTCCACCAAAAAATGTTTGAGAAACTACAGCTTCCATGAGGCACCATGGCAGCAGTTCTAGCTCAAAATATTTTGGTTTTCAATTTCTAACCAGAAAGTTTAGCTTTTTCATGGAAAATTTTAACTTTTTTTCTAATAAAAGACCATTTTCTCATTTTTTTCTCTTATGGTTATTTCAGATTGGCTAAGATAGGTGCACTGCACATGATCTGCAAGTAGCTGAAGCACTGTCAACAAAGGGTAACAAAATAATACACTACAATCTATACAAGGGAAGGAGGTTGACTAGTGAAGTACTGCAGGGTTCTCTTTTAGTTTGTATTCTAGGCAGTGTCTTTGTTAATACTCTGCAAGAACATGTTAATGAAATTTGAAGATACTACTAAGTTGGGATATATTGCCAACACCATGTAGGGAAAAAGAACTTTGGGATGTCAGAAGTTTTGGGTGGGAAAATAACAAAATGAGATTCCACTTGGATAATACAAGTGGGGGAGAATATTCCAAAACACCAGTATAATTAGAAGGGAGATGTCTGGAGAGCAGCAGAGCCAAAAGGAAGAGATTTAGAGATGACAGTGGACAATTAATCATAAATACGTCTGAGATACAATATGACAGTTTTAAAGAGCCAGTGGAGTTCAGGGCTGCACATAGAGAGAAATTATTCCAGGAAGCAAGGCCAAAATCCTGGAAGATATTTAAGGTCCTAATTTCCTTTGAAATTAATGGAAGTTATGAGCCTAAATACCTTTGTGGATCTGGGCCCAAGTACATTGTCTCTCAGCATAGCTCTGGATCTACTGAACCTGGAATATTGTAGCCTGGTGTACAATGGGTTTGACTGCACAAGTGACGCTACACCTTTGTAGACACACTGGTTAAAAAGGCTTCAGTGTGGACTGGCCAGTGTACCTTTCTGGACACTATAATAAAGAATAATATGGAGAGAGTACAGAGAAGAGCAACCAAAGCAATTGGAGGGCAGGAAGGACTGACTTACACAGAAAGGCAAACAGAGAAATCTGTATAGCTTTGCTCACCAACAACTTGGGTGAAGGTGGGTGACAGGACATGAATCTACAAATACCTGAAGGATGTTGACATCAAAGAGAAAAGGAAATTATTGAAGCGGCTACAAAGGGGATATAATTAGGCGCAATAGGAGGAATCATGGAATAGAGAAATTTAATTTGAATGTCAGCAATAACTATTAGTCTCCCAAGAGATGCACTGTTGCACTGTAGTGGAAGCCCCAAAGCTTCAGACATGTACTGGCTAAACTCTAGAAAATGAACTATAGGGAAATTCTACCTTGACAGGAGGATAGTTTTAATGACTCAGAGCTCCTCTTTCTCTAGTTCCCTCAAATCACTGTTTCATAAGTGATAAGTGGGGTTATGTGTGCAAAATCTGCTCTTTAAATTTCTCTACACTCCAAAAGGAAAGAACTAGAGGGCATAACAATTTCTTTCTGACTTGTAAAAGTTTAATTTCCAGTGTCTGTTTTAGAGTTTTTTCTCTTTTATTCTTATGATTGCTTAGTTTTCTTGACACTTAAGAAGCTCAATCTGTTCAGTGTATTAAAAAGAAGATCAAGAGGTGACTTCATTATGGCATATAAGTACTTTCATGCAGAGAAAATAGCAGGTATTAAAGGTCTCTTAAATCTAATAGAGAAAGGCATATTAAGCACCAAAGACTAGAAGATAAAGCCAGACAAATTAAAATTAAAAATAAGATACACTTTTTAATGGTTAAGGTGATTAATCATTTGAACAAACTACCAACTATTCCATCTCCTGATGTCTTGACATCAAGACTGGACGACTTTTGGAAGACATGCTTTAGTCCAGGGATAGGCAACCTTTGGCACACAGCCCATCAGGGAAATCCACTGGCGAGCTGGGATGGTTTGTTTACCTGCAGCATCCGCAGATTTGGCTGATCACAGCTCCCACTGACCACGGTTCACCGTTCCAGGCTAATGGGGCTGCGGGAAGCTGCGGACGGCCATCACATCCCTCAGCCCACACCACTTCCCTCAGCCCCATTGGCCTGGAATGGCGAACCACGGCCAGTGGAAGCTGTGATCGGCCAAACCTGCGGATGCTGCAGGTAAACAAACTGTCCTGGCACTCCAGTGGATTTCCCTGATAGGCCACATGCCAAAGGTTGCTGATCCCTGTTTAAGTCAAACACAATTTATTAGGCTCAATATAGGAGTAACTGGCTTGAATTCCATGGCCTGTGTTAAACAGGAAATCAGACTCGAGGATCTAATGGTCCCTTCTGGTCTTAGAATCTATGAATCAGAATCATGTGTCCTATAAAACTATCAAGAGTATAAAATTATTTGAATTAAAATGACACACTCAAATCTTTTTCTCCCTAATGCAGATGAATATTCAGAATAGAGGTCCCCAACTTTGCTCTTCCTAATCTGTTATGTAGGTTTGTATGTATGTAAACAACCTGATACATTTGATGTCTTTTATTGATAAAGTGTAATGTAAGAGATCTAAAAAACTAAGGAGTCTGATTTGTGTTTGTATTTCAGGGGAACTATTAAACTCTGACTTGTTGTGTAAAGCCTAACCCATAGTGGCAAACAGCATGCAAACACATAAACCAGTATAAGCTTCGGAAGTGACAGATTCAGCCTTCCTGGGATGGAGTGGGGGAAGGTTTGCAATTCGCATGGAAATTGGTGGGAGGAGCACAAGTTGCAGGAAGAAAGAGTTTGGAGGAAGCAACAGTAAAATCAATCTGGGTGCACATGGCTAGAATGCTATCTGCTGTTGCAGCACCGCTGTAAATAACAATAAAGAGCCAATTTAGTTTTAGAAATGTGGAGTCCTCTTATGTAACTACCCAGCACAGGGTACATGAAAGAGGGAGCTAGATAAGTTTGGTTGCTGTGCCATCCTTTGACACTAGACTTGTAGATCCAGATCCTGGCCCCTGATATAGCCCATGAGCCTCCAGTGTTGTAGAGGGGCTATAAGGTGCTACCTAGGGTTTCTCCCAGGGCTAATCAATGGCTACATTCAGCCTTCAGAAAAATTATTCATATGGGATGAAATCCTGGCCCCCATTGACGTCAATGGGGGCCAGGATTTCACCCTGTGATATTTGCACTCCATTCGGAAACATCTTTGTTTTAAATGTTTCTCCTTGGCAGGTATTGCATGTGGTCATGATTTAGGAATGTTTGCTCTACTATATTTGAAGCCCATTTATCTTTGAAATACCCATATTATGAATTTTTTAAAACTGTGCACTGAACATGGGCAGTAAATTATTTTCCTTAATGATTTAAGCAAACAAACAAAAAAACCCTATTATTTTAAGAGGAGGAGTCAGAAACTCAGCTGGTGTATATCATCATAGTTTCATTGAGTACAATAGAGCAGTGCTGACTTACAACAACTGAGAATCTGGCTTAGTGTCTGGTTGACTTTTTCTTTCTGAATAACTTACCTGACCAATTGAACCCTCTCTTTTTGTTCTGTTCTTTAAGCCAGTCCTGCTTTCTGTCAATGTATTTATAATCCACAAGTATTTGCTGAATGGTTTGGACAAGTGATTTTTTTCAGACAGTGGTTTGTTTGCAAACTGTTCACTCCAGCTATTCATAACCTGCAATGTGCAATTTGTCACCAAAGTCACATGGTGACAGAATATTTTGCCCAAAAAATCCAGATTTTTCTTTAAAAATTGTTGACATTGGTTTTTTTTGAAAATTCTTCACATGCTTTATAAGATGGCCCAAACCCAGCAAAAAATATTTTATACAACCAGTTTTGACAATCTATACATGGTGTTCTTTCTGCTTCATGAATGGATAACTAAAACTTTTGTAACAGGAAAATAAATGACTAGCATATAATACATGTATCTGAATATACCCTTGGACCAAGTCCTGAAAATGGATCTGTATGGCCATTATCCCCATATGAAGGCCTACTGAAGTCATGGGTTATGTATGAGTGAGATTACAGGAGAACGTGGATGTGCTTATGAAGAATAGAAACCTCTGAAATATTTTTGTGCACGATTACTTGTTCGCCTGAACATTCATGGAAAAATGGGGTGTGATCTTGGTTACTTGGAACTGAACTGAATGTTAGAGTACATGGCTTTGAATTAGCTGACCAGCTCTGAGAGTGACTGTAAAAGTGAAACTGTCTGGGTCTGAATATGCCTACTCATCTAGATTTAAAAGTTAAATGGGACCAGATTTGGATGGATCCTTCCCAGAGTAAATGCAGCTTGCTGAATATCTCTGGTGAGCAGTAGTCTATTCCTTAAAGTCCTCAGATAGCACTACTACCGACAGTAAAAGTTCAACAGTTAGGGCTCCTAGTTCAGGATCTCCCATTCAATTTCTTGCTGAAATGGATTTTTCATAAGTATAATAGTAACTTGGATACTTTGCTGTGGTCTCTGCTGTCCACATCAGGCTTGGCAATGTTTACTTATTCTTATCTGAATGAACTTATTTATTACATGTTTTTATTATAAAGTCACAATAGAAATACCTAGAGTTATTCAATGGTCAAATATGTAAGACAGCTTCAAATATAAGCCCAATTTTGGCTCTTGCATGGGGCTTTTTTGAATCAAAGAAAGGAAGAAACAGAACACAGTAAAAATCCTATATTTCTCACATATAGTGCACAGACTATGGGGTTTTTTAAGCTAAAGGTAACCCTTTCTTTCCTGCTCTTTAAAACAAAATAAGGGATGAGAGGGACCGGATTGGTGGTAACTGAGACTGGGCTGGTGACAGGAGGAAGTGTAATGGCAGCTGTGGGTTTGCTGGCTGTGCTGAAGGGAGCTGAATCAGAATGTGCGTGTGCGCGCGCAAAGAAAGGGATTGTGAAGGAGAAGTTAACCCAAAGGCAGCCCAGACCTGGCACGATCCGGTGACACTCAGACGAGGCCCCAGCGCCAGTCAGCCCTGTAATGCACGATGCGGCGCCGAAGAATCTTGGATGCCAGGGTCAACGGTGCCATAGACACATCCGACTCACCAAGATATTGCACTGGGGAAAGGAGCCTGGGGTTCTGGGGGCTGGGGACAAGGTTCCCCCTAAAACTTCCATGTGTAAAGGCAGCAAATATTGAAAAAAGGGTTTAACACCCCTCTCCCCCCAGGAATAGAAACTCTGGCATGGGGAGAGAGAGAGAGATGCCACCGCCCTACTCAGCACTAGGCAGCCCCAGAATAGCAAGGTGAAACTGACTAGAATCAGCGTGTGAAACTGACCGCTTTAGCAGCACTCTCCTGGCTCCAGCGTGAGGTCCGTTGGCAAACAGCAGCCTGGCATCTCAGAGGGTGCAACAGAGCAGGGCCCAGCCAGACCAAGCAAAGGGCTGGTTAACAGAGTAAGGAAACAGGGAAGAAAAGAGGACATACAGGAAGGTAAGTTTATAGTGAACTGGACTCTGGGAATGCAAGAGGAAGGGTGGCCTTGTGGTTAAGTCACTAGTCACATGATGACATAATTGTACAGTGCAAGGCAATGTGATGACATACTCCGAGTCCCACATTATGATGGAAATAAACTGGAGTTTTCCCTCAAATAACACTAAGAGCCAGTTCCTGTTTCGCTGATCTGCCCATAGTGCAGGTTGGAGGTGCAAAGATGGCATAAAGCTCACCTTTGCATTCTCCTGATCCTGGGACTGAACGGGTACAGGTCCAATCTCTTCATATAAGTTAGTAGTCAGTGTAATTTAGAGCAGCCCATAAGTGGCTCTAAGATTCCTTAGGAGCTGAAATTACTGTTGGCGATGAGTGCAAGTTGGGAATATCCCAGCCACACACTCTCCAGCAGCAGAGACGAGGATGGGGTATTTATGCTGTTTCTTGTACCACCTACTGGGTAATAACACAAGAAGGCTCCAGTCTTGTAGAACTAAACTGAATTTTTATTAAGGGAACTATTTAAAGAGGTGCTACAATTGCAGCTAGCAATCAGGCTATGTGCTGACTTCCTAGTGCTTCCTCCAAACTCTTCCCTCCTGCAACCTGTGCTCATGCTCCCTTCCCCCCCAAGATTCATGCAGGTTGATGCATATTCTCTCTGTGTATCCAGGGATTTATATAGTCCTCAACACCAGAATCTGAATTATATAGAAGCCTTTACTGGGAACCAACTGTATTGCTTTATGTTTAAGCTTCAGTTTTCTCTATAGCATTAGTTGCCATATATAGCATCCTGTATTAGTGGATTTTAGATGGCAGGGTCTCTGTGGATTTGATTCCCTGCCATATTGCACTTTACTCCACTTCAAAATGGGTATAAACTGCTACCTGCAGTGTGAATGGGTGGGGAATTCCTATTTGGTTGGATTGTACACCCACTATGGAGAGGTACAAGTGACTGCAAGAGGTGCAAGAGTGTGGGGAATTGGATTACCTGCCTTACAGCTACATTAAAATAATTGTGTTAATTATTGTATGCTAAATTCAGCTAGGGTTATGATTATACTCAGTTATATTACCTATATGAATAATGAAAAACATTGCTTTCCTCCTACTGTATTTAGTAGGATTCGCAGTATACAGCTACATGCAAACTCCTTTCTCTCCTATGTTAAGGCAACATTAAGAATTATTTTCAAATCACGAAAAGCAAGGCAATTCAGACACTGTAAAATGCTCCTAGCAATCAGCAGTTTCTCTTGGAAGGTTATGGGACTATTCCATTTACATAAAATAAAATACCAGATTTACTCCAGTTTCTCTCAGACTCCATTCAGGGGACAATGCAAGAATTCTATTTGGTCTTGGAACAGTTTTAATTGATTGCAAGTTGGCACAATGCATCATACACAGAAGTGTGTATTGTTAGTTTTCATCCTTACATGGAATGTCAATGTGAGAACAAGAAAAGAGATTTAAATAAAATGTTCTTCACTTGAGAAATGCAAGGGGCCAGGGGGAATAACAAAATCATGACAACTAGGGAAGCTAAAAAGTTGAGCTTTCAGTGTGAAACCTAATTTCCAGTTAAAGAAAGAAGAGAAACTCTAGTGTGAACAAGGCCAAAGGAAGGATTCACTCTTGTAACTATACTGGCACACTCTCCTAGTAGAGCTGCAGCTTAAACCTGCACAAGAGTTTGCAAGTACAGTTATTCCATGAATAAAATAAGCTATATCGGCAAAAGGACTTTTTCCTGGTGTAACTGCATCAACACTTGGGCTTTTTCCTGCATAGCTCTGTTACCTAATGGTGTGCTATTTTCACACTCTGAACCTATGCCAGCAAAACTTAAGGACTTAGGTTTTTTTAAACACAGAGATAGATCCCAGCTGGTGTAAAGACTGATTTCAGTATTCCCAAGCATCCAAAAATCATGAGTCAGGCCTGAAAATATTGTGTGAATGACTTAAAAATCATGTTTTAAAATAACATAATTTGGGTTCTTCTTATACGCTTTCTGGTCTTGGCACATTTGAGTTACTGATTTCCAGCCTCTCTCTGCAACCACTGGCATCAGAAACTTTGTGTTGTTTGTTTTGTTTCTGTTTTTTAAATTGGAAGATGACAGTCTCACATAATAATCACATCACCACAAGAGCTGGGATTTTAAGAAATGCATCACTTGTGAGTTTTACAATAAAATCACTGGAGTGGGTAATTACTGCAATTTACACTAGTTGAGGACTTCTCTTTTACCTCTTAGTAATGATGATGCATTTTCAAAAGTATAAGGCCATATTTTACGGTGGGCTATGGTTCCTTTGATTTATTGTTTTACTTTTTTCCTGTATCCCTATCATCACTTTTTGCCTAATTAGGCCACTTCCTGGAGGCAGTGCTGCAAACATGAGTTTTTAAGGAGGAATTAAAAGAGGCAACAGACCATGTGATTAGTTTTGGTATGTACATTCCAAACAGAGGGGCAACATGAAAGGAGACATACAGAACCATGTGTGGGGCATATACAGGACTGATGTACAACCTGTCTTGGAAGAAACTCACCATATGAAAGGTTAGTTATGCAGAAATCTCCATCAAAACTTGTAAATTATGATAGGGAGGAAGGATGGACCAGTGGTTAGGATATTAGACAGAAAACTGGGATCAATTTCTTGCTCCACCACTGACTTCTCGTGTGACTTTGACAGTCGCTTAACCTTTATGTGCTTCAGTTTCCCATCTGTAAAATAGGGATAGAGAAATGCTATTATCTTTAATATATAAACATATATATATTGTGACAAAGTTCCTCCTCTACCTTGGTGGGTCCTGCGCTTATTGGCAGATTTGCTCACCTCACAGATTTACCCTGTGGGTCAGGAAACAGTCCAGAGACCTTCCTCTCTAGTAGAAGCCACAGTCCAGGTCAATTCCTCCTGTGTTTGATCAGGAGTTGGGAGGTTTGGGGAGAACCTGGGCCCACTCTCTACTCGCCCAGCCCAGGGCCCTGTGGACTGCAGCTGTCAAGAGTGAGTCCTGGTACAGTTGCGCAATAGCTACAACTCCCTGGACTACTTCCCCATGGCCTCCACCCAACACGTTCTTTGTCCTCATCACTGGACCTTCCTCCTGACGTCTGATAACACTTGTACTGCTCAGTCCTCCAGCAGTATTTCTACTCACTCTCAGCATCTTGCACACCTCTTGCTCCCAGTTCCATGCAGGCACTTCCACTCCCTCTGGCCTGACTGGAGTGAACCCTTTTATAGCATCAGAGGGACCTTCATTAGAGTCAGGTGCTTAACAGCATCACCTGACTCTTAGTAGGTTAATTGGAGTCAGGTGTTCTCATTAGCTTGGAGCAGCCCCTGCTCTGGTCTCTCAGGGAACAGAAAACTCCTTATCCAGTAGCCAGTATACCTCCCTTCTACTACTCTGATGTTCCCAACTGGCTGGGTTCTATCACAATATATATATATATATATATATATATATAAAATAATACCAGGCTAGTTCCTCAACTGGTATAAATCTATCAGCAACACTCCAACGACTTCACAGGAGCTATGTTGACTGACACCTGCTGAGGATGCAGCCCTGACCCCTGGAAGGTAGATGATCGCTGTCAAGATGTCCTGCAGTGGCTTAAGAGCATGAGGACAAACCTCAGGGCAGACTGTTAAGAGACAGGGCACAAACCCCAAATTGGCTGTGAGGTTTGTACTCAGAACTCACCTATCAAGTGTAAACTTCTCAGGCACTATAACAGTCTAATCATGGAATTGCAGACAGTCCCCCTGGGTACTCTGATCTATCTTGTCATCTAGACAAGTTTGTTTTTGTGATAGATGGTCGTTTACACCAAAAATCACAATGATATTCAGGTTACTCCCAGTCCCAAAGCACCACTCACTTAGGTCAATTGCACCTCAGGTCTCATACCTAAAGAATTATTAATTAGGAAAAGGTGTGGGAAAGAGTTATTTACAAGGTTAAAACAGGTAAACATATATATGCATACAAATGATGTAGTCTTAAGTTTCAAAAGATGATATAATTTTCTATAATAAGCAAGCTTTATATGTCCATTAGGGATACCCTAGGATAAACACTGGGGATCTCTTGCTTATGCCTAGAAAATCTTGCCCTCGAGAATCCAAGCAGCACAGAGATATAGTTTCTCCTTGTCAGGGATTTTTATTCCCTGTCCCCCTTCTGCCAGCTGCCAGATCAGATGATGGAGGAATTGCAGTCTCCTCTCCATGGGGTGGAGAGAGCAATCATCAAATTCTTTTGTCCTCTCTGATGTTTCACAATAGTTCATTGGTCTTGATGGGCCTTCTATGTGGGACAAGACACAACACCTTTTCTTGTAGGCCAGTATTTCACACAAATTAATGTCCCTCTCCTGTCTGGTGGTTTTCACAGCTACAGAGGCAGGCAATGTAAACACTTCAATATTATCTTACAATATGCGATATAGAGTTTACAAGTGAGATTAGTGCATACAGCAATTTACAAGCATTCAATTAAGTCTAAAAGTTTTATAACTCGAATACTTGTTTTAATACCAACACACAGGTGAGCCAGATTAATTCCAGCTATGCATTGCTCAGTATTCAGTTGAGACATGGGGACCTTGGCATGAGCTGGCACCTGGTTTGCCAGCATCACAATCACTGAAAGGCCTCCTGAAGGAGATGTATTTTAAGAAGGTTGTTAGGTAAATCAGGAGAGTGGGAAATTCAAAGAGTGGGAAGCAAAATAGAGGAGATAAAGATGGGAAAAGGATAATGGGCTAGATTCTTTGCTGGCCTGAGACTTGGCCCAGCAATGAAACACAAAGGAGACTGCTGCTGGAGTCTACGGAGTAGACTAAGAGCTCTCACTTGTGCGTCTCACTGCCATTGCCTCTATATATTCAGTCCCAAGAGAGTATCACTCCAGTGGAGGCTTTCCCGGGGGCGGGGGGGTGCCTATTATGGCCACACCTTCTTAGAGACTTTCCTACCTCTATCCCTGCCCTGAAACGGCCTCTCTGCCAGGGCTTCCACAGAGGTGGCACAGAGCTGGCAAAGTGGGCTCTGTGCAAGCATGGGGAATGCTTTAAGATTGTGGGGGAGGGCTATGTGACCAGGTGCAAAGTGGCCATAGAGATATATGTTGGTTATTTTTTCACTATTGTGCACGAAGGTGGGCCATGGGATCACGGCTCTTTGTCATGGCATTGATGCATATTTATTTATTCAGCGATTCTGGAGTGAAGTGGAATGCCACATGTGCTCTTCTGCTCATAACTGTTACACAGCAGGGCTGTTGTCTGTGCTTTGGCAACAAATTGAAAGGCTGCTGCCTGCTTTGGGATTCACTGTGGTCTCTTCAGTATACTTCAGTGTTAAGAAAAGGCATAGTACATTCTTGTCCTAGTCAACAGGTCAAAACAAACAGTGAAACTGTGTGAGGAAGAAACCTTGAAAGCCATTCAGGCCTCTTGTTTGACACAAAGCAATCACTGGCACCCAGGGCTGACATTTCACTGTTTCAGGGGAGTTCCCATTGCAGTTTTACACCATTAGCAGGTCTAATTATGTCAGATGCTTTCATTGTCATAGTGAAAGCTTCCTTTGAGGAAATTAAAACCTGTGTTGGTATTGAAGAGAAAATAAGAAATACCGAGAAAATAAGTGTGTTGGAGAGGGGCGGTTGCTATGTTTAAAAAAATAAAGATTTTTTGTTATGGTAACTGTGTAAGAATGACATGGCTGTAATATACACCATAAAGAAGGCCCTGGCAAGTTGCCATGCCCACAGATATGAAATAAAAGATACAGCTAGTGTAAATCAGCTGGCATTCAACGGAGCTATGTTGATTTTCACCAGCTGAGGATCAAACCCATCATTTCTAGAACTAGAAAAGCAAAGAGGTAGAGAACTCTTGATAACATTGCCCTGTTGCCATACACTGGACCAGATGAGGAGCTGCTTTTGCAGCATGGGCTTGCATGTGCGGGCTGTGTATACAATAAGCACAAGGAACAGAGCACAAGAGGAATCTTTACTCTCATCAGGGAGAATCAGTCTGTAAAGGAGTTTGGAGGAGGAAGCGCCATGATCCTGTTCCTTCTTTCCACCCCTTTTGACACGCTCTAGGATCCTAATGTGCACCAAGCAACCGTGGGATAGATTAAGCCAGGTGAAGTGTCTCTCACGCTCTCCCACTCTCCTGAGTCATACAGCTCCAAACCATCCATCTCTCCTCTGATGGCCACATTCCTTGACCAACTACACCTTCCATGAGCCACCACGGTGCATCCTGGATGATGCAGTCCAGCTGACGAACCCACTTCATAGAGGAGACTAGGGACATAAATTGGGAGCAACGCCCCTGAAACCAAATAAGTTACACTGTGTAAAAGTGGTGTAAAGGCAGAATCTAGCTCTTTGAATCCCGAAGTAGTAAACAAAAAGCCCAGCAAAGGCATTACCAATAGATAATTATGATATGGCTTTCCATCACAGAGTAAAACTTCAATGGGCTGTAAACTGTCACTCCAGCAGACAACAGCTCTGGGGCTCAAAGGAGCCATGTGTGTAATTTTGCTGCCGTTTGCTGCTAGTGCTCACTGAAATTCTTGACAACTGCCAAGAGTGCTGACTCATCATTCAGGGCTTCTGTAGCCTCCCTGCTAGAAACCAGACATAGCAAGGCTGGTCACACATTCAGCAAGAGATAATGGCTTCCAGTAACTTGTGGGTGGTGAGGGCTGGGGGGTAGGAGAAGGAACAATCTTAAATTCATGCAAACAGCGACAATGGAACAAAGGCGAAAGTAACTGAGACTGAAACAGCTACTGATATACATAAAGAATAACGGCTGCTGCAGCTTTTTGTGAATACACCCAGTGCCGTGCGTTGTTGACAGCTGAAGATGAGCAGCTTAGGCTGAAGGAGAAATCCTCTGGACTTACAGTAAGTCCTGTGACACTGCATCATTTGACTCAATTAGCTCGAATGACTGAGATGTAATTGGGCAAAAATATAACATGAGTTGTGACTCACGCTGTGCCTCAAACTGCCCATGTCAGCATAGTAAATTAATTCATATTCTGTTAAATGAAAGCTTAGCGTCAACAGCAATTCCTGGCATATCACATGGATATTTATTGCAGGAGATGGAGGAAGAGGGATTTACAGAAACTGTTTATGTCCAATGATTTCAAAAACAAAAGTGAATGAGAGTTAAAAACAAGGGATCAAAGCTAGGGAATATGTCAGGTCAACAAATATAACTGAGAAGTAAGTTATTTTTGGCATACCATCTGGTAGCTATGTATGAAAGCTGATGATTAACTTACTAGTTATGTGGGTATGATGCAAGAGGTATGGTGAGTGGTTCATCTGCAAATTTAGTCCCCCAGCCCTGTTCCTTGTGCCCAGACAAAATCCTCAGCATAAAAGGCTTATCCCGCAAATTAGTCAACCCAGTCATTCCAGATTTTATTTATTGTAAGCCATGGACCCCAGGGTGACAATCTGAAGCACCCACTGTGAAGCCCTAGAGCAATTTGCATTAGTTCTCACTAGAAATGGGCTTGGATTTAGGAAGCTTGAATCCAGAGCCACACCTGAATCCTAATCTTTCATAAGTAGTAGAGGGTTGTTGGATGCAGTGTTCTGGTTGGGCTGATAAGAGAGCAAGTCATGAGCCTGGCTCTGCTGGATTTTGCTTACTTTCAGACGGGTTCCAGAGATGGTGTTCGGGGGCAAACTGGCCATGTGTGAAGGGACCTACTGGGGCAAACATGGGGTGAGAGGAAGTGTTGGGGAAAATTGGGGTTAAGACAGAGCATTGGAATAAACTAGAGAAGCAGTGGGGGAAATCTGTGCCGGCAGTGGGACAATGTAAGGGTCAGAGGGGTAAACTTGGTGGCTGAGAAGGAGAACTCAGGAAAACTGAGGGGAAGCACTGAGGCAAATTTGGAGTTGGGGAATCACTGGATTAAGGGATCACTGGAGATCAATGTGGGACACGGTTCTGTAGCTAACCCTGTAAAAAGCCCTGTGTAAAAGTGTTAAGGAAGTTGTAATTTAGATGCAAAATGTGTTAACCACTTTTAAAGCATGTTACCTTCCTTAACATGGTATCATAGTTTCAAGCAAGCCAAAATGCATGACATGGTTATGAATCATGGCTCTTGTGGCAAATTTGTGGTAAGATGTGGTGCAAGAAATACTGTATTAAAGATAGAGTTTCTTAGAAGGTGAAAATATTCCTTTAATTGATAGTAGGGCTGCAAAAATAGTTTGGAGACTGAAAAAAACCCAAACCCATTATCTGAAGGAGTTTGAACTCCATCCAATGTGCACTCTTTAGTTGCACAACTGTTCCATTGCGTTAAACAGAGAGGACTAGAGCACAGCACTGTTACCATTCAAAATCTGTTGAAGGCCAAAATTAAAATGGAACACATCATAAAGAACCACAGCTTCACTGATGATTGAAATTTTTTTCATCTAGAGATAGAGGGTCATATCCTCAGTTGGCCTAAATTGGTGTAGCTCCACCCAAGTCAACTGAGTTATACCAGTTTACTCAAACTGATTACATGGCCCAGAATATTTCTCCAATATACGAGTGCCCACACCAAAGATTAGATATGACAAGAATATCTGATTTTTGACATTAAGAGTTGAGGTGACATTTCTTACCCAACAGAACACAATCTTAACCTGACTCCCGCTTTGCCCCCACAGTAAGGAGTCTCTCAGGATGATCACAGCATCTTCTCCCTCAAGCTTGTTTGTCTGTTGTAATCTTTGCCAACCGTTCTTTTGTGTCAGGCTCCTGACCTATCTATTCTGAGACTGATCTGATTTTGAGGGTAGATTTTTAGAGAGGATTCACAACGCAGTTTTAAACCTCTCATATCTAAACTAAAATGGCAAATGGTAAATTCCATCCTGTGGAACCATAATGTCCCCAATGTAGGTCAGCAACAGAATTTGCACATGGGACCTTCACATCCACACCACAGCCCTCTACCACTTCAGCTAACACATATTGCAAGCAGGATTCTTGGATTCTCTTTCTGGTTCTGCAAAGAAAGTGTGGTCTGGTATTTTTCCCTATCTCTGTGCAAAAAAGCATTATAAGAAAGTTGGCATTTTAAAACAGCTCATGGGAGGTGGTGATTTATATCTCAGGAATTCATTAAGCCAATGACCTCCAATTTGCATCACACTTTCTACCCCAGGCCACAAACTAGCTTACCAATTTCCAGTCCACTCTGACCTATGTGTGTGAATTTCAGAAAGGTTAGAAAATTCAGCTTCAGACAGTGACAGTGCTTCAACTTTAACTATGGTACAGTCACTTGCCCCCCGTAATGTCCAGTCTTGATTTTCATGGTCCCTCAAAACAGAGGACTGATGTACTGAAGTCTGACCTGGTTTCTTCAGTTTGTCAGTGGAGTTACACAGGTGTAAATCTGGAGTATCAGTGGGGAATTAGGCCCTGTGTCTGACAAATCAAATCAGAATGTTAGCTCAAACCTCCCTCCCTTTATTGTAGATTATTGAAGCACAAATCATTGTGTATAGTCTTGTTTAGTGCTTCTTACTACTTTTTCAGCTACCTTTTCAACTTCTGATTTCTCAAAAACAAGAAATAAGCATGATGTGTAGATGCTATGGGGAACATGAACTCAGGGCTCCAAGGAACTCTTTTCACTGGGATTGACACCATTCTGCCTACCTAGAAGGATTCTCATCCAGTTTCCTTGATAGCTGGAGAATTTGTTTCTGTTCTATTCAGGTTCATATAATGCACTCATCACCACAGCCTCTGAGCACCTTCCAAAATTAATTAAGCAATATACTTAAAATATGTCAAGTGTTTTCTGCCGGCTGTTAGAACTGGGCTGTGAAACTATGCTATAGACTATCTAGAAAAGTAGTGCCTCAGCTGGTATAAATTGGTGTAGCTCTATTGACATCAGTTGATTTACACCACCAGTAGATCTGGCCTGTAGTCTACAGCATAGTGTGGTTTTCACTGTTTTCAGAATAAAACCCTCAAAACAATAACAACAATAAAAACTCCCTTGTCAATACTGGTCAGGAAAGTATGCTGGAATCTTGACTACAACCACATTTATACATAGCTGTGGCTAGCATGTTTTGAATTCTAGTGTGGACAGGAGCTAAATTAGGAAAGAGGCAAGAGAAACTGAATGCAAATGTGTGTACAGGGATATTAATGACTGGTATCAGTGTCACTTTCACTTTGTTATTAAAAGCAACATCGGTGCTCTGGAAGAATACAGACACCGGAGAAGTGTAACTGGCTGCTGCTTTTAGCTCAGGCACAGTGTTTCTCTAATTTTAACTGTTTATGAATGTAGTGCTGAGAGCAAAGGAGACTGGAATTTAGTTATCCACTGACTGGGGGCAACATAAGTTGTGACAGTGTGACCTTCCACATGCTGTTTTGCTAATGCACAGGAATAAAAATGTGGCCACTTTTGGAGGGGCACTTTCTGTGTCTCCTGTGGCTGGACGAGCTGGCTCTCCGCCCCTCCCTTCTCCTCCATTCCCCCGCCCTGCTGCCAGAGGAGCTGTCTTTCCCTGCCATGGCCCCAGGGCAGTGGAGCTTGCTTTCCTCTGGCAGCCAGAGGAAAGCATCTCCTCCTCCCGCCACGGCCCCAAGGTTGGAGGAGCTGTCATCTCCTGTCCTAGCTGGGCTGGAGGAGCTTGCTTTCCCCACCCCATCTGAGTTCTGTGCCCCCACTGATTGGGGGAACATGCCCCTCCTTGATCCCTGACTGCCTCTCCCCCATGCACAGCCCTTCCTGGAGATACTCACTTAGGTTCCATACCATGGTCTTTACAGATGATGGGACAATTCGTTTTCTATGCCCATTCAGTCCTAGACTTGAATGCCAAAGCTGCCAACAAAGCTACCAGTTGACTGTAGTAATGGTTTTGTGATAGGGGCACCTGTCCACTAGGAACTGAACTAAGGCTCCCAACTTGTTTCATAGAGGCCACCTCCATCCAGTGGATGGTGATAACTTTTGATGGCTGTTAATTATTGTAGCATCTAACTGTGAAAGCCTTCACATCCCATGGCCTATTCCCTGAGCCATTCAGTCCACTGCTGCAACCCCAGCAGTTTCTGGCTATAGACCCAGCAAAAACCAAACATAGGAGGATTATCCCAGTATGGTGGCACAAGACCAGTTTTAAGATTCTGACATGACCCGACCATCTTCCTATCATTTTGGGGACAAATTCAGAGACCATGCCCATGATATTCCGATGTGGCAATGATCCCCAAATGCCATTTACCACCAGCATCCAATGTAAATTGGAGCAGCTCTGAAGCTGCTCTAACTTGTGCTGAGGGACCAGCCTCACTTACAGCAGCACCAGAGTCAGAGGCACAAACAGGTAAGCTCTATGCCTCTATTGTAGCCCTTGACTTGCCCAGTGTGTTCCTCTGTTCATAGCTGAGGATCTGGGCCCATTTATTTCTAAAATACTCTAGTATTTTCAATAGTATAAAAATATTTACAACTTAGCAAAATGAGCTTATTATCTGGTTGTTTGGTCTATGTCAGTGTGTTAACAAACATACAGGCTGTCCTTGTTACTGCGTTCCAAAGCAGCTCCAGGTTCTTTGTCAAAGCTTTTAATAGCCCTTTGGATTGGAAAAATGCCTAGACAGTCATAGGATTGCATGACTCACTGGGTTACAGAAAACTAGCTAAACACAAAGTTAAAAGAATCAAAACAGCTACACTAGGTCATTTTGAAATATCCGTATCTGAGTTATACAGTTCAAATTGAGATTATTTTAGTAGCTTGCAAAGAACATCAAATTGCTGGAATTTCTGAAATGTTTGAGAAGTAAGTTCAAGGTCGTATTTGAACACAAACATGTTGCACATGGTAATTATCATGATTTTGTTATATTTACTGGTACAAAGTATTCAGAGGCATGCAGCAAGTAAACTAATGATCTGTCGCTGAGCAAAGTTTAACTCTGAGTACCATATTATGGATTTCAAAATATGTTTTAATGTCAGGCTTTCTGAAATCACAATGAGAAAAATATTTTGATTGTGAAAGAAATGTGAAAGATTTACTTGAGACAGAAAGAGAAGTGAGGCAGTAGGCAGAAAGGCCTGCAAAAAATATTTTCCCAATTCTACATATAGCGTTTAGATCCAGTCATATAGCCAGATGTTCCCTTTTTAAAGATGTCTCAGTTTTTTGGGACTTCTTCTTATCTAGATGCCTATTATCTCCATCCCCTGTCCCATTTTTTCACAATTGCTATCTGGTCACCCTAAGCATGTGAGAACAATGGGAACCAAGCTTTATGTGCACTCGTATCTAAATTTTCACAAACAATTTAAACTCTCTCATGATAATCTTTAAGCTGGTACATTTTGATACATTGTCAGAACGAAACTGCATTACCAAAAGTGACATCAGCATTTACAGAAAGCCTTTGTGAGTAATACACAGGTCCTGTCTCTTGACACAGAATCCCTGTACTGGAGGCAGTTTCAATATTAATCAGTCTGCTGTTGCTAAGGGCTACAATCTGCTAACAGAAAACTTGGATTGGTCACTGATTCATTGTAATGGGGCACTGTTAATTTGCAGTGTTTTAATTTACCTGACTGCGTTTCCTTCAAGATTGTATTAACAAAAGAGTCATTAACAAAGAATTTCTGTTGCCATTGATGCGTGTGTGTGTGTGTGTGTGTGTGTGTGTGTGTGTGTGTGTGTGTGTGTGTGTGTGTGTGTGTTTGTTTTCTCTGGAAGGTTTCAAAGCACTGGTATATTTAGTTTACTAAAGCATGATTTTGCTTCCATTGAAGTCAATGGCAAAACTCCTACTGACATCACGGGGAGAAGAATTGAAGCCTAAAGGTAAAATTCAGTTTTGTGCAGAGGGCCAGCACAACACCTATTTACCATTTAAGCCCTGCAGGGCGGTGTATAAATTTGTGCTCACTCTTTGCACCTGGGTGATTTTCTCTCTAAAAGAGGAAATCTAACTAAAAGAGTAGCCTAAATAAGGTGACACTGCCAATTGTTGGTAGTGAGTCCCAGCGATGAGATTCAGATCTGAAGTCTTAAACCACTCCCATAAGAATTGGGGGGAGGCAGACAGTTCTGCCAACTATAGAGATGTGTTGGCAGCTGTAAAATTCAGACCCAGATCTGGATTCAGAGGGGCGGAAGGAAGTGCTCAGCAATAATTCATAGCAAATAATCATTAAGGCTCCAGTTCACCAAAGCATTACAGCATGTACTTAAGTGCTTTGCTGAATGAAAATCACCTGCTGGATCAGGAACTATACAAATAAAGCAAAACCCAGCAGCGCTTCAGACACAGACAGATTCAAATTTACTCCCAAGGGAGCTGCAGTCGGCACTTTTTGCCCAGAGGCAGCCCTACTTATGAGAGGATTCACTCATCCACTGGGAGTACAACTTACATCTACTGAGTCCTACTCCAGTGCTCTGTCCACTAGACTTCTGGGCTAGCCCCACCCACTTTTGTGACTGTATTTGCCAACTCTGGGCCCCCTGTTGGAACAGGTGTTACATGAAGCTTGCTCAAGCAACCATACCACTGCCAGGGAACTGCAATCACAAGCCAGTGGAAACCAGGGATGAGTTGTCTGACTATGCAGATAGTTTTATTTCCGCTCCCCTACTCCACAAATATCTGCTCATGATACTATGTGTTTTTATCTAATGCAAAAGTAGCAATGTTGATTTTAAAACACTTACATGTGCAAAACCTCTCAGAGGGCAAGATCCTCATCTCAGTGGCCTGGGTATAATTGTACAGTAACATATTCAAGTCAACAGCATTTCTCTGGATTTAAGCAGTTGTCACAGAGTGTAAAATTAGGCTCGGTATTACCATTTCTTGATTTTACCATAAGTCTTGCAATATTTGGGTTTTTTTCCTTAATGCCTGCACTACTGGAATCATGTGAAAATGTGAGAATCTCAGTTTTCATTTTTTATGAATAAGTTTCTAACTCTTATGGTCATGGAATAAAACTGGCAAATGTGAACTCTAAAGGCTAAAAAAATCAGAAGACCAATAAAAAGAAGTCCATACGTACTTTTTATTTAATCTCATGATTTTTTAAATCCATCTCATGATTTATGGGGCCTGACTCATGATTTTTGAACATTTGGGGTTGCCAACACCGCAGGCCCAGAGTATAGCTTTTCCTATTTATTGGATCTCATATTTCTATGAGTGACTCATGCAGTATCATGGGGACAGCAAGAAGGAATGTGCTGTGTTCACCGCATCATCCGTTTAATTTCCTGGGCACAACATCTTTAGAGCAACTGGGAGATTCTCTATCAGGCCTTTCATTAATATGCTTCTAGATTTATCTATCTAACTTGCATCTGCACTAACAATCCTCCTGTATGGCCCTGGGTGAAAACTGAGAGGTAACACCAGCTGAAGGCAATGGACTGACCAGAGTGTGTCCCCATTTTGAATAGAGAGTTACAGCTCTGTGTAATACAGAATCATAAAATACGGTCTAGGTCAGATAAGCCTTTAAAACATGAGCATAACTATTAATAATTAAATATAATAGCCAATATCATTTCCCTAGAAAGCAATTTCTCTCCTCACTAGCACACAGAACAAAGACTACATCAATATTTGGAGATGGATAGATAGCTTAATTCATTTTGCAAATCCAGGGAAGTAACACTTCAGCACTTTCGCATAAACTGTCTCTGACACTGAAAATTAGCTAAGGGGTGTGAAAATGTCAGGCATATAAGGACTTAATTTTTCTCTTGTTTAAAATATCATCAGTTATCTGCAATCAATGTAATGAGACAGCTTTCCATACAATAATGATTTACAATATGTTTATAGGCAGAGATAGGAGTAATCATAAGGTTAGATTTGTCTCCATGTGCATTCTTTGAGCATCAGAAATGCTTAGTTTTGCAGTTCTCTCAGCCTAAGTATGCATGAGAGACAGACTTAGATCTACATAAGATTTCTGTACTTCCCCACACAAATATGTGTAGTATATACAGGCAATCTGGCCTTAACTTCATATAAACATATCCAATAACCAGATGCTTAAGACATGCAAAAATCAACTATCCCAATGAACGAAAAGCAATATAATCAATGCTTAAATATCTAAACGTGTATTAAAGGAAACACACTCCTGGACATAGTGTTTTAATTTTCTTAACTTTCCATTGTCTGGAATTTCTTGTTTTAAAGCTGGGCAGGAGGGGGAGGGGGGGAGTGAGGAATGCTTCCACTGCTGATGTCCTTTCCCAGTGGGTAATCTCTGCCCCAGTGTTTTAAGTGGAGCTAAGATGAATGTGGTTCTGCTGTTTATTTCCTTGCATGTGCACCAGAATTGTTGATATCAGCAGATTTCTACAAATGTGCTTGACACAGGTTCTGCTGCTGTCACACAGGAAGCACCAGCCTGTTTTTAGGGGCATCACAAAAATCACGTTATTAATATTTCTTAGCAACAGAATGTCTCTTAGGTACTTGTATAGTCCTTTTTAACAAAGTACCTCACAATCTATAATGTATTTACCCTCACAAAACCCCTCTGAGGTAGAGAAGTAACATTATTCCCATTCTACAGATGGTGATCTGAAGTATTGAGAGACTATGGGCTTTGTGCAGCATTGTACACTGTGGGGTTGTGAATTCTAATTCTCAGCAACTAACCAAAATATCCCTAGTGCACACCAACAGGGTCTACATGGACCAGTTAGCAAGTAACGAAATTCATATTCTTATAGCCCACACTGTTGCACTGTATAGATAAGCTCTAAGTGACTTGTCCATACTCACATAGGAAGTCTGTGGTGGGGCAGGGCATTCTACTCAGGTCTCTGTAGTCCAAGGAAGGCACCTGAGCCACTGGACTATCTCACTGGGTGAGTGATGGTTTTAACAAATCAAATTATTCTGGAATCCTAATGCCTTTCCCCATCAGATTCCAGCCATAGTTTGTGTGAGGAGCTATGTAACATTTATATATGTATGCCATCCCTAAAATACTCAGCTTTAACCCACCAAAAATAACCTATATTTACCTAGCATAAAATATTAGAACTGTTCAAAAATGATTGTCAAAATATTTTTGTGCAAAATGTTCATTTTCAGTTTTTCAATGCAAAATCTGAAAAAAATGCAATTTTTTGTTGAAAACCTAGAAAAAATCCACCAAAAAAATTAATTAAAAACATAGAGACAAAAATTGAATGATTTCACAGAAAATATTTTTCATTTTCCAACAGTTATCAAATATGGAAAGCTTAATGTGGGTCTTTATCTTTTCTCTAGCAGCTGTAATTCCAATCAGCACCCCTGTACATGAGTCACCCTAAAGTCTACATTTCTCCAACAGCAGCCAGATAATGATCACCATATCCCCCACATGCTGGTAAACTGTGGACCACTGCAGTGCATAAATTATTACATTGTGGCCCTTAATGGCTCAACCTGGACCATTTTACAAATGAAATAATTTAACAGTTCCCAAAATAATACATAGGCTTTAATCCTTTGCAGTGTCATAGTGTTCACCATCCAACTATCTCAAAGTACTTAACAAATCTATTCCCAGCTCTACAACAGCTCACCTGCTGGCTGATATTGGGCAAGTCATTTGATTCCTCTGTACTTCTGCTCCACCGTCTGTCTTGTCTATTTAGACTGTAAGTTTTTCAAGGACTGTTCTGGAAAGAAACAAGTCTCTTACTATGAGTCAAAATAGCACCAGGGCCTCTAGGTGGTATTGAAATTTAAATAAAAATAGTAATAAAAATAATTATTAATAAATAGTAAATCAGCAGGAGGAATTACAAACCAGGAAGTCTTGTCTTCCGGTTTCATGTTTATTCCACTAAGTCATACTGCCTTTGAGCTATTTTCTTAAGCATCATCTCAAATAGTGTCAGATCAGAACAAACACAGCTATTGAGGAAGTAAATATAAAAATATTATTTTACAGTATGCTTTTCATATATATGCTTCTTTCAAACTACAGAGCGATAGTATCTCAACCCAGGTATTCACATTGCTGAAAGCTGTCCCTGGGCAAAACAACTAATAAAGTACATCTTGAGGCTTGTATCTATGGCAATTGTGATGCACGTACAAATACTCAGCATAGTGACGTTTTTGGGAAACAACCCTTTAAGTGAGTGTGTCAGTTTCTTCCTTGAGTTACAATAAAAGCTTTAGGGTTCCTGTAGACATTAACAAAGCAAAGGCACCATGATTTCAGCTTGGTGAGTCACACTCTTAACAGGGCAGGTATGTGTGGGATATTAACAGACTATAATGTCTAGGTTTTCTCTGTCTCATTGGATTGAATCATTAATGAAGAATTTTGCAGACAATGCTAAGGATCAAAAGACCTTATATTGGTTACCCTAGGTAGTTTGTAATGAAAAGTGTAGGCCTGATTCTCCTCTAACTTATAATAGGGTAAATCAGCAGTAACTACATTGAACTCATTGTAAAACTGGTATGAGTGAGAGGAGGAGCAAGACCAGGGCATTTTAGGAATGGGGGCCTGATCCTTCAAATTGCAACTCAAGCAGTCCATATTCCGGTGAATAGTCCAGTGAAGCCAATAGTCAATGTGAGAGAAAGGGATGTTCATGGGACTACTTGAATGAGCAAAGGCTACTTATACATATGAGGGAGGATAGAAGTAGAGAGGGTTTTTTTTCTCTTGGGCAAGGGAAACATCCTCATACACAACAACCTGACTGCCTCCAAAAATCTGACTTACCCTTTGTCTCTCTTCTCTGTAGCCTTGGGCTGTCCTGCAACTCCTATATTTCCTTTGTCTTCTAATCTGCCTCTCACTTCCTCTGCCTCACTGCTTTGTATCTATTGAAATTCTTATCCACGTCATTCTCCTCTCATCCAAACTGTCTTTTCCCATGATGTCCCCAAGTCCCATCTCCCCAGCCTGTACAATATGGCTGCTTGCCTGATTATATAGTCAAAAAGCTATGATCACATCCTCCAGTCACCAGACAATTCTACTTTAATATCCAATGCAAAATTGTCTTTCTTTTTATGAACTCAGTGATCTGGTTCATAGGTGTCACATCTCTTCACATCTTGTCTCACACTCTAGTCATCTAACACCTGCCTCTCCTTTTACAGGCTAATATCATTATAGAAAATTATTTTCTGCATATTCTACTGTGAAACTGCATCCCACATTCTTCACCATGATATTATTATGATATGATGATATATTTATGATATCTTTTATGCATGGTAAGGCATGTGAGGTGTCATTGGAAAGGTTATGATTTGCTGAATATGATTACGCTATTTGTATGCATGTATCATTTTTGTACCCAAAGTTTTGAATATTGACTATGTATTTATTTCACAAAGAGCTATTCCTGGGCAATACTCATTAGGCAAAATGTTCTCAGTCAAGATAGCTGGCTGGGAACGGCCCATTCAGGCTAATGAGCAATTAGGAAGAAACAATAGACCTTAGGAGAAGCTTATGTCCCACCTGGTGAGCCTTCCTGTGAACGTGCCAAACAGCCAGTGGGGGATGGCTGCTGTGACTTTGCAGGACCATGTGACCAGGTCATCTGGTGCTGGACTCCATCTTGGAAGTCAGTATTTGTCCACTGACTGACATGAGAACCAATCTTTGAAACAAGGGCATCCCGTCATACACAAAAGCTATATAAGGCAGGATAGTGACATCATCATGGTTTTTCACTGACTCCGCACCCAAGAAGACTCCTGGAAACACTCAAGGAACAAAGACTGAACTGAGGGAAGTGCTGGATCCAGGCTAATGGGATTTTTAGTCTGTGAATGGAACACCTAAGGATTCCAAGCTGTAAAGCAAGCACAGCTTGCATCTTTAAAATCTGCGGCCTGCTTGTATCATCACTTAGGGTGAGAATCTGCTATTCATATCCAATCTATTTAGTATATTAAGCTTAGTTTGCATTTTTTGTTTATTTGATAGGTAATCTGCTTTGATCTGTATGCTATCCCTTATAATCACTTAAAATCTATCTTTTGTAGTTAATAAACTTGTTTTTTCTTTCTCTAAAACCAGCGTGTGGCAATCATAACTCAGGGGAAGTAAGCTGTTGCATATTCCTCTCCACATTGAGGGAGGGGGAGAATTTTATGAGCTTACACTGTACAGTTCCCTATGCAGCATAAGGCGGTATAATTTTGGGTTTATACTCCAGAGGCAAGGTGTACCTTAGGAACTGGGAAGTACCCTAGTTGAAGCTTTTCCATGCACGGGCTGGTTGAAGAGCCTGCATGTAATTGCAGCTGGATGTGTCCCTACCTGTATGTATGCTGGTGAAAGTACAAGCTGGATAGGGCTTGGAAGCTTCTCACAGCACTGATGGGTTGGGAGCACTCGGTGGTATCCCAGTTCCAGGTGGCACCCCAGGGGGAACCTGTCACACCTACCATCTGGAATAGCCTTGGTGTACTGCCACCACACTAGCAGTCTGAGCCAAACTCTCAGATCTGCTGCAGTGACATCATGGAGCTGTGCCTGTTTAGACCAGATTTAAATCTGGTCCTCAAATCCCATATGAAGACATATATTTTCTCCCTGGCCTATTTCTCTCTCTCTCAATCTCTCTCTGCAATTTTTGTATTTGTTAAAACTTTATAACTCTACCTATTTCAATCTCTAAAGTGTTTTAGAGTAGAGATCATATGAAAGATTTTACATAAAATAAAGTTGTATTGTATCTCAGCTCCTATAAAATCTCATTGATATCTTTGGGTATATGATATATCTTAATAATGGAATCAGACATGATAATTAATATTTGTACATGAAAGCTCCAAGGAATGCTACATTTCTTTTTTTTCCCTTAGCTAGTCATGATATTAATTAATACACTGCAAAGTGATTAAAATCATTTTTAAATAATGAACAATACCGAGACAGACAAGTTAATTGATTGATTGGTGTATGAGCAAGGTCCTAAGGGACTAGCATTTGCATATTAACACAGATCCTGTCTTAACGAGCTGCTTGCCACATTTTATCTTCCTTTGAGCAGCACTGTGCATGATAAAATAACACAAATAAGCCCACTGAATTGCTACTTCTCAAGGGAACATTGCGCAAACTTTTAAAATGCCCTTCACTAAATATGACCTATGCACACATCATATAGATCTGCAGAGAGAGCTATGTAGATGTATTGAACTTTTAGTGAAAGGGGCTTGTTAAAGTTAGCCGTTCTGGAGAATTATTCATAAAGACTACAGCATGGCAATGCAATCTTCTCCATGCTGATCTAACATTTGCCTCAACCCTGATCTGGTGGGAAGGAGGAGAGGAGAGTTCAGTTTCCAAGCTCATTCAATCCGTGGCCTCTTTGCTGTGACTGCCAACAAGAAGCAGTATGCCAACTAGTTCTAATTGTCCACAAGAATGGGACTACGATCACCAACTCATTTCACACAGGCCATCCGGCAGTAACATTCAATCACTAGAGTCCAATCCTGCATCCACCGAAGACAGATGCAAAACTTACAGAATCTTCAATAGTGCAGGACTAGATGTGGAAGAATGTCCTAGGCCTGGTCTACACTACGCGTTTAAACCAATTTTAGTAGTGTTAAACCGATTTAACCCTGCACCCGTCCACACAACGAGGCCTTTTATATTGATATAAAGGCCTCTTAAAACCAGTTTCTGTACTCCTCCCAGATGAGAGGAGTAGCATTGAAATCGATATTACCATATCGGATTAGGGTTAGTGTGGCCGCAAATTGACGGTATTGGCCTCTGGGCGGTATCCCACAGTGCACCACTATGACCGCTCTGGAAAGCAGTCTGAACTCGGATGCACTGGCCACGTAGACAGGAAAAGCCCCACAAACTTTTGAATTTCATTTCCTCTTTTCCCAGCGTGGAGCTCTGATCAGCACGGGTGGCGATGCAGTCCCAAATCCAAAAAGAGCTCCAGCATGGACTGTACGGGAGATACTGAATCTGATCACTGTATGAGGAGACAAATCTGTTCTATCAGAGCTCCGTTACAGAAGATGAAATGCCAAAGCATTTGAAAAAAATCTCCGGGCTATGATACAGAGTCCACAGCACAGTGCTGTGTGACAAGCGTAATGGAAAGCCAAAGAATCAAATGGATGCTCATGGAGGGAGGGAGGGGGGACTGAGGACTCCAGCTATCCCACAGTTCCCGCAGTCTCTGAAAAGTATTTGCATTCTTGGCTGAGCTCCCAATGCCTGTAGGGTCAAACACATTGTCCGGGGTGGTTCAGGGTATATCTCGTCAATTTACCCCCCCTCCCTCCCTGCAAAAGAAAAGGGAAAAAAATCGTTTCTTGACTTTTTTCAATGTCACCGTATGTCTACTGCATGCTGCTGGTAGACATGGTGCCGTGGCACTGAACAGCAGCATCCTCTCCCCTCCCTTCCCCGGTGGCAGACGGTACAGTGCAGTAGGACTGATAGCCATCCTTGTCATCTTCCCATGAGTGCTCCTGGCTGTCCTCAGGTGAGGTCGGCCAGAGGCACCTAGGTAAAAATAGGAATGACTCACGGTTATTCCCGGCAGATGGTACAGAAAGGCTGGTAATCGTCCTCATCATAGCAACTGGGGGCTGAGCTCCATCACCACCACCCCCTTTCATGTCTAAAGAAAAGATTCTGTACTGCCTGGACTATCATAGCAGCAGGATGCTGGGCTCCTTTCCCCTCCCCCCCCCCCCCCCGCACCGTTTAATGTCCTGCCTGGACTATCATAGCAGCTGGAGGCTGCCTCCTTCTCATTTTATCTCACTCAAAAGTCACTGTTTCTTATTCCTGAATTCTTTATTACTTCATCACACAAATAGAGGGACCCTGCAACGGTAGCCCAGGAGGGTTGGGGGAGGAGGGAAGCAATGGGTGGGGTTGTTGCAGGGGCACCCCCTAGAATGTCATGCAGCTCATCATTTCTGCGGGATCTGACACGGAGCGACTGTGCTCTCTGGTATACTGGTTCTCTAGTACACTTGCCCCATGTTCTAGGCAGGACTGACTCTATTTTTATAGATACAACATAAAGGAGGGAATGACCTGGAGGGTCATTCCCATTTTTGTCTTTGCGCCCCCGGCCGACCTCAGCTAAGGCCAGCCAGGAGCACCCATGACAGCAGCAGATGGTACAGAACGACTGATAACCGTCATCTCATTGCCAATTTACAATGGCACAGCAGATGGTACAGAACGACTGGTAACCGTCTCTGCTACCTTGCAAAGGCAAATGAATGCTGCTGTTTAGCGCTGCAGTACCACCTCTGTCAGCGGTATCCAGTACACATACGGTGACAGTGACAAAAGGCAAAAAGAGCTCCATGGTTGCCATGTTATGGCGTCTGGCAGGACAATCCAGGGGAAAAGGGTGCGAAATGATTATCTGCCATTGCTTTCATGGAGGAAGGAATGAGTGACGACATTTACCCAGAATCACCCGCGACACTGTTTTTGCACAATCATGCATTGCGATCTCAGCCCAGAATTCCAATGGGCGGGGGAGACTGCGGGAACTATGGGATAGCTACGAGATAGGGGGGACCCTGCAACGGTAGCCCAGGAGGTGCAACGCTCCAGAAATCGACGCTAGCCTCGATACATGGAAGCACACCACCAAATTATTGAGCTTTGTGTGGCCACGTGCACTCGACTTTATACAATCTGTTTTACAAAACCGGTTTATGTAAAATCAGAATAATCCTGTAGTGTAGACGTACCCCTAGAGGCAGTGACAGTCAACATGTCCACAACTGGACACATGGCAACATGTGACCAATTCTCCCTTTTTCGTCAATATAGTCAAACCTTGCTTACCTAAATGCTAATTAAATGAAATTCTTAATGTTGTTAAGATTGGATATGAACCCCAAGTTTTGACTTCATCTCATAAGTCTGCATGACTTACAGTCCTTGGGCCAGATCTTGAAATGGTATAAACTGGCATAACTCCATTAAAGTCACATGCTACTTACATCAGATGAGGATATGGCTCCTATGGGCCTGAAGCACAACTGCTGCTGCCTCCTGTAGAGCTGGGGGGACACGAAGAATGCAGGAACCAGGTTTTGAAGTTGGTTGTCAGGAGCAGGTCAAGTGACCCTTCAAAGCCTTCTGGGCAAGCTCCCAACATACCCGAGTGCCCCTTGAGATCAGTAGATAATTGAGTTTCTACTGTATTGTACTGAATTTTGAACAAGTATAATGGCACTATACAAATGGAGTAATCATCACTAGTGTAAGCAAAGACAACTTCACTCATCCCAAGGATCTAGCTGCCTCAGGAACAGGAACCAGTGACAACCGTGTAGCACTGATATGATACGCTGTCTTCAGGATGAATTGCCACATGATGAACCAGCTGCAGATTTTGAATGAAGTCTGTTGTCAGTCCTAGAGACAGTTCTGCCATTTTAATTGCTATAGTTCATAGAATATCTAGAGTACTTTCATCTAGAGAATACAGGTTAAAGCAACCTTAGAAAATGTAATAGTTTATGATTACTATAATGAGCAGATTTAAATCCATATTGTGTACAGCGATAATTAATCTACTTAGGGATTTTTTTACTCAAATGGATTGTTTCAAATAGGTTGTCTTAAATTAATTTAAGCCAGAGCTTAGGCCAATCCTTCTCCTCATGGTATGAATTTGTTCTCTCTTTAGATTCAGATGTCATTTGCTAATCTTTTTATTTCTAATAGAAACAAAACTAAAAATCTCAGAAAAATCATCTCTTTAATGCTGTTCTAATAATTTAATACTGTATATTAATAATTACAGGTTGTTCCTGGATGATTAATAGAGACCATCAAGATTTTTTTAGAAATCAGCACTGAAGTATTTGTTAGTCTTATAGTCTTTGCTAAATTCTATCACTTTTTACCATAGAATAAATATGCCAGTCTGTCTGCCTTTCCGTCAATTACCTATCTATCTGTGTTTCTTAAATAGAAAAAAAAAAAGCCATGTTAGTGCAATTTTAAGGTTGTACTGTTAAAATCACAAAGGGCCAGACTGTAATACTTTCACTAAAGCTGAATAATGTATTATATCATAAGTAGCCTAACTGAAGTCAATACATCTATTTGCAGAGTAAAGGACCATTTAACAGGTGAAATCCTGGATCCATTGATGTCAGTTCAGGTTTTGCCATAGACTCTAATGGAATCAGGAATTCCCCCAATGTGAGCGTGAGAATCACAAGCAGACGCAAAGTAAAGAAATGCTAAAGTTATGTTTCTAACAGTAACATCGATATTGCACATCCTGTACTTATATTTTAAATATATTTTGCCAAAACAGAACAGACATATACTAAGAAAAACTAATTAAAATGAAATTTCAAATATGTGAAACTGAAATTTGGAGGGGAAAAAAAGGAAAAAATTGTAAAACTTTTTCTTCCATTTTTTGACCACTGAGTGAGCTGATAAAGCTATTTCAATACTTGAAATGCTGATCAAATCTTTTTCAAAATTTTGAACATGAGGGTGAAAAGCAAAAAAAATTAAGAAAAAAAAAGTTGCAAAAATACTTATACCTTTTACTTCCCACTACCTTTTGATCTGCTCTAATACTAAGCTACTCATTTAACCAAAAAACAGGAAGAGGAAATATTACTTATTTGCGGTAAGGCTGAGATAATGTAGATGTAGGAGCCTTTGCCTGAACACTTCCTCAGTTCAGTGCCCAATGTTCATGTTAAATTGCAGCTTTGTCTCACAAAGACTGGATTTTTTTTCATAAGAAAAACCTATAACTCAAAAACAACAGAAGAGATTTTGCTCCAAATTTAAAATAAAACAAACATACAAACACACACAAATACTGCAGGAAACATGGAAAATGTTATTCTCTTTAGCCAGGCACTGATCCAAACCCTAAATAAGTCAACAGAAAGACTATCAAGTTTCAAGAGCTTTTGATCAGGTCATAAATGAATGTTTCCAAAAGGTACATGTATGTATAAAACAGAGATATAATGGAAACAGTCTCCATTTTAAATATATTGTTATTATATTAGTCATATTCCAGTAGCACCTAATATTCCCAGTCAGGATTGATTGTGCTAGGCATATATTGTTGTATTATTCATTCAGGCTTTATATCTCGTCTTAAGTCAAGTGTATTTCTTGTTTATCCTGCATGCTTCCACATTCTTTTGAATCTTATTTGGGATGTTTATTGAATTTTCAGTGGTTAGTCTCATGTTTAAGAAGCCCTGATTCAAGGCCCTTATTCTGTATATTTTCGTATTAGAGGATGTCGATGAGAGTTTATTTCAGTGGGATACAGGATGTTGGTCTGAGGTCTTTGGTTCTTCTTGCAGAAGAGAAAATGTGAATAGATTTTATTTTCAGACTGTAGAAGTGCCAGAATTAATCCCCCAACTCAATAGCCTGATTCATAACTTTCACTGTGGTTTAGTCACTTGTGGATTTTGAAAACACTTAATATTGCAGTGAACTACAAGGCTTTTACACAATTCACAAGTGAAAAAACCACCTATGATTAAGAGACTATGAGGCAGTTTAAAGAGGAGAATGAATTGATCTGAGATGTAGTTCCATCCTGCTGGTTCTACCTACTACCCCTACACTGAAAAAAAAAATGGGAGCAGATGCAATCTATTGTATCTCTCTGAGGGGAGCTCATAAGATCCTCCTCTAGGTGTACAGAGGTCATTTTGTGGTTTGGGAGATAGCAAAATGCCTCCGATGCATAGGCATGATCCCTCATAACAGAAATCCATGGATGTAAAAATACATGAATTCCAGTGTTAGGAGTATTCAGAGGAAAAGAACTACTAAGATCATCTTTCTTGCCAACCTGTCTGGCATCACCCCATCTTTCAAGCCCTCTGCTGGTTCCTCCTTCTCCAGAGCATCAAGTTCAAGCTTCTTGTCATTATCTTCAAGGCACTATGTAGTTCTGCCCTTTTCTACTTGGCAAACCTTATTGCTTATTATATCACTACACTCCCGCCACCTCCATTCCACACATAATGACAGCCTAAAAGCCCTATTTGTCCTCTTCTCTCACAACCATATCTTCACTTTCTCCTGTATATACCCAAAGTGTTGCAGTCTGCATTGTGGTTATTCACATACATTATAGATTTAATTGGACTTCTGTGTATGTGATTATTATTTTGTCTTACTGTAGCGCCTAGGAACCCAAGTCAGGACCAGGATCCCAGTGCCCTAGGCATTGTACAAACACAGAACTAAAAAGATGGTCCCTGCCCCAAAGATGTTAGAGTCCAGACAAGAGCCAACAGATGGATACAGACAGACTGATGGGAGAGTAGAAGGAAAGAATGTGAAGCCTTCCACCCCAGCGATGTTGTATTTCAGTGCAGTATTTTCTATGTATATATATATACAGGGAGAGATCCTCAGCAGGCATAAATCAGTGTAGCTCCACTGAAGCCACTTTTACTCTAGCCCATATTTTGCTGAGTACTTGAGAATCTCCTGAAAGATAAGACATTAGACCCTTCCCAAAGAGTTTACAATCCAATTAGATCACTGGTGACAAGGCAGGATATAAACCTATGCCTCTGTGCCTCCTATTTAAACCGATGAGGCATGGGTTTATATCCTATCCTGTCCGTGATCTAACTGGATTGTAAACTCTTTGGGACGGGGTCTAATGTCTTACAATCCAATTAGATCACTGGCATGGCAGGATTTAAACCCATGCCTCATAAATTTAAATAGGAGGCACAGAAGCCAGGGGTTTATATCCTACCCTGTCTGTGATCTAATAGGATTGCAAGCTGTTTGGGACAGCATCTGTGTTATTCATATGGTGTAAATTGGCATAGCTGCACTGATGTGAGTGGAGTTATGCTGCTTTACATCAGATGGAGATCTGGCCGCCTTTCCTCAAATTCTTTTCTTTTGAATAGATATGTAGGTGTCCTTTTATGCCACCTGATTACATCTCATGCCATGAGATAATGGAGATTGGATTCTCCATGTTACTCATGATGCTACCCATTTTGTCAATTTCTGAGACTAGGACTCCATCTCTAAAACCTTATTTGAGGGAAGCAGACTAGATACAAACAACTGAAACAAACTGCATAGACAAGCTGGCATTTTGTTTCTCTGCTGATGTCTGCACTGTGGTAGGGAATAAATCAGGGATAATTAGACAGGTTGGCTTATTTCCACCAGATTTTTTTTTATTTATCTTTTTTTTTTTTTTGCAAAAATAGTACAATATAAGCAAATTAGAAAGAAACTAAAGTATCAGGCAGAGCTATTTCACTATAACACACCATGTAGAACAGCCCTTTAAAAAGTAATATTGTTCCTAATCCAAGAGTTGTTTATATTTGAATGTAAATGCTTGCAGAAGGGAAATATCATAAAGGTGTGATTTGGATCCTATTGGTCTCTTGAGCTTTCTGTGACTGGCATTTCTCCCTGGGGTAATTTATAAATGATTGTTCCCTGTTGCAAGAACATTGGCAGGCTTGAGGAAAGAATAGCTGCAATTTTCACTCTAATGTGGCTGGCTCATATCCAGAAATTGCAGAAAGCCTAATTGCTACAAAACTGAGATTAGAGGCTTATTCCTATGTCTACAGTTAGTGACATAGTATGAAAAATGCAATATTTTATATTACACAAGTGTGAAATGTTCATATTCCCAGCAACAGAAGTCAGAAGTGGTCCAGTAAAAAGGTATATTTAAACCGTAAGACGACACTAACTGGACATCAGAAGTTGTATAACTTACACAGTAAAACATCGGAGAACTCTGATCCAGGTCAAAGGCCTTATTAGACACAAAGACCCTAGTAGGTTTGAATATCTATGGTAAACCTCCTTCAAATGTCTTAAAATAAAGCATCTGCTGAAACAAGATACAGTAGCATTAATGGCTGCCTAGACACCATTCTATTTCAATAAGTGTCATGGACGCTCTGGGGCTTATCAAAAATAAATGGCAGTAACTAGGTAAGAAGCTAGGCTTCTATGACTTCCAGCCAAATTGCAATGCAAACAAACTTCAGCGAAGTCTTCCACAACACCTTCTGAGTTATCTCTGCATCACTATCACCAGTTAAAAATTTATAAAATTGGATTTGCTGATTACACTTGTCTGGACAATAGACTCTGGCTGCTGCTAATGCTTTATATAACATGTCAGCCTTGGACAAGTGAATAACCTATTGACTAACTTTACCTTAACTAAAGTACTATAGCAGGTTTGATTTAAAGGTCTTGATTGACCTTTTACATCAGTTTTACATCTGCAAAATTCCACTGACTTAAATGGAGTTATGCTTGATTTACTCTGGTATAAGTGAGAGGCAAATTGGGACCAAAGAATTTAAAACAGTAGACAAAGAGTTCCTTCCAAAATCCTCAACATGTTCTGTTTTGGAAGCAGAGAAATTCTTGTAGACAGGGAAAACAGATCTGTTTTCAGACATTGCCTCTCTATCTCTCCTCCACCCCCAAATCCACTTTGTGTCCCATTTCTGACATACAGAGACAAAATAAAATATTTCCAAAATGTTTAACCTTTCATATAAAACAAATACATTTAGCTTCTTATTAACATTTAATATCTTAAAAATCATTGCCAGATTGTTTACAGGGTTAATAAGCATTTGTGTTTTAATTATTTAAACAAATTCTCTAATATTCAAAATTGAGTACAAGAAATTAATAATTTACCCATTAGGCCCACAACTAGGAAACCTGTAATTGTTAGTGTGTGCGAGAGATATTTTTCACACAAGAATAAAGCATTAAACATACAGTAAAAAGAATGCTTTCTCAAGATGAAATCTTTATATAATTTAGTGGGGAAAGGTGATAAGGAAATTCTAGAAAAAAACCCCACGATTGCCTAGAAAGTAGGGTTTAGGGTTTTTTTCAATAGATTGGAAAGGATGATGTTACAGAGAAGAGAAATGAACTCAGTTTGGGAGGCACTTTTGTTTCCAGCCATTTACATTAAAGCCATTTTTGGAGGGGGGAAAGGGTTGCTATAGTCAGAGACCAGAAAACCAAACTGTCTAATTAACCGCACTCTGCACTACTTGCACCAAGCTATGTGTGCTGGCTGACACAATGGCCTTCAGTGCTTGTCTGCAAACAAATTTAAATATTCAGTGCATCGCTTCTGGGAAGGAGGCCATCTTTTTCATACTATAAATCTGGGATGTAACGTTTATTAGTGACCTATGCTTAGCTCCACTGGCTTCTGGATACCAGAGAGAGTCAGCATCATTCCATAGCCTGCAAAATCCCAGAACTATACTATAATAATAGTCAGAGAGGGACAAAATTGAGGAACACAACAGAAAAACAGTTGAAGGAAGCACTTGAATAGATGGACACTTAATGTCGGTTGGCAACCGGCAACCCTTGTTAGTCAGGAAAGGCCATTTAGGCCACCCTTTTTGTCTCCCCCAAAGAAACAATGAGGAAGCTCTGGTTTTTCCAGGGTCTGAGAAAAAATTGCATGCAGTCAAGCATGGGAAAGAAATAACTTCTGTTGGCCATTTGTTGTGGGAAGTCACATGGTGCGGTGACTGGCAGGAACTCTCTATCCCACGCTGCAAGAAGGGTCCATAGTGTGAACTCAAATTAAATATTTTTCCCTCTTATACATTTGCTTGTTGGCTGATTTCTTGTTGGATCTTCATACTGGCTATACTGGGAATTCCAGCTCAATGGAAATCATCAAATATGAATATATGGAAACAGGCCAAGTAAGAGCAAATCTAGGCAAGGTGATGTAGGGATGAAGTATCAGTGCTTCATTGGGAATTTGGTCCTATTCCAGGGAGTACAATGTCATACCAAGAGCTGGCCACAGGCTGACTCTTAGCAAGGTGAAGCAATATTTTAGATACTTACAGTCTCTTTCCTTCTCTCTCTGGTTACCTAGAGCTCCAACAGACTCTTTCTCTCCCAGGCCTGTGCTGATCACATTGCAGTTTCTACTCCTTGAACTCCCACCATGATTCCCCCACATAGATACCCATCTGACTAGCCTGATCTGATTGGTTGAAACTGTGATTGGATTGGTCCGTTCTGACAACACTTGTGGGGGATGATGGTAGAGCTACAAGAGTATGTGAGCCCAGCTGTGACTGTAGTTCAGAGGTGGGTGACGTGATTTTTACAGCATGGAAAGTACTTGTCAGCCCTTCAAGCTGACACTGTAGGTGTGTATAAATGCATTGTGGCATTGTATGCTTTCCTAGGCCAGGAAGGACATTTCTGTTCTTTAGTGCCTAATATAATTTGACCCTAATTTCCTCTGCAGAAGAAATAAAAATGGAGGCTCTAACCACTTCCAACTCCTAGTGCCTCTTGGAAGCATTTGATATGTGTTAATTTATTATGTCTCATAATTAATCATTTTTCATCCCATTATAAAAATGTATAATGTCATTAACATTGCCTGTTTTCATTTTACTATCAATGCAGCAAGTGATATTTCCTATAATTACGTAGAAATATTGCATTAAACAATTAAGATACACATTATATGACAGAAGGACCCATTTGAGAAGTGAAATTGACCCAATTTCCTGAGACAAGGTCAGGAGCAACCGAAGTATGAACTTTTTGATCCACATTCAAGCTCAAATAAAGGGCAAGATTTTTCAAAGTGACTGGTAACTTTGGGAGCCCAACTTGACACTCCTTAAAGGGCCTGATTTTCAGCGGGAGCAAGCTCAACGCCCTTCTAAGATGTCTCAAGTCCAAGATCACGAGTCACTTTTGAAAATGTTGACCAATGTAGAAAAGAGAATTTCCATGGCTTCGCTTTAATCTGTTAAGGAGCTAGCCCTACTTTACCTACCCTTAATCTCTCCTCAGAGTGCAGATGAAATGTATCTGAAGGGAGTAATATCTCCAGTTTGAAAATTACACTGGAAATGTTCTCCTTTACTTGAAATAGTAAAAGTCAAAGGGCGCAGAAATAAAATTGAATGAAAAAATAGGATCACCAAGGCTGAAGACTTCAAGCAGAAAGGCCTGCCCAGCTGTGGGTTTTATAGTAGTGAATCAAAAATAATGAAAGGTACACACAGCTCTTTCTCCTCCTTCACTTTCTCTTTTTTCTTTTTTTTTTACTTTTTAAAATACAAGATTTTTTTTAATTCCCTAACAACTACATTCTGCAGAAATATATCTAAAATAATATACAGCATGTCACATTGAGTTCCACACTCAGACAACACATTCCATATTCAAAATGTACATGTTAATGCATACCATACGTTAACATGAACACAGGAATTGCTATACTAGACCAGACCCATGGTCCATCTAACCCATTATCCTGTCTCTGACAATGGCCATTATCTGATGTTTTAAAGGAAAATGTAAGAACCACAGTAGGCAGACATGGGATAATCTGTCCCCCCTCCACTCCACATGAGCTGTCATCTTGATCTCTAATAGTTAGACATTAACCTAAACCCTGAAGCACCAGGTTTAATATCCCTTCCAATTTTAGCTATCATTAGTTATAACTCTAGATATTCTTGATAGCCATATAAATGTCCAATCTCTTTTTGAATCTTAATAAATTATTGACTCCAATGACTTCCTGTGGCAGTGAGTTCCACAGTCCAATTACAGTCTAATTTTTTCTAGCTGTTTGCAGTTTACCATTTTCTTCGAATGTTCTTATGTTATTAGATAGGGAGAACAGAAGCTCTCAATCTATCTTCTCCATGCTATTAATTAATTATTTGTGCCCTCTTATCCATCTCCTGAGGCAAACAATCCCTGTCTTTTCAATCTCATATCATATAGGTTTTTTTCCATGCCCTTGATCATTCTCTGAACATCCTCTCATTGAACAATAATATTATATATATACAAGGTTTGATCCAGAAAGATGTTGAGAACTCTGACCCTGATTCAACAAAGCACTGAAGCACATGTCTAATTTAATGCATGTGAGTGGTCCCATTGTGCTTTACTGGTTCAGTGCTCAACACTTTGCAGGATTGAGGCCACTACATATATATTCATAATAATACACACTATATATACACATGCATTATATATATTGGCATAGACACTTCAAAATGCACACAGTACTACTAATATACCCTGTGTGAACATTTTGTGACTAATCTATCCAGAAAAAAAATTGTATAACAAACCACCAGAATTAGAAAAACCAAATCACAGTTAAGTATTGCTACAATAAATACATGTCTCCAGGAAATAAAATATAGTATCTTTTTGTAACTTAATATAGTCTCCTTTAAAACTTAATATATTATCCTTAATAAGGTATCCTTTTATAACTTAAATTCCTTTTATAACTTAAATGTATAACTTAAATTTTGTACAGTTCTGCTCTTACCGTTCAGTGCAACACATTACACATTTCTCATACGATACAATTCCCGTCTGGCCCATGCAGTCTTGAGTTATTGTGGTTTCAAGAAATGGTGATTGGGGTAAATGGAAACTGATTTTTTGAGGATGAAATAATGCACTCATTCAGGACTGTTACAGTTTTAAAAGAAACGCAGTTGAAACAGAGAAAAAATGGAGACTCAGCGTGGCAGAGATTAAGATTGCAATGTGGAGTATAGAACTGAGACTAGGTTATGGGGCACATTTGTACCAGTTGCCAGGGCTTTCCAGAAATTAACAAGCTACGAGTCTGACGAAGTGGGTATTCACCCATGGAAACTCATGCTCCAAAATGTCTGTTAGTCTATAAGGTGACACAGGACTCTTTGAAGCTATGAGTCTGTCATTGCCACTCCTCATTGTTCCATCCAATTTTGCAGGGCTGTTCTTGACATTCCCAGGGACCTTTACATCAATAGTGCCCCTACACCACAGCTTGCATAGTGGATTCTGGGGTGTTATTTGGCAGTGAAGGAAGTACTGGGGAAATTTAAAAAGAGTGCTGAAGAGGTATGAATGTAGTATTCAAAGATATCATTTGGTCCTATGAAAATCCATAAAAATATTACTGATAAAGTATTTGATTTGGGGAGAAAATGGGATGGGCAAGTGGATGAATGAGTCTGGAGGATTGGGTAGAGTGAGGCAGAGGGTGTGGAAATGGGCAACTTGCTCACCATGTATATGCCAGAGCTTCAATTTATGTAGCTCAACATAGCTCCATTGATCTCAGCTTGAGATATGGTCCAATAGATTTATTGGGGGCCTATGAGGGCAAGCACCAGCCCTGGATATAGTTACTAGTTTTTGTCAGGACCAAGCTGGAGGTATGTCTATTCAGTCTGTATCAAATGTAATGATATTGGGGTGGTTGAGGAAAAGGAAAGAGCTGGAGACAAGACTTCTGGGGTAACAGATTGTTGGATGAAGAAAAGAAGTTGCCCAAGAGTCTTAAGGTCACTGCATCTGGGAGTGACCCTCCCAGCATGGGACCACAAACTTGTGTTAGTGGGGTCATGCTACCGCTCAAAAAATAACTGTGCAGATGTTGCAGCTCAAGCTGGAGCTCAGGATCTTAAGTCTAATCCCCCTCCTCACAGGCTCAGAGCCCAAACTCCAGCCCAAGCTGCAGTGTCTACATAGCTGTTTTTAGGCTGCTACCCCAAGTCTGTGGAGCCATGCAGGGAGGCTCACTCGCAAATGCAGTGTAGACTTACCCTTAGAGGTAGAGATACCAGTGGGAAAAAAGAGCAAAAGGACTAAAGGATCAGAAAATGGGCCTTTGGATGCCTACCAGAGGAACTCCCTTCTACTCACTTCAGAAACTGATCTGCATAAACTACGCTTTGTACTCCACAAATCACCATCAGTGGAGAACCCCTGGAAAATGTGGACCACTTTCCATACCTTGGCAGCCACCTCTCCCAAACAGCCAGTGTGACATTCCCCTGGTGTTATCTGGACCGGTGATCTGCTAGGGTCACTCCAATCCTTGACTCTAGGAGCCAGCCTTACCCTGCTCTGCTGTGAGAACCCCTACTCTTGGTCTGTTCATGCATAGCCTCTGCACGGAAGCTGCTCCTTGGATTGTGCAACCGAATGACACTAGCCAATATCTCTGGTCCCAGACACAACCCTAGGAACCTCCATCTTGCAGTGTCCAGTTATGCCCGCTGGACACTGCAAGCTTATATGAGTTCATCAATTTAACAAAGAAATTGATATGTACCAAGATTGTTCTCCCAAGGGGAGCCTCTGACACACTTCAAACCAAACTCACTGCTTCAGGCAGAATAAACAAACAGATCTATTAACTACAAAGATAAATTTTAAGTGATTATAAGTCAAAGCATAACAAGTCAGATTTGGTCAAATGAAATAAAAGTAAAACACATTCTAAGCTGATCTTAACACTTTTCAATGTCCTTATAAACTTAAATGCTTCTCACCACAGGCTGGCTGGCTGCCCTTCAGCCAGGCTGTTCTCTTTGATCAGCGCTTCAGTCGCTTAGTGTGGTGCCTGTAGATGGAGGTGGAAGTGAGAGAGGAAGAGCATGGCAAATGTCTCTCCCTTTTATTATGTTCTTCTTGCCTCTTGGCTTTGCTCCCCCGCTCCCTCTTCAGAGTCAGGTGAGCATTACCTCATCGTAGTCCCAAACTGACCAAAGGAAGGGTGATGACTCACTCGAGAGTCCAATAGATCCTTGGTTTCTGCCTAGGCCAGTGTCCATTGTTCCTGTGAAGCTGGACTGGGTTTGTCCCATACTTGCCCTGACGAGCTGTGAACTTCCTCTTTGCCTGGGCTTGTTTTAAGCCACAAGGACACATTTTCAGCCTCATAAATATATACATGAAATTACAACCTATAACATTACTATAACAACAATGCGCAGTGCATCATGTGCCTTCTGAAGACACCCAACAGGACAAACTTTGCATTAGATACCACACAATCACATTTTAAGGGTAAGCCTGGGAGTGTAAGATTTTCCCTCGAGGTACAGAACATCACAGCCAGCACTGACACAGAAACTGAATACAGGATCCACTGTGCCAGTACATCCTTTGGAAGACTACTCAAATGAGTCTTCAATGATTAGGATCTACAAACAGGATCTTGGTTTACAAGACAGTTCTCATCTCCACCCTTCTCTATTGTTCTGAGACCTGGGTAACCTACAGAAGACATTTCAAGTGGCTGGAGTGGTTCCAACTGCGCTGCCCCAGGAGAATTCTCAGGATCAGCTGGGACGAGCGACACACTAACATCAGTATTCTCTCTGCAGCCAACATCAGCAGTATAGAAGCATAGGTCATGAAACACCAACTTCGCTGGGCTGGCCATTGTGTACGTATGCCTGACACTCACCTCCCGAAGCAAGTACTCTTCTCTCAGTTAAGTCAGGGGAGAAGGGCTTGCAGAGGGCAGCAGAAGCGCTTCAAAGACACACTGAAAATACACCTTAAAAAGGGAGGCATCAACCCAACAAACTGGGAGGACTCAGCACAGAACAGAACACAGTGGCACCACACCATACACCAAGCCACAGCTCACTTTGAGGAGAACAAACGTGCTCATGAGACAGAGAAGTGACAAAGGAGGAAAGAAGAGGCACAACACTCCAGCTAACAACTATGTCTCCTCCAAAATTACAGCTGTTACTTCTGATGGAAAATCTGCAGGGCAAGAAATGGGCTCTACAGCCAACTAAAACCCACCAATGAACCCGCTTGACAGACATCATCTTCGCATCAAGGGATAGCCCAAGAGACTGCTAGCCCAAGTCTGTGGAGCCAGGTAGGGAGTTTCACTAGCAAATGTAGTGTAGACATACCCTTAGAGGTAGGGGAAAATACCAGTGGGGAAAAAGAGAAAAAGGACTAAAGGACCAGAAAATGGGCCTTTTGATGGCCTACCATGGAAACTCCCTTCTACTCACTTCAGAAACTGTTCATTTCCTATGTAACCCTGTGTTTCCAGGAGTCCATAGGAATGCAATTTGAGACTGCTAGAGTCATCATTGGTTTTGGTTTTATTTTGTGAATGAGTCAGCAGTGAAGTGGCTCTTTTTTGTTATTTTATTGCTTTTCCTTTCTTGTTCTATTATTTTTATGAGTGGTACCATATATACAGCCTGGTGTAAACTGCAGAGTCATTTACAATTTGTTTTTTCTAACATGTTTCATATCGAAACTGAGAACTTTGTTGTGGTGGATGAAATTCAATCTAGGGGGAAATAGCTAAAAAAAGAGAGAGATTCTTTAAAAATGGCAGAAGACAATACAATCTAACTATAAACTAAGGTGATAGGGATTCCTACAGGGCCTGATCTAGTGCTCACTGAAGTCAAAGAAAAGGCTACTATTGACTTGACTGGGCTTGGAACAGTCCCATAAAGACTAGACTAGTCTCGTGTTGTCTTTACAAAATAAATAAACAAAAACATTTTTAAATTGCCCAAGGTAAAAAGTTACTAGAATCTTTAGCATTCGCAAATGCAGAGATTAAACTAACACATATAACTCTGTCTCATTTTAAGATTATGTATCTGTGAATACATTAAATTCTAATTAAGACATTTTAAAACATTTCCAAACACTCAATGAAATTCCAGTATCAGTACTACTATCTGGTTTCATCTTTCTGTACTTAAACTCTTATTATGAACTTTGATGCTCCTTTAGATCAGGAAAGCTTTGTGCCAGCAGTTTGAAGATCAAAAGGAAAGATTTATTAAGGTAAACAAATCCGTATTTTACCAGAAACATCTGAACCCACCGAGGCTATATGTAGAAACGTTCTTGTTTTGAGAAGAATTGACTTAGCTAGGATTTTGTGTTCATTTTCTAGCTAATGTTCTCCTTATCAAAGGTTCTTAAATGTATGTTTTATAAGACAGTGGAATCAAATTAAGGAATAAGTAATGTAATCTCTCTATGATAGGGAGTATTTCTTGTGCTTTAGTCCTGGCACAACTGGGGACTTTAAGCATTACCATAACATAAAAGCCTGGTTCATCAAAGCACTAATGCATATGCTGAAGTCCATCCCTAGATTGCAAAGCACTTACATATATATTTAATTTTAAGCATGTGCTTAAGTCCCTTTGAAATCAATGGTACGCAGATATGTGCTTATAGCTAAGTAAGTGGTTTGCTGAATAAGCATGGACTTAAGCTTTAGGCTTTTACTCAGGAAAGGATTTAAGTGGGCTTTGCTGAATAAGAGTCTAAATGAATAATAATAGTAAGAAGAGTCTGTTAATAGAAAAACTGAATAATTCAGTTAGGGACAGATTTTTAAAGGTATTTAGATGCCTAACTCCCAGGTGCCTAAATATCTTCAGAAATGTCAATGTTAGTGCCTCATCCTGTCCCAATTAAAACAGTAGGAATGTACCATATTGGCATTTATTTACCAATATATCAGTATAGTCTTCAATAGGTAGGCTTTCCTACTAAATAACCTGATCTACTCCATTGGAATCTGATCTTTAGTATTAATACTTTGTGATATGTAAGCTCATGCATGTATATTTGTTTCTTATCATAGCAACAGGGCCCCAATGTTATCCCTTTCCCTCCAATGAATAATCAAATATAAAAACTGTTTTCTGACTTAGTGCCTTATTGATTCCCTGTGAATTACAATTTTGTGATCTGAACAGTAACATGTTCATAGTCACCTTTCATCTTTTACTGGGCTCAGTTTTAATGGTGGAGGGTTCTTCATATTTAATCAGGTCTGATTTAAACAGTATTTGATTTTTTTTTAAACAGCCTTCTGGGATAGAGTGCCCCTGCTGTGGTAACCCTCATAGGAGAGAACCACTAGGGAAGAAACCTGCGTAAAGTTCCCATAATAGAGTTCCTTCATCTGTTGGTGGGGATGTGTGGAGGACAAGGATTTGCCCAACACCAGAGGATGAGTACTGTGTCTGCCCTGAGACGCTCTGGATTTCTCTAATCCTTCTCAGATTATCTACAATGGTAACTGCACTCTACTATTTGTGCCTGTCCAGTTAATCAGACACTCTTACTGGATCAAGTGTAATAGCTTTGCAAAATGAGCTGTCACTGTTTGCCCCATCCACCCAGTAATGACTGGCTAATATGCTCTGCTTGCCAACTAGAATTCTCATTGGCTTTCACAGCAGGGAAACCACCCTGTAATAAATGCTCTCACTCTTGTGCTGTGATGACCCTGCTCCTATTGACCCTAGAACACTCCCGAATGGCATTTTTTACAGGTTTACAGGTAGACAAAGGCAGCATTCAGAGGTAGCTATAAAATCAGAACAAAGTGCAGCAAAAATTACTTACAGTGCCGGGGGAGAGGGGAATAATCTACTTATTATATAATTTATCCATCCAAACTGAACTAGCCCCCAAATGGCAGGCATAGCTCAGATTCTTTGTTCAATCAGTAAAGTGAACTCATGCAGACAATGCGAATGTTGCTAAGATTCTAAAATGGTCAAAATACTGCTAGCTATGTACTGGTGCCTCCAGCTGTTTGCCTGAACTGTGACACTATTCTTTGGTCTCATTCCCAGAAGTTTCCAAGTGCTACTGTAATACAAAAACCAAATAGTAAGAATTCCTTAATGGAGAAATTCATTAGGCCGTGGAACAGCCCTTTTATGAAACTGGAGGAGCAAAACTAAACAGGCAAAGCAGTAGAAAATATGCTTCAATGATTAAAAATATAGAATGTGATTAAAAGCAGCCCATAAATTAACTACTTGCTGCTGACTAAGCAAAAGTGACCAAACTTGTCCAAACCCTATATAAGTAAGTATCTGTTCCAGGTAGTTTCTATTCCACATCCTGACATCACCATATGCCAGTGGAGCTGACATAGCAAGTAGAGTGAAATCAGGAAGTGAAACTGAAATGATGTTAATGCAGCCTTGCTTTATTTATCTATTTCTTATACAACAAAACTTTTATTTCAGCAGCGATAATAAACTTTAATTATCAAAGCCAAAGTTTGTTTTCTACTGCTGGCTTTGTGTTAAAGACAGAGTTTGGTGTGAATGCATTAGGGGTAAGTCTGTCTTCTCTCAAGTTCCCTGCTTCAATAATACTTCATTCTGATAAGTGTACAATGATCTCCGTGGTTGAAGACCAAATTCCTCACGACATCTCTTTACTTTGGATCCTAAAAAAAAAAGCAAGCTATAAATCAGACACAAGATTAAATGAGGAAACAAATGTACATACTATTCTTAATTGAAAAAAAATCTTTTTTTTTTAATCATTGAAATGTAAAAGGGTAAATAAGCTTATATTTTAAATTACTTCATTCCTTGGAAGAATGTGTATTATCTGCCCAAAAGAATCTTCTTTTTTGTAAACACCATTACTTCCTACAATGCAGCCAGATTTCTAACTTGCATGCCTAAAATTCAGTATCTAAATCAAAATGCTCTGTTTTTTAGCAATGCTGGTAACCTGTAGCTCCTGCTGACTTCAGTGTAAGTTTAAGGGAGTTGGTGCGTTTTTGTCTGTGGCTAAATAAGGATACATATCTTACTTTTGGCATCCATATTTGATAGTTTGGGCCTTTCTGTTTCTCATAAGAGGGTGCTCCATTACCTTACATGATCAGGCCCAAATGTAGTCTGATTAAAAGCCTACTGAAATTACTGAAAATACTTTCATGGGCTTTTGAATTAGGTCCTAGTAGTAAGGAAATCACAATGTTTCAGCCTGAAAACTGATGGCTAATATTCAACTGCCATCAGAGGAGAATGCAAAGACAAAGGTAATTTATGCGTGGTCAAAATGCATCATGAGGGAATAGAGTCATCTAGAGATGCCATCCTCAAGAGGAATGAAAGCATGCTAGGAAGAAAGCATTATATCAGCATCTTTCAGACATTATTAAGGATTTTCCCTGAAATGCTTGCAGCAATGTCTGCAGCTTCAGTGTAACTAACAACTGTCTCCCACAAGAGACTATTACAGGGGCAAGGGAGACAAACAAATCCGAGTAATAGAAGAGAGCCAATTACTGAAACCACTGTGAAGATATGATAAAACTCAATGCACAGGCAAAGGAATTTGTTTTGAGTAAGTCACTGACCCCATGCCAGGGCTTGTCTAATACTTAGATGAGGTCACAGAAATTACAGTACGTTATGGTAAGATAAGTGTGGAGCCATTGCAGGATCTCATTTAATAATATGGAGAGTAGAAAATTTAACATCTTCACTTTACCATTTTCTCTGTGACCACAGAGGCAAGATTGACAGAAAAGCCCCACTGTTATAAACAAAACTATAATCCACATGCAAAAGCAATGTCCTATGTAGCAAGTAATAAGCCATGGATACTTCCTCAAGACTCACTGCCTATAAGAAATTGGCCAACTAACAATGGACAGTATGAGGAGCACACAGATTTCAGTAGTCAAAGCTGGAGATAAAACCAAGATATGGGCTATTTATTTTATTTAGCGTTTGCATATTTGACAAGCCAAGCAATAGCGGCTTTAGTGTCCAAGTGGAACTCTCGGGGCCCACCACTGAATGCAGTTACTGGGCACTCCTCAACAAGGTGTATCATTGTTTGATCTGTGCCGCAGCTGCAGCTTGGATTGTTTCAAAGACTCCAGCGGTGCTGGTTGGCTGCACACAGGCCTTGCCCAGACCAGAATCAATAAAAATTGCTTACTGATAACATAGCAGGTCAAACCCTGGTGGGAAAACAGTAAGGTCTGTGACAAGGAACTGATTGGTGGTTGATGTTAAACACCAGTCTTCCCATCACAAGGACTCTACTGTCGGGTCCTGGCATGGCAACCTGGACCACAATGGATGTCATGATGAAAGACACGTAGCTGGTAGACTAAAAAGGTTGTTGAACAAGGGCAAACGTGGGTTGGAAAGTACCTTCTCAAGCAGCTTTTCAACTGTAACCTCCCACCTGATTAAAAGGGATGGAGCAATGTGGCTCAGAACTGGAAGCCATGGAAGATGAGTCAGTCAGAGTCATCCTGTGATGATGTGCATTGTTGAGTTGAGTTGCACATCAACAAGTTTGGTGTGTGCCGACCGACTCCATACTGTCACACAGAGCTCTGCTATTGAGTACGAAATGGCAAGGGCTGAGTCCTTAGTATTGGAGCATCCACTCCCCATAAAGTTCCTGCCTGAGGTGGTTATTGCATGCCTTGATCTTCACTGCTATCTTGCTTAAGTGACTTTTGTATGTCAGTGTTCAGTCGAGGGTCATGCCTAAGTAAACTGGATATGTTTTATGTTTCAGTCTCTGGCCATTCATTTTAGTTCCCTCTTAGCATTGGCATGGTGCAGGTGGAATGTGCTTGAAACTGTCTTGCTGGTGCTAGGCTGAAGGCACCATGTCTTGCAGCAGTCAGACAATCCTGCAGCATCGTCAATCAGGGCCTTCGCCAGCTCAGAGAAAGTCAGAGCCTGTAGCCCACAGCAGATGTTGCCTGCATAGATGAACTTCCGTGACTGGGTTGGTGGCAGGTCATTGATGTATAGATTGGGGCCAGAACATACCGCTGGGGTAACCCATTCACCTGTTTTTTCTAAGCACTTGCTTTTTCACTCACGTGTAACATGAACTGTCTGTCTCAGAGTAGCAGTTTGATGGCATCAGTAAACCACGGTGGGAGGACTTTTTGTATTTTAACAAGTAGACCTGTGTGCCACACCATATCATACGCTGCAGTGAGATCAAGCAAAATAGCGCCTGTTTTCAGATTTTTTTTGAAAATCATTTTTGATTAATATAATTATCTCAAGTATTCAATTGCCTGTGCTTCAATCCTATTGAAAGCTTGCTTGCTTCTTGTTCAAGATGTTCTCCACCTCCAGTGCTACTTGCTGTAAAATTAGGTGATCTAGGACCTTGAGACACACAGAAAGCATGATATTGGGCAGTAGCTTGATTCTTGGTTTGTATTTTTACCAGGTTGGGGAAGCTGATTACTTTTGATATGCGCCAGATCTTTGGCAAGTCTTCCTTCATTGCTGACCTTTGTGAAGAATTGACATGCCCAACCACTTAATTGAAGATATGGATTGAGGTACTCAGATTACAGACAGCTGGCCTATACTAGCTACATCACTCAGAGATGTGAAAAATTCACACCCCTGAGAGACTTAGCTAAGTCAACCTAAACCCCCACCTGGACAGTCCTAGGTCAATGGAATAATTCTTCCATTGACCTGCTTACCACCCTTTGGACAGCTGGATTTATGGCAGAAATGGAAGAATCCCTTCTGTCACTATAGTAAGTGTCTACACCGAAGTGCTACAGTGGCACAGTATTCCTAGTGCAGATGTAGTTGGAAGTGATGGGTTAGGTCTTATTACACTGCTCTGATAGTGCAAAGGGGCCCTAAAGTAAGTGGAAACGTGATTTATGCCTCTGGTAAGGCTCCTTTACACTTCCAGAGTGGTATAAAGGGGCCTTGCTGTTATAAGAATTGGGCCCAATGTCTCTGATATTAGGTGAATGCAAATAATACTAATAATCTCCTGATCGTAAACTAAGGCTGAGGTTTTCAAAGGGGCCTAAGGGAATATTTTATTTATTTTGCTTTATCTATTTATCTCAGTTTAAATAACTAAAAAGATTAATGGCCAAGTTCTAGACCATTAACACACCATTAACAATACTGTTACAGCTCAGCACCATTAAATGATCAGTTCAACAGAAACTCAACCACTTACAAAAACTCCTTTCCACCCCTTCATCATCTAAGAAGCACGCACTCAACCACTTGTAGGTCCGTCAGAGCTAGGCACCTAATTCCCTAGTTCCCTTTGAAAATCCCAGCCTAGACAGGAAACAGTGGACAGATTCACAGGTATCCAAATCCCCTCTTTATATAGAATCATAGAATTGGAATGGACCTCAAGAGGTCATCTAGTCCAGTCTCCTTCACTCAAGGCAGGACTAAGTATTATCTAGACCATTCCTGACAGGTGTTTGTCCAATCTATTCTTAAAAATCCCCAATGACGGAGATTCCACAACCTCGCTAGGCAATTTATTCCAGTGCTTAACTACCCTTACAGTTAGGAAGTTTTTCTTAATGGCCAACCTAAACTGCTCTTGCTACAAATTAAGCCCATTGCTTCTTGTCCTATCCTCAGAGGTTAAGAAGAACAATTTTTCTCCCCCCTCCTTGTAACAACCTTTTATGTATTTGAAAACTGTTATCATGTCCCCTCTCAGTCTTCTCTTCTCCAGACTATACAAACCAAATGTTTTCAATCTTCCCTCATAGGTCATGTTTTCTAGACCTTTAATCATTTTTAAGGGATCATGGTAAGGTAATAACTGTGACTCACCCAATGCAGCTGCAGAGGAGTGCAGGGTACTGTAAGGGTATGTCTACACTGCAATTAAAAACCTGCTGCTGGCCTGTGCCAGCTAATGCTGGCTCATGGGATTCAGCATAGGCGCTGACTCCGTAGATGCTCTGTAGATACAGGGCTAGAGCACCCACAGAGAAAAATTAGCGGGTGCTTAGCACCCACTGACAGCTAGCTCCCTCTCTCCCCCCTCCACTCCCATCTGCCTGCGGACCCGCTGATCAACTCCTCCCCCTCCCCCTCCCAGCGCCTCCTGAACGCTGAGGAACAGCTGTTTTGCGGTGTGCAGGAGGTGCTGGGGAAGAGGAGGAGGAGTGGGGATGGGATGCGCTTGTGGGGAGGGGCTGTAAAGAGGCAGCGAGTGGAGTGAGGATGGGAAGAGGTGGGTGGGGCCTTGGGGGAAAAGGGTGGAGTGTGGGCGGAGTGGGGGTGAAGTGGGAGCGGGAGCTTAGGGGAAGGATTGGAGTGGGGTTAGGGCCTGGGACTCAGCAGGGGTTGAGCACCCACAGGCAAAATTAGAAGCCGGGGTCTGTGGGACTCAGACTGAGGGGCTGTTTAATTGCAATGTAGCTGTTCGGGCTTGGGCTGGATCCCAGGTTCTAGGACTGTGCAAGGTGGGATTGCTGCCTAGCTAGTGAACACATGCCAAATGGAATGGCACTTTCTGAATATTCCTACTGCCTGGCTAGCACAGCTCCACTCTCACCCACTAACACAATCTCTGATGGAACTATAAATAACCTAAAAAATCCACTGAATGCTGAGACAAAGACAATGGGCCAGATTCATTCCTGGGCATCTTCTGTTAAGTAAATGGAGTTACACCAGGGGCACATTGGCCCATTTGGTATTAGTCATACAATCCGATTGCAGCAATAGAACTATAGTTCTGTAACATACTGACTTAGCATCCCTGACAGTTCATCAGTGTCAGACAAATGTACAATCTGAACTCATAATTGGTAAACGGCAAAAAATATATATATTTTGCTCAGTTGCTATCAACAGCTTTAGTACTGACTTTTGACCCAGTTTCTTCTCAACTCACACAGCAGCTCCTCATTGCCATGGTGCCGTCCTTTTTTTTTACTGTTGTATTCTTCCCCTTTGAAGATCACAGAGCCATAATGTCAGCTTGATCTTTAACACATTTGGCCAACTATCTAATCAGTGTCAGAGATAATGCTTGCATCACCACTTTGATAAAGAAGATCCAAGGAAAGAATGGCAGATTTTCCTCCAAGAGAGACAGCAAAATAAAAATGCTTCACATTCCATCTCTTTAAACAATGCCTGCAGCCAAAGAGTGGGTGACATTTCAGAGAGGAACAACATCGACTGAAATTTGTAAAGCAAGCATTTGATAGACACACTTCACTCAACACAATAACTTCACTGAATGAGCTGTTAGTTCATCTAGTTTCCACCCTTTGAAGGGTACCATTTGAAAAAAGTCAAGCACACACTAGATTCAGTTTTATTAGTTTAAACAATGTTTTCAGTTTCACACTGTAAAGCAACCGAAAATGTGACACTTTTATTTTATTTTATTTCCACTCTACTTTTGCTGATTGAAAGCAGTGGTGGTGAACCTTAATTTACCATACAGTGGCAGGGAAATAAACCAAAGAGTCATGAATGTATTTTATAAAAAGACCCTCTATTAGCTTTCATTATGTAATCTCATTCATTGCAATTTTTACAACTCACATCATACAAATGCACTTAAATCCTAGGAAACATAGCTTAACATAGATGCTAAATGCAGACAAACTTAACTCATCAAAAACATTTCTCTAACTGACTTACCATCTCTTTTTTAGACTCACAGCTGATAGCAATGTCATTAGAGACGATCTTATCAAGTCAGCCATTCAGGCATCACTAGCTATGAGAGATCTCAATTCTGAGAAGGCCACTAAAGAAAAATCATTTAAAAAAACACACATCTCTGGGCTCAAGAAAGTGTCTTGGACCTCCCAGAAGCCACTGTCTTTGGATATTTGGTAAAACAATGAAAGTTTTATTTGCAAGGATTCTATTCACACATGTAACTATCCTCCAGACTTCTACAGCTAGCCCATTAATGAAATATCACAACGCTGCATTACTGAAGTCTATTAGAAATCCATTGAAGTCCACTGTAAATTTTCTGTTGATAACATGTATTTTTCTGTGACACAAAGTCTTCAATTGAGGATGAGGTCTAGTAGCATAATGACAAAAGGGTCACTTACATTTGTAATCAACATTTGGTATGCTAACGCCCCAGAAAAATCAGCAAGCCCTTGTCTAGATTTTTGGGAGCTAACATGATTTATCAACTTTTTTTCTCAGTTCACTAAAATCAGATTAAATTGAAGATAGGGGGTGACAGTGTTGGTCTTTTCCCATATTAGAGTAAACTTTAACATACCACAGAAATAACTTCCATCTTTTAACTAAATGGACATAAAGGAGATGATTTTAGGCAACTCTGCAGACTGATCATTAAAATCTAACAGCAGATTTCATATCTGTATTAGGATACAAAAAACTCTGCACCAGTTTTAAATGATGTCAGTGTTATTTTTCTTGACTACGACACAAAAAGCTTTCAACATGCCTGTAGATATGTTAGAAACTAATCACTATCCACACACAAAAGGTCAAGAACCATCTAAACCATGCAACTTTATATGATCCAAAGCTTTTGTTATCTGTTCAACACTCAGTGATGTCACTGGGGAGCATCTTATCAAGTGAGTTAGTTGCTCAGGAAATAATGTTTCAGCTTAAACAATCTTTCAGAAAGGGGTGTCCTGCTCAGAAATCCTGTTTGTTGAACTAATAAACTCATTACAGTGTTAGAAAGGAAAGTCTTACTGCTTATTTTCCTTGTTTATATCTTCTTTAGGAAACATCTGTGAGCCATTCTGTTTTGATTTATTTATTTATTTAGATTCCTGTAGATTCAAAGGTTGAAGGTTTAGGTAACTTCTTGTTCTTTAAAACCTGGTCATTTGTGGTTTACTTGAAGCTACCAAAGCAATGCAGAAACTAACAATTGTTCATAGAAATGTGAATGGGGGGCAGGGGAGAAGGGAGGAATATTTTTTTCCCCAAAGGGACAGAACTATTATCTGTTTACATGGTTTGACCAGAACAGAACTTTTCTTTCATGTTTGCTGCTAATGTGACAGTCCTGGCATGCATATACCATGCCAGTCCTTTGGGGAAAAAAAACATGGCACCTGGCTGTAAAAATCTGATAGTTTATTAGCAAGCATGACGTTTGTGAGTGAGCTTTACATTGCAATTTAAAACATCATCACAGACATAGATTAAGGCTTCAAACTTTTAAGACCCGCTGTGAAAGACTGGTATGGCATGCCTAACTCTGCCACAAGGTGATAAGTATGCAGTAAACATTTTAGCAGTGAGCAGCCACTAATTAACACAACATTTATTTACTTTAAAGATAAATGTGTTTGGAAATGATAAATGTTTCAGAAAGAATGTCTGGCCATCAATTGTTCAAGTGTTAGTTAGCGTGCCTTGGCTGTGTGGTGAAGCAGTGAGGCTGTCCGCTTTGAGAAGCTGAGATGTTGATTCTGATTTTCCACTGGTTTTATGGTGGTGAAAATCCACTAGCTACCAGGGAGTGACTCCTGATTTATACCATTGTAAATAAAATTAAAATCAGATTCTCTGAGTATAACACATATGTTCTTGACTCTGGTACTGCTTTGTGGGCATTTTTAACTTAAGATTCTATGAAATATCAAATCCTATAGCCTTCAGATTATATGGAATGTCATCACTTCAAAAGTGTTATACTGCAGATTCATTTTGCCCAATGTACCACAGATGCGAGGCACTAGGAAAGGTGTCTGTGCTGAATGTAGCTCTGATTCTATTTTCTCTGTACAAGTTTTAAATAAAAGAAGCCTACCCTACTTTTCTGCTAGGTAGCAGGGTTGTGAGAGGATTGAAAAATCATGCGGAGGGAGGCACATACTCTGCGCTCTCTCTCCTGGAGATTTTCTATTTGTTCTTTGCTTGTTGTGTTCTTTAATTTCAGGCTATATCTACGCTGAAAATGCTAGTGGCAGCACTGCAGGTGTGCTGCTTTAGCACATCAGTGTAGACACTACAGAAATAGGAGGGTTTCTCCTATCACTGTAATTAATCCACCTCTCCAAGAAGAGGTAGGTAGGTTGATGGAAGAATTATTCTGTTGACCTAGCACTGTCCAGGGCATAGGTCAGCATAGCTAGGTCTCTCAGGGGATAGATTTTTCACATCTCTGAATGACATATCTATGTGATATAAATTTCCAGTGTAGACCAACCCTAAATGAAAAGCACTTTAGTCCATGATGCTTAAAGCAGCAAAGCTCCTTCCTGTATGAAAATATTCAAAAACTAGGTTAATGTACAAGCAACTCATTTTGATTGTGAACTCCTGGAGGGGTGGAGCCATGCCTTTCGCTATGATAGTACAGCACCAAGTACTCTACTGCAGATGAGTAATAAGTTAAGTAGCCTGACAAGAGGACCATACAGTAGGAAGCTGTTTGCCAGGATACACCAGTCACACTTGTAAATTACTGTAGGTTTGCAGACAGCAGGAGGCAAGTCATTGTAAACTGGCTTGGTGTGCAGCACAGCCATTGTTGAGAGACACAGAAAACCATATGTAATCAAGCCAGTGAAGCAGATGTGGTTTTTTTATCAAGGTGCCGATTGAATGGATTCCATTGTAAGAATTTGTCTGTATTTACCAGACATGTCAAATGATTATTATCCAGGGTTCAGCATGATGTAATTTTATTATTTTTAGTCCGTTGTTGGTTTTTTTGTCAGAGATTTGTTTCTGTTTACATGATCAACCCAAAGCAAATTAATAAATTTGAGTTATGCATTGCGGCATGTCCTATATAGGTCATATTCCCATACAGGTGAAGTATATATATTTGCAAGTCTATCACTAAGTCAATGTAAGTTTATTTGTTATTAGTGACTTTGGGTTCAGATGAGCTCCATTCAGTGCAACATCTATAGGAGAGGAGAGAAATGTGTCTTTAAAGCACCATTGCACTTCTCAAATTCTTGAGCTAATCATAGACTACTTCAGCCTCTGGCCCAATTTAGAGCAGACTCAGGGTACTTAGCTGTCAACCAGCAGTCAGGACAGCCAGTGTGTAGCAGCTAGAGCCCCTATACTGGGAGCTGCAAGAGAGGGGAAAGCATACAGCTGTTCCAGTGGTTCTATATCATGACAAAGGATTTCCCTGTGGGCCAAATCTGGCTACTTTATGACCCCTTTGTTCCTCTGGGATAATACAAAAAGAGATGGAGTGGAGTCATGAATTAATCTGTCTGCTTTTCCCCTTAACACATATGAACCTCATAGCACATTCTATATAATATCATGAAACAACAGGAATAATACATGTTCTGTAGTATTGAAACACGGTGAGCAGGATCAGAATGGTTTTCTCTGTATTTGTCTAGGGCAGTTGGCATGACACACTCCACTCAAATTATGCTTTTGTTTAATTTCTAGAAGTGCAGAGATGCTGTCTAACCAATGTCTTCAGACGCCAGTCAGTGTTAAAAGCCTGAAGATGACGTACTGCCATGTCTCCTCAGTCTCATCAGATTGTGATCTAATCAGGACATAAATGCCATAGAGCTGACTAGCGCTGGAGTAAAACTGTCTCATTAGTATCCCAGTCTCTACTTTCAAAAATGCTCAAAACCCAGTGGGTAAGTCCACAAAGATCAACACTCAGTGCAGGAAGAATTATTTTTTCACAAAGACATGGAGACTGATAAAATGCTGTTATAATGCTGGGTCTCTTGCATGATTTGTGCAACTGTTTAGGATCTAATTCTGGGAGATGCAGTGCATCTCCTATACAGCTCTCAGCACCCTCAACTCACATTGGCTTTAATGGCACTTGAGGGGTCTTTAATGTCCTGCCAGAGCCAACATGACTTCAACTTTTAACATCTCATCCAAAACGCACATAAAGCTGACAGTAAACCACACAGAACATCCAGTAAATTGCAAAGGACTTGTGGAGTATCTTGGAGTATGTCTTCACTAGCAAAATTAAAGCGCTGCCATGGCTTATGTGTTCGCGCCACCAGCGCTGGGAGAGACTTCTCTTAGCACTGTAAAAAAACACCCGCATGAGGGGAGTAGCTCCCAGCACTAGTGCACTCTCTGCACTGCCACTTTACAGCACTGAAACCTGCAACGCTCAGGGGTGTGTTTTTTTCACACCCCGAACGAGAAAGTTGCAGCACTGTAAAGTGGCAGTGTAGACAAGGCCTTGGAAAGATGCAGGACTGAGATGACCTTACCAAAAGTCATACCATTTTTCAAAGAAATCTTAAGTATTTCAAACCTAAGGCTAAGAGGTGAAATCCTGGCTTTCTTGCAGGCAATGGGAGTTTTGCGATTAAATGGCCCAGAATTTCACCGTAGACATCTAAGCTTTTGAGTTTATCCCATGTATACTGATTGAAGATGAGTGTAATGTGAGCCATTCCTTTTATATGCTGGGGAAGGGGAGAATAGCACAGGGGAGAATTGCTGCATTTGTTGGAACATGCAGTGGATGACTATGACCCCAAATGCTTAAGTTCATGAGTATATTTACTCCAGGACCGCCCGGGGGGAGGGGGGACAAGTGGGGCAATTTGCCTCAGGCCCCCACGAGAGTTTTTCGGGGGCCCTGGAGCGGGGTTCTTCACTCGCTCCGGCGGCCCTGGAAAACTCTCGCAGGGCCTGGGCCCCGGGGCTTTTTCTGCTCCTGATCTTTGGCAGCAATTCGGCGGCGGTGGGGGTCCTTCTGCTCCAGGACCCGCCGGCAAAGTGCCCTGAAGACCCACGGCAGGGGGTCCTTCCACCCCAGGAGCGGCCACCGAAGTGCCAGGTCATCGGCAGGAATTCAGCGGTGGGGGCCCCATGCCGCCAAAGACTCCAGGCCCCCTGAATCCTCTGGGTGGCCCTGTTTTACTCACATGTCAATGAGACTACTCACATGCATATTACTGTTATTTATTTATTTCTATTATGACAGTGCTTAGGAGCCCTAGGTCATGGAATAGGACCCCACTGTGCTAGGTGCTGTACAAACACAGAACAGAACGATTGCCAGCCTTCCAAAGAACTTACAGTCTAAATAAGAGTTTACAATCTAAGCAAGATAAGCCATTGTAGGATTCAGGCCTCTAAGTATACACCCTTTGGGGCAGAAATGATGCCTACATTTATATTTGCATAGCACCTAACACACTGTGGGTACTAGTACAAACAGATAATTAACAACAGTAACAATTACTCGAATTTCAAAGGTTTTGTGAAAAAAAAAACAATAAAAGGTGGGGGAGAAAATGGGTCCACATTAACCTTACCTTAATCTTTTCTAGTACACAAGATCTTTATGTGTCTTAAAAGTTATTTTCTTGATTTTGTATGTGTGTGTGTGTGCATGCATGCATGAACATTTTTTTGATTTAGAGGTTAATGTTACAAATAAGGTAATTTAATGCTCATGAAGTCTACCCTACTTGATGACTAGAGATAAGAGAAAAATGTAAAAAGAAAGTAAAAAATAATCCCTCTGAAATATAAGTAAAACCCAAACCATGTATCAATGCCATTATGTATTGTGACCAGACTTTTTCATTTTTCATGGTCTCTTTTTTTTTCTGAATTGAAAATTTCAAAACCAGATTTTCTGAGTTTCAAAATAATGAATTAAAAAAAATCCACTTTCAGAATTTGCTACTTTTGAAAATAATCCCATGGCATGACTAAGCTATTCAAGAAAAGGTCAGGCAGTGTCAATACTAACCACAGAAAGAGAAAACAGAAATTTAAAAAAAGTTTAGCAAAACAACCAATAAAACATATTTTTCTGTTTTTCAGGGACAGTTTTGAAAAATATAAATTTACAATGTTCTAGTGAGATGCTGAGCACCAGATGCCGCCACTGACTTTAACAGGACATGTGAGCGTACTGTATCTCTGAATATCAGGCTAATGATACAGCATAAATACTACTAATAAAGTTATGAGTGCATGGGAAACAGTGGGTGTCATGGAAACCATTTTGCACCCTGACCTTGCAAACAGTTAAACAAATGCTTATCTTTAAGCAGATGAGTAGTCCCACTGATTTAACATTTAGCATGTGAATAGTCCCATTTACTTCAATGTGTCAATATGCCTAAATCTTTGCAGGATCAGAGCCTTCATTTTCAGAGAGCAATGCCAAGTGCCTGCAATAAAATATTATTTTAGTTCTGCTGATATGAATCACTGGGGTTGCAAGTTTTCAACACACAGATGAGGTGTACAAAAGCGAAAACAGTTCATATTTAAAGAAACAGCTGGAGCTCTAAACAATGGACTGCACATTAGCCCCGTTCAGTACTGAGCAGCATTATTGCCCTTTTTATCACAGCTGTTTTCCTTATCATCGTATTGGTATAAACTCTTTCACTCTATGCTTCCTCCGTCATTCATCCTGTTGCTGTATTACTGCATGCCCTCCTTTCACATATCAGAAGTGTGTATTATGACAGATATTTCAGCCAATGCAGCCATTAATCATTCTTCACTGCTGGCATTTCACCTTTGACTCATTGCTGTGGAACCTCCCCGGATACAAAGCTTACACTTTAACTTCATCACTGACTAGAACCTGACACACAAGTCATTACAATGAAATACGTCATGGATAACATCACTAGTGTCTGTGTGTACATTAGTAATGTCTGCAAACAGTATGTTGCTTCATTTATGATGATTCATCTGATACTCAATTTTGTTAGGTAACCGTTTTGGGGTTTTTTTTAGTATCTATTCACTCAGGGAGTAATCAATATTTAAAAAAAAACCTTGTGCATGGTATTCTGAACTACTAGTCTCAAATAATTCCTCTTATTGTGGTGTAACTATCAGCGAAGGGCCAAAGCTCCAAGGTTTTTATGTGGATTTCAAGTACCAGCTTTGTCAAGTCCTATGATTTTATCATGAGTCTTGCTATAATTAATGTTTTACATATAGCCTCTGCTCCAGAGTCATGATATTATGTGAGAATCTCCGTTTTCATTTAAAAAAATAAAAGTAAGTGTCTAGTCCAGTGGTTGTGAAGAAAGACTTTAAAGATGAGCCTTAAAGGCTCAAAAACCAAAATGCAAATAAAAATAACCTCAAGTTATTTTTTTTAATCTCATTATTTTGGGGTCCTGAATTCTGAGCATTGAATGTTTGGGGTTGGCAACACTGCCATATATTGGGGTGTTTTCACCTGGGTGTTTGAGGTAGCCCCATTGCAAAAATATGAGCCATTTGCAAAATTCAAATCTAGACATGTATTTAAGATTTCAAACACCCACAAAGTTCAAGGGCATTGGTTTGGGCCCAGCTCTAGTTACTGGAGTATTTGTGTACGGTTTTATATAGTCTCTGGCCTTTTAAAAACCCATAGACTCAGTGAATGGAGAAAATACTTATATGCTAGGCTGTGCCTCATGGGTACAGCATGTGGTCAAGAGGCAAGTGTAGCGCTACACACCATCATAGGGAGTTCTCTGAGACATTGTGGAGTTTGTGGGGCAAAGAGATCAGGTAACTACTGCTACTTGCTTACTACACTATTGGGTAGCTCTGCTGGCTGGTGTGCACATGGGACTAGAACCCTGGCCCTTCCACCCCCCCCCCCAGGGGAGTAGGAAGGGATTGGAATTCTGCCAACCCTTATGTGGCCCCCACAAGTGGGAGAGTAGTTTCCCTTTGCCCTCTTTCTCTCAGATAACTCTTATCCTCAGTGTTTTCTTGAAGGTTGGCAAAATCACTGCCAATAACTTCTCATATTGTTATTACCAAATGATGTGCACACTGCACTGGAACTCAACAGCTAATAACAATACTGGCACCTACCAATATTGCCCAGGTTCCTTCACTTTTGAGCATTTTTGTTTCTGCTGTTGTTTCCACTAGTGCTGCCAAAATTGTTTAGCCCTCCCTCTCAACACATTTCCTTAAAAAGCTCCAAACAAGAGCCATTTTCCCAAATGCCTTTTGTTTGCATCCTAGTTAAAGCAACAGTTATAGAGCAAACTGCAGTCAAAATCTACAGAGAAAGAGACTACCTCTGTCTCACAGCCGTGGTGAGGCACATTTTTCAGGTCTGAGAACACCCCAGAGAACTTTGAACACATCTACTAACTTCAAAGCAAGGTAATATCTTCTTAATGACATCATTTCCCCCCTCCTTGGAACTGAGAACTCGCTGTTTTCTGAAACAGAGTCAGGGGAGTTTATGTGCCAAAGATCTTATACTGCAGTTTCACCCAGGTGTGCTCAGATTTTTAAACCATCCCTGGCTGACCTTCTGCATAGAGCATAATTTGCTAATGATAAAATTCTTCCCTTTCTACACATCAGTACCCAACGGTTACTCATGTCCAATTGGAAGACTTATTTTAAGATGGTTCTAAGAGGCTGGTATTTGTGTCAAAATTAAATGTTGCCTATTAAAAATGCTTTTCAAAATGATTTTTAATACTCAGTTAAAATGTAGGGCTCAATTATATTTTCAGATGTACTCAAGGGGGAAGGAATCACTGTATATAAAGAAAATTGCCCTTAGAAAAATGTTCAAGGTATGCAGCAGTATAACCTTGTAAGAAGTGAACTTTTAGATATGGCAATGACAGCCTGGATTTTTGATATATAATTCTGAAGACAGAGAGGATCCGAAGCAATTATAAAGCCAGTCCATACATACAGTCTGGAAAACTACCTATGCAAGTTACAGCCAACGTTTGTTTGTATATAAGCAAACACCAGTAATTTTCCATTCCTGAAAGAATGGAATAATACATAACAGCTACCATGCACAGTTGAATTTCTGACAATGATCTCAACAGCTACTTACAAACCAACCTAAGCATTTACAACTTTTTAATTACAGAAACTCAAGAGACTTGCAACACATCTTGCTTCCATGGCCTAAACAGTATAATCAGTGACTTTATCCAGGACTGCACGATAATGATCATGTTCGCTGGGGAATAGAGCATAACGATTTTTACACAGCGGCACCATCATGTTTTAATCCTGCATACTCCACAAACATCAGCCTAGGTCTTCTGCTTTTTTTATGCCAAGCAGAAAAAAGAAAGGAAGGAAAAGAAATTTGTTTAAAAACGCAGACGGAAGGAAAATTCCAATAGCATTTTATTCCATAAGTAATGCCATTAAAGTTGTTTGGGTTCCACACAAATAGAAGGATTGAGATATAGGAGATTGAGATATCAATTAGGTGACTATGGGATACAATTAGTGAAAATGATTCTGAGAGAATGAGACTGAACACAGTCAATATATACATCAAAGGTAAATCCAGAATCAAGAGGAAGTGCTATTTTTGATTTCTCAGAAAACAATATTCTCTACTTATATGTTGCCATTTAACTAAATGATCTCAGTGTGCTTTTCAAGGTATTATGCTCATTTCCCAGAAGGAGTAATAAATGCACAGAGAAGTTATAGCCTTCATTTTCAACTATCCACTTATTTTAAGTGCTTAATTTGAGACACTTGGGGCCTAGTTTTCAGAGGTGTTGAGCACTCACAACTCCAGTTGAAGTCCATTGGAATTCTGGGTACTCACACCTCGGCAAATTATAAAGGATTGTTGAAACATGTCCTTTCCACTGGAGAAAGCACTGGAGGGTATGCTGAAGGAAATAGTCTTCCATGGACAGGGGACAGACAAGATGCCCTAATAGAAAGACAAGGTAAGTGAGGTAATATCTTTTATTGGGCCAAGGTGTGTTGGTGAGAGAGACAAGCTTTCAAGCCACACAGAGCTGGGAAATCCCAGCATAACAGCAAAATTCAGGGTGGAACAGATTATTTAGCACAAGCAGTTAGCACATATTGTAAGGGACCATTCAAAGTAGCGTGGCCCATTAACACCTCTGAAGTCATAGGACAAAAAGAGGAGATTAGTGGGTTACAGAGTGTTGTAATAAACCATAAATCCTGAGTCTCTGTTCAGTTCATGATTTTTGGTGTCTTGCAGAGTAATGAATTTAAGCTCCCAGGCTCATCTTTTGAAAGTGTTGTGCAGGTTTCCTTTGAGGATGAGGACTGATAGGTCCAATATAGAGAAATAGGTATTCTCCATACCTTATTTCTGAGAATAAAATACAGCTGAAAGTAAGGTTCCAAGTTCCACCTCAGAGAGCTCTAATGATATTAGTACAGTCTGATGTGTGCAGAATCCTTTGCTGGAATTACAACATTATTATTCAGAGTTTGAGGAATATTAAAAAATCAGAGTTTATAATACACGTCCAATCCGATATAACATGACCCGATATAACATGAATTCGGATATAATGTGGTAAAGCAGTGCTCGGGGGGGGTGGGGTGGGGGCAGCACTGTGCGCTCCGGCAGATCAAAGCATGTTTGATATAACGCGGTTTCACCTATAACGGGGTAAGATTTTTTGGCTCCCAAGGACAGCATTATATCGGGGTAGAAGTGTACCAGCAATAAATTAGAAATACATTGACCATTAGTGCTTTTTGATACAAAGAAGATGTTTACAAATTTAGTACAGTATATTTTTCAACATTAACTTTCTAGCAACATGCACAAATAAAGCCATACACATACCGGCAAACTGTATGCTAGCTAGAAAAGTTTAGCTGATGACAGTCTTGTTATTGTAACAGGAAATGACTCAGCCCTGGCAGCAAGAGATCAGATATTTTATTCAGTAGCATTAGGTCACTTCTTTTTTTTTTCCCCCTCCCTAACCAACCAACTGTTTCACAAGGCAACTGGTTTTGTTTGAAAATAAATATCCATTTTAAAATCTATTTCAGGGAGGGGGAAAGTTACACATTTACAGTTAAGAATAATCACTTGGTTTAATCCACAACATCTGGAAATCTCTTGTCCCTTTAACTCCGCTCTTTGTACTTCAGCCTTGCAAAATTCCACTCCCTCAGGCAAGAATTCTCCTCCACTGGTGAGGAAAGTATGAGTTTATTTCATTATCATCATCATGTTACTGACGATGAGAGAGTAGATTTTGTGCCTGGACTGGATAACTTTCCAAGACAATTCTGCAAGGCTGATGTCATTAGGAAAGCTAAACTAGAACTACTTCATATAGGCATTACAGCTGAATCAAATATGTGCTTCATTACAACAATACATTACATGATTTTGCATCAGTTATTTATAAATTGTGCATTTTTTCTTGTAAACACATAGACTTTTGCTTATTTCATATACATTTTACATTATATATATATATATATATACACACACACACCCCTAAATGCAGAGAGTAAACAAGGTGCTAAAAGGAGCAGTATTACTTATTTTTGCTTCAAACAGCTTTCAGTATAGGTAAAAGTTGCACAAATGGTACACCGAAAGGAACTCATTGTTCAAGTTAATTTAAAGCTCTACTTCTAATGACAAACACATCCCCAGCTGCAGCACCCATAAAAAAGAACAGGATTTAATCATTTTCTGAACATGTTCCTGGTTCAGTTCTCAGAAGTTGTCAGTTTTGTAAATACCAAGGAAACTTAATGCTCCATATCATCACAATGACTCAAATATACCCTGCATATGTATATATAAATAACATATCTTGTTTGGAAGGGAGAGAAAGAAAGTTGCTGGTGGTATCTTTGAAAGCTTTGTAGCAACTGAGTTTATCAGTTGCCTCCATGCTGTGCAGAGCCTAAATTTAGGTATTAAAAATAATCATAATAATAATACTCCAGACAACATCCTGCATTGGCCATTGCAATAACATGGCCTCCAGCAGTCTTCTCTGGCACCAGAACAAATTATTTTTGTAAATGTGTGAAAAGTACAACTTCTTTGAAAAACCGCTGCAGTGAATATGAATTTACAATTCAGCATTAAATGAAATATATCCTGAGAAACTTCAGTGCCCTACATTATTTTTTCACACTTGTGACACAAGCAGTATTTTATAATTCCAGCTCACTAAAACAGTAGATGACATAAATTTGCTGTTAAAGCAGCATGGTTTTCTGTGCTCTGTCATATAGCATTTTACCCTTAAGCAGGGAGAAAAAATAGCAAGCTATCTTGTTCTTCCATCTGCCAAAAACTACTTAACTTGGGGTAGTGCTTCTGTGATTTCAAATAGCAGAAGCTTAAATAACTTCAGTGTTATACCTATTAAATATATTGACAGTCTTACCTTAACATTTTCACAGTACAATGGCATGTTATTTTAGAAATGCATTTCTGCCATAATGTTCCAGGGTTTAACTGCTAACAAGGAGTGTATTTCAGCAAGTTAACTGTGTAAAACATTGTTACATGTAACATTATTTTAACCATGTAACAGCCTTTAGGTGCTGGGCAGAGGCTTGCTATTTATTCACTCCCTAACATTATACCTTAAAATCCTTCTTGCATCTTTGTCCAGCAATCTGGCCATTAACCACAATATCTTCACCATGTCTTTATCAATCTTGCCAACTCTTACAATTTTATCTCATGGATCACAATGTTTCATCCTCTTGCTAGAGCCCCAGCTTCTGGAATCAGGTTACCACCTGAGCTTCTCTACACTTACAGGGGGATCAACACATGGCAATTGATGCATCAGCAGTCAATTTAGCAGGTCTAGTGAAGACCCAATACATCGACCACAGATCACTCTCCCGTCAACTCCTATACTCAGTAGGGGAGTTGATGGGAGAATGTCTCCCATCGACATAGATAGTGTGGACCCCATGGTAAGTAGATCTAAGTACGTCAACTTCAGATATGTTACTCACATAACTGAAGTTGCATAACTTAGATCGAGCTCTCCCCGTAGTGTAGACAAGACCTACGCTTTCTCTTTTTTTCTTAAAGTACGTTCAAAAACCCTCATATCTGCAGATAAAAACTGAAAGTGTGAATCTTAAATGTTCCAACACCAGAAGGCAAATAAAAAGAACCCAGAATTTATTATTTTCTAAATCTCAGGATTTTTAAGCCAATTTCATTAGTTGCTAAGGCTTGATTCACAATTTTTGAATGTTTGAGTTTTACAGTGCTGCATCATACAAAGCATACTAACATTTACACTCTAACTGTAGTTAAACAGTTTGTCATTACAAATCCTCCAATCTCACACATGCTTTTCAAAAGCAAGTGCAAATTTTAGTGGGCTTCTCTCATATCTGAAGCCCGAAACTAGTAGCTGCCATATTAAGTTTCAACACTGATGTGCTGTTCCCTTTTGAAGCAGAGAGCGTACACCTTTCCAGAGGGCACATTTAACACATTCAGTCAGAAGTAGCAATTGGCAGGAACAGATAAACCGTAGCCTCTCGAGTTCTCTGTACAACCCTAATCCTCATCTCAGGGACGGACTGACCCAGAACGTTTGGGAAATAGAAAACCTGTTGGTTTGTCAGGCAATGGCTTGATTTTTTGTGTCTTTAGGAATCGATGATCATTGTGTGTTATGGTAGTTTGAGAACAACGAATCACAGTAGAAACCAATGCTAAACAACATTTGGAAAACTGGGCAGCCTATACAGTTCACATTTTTATACATGCACAATATTCTTTCCAGCAGTGTACATTTGTGACATGGGGGCTATGCACTTCAGCTATACTGAAAGACACTCTCCATTTTTACAATTAATCTCTGAGAACTCATTTTGCCCATTTAAAAATTATTTGTTTATAAAATGCAAAACTTGTGATAAGATAGGAGTATCTAGGCTATATTTTTAAATGAAAAGAAAATAGCTTTTATGAGTCTATTAAAGAAAACTTGCTGATGATATTTTGCTCTAACATATATTGCAGAGTATGCAACAGGGCGAAAAAACAATGATAGCAACCACATAGAAAAAGGAAACCGAAGTCGCACTGGACACAGGATCTCTATGGAACTAACCAAAGAAACAGAAACGGTGGCTAGGAATTTTTTTTTCATAGTTTGCCTCTTCATCCGCCAAACTCATTCCAAAAATGGACAAAGCTGCTGTGTCTGCAGAAGAAGCTGGCAAGAAACAGAGCATAAGAAAACCATACCACTGACCCAAATGAACAGGGAGAGTGTGCTGGACTGAGATTATACCCTAACTGGCTGTAGACAACTGGTGCTTTTCCAAAAACTACTCATTACACCTAGAAGCATTTAAAAATCCCATTGCATGTGAATACAGCCTGTAACTTATTTAAATTGCATGTTTACAGCACCAGATATTTTACCAAGAAGGCAAGCTCTTTATCTAATCATTTGTACAATCAAGTAATAATTATGTCTTTTGTTTTCTCTGATACTTTATCATCTATGTACATAAAACTTACCTTATTGCCCTCGGCTTCTAGAAGACCCTCCACAGACCTCAAATACTGTATAGACCCTGCAGGCATGTTGCACTGGGATGAATTTCATCTTTTTTTAAACATCTGGTTGTTCTTTGACTTATCAGTATTGAGCAGAGTTGGGTGGGAATCTATTTTCCATCTCATGAGAATTTTCAAGTGAAAACGTTTCCCAGCCCGAATAGGGACAAAAAGTTGAAATCTCAAAAATGTACACAAACTGAAAATAAAAATAATCAAATCAGATTGGGTCATCTGCCATTTTTTTTCAATAATTTCAAAACATTTTGCTTTGTTTTCTTTTTTTTTTTTACCTTTTTTATACAATAAATTAGCTTACATTTCAAAATGGAAAGTTTTGACCCAAGAAACAGAGCATTTTAATTTAGAAAGTGTCCAAATAAGACATTTCAACAATTTCAAAACTTTTTTTTTTTAATTTCAAAATGGGAAATTTGTTGAAACTGATCCTATCCTGTGAATAGTCTTGGTTTAGACAAATCAACATTTTCTAGTGAAAAAATTCCAACCAACATTGGTCTTGAGTCCTAGCCAACCACAATCTTGCATTCACCAAGGCCCATGGTCAAATGTGGCCTGATCCAATGCCCATTCAGGCAGCTTTCTATTGACTTCAATGGGAGTTTGATCAGGGCCTTAAGGATTAGTAAGGCATCTATGCAGCACCCGCAATGCAAGTACCTGTCTGAGTTTCATAATGTGTCCCAGAAGAACTGGGCAAAATAAAAAGAGAGAAGCACATGCATACTAAGTATAACTCTTGAAAGAGTTTCCTCTTCAAGGGTTACATTTAGTAACTCTGAGTTTATGCATGGTGCTTAACCCAAGGTCAGGGGAGAGGCCACAAGACACTGATGCAGAGCAGCTGTTTTGCAGGGTAAGGGCTGTAGCTGGACAAACTCTGACAAAAAGGGTCTGTGGGATTCTTACAGAGTCCACAGGGGCAGAAGGGAACAATTCAGACTGAGTCCAGAAAGGCTCAGGGCCGCCCAGGGGGTGGGGGGCAAGTGGGGCGATTTGCCCCAGGCCCTGGGCCCTGCAGGGGCCCCCATGAGAATATAGTATTCTATAATACTGCAACTTTTTTTTTATGGAAAGGGCCTCCAAAATTGCTTTGCCCCAGGCCCCCTGAATCCTCTGGATGGCCCTGGAAAGGCTCTGAGGGAGATTTTGGCTGAGTCCAGAAGGGGCCTGAAAAACACTAACAGGAAGGGTCTGAGAGACACTCTCTGGCTGAGTCCTCAGAACTGACTGGGAGCCTCAGGCCTGTGTGTTTAAGAGGGTCATGTTGTGCATAGCTATGGGACTGGGTCTGAGGGGCACAGTCGGTAAGTCTACATTGCAACTGGGACCATGCCTCCCAGCCCAGCTACTCAGACATGCACTAGCATCTTGGGAGGCACACTCCCAGCTACACTATAGACATACCCACTCAGACTTAGTCCAGACAGCTGACTAGGCATCTCAGGCCTGTGTACTTAGGAGAGCCATGTTGTAGGTTAGCTATGGGATTGAACTTGAATGATTTTAGGTTATATTCATGAACTATATGTAACCATTATTTAAAAAATATATATTTGCAGTCTGACCAACTAATCCCTGTCTTGCCTTGATTACTGATGTGAATTAATTTTGATTCATGGTTAAGTGCTGCATATCCAGGAAGAGGAAACTAGCTCTTCCATACCTAGCTGTGAGCAAAAGAGACTTCAATTCTTTGTCAAGGGGAGCAGCACTTAGAGAGAGGACTCCCAAAGGTATAAAGTCCAAGGTGATATATCAGTTAAGTGCCTTCCTTGGATTCTGAAAAATAAATACTAAGGCCAAAACTTAGGTACACAAAGTAGAAATCAGTGGGACATGTGGGAGTTCAGCACCTATGAAAATCATGCAGCTTAGGTAGACACCTATATATGGATTTAGATCCTGTTGATTCTATAGCCAGGTGGAAGTTTTAGAGGAATAGGAGATTCCAATCCCATTTTTGATTCCTCATATACAGTTTATTAACGCTTTTGTATTCACATTACTGAAAAGCCTTCTCTCTGGGTAGGTCATTTTGGTCAAAACTTATTTACTTTTTTCTCTTTTAAGTGAATCTTGTGCTTGGGAAATGAGGCAAAATAGGCAGACCTGAAGTCCTTTATTTATCCACAGAACATTTACAGTATGGACACAGCAGTTCAATATGCCCTGTATTGTAGCACTAATATGCTTCAGTTCTGACCACCTCAATAGAAAGACGTTAGTTTATTTTTCATGGTCCTTTAACCCTTGCAGTCTCCTGAGATTCCCAAAATGGGTTTCAGATAGAGTGGAGGTTCTGTGATATGGACTCCTAGCCAGTATAAGCTGGAGTGAGATCACCAATTCATTCCAGACAGTCCTCCAAAAAGACATCAGATATTAGCAACTTTCAGTCACTGCCATATGGGGCTGGATTATAGAACAGGCACTAGGAGCTTCTGTTTTGAACCCATTCATTCCTTATTCTGCACTTTATACACGTTTTCTATTAGAGCAATAATTACAGATAAAGGGCAATAACCTTGTACATCTTTTAATGACAATGATGTGCTTCCACCACTGGAGAGAGAGAGAGAGAAGAAACTCCACATTATATCACTTTAGGAACCATGGAATTTACATTATGATTCAGTAATAAATACTTTTACTACTAATGGCATTGCAACAGAGGATTCTGAATTATTTGCAGAAGTGAAACTAGACAACCTTTCAGGCCATTTATCAGTATATTAAGGAAAGTGAAACAACAATACAGACTGAACAAAGAAAGTGAATCTGCACTCAGAAACTTTAACTAAACAAATGATGAATGAAAAGAAAACCAGCTCAGACTGTTGGGTTCTTGACAAATCTTGGAAAGGTTCTTAAGACCCATTTCCTAGGTTATTGATGATTGTTTGAATCTCACTTGGTTTATGAATATGGTAAGGGCCAGATTAGTGCTCCTACAATAGGAGTTTCATGGCTGGAGATCATGACATTTACCACCTGAGTTATGATGCCAGGGGGTATAGGACAGGTGCTGCCATAACGCCACTGAGGATGCAGAACAGTGTCCTCTGCCATACCAGTGCCCCCAATATAAAAGCAATTCCTGACAAAGAGGGCTCTGCTATGTCATTTGAAAAGATGAAGTATCCACTCTCACAGTGTAGCCTTCCAGACACTTTCTGATGTGTTGGATGCCAGTCACGTCCCCACAGGGGTGTTCAGCATTGCCAAGCAGCGCTGCTCTCTGCGTGTAGTTATTGTAGGCAGCCAAATTATGGCTGCCATTGGTGAAGAGATACTGGAATGAGGGATATGGTCCCTGTCTCCTCTCTGCCATATGCTGGAGAAATGCGAGGGTAATGATAATCTGGCCCTAAATCTTTGAGAGTGATGAGATTAAAAACTGTGCTAACAACTCTAGTCAAGTGATCATTTTCAAGAGGCAAGAATCAATTGAATGTACCCTATTGAAAGTCCAAATTATGTCTGCTGTGTAACTTAGAAAGGGAACAAAGGTCAATTAGCACAGCAGTTCTCAGCCAGGAGTCCAAGGTCCCCTCGGGGGCTGTGAGCAGGTTTCAGGGGGTCTGCCAAGCAGGGCCTGCATTAGACTCATTGGCGTCCAGGGCAGAAAGCTGAAGCCCCAGTATCCCAAATCCCACCACTGGGGCTGAAGCCTGGGCACCTTAGCTTCACTAGGCTCCCTGTGGTGTGGAGCCCCAGACAATTGCCCTGCTTGCTACCCCTGGCTTTTATATGCAGAAAAACAGTTGTTGTAGCAGAGATGGACCATGGAGTTTTTATAGCATGTTGGCGGGAGGCAGGGGCTCAGAAAGAAAAAGGTTGAGAACTCCTGAATTAGCAGTTTTTCAATTGTCCTTTAATCCATTTACATTAAAAAGTGATTGTTTAAAAGACCTGACAGAAACGGAAAATTATATTCTTTGATATCTAAGCTTAACACCGTGTTATCAAGAAGGAGGATATATCCTAATGTTAAAATAAGCATCTTGTGGTGGTTTTTCATTACGCAGAGAGTAAGTCACACTTAACCATATGAGTTGAGCATGGGCAGACCCTTGCATCTGCTTAGAGCCACAGTGACTTCAATAGGGATCTGTATATGTGTAGGGTGACAGCAGTGGGACTGGAGCCTTATGTTCCTTCAGTCTGATCCAAGGCCCACTGAAGTCTGAAAAGACTCCCATCATCTTCAGTGGGTGTAGGATGGAGTCCTTTGGCATTATTTTTTAAAAACTCCTAAATACAACAAATTGTGTAAAATCCCATGGACGTAAGTACACTGGGTATATTCAGTATTTGCCAACCCCAAATGTTCAAAAATCATGAGTTTGACTTAAAAATCATGACATTTAATATAGAACTATAATAAATGTAGGGGTTCTTTTTATTTCTCTTCTGGCTTTAAGTCTTTAGGGTACACTTAGTTTCAGGTTTTTCTCGACCCTCAGGAGGACTAGAAACCTACATTGTTGTGGGTTTTTGTTTTTGTTTGTTTAATGAAAGCTAAAATTCTCATCTAATCACATGCCTCCAGGACCCAGGGCTTCAAGAAAACCACCCCATATTGCAATTTTTGTGATGAAATCATGAGAGTTGGCAACATTGCGTATTAGTGTCAGGGTGCGCTTAGATGCTTGTATAATTAAATAAATATGTAAAATGAGTGAATGTTATCATCATATGTGAAGGTTATTTCAGATAGTGATGGTTGAGATAAGAATAGACTCATTGAGATTACTATGAAAGTGTAGGAAATACCATGTGTGATGTATTCATTCAACTCTATGCCACATTTGAGACAGCTGTGTAGGAGAATGGATGTCAGTATGAGATTGAAGCATGGATAAGAAGTATCTGGAGCGGTTTCACACCTGAGAAAATTAAGGTAATGCTGATAGGATGTCAGAAGCAACCAGATAACTTAGCAAGGACCCTGATTATGGGGAATGTCTGCTTTTTGACACCCATATTCGCAGCTTGGGGGTCCTATTAGATCGTGAATTGCTCTTGAATGATCACATAGCAGCTGTGGCCAAGAGAGTTTTATTTCATCTGTGCGTGGTGAGGCACCTGCAACCATTAATCTCAGATGTGAATCTTGTTACAGCTACCCAGCCCTTTGAAGCCTCAAGATTAGGCTACTGTGACAGTGCACTCTACTTGGAGCTACACTATGGACCGTTCAGAAGCAAGAGCTAGTGCAGAATGCTGCTGCCTGATTATTAAGCAAAGTTTCATGAAGGGAACACATGACACCAGTACTCCATGACCTGTAGGGACTCTCTGTTTACTGCTGGTGCAAGTGCATGGTATTGTTTTCAGTGGCGGAGGTGACCACTATTAAAGAGACCCTGTCTCACCTGTGCGTGATACTGCTGTAGTTATAACTCACACAAGTGCTCAAACTAGTGCTCTGTTATTTTAAACTAGAGGAAGCTGACAGCAGGACATTGTCCGTGAGGGGTCCTTCACATTGGCCTCCTAGCACGCTACAAGGCCCAGCTTGTGTCTCAGGCATTTGATAAACGGGAAGGTTAAAGGTGGCTGGGTGATGTGATATTTTACTTGGGCAATTATTATTTCTATTGTTGATTTGCAAAGTCCCAACTCAGGCATTTATTTGCAATTATTTGTATTTAGGAATTTTCTATTTTTGTCTCATTTTAAGCCATGTAACAGCCCCTATAGCATTGTCTGCTACTGTATAAATCTCAGGGAAAAAAAGACAAACAAATGATGCATTGCAGTTGAAGGAGGCAGGGCAATGACCTTATTTTAATCACTTGTATATAAACACCATTAGTTTACTGATCTCTGAGAACATGTAATCATGCACTCTCTTGCTGCACATTCCCATTTTATCCAGACAATTCCTTGAAATATGTAGATAGTGTTAAGATCCTGCTATGAAAAATAATTATTTCCTCCACGTTTCTTCGGTGCATGTATTTCCTGGGATCTATCTTGTGGTTAAGATACTGGACTGGGATTTAGGAGTTCTGGGTTCAGTTCCAAACTCATCCATTGACCACCTAGGTGACGTTGAGAAAGTAACTTAATTCTTTGGTGTTTCAGATCTCCATCCATAACATGAGGATAATAGTATTTCCTTTTTCCTGCCTTTTGTCTGTTTTCTCCATTTAGAATGCAAGACTTGTCAGGGAAAGGAGTGTCTGGCAACATACTTTTACAGTGCCTAACACAATGGCCTTCCCTGTCAGTTGAGGGCTCTAGGTCTAGATTCACTGTCATAAAAACGAAATATTAAAAATTAGCCACTGAATATACTTACGGAAACATTTATAAAACTGAGAAATGCATAATAATTATTAATATTTTGGACCTTGAAATAATTAGCTGCAGGAATACACCATACAGGGCCCACTTAGCCCTAACTAATGTCATGTTTAACATAATCTTTTAGGGTCAGGGGCTGTTGTTTATTATATGTTCATACAGCACCTAGCACAATGGGGCCCAATGTGGTTGTGGCTTATAGATGCTAACATAATATAAACATTCAGCAAGCACTTAGCTCCACTGGAACTACTCACAAATCAAGTTACTCGTGTGTGTAATGAATGTTTACAGGGTTTGTGGCTAGTCTTTTTCATATGTGAAATGTTTTGGATCAGATAACTTCCACAGTAATTTTGATAGATTCTGGCTTCAGGTGGAGAATACACAAGAAGTGTAGACAAACTCTTCAAACAAAGATCCTGTTTTCCTGAATATATCCCTAACAAAAAAAAAATGTACCAAAAATACAGACAGAGCTACAGCATATAGGCAGAATTATCTCTAAACAGTGTGTTCTTTCCCAGTAGCCATCAGCAATCTTTCAGAACAGAAGTGTGATTTAGTCACTAGATATTAAATCAGATGATACTAGAAAAACATCAGCTGGTTAAAGATTTTTTTTTTCTGAATTTAAAGCAACAAGGAAATGCATTTATGCTTCAAATAATCTAATTGTCTAGTTCCATCATGCTTCTCAATCCATGATTTCTAAATTAAGGCCAAGTGACATTAAAACATATTTCCACATGAATCATTTTCACAAGCCCATAGAGAAAAGGATAGATTTAGGTTTTTATATATGAATATTAAATTAATTGTTTCCTCTTGAAAATAATCACTTGCCTGATGTATTTCCTCCAGTGTTTACTCTCAACAAACACTCACTTAAAATGCAGGGAATTTCCACCTGTCAAAAACCATCTAGAAATTGTTTCTTCTAACAATGAAGGGAAGGGCGGGAAGCATATACCCAGTGGAGGCTGGTGACAGCTGAAAGTGGGTAGGCCAAACTGACATGTGACGTTACTGTACACTCACAGCCAATTTACAGCAGCAGGTGAAGATCATATAGCATCTAGCTCAAAAGAAGATAGGCAACGCTTTCCTAAAGATCCTCTAAGGACCCATGCCCTTCCGAGAAATTACCTACAGGGAAAAGGACACAGCTTTAAGAAGGCTCATGAAATTGCCAGCTAGGAAATGAAAAATAAAATGAATAAAGGCTCCATAAGGCTGTAGATTCAAATGAAGCGGGTTAGTAGTCTGGTTGCATCCAAAAGCCAGTCAAGATGGTTTTATGATTAAGGCACTCCACTGGGAGTCAGGAGATCTGCGTTCATTTCTTGCCTGTGTGACTTTGAGCCAGTCACTTGATATTTTTATGCCTCAATTCCCCAACTCAATAACGAGGATAATAACCCCTCCCTCCCTCCCCCCCCCACCTTCTGCAGAATGTAAGCTCTTTGGGGAAGGAACTGTCTCTTGGTATGTGTCAGTACAGTGTCTAGGCCCACGTCCAGACTAACCCGCGGCATCGGCAGGTTAAAATCGATTGCTCGGGGATCGATATATCGCGTCTAGTCTGGACGCAGTGTATCGATCCCCGAGCGCGCTTACATCGATTCCGGAACTCCATCAACGCGGAGTTCCGGAATCGACACGGAGAGCCGCGGACATCGATGCCGCGCCGTCCAGACTGGTGAGTACCTCGATTTTAGAAATTCGACTTCAGCTATGTTATTCCCGTAGCTGAAGTTGCGTATCTAAAATCGATTTTAATACCTAGTCTGGATGTGGCCTAGCACAATGGATCCTCAAGGATAGTTGAGGACTCTAAGTGCTACTGTAATAGAAAGAAATAATAATACCAGACACTATATGTATTTAGGGAAGCATCTATCTCGCTCATGTATTTATGAAGATTAGAAGTGCATCATAAAAGGAATAATTAATACATTAATTGGGACCTTAATCTCAGTTGTGGAATCTAGGTGCTACCATAACATAAATAGTAATACTTTACTCAGAGTAACCATGCAGTTGGCATTTTACCTGTCAATCCAGAATAATTCCACCAAGTCACTCCCTTACTATTTCTTTTTTCCCTCTTGAGCTTTTGAAGCCAATGGAGTTGCTCTGCATTTACACCAGTGTAAATGAGATCAGAAGCATCTACTCTTTAACGTCAACTGTGTTTGTTCTTTATAGCCCAAAGAAGAGAATGTTACTATAAGGACACATTTTATTTTACATCTACATTAGAATTTGTATTTAATTTTGCAGCTTTTGTTGAGAGGGGAAAAACCAGAGCTGCCGCACACTTTGCATAATGAGGAGAGACACAGCCAGAATGCTCTGTGGTGTGCTGTGATGCAAAAGCCACATGCAAAGTTGTGAGGACAAGGAAGACCATCTCATACCTTGTGAATAGCAAGGATTTCTATTGCTGCAGCAGTAGTTTTTTAACCTGTTATGAAAAGGTGTATTGCATCAAAAGGAATTTACTCATGACAAAAATTACAATCTTCATCTTGAGGGGTCATAGTCATAGATATTAGAGTCGTAAAATATCTCTTGGGTCACGTAGTTCATCCCGTGTATAACTATGTGACTCTAATCAGAGATGTCCACAGTCTTCATTGTTTCCCTGTCTAGTCTTACCTTGACTACTTTCCAGTGATGGCAATTTCACAATCACCCCAAGCAAATAATTCCATTGTGTAATTGGCATCACTGGCATGAAATATTTCTTTACATTCTTCTTTTGGTGATCCAGGCTATGGTCTAACTCAACAAGGTTTCATGAGCCTCACTTGGACAGGCACAAGCAACTATTGAGACAGTCCAGGTGTACTCAGTAGCCTTCTGGTCTCACACTGCTTAGGAAAACAATCAACCTGACTTCTGGCTCCCTCCCTCACTGGTTGCAGAATTTTCCTGTATTTCCATTCTTAGTTTAGTGGTGTATTAACTAGGGGGCATTAATAGTAGCTTGCGAAGGCGTAAGGGAAAAAGCAGCTGCATTAAAATTCAAAAAATACTCCATATGGGTGAAGAACCAGTGCAATCCAGGGTCTCCAGTTCCCTCTGTCTGTCAGGCCAAACTTTCGAACCCTCATTTTGCAGTGGTTCCAAACTCTTCTGAAAGCAGTCTGAGAGGTCTGTATTATTGAAGCATCAGTGTCCTGGCATCAGGATGGTTCCAGCTGCATACATTCTATATTTCTTTAGGGAATGTTTGCTTACCTTGAGGTTAATGTCTCCTCTAAAGGTGATTTGCAAAGAAAGTTTGCTTTCTTTTCTTTTCTTTTTTTAAACTCATTGCTGTATCCAAAAAACTGAAAGTCTCCCCTGACCCATTGCCACTGGAAACTATTTTCACATTAGAAATGTAGGTCTTGTCTACACTGGAAGAATCTAGGGACAACTGGAGAACTAGTAGGATTATGACATCACAGATACCAAGGACGCAAAACCTGATAAATTTAAAGAAGATATGATTTTTATTCATATTGTTTAACTCTTTAAAATAGTTTGTGAGCCAACTACTGGAGCTCACTTTTCTGTGTTTTAGAAGCTGCCAGAAACACACCAGAGTAGCCATATATATGTGGTTAGGCTTTACATGTTTATATTTGATTAGGGCTATTGGTATTTATTTAGGGTTATTTGATACCCAGCCATGCCCTTGTGATTTCTTCATATTAATCTTGTTGTGTAAAGGGAAAAAGACACAACAGGTTTGTTTGTTAACATCTATTTCATTCAACACGTAGATGAAATCCTCTCATTGTTAAGTAATCAACACCGTAAATCTTTCGATTAAACTCCTGAACCACATTTCTGAGTCATCCAAAAGAGACTGACAGAAAAACAAGTAAGATGTGAGATTTGACATTTCTGAGATTTCAAATCAAAAATGCAGAAAAAAACAAAGTAAATAAATAACTCGACATTTCAGGTCATCTTTATCCACCATAAAGTACTAAAAAAGGCACAACCCCTTTTTTATTTTTCCTTTACATGTCACTTTCAAAGCAAAACTCAACAATTTTTTTCTCAGTTCTGGCTAATCACAGAAAACCACCTATACTGAAAAGAAAAAGCTATTTTGGTACATCTTCACTGCACAGTTAACCCAAGCTCTTACCGAGGTTATCTCCCAGCTCCTCCTACCATCCACAAAGACAAACCTCAGGGTAGTCAATAGGCGGACCACGGGCCAAATCCAGATTGCCGGATGCTTTTGAATGGACCGTGAAATCTTTTTATTTACATACTATTATCCTTATTATTATTTTTGTATTCCTTCTTCTGGAGTCTGGACCTTGACCAAGAAATTTGCACCCTGACAAAAAATAATTGATTACCCCTACCATGTTTGAATGCTTTAAACCCTGGCTAGATTACTTGGCTAGAGCTCAGGCACTGCTTTCACTCAGGCTGAAACCCGCCTGCTTTGCAGGGAGGATGTATGCAAAAATCACTCGAGTGCTGGCAGTCCTCTCACAACCTTCCAACAATTCTCTCAAAAGGACTAACAAAATCTCACACAATTGGCAGAGAAAGAATCCTAGAGAATCTCAGCACCAAGAACCTTGGGATAGGCCCCTAGACATACACAGGCAACAGTGAAGGAGGACAAAATAATGTGGGTATAGCTTTGTTATGGAACTACTTGCATCCTGGCTAGCAGAGGCAGATTAAGGTTCCTGGGACCCTGGCCAGAGCAAATGGAGGCCCCTCCCCACCTCCCCCCTTCTGTCCCTTCTGTCTGTGGCCACGCCCATAGCCCCAGTCCTTTCTGCCCCTTCCCTGAGGCCCACCCATTCCACCCAGGATCCCCCCCCCCCACTGCAGCCCCACAACCCCTTTTGCTCCTTTCTGTGCTCCCCCTGCTGCAGTCCCAAGACAAGAGAAAGCTCTGTAACTGCACCACGGCCCCGGGGCCACAGCGGGGAGTGAGAGCTCCTCCAGTCGCAAGACCACAGCAGGGGTGTGGATGCTGGGGCTTCCCCTGCCACCCCTGTGTTTCTGCAGGGTACCAGCGTTGGGGCGCTGGGACTTCTCCTGCCTTGCCTGGCGCTTCTGCTGGAGAGCAGAGCTTCCCCTGCCGCCCCGCAGCTTCTGCCGGAGACAGAGTCGTGGGCCGCTGGGGAAGGGGAGGCTTCCCCTGTTCCATGCCTCCTGCCAGGAACAGGGTCGGGGACTGCTGGTGAAAGGGGGCCTTCCCCCACCCAGTGCTGCTGCTGCGGAGCGGGGTTGGGGCATGGGGGCTTTCCCAGCCCCACCTGCCTGGCGGCCAGGGCTCCCAGCTTCTGCCACTTGTGGCAGATTTTTTTTCCAGGGGCCCCTCAGCTGGCCAGGGCCCCTGGACACAGGCCCTGTGGGCCCAGTGGCTAATCCAACACTGTTGGATAGGCTAATTGGAGGCCAGTCAAACGACTTGGCTATGCCATGAAGACATACCTATCATTACATTTCTACCAGACAAGGTTAGATTGGGTGCTCAGCTGTGTCTCATGAGTTTGGCAGAAGATAAGCCAGTTTCAGATTGCTGCTTGAGCTGACGTATAATGCTGACCCTCATCTGTATACACTAAGATCTGAGAGTGGACCATGGAAAGTCTATGTTGACAGATCTCAATTTTTCAGACTGATGAGTATTTCTTTCTTTTTTGAATCCAACAAGGACTCTAACACCTACAAGACTATATTGTCCAAATGGATTTAAATGTTTCAAAATTTAATGTAGATGACCAGAATCAGACTTCCTAACCTGGGTTTGGGGTTCAAACTCACCAGCATAGCTTTATGCATGAGCTGTCCATTGAACTAGGCATAGGATTGGACCCTCTGTCTCTAAGTATTTTCAGTTTTAGTGCTATAACTGGGATATTAGTTAAGTCTCAAGGACACCCGGACTGGCTCCCAAAAATGTTGCTTTCTCTTTGGTTACTTGTGCATGTCCAAATGTGGCAAAATAAGAATCTATCTAATTATAGGTGCAAATAAGAGCAGAATTTGCAAGCTCACGTTTTTGGCTCAATGCAGGGTAACAGGGTGAAATTCTCTGGCTTATGCTATACAAGGTCAGACCTAAAGATCTAATGGTCCCTTCTGGCCTTAAAATCTGTGAATTTTGGACCATAGTTTTTAAAAAATGTCTATTTTTCCTTACTTTTAGGTTACTACTTCCTGTTCTACTTACAATAGCTAATAAAATACTTTCCTCCCCTTTGGTTAATCCTTAGACGTATTTATAGCTTGTCTTGTTACATACTTAGTCATCTCTTCTGTAAGTTTCCCAAAGTCAGGTCGGATTCACCAAACCTCTTCCTTACTCTCTTTTTGTTACTATTATTTGCAATCTCTGCAATTAAACTCTGTCTTTGGCATTTGTCTAAGGCCTACAATGGCAAGCAAATCTCTAAATATGAGCTCCCTGGTGTGACATAGGAAGAATAACCCCATCTCTGGCCTACATGTAACACTTCTATTTATGTATTCTAATAGAGCATTCACACTATCTGTGGTAGAATCACATTTCATGCTAGTTTTCAGTTTAGGGAATTACCACCCGTGCCATAGGTCATATAAGTAAGTCATATCTTTGCAACCAACCACCTTTTTTACATATTCCCAGTGAAATACCTGTACATTAACCCTAATCTAACTACAATGTATTAATTTCTTCCGATTTCTTCTAACCTCTTTGTATCCAGTTGTAGATTAAGTATTTTCAGAAGTATCATTACCCCGAGCATTACATAGCATACAAAGCGAGTATATATGTTCTCTACACATATATGAACTTACTGAGGACAGAACAGGTGCTCTTCCTGTGTCATGCACAAACACCTGGAGAAACTGATTTGCTAACTGCAGGGCAAGATCGCAGAAAGTTATGCACGCTCCCAGTGAAGAAAAGTTTTCCAGGCACAAAACTTTATCATTACTATATTTGATGTGTTTGATGGAGCAATACCACCACCAAAATTTAATTTTAAAATAAATGTGAATGCATATTAAGTCATGGGACAAAAACCGAATCAGAATGCACAGAACATTTTTCTGCACATGCTTAAAAGTCCCTCTGAGGTGAACTGTCAGTGTTGGCAGACCTATGGATTTTGTTCTGATTCATAACTTTATCCACAGACATACCTACTTCACAGCTATTGTGTGTCATTTTGAGCAAGGAACTGAAATTTGAAATAATTCTATGCCTTTTAATAGCCTTGATTATTGTTAGGAATGATGCAGACAGTAGTGGAGCAGTGTGATGTGCACATTTGCACAAGAACACTCCTATCCAGAACTATATGCAAATACTCACACATGGACTTTACAGACTGCAGTAGTCACAGCCCAGAAAGTTATGCACTTGCCTAAGTCTGTGAGTTCAAGGATAAACTTAGGGATGTTAAGCTCACTGCTAGATCATTGCCCCAGCTAAAAACAATGTTGCGATCCTGATCAATTTTTTCAGTGAGAATGTTTTTTTTCTTTCAAGTGTGGTTTTTAAGATTGGTTCACATTTTGGATTCTACATTTTTATTATGTCCCTGTGATTTAAAAAACAAAACATATCTTTTTTTTATGGCAATTGTCATCATGAAGAAAGTCTTTTGGACTAAGTTGTAATAAACTTAAGTTACTTAAGATTCTTCCATCGTTCCCACACTCAAACACCTCCATTGCCTCTGCATTCATGTCAAGAATATGGCATGATTTCAAAACTGCCCTCATTTTTAGTCTCTTCAGTGGACTTCTTCCGATTATCATGGACCTTACCTCTCAGCTCCCGTCCCTGCTATGCCAACCCTTGCTCCATTCCCTTACTCTACCCTAGACACTATTGGCGCAAGAGCCTTCTGGTATCTGGAACAGTCTTAGTATATTGCTCCACCTCACTGACTTACTATCTTGCTACAATTCTCATTTTAAAATGTATTGGGTAACATTCTGACTCCTACTGATGTCAATGGAGCCATGAACCTACCCACTTTTTCTATCCATTAACCATACCGTTTACGCTGTCTCCCTCTGCTATTTATGATTAAACTCTGTTAATAAAGTTGCAACCTGGAACCAAAATATTTAATGACAAACATGCCAATTTTTTGCAGGCATCTAATTTTTATAATGGCACAGCAAAAGCCAACATTTTATTAAAGTGTAATTTAAGACAATTTTTAGTGCAACACAGTTATGTCCGTGCTGTGCCATTTTTTTTTTTCACACCTTGGCAGTGAACATAATACAGCTTGCACCCACCACAGGTTTGCAGATGAAGTGCATGCACATGGAAACATTAGTTGTTACAAATATTGAGATTTTTTTTGCCCATTTTTAAAAGCACCTGTCTATCAATTTACCATTGCTCCCCCTCGCTGGGCAATATTTGGGGTTCAGGTTGTATAAAAACAGCTAAATAAAATAAGGTTCCAATTCTGTGATGAGCCGTCCTCTACAGCAAATTCCATTGATTTCAATGAGGTTTCATGGGGGCGCAGGTCTCTGTGACATTCAATAACTAGAAATTTAGCAAGATGCAAAGAGAGATTGGACATTCACATGGATAACAAGAATATCTAGAGTTATAATAGCTAATGCTAATAAATATTGGAAGAAATACTAAACCTCTTGCTTTAGGCATTAAACTAATCTTATTTAAGGGGCAGATTATCCAACATCCACTTAATCCAAGGTTTCTTGCTCTTTCTTCTGAAGCATCTGGCTATATCTAGTACCTGTCACAATCAGAACCAGGACTGAATGAACCCCAGGTCTGATCCAATATGGCATACTGGCTATATATTCATTTGAAGCACACAAGAGGATCAGAGCTTAAAGGTCCACAAGCACAGCTGCCCTCACTTAGATATGATTCTTTTGTATTCACTTAACTTCTCTGAACACATAATACCACCTTAGTTCACTCCAAGTATTCTTGGTTTCCCTCAGGAAAAAACAGTCTGATTATTTCAGGTTCACTATTTGGCAATTTTTTTTTCTAGGATCACCAGATTGCTGGTTTATGAAGGGCTTGGCTATTGGGAAGTTTTCTGAATTGTGGCGCTTTTGTATCTGAAGATCACTTGATCACCTGAAGAAGGAGAAAGAAATCTCAGTGACTTAAGTGCACATCTATAGCTAACTAGCCTGGCCACCAGCTACAGCAAAATTGGTGGAGAAATATTAATTTAGTCAGAAATGATAGATGGGAGATATCATAATAGGAACATCAGTGGAAAGAAGCCACTTAGTCTTAGAAAAAAATACACTGGAAGTGCTCATCCCAAGCTTTGGACACCCCTTTAAAGTTTAAAATCCACATTTTTAAAAACATACACATCAAGTCCTTTAAAATTATTGCCACTGCACCTCCACTCATAATAAAATCTGGGCCTAAACACAAAGCTGTCCCATGCCAATAACTATCATCCCTTCCCACAAATATTACAGAAAAGAGATGCACCTTGTGCAGAAGGCTAACATATCCAGGCTGAGGCAGAGCAAGTCTTGTTCCATGGACTTGTTCCATGGACAACAGACCCTTTCTGCAGAAAGCCCTGCCAGCAGCTCCCTCAGTTATATTTTGAAGGTAGGGTTGCCAATTTTGGTTGGACATATTCCTGGAGGCTTTTTCATCGCACAACATAATCTTTAATTAGATTAATCTTTAATTCCTGGAAACTCCAGGACAATCCTGGAGGGTTGGCAACCCTGAAAGCAGGAGCACCAACACCTGGGATGATTGCAATTACAGCAATAGGGCACAACGGTTGGACAGAGAGGGAATCTGCCAGAGTGTTGCCAATGCTGGTGACAGCTGAGACTTTTCTTCAAGCCCCAGCTCTTGCTGTTCACTGATTTTGAGGCTCTCATATTTCATTTTTTTCTTTGTAAAGGGGCAGTCTTCAAGTTTTTCTCTTGAATACCTGACCCAGGTGCAGCCCAAAGGCTCAGAAACCAGAGGCAAATAAAAGGAATCCAACATTTATTTTAAAAACCTCATCATTTTAGGGCTCTGCCTTGGCATTCCCCAGCACTTGGCGTGGCAATCGGGCTTTCAGGTGATCTACTCCGACCCATTTAAAATGTTAAACATCAAGGACAACCCCGGATCCTGAACCCGCAGCCCCAGCCGGACGCACCGTAGGCGAAAGGGGGAACCGCACCGGGGTTTGCACTAGGCACAACGGGCCGGTAAGAAGCCCTCGAGAGATGACGGGGAAGCGCCCCGCTAGGGGGGAGGAATTAACCCAGCCCGGGCTCCGCTAGCGGAACAGAAACGCCAAGGGCGGGACGCTGCTGCCCCGGGGGCTGCACCGCACCAGGCACGGCCGCCCGCGGGGAGCGCTAGAGAGCCAGCCCCGAGGCTGGGACTGGCGGAGCGGCCGCACCGCTACACGGGGCTCGGGGGGGTCTATTTTGTAGCTTCGCTACAGCGTGGGGACCCGTCGCGGCAGGGTCCCGGGGGGCTCCCGCCCTGCCACCCCATTCACGCCAGAGCGTCCCTGCCACTCGGGGCTCTGCGCACACACGAGCGGCCATCGCACAGGCATTGCTGGCTGTAGCTTTCCGCAGGCTGCTCTCCCTGCGCAGCTCAGCAGCGCCCCTAGCACCTATCCACGGCACTAGCCCTTCCTCCCCACCCCCACCCAGCACCACGAGCAAAACACTCCGGCTTCATGTTCTCTCTCAAGCCCGCATCGTCTGCTTTATATACCCTGCTAAAAATAGCCTGCCGTCTAGCCCACCAATCAGGACTGGGCGAATTTCGAATCGCGCCAATAGCATGAGCCGTCACGGAGAGGCTTGGTCACGCCAGGAGGGACCGAGATGCCTCCTGCAAAGCGATTGGGCTGATCTGACATCATTGGAACGCGGTGTAACGAGTTGGTGGAAGAGATTGGGCAGTGCTCCGAGCCGGCGTAATAGGATCACGAGGGGAGGGGGGAGGGAGTAGAGGAGAGGGAGGGGGAGAGGAGCGAGGAGGCGGAGGCTGTAGCTGTGACTGTGGCCAAGGAGAGCTTAGAACAGGGAAGTTTTGCAGGGGGTTACATTTGCAGTCAGCTCAGTGTTTGCAAATATTGTGCAGGCTCCTGAGCAAGTGTCCTCTGCGAGCCACAGGAGAGTAGAGCAGCGGCAGCATTTGGATACTTTGTTAATTGCTGTGCAATTACATTTTGCATGAAACTTTGCTTCTTTTTTTTTCTTCCCAATTTCCAAAAGGAATTAATATTTTTTTTTGTATTTTTTTCTTCTCTGGAGTAAAGGGGGGGTTGGAAACAGACTATATATTGACACCCCCCCTCCCCTCACACACCTCCTCTGCCCATAGAGGAGGCATCTGGATTTTTGTAACTAGAATTGACTTTGTTGTTGCAATTTAGACATGGATGTTCTCCCAATGTGCAGCATCTTCCAGGAACTCCAGATTGTGCACGACACTGGTTACTTCTCAGCTTTGCCATCTCTGGAGGAATATTGGCAACAGGTAAACGAGGATGTTGTTGTTGTTGTTGTTGTTGGTTGTTAAGCCACATTAAAGGATAAGTGGATAAAAATGCCAAAGTGTCATCCGGGCATTTGGGGAGAATGCAATGGAGATATTAACAAAAGTTTTGAAGCAGATGTTTTGATTTTTTTTAATTGTGAGGTTTTTTTAATTAAATGTTTTTCTGAGTGCAACTGAGTTTCTCTTTTTTAATGCATTCCCTATTATGAAAGGGACTGTCAGTTGAGAAAACGGAGGCCGATGTGTTTGAATGCGTTTTCCGTGTTTTGGTTTTTTGTTTCTTTTTATTTTTTTGCGGGGGATCTCATCAAAAACAGCAACGACCAGAGTGAAATCCAAACTTCTGAGCTTTGCTTTCGCGTGATCCAGTGCAGTCCCTGGCGAAAGTTTTATGCCTGTATCAGGTCCAAACTCTACAGCTGGATCTTGTCATCTGAACTCCCCCTCCCCCTTATTTGCCAAGAATTGTTTTTCGCCCCATGGTGTGTTTTGGGGGTTTGTTTTGTTTTGGTGGAGGGGGGGCTACTAGTTTGAAGACGTTGCTAATGTAGAGGATTCGCGAAGCAGTCAATCCTGCTTTACCTGCTACCCTCGTTGTTGACTAGCCAAAAAAAAATCTTTTTTGCACAACCAATGAGTTGTCAGTCATATGACAGCGATCCTGTTTTGCTAATTGCTTCGAGTCTTAGTTTGGGAGGAGGAAGATCTGGGGCTTCTTGCCTTTAATGGACATGTTGTGGTTTTTTTCCCCTTCTGTCCCAGTAATTGGATTGCCTGAGATGAGATTGCCTTTGACATTTTTGCATTGTCTTGCTTTTTATTGGAGGGGAGGGGGTTGTTTACTATACTCTCTGTGGTGATGTTTGCTTTTAACAAATAGAATTACCAGATCAAATACTGCTTGTTTGTATGAAAGACAAGAAACGCTTTAGGAAGGTTGAAATCCAAAGTGTTACAACCGTCACATGCCTGCTAATTGTATGCAATTCCCCCCCGCCCCCCCCCAAAAGAAGCAGCTTCAACAGTACGTGACTGAAATTGATCTAAGTAGTTTCTTCAAGCATTTGGGATTTTGGCAAAGAGCCAGAACTGGTTCCCAGTAGCTTTCAGACGCATTTAAACTCACAGAGTGCTTCATTTTGGTCCCCATTGCTAATCTACATAATGAGAAATTTAAATTAGCCAGAAAAATATTAGTTTAACAAGATTTTAATAAATGCCCTTTTGTGTTTCCTTGGAAGATCAATACTTTGTTATGCTGTGTCTTAATGCCTTTTTAAAATGTGCACTGCGAAACTGTTGTCCGGTGATAGGCAAAGACATAAATATTGATTGTGTGTGGCTTTTCCTTCCTCTTTCCTTCCATTTTTGACCACGCTATCAGTGACATGCGACCCAGTTCAGTTGAGTGGTGTTGGTGAGGGACCTCCAGACCATAACAAACCGTCCTTAGGTGGAGAGTTGGAGGGGTAAAAATGTAACAAATTGGATTGTCTCTGCTTGCAAGACTGTTTTGGGAGGGATAATCTTGATAAAATAAGTGCATTTTTTAACAGAAACTTAGTAAGTAGGAGCTGTCAATAAGGGTAGATCCACCATGTAGTACTTCCACACGGATAACTAACTTATAGTGGAAAACAAAAACCCATCAGCACAAGATTTCCTACCATTTTCTTCCCCTCAGTTTGAAATTGTAAAAGGAGAATGCTGATGGCTGCAGTTTTAATCACTTGGAAGATTCTCTTCCCCTCTATTATTATTATTTTTTGGTGGGGTAATTACATGTCCCATTGCATGTATATTTGAACAGAGTACTTTCTTGGCTGATGGTCAGAATTTTAAAAGGAAGTCTCTTTTGGCATTAGGTGAAAGAAATAGAGATGACTCATACAGTTGCACTCTTGGCCAGTAGATAAAGTTCTTGTTCATTGTGGGACTCCCAGCAGGACTTTAGAGTAATTTCCCTTTCTCCTTTACAATAGCACATTACTATTCTGGAACTTTTCCCCCTTTCTGTTATTGAAGTTCCTTATGTTATTCGGACCACTAATAGGAAGCAGCTAAAGTTATGTGGTGTGCATGCCAATGCACTTGGAATTGACATTCTTTGAAAGACTAGTAGGTCGAGTTCTCACACACAGGAAATGGGTGGTTATCTGCAGTTCCATTGATGGCCCCCGAATACGGATTGTCAGCTACTTGCAGCCATCCTAGAATGTGGCTTTGTTTTGTGACACAGCACTTGAGTTTTTAACTGCGTGTCAGCACACTGTTGTATACAGCCCTGTAGCTGTGCTTGGTCCCAGAGCTAATTTTGGTCCCTTTAGCCTCATGTTTATGTGAGAGTGATACAAAATGACTTGATGCAAAATGAAAAAAATTAATAAAAGCCCATTAGAAAGTGTAAAGAAGCCTGATTAAAATGTGCTACATTTTACAGTGATTTCAATACTAGTCTTCTTAAAATATGAATTTTGTGATGGGGATTATAATTTGACTAACTCATTAGAACACTATTTGGAAAATGTTGACTGACTTACACCTTTAGCATAGCGTTTGAACTCTTGCCCAGTTCTTGAAAACTTCAGTTCCTTTTACTGCAACAATCACCTGGTTATGGCTGGAATATCCTCTAATTTGTAAGGCACCTAGCAATTTCAAATACCCTACTTTCTAGCATGCTGTTTGAAATTTAAAGCTCAACTCTCCTTTTTTAAAACTATTTTATAAAATGTTTTTTCTTTTTCTTTTCTTTTTTCTTTGGTAGACCTGTTTAGAGCTGGAACGATATCTTCAAAGTGAACCCTGCTATGTATCTGCATCTGAAATTAAATTTGATAGCCAAGAGGATCTCTGGACCAAAATTATTCTGGCACGTGAGAAAAAGGAGGAATCTGAACTGAAGACTACATGTATTCCAAAAGAGGACAGTCCTAGTAGCCAGAACTTAGAGACCAACAGTTTGAATTCTGATGTAAGCAGTGAGTCTTCAGACAGCTCTGAGGAACTTTCACCTACTACTAAATTTACCTCTGATCCTATAAGTGATGTTTTAGCCAATTCAGGAAACTTAAGTTCATCTGTCACTTCTACTCCCCCTTCTTCTCCTGAGTTGAGCAAGGAAACTTCCTCTCAGCTATGGAATTGTATGCCAGGTGAATTGCATTCACCAGGTAAAATTCGTACCGGTACCATTGGAAAGACTGCAGAAAAAGGTGCCCCAGTCAATGGCGATTCTTCACCGGATGGCCGGAGACGTGTCCATAGGTGTCACTTCAATGGTTGCAGGAAAGTTTACACCAAAAGTTCACATCTGAAAGCACATCAGCGCACTCATACAGGTTAGTAACCTTGTGTCTGTTAGGAGTTGGAGACTACAGTAGGAAATACCCTGACGGCAGTGTTGTCATAACATTACATAATCACTGGGTGAAAGCCCAGGGATTGAAAGATGATTCAATTATACCAGAGGTTTACCAGAACGAAAGACATCACTTCCTCATTCTCTTCATAAGCTGAGTTGAAGCCTCTTGAGTACAAAGATACTTTGGTGTAGACTGGTCTTCTATCACAGATGAATGGTTTCCATTTGCTAATTAGATAGTGCTGAAGAAGTTGCGGAATTATTTAATCTTTGAAAAACTCCTTAAGTAATTTAGACAGCAGATTTACTTTGCTGACCGTTTTAAAAACAAAAGTAAATTGAGACTTTCTCCCAAAAGTGGGGATTTCACATAATGTAACTGTAAGTGGGGGTAGATGCTTTCATAGGAAGAAGTGTTACTGGACTCTTCTACACCAAGGTCTATTAAGTTAATACAGTCAAGGCCTGTGGCTGTTAAGTATAACTGCAAATGTGCACTGATTGTATTATAATAAAAAATACTTTTATGTGTACTAGTTTAAGCAAAAATCTTTGAAGACCAAACAATGTACCAGTCCTTCTGACATAAAACCAGACTGGACATAGAAGTATGTATCACTTATTTCATGGTTTCACTTAAAATGCTATAGTGTTTTTTTTATATTATTATTATTAGTTTATTATTTTATTACTCTGAAACATAGACTTTAAAAAATCAATATATGAGGTTGTTATGAAAGAGAGTAAAGTGACTAGGCATTCCAGGGCCTGCATAATTTTTTTTTATGGTGGTAGTAGCTAGCACGGTTACTTTTATTTTTTAACATTAATATTCTACAGCCCTTGATGTCTGAAGTTAGAGATGTAGAGCAACTGGCTGGCTCACCAGTCACTGCTTAAGGAAAGGAGCAATGTTCTGCATCCTTAGTGTGCCAGTCAAGGGGTTATTCTCCAGGAATGCCAAATGTTTTTCATGAGGTAAGGGAGAAGATAGGAATTCAAAAGGAAGGAAATTACTCTGATTCACTAGCTCAGCATTCCTAATATTTTTTCCATTTGTGGAAGTCATTTAGCTGACTCATATGCTCCCATTCTCATGTGGAAGTGAAATAAAACAAGGCACTTTCAAAAAAGAGGAAAGAGCAATTTCCATTTAGGTTCCAGTGAAGACTGTAAATAACTGCTAGCTGCATAACTGTGGCAGAATTTTTGCCATGGTTGTTTCATGACTGGAACTATTCCTATGAATTGCTGGTAGTATTTCCCCTCAAATGTTAACTGAAATCAGCAGCTTTCAAACTGGTAGTTGTGATTTTTTTTTTTTTCCTTGCGCTTCACCTAGTATATCTGGGTCAGCATGAAAAGGTACCATTTTGTGCAAATTACCTGTGGGACAGTGGACTTTGAAGCAAAACAGTAACCTAATTATATCAGTGAATCAAAACATTCCTGGGCCAGATTCTACCATCCTGGCTCATCTTGACATGAAGTTAATGGGACTACTCCTGGAGTAAAGTACTACTCCTAGATGAACAAGGATGATAGTATCCGGCCCTTAACTAGATTTCTCTGTATTCAAACTGTACTTATCAACTTCTTTCAATTAGGGTACCTTTTGTTTTAAACATAGTGATGTTACAGATAAGTAAGAATCTTAATGATTCTTCAAGCTTCTGCCACCTACATTGTCAAAAACACTGAACTGTTCTGATTGAAAATGGGTTTCCTTGTTTTTTATATATAAACAATGAATATTGTCTCATTAATTTTGAGTGAAGTAATGGATAATCTATAATATGCTTTATTTATAGGAGAAAAGCCTTACCGATGTTCATGGGAAGGGTGTGAGTGGCGTTTTGCAAGAAGTGATGAGTTAACCAGACACTTCAGAAAGCACACTGGTGCCAAGCCTTTTAAATGTAGTCACTGTGACAGGTATGTGAATGAAACGGAGCTTTTTTTTTTTTTTTTATAAACAAAGTTATTTATAATGCTTGGTGAGAAGCAGGTCTAGGTGATATTTTTTGTTATAGAAGATTCATTCATAAAGAAACTGATGAACAAAATGCTTCAGTGAAAATTAATACTATTCTCTTTTGAGGGACTATTACATTTTCACAATTAAAAACATCCTGTTGCATTAATGACCTGGAGTGTAGCTTGAGTAATGCATAGCAATGAAAATGGAGTAATGTAAAACCCAACTTTCCTTTCCTTTGCAGGTGTTTTTCCAGGTCTGACCACCTGGCCCTTCACATGAAGCGACACCTCTGAATGGGTCAAGAGGTGAATCCTGTGGGCTAAGCGGCTTCAGGGTTGAACAGCCTTGAAAGGAGGGATGCGTGTTCCAGCCAAAGCATGCCATTTTGCACCCTACCCAGTTGCCTCCAGGACCTCTCTTTCTTGAAGGTCTTTTGAGGGCTAATAAGTCACGTAAGAAACGGCATGGCAACCGTGGTGCGTGATGTTTGGGGTTTCCTGGACTCATACACTGGTACCTAACCTTCTGAGTGGCTCCTAAGCCTTTGCCGTGAGCATGTGCACTGAGAATGTTAATGATTGGGTGACTGTTTGTTACTGAGGATCTATTGATAACTGTATGCTGAGGCACATTTTTTTTCTTCTGGTTGTTTTATAACTGTGAGAGAAAAAAGTAGTCTGAATGTTTTGTATGTGAGGAATATACTGCAAGATGGGACGACCACCAATCATTTCCAAGGGGTGGGGGGAGGGGTGTCTGCACCTTTTAGAGGGAAAAAAATGGAGAGGAGAAGGAAAAGACAAAAAAAAGTCAGGACGCGAGAGTGGAGATGGGGGAGCCCCCCTTTCCTGTATGAGAGGAGCTTTAGGTGTCTGATGCAGCTATTAAACGTGCAATGTGTCAAGTAGCTTGTTTTACTTGCTACAGAGCTCATTTGTAATCCATTGTATAAGCTGTGTATTTACAAATATAACACAACTATAACTTTTCATTATAATACAAAGGTTATTGCATGGTTCTGGGGAACTATATGCTTTTCCATTCTTTAATCAGGACTGCAGTTTTGATTCCAGTTAAGAGCAGCTAAAATACAATTGGTCTAATGTTACATATGTTTGGAACCTGAATAATTTTTTCGGTTGGGTGGATAAAACCACTATAGGTTAGAAACTGATTTTTCTCATGCAGCTAATTTTTCTCTTATTTATGCCTTGAGGACTAATTTCTGGTTTTCTAGCTGTTTAATGCACTGTTGACCTTAATAATGGTGCCTTATGCAAGTGACCCTCTCTTGCAGGGGGTCTTATACAGGGGTATGGGTGATGCATGCTTTATTAAGGCTCCTTTTTCACCTGGCATTGTACTGTATCAAATGAATGATAGGCGGTGGTGGTGGGGAAAAAGGCTACTTCCAGGGTCCTCCTTCACAAAGACAAATATAGAGAAAAGTCCATCATGTCAGTATAGTATTTGTTTAACTTAGAGAATTTGACTGTGTTACAGTATAATGCATACAGCAATTGAATACCTGACCAGTTCTGCCACCTTGAGACTTTTTTATATTGACCTTGCACAACAATTGTGTATATACACACCCCAGCTGTACTTAATATGTAACGTTTCATGCATATTAAAGATACAGAAGTATTAAAAGATGTATTTGCTTAAAAGGCACAAGTTTCACATCTATATATCTAGCTATCTGTTGGTAATACAGAAAGAAACTATAATACTTTTTTAAAAGTGGGCAGAAAAATTCTTGTGTATGTATATTTGTGTGTACAGTCTGTGTTTGTGTGTATATATAGATAATATATAAATATTTTTAAAAGAAAAAAATTGGAACATGTAGCTAGAAAATACAATAGCCTGTGAAGATTCCCCTCACCCCCACCCCACCCCAATATGGCCATAAAGGAGGCAAAGAAATGAAAGATACAGCTATTTAAAATCTAGCATTTTTAGAGGCTTTACCTTTAGCATAACAGCTTACTAAAGGCTTTTTTGGCATTGAGTCCTTCTCAGACTGCTGACTGGGTTTTGTAGTTATTGGCTTGTCTGGAATAGCATATCTGTGGCCATTAAAATGGCATGGGACTGAATATTAGCACACTAAAAGAATGCTATCTGGGTTCAGATGACATACAGTCAGATTTTGGCCTTCAAGTTTATTGGAGGATCTGAAAGTGAGCTAGTTACAGTAGGGGTTGAATTCTAATTTTAAGTAATTCAGCTAAAATGAAGACATAAGGCTATTTTCTCCTAGATTAGAAATAGTTTGTCCAAAACTTTTTTTAAAACCAGCTCACCATCCACTGATGCAGTTAACCATGTGACTTTTGTGGGGGCGTGGGGGGTGTCTTGCTTACTATGCTAATATTTTGGCAGATCTTCCAGGAAATGAGTGTGTAGATAAGTGGTTTAAAAAAAAAAGTATATGCAAATTATCTGGTTCTAAGGCACTCACAGGCCTAAATTCTCATTTCATTTTTGTATTAAAATGCCTGAAAATGCACTTTTTTTTTTTTTTTGCAAAAACAAAACAACAAAAATCCCAGAAAATGGATTTACTGTTTTTCTGTTTTAAAAAATAAAAATCCTTGTTTGCAGTGCTCTTATGCTTAGCCATAATAATTCTGATCAACAAGAAGGTAAACAAAAAAAACAACAACTTGCACTGGCTTGTCTCAATTGTGAAATACCATCAGACTTGTTTGGATGGGGTGAGGCTTTGTGCCAGATGTCAAATGCCTGTAATTTTTCCAAATAAGCAAGTACATTCTGTTCAGGTGATAACTGAGCCTCAATCAAGCTGAATAAATAAAAATAAAAAAAATATTGCTTGAAATTTAAGACAAAAATGTTTCTATTAGTGAAATTTCTTTTTTTGTTTTTGAAGCACCCTGTTATCTAAAGAATCTCTTTGTAAGATTTTTGTAAAAATGTTTTGTTTTACAAGATTTTATTTGAAATTGTTTTTTGCAAGATTGTTATATTTCTGTATGAATGTATTTTTTATTGGAATAACATAAAAAAGAAATTCTTATCAGCAACACTCGTCTGGTTCTCTTTTTCTCTGATCTAAAGATAACTTAATTTTATTGTATGATTATTACATTAACCTATTCACTTCCCCTTGGGTCAGCTATTCTTGGGTATCTCTAGTCACATCATCCTATATTAGAAAGCCAGCAGAATAACCTTGTTCAGCTTTCAACCAGAAATTATTACATATCTTTTATTGTCAAGTCAAGCAAAAATATATGCTTTGACCATATTTGGGAAAACGACATTTGATTAATCCTCTTCCATCTGAATGGAAGAATTAGAGTAACTGGCTTAGGGTGCAGAACTTGTATGCATTTTACCCCAGTATTCTATCATCTTTATTCTTAAGTGAACACACAAAATACCGGCTCTGCTGTGTAAAGTAGGGTAGAGTAGCGGTGACCTGATGAGATGGAACAATCTGTGGAATGAACTCAGGGAGGGGAAGTGAACAAAGTTTTCCTTTCTCCTGGCCCTCTCCCATGGGTTTATTTGCTTTATTGGTGGTTTGGCCCATGTGTCAGTGATCTTCAATCAATGAGACTTTTTATCTTTCCTGTGAGCTACAGTCTTTCAAATCAATGGCTCTTTAGAGCATGTCAAACGTACACTTGCTTTGGATACATGCACAGTTCATTTTGATGTGTGTCTATATGTGACCTCCACCAATTTAAACTTAAACATAGAGTAAAACAGAGCAGGAAAGATTGCAATGGTATGTGGGAAGGAACTGACTGAGTGCAGCCCAAATTGTCTGAATGTTTATTACTTTTCAATTAGACATGGTCTAAAACTCATACTGGGGAGAAATAGTAATAATAAAATAAAAATTAATAATAATTGGAGATACATATATCTTCTAAAACTGGAAGGGACTCTGAAAGGTCATTGAGTCCAGACCCCTGCTTTCACTAGCAGGACCAAGTACTGATTTTTGCCCCAGATCCCTTAGTGGTCTCAAGAATTGAACTCAAAACCCTGGGTTTAGCAGGCTAATGCGCAAACCACTGAGCTATGCCTTCCCCTAGTAGTTGCATATTGTGGGTAAAATAAAACAAGGATGAGATTAGGTTGTCCAGGCACACACAGGGGACCCTGCCCCAGTCCCAAACAGGCTGATACGTAGCAATGGGTTTAGAAATAGATCTGACAAGAGGTAGGAGATACCCCAATGGCAACAAGACCAATTTATGGCCTGAAATAGATGCAGGGGCTGATGGTATTGGAATAATGAATTCCACGCCCACTCCATCTGTTTAGTGCCTTAAACAAATCCTGGTTGCTTAGGCTTTATGCAGGCTGGATTCATTTTACCATACATTTTGTGAATGATCCTATAGAGAGAAAGTATTGTTAAGATTTGAGAGCTGGCTTCGGGAGCTAGCTCTGTCCCATACTTTCAGTCACTTAATCTTTGTTTTTTAACGACTTCCTTTCTCTCACCCTTGGTGTCTTGCCTACTTAGATAATAAAATCTTCAGGTCTGGGGTTGTCTCTCTGTGTTTGTACCGTGACTATCCTAATGGGGGTCCTTATCTTAACCGGGGCTCCTAGGTGCTACTGCAATACAGAGCTCATGTAGGATTATGGCATTCCAAACTCTCTAGTACGCAGTATAAAAATAAAAACAATTTTAAGAAACTTGGGCCTGACCCTGAAGATTCTCTACCCAAGGACTTCAATAGGAGTTCAGCACAGAGGCTTGAGTACAAGTTTTGCAGATTTTTGCAATGTTTCCCTGGGTTGGTTTGGTTTCTGAGCTGTGTCTTACTATGACTTAACAACTGAATTGCTGTAACTACACATTCTAATAAAAGCTTTGATACTGTACCCTCTAGGCTGTTCTTAAGATTCCACCCCCTTATTTCATACAAAGTGTGCTAGAGAAGTAAGTTTTGTTGAGACAAGGCAGGCTAGTGGAAGAAGTATTGTGAAACAAGGAAGCAGCAAAGCAGAGAGCTTTGGGGTTAGTGCATTTCAGCATATACATCTACTCCAAACTTACTTAACTCCACATTTTGAAATATTGAACAGGAGGAAAGGGGAAGAGACTCTGGGGGAAAATATTCTTAAGTGTTTAATACAAAGAAGAGTTTTGACCTTGCTTAGTATCCTCAGAAACTGCCGTCCAATATGAGGACTTCTAAACAGGGATGGTTAGGTATAGTTTTGTATTTGTGCACAATCATATGCTAAAAAGTTACTTTTTCCTCTCTTCAAAAACCTGGTCTCATTGAATATTTTTACTAGGCACATGTTGTATAGAACGTTGCCGCTTACTCTGCTTGTCAGTGTGTTGAGGGCAAAACATGTTTTATTGCTTTATCTTTAGAGTTTGTTTATAGTGCTGCTGCCTTTATCCTTGTTTTGACCTCTTCTGTTCCTTGAATTATTTTAGCTTTTTTTTTTAATTGCATGAAAATCCATGAGGAAAAAAAAACTACAGTAAGAGCCCCTTTATAAATCTTACTAACAACACCATCAAGATTATAAATAGGGAAGAGGAGGAAACAGCATAACTATCCTTACTGTAATATATACAGCACCATATGAGTCCACTGTGCTATGCAGACACATAAATGAGAATTGGGAACCAGTCTCCCTTACTACCAGGTGTAGTCAGTCCAATTGGAGGCATGATCACCCCTTGCATGTAACAGTGGTTAAGGTAAATTAGAACAGAAGGGGGAAGTTTTCACAGCCACGGGGGAGCTGGGAGGATCTCTGTTTACTCAAGCCAAGGAGGGGAGGGGGATTTTCCCTCTGCTTTAAGAAGAGGAGAATATGCTGTGCTTCCCCTGCTCCCCCCTTACTTTAACCCATTCATGGAAAATCCTACGTGTGAGGGTTTGAGGGAGGAAATCTCTACAAGGTTTTCCATATCAAGGTTTATTCAACATTGCTCCATCAGGGAGCCAACATTCCCTTCCCCATCCTGTGGAACAGGGCATCGGGCCAGTTCCAGAAATCCTGAGTTCTGGATGTCAATGGAAGGTCACAGTAATCTGAACGATCTCAGGGTGCTAGCTGCTCCTCCGCCATCTCCACTGGGAGATCAGTGTCAGGCTTCCCTTGCCAAGTGCCACTCACAGAACATTTCTCAAAATGAAGTCCACACTCTGGAGAGAGGTAGTGGACAAATTTTACAGCCTAGACTTATATCCTTTTTGGGGAATCTCTACAAGACTTAAGTGGGACAATGAGTATTCCCTATCGTCTCTCAGACACCTACTTCTCCATTACCAGCTTCCTCCTGACACTATGCCTAAACTCACTCATTGGATAGCAATGGTGCTTCAAAGGCAGCTGAACACTGATGTGAAAGTGAATAAAGGTGTGGGTGGAGGGTTCTTCATACATATGGATGGTAGGAGGTTTAATCAGTGCAGGATTCAACGGAATTACCCTGGGAAGTAAGGTTTGGCATGATCAAGCTTTGAGGTTATACGTTTGGTCTGAAACCAAAGCCCATTGAAGTCAGTGGAAAGACTCCCATCAAATGCAATTAGCTTTGGATCAGGTCCTTTACTATTAGAGCCAAGCAAGTAGTGGGGGGGAAATTCTGCTAATAGTCATTCAGATTCAAAAGCAAGTTTTGATTCAATGACAGTCACAATCCCATTGTGTCCATGCTCCACAAGCATTTCAGCACTTGAATTTTACTAGTATAAGCCCTTTTGAAAATGAATTTTTAATTGAAATGTGTGAATATTTGTTGAAAACAAATTTTGAATTATGGATATGGTTAGGAAATTTGTGATTCACACTGTAGTTTCAGTTACACAACAGCTACATAATTTACAGCAAGAATTGCAATATGCATATTCAATTGTAATGTTCTCAGCTTGATCGCTGTACAAGTCATTAGCTGAGAAATTATTAACTGAAGAAATTAGCTAGATATGCAGGATACCATAGCAACCAGGGTGGCCTATAGCTTTAAAAAATTGCCACATCAGATAAGAGTTAAAATTAAAAAAAAGAAAGCTATTCCAAATTTAGAATTAAGGCTTTAGACTGGTCATGTTCCTTCGACACAGTATTATAATTTGTCAGATGAAAAATAACTGTATAAAACAACACCAATGAAGTGCTTTAAGATGATCTATTATACCAAGGTGACTAGAGCAGCCATTTTGAATTGCCATCATGATACGAAACAGATGGTGTGTATTTATGTTTAATGTTTGAGGGGGATATAGGAAAGCAACTGAGAGCTGATGTATTTTGTTAATGGGTAAGCAAAGGTTCATATATACAGTTAAAACAGGAAGTAAAAAAGCAACATTTTTTCTGCACACATTAGGCAAAGCAAAAACATTCAAGTACATTTCTTTGACTTGCTTCACTTTAAATATTTTTAATGAGAAATTCTTTAAATGTTCTTGAATGGAGATAATCTGGTTACCACGTCTTGTTGTAAACCAGGCTGCTCTTTAACAGCATAAATTTAGCTGGACTTAGCATTGCTGAATATTAGTCCCTCAGCTCTCTGCTTGCTAAACCTTCATCTTTTCTTTATCATCTCTGAGCTTTTGAGAAGCACGTTTGGTCAGCCCTGCACAAAAACAAACTGTCTATTGACATGGGGTATTTGGTATGCCCAAACAATAATTCAAGAAGTCCATAGAGTCATGGAGGAGCCACTGCTGTATTCCTTCCACATCCTGCTTTGGCGTTCATACTCACCAAATTAACTGAAAACTTGTATATGCCCTGGCATAGGCACACTTCTTAATTTGTTACATTTCACATTATCACATTGTATTGAGTTGCAAAAGATTTGATTCTGAATCTACATAACAGTTAAAGAATATTGTTAATTATAGCTATTTACCAAACAGCAATCAACCAGTCTTTTAGGTTTTCCTTTATTTGTTTTTGCAAGGAGTGGAGAGGACAGTGAAGATAAATGGTGGCTTGAAATAGGTGTCTACTATTATTATTAGCATTATTAAGAATAAATCATAATTATAGCAACAACAACAATTTACAATAGTTGATAAAAGTTTCAGCTGAGATGGGGGTCATATTGTGCTAGGAACTTGTGATGGAGCATATACCACATCCTGGTTCTGAAAGGATTAAAGTGGCCCTGAGAGACCAATTAACACACCTGATTGCACCTGGAAGATGGGCCAGGTCTAATTAAAGAAGAAACTCATCTGTGGAAGAGCTGAGTGGTTTCTATATAGAAAGTATGCCCAGAATGGAAGGGGGCTGTATGAAGGGGGGGGGGGGAGTACAGTTCCTCTCTGAATAATATAGTGGAGGCTGGAGAGACATAAAGAAGCCATGAGGTTGAAGCACACTCTAGCAGTGAGCCCTGGCAAAATGTCATGTCCTTGACTTCCAAGAAAGAATCCCAGGAAGGCATTCAACTGAAGCATAGCTTCAGGAAGGAGTTTAAGCCCTGGGAAAAGCTCTGATGGGAGAGAGCAGCAGGGACGAAGGAGACTTCTGGAATGGACCTTAAAGAAGGCCACCCAACAGGCAGACAGCCTGGGGAGGATAGATAGGATTGGAAGATCCAGACTACAAGGAGGTAACTCTTATTTGTCAGCCTTCTGCTAAACAATGGAGACCTGTGAGAGGATGCAGGATGGATTAAAAGTTCCTGCCCAATGAAGGGGGCAGAAGTTGCTTTTGTTGTGGCTTGTGTTTTAATTTTGAGTTTGGTTGAAAGGCTCCAGAGAGAAGCCTTAAGGCCACTACTCTGACAGAAGAGTGGGATGGAAGAGGACCCCAAGAGGAGTAGAAGATGTCATATTGATGACCAGTGCCATGTGGAATGTTGATACCTCAGAATGGGAGAGACTTTAAAGTGACCTGGCTGGAGGATGGCATCACATCAAGGGGAAGACCACCAGAGGACTGGAGGTATTGTCAACAGGGGGCATGTGATGGGGCCTTGGAGGGCTAGGCAGTCTAAGGATTAGCACTGTCATAGTATAATTCCCCATTCTGAACCTTAGCGTCCAAAAGATGGGGTACCAGCATGAATTCCTCTAAGCTCAGTTACCAGCTTAGAACCTGTAGCGCTGCCACCAACCAGGAATTCCAGTGCCCGGTACACTCTGGTCCCCCCAAAACCTTGCCCGGGGACCCCCAAGACCCAGACCCTCTGGATCTTAACACAAGGAAAGTAAACCCTTTCCCTCACCGTTGCCTCTCCCAGGCTTCCCCTCCCTGGGTTACCCCGGAAGATCACTGTGATTCAAACTCCTTGAATCTTAAAACAGAGAGGAAAATGCACCTTCTCCCCCTACTTCTCTCTTCCCCTCCCAGATTCTCCCTGAGAGAGACAGTAATCCTACCACAGAGAGAAATTAGCCTCTCTCTCCCCACCAATTCCCTGGTGAATCCAGACCCCGTCCCCTGGGGTTTCACACCAGAATAAAAAAAACAATCAGGTTCTTAAACAAGAAAAGCTTTTAATTAAAGAAAGAAAAAAAACAGTAAAAATCATCTTTGTAAATTTAAAATGGAATAGGTACAGGGTCTTTCAGCTATAGAGACTGGGAATACCCTCCCAGCCTAAGTATACAAGTACAAATTAAAATCTTTTCAGCAAAATACCAATTTGAACTCCTTTCAGCCAAATACATATTTGCAAATAAAGAAAACAAGCATAAGCCTAACTCGCTTTATCTACCTAGTACTCACTATTTTGAATCTATAAGAACCTGTATCAGGGAGATTGGAGAGAAACCTGGTTGCACATCTGGTCTCTCTGAGCCCCCAGAGTGAACAACAACCAAAAACTAACAGCACACCCACAAACTTCCCTCCCTCAAGATTTGAAAGTATCCTGTCCTCTGACTGGTCCTCTGGTCAGGTGACAGCCAAGCTCACTGTTCTTGTTAACCCTTTCCAGGCAAAGAGATAAGAAAGAGTTAATAGAACAAAAGTGCTTCATATCTGTTTATGACAAGCACACCCAATTTCTGGCCTCTTGCCCCCTTGTCATGGCAGTAGTGATATCTATTCCTGACCTTAAGCCAGGAATCTTTTGCTTTCCACCTGCATCTGCATCACTCCATCTTACCACTCCTTAAAGTGGAGTGGTAGAGGAACCAGGCCCTCCCTCTCCACTGGCTTCCAGCCCAGGACCCTGTGGGTAGCAACACCAGCAGGGTCCTTACTGCAGTAAGTCCAAGTTCACTTCCCTCAGTTACTTCCTGCCAATATATCCCTTCAGTTTGGGGTGTGACTCCTATAATCTACAGTCAGTCTCTCAACAACAAAAAACTGATTCCAAAGGAACAGGGCCCTGCAGGTTCTCCAAGGGTATCATGGGTGGAGAAGGCACTGCCTGTGAGCCTTACCTATTCTGTTGTCCCCACTCAAACTCAACCTTCTGTCAGGTTCTGGAGAAGGATTCCTCTATCAGCAATCCATCTACCACCCTTTCCCTGGGCTTCTGAGCTCCTTTTAACCTGCTCCTCCAGTCGGAACATGCTCAACAAGCCCAGGGGGTGAGGCTACCTGGACCCAGTATGGGGTTTGTATACTCCATCACAGGCCACTAGAAAAGGAGAGCCTGCTATGCCACACCGCCAAGAGGAGGTGCCCCAGGAGTGAGTCTCTGGTCTATAGTACTCTAGGGCATGAGACAGTTCCTGCCTCAAAGAGTGCATAGTCTAATTAGATACGATTCATTAGTATTATTATTTTTATTTCAGAAAAAGGAACTAATTAAGGGCCACAGTTTTCTAGTATTTAGTACCTACAACTGGGTTGCATTTTCAAATGACCTCAGGCCCCATGCCTACAGCTTTATAATGACCAACCTTTAAAAGGGTTCAGCACCCCTTCTACTTTGGAAATTCTGACCCCAATTGTTGGGGCTGTGCACTTGAGAAAATCTGGCCCTAAGTGACATTCTTAAGATCACGCATGGAACTTACATCAGTCAAGACTTTAACCCAGATCTTGAGGGCCAATCTAGACCCTTAACCTCAAGAGAATCCTTCCTGATCTGCTATAACTGGGATTTTGAATAATCATTTACGTATATGTTTATGGGTCATATTTCACCCTGTCCAAGGTTCATGGTGAAATTCCCTTCCTATACAGAAGACTTTGGAGCGCAGGTGGTATTCTCTTCGATTCTTCCTGTCAAAGGTAGGGACCCGGGCAGAGACAGATGCATCATGGAGGTGAATGCCTGGCTGCGAAGATGGTGTCGCCAGGAGGGCTTTGGCTTCCTCGACCACGGGATGCTATTCGAGGAAGGACTGCTAGGCAGAGATGGCGTTCACCTTTCGAGGAGGGGAAAGACCCTATTTGCACACAGACTGGCTAACCTAGTGAGGAGGGCTTTAAACTAGGTTCGACGGGGTCAGGTGAGCAAAGCCCACAGGTAAGTGGGGAACATGAAGACCTGGGAGATGGGTCGGAAACAAGAGGGAGCATGGGCTATAATGGCAGAGAGAAAGGAGGGTCAGGGCAAAACTGGGAGGCAAGATCAAACCAGTATCTTAGATGCCTATATACAAATGCGAGAAGTATGGGTAATAAGCAGGAAGAACTGGAAGTGCTAATAAATAAATACAACTATGATATTGTTGGCATCACTGAAACTTGATGGGATAACACATGATTGGAATGTTGGTGTGGATGGGTATAGTTTGCTCAGGAAGGATAGACAGGGGAAAAAGGGAGGAGGTGTTGCCTTATATATTAAAAATGTACACACTTGGACTGAGGTGGAGATGGACATAGGAGATGGAAGTGTTGAGAGTCTCTGGGTTAGGATAAAAGGGGTAAAAAACAAGGGTGATGTCATGCTAGGAGTCTACTACAGGCCACCTAACCAGGTGGAAGAGGTGGATGAGGCTTTTTTTAAACAACTAACAAAATCATCCAAAGCCCAAGATTTGGTGGTGATCAGGGACTTCAACTATCCAGATATATGTTGGGAAAATAACACCGCGGGGCACAGACTATCCAAGTTTCTGGACTGCATTGCAGACAACTTTTTATTTCAGAAGGTTGAAAAAGCTACTGGGGGGAAACTGTTCTAGACTTGATTTTAACACATAGGGATGAATTCGCTGAGAATTTGAAAGTAGAAGGAAGCTTGGGTGAAAGTGATCATGAAATCATAGAGTTTGCAATTCTAAGGAAGGGTAGAAGGGAGTACTGCAAAATAGAGACAATGGATTTCAGGAAGGCGGATTTTGATAAGCTCAGAGAGCTGATAGGTAAGGTCCCACGGGAATCAAGACTGAGGGGAAAAACAACTGAGGAGAGTTGGCAGTTTTTCAAAGGGAAATTATTAATGGCCCAAAAGCAAGCTATTCCGATGGGTAGGAAAGATAGAAAATGTGGCAAAACCACCTTGGCTTAACCATGAGATCTTGCATGACCTACAAAATAAAAAGGAGTCATAAAAAATGGAAACTAGGTCAGATTACGAAGGATGAATATAGACAAACAACACAGGAATGCAGGGGCAAGATTAAAAAGGCAAAGGCACAAAATGAGCTCAAACTAGCTATGGGAATAAAGGGAAACAAGAAGACTTTTTATCAATACATTAGAAGCAAGAGGAAAACCAAGGACAGGGTAGGCCCACTGCTCAATGAGGAGGGGGAAACAGTAACAGGAAACTTGGAAATGGCAGAGATGCTTAAATGACTTCTTTGTTTCGGTCTTCACTGAGAAGTCTGAAGGAATGTCCAACATAGTGAATGCTTATGGGAAGGGGGTAGGTTTAGAAGATAAAATAAAAAAAGAGCAAGTTAAAAATCACTTAGAAAAGTTAGATGCCTGCAAGTCACCAGGGCCTGATGAAATGCATCCTAGAATACTCAAGGAGTTAATAGAGGAGGTATCTGAGCCTCTAGCTATTATCTTTGGAAAGTCATGGGAGACGGGAGACTCCAGAAGATTGGAAAAGGGCAAATATAGTGCCCATCTATAAAAAGGGAAATAAAAACAACCCAGGAAACTACAGACCAGTTAGTTTAACTTCTGTGCCAGGGAAGATAATGGAGCAAGTAATTAAAGAAATCATCTGCAAACACTTGGAAGGTGGTAAGGTGATAGGGAATAGCCAGCATGGATTTGTAAAGAACAAATCATGTCAAACCAATCTGATAGCTTTCTTTGATAGGATAACGAGTCTTGTGGATAAGGGAGAAGCAGTGGATGTGGTATACTTAGACTTTAGTAAGGCATTTGATACAGTCTCGCATGATATCATTATCAATAAACTAGGCAAATACAATTTAGATGGGACTACTATAAGGTGGGTGCATAACTGGCTGGATAACCATACTCAGAGTAGTTATTAATGGCTCCCAATCCTGCTGGAAAGGTATAACAAGTGGGATTCCGCAGGGGTCTGTTTTGGGACCGGCTCTGTTCAATATCTTCATCAACGACTTAGATGTTGGCATAGAAAGTACGCTTATTAAGTTTGCAGATGATACCAAACTGGGAGGCATTGCAACTGCTTTGGAGGACAGGGTCAAAATTCAAAATGATCTGGACAAATTGGAGAAATGGTCTGAGGTAAACCAGATGAAGTTCAATAAAGACAAATGCAAAGTGCTCCACTTGGGAAGGGACAATCAGTTTCACACATACAAAATGGAAAGAGACTGTCTAGGAAGGAGTCTGGCAGAAAGAGATCTAGGGGTCATAGTGGACCACAGGCTAAATATGAGTCAGTGTGATACTGTTGCAAAAAAAGCAAACGTGATTCTGGGATGCATTAACAGGTTTGTTGTAAACAAGACACGAGAAGTCATTCTTCCGCTCTACTCTGCGCTGGTTAGGCCTCAACTGGAGTATTGTGTCCAGTTCTGGGCACCGCATTTCAAGAAAGATGTGGAGAAATTGGAGAGGGTCCAGAGAAGAGCAACAAGAATGATGAAAGGTCTTGAGAACATGACCTATGAAGGAAGGCTGAAAGAATTGGGTTTATTTAGTTTGGAAAAGAGAAGACTGAGAGGGGACATGATAGCCGTTTTCAGGTATCTAAAAGGGTGTCATCAGGAGGAGGGAGAAAACTTGTTCACCTTAGCCTCTAATGATAGAAAAAGAAGCAATGGGCTTAAACTGCAGCAAGGGAGATTTAAGTTGGACATTAGGAAAAAGTTCCTAACTGTCAGGATAATTAAACACTGGAATAAATTGCCTCAGGAGGTTGTGGAATCTCCATCTGTGGAGATATTTAAGAGTAGGTTAGATAAATGTCTATCTGGGCTGGTCTAGACAGTATTTGGTCCTGCCATAAGGCAGGGGACTGGACTCTATGACCTCTCAAGGTCCCTTCCAGTCCTAGAGTCTATGAATCTATGAATCTATAAGACTAGCATAAGCACAAGCTCTATGCACCAGTTAACTGGCCTTCTGCTCGCCTTCTACACATGAGTGGATTTCAACCACAATGCATAAATCCAACAACTTCTTGAAGGCATAATAATGGTGTACAGACAGAATAAGGTGGCTCAAAAAGTAGTGGGGGAGAGAGAAGGTTAGATTTGTTCCAAAAGCACTGAAGGATTGATAATTGTGCTTTATAGTAAAGACTTGGGAAACTCATTCTGCTTAAGCTTAACAAAGAGGAGAGACTTTATCATAGTGCAGAAGTACCTACAGAGGAAGCAGAAGTTTGACAACAGAGCTCTTCAATTTAGCTGACAAAGGTATAACAAGATCCAATGGCAGGAAGTTGAAGCTAGACGAATTCAGACTGGAAATAAGGTACAAATTTTTAACAGCGAGTAACTGACCAGTAGAATACCTTACCAAGAGTTCTGGTGGATTCTCCATCACTAAACATTTTCAAGTCAAGGTGGGAGCCTTTCCTAAAAAATCTGCTCTAGTTCTCAAAAAAGAAAAAAAAAAAAAGGAATCAAAGGAAGTCCAATGACCTGTTATACAGGAAGCCAGACTAGATGGTCGCAATGGTTCCTTCTGGCTTTACAATGTATGAGTCTCACTATAAAATTGTGCAAGTTGGCCACACTGAGATAGGTATAAACACAGATGGGACAGATCCTCAGCTGGAGTAAGTCAGTTTAGCTTCATTTACTTCAGTGAATTTACAGCAATGGAGGATCTGGCCTATGATTTTGAGATTTACAATGTTCCTGTAACATCTGATATTTTTTCAAGGGAAAATAAAATTCTTAAAACTGCAAAAAAAGACAACAGGGCTTTCTTCTTCTTAGCCTCAAATCCAAGAAAATGGTTGTGCATCTAGCTTAAAAATATCATTGCCTACTTCAGTGCAAAAAGCCTAGATAAGCATTGCTATGAACTGACTTTGTTGTTTGATGTTTTTCCCCCCCTTCTGTTCTTCCTAACATTTTTATCACTTAATCCTTAGCAGTGGTAAGTATGACAGGAGGTCAGAGCAGAAAATTAAGGCTTGTTAAGACTATTATGCTCCAAAAGGATCATGTCATAAATGGGATTTTAGTCTGCCCAATTTGGGATTTAATTAAGTAATTACATTCAAGGTGGATGAGTATGAGACAATAAAAGGCCATTGCATGTGATTAAATTCCAGAGCCAAATTTTCCGTGCTCATATGTCATGTATATGGCTTTGCACAGAGGCGCGCCATGCAGGATGCATACCTCATCCAGACCATTGAGTGCCTGTGGCTCCTTCTGCACCCTTATGGCTGCATTCGCCTCTTTAGCTGCTGCAGCTCCCCCTACATGGGAGTTTAGGTTGGTGGATTCATCTTTCTCCCAGGCTGAGTTTCCCTCCCAAACAACTCCCTGCACTAACCTAGATGGATTGCTGTGGAGCACTGCTGCACTGCACAGAATGCGTAGATCACCTCCTCCTCCTCCTCCTCCGTGGGCTCTTCCAGAGGGCAGGATTTTCTTCCTAGTGTTTATATCCCTGTAATTTTCCTTGTGGGTCCAGGGACAGACTAGGCCCACTGCTCCCCCTGCATGTCATAAAAGGCAACTAAAAGGAGGCTGCCTGGAGAGGGATGGGCTCTCCCAGGTTAGAAATTTGCCCAAGAAACACCATATGATGAGCAAGTCAACAATGTCCATACTGGATTGATTGCAGCCTGGGTTAATAATGGCCATGCAATCCGTCTCTCACCAGGGCAGACGTGACAAGTATACTACTGGTGTAACCCCAACAAAGAGGATCTGTGGAAGAGATAATATCACCATAGCCACATAGAATGTAAGGACATTGAGACAAATAGGGAGGTTAAAAGAACTCGAATATGAAATGGAACAATACACCTGTTATACCAATATAATAAAAACCAGCAGGATCTTATTAAGGGGGATAAGGCAAAGATGCCACATTTATTGTAAATATAATAATAAAGCAAAAGATAAAAGTAAACAATGTTGTTTAACTACTTATTCCTATCACTACTTATTCCTTATACACACACACACATATATCTATTTATTCATTCACACAATCATTCATTCAGGTTCTATATAGGTGTTATAGTTACCAGCCTAGAAGTTGCTCATGCCAAGTTACTGGCCAGGTATCTTGGTCATGAGGATGGAGCTTGGTCATGAGGATGGAGCTGAGTCTGTGTCAGATGCACCTGATGCTCCTGGAGGTTGGCAGCAGAACCAGAGACTCAAAGTCCTCAGTCTTTAGAGTTCATTCTCATAGGAATTAATTCCTATGTTAGTCTATGGGAGCTGTTTCATCCTGGTGTTGCTGACTCAGTCAGCAGATGGCACATTCCTGGTGGCTCCACACTGTCCAAAGTTTGTGTTTCTCATCCTTCCAGGTGATGGAGTGGATCCCAGTTTACCCTCCAGGGATTGTCTGGTGGTCCACTTGACACATTCTTCGGCCGATGGATACTCTCTTTCTACGCTGGCACCTCCCTAACCATTCATGTACGTCAAGCATTCATCAACATACATTCCATATCTTAACCATATTTTAATTTACTGTCTCCACCACTTTCGGGGTGTGTGCCTAGGAGCCATTGCTGTGACAATGAAGTGAAAGTCACTTAACGGCTTATAGCATTTGTTTACATTGTATCAATTACAGGTAACATAGTGTTTACTTCAAGAACAAAGTCAATTAACTTGTTTGTAAGTTTTACATAGTAATAGAGTATCTTTCACAGGACAGATATGATCAATGGTTTCTACAGACAGGAGCTTGCAAGTTTTAACAGAAGAACTAAAATATTTTTGTACTGGGTGAAACTGGGGGATCATTGTCACTTGAGGGAATCACTGTTAGTACCTTGTGATGCTAAATTTTTGACTTCTGCTAAGGAAAATCATCAGGCCAAAGGTCACCAGAACCAAGTTTGACTTAGACTCAGAGACCAAAACTTTGCAGAGTCATTCCAACCAATGATAGGTGGAAAATTTGCCCCACTGCTTGCTCTAGAGGAAGACGTAGAAACAATAACCAACAACTTCAATGCTGTAATGAATGAGGCAGCAATGGACATTCTTGGGAAACATCGTAAGAAGACAAAACCATAGGTCACAAATGAAATACTAGAAAAGTGTAACATTAGAAGAGGACTTAAGAGAGACAAGAACAGCACTGAGGGAGCTGATAAATACAGAGCAAATTGGCAGAAAGATCAAGAAAGGAATGAAGGTGGCCAAGGAGATATGGATTGAAAAACAATGCTCTAAAATTGAAGAGAGTATCAATAATAAAAATATCAAATGAGCCTTCCAGGTTGTAAAAGATCTGATGAAGGAAAGATGGACCAAAGCTAACTCAATTCAAGACAAAGAAGGGAACAGTCTTACAGAAGAAAGAAACATCATCAACAGGTTGACAAATTACTGCTCTGATCTATACAACCACCAGACAAATGGAGATCCTAGTGTTGTAAACAGCCCAGATTCGACAGAGGAGCGTGACTTTCAAATTCTACGTGAAGAAGTGGAGACAGCTGTGAAATCACTCAAGAAAGGCTACAAGTATTGACAACATCCCAGCTGAGTTCATGAAATTAGGAGGAGATGTAATCACCAAGATCTGGCAGACAAGTAAGTGGCCCTCTATAGCCACCCGCTCCAGCTTGGAAGGAGTTGGAAAAGCCCTACAGAAGGCAAGGTAAAATCCTGGTTGACTGGGGGAAGTGGCTGCAGCTGGGGCCACACCCCAAACTGAGCAACAGGGCCTTATAAGAAGGCCAGAGAAGCCAGGAGTGAACAGTCTCTCTCTGTTTGTAGAGGGAATGGGCCTGGCTGCAGGGAACTAGAGACAGGGTTCCCGAGTGAAGCAGGGCTGGGGAAAAGCAGAGGAGCTGGGGAGCTCCAGCCTGGAAAGCCCCAGGCTGCAGCCTAGCATTGGGCCAACAGGTACTGAGGGTTGCAGGGGGCAGCCCAGGGGTAGGCCAAGGCAGCAGGTTCAAACCCAACCTTGCCAGTGATGAGTAGGCTGATACTGCAGTCTGCCTCAGGGCGTGGGGGCTAGACAATGACTGGCAGTAGCTGTATACTGAGGGAAGGTGGGAATAGTGGGTGGGGGTTCCCTGGGGAGGGGAGACCCTAAGACTGAGAGTTACTGCCAGGGGCAGCACCCCAGGTAAAAGAGTACTGGATCCAGGGAGGGACAGGGGGCCAGAGGACAGGTGGATCACTGACCTGCAGAAGGCGCTCCGGAGCTGGAATCGAGCTAATTCCCAGAAGTCACCATCAGGAGGCGCCGCAGGGGAGAGTCCACTCCTCTACACCCTCCATGTGAACACAGTCACTAATCATCACTCTGCCAAAGAAAGGCAACCTGCAATTGTGTCAAAATTACCAGACTATACGTTTAATTAACCATCCCAGCAAAGCAGTGTTGAAAGTCATATTGAACAGACTGAAGCCTTGGATTGCAAACAGAGGATATCATAGCTGAAGAACAGGCTGGTTTTTGTGCTGGAATAAGTACCACAGAACAGATATTCAGCCTTTGTTGTCTATGTGAGAATTACTTACAACATCAGCAGGACATCTACCACGTCTTTGACTTCCAGAAGGCATTTGACAGAATATGGCATGAAGCTTTCTGAGCAAACATGAAGAAGTACAGTGTTGGTCATAAGATTATTCTTAACATTAAACAACTGTATGCCAAGGCCAGCAGTGCAGTTCTCGTCAATGGCACAATAGGGGAGTGGTTTTGCAAGGCTGCCTTCTTTCACCCATGCTGTTCAACATCTACTTGATGACTGATGCCCTAGAAAATCACATATGCACAGTCAGCATTAGGGGGCAAACAATCTCAAATCTTCAGTTCGCTTATGACATTGATGGCCTGGCAAGCAGTGAAGATGAATTTGCCAACCTTGTGAAATGATTGGATGAAACCTCCACAAAATATGGCATGGAAATCAGTGCAGAAAGAACCAAGCTGATGACAGACAAATGTGATGGGATTAGCTCATATATCACTGTCAGTGGACAAGTGCGGGAGACCGTGAAACAATTCAAGTATTTGGGGGCAATCATCACTGATGAAGGATCCAAGGCAGAAATTCAGGCAAGAACTATGCAAACAGGAGCAGTGGCAAAGCTAAAGCCAATCTGGAGGAGTAAGAACTTCTCCCTGGAATCCAAACTGAAACTGCTGCACACATTGGTCATCTCCATTTTTCTGTACGTGTGGGAGACATGGACCCTTACGGCAGAACTTGAATGGAAAATACAGGTAGTAGAGATGAGATACTTCCATAAAATCCTGGGCATCTCCTACTTGGACTATGTCACTAATGAAGAGGTCCGCAAATCTTCACCCAGTGCACTGGGTCATATGAAGACCTCCTGATGACCGTGAAGAAGCACAAACTGAAGTGGTACAGCCATGGAACAAGATAATTTGGCCTATCCAAGATCATCCTCCAAGGAACAGTACAGGAGATGAGAATAAGAGGTAGACAGAAGAAGAGTTGGATTGACAACTATGACAAAGTTCCTTCTCTACCTTAGTGGGTCCTGCGCTTATTGGCGGATTTGTTCACCTCAGTGATCTTCCTCTCTTGTGGAACCCACAGTCTGGGTCAGCTCCTCCTGTGTCTGATCAGGAGTTTGGAGGTTTGGGGGGGAACCCAGGCCCATCCTCTATTCCAGGTTCCAGCCCAGGGCCCTGTGGATAGCAGTTGTCTATAGTGCCTCCTGTACCAGCTGCATGACAGCTACAACTCCCTGGGCTACTTCTCCAAACACCTTCTTTATCCTCACCACAGGACCTTCCTCCTGGTATCTGATAACACTTGTCCTCCTCAATCCTCCAGCAGTACACTCTCTCACTCTCAGCTTCTTGCTCCCAGCTCCTCACACACGCTCCTTCTCCTCTGTCTCCTCCCTGCCTGACTGGAGTGAGCTCCTTTTTAAACCCAGATGCCTTGATTAGCCTGCCTTGATTGGCTGCAGATGTTCTAATTAAAGTCTATCTCTACTGCCTTCTAGAAAGATCTTAATTGGCCCCAGGTGCCTTGATTAACCTGGAGCAACTGCCATTTGGTTACCAGGGTCCTAGGGATTTGTTTAGCCTGGGGCTAACATACCTGTTTCTCAGTACTTTACTGTAGCCATCTGGCCTTGCCCCATCACACAACATAAAAGTGAACAGGAATGGACTTCCCAGAGACTCCAAGCACTGACATACAATCATTAGGGGTGGAGACAGTTGGTTGATTGCTCATTAATGATGATGCCCCAGTGCAGTTATGGGACTGATGATGAATTGGTCTCATGAGAAAGCATGAGGAAGCTCGCCATGCCACTATCCATGTTGTGTCATATCTAGCTATTTTATGCAGATGCCCATCACCATGGTATTTGCGTTCCTCCCAAGAATAAGAACAATGAAAAGCTGGGTAGAGGATTTCATTCTCTAGGGAGCCTATTCCTATTCATTTCACAAGCACTAAATTCACCTTTAAGAATTAGAAATTCCAATGTGAAGTTGAAGTATTTCAAAACAAAACACTAAAGCTGTTTATCACAAATATATTCCAACACTATGGAGACAGCATGGAAGTGTCAGTAAAACCATAATAAAAAAACAAACAGTGATTCTTTTCCTTGGTCTTAAGAGAATATGATGTTTCTGTTGCTGTCTCATACTTCCTGCTGGCACGAGATGAAAAGTTGGGCAGGGCTTAGCTGAATAACTGTTCAGAAGCCAGTCCAAATGATGAGTGCTTAAGAGGGTGGGGAATAAAGTGATGCGATTGTTCACATTTAGTGTTAGTAAAGAGTGCAAAACTTGGGATAATGGGTGGTTTTTCTGGACTGTGGGTAGCCACAATCCTTGTCTTATTATATGAATTGTTTAAGGCAATGGTGAAGATATTTAAAGCTATCATGTCATAATGCTGCACTGCAGAATTTTTCATTGAGAACAGCAACTCAGACTCTCCTTCACATATAGGTGCAGAACAACACTTCATTGGCAGATCTACCTCTATATACATATATGTAGAGCATGTCAAAATTTTGTAGAAGTGGGAGAGAGGAAGTGGAGTATTGGCGAAACATTTGGAAAAAGAATAAACAGTTTTAATTGTATTTGAAATTCGTCATTCTCCCATTTTTTGACAAATATTCAAAATGCATGAATTTGGATTCTAATCTTTATATTTTAATCCTTTTCTCTCACTTATTTGTACTTTTTTTGCTAATGAAAAATGGGGGGTGGGTGACCTTTATTCCAGTTCTCTCCCTCCGAATATCTTACACTTTTTAAAATACTTTTTCACACTTTTTTTTCCTCTTCTCCTTCTGCCCTGGAAAAAGTGGTTAAGTAAAAGTTAGAGCATGTAAGGAAAAAAATCTCTATTCCTGCTTACTTTTTTAAATTCCAATAACTTTTTTTCATATTTTCACCAGTTTTTCCAGGGCAGATGGGGAAAGTTTAAAAAGCGAGAGAGAGAGATTTTTTCCATCTACTGAAATGATCGTTTTTGAAAATGATCAACATTTGTTGTAATGTAACCATTTTCTAAAACCAAAAATAAAGTCAAAATTTTTTTTCAAAAAATGTTTTTCAACAAAACCTTTAAAAAAAATATTGTCAAAAAAATTTCAGCCAGCACTGCATCTAATGGGGAAATGTCATCCAATATCCCTGTGTGAAAGATCAGACTCTGAGACTAGCTGCTTCCGTGGACCATGAACTGTAAACCTGCTTGACTTCCATATAGAAATTAAGCTGTATATTAATGTCTTATAGCTGTTAAATTCTAGCCAGTCTCCTCTGTGCCAGCTGTTGAGTAACCAGCCAGTTATAGCACAGAGTCTGCAGAAGCCGAGAGAGGTAAGAGTGAGAGGTAAAGGTTCAGTTGAGCAGGTGCCGTCCCTTTAGGGCAGCCTCACCCTTGGTCTCTCCCAATAAACTGTGTGATTTACTGGAAACTCTGTGTTCCCCTTCTAGAATACCCTCTACTGGAAGGAACAACTTGTCCCAGTGTTTGCTTTCCTAGTTACATTCACTTAGGAGTTTGGCATTTCAATATGTCAGAGTTAAGTGTTTACATTTCCTTTATAAAGCTGTTACATTATAATGGAATTCAGGTGTGATGATATTCTACCCTCATCAGTATTGCATCAAAACTTCCTGATGGCTGGTGTCAAAGACTACTTACTACCTGGGATTCCTAATGACTGGCCACCACTCTAGAAAGTGCTACACAAATATACCTTTTTACCTTCAAATATTTTAAAGCCAAGGATGTTACATATAATCAAACCCTTATCAGGAAGTAAAATTTGCCTGCCTGTGTCCCACTGTGCTGAATGGAATGTGGTTTTCAAGAAATGCTAGCTCAGCTAAGAACAGGTGGGGAAGGATCAGACGTTAACAGCAGGAGCTGCTAGCTTTCAAAGTTCAACCTGTCTCAAACCCTTTTCTTCAACACACACAGTTCTAACTGTTGGTAAATACATTAAACACATCTTCCCTAATGTTCTTTTTACAGTACAGTGAATGATGATGGCTGTTAAAGGATGCATGGTTTGGGCTTTGGCTTTGCATTTAAACACTGAAGTAAGCATTATGGCTTTTGCCTTCTGCAATTATGGCCAGAACCTAAAACCAAGCATCTGAAAACAAAGTGGCTTGTGATGGCAGGTAGAGGTGCACCACAGTACTCTCTAATGCCATCCATTGCCATAGAAGTAGCTTGGTCCAGTTCCTCTTGCCCCTTACTTCACTGTAAACCTAGAATAGCTCTATCAACATTAGTGAATCAATATAATACCTATGTGACAGAAGAATCAGGTCCAGTGTATCTGTGTAACAGCTGCCATCTTGGCTGATATCAGGAACTGGGGGTCTCCAGAGCTAAAAGCATGAGTCTCCGCAGCTTATGCTAGAATCAAGCTCTCTAGCTAAGCGCAGCAAACAAACTCCTAGCTTCTGTGATCACAGGTGATCACAACGTACTGAACCATGGGTTTCATCTGCAATACGTATGGAAGTTGGGCACCTAACTTTAATAACCCCAGCCTTTGACAGTAAAATGCCACAGTGGGATTGCTCAGAGTTCTGGAAGCCTTAGATCAGGGATTGGCAACCTTTGGCATGTGGCTTGCCAGGGTAAGCACCCTGATGGGATGGGTCAGTTTGTTTACCTGCTGCGTCCGCACATCCCTCGGCCTGTGCCACTTCCCACAGCCCCCATTGGTCTGGAGCAGCGAACCGCAGCCAGTGGGAGCCGTGATCGGCCGAACCTGCAGACATGGCAGGTAAACAAACCGACCAGGCCTGCCAGGTTGCTTACCCTGGAGGGCTGCAGGCCAAAGGTTGCTGATCCTTGCCTTAGATGTATACTGTACATTTATTTTCATAGCTTTTTTTTGTTTTTTGTTTTTTTAATACAGGGCCTGCTTCTGAGGTCAATGAGTGCTTCCACTGGCAACCAAATTAGGCCTGTAATGAAGAGGAATGAAAGTACTGGTTTAAAAATCAAAATAAACCAAAAATCTTCCCTCATGGACATGAAGGTTGCTCAAGATGCTGAATGAATAATCATGTGGTGTCCAGGTATCTTGGCTCTAAATATCTTCATTCTATTGATGGGTCAAATGAGTCAGTTAACTGCAAACAAGATTTCAGACAATGGATGACTAGTGGGGTGGTGAGTCAAGATGTGTATTACACTCCTTTTTGTCTACAGGTATTACTTTTTCTTTAGCTGATGGCAGATTCATTTGATTGAAAATGACTCAGCTTATGCTATGGTAGTCCAGCCATCAACAAACTCAGCTCTGGGAAATTATATATTCTCCATTGACGTACTTGGAAGTGTAGTTGCAATAGATGGTCAGACTCAACAGTTGAACTCCATTTATATGAAGTACCTCTAAATATGAGGATGCATGACTGCACAATTGAAAATGAAGGTGAGAGGGAAAAGGGGGTGCTCCTAGGAATAAGGAAAAAACAATATAGAAGTATCTCCTATGAAGATGATACTTCCAAGAATTATGTCACAGTAGATAAAAATGATCAGGAAATACTTTGCTAAATTGGTGAAGGGTCTTCCTTAATGTATAGTGACTCTTCTTCCTCCTTCATTCTTTTGCCGCTTCTCCTACTTCATCTCTAACAACTAAGGGATATAATTTGGGCCCATACTCATCTTGTTTAAATTGATGCAGCTCCATGGAAGCCAACTGAGAATCTGATCCAATTTAAAAAAAAAATCAATTTTACAATATTTTGATTGAATTATTCTGTGAATATTTTTAACTGTATGGTAAAACACTGACTGATTATATGATGGTGAGATGCCACATTCTGGTCTATGAGCCATATCTTCAGTTAGAATAAATTGGCACAGATCCACTGATTCCAGGGGAGCAATGCTGATTTATACCACCGTTGAACCTGGCTCTATTAGCACTTTAGTGTTGCCGTAAGACAGTGCTTATAATTTTTCTTCTTTTGGACCATGTGTTTTATAATAATACCTAAGTCCTGAGTAATCCTGGAAAGTACAAAGAAGCTCAAAATATTACACTTGTGTTGGGAATGAAAGTGAATCCTTTTATGGTGGAAGCCACTGAAGTGCCCATTGATACAGAATCTCATGGAAGAACAGAGAAATGGTGCAAAACATGAATGCTTTAGTTGGTGAATTTTGAAGCAGGGAACCAAAAGTACTGACATTTTCTTTTTTTCTCTTAAACCTTAAAATTATATTAATTTGTTAGGTAAATGCAAGAAACCATGAGTGAAATATTATGGCTTGTGTTATGCAGAAGCATGGGAGGCAAGTTTGTAGAAATTTTTATGGTACCTAGAATCGGCCTCCCCAACTCTGCCCCCTCAAACTCCGCCTCCACCTGCCTAAGGCTCTTGGCGGGGTTTCAGGGGGGAGGTTTGGGGTGCAGGTCCTGGGCTGGGGATTAAGGTGCAGGAGGGGTGCAGGCTTTGGGAAAGAGTTTGGGTGCTGGGTGCAGGCTCCGGGCTGGGGCAGGGGGTGGGTGTGCAGGAGAGAGTGAGGACTGCAGGCTTTGGGATGGAGTTTGGGTGCAGGCTCTGCGCTGGTGGTGGGGGTGTAGGAAGGGGTGAAGGGTGCAGGCTCTGGGAGGGAATTTGTGTGCTGGGTTAGGCTCTGGACTGGGGCAGGGGGTGGGTGTGCAGGACGGGGTGAGGGGTGCAGGCTTTGGGATGTAGTTTGGGTGCAGGCTCAGCTGGGGGTGGTGGTGTAGGAAGGGGGAGGTGGTGCACGCTGGGGCAGAGGATCAGGCTGCAGAGGAATGAGGGTTGGGGCCGAGGATGAGGGGTTCATGATGCAGGGGGGCTCAGAGCTGGGGTAGAGGCTCAGGGTGCAGGGGAATGAGGTTTGGGGCTGAGGATGAGGGGTTCGTGCTGCGGGGGGGCTCAGGGCGGGGGAAGAGGATTAGGGTGCAGGGGGATGAGGGCTCTGGCTGGGGCAGAGGATTAGGGTGCAGGGGGATGAGGGCTCTGGTTAGGGATGACGATTAGGGTGCAGGGGGATGAGGGCTCTGGCTGGGGATGAGGATTCAGGTGCAAGAGGATGAGGGCTCTGGCTGGGGATGATGATTAGGGTGCAGGGGGATGAGGGCTCTGGCTGGGTCTGAGGATTCGGATGCAGGGGGATGAGAGCTCTGGTTGGGGATGACGATTAGGGTGCAGGGGCATGAGGGCTCTGGCTGGGGAAGAGGATCAAGGTGCAGAGGGATGAGGGCTTTGGTTGGGAATGAGGGATTTGGGGCGTTGAAGAGGCTCAGAGCTAGGGCAGAAGAGCAAAGTAAGGGCAGCCTGCCTTGCTATTAGCTGATGGCAGGCACTAGGACCCTGGGGCAGCAGACAACAGTTCTGCCGGGAGCCGTTCTCTGGCAGCACGAGCAGGCAGGGACGCAGTGGAGGGGGGATGCAAGGGGAGGGGTGGAAGGCGGAGGCCGGGACCGCTCCAGGCAGGGACGGGGAGGTGAGGGGAGACCCGCGGGGGCCGGGGCTGGGACCCGATCCAGGCAGGGCCAGGGGAGAGACCCAGCGCCAAATATTGCTGGAGCAGGGCCCCCAGCCCTGAATATTCCTGGAGCCCGGGCACCTCGAGCCCATATAACCTGCAGCCTATGTGCAGAAGATCAGCCTAGCTAGACAAGGTGGATGAGGTAATATCATTTATTGTTCCGACACCTACACTGCAAAAAGACTAGAAAGTCATACTGTTCCCTTCTGGCCTTAATATATATGAATCTACAAGAGTTTGCTGATTGCATAAGGCCTGATCCATCTGTAGTCATGGGGAGCTTTCCCTTGATTTCAGTATACCTTAGATCATGCCCATAGACAACAGATAACATAAGACAGAAAATGCTCATTACACTGTGACTAAATTTGTTGTTTGCTGTTGCCTTCTTCCTCACACCAACCCTATAATCTGTAATATGCTTATTGCATTCTCAGTAAATAAAAGTTGGGTATGTCTGTGCGTCTAGCGTGATGCTGTGTCCTTTTATATTATTTGAGTGCTGGCATCTTAAATTCAGCCATTTCTCTTGTTCAGTTTAATTTGTGAGTACTCTGCTCCTTGACCCTAGTGCTGAAAGGCTTGAGTAGAAAATGTTCCAGCTACCAGCTGTTGCCTGGGAGCAAGGAGGAATATTCTTGAAGTTCCTCTCTGCCCTCTATTTGTCTGAGAAATTTGATGATAATCCCAGTGCTTTTCCTCTTCTTTGCCTCCGTGTGTGCTTGAGATCAGTGGCATCCAACTTACAGTGTTGGTAGGTACCGAAATATTACAAGATTCCTCTTTCCACCCACAAATTCATAGTGGGATGCCTCATCAAAGATCTAGCCCTGGACATCAGTCAATAATGTTGGCTGGCCTTCTGCTCTAGGCTTTTAAGTCTTTCTGACTAAAATTAGATTTTTCTCCTCTTGGAAAAGAAATAGACCAATGTATGATCCTCAAGCTGTCAGTCATCTGTGGTGAAGCAGATAACTGATTTCCCTTGAAGCAGCAGAATTCAAAGATCCATCAATAAAAATAATTAGTAATATGATTTTACATACTTCTCACATGATCATTAGTAGTCTTTAGTATCATTGTTCTCTTTCTACCTGCTATTTAGAGGTGATTTCAGCCCTTGGATAGGTACTTTGACTTAGTAATGCATGAAAATCTGATTTAAAAATTAGCATTCTGCAAGAACTGGTTAACTGACAGATCTCAAAGTAGTCATGAATGGGGAATCATCATTGAATGGGGATGTTTTTAGTGGGGTTCTTCAGGGATCAGTACTAGGCCTGATACTATTCAACATTATATCAATGATTTGGATATGTAAAATCACTGGTAAAATTTGTGGATGATACAAAGAGTGGCAGAATGGAAAATAATGATGAGGACTGGGTAGTCATACAGAATGATCTGGATCACTTGATTATCTGGGCCCATTCAAACAAAATACATTTTTAATGCAATCAAATACAAAATTGTACATATAGAAACAAGAAGGCACTATATCCTGGAAAACAGTGACTGTGAAAAGGATCTAAGGTTCATAGTGGACAAGTAACTTAACATGAGGTCCCTGGCAAAAAGGGCTAATGCAATCCTTACATGTATAAACATGGGAATAGCTGTAGGAAGGTGATTTTTATCTTTTAGTGAGATTGATGCTGGAATTTTGTGTACAGTTCTGGTGTCAATATTTTGAAAAAGGAGAGACTGGAAAAAAAGAGCTAAATAGTTTTTCAGGATGGAGAAAGTGTCTTATAGTGAGAAATTCAAAGAGCTCAATCTGTTCAGTTTATCAAAATGAAGGTAAAGAGGTGACCTGATAATAGTTGTTATGAGTATCTTCAAAAGCACTCCCCCCAAACAAAAAAAAATACTAAAGAGTTTTTTAAACTAGATGAGAAAACCATAACAAGAACCTATGGCTGGAAGCTGAAGTCAGACAAATTCAAGTTGGAAATAAGTTATTATGTTTTTAACTGTGATAAACCATTGGAACAAACTACTCCAGAGTGATTGTCTGACCTTAGAGAAGTCGCTGTCTGTGCTTCACTTTCCTCGTCTCTAAAACTGGGTAAATAATGCAGATATGCATAAAGTATTTTAGGGTCTTGAGATGAAAGATAAGTGCCCTGTTTTTCATGGGTGCTGCTGAACCAATCTGTCCCTGATTTTACTTATCTGTAAAATAGGTATAGTAATACCACCTTCTTGCAGTGTTGTAAGGCTGAATTAATTATATTTTGTAAAGCTCTTTGAGATCCTGGCCATATAAGGGGCAAAATGTTGTAATTTATTATGTTGTTACTTTTATTGTGTCTAAATGCATTCTGCACAAGGACTTGCGACTGTTGGGGTGCACCCAAGTTGGATAATTGTGAACCTAAGTACCCAGTCTATGTGTTTCTGTGCTCAGTTCCATATGTAAGTACATGCTTTGCTGGCCCAGTTGGGTGGGCAGGCACAAATTCAGAAGCCGGGCTGAAGATGTGGCACACAAAGTTTTACAAAGCGAGGCAGCAATGTTTTTGGTAGCGATGGGCAAACTCATTATGCCTCATTTCAGACATATTGAAGATTGTGCATTACGCAAATTCTGTCTTGAATGTTATCAATCCACATTCCACTTAGGAGAGACCAGGTGCAGAAGAGAAATACCACTGTGTTCCCCATTCCCTGGAGTTCCTGCACGCTGTCGCAGCTGCCTATATGGCAGCAAAGCCTTGGTAATGCTTCTCTTCTACTCACACCTACTGCTTTAGAAACCCTTGCCTTTGTGCTCTTCTGTGCTCTGCTTTAGCACAATGGAACCCCAGTGCTGTTCCTTTATTACCCTACGGTGTTACCAGGGCAAAACGTACTTTCACTCCTCTTTTCCCATGCTGCAGGGGAACCCTTGCAGTGCTCCTCTGTCTGAAGTTCAGAACAAAAAGGGTTGTCAGAAAATCCTCTTGAATTCCACCTTGGGTTCAGTCAATCCAAATTCCACTGACTTTACCAATTATTTAGCTGCTACCGAGTTTGTGAAGGGGCATAATGTACCCTCTCTTCATCCTTGGATTCTGAAATGGACTGGTGTAACGCTGACTTCAATGCTGATTTATGCAAGCTGAGAATCTGGCCCAATATTTTTAACCCTACTAAATTCCATTACTGGTCTAGTGTTGAAAATGAGACCAAAGTCAGACAAATCTGGACCAATCCAGGCCAGTGAGGAGTAAAGACAAGTAACATTTGTAAGTACTATGAGCATGATGGATTTACAATCTCTTTATATTTCATCCAATTTTTAAAAGTAAAAATAAAAAAATACTGAAAACCTACTTTAGATTTTTTTATTAGTTAGCAAATATTTTATGCTACTTGCATATTATATTGAACAAGTGCATTAGGAGAGTGCTTTATACTTTATAATTGCACTCACATTTCAAATTAGACTATTTAATACTATTCTCTCAAAATACACCAATTTGGCATAATGTTCTTGAAACAAGACGTGATAATAACAAAATCTAATTTGTCTTTCCATACCCTCTATAGGAACACATAAAATACTGTTTGTTAACATCCATGGTCTTTCATTTGAATGGTGCTATAGCTTGAGAATGTTATTACTGATCTAAGATAGTGAAAAGGACAAAATAGAGGAATGATAATAAGATTTACTTGGCCAAACATGAAGCTGAGGCATGTAGTCTCAATTATCCAGCAAGAGACGTGCAGGTTATGCAGATTCCTTTGCCACTGGCACTTTACAGTAAGTGCAATATATTCCTAGAGCATGTGACTTTTCCATTGGGAAGAAAGCTTATGACTCAGCACTGACTGTGAACATGTGGTCACATTCTTTATAAACAGATAATTTCCTATGTCCATATGCAATGTCTATATTTATTTGCACTCTGCCTGAGGCCTGGCAAATAATGGGGCTGTGCAGTTTTATTTGTAATGAATTCAATGGGATTTCCACATGCAAAGGATTTGCAAGATTGGAATCTTAGCAGCAAATGGCAATTCCTGATCCTAGTGAAGTAAATGAGAATTCTGCATGTGGAGGATTTGAATGATTGGGACCAAATTAATAAAGTGACAAATCATGGTGTTGTGAAAGTCACTGGGAATTCTGAATGTGGAGGGCTTGTAAGGCCACGTCTACACTACAGCATAAAATCGAAATTATTAAAACCGGTTTTATAAAATTGGTTTTATAAAGTTGATTTTATGCGTCCACACTAGGGCACATTAATTCGGTGGTGTGCGTCCATGGTCCTAGGCTACCATCGATTTCCGGAGCGGTGCATTCTGGGTAGCTCAGTAAAAGAATGAGACCAATAACTTCGATTTCCGTCCACACTAACCCTAAATTGATATAGTAATATCGATTTTAGGGTTACTCCTCTCGTTGGGGAGGAGTACAGAAATCGATTTTAAGAGCTCTTAAAATCGATTTAAAGTGCCTTGTAGTGTGGACGGGTACAGCGTTAAATTGATTTAACGCTGTTTAAATCGATTTAACGCTGTAGTGTGGACCAGGCCTAAGACTGAATTCTAAATAAAGGATCAAATCCGGATCTCTTTGAAGTCAAGAGGAGTTCTGCATGCAGCTTGGTCCCTTAATTAGTGCAGGACTATGACCATAAGGCACAATCAAGCCCTTTATGAGAGTGGATTCTGACCCTCACTGCCTCTTGGGGATGACATAGTGCCTTACGGAGCTCCTGAGTGTGCAAAAGCAGCTCCATCCCTTTGAACGGTACAGTTTAATTCCTCAGTTCTGTGAGTGTCAAAGAACATGCAAAGAAAGAGATGGTTTAGATTTGTGGCTAATTACTTTAGAGCCTTTTACTACTTGAACTTCTTATATCAAATTAAAGGTCAACTTAAAGGTAAGTCTACCAGCCCTCTGCTGATTAGATACCCAATAGATTTATTAAAAACCCTTTAATTATATTCATGGGGAAAATTGATTCTGCCCCTTCGTGATTATCCATTACAGCTTAGATTTCCTTGTCTCCTTTCACTATCTTAGTGTTTTGGATGAGCACCACAGAATTTGTGAAAGTTAAAGAAACTGAGAAATGAGGCAATGAAGTCTGAACTAGACAGCAACTGTGCGAATTTTCCTTCCCCTTCTCAGTGACCTAATTCCTGACCCCATTTAGGTGCTCCCACAGAACTGAGCTCTGAGGGCAGCTGGCTGGCCTAAGTGGGCCATTTTCTTAAACTGTTTTCTCTGTTGTTACTAAACTGCTGCTAAAGAGGTGATTTAATAGAATTTTGTCTCCGGTCTGAAACTCGAGGATTGTATCCAGTTCACCCTCATTTTATTTCTATCCCAGCAATATCTTTACAAATCTAATTAATAGGAAATCCACTGTCAAATTAATCATTTAAAAATCAAATCTGGAGTGGCTGAATTTAATTGTATTATGTTTTTCACATTTCCAATCTTGTTCAATGTAGTTCTCACAGGTCTCAAAGTAAGTTCTCACTGAGCACTGTTCAAATATTTGTTTTACACCCTCATTTAGAACATGCATGCTGGAACTAAGAGTGCTGGGGGTGCTGCCTCACCACCTAGCCTGAAGTGGTTTCCATCAGGTTTAAAGTTTGGTTTAGTGGCTTTCAACACTGCCACTATACAAATTGTTACTGCACCCCTGACTTAGAATCTGAGGAGGAAAAGATGATGGTTGGCATTTAGATGGTGCATGAAGAGGTAATAAATGTAACCCAGCAGATTTCCCCACACTGCCATTATATTTGCTTTGGTAGATTTATTTAAATGTAATACTTGTGGTAGGCTATTGTGTGTGTGCAGGGGAATAACCCTGGGATTTGTCACATACACATGCTCACATACAAAGTACAGCAATTATTTTTCCTTTGGTTTATTGTTTATAATAAGTGATATACAGCAAGTGGAATCACTTTTGAATGTGTTTAATTTTAATTTAGCTGAATACTTTAAATCCCAAAGTGCTGAGGTAAATCCCAACGGGCTGAGGTTGGCTTTAATGGAACTACACTGATTTACACCAGCTAAGGATCTGACCCTTAGATTTTATTTTGTTCTCTAAAGGACATGTCTTGTTTAATTTATCAGCTTCAGTGGAATTTATTTTTTGTGATCAAAGATCTCACCTCTGCCTGCTTCATGTCTAATTTCCATATTCTTACTCAGAGTAGCAAAGAGTGTCTCTGACTATTATGGTTCTCCTCTGCTTGTAAAACTTGTAGGTCATTATGCAGTGTGGTTTTGTGTTGGGTACTTCTGCCTTTGAACTTGATCACCACTTTAATTAGAACAATTATTCCTGGCCAGGTCTCGTATTATTTTCCACTGCAATACGGGGAGTGGAGACCTAGGTTCGATCACTCATTCTAGTTCCTGGTCACATTCTTGGCTGAGGCTCGGCATTTAACATTCAGCAAGGTCATTTAAGGGAAGGAAATACCTCTTGTTTCTCAATGCAGTCAATTCAAGGTCTGATTCTGCAATCCCTACTCATATTGAGCAATTGCACTGAGTGCTGTGGGATTATTTATGTTAGTTCATGCTTCTCGTCATAAAAGCATGCTGAACTGGGCCCGAATAATCTGCTTTCCACTGTACTGCATTTGTCCAGAGGAAACTATCTTTCATGCAGAATTAGCTAAGGAAGATGTTCTTGTAACTGTACATACAAATAGCCACCCTCAGCTTGTTTGTTCAGCTTTGAGCAAGTTAGAGGTCAGCTCCCAGTTGTTGACAAGAGAAATGTAGTGAACAATGTGTCATTATCATTGCATAATATCTAGCAAAAACATTTACTACAGTGTAAATGTAAAACACCATGCTAGTAAAGTTGTGCTTTTCATGGCTGATCTCCATACCACCCCAGAGTAAAGCATTCACTCTATGATATACATAGGCTTGGCAGTATTCTTTCTATCTTTCTTTCTAGATATAATATTTTGATGGATAATATCAGTGTTTACTTTAAGCATTTCATAGCTGCAGGAAAGCAGGGGGTATGTCAGACAATAGGCGTCAGACAATAATTATTTAATGACAGAAGACATTGAGGTTCTTTATAACCATTAAAACACAAATTATCAACATCACATATCAAAATATGGGAAGTAAATAACCTTAAATCAAACTAATAAATTCTCAAGCAGCATTTTTCTTACGTTGCCTGTTTGTAAATTTCGATTGGGGGGCTTGTCGGTTTGTGTGTGTACAGAGAAATCAATGTTTACTTTACTAATAAAAATCAAGTCCTTCCAAGCCAAACTATACAACAGTGTGGTTACAACCTGGGATCAGATACCATTATTATGCTGTACTCTGTTTTTGTGTAGTCATTGCTTGGCCTTGAATATCTCATCAGCATATAAATTATCACCCTAGAAATGACATTTTTAAAAAATATCCTTTGGGTTCCTGGTGGGGGATCACAGTTGTAAACTATGTCTAAGTCCCTGCAGAAGACGCATTGATAGAAGTTCTCTGAGGCCATGGCTACACTAGAGAGTTGCAGCGCTGGTGAGGGGGTTACAGCGCTGCAACTTAGGATGTGGCCACACTTGCAAAGCACGGCCAGCGCTGCAACTCCCCACCAGCGCTTTTATTGACCTCTGGGGTATAAGGAGGTATCCCAGAATTCCTGTCCACAACAAACCGGAAGAAAGGGAGAGCTCGGAGTTCAGCCAAACTGCTTATTTAAAAAACAAACACAGCTCCTGTTTGCTGAGCGAGCAGAGGCAGGCAGAGGAATTACTTTGGAATGTTCACAGCTGTTTGCTTGAAGAGAGAAACAGCACGCTCACACGGCAGGGGGGGAGGGGGAAGTCCGTGTTGAGCAGTTGCTGATCTGGTCTGACGGGTATTTAGAAGTACATAATTTGCATTTAGTGAATGAGAGAGGAGTGGGGGAAGGGAGTTAGAACTTTTAAAATGATTGAAGGTAGGCACAGTCCTTTGAACTTGCAAGGCAGGGAGCTGAGAACAGTGTCAACTCCAAAAATCCATTCTGTCTGTCTCCTCCACGCTCCCTGTCACATTCCACCCCACCCCCTCTTTTGAAAAGCATGTTGCAGCCACTTGAATGCTGGGATAGCTGCCCACAATGCACCACTCCCAACAGCGCTGCAAGTGCTGCAAATGTGGCCACACTGCAGCGCTGGTAGCTGTCCGTGTGGCCACACTGTAGCGCTGGCCCTACACAGCTGTATGAACACAGCTGTAACTACCAGCGCTGCAAAACTGTAAGTGTAGACATGGCCTGAGGATGTCCTGATACAGCACATGCTTGAGGGTTGACTCTGTCATTGCCCCTCCTGGGTCAGCACCTCCCTTTGTTATGCTGCTTGGCCTGCAGCAGGGTGGGAGTTGCCTCTGCAGCCGTATCTGGGATGGAGCTTTCACCCCTCGGGCCTTGTATGGTGGATTACACTATCTGAACCAAGCCCTATTTATTTACTTTGTGAATTTCATTAGCTGTTTCTACTGTCTGAATCAAGCTATGTTTCTGCCTTTAGAAAGTCCTGGAGCTTGTTATTTCTACCCTGTGGGTCAAATTATCTCCTTGTGAAAGCTGGCATAGCTCCATTTATTTCAGTGGAGCTGTGTTGGTTAAACCAGCAGAAACTTTGTCCCTCTGTGTTTTATACCATGATGTTTTATTGCAAATAGGGTTTTCAATTAGTTGTGGAATACTGGAAAAGAAACCAAGAACATCCTGCTGATGGTAGTTCTGTGTGCTACGGGTCCAATTTCCAGTGACTCTAGAGATCTTGAGGGTTATACTGTCAATAAACTGTATTATGGGCAGTCAAACAATGCCAGACATTGCCCACAGAGGAGAGAAACTGCAACAGATCCTCTCATGAAGGTTTCCTCCAATCATTCTGCCTGGAAGGCTTGTGAAGTATCTTCCCATGGAACATGTGCCAATCCTTGACATCCACCTTGAGCAGTAGGCCATGCATGCAGATGTACTGTGCTTGAACATTGGCTCTGGCTCCCAAACTACTCCCATATTTCCCTCAGCTCTCTGGCAGTGCATGTCCTGTGGAATCTTTTTCCCCATGCTTCCTCTGGCCATGACTACTTGTGTGGTTCCATTAAATACTCCAGGTGGAATTCTGTGCCAAAAAATTAAAAATTGTGCACGAAAAAATTGAACAATCTGCACACAATATTTTAAAATTCTGCAAATTTTATTTGTCAGAATAACACTATATAATCATGCCAATTTCAATTGGTTTGATCATTTATTTCAAAATGCCTATTAGCAACTCTGTCTGTAACAGTATAGACACAAGAAAATTCCTTCAGGAATAGAGAGTTAAGGAAACTTCTTTGACATCCCAGTTCCTGTTTCTCTGCACCCTCTCCCCAGAGCCCAGTAGTGGGGCCAGAAACCCTCCTCCGCCCCCCATGGCCTCCCCCTGCGCCAGACAATCACATGTACCCCCTCCCCACCAGAGCCCAGATAAAGGGGCTCCCCTCAGTCCAGACACTTGCATGCACCCCCTACCTTCCATCCCTCAGAGCCCACCTGCAAGGCACCCCCAGCCCAGACACTCACATGCACCCCCTCTGCTCCAGAGCGCAGACATGCTCCCTGTTCCCGGCCAAACACTCGCATACACCCCCTCCCTCACTAGAGCCCAGCTGCGGGGGCTCCCCCCAGTCAAGATACTCAGATGCACCCCTAACCCCGCAAGTCTCAGAGCCCAGCTGCCAGGACCCTCCAGCTCCCTTCCCCTGCCCCACGGCAGTGTCTTCTACTCGCAAGCTGCTCTGCAGCCTGTTTCTGTGGAGGAAAAGGAAATTCTGCACTAAAAACATTAATTTCTGTGCAAATTCTTCATGCAGAGTAGTGCAGACTTCCCCCAGGAGTAATTAAAGAGCAAGGGTCCCTAGTTCAGAAGAGTCAACAGCCAGGGTAATATAGCCTTTTTCTTATTTTCTTTCACCAGTGGCTGTGGGGTTGGTTGGGGGATGATATGTGTCCCTTCAGTTGACCCCTTCTGCCATAATTCCACCCACTCCATGCAGGACCGGTGCTAGGGGTTTGAGCGCCCTAGGCGGACGGCAATTTCCCCGCCCCGCGCTTGTCCTGCGGCTCCGCTGGAGCTGCCGCAGTGGTGCCTGCGGACGGTCCGGTGCTCCGTGGCTCCGGTGGAGCTGCCGCAGTCACGCCTGCGGGAGGTCCATCGGAGCCGCGCGAGCAGCCGACCGTCTGCAGGCATGACTGCGGCAGCTCCACCGGAGCCGCGGAGCACCGGACCCTCCACAGGCATCACTGTGGCCTGCCGCCCCCTCTGGCAAAATGGCGCCCACCAATTATTCTGGCACCCTAGGCAATTGCCTAGGCTGCCTAAATGGTAGTGCTGGCCCTGACTCCATGTCCTCTCACCATCAGAGCACTATGCAGAGTCCCAGTATGTAAGGGATGGTGCTGTGGAAGAGCTAATCTTCTCTTCCACAAAGGAAATTCTCTGTGGTAGTACCTGGGGCCCCCAGTCATGGACCAGCATCCGTTGTGCTAGGCACTGTATAAATGGGAGGGGGAGAGGGAGGAGGGGGGGTAGATGGTCATTATACCAAATAGCTTACAGATGTTGGGTTACGTTATGGGCCTCAGCCAGCCATGATACTTCCATTCTTGAGTGGCTAATTTTTATGTGTCTGGGCTGATTTTCTGAGCTAGAGGATGTTGCTGGGCATATGGATTTTCCCACTTGTTGATGCCGTGTAATGTTTTGGGTGGTATTTCCTGTTTAAGTTTTCTCTTAAATTCTTTCTGTGTGAATCTGGGATTCCTTCAGGTGATGTGCAGTCACAAACCAACGTGTCTTTTATTTCTAAATCTGCCTCCATTCTCATTTTAGATTTTTGCCCTTGTGTTTTCATTGTATGCATCCCTGATGCTGGCATTCAGAATGACTTTATTGTCTGTTTGATGGTGATGGATTGGATGATTCATGGAATTTCAGCTGGAGCAGAGAGATGCTGGGGAGGCAGAGTGTCAGCACTCATCATTCTGTTTGCTCACTTCACCTGTGTTGTTTACTTTATTGAAGCATAACGAAAATGTGTTTGATTGTTTTTAGGAAAGCTAGGTCCTGGGCCATCAAACCTTTCTTTCCTCCAAGAAACATAAGGACATGTTAAAAATGCATCTTCAGGGAATCTGGAGATTCTTAAACAAATGGATTAGAGGAAGAGTCTGATATAATTTATATGATTTACAATGGAACTTGCAGAAACATTTAAACCCCTTTTCTCTTTACATTGGTAGGCACTCAGATATACCATAGTGATGGATGTGTTATCAGAACCCATGAACCCTGCACTTCAGTCATTTACATCTTTACCAAGTTAGTGCAAATTGAGTGTACAACACTCTCAAATCAGACTAGTCAGAACTAGACCTGGCTTTCATAGAGTACTTTTCATCAGTAGATCTCAAAGTGCTTTAAAGTAGGTCAGGATCATTGTCCCCGTTTTAGAGATGAGAAAACTGAGGCCTGGTCTTCAGCTAAAATTTAGGTCCACCTAGTTACATCACTCAAGGCTGTGAAAAATTTCACATCCTGTGCAATATAGTTTGACCGAACCTCCACTATAGACACCACTAGGTCAATGGAGGAATTCTTCCATTAACCTAGCTAACACCTTTTGAGGGGTGGATTCACTACAGGGATAGAAAAGCCCCTTCTGTTGCTGTAGTATGTATCTACAGTACAGTGGTGTAGCCTCAGTATGACAGCTGTGCCACTGTAGCACAGATATACGCCGAGGTACAGCGAGGGGAAGTGGCTTGTCCAGGTCACCCTGTAAACCAGAAATTGAACTCAAGACTCCTGAGTACCTATTCCACTCTGCAGAGATGTAAATAACTACAAAAGGTGCAGGGCAGTGGAGCACTAGGCCGAAAATATTTAGAGGAGATTAACTGATATATATCTTAGATGAGTAAATATATTAAAATACACATCTTTTTCAGTTGGTTGCATGTGATGAGTGTGTGTTCGTATTCCTCCTCCTGCTCCTGAAGAATAGTATGTATTCAATGCCAAGGTTTGACTTATGCCATTTGATGGATGATTTTGTTTCTTGCTGTCTTAGCTGTCATGTTGCCTTTTCAGATCACACTCACAATGGGTGGGAGTAGGAGAGCGATGATGGAGCTTATGCAGTTCCATAGGTGGCTGTCCTTTATACCCAGGCTATCTTCATTTTCAACTCATGCTGTACTAATAGGGGCTTTGTTCCATTTCATAGATATGTCGCCTTTGTAACTGCACGTCCCTAAGCATATATCCTCCTTCCTTTTACTGATGTCTCTTACACATTGATAGCCAATTGTGTTGCTGTGCTCCTGTTGAGCTTGGTGGGAATTGGGGGGAAAGCAACCCCAATAATGATAACGATTTTGTTCTCAGGCTCCTTAGCATTGGGAAACCTGTAGCAGGTGCTGGCTGCCTTCCTTTCAACACTAGCTCAGTCTGCCAATTATTTTCCGCTCCTCTCTGAACTTTTCTTTCTGTCCCTCCGATTCCTCCACCAGCCTCCACTCCCACTGGAAGTTAAAAGCATGCCACTACATTTCTGGCTTTGTTTTCCCAAGCTCCAGCGTATCATCATCACCTCCCCACTCTTTTTGTTGATAGTTGCTACTATTGGAGGAGGGGGTACAGGGAACCTCATGTATTAAACATTGTGCATGAAAATCTACTGTCTCATTGCAGCTATGCGGGATCCCTGTGACATCTGTCTCGCACACTGCCCTTGAAGCTCACTCCCCCTCACCCATCATGCTAACTGAATGTACATGCTGCAGCAGCATTTCCAGTACCATTACTGTCCTTCACTTGCACCAGTGGCACTACTTAGAGCAGGAGGAAATGGAAATGTTACAGCTGTCAAAGCTGCCCTTGCCTGCTGTTTCTGAAAGAGGCAATAGCTTAGGCATTAATTATTCTTGTTTCCTTTCCTGCTTCATCTTCTTTCTCCTGATGTCCTTTTTAAATGTTCGAGGATTCTTTTCCTGTGTTTGCAATCCATTCCCAACCTCTCCCTGAGCGAGGGATAAAAAAAATCCCAGACCCTCCTCCATTTTTTGTCTAGCAGAAGACAAACAACATCATGGAACAGATTCTGGCCCCTGCAGTGGTCCCTTTATGGCACTGCGGTGGCATCAAGTGTCTGCAGAAATGCCACAATAGCACCTGGAGAAATTTTCATGTGCAGGAATGGCATGGCGCCAACGTAGGCGTCCATCCTCAGCCATGCTGCCTGGGCTGCACTTCCTGATGAATGCAGCACACAGTTATTACTATTATTTATACTATGGTAGTGCCAAGTTGTTCTAGGTGTTGTACAAACATTATAACAAAGAGATGGTCCCTATCCCCCAAAGAGCTTACAATTAAAATACTAGACAATATACAATGGACAGACAGGGAAAGTACAGACAATAATGAAATGATACTACTTAGCAAATGGGAGCTTTAGAGGGAGTTTGTAGGAGGGAGATGTAATATGATAGGTACCCTTATAGTTACAGTTTAAGCCCATTATTTCTTGTCCTGTCCTCAGTGGTTAAAGAGAATAATTTATCACACTCGTTATAATAACCTTTTAGGTACTTGAAGACTGATGTCATGTCCCCCTTCAATCTTCTCTTCTCCATATTAAACAAACCCAGTTTTTTAAATCTTTTCTTGTAGGACATATTTTCTAGACCTTTTAATGATTTTTGTTGCTCTCCTCTGACCTTTTTCCAGTTTGTCCACATCTTTCCTGATACAATACTCCAGCTGAGGCCTTATTGGTGCTGAGAAGACTGGAAGAATTACTTCTCGTGTCTTGCTTACCACACTCCTGCTAACACTTATCAGAATGATATTTGCTTTTTTTGCAACAGTATTACATTGTTGATTCATAGTTTGTGATCCACTAGAACTCCCAGATCCTTTTTTTCAATATTCCTTCCTACAGTCTTTTCCCATTTTGTATTTGCACAATTGATTATTCCATCCTAAATGGAGCACTTTTGTATTTGTCTCTTTTGAACTTCATCCTATTTATTTCAGACCATCTCTCCAATTTGTCAAGATCATTTTGAATTCTAATCTTGTTCTCCAAAGAGCCTGCAACCCCTCCCACCTTGATATCATCTGCAAACTTTATAAATATACTCTAAATCCAAATAATTTATGAAGATATTGAATAGACCCAGACCAAGGACACACCCCGCTCGATATGCCCTTTCAGCATGATTGTGAACCATTGATAACTACTCTTTGAGTACATTTTTCCAATCAGTTGTGCACCCACCTTATAGGAAGTTCGGCTAGGCTACATTTCTCTAGTTTGTTTATGAGAAAGTCATGTGAGACAGTTTCAAAAGCCTTACTAAAGTTGAGATATATCACATCTACTGCTTCCTTCCATCCACAAGGTTTGTTAACCTGTTAAAGAAGGATATTAGGTTGGTTTGACATGATTTGTTCTTGATAAATCCATGTTGACTGTTGTTGTTTTTATTTTTATTTTTTGCCTTATTTTCTTCTAGGTGCTTGCAAATCAATTGTTTGATTATTTACTCTGTTATCTTTCCAGGTACCAAAGTTAAGCTGACTGGTCCAGAATTCACAGAGTCATCTTTATTCCCCTTTTCCCAGTCCTCCAGGATTTCTCTAGTCCTTCAGAAGTTTTCGAAGTAAATCGCTAATGGCTTAGAGGTCTCTTCAGCCAATTCCTTAAGTATTCTAGGATGTATTTCATCAGGCCCTGCTGACTTAAAGACACCTTGTCTAAGTAATTCTTAACTTGTTCTTTCCCTATTTTAGCCTCAGATCCTACCCCATTTACATTGAGGTTCACCAGTGGCGTAGCTAGGTGGAGGGAACAAAAAAAGGCATCACCCACTGCAGTGCTTTTACTCACCCTGCGGCGCTTTTACTGACAAGGCGGTGCTCCGGGTCTTCAGCGGCATCTCGGCGGCGGGATCTTCACTCGTCTGTGGGTCTTTGGTGGCATTTCCTTCAATGCCACCAAAGATACCTGGAGCTAGTGAAGGGCCCGCTGGTGAAGTGCCGCTGAAGATCCGGAGCGCCACCGTGTGAGTAAAAATTAAAAAGGCACCAAGAAATTGAAAAGGTGCCACTTGTGCTCAGTGGGAGAGTGGCCGCCGCCCCGCTGCCTCCCTAGCTACACTGCTGAGGTTCACTATGTTAGTCATCCAATCACTGCTAACTTTTTGGTAAAAATTGAAACAAAAGAGTCATTTAACTCAGTGGTTCTCAAACTTTAGCAACCTGAGGAGCTCCATTTTTATTTAAAACTTTTCATGGATCCCCTATGTCCTCTTGTGCATCCAAAGGAGTCTCTGTGGAGACAAGTTTCAGAGTGGTAGCCGTGTTAGTCTGTATCAGCAAAAAGAACAAGGAGTACTTGTGGCACCTTAGAGACTAACACATTTATTTGGGCATAAGCTTTCGTGGGCTAAAACCCACTTCATCGGATGCATGCAATGGAAAATACAGTAGGAAGATATATATACACGGAGGATATGAAAAAATGGGGGTTGCCATACCAACTCTAACAAGAGTTAGATTAAGAAGAGTTAATTAAGGTGGGCTATTATCAGCAGAAGAAAAAAAACTTATGTAGTGATAATCAGGATGGCCCATTTCAAACAGTTGACAAGAAAGTATGAGTAACAGTAGGGGGAAAATTAGCATGGGAAAATAGTTTTTAGTTTGTGTAATGACCCACCCACTCCCAGTCTTTGTTCAAGCCTAATTTAATGGTGTCCAATTTGCAAATTAATTCCAGTTCTGCAGTTTCTTGTTGAAGAGGTGGGGGTAGGAAGCCTATTGCCTAGACACTAGGGTCATCCTCTAGTCTATTTAACAAGTACCATCAAATCTTTCACTAGCCCATGGATCCAAGAGACCTGGGTTTAGTGTTTCCTCTAAAGGACATAAAGCAAAACCTGCAAAATTGCCTTGTGTAAGAAATTGTTCAAAAGAGCTGTTGCAATCTATCATGTCAATAATTTGCAGACGAAAGGTCCCTAATAATATGCATTGACACAACAGACTGTAACTGCTGTGCAGGAGCCATTACGGTTTTATTATACCAATGACGCATAGAATATGGAAGTGTTTCCTTGTCCCACAGAAATCTCTCTTCTTTCTTTTCTTTCTTTCTTTTTAAGTACTATGAAAAGCAGAAGAAGCAAAGAACAGAAAAGTCATTCTAACAAGGATCAAACACTATACCACAAAATAAAGGACTCTGGACCTTTTCCTATTTAGTCCCTACTCACATCCTTGGTAGTAGCAATAATAGGAATATGCCAAGATATTTGAGCATGTGAGGCATATACAATGTTACTTACTTTTCTCACATCTCTTGAAATGGGGTGAATGAAGGATTGGGGCAAAGCACGCTTCTTTGACCTTGCCTTTGCTAGTATAATCACACAGCACATTGTACATAATATACTTAAAAAAAAATCCTCACACAATTTTCCCCTGAGGAGAGGAAGGCAAACAGAGACACATAAGTACAGGTACTAGTCATGTCCCAGGCGAATGCTATGGTGACAATGGCTATAATATATAACCCTGAAAAGAACGGAACAGAACAGAATGGAGAAAGAGCCTAAACTCTGAACTTCCTGCCTTTTGTGGCTTTAAAGATGACTCTTTGCCTCATTTTCACATTGTTTTTGCTGTGCTAATATTTATACAGGGAGGTGTTAAAAAACATTGCCTTTTGATAAGTAAGTATACAGTAGGTGAAACCTATTTCCATGCTTCAGTTGAAAGGAAGCTGTTATAGATTTGGGATTTTACAGTCAATATGCAACACAGTATATGCATTTGTTTAATTTCTCTGCTTCCCTGGAGGCCATCAGCATGGATTTATACATCCTTGTGGCAAGACTTCTTACATGACTGTAATATAGCCTGCTATCCAAATAAATAGAATAATGTATCAATTCTAAAAAAAATAACATGTCTAAATAAAATAATTAGAGACAAATGAGAACCAAGCTAACTTTAGTTCTACACCTTGTGTATAAGTGTTCGAGCCCAATGTTTAGTTATATGATCAGGATGCAGGATGAGCAGTGCTTAGAGAAAACGGTTTCCTGCCTGATGCTTGGCCAAATTCTCTTCAACATTACAACAGTGTAAATTCCTTGAGTAGGGAGCACAGGGAAGTGATAAGGGAGGCCTTGTCAGAGTGGGCTACAGTGGGACTCCAGAGCTATTACAGAGCCAAAAGGCCTCCATGCAGCTGGCTTGGCATCCTGCAGATTGTAGGGGATCATCAGAGTTTGGGGGAAGACCTACTACCCAGTTGGGAGGAGGAGGACACAGAGACACTACCGTAGGATAATCCTAGGGAGATGGAATAATCCTAAAAAGATCGATGCGAGGTGACACATACGGATATCCCTCCACCACAGTCACTTCCTCTCAGGCCAGCAGGGTTGGAGAGCACTATGGGGGGCTCTGATTGTCACAATGAGTGGCACTATTAGGTTCCTTAGGGCACTGAATATCCAGCTTGTCCCAGCTGAAGACACTCCACACTGTGGAGCCTGTGGGAGAAGAAACCAGTAAAGAGAAGGGCAAATTCTTTGCTTTCCCTGGGACACAAACAAATAGGAAAGAAAAAAACATATCCAATGTGTGACTCTCTCCCAGTGGGAATTCTGGGGCCTTCAGTGCATCGGAGCTATATGACAGCACTCAGTAAACATGCTAGCACTCTTCGTTAGTGATGATAATCTTTCTCTTTAATATGGCAACTAGTGATGATAATAGTGTGTCAGAATATCTGTAGACTATGGGCTAAATCTTGTTCCCAATGAAGTCAAAGCCCAAATTGTATTATATTCAAGAAGGATGCCCAGTAAGTTTAGGCTTACTGTCAGCCCCTCAGTTATAGAGGCTATCACTCTAACTGGGATGGAACCTACAATTAAAATAAAACAGTGTGTCTAGTGGTCAGAAAAAGGAGCTGAAAAGTCCATTCATGTCACTACCACTGATTTGCTTTGTAACACTGAATAAATCACGGGTGCTACACTCTGAAGTGAATGTGTTACTGTCCCGTGAGTTTGGTACACCTCTATCCTGATATAACGCCACCCGATATAACATGAATTCTGATATAATGCGGTAAAGCAGTGCTCCGGGGGGGGGGGGGTAGGGCTGCACACCCCAGTGGATCAAAGCAAATTCGATATAACTTGGTTTCATCTATAATGCAGTATGATTTTTTGGCTCCTGAGGATAGCATTATATCCAGGTAAAGGTGTATTATTATCCTAACTTTATAGTGGTGAAACTGAGACACAGAGCAATAAAGTTACTTGCTTAAGGTCATGCACCAAGTATGTGACAAAGCTAAGAAGAGCACCTTGGTATCCTGACTTGTAGTGCTTTAATCAAGTTAATCTCTTTTCCCTCCAGACAATTCTTCACCTCTTTAAGAGGCAGGTAACAATACTGATCTATCTCATAAGGTATTATGAGGATTAATTAAGTGATTTTAGATCCTTAGATAGAAGATGCTATATGAAAGCATAACTGGGCAGAATATTAAATGTAAGTAATCATGTATTTCTTTAATCTATATGAGAGTGAAAAGAATTATCTTTAGATTATCTATCACTCATCCCTAACTATGTTTTTAACTAAGCAATAAAAACCATAGCCTGTGGGTTCTGCTACTTTTCTCATAGCTGAATCTGGGCAGGGATTCACATTTTTCTTCACTTTGTGGAAAATAAAATCATGGCACATTTTCCAGAACCGTTTATGTCTTCATCAATTGACAGTCATGAGCTATAAATGCTCCCCACCTCCCTTCTACCTAGAAGCAATAGTACCGGTGGCAAGAAAGAGAAAATATTAAGTGTTACTCTAAGGTTAATCCTCTCTAGAAGATAAATTGACAGTTTGGATGTAGATAAATGAACAGCATTCCATTGTCTAGCTGTCTGACAATGCTAATGATAAATGGAAATTTGCTTTTATTTTTGATGTTAATTAAAATGTTCAGAGCATTAGAATGTTATGTCAGCAGCAATGTATGTTTCATTTAAAACATCAGGTTAGCTTCTGTACTACAATTTTTCTTGCTTCTTCATAGTACATAATGCATCTTCCAGAAAGCACTTAGAAGTAAATTCAATAGAGGCATGATATTTATTTTAAGATTGTGTGTGTGTATATACGTTTACCTTTTTTAACAGCTTTTTCTTCCATCCCTGACCCTGAAGATAAATGAAGAAAGGGGTCCTAGGAACATGGGGCAATAATCAACATTCATAAAGATCTAGGTGCTGCTGGGTTTTTTAGAAAGACAGGTCCACGCTGATATAGATTCTGTTGTGAGGATACTTAATTATCTTGGATTTTGTAATACCACAGAATATCTGTAAAGATCATGCAAATCAGGCTCAGGCAAAACGGCACCCTTGAAAACTGGCCTTCTCTTACAGCCATTTAAGTTATACTAATCATTCACATCATTTTAATGAACTGGGTATTTCATGGTTTCTTACATGTTCCAGTCTATTCTAATTAATGTCTATGGGTATGTTTACACTGCAATGAGACACACATGGCTGGCTCACACCAGCTGACTTGGGCTCACAGATCTTGGGCTAAGGGGCTATTTAACTGCAGTGTAGACGTGTAGGCTATGGCTGAAGCCTGAGCTCTGGGACCTTCCCACCTCACAAGGTCCTAGAGTATGGTCGTCAGGCCTAGCCTGCACATCCACTCTGCAATTACACATCCCCTTAGCCTCAAACCCTGCAAGCACTAGTCAGATGGAAAAGGCCAACGCGGGGCTTTAATTGTAGTGAAGATGTATTCTATGTCAATTTTGCCTATGATTTCAATGAGTAGCCAGTTATTATCATTGCTATTTATTTGCCCCATTGTCTTAGACATTGTGCAAACATATGGTAGGAGACAGACTCTACTCTGAAGAACTAACAGTCTAAATAAACAAAACAGACAAAGCAAGTGTTATTTAATTTATTCACATTTACAGATGGAGAAAGAGTCAGAAAGAGATCGAGTGGCTTGCCGAGAGTCAAACAGGAGGTCTGTGTTAGGTCTGGGAAATTATGCCCAGATCTCTTGAGTCCCAGTGCAGTGCCTTAACCACAACTCTCTACTTTCTAAATCTTGTGAGGTCCAGAGAGGTGAGGAAGATGTTGAGCTCCTATCAGAGTGACCCCACACTGCCCTCATCCTTGATCACCTTAGCTGGCTCACTCTCTGAAGTTACTTAGTCTGCATGCTGGGAAGAGCATTCTCAAGGGATGGCTCATGTTCCAGGAATGGTCTCTCTAGAGCCTGTTTAATTAGCTGTAGGGCCAAATGTAATACTCTTTGGTTAAGTGTTTGAAAGATTTTTGATTTAGTTTAATAGCAAGAATTAAGGACTGGCAGGAGGTTGTTGCAGAGGAAAGGAAGTGGGGGAGTTTCGATTGCTGGCCTTTAAACTGAAAGTTTGTGATATTTTAGAACTATGAGGTACCTCAGGCTTGGCACCAGTATACATTTTGAATGTTTGTGTATGTGTGTGTTTCATGCTTTCTGTGTTTTAATTTCTAATCCAGTGTCATTTTGCCCTCTTTTTCTCAGAACATCCATGGCCTTGTTTCACCCAGCACTCAGTATCCACACATCCACTTTTAGAGTGGCCACTCCTTCAGTCTTGGCTCATTTCATTTCCTGTAAATGACTCGATGTAATGACTCTCACTTTTTCTGGCCATTTGTCTGGAAATCTCTCTCCCTGAATCATTTCCTCTCTTTAGAGCTGAAAAACTTTTGCATTAGCCTACTTAAAAACCCTCTTTCCCATCCTCTATTACTCCCTCCTCCCACACCTAGCTTCTTGTTAACTAGAGATGGGCCAAGCTGCAACACTCTGGTCTGGATCCAGGTTTCAATTCTCCTGAAGCTCAGGGAGTGTTGGATCTGTGGTCATAGTCTGAGCCCATGTCCGTGTATAATGAGAGGGAGGATGGTCTTGTGGTTAATGTATTGAACTGGGACTTTAGAAATAGATATTCAGTTCTCATCTCTGCCACAGATTTCCTGTGTGAACTCGGGGAAGGCATTTAATCTCTCTGTGCCTCACTTGCTGTATGTTGTACTTCTTTGTCTTTAAATTATAAACTCTTTTTACTTTGTGTTTGTTCAGTGCCTAGAACAACAGTTTCTGTTGGAGCTACTATCACGCAGACAATAAGGGACTAAGAATATTTAAATATTTACTGCTTTTATGTCTCAACTCTTATTTCCTCCATTCCATCCTACAACATTATCTTTCAATTTCTTTGTGCAAGACAATGATATACCCAAGTCTGTAACTCATTATTTCCTCATAAAAGGTTATGTAATATTTTGTATGAAGGCCACTGTATGAAAATAAATTGCATTACTGTACTGTATTGGGAATTTTTATCATGGACAGAGGGCATATTACATCCTGTTTTTCTGGAAGAGTGAAACGGTGAAACAGTAACAGCTTTAAGGATGGAGGAACACATCAGACACATCATGAAAAGCACCCTGAATATTTTCCATTCCATAGTCTGAATCCAACCCCTTTTTAAAGGTCTGGATCACCTGAGTTAAACTCAAGTTGCTCTGCTACCCTCCCCACCTCTTCTGTGTAATTCACTCAGCATTGTGACATTCTCTGCCTTGGCCTAGGCTCCTCTCTCTCTGTCATGATGCTCTCTGGCTCCCCCTATCTGTAAAGCAGAGCTGGGAAATCAGCTACTTCTGTGCTCTGCTATGCCTAAGGATTTAGTAAAAAGAACAGGAGTACTTGTGGCACCTTAGAGACTAACACATTTATTTGAGCATAAGCTTTGGTGGGCTACATCCCACTTCTTCGGATGCATGGAATGGAACATATATTGAGGAGCTATATATACACATACAGAAAGCATGAAAAGGTGGGAGTTGTCTTACCAACTCTGAGAGGCCAATTAAGTAAGGAAAAAAAACCTTTTTTTTGGTAAGACAACTCTCATCTTTTCATGCTCTCTGTATGTGTACGTATATCTCCTCAATGTATGTTCCATTCCATGCATCCAAAGAAGTGGGCTGTAGCCCACAAAAGCTTATGCTCAAATAAATGTGTTAGTCTCTAAGGTGCCACAAGTACTCTTGTTCTTTTTGCAGATACAGATTAACAGGGCTACTACTCTGAAACCTAAGGATTTAGTGTGCCACAGATCTCACCACACTGGGAAATGGGGTGCTCAGAAACCAGAGCTTTCTGTACAGATTGCTGCTTATTTGACATACAACGGGGAGGTGGTACTTACAAACATCCAGTGCTCAAAGTGCACCTGGTCCAAAGGGGTCACAGACCCTGCAAATAAAATTTCTACACACAGAGCTGGGTCGTAGAGATGCGCGCCACTTCCCCACCTTTTTCCTCCTCCCCTCAGGAGCCAAATCTCTTCTCATGGTAGGGAAGGGAGAAGGAAAAGCTTAGCAACTCAGGGTGCCTCTGCTCCCTTCTCACCCTTCCTTCCTGTGAGACACAGGACACTTCCTCTGATCTCTCCCCTGCAGCCCCCAGCCGGGGAAGGCTCTGAGGAGGTGAAAAAACCCTGGAGCTGCAGGAAGAACAGAGATTGGGGAGGAAGCAAAATTGTCAGGGGGCTGAGAGCAGAACAGATGTGGGTGCAGAGTTGATGTGATGTAGCTTTCATTTCTGCAGAAAATGATAGGCTATCCCTCTTCATTCTGACCACTTTAAGCACTGCAAGTATCTGAATGTAACTCTTGTTTTGTCTTTCTTTGCATGTAGGAAACTCTATAGAGTAGTGCTGTTATCTATCCTACCTGAGAGGAAAGTCTAAACCAAGCCTTACAGTAAGTGGATGCAACTCCACTGCAATGGAATTGCACCTGCTTTCACCAGCACTGAAGTCATTAACCAGACTACAGATGTTTCCCTGCAGCTAACAGACAGCACACTATTAAGGTGTATGTCACTCTTCTTTGAATTTGTCAACACAGTATAGCCTCCAATGCTAACAAAAGATGTGTTTTTACCCCAGGTAGCAAACACATGTGAGTTATCCCCAGGTAACAACATAGTGGAAACAAGGCACTTTAGTTTTCCCCTGAGGCAAACTAGGTGAGGTTAATCCCAGGTTGGAATATTAGCACTGACTTTACTTAGGGTATGGCTACACTTACAGCTGTACAGCGCTGGGAGTTACAGCTGTCTTCATACAGCTGTGTAGGGAAAGCGCTGCAGTGTGGCCACACTGACAGATACCAGCGCTGCACTGTGGCCACATTTGCAGCATTTGTAGCGCTGTTGGGAGTGGTGCATTATGGGCAGCTATCCCACAGAGCACCTCGTTCCATTTTGGAGCCATGGGTTGTGGGAAGGGGATGGAAGGGTGCGGGTCATTCCGCTTCCTGTCGAAATGCCCCGTGATGCATCGCTTCACATCCCAGCAATCACTGTTTTTCCGTCCACGTTTGGCGCCATTGTAAGTCTCCCAACGGTTTCTGTGCAGCGCAAATTCTGTGGGAAATGGAGCCTGAGCTGCTAAGGACTTCGCTTTTGAGTGTCGCCAGCACATCACGTTTGGCAGTTGAGCTATTCCTTCAGATCCAAAGTGACAGTGAGGAGTCTGATGATGATATCAAGTCACCTGATGCGTATGACACTAAATTGCTTGTGACATCACGGAAATGCTCTGCACCATGGAACGCCGCTTTTGGGCTCGGGAAACAAGCACTGAGTGGTGGGATCACATCATCATGGAAGTCTGGGATGACAAGCAGTGGCTGCAGAACTTTCGGATGAGAAAAGCCACTTTCTTGGGACTGTGTGCTGAGCTCGACCCCACCCTGCGGCGCAAGGAAACGAGATTGAGAGCTGTTCTGCCAGTGGAGAAGTGGGTGGCTATTGCAATCTGGAAGCTGGCAACTCCAGACAGCTACTGATCGGTCGCGAACCAGTTTGGAGTGGGAAAGTCGACCGCTGGAATCGTGTTGATGCAAGTTTGCAGGGCCATTAATCGCATCCTGCTAAGAAGAACTGTGAACGTTCAGGGCATTCTGGATGGCTTTGCACAAATGGGTTTCCCTAACTGTGGAGGGGCAATAGATGGAACGCATATTCCTATTCTGGCACCACCCCACCTGGCATCCGAATACATTAATCAGAAGGGGTATTTCTCTATGGTTCTCCAGGCGCTTGTGGATCACCGTGGGTGTTTCATTGACATTAACACAGGCTGGCCTGGAAAGGTGCATGATGTTCTTTCGGAACACTGGCCTGTTCAGGAAGCTGCAGGCCGGGACTTTTTTCCCAGACTGGAAGATCACAGTAGGGGATGTCGAAATGCCCATTGTGATCCTTGGAGACCCTGCTTACCCGTTAATGCCTTGGCTCATGAAACCATATACAGGGAAGCTTGACAGGAGCCAGGACCGGTTCAACTACAGGCTGAGCCGGTGTTGAATGACTGTGCCGTGTGCTTTTGGCTGTTTAAAAGGGTGCTGGAGATCTCTGTATGGGAAGCTAGACTTGGGGGAAAGCAGCATCCCTGCTGTTATATCCACGTGCTGTACCCTCCATAATATTTGTGAAGGGAAGGGTGAAACATTCAGTCAGGAATGGACCTCCGAGGTTCAACGCCTGGAGGCTGAATTTGCACAGCCAGAGAGCAGGGCTACTAGAGAGGCCCAGCATACAGCTACAAGGATTAGGGATGCCTTGAGGGAGGAATTTGAGGCTGAGAATCAACAGTAATGTTTGGTGCCTTGCACGGGAGTGAAGTGCAGTGGTTACAATGTTAGTAGGAATCTGTTTTTCCTAAAATTATTTGCAGTGCCTGTTTCTTTCCTGGTCTCCGGTATCTTTCACTTTCTGCAATAATAAAGACTGTTTTCAAAGCCAAGAATTCATTTATTGAAAAGAAAATAACTTTCCTGACAGACACACAACATTTTGGGAACCTAAAAGGGCATGGGGGTGGGGTGGTGAACTGTACAGTCACAGGTTTGAATATGTCCTGTCTGGAGTGCTGTGCAATGACTGCTGCACTTCAGGATGCCTATACTGCATGGTGATGGGGGTTGAGTGTAGAGGGTAAGGGTCGTAGTTCTCAGGGCTGGTTGGTGAACGTACAGGTATTGGGGACAGCTGGATGCTGGGGAAGGGGTTTTGGAGCTGACATTGGGGCACAAGGGAAAGAGCTTTGGGAAGGTGTGGGGGCCGGCACGGTAGTGTCTGCCTGCATGGCTACGAGTGACTAGATAGAGTCCGCTTGGTGCCCCAGGATGCTTATCTGCTGCTTTGTGCTTTTCTTCTTAGCCGCTGCGTTTCTCTGGCGGATTCTGTTTTCCCTTTCCCTTCAGTCTTGCAGTTTTTTCCTCCAGTCCTGCAGTTTTCTACTCTGTCTGGCAGAGTGATCCATAACTGGTTTCAGCATGTCTTCTTTGCTTTTTCACGGCTTCTTCCTGAGGTTTTGTAGCCTCTGAGCAGTGGATGATACGGCAGTCGAGTAGCCAAGGACACTTTTCAAAAGGCAAAAATGGCAACAGTTAACAGAGGCAGCATTGTTTATAATCTCACCCGGACAGTTATTCCCATACAGTGAAGGAGTTTACAGTCTTCACTTTAGCATACTTTTCCCATACCAAAGAGAGCGCACATAACCCACATGAGACACGAAATAGTAAGGGGGGCTAATTGCTTCAGGGATGTGCAGGGGTTTCTGTGCATTGGGGAAAGCAAACTGCTGCAGAGGGCATCTACACTGAACAGTCTCCCAACATTTTCCACAGGAGTTAATCCTGGAAGATATCTTGCTGCTGCGGGTCACCTGGGAAGAGCGGGAGGATCTTTTAAAGCAATGCAGATTCCGCCCTGGCCCCTATGCAGCTTGCCTGCAGCAATGGTCCCCCCACCCCTTGCGGCACTGTGGCGCAGACGCGTTAGCCTGACTGGGACAAGGACCACAGTGGCTCTCCCTATAAACTTGCGCAAGAGCATTGCCCACGCTCTGGCTGAAACTTTTGAAGAGATTACCAAGGCCGATTACCGTGACATGATAGACCACATCAATGGGCTATTCCACATCTAGGCATGTATGCATGCAGCCCTAACCCTCCCTCCTCTGCCGAAACATTTCCATCCTGAAAATATAAGCCGCTTACCAGGAACCCGCTCCTCTGCTTGTCCTTCACCAAGGACCAGCTGCTGCGACTGGCTATCTTCCTCCTGGCTTGAGAAGAGCTCCTGGCTGCATGCCTCCTGGGACTCCGGGGTGTCTCTCTCCACCCCAGTACCCTCACTCTCGGTTTCCTTCCCCTCCTCCCTCTCCCCCTTTCCCTCCCCCTCCTCCTTTCCCCCACCCTTCCCCGCCCCACTCTGAAGTGTCCATCGTGGTCGTCGGATTGGCAGTGGGGTCACCCCCAAGTATCGCATCCAGCTCCTTGTAAAAACAGCAGGTCGTGGGGGCAGCACCTGAGCAGCGGTTTCCCTTGCAGGCTTTGCAATAGGCACTCTGCAGTTCCTTCACTTTAACCCTGCACTGCACCGCGTCCCAGTCATGGCCCCTTTCCAGCATGGCCCTTGAGATCTGCCCATAGGTATCATAATTTCTACGGCTGGAGTGCAGCTGTGACTGCACAGCTTCCTCACCCCAAACACTGATGAGGTCCAGCAACTCGCCGTTGCTCCATGCTGGGGCTCGTTTGGCACGTGGAGGCATGGTCACCTGGAAAGATTCAGATTGCACTCCACACCAGGCTGAGCAAACTGGAAGGGGATTTTTTAAATTCCCGAAGCATTGAAAGGGCGGGTCACCTGAGGCCAGGGCAGTAGAGTGCAAACTGATGAGCAGAGTGGCTGAACAGGCATTCTGGGATACCTCCTAATACCCTGGAGGCCAATTACAGTGCTTTTGGTGGCCACACTGGCAGAGCAGCACTGCATCACCAGCTCTGCAATCGTTATACCCCAGGCAGAGCAGGAGTACAGCCAGTGCTGCAGCCAGGGAGATGCAGCACTGTATGTGCCTTGCAAGTGTGGACAGTGAGTAAGTTGCAGGGCTGCAAACCTGCCACCGGTGCTGCAACTCTCCAGTGTAGCCATACCTTCTACTTTACCTTGCTGTAAAACTAACCTGCTTTGCCTTCACTCGGAATAGCTCACACACTTTCTTCTCCAGGTGAAAAACACCCTTTTTTTTTTTTCAGTAAAGACAAAGTCTAATGCTATGCTAGACTTTAGAATAGATTTAAACTATAAATAGAATTAGCTTCTGGTTTTTCTAGGCAGTCCATATATTAAGTCTGCTCATAAAACACCAAACTTTCCAATAAACTGTGTGCAAATAGCTATATCATGAGACCATACAACAAACAACAACCAAAATGTCCTGCTAATTTGATAGTTCCAAGCGACTGAGCCACCACTGAACTAAAATATCTATGGGAATCAGTGCAACAAGGTGGGTGAGATAATTCCTTTTATTGGATCAACTTTTATTGGTGAAAGAAACAAGCTTTCGAGCTAATACAGACCTGAAAAAGAGCTCTGTGTAGCTCAAAAATTTGTCCATCATTGGAAACTTTTAAGTCAAGTTTGTCTAGCTTCACCTTCCAGCTATTGGATCTTATTATACCATTCTCTGCTACACTGGTCGAATAAGAGATATTTCCTCCCCCACCTTGTCTCTCTAATATTCTGGGACCAACACTGCAAACAATAGTATGAGGATCAATTGTATTTAACGGATCCTATAGAAAGGATAATGGCTGTAAAAGTGGGATGTCTTGCTGCCCTTGCTCCCATATAAACATTAGCATTCTAGCTAATACACAATGAATGGCCATTCATAAATGAATCTTTGCAGGTCATGCTAGCTTTATTGAAGATATATATCTTTTATAACAATATCACCACAATTTAACAGAGGAATAAATATTGATCCTTCTCCCACTGTTAATATCTGTGAATTGTTGAAAAGAAGGAACAGAATCAACTTGAATAGCATGCTGTTCACTATACAGGGCTTCACTTTCTGCTATCATTGGGTAACACTGAACCAGATCATTAGATGATGTAAATGGACACAACTCTAGTTTGAGTCAATGGAGCAGCTCTCTTTTACACCTACTGAAGGTCTGGTCCACTTAATATATTTTTGACCAGAGGGCAGATGTAGTTACCTGACGATATTTTTCCTTCTTCTTATTCTTTTTTTTTTTTTTTGGCTGAACAGGAAAAGTACCTAAAATCGTTCTCTCTCTCCTGCCCCCCCCCCACTCCCCTGTTAAATCTCTAGAGAAAAGAGCCTAGTTATTGTTATATGTTGACAGACTCCAATGTATTGAGCTGATAGATTTTTAGTTATGCTATGGTCTACACATAACTACTGGGTTTCAAAATGTACTACTCCAATACATGAAGTCCTTGCTATTCTGTGGTGGTTGCTCTTACCTTGCCTTGACTTTATAAGGAGGTAAGAGGATTATTGTATCGTTTTCAACTTTTCCCAAGCACATAGGTGGATCAACGCTATTTTTTTATAACTGCTAAATAAATTTAAACAGAGCCTAAGGATATGGTCCTACCTCCTTCTTTCTATCTCTGTTAAAGAAAGACATATTAATATTTTATGCAAATAAGTTCTGTCTTGATACTAAGCCATATGTCCAACACATAAACTAACACATTAACAGAATCAGATGGCAGGGTAGGAAAGCCGGTATTATTGACCTCTTGTAATTATGTTCCCTCTAACCCCCAAGGCTGTAGGTGAATTCTCTTTTCTTTACACACATCCTATATAATCTGGTAGATTGTGTGTCATTTTGGCTCCAAAAGGATCCTGAAAGCTGATGGTTTAGCATGCCGCCTGTTCACATTTTAAATAGTGATGGGTAATAAGGCTCAAAACCTTGATGAGTTCTGAGATTCAGGATGAGTAAACTACTGAGTTAAAAAAAGAATTAGACAAGTTCATGGAGGATACGTGCCTCAATGGCTATTAGCCAAGATTGTCAGGGATGCCACCTTACGCTCTGGGTGTCCCTTAGCTTCTGATTGCCAGAAGCTGGGACTGTACAAGAGGGGCTTGATAATTGCCCTGTTCTGTTCCTTCCTTCTGAAACATCTGGCCACTGTCAGAAGACAGGATACTGGGCTACATGGACCATTGATTTGACCTAGTATGACCATTCTTATATTCTTATGGGATATTGCTCTAAACTTTTAAACATCTTCCCCCTCACTCACTTTTTCCATGTCCCATCTGCCTTATCCCATCTTCCTAACTCATACCTATTAGCCTGCTTCCTGATCCCTTCTCTCCTCTCAACTTCAGCTAGTTCTCAGGCTGATCCTCTAGAGACACAGATTCCTGTTTCAGCTCATACACACTCCATCCTGATGCTACTCTGTCCTCAATACTCCCCTCCTCCATTTTTCAATCCTAGTACTTACCATTATTATTTTGTTTTGTAGTCAAATTCTGCTTTTAGTTACCACTGTGTAAATCTGGAGTAACTCTGTTTAGGTCAGTGGATTTACTCCAGATTACTGGTGTAACTGAGAACAGAATTGGGCCCTTGGTTTCTGGATCTTTTACTGATGACTTTAATAACTTGATAACTTTGAAGACATGACAACCCCAGTGTCAGGTATTACAGAGAGTGCAATAATTCCTATTATGGTTAAAGTTGCAAAATAGTTTCAGTAATAATTATGCAAACAAAGAAATGGGTGAGGCCAGGAAGAAAGAAGACATTTTACACCCTCATCATAGCCCATGCATGCTGACTCCCTAATCTGTACAGCTGAATGCAAAAGAATTTATCCCAGCAGAACTAGAATAGGTCCCATATAGGCTGCTGAAGAAGGGAGATGAAAGCCTTGAAGGCAGATCAGGGAGGGCTTGCTTAGACATCTAATAGTGTGGGCTCTGGCGAGTTCAAGCTAGTCATTAGAAGGACCCCTGGGACCAGGAAACATGTGCCGTGAATCATACAACAAACAAAGTTATGTTTCCAGGAGACATTTTTGGTGCCAAAGGCCCAGAACTCACTTCTAATGTTCTGCATTAATTTTGGTGGGCAATTCTGCCAGCTGTCTCACTGATGCAGACTTATGCCAAAGGAAGCAAGAATTTGGCCTTGTATGTTGTAATCAATTACTACATTTTCTTTTTCTTATTAATTTGATGATTTTTAGTCATCAAGGAGCTGTTCTAGTGGTTAAAGCACATGACTTAACCCAAGTCAGGAGATCTGGATTCTGTTCTATCTTCTATGTGTCACTGTAATATCTAAGCATGCAATTGGTTTCTAGCTCTATTACTGACTTTGTGATTAGTTGGCCTTATCTTCCCTGTGCCTTCTCATGTGTTCAGTAGTTTGCTCATCTGTAAAATGTGGGTAATAACATTTCCCTACTTCAGAGGTGTTGGGAGGCTTATTTCACTGAAGTTTGTAAAGTGTTTGGAGATCCTCAGATTGAGTGTGTTATTAAAATGCAAAGTATCATTAAGTCCCTTGGGCCTGCTATTATTCCAATGGGTTGGTTATTGCCTTGCAAAATCTAGCCTCTCCCTTTGTTTGTTGTTTTGAATACCATACCTTCGTTGCTACTTTACTGTTACAGACATGGGATTTAAGAATTAATCTTTCAGTTCTGAATATTATTTACACATAACACCACAAGTTTGGTGAATAGGATTTACTTGGCAACTGCACAGTAACTTGATTGCAATCAGTTGGAAGGTAGCAGCATTTGATAATGCCATTCCATTGATTTCTAACTTGCACCATTTGACAATGTAATAGTAATATGTCCTATCACTACTGAATATCGTATGTTCAAATCAGCTAAACAAGTTCTTGTGACATCCTTAGAGTATTTAACACAAGGTCAGATTATTAGGAAATATACATGTATTCTGTACATATAAATATGATTTGCTAAAAGCCCCAGCCAAAGTAGAATAAAAGTTCTTCCTTTTAAATTTTAATTGGAAGTTAACCTTTAGCTCACAAAATCCCAGCAAAGGAAATGGCCTTTCTAATCTTGTTTGGTCTCTCTGGTTTTACAACATCATGTTGTTACTTCTGAATGTTGTAGGGTTTTTTTTCTTAATTGACATTAAGAATACAAAAATGGCATGCAAGATGAGCAATAATTTAGGAATACAGGAATTGCCATAGCTGCAGATCAGTAGACCATCTAGTCTAATATCCTTTCTGAAAGTGAACACGAACAGATCCTTCAGATAGCTTCTCTCTCTAATTTTTTCATAGATTTTAAGACCAGAAGGGGCCATTAGAATCATCTACTGTGACTTCTTGTAACTGTGTGATTATCTAATGTAACTGTTTAAATTATCCTCATTACCTAGGAAAATGTCTAATCCTACTTACAAAAAGTTAAAAAAAAAGTATTAACTCTTAAAGCTGTGGGTTTAGTTAGGAAGGGATCATCTAAATAAAAAGAAGGGAAGAGGGATTCATAGATTTGTACATTCAAAGGCAAGAAGGGACCATTATGATCATCCATTCCAGGGGTGAGGAACCGTTTTTCTATCAGGGACCATTGACTCAGAGAAAAAATCATTTGTGGGCCACACACAGCCCCACAGGGGTGGGGTGGGTTCAAGGCTTCCCTTAGTCTCTGGCGTGAGGAAAGAAATGAGGGATTCAGGGTGTGGAAGATTGGGGTGCTGGAGGGGTGAGAGCTCTGGCTGAGGGATACAGGCTCTGGGGTGGGGCTGGGGATGAGGGGTTTGGGATGAAGGAGCGGTCTCTGGGCTGTGGCCAAGGGGTTTGGTGTGTGGGAGCGGGCTCAGGGCTGCGGCAGGGTGTTGGGGTGCAGGTGGGGGTGCGAGGTTTAGGAGGGAGTTAACATGTGGGAGGGGGTTCCGACCTGAGGCAGGGAGTTCGGGGTGTGGGCTCCGGCTGGGCGGCGCTTACCTCAGATGGCTCCTGGTCAATGGTGCAGCTGGGCTAAGTCAGGCTCCTTGCCTGCCCTGGCTCCATGCTGGTCCTGGAAGCTGCCAGCATGTCCAGTCCCTAGGTGGAGGAGCCAGGGGGCTTGATGCAGAGCACGCTGATGGTGCCCACAGGCGCCATGCCTGCAGCTCCCATTGGTCGCAGTTCCCAGCCAATGGGAGCTCAGAGCTAGCATTGGGGCTGGGTCAGTTCACAGAGTTTCCCTGATTGCCCCTGCTCCTAGGGACCTCAGGGACATGCTGGTCACTTCTGGGAGCTGCATAGAACTGATCAGATTTTTAACTGCCTGGCAACCCTAGTTTCCTCCTGCAGCAGAGCGAGTCAGTGCTCATGGCTCCAGCCGGGGGGGGGGAGGGGGAGCAGAGGGGAATGGGGGGTGCCAAGGCTCGGGGCTTCCAGTCCACAGTGAGAAGACTTGCCGCAGGTCGGATGAAATGAAGCAGCGGGCCAGATCTGGCTCACAGGCCATAGGTTCCTCATCCCTGATCTAGTCAGACTTCTCGTGTAATACAGGCCATAGAACTTCCCCCAGAAAAGTTTCTAAAGCCTATCTTTTAGAAAAAAATATCCAATCTTGATTTAAAAGTTTTCAGTGATGGACAATTGTCCCAATGATTAATTATCCTCACTGTAAAAATTTACACCTTGTTTCCAGTGTGAGTTTGTCTAGCTTCAACTTCCAGCTATTGGATCTTACTATACTATTCTCTGCTACACTGAACAGCCCATTATCAAATATCTGTTGCCCATGTAGATACTAATAGACTGTCACAAAGTCACCCCTTAACCTTCTCTTTGTTAAGCTGAATAGAATGGGCTCCTTGATTCTATCATTCTAAGGTATGTTTTAAAATCTTTTAATCATTCTTCCAGCTCTTCTCTGAACCCTCTCCAATTTATCAACAGCCTTTGTGAATTGAAAACATCAGAACTGGACACAATATTCCACAGAGGTAAAATAACCTCTCTACTCCCTCTTGAGATTTCTCTGTTTATGCATCCCATAATTGCATTAGCCCTTTTGGCCACAGTGTTGCATTGGGAGCTCATGTTCAGCTGATTAATCACCAAGACTCCCAAAGCTTTTCCAGAGTTGCTACTTCCCCCATAGAGCCCCCCCTCATATTCTTTGTTCCTAGATGTACATATTTACATTTAGTCATATTAAAATGTATATTGTTTGCTTATAAACTGGGTGCAAGCAATCCAAGTCATGATGAATCAGTGACCAGTCCTCTTCTTCATTTACGACTCCTCCAATTTTTATGTTATCTGCACACTTAATCAGTGATGATTTTATGTTTTTTTCCAGGTCAGTGTTAGAAAAGTTAAATAGATTCCTTTTGTTACTAATATACTTTGCAAAACTCCTTTTTGTCCTTAATTTCATTGCAAAAAAATACCAGATACAGTGCTCACTTTAGTACCAACGACATCTGTGGGACAACTTATAGTAGTAAACACAATGCCTGGTAGTAAATATTTACTGGATCACACCCTAAGATTGTAAGACCCTGAGGCAGAGATAGGACCTGGCTTCCCAGTGCACTGCCATTCTATTGACTCCTGTTCATCCACTCATTGTGAAAGACCAGGTCTACATTATAAGAGTTTTGGCAGCATAACGACATCAGTCAGAGGTGTGTAAAAAACCCCAGCAATCTAACAGCACAGCTGAGGCTATTGGCATAGCTAATGCCATTCAGGGAGTTTTGGGTCACACCGATACAGCTATACTGGCAATTTACAGTAGGGCTGATTTACACTGCTGTAAATGAGAAGAAAAAAATCAAGCTCCTGAAGTTGTGTTTCCTGTATGTTTAAATTCACTCAAGGGACCTATGCCAGATGAAAGTAGCTGAGGAGCTGGCCCTCCACCTTAATGTTCCATGCAGATAGCTTTTGCATTCGATATATTTATTTCATGGCCAGAGGATGCAATGTGATTGGCTGAAGCGTATTTCCAGCTATGCTATTCTGAAAAACAGTTGTAGCTTATTAAATATTAAGATAATCATTTTATAATTATACACAGAACACTCCAGGGTACATGGAGTCAATGTCCTGCATTATATATACTGCACTTGTCTTATAAGGCACTAGAGGCATGAGTACTGAAGGTGACACAATAACCGCACACCCAGTTATGTGTTACTGATTACATCAATAATGATATTGTGCCGGCACAATCTTATCTACAGGAAGAAAATCAAAAAATTCATTATGGTAACATGAGGTTTGCAAATTTTTTTAAACATAGAATTATTTTCTTTTTATACACAAGAAAAAAGGAAAAAGGAAAGAGTTGATCCTGGTCTAAATGGGGGCAGCTCCAGAGAGTTGTTTCTGATGTTTGACCACGTTGGCACTTGCCCCACTCCACAGTGCCACTTGATTGAAAGACAGGAAATGTCACTTATCCTCCGGATGATAGATAGAATGACACTGGCTCTTTACTCAGCTCTTGCGCTCCCATTTCTCCATAACTGCCCTATGATTTCTGGGAGTCTGCCAGTAGGACCTCAGGCTGGGCTTCCTGAGTTCCAGGTAAGCAATAGGTTGCCCAAGGAGGGTTGGAGCGTGGCTGCTCCAGTGGACCCAGGTTCAAGATTCGAGGGTCACAACAGCCACAGATTTCCCGTGTTACCTTGGGTACACTTAGGGCAGGTCTACACTTACCTCCAGAGCGATCGATCCAGCAGGGCTCGATTTATCGCATCTAGTGAAGACGAGATAAATCGACCATCGAGCGCTCTCCCATTGACTCTGCTACTCCATGGAGCAAAAGGCGCAGGCGGAGTCAACAGGGGAGCACCAGCAGTTGACTTACCTCAGTGAAGACACCATGGTAAGTAGATCTAAATATGTCTAAGTAGCTCCACCCCCTACTCTAGACCAGGCCTTAGTCTCACTGTGCCTCAGGTGTCCATCTGTAAAATGGAGGTTAAGCTACTTTGTGTTATGGGAATATCATGAACAACATTCGTAAATATCTGTGAGGTGCTCAGACATGATGGTGATGAACTTCAGAAGACAGGAATCCTTGAGAGAAAGTCCATCACTGTTCTTGCAAATACTAAGACCAAGAATTCCATTCTGTCTAACTTACACCCACTCCACTTGAGTCATTCCTGATTCACACCGGTGAAAGTGAGAGCAGAATTGGGATTGAAACTTTTAAATATAACATATTGTCAATGGGCATTTGCATTTAAGAGGACACAATTCAAGATAATGGCTGATGTTTGACAGCAGACTCAACCACAGTGCAATATTCAATAAGTAATGGATTTTTCATCAACTCTTCCAAACAAAGAAGTGCAGAAAGAAAATCAAAGATCGCTGTCAGATGAGTTTTATTGCAACATGCTTACAAAAATGTCAAATGAATGATCATTTTTATTTGACCATTTTGGTTTGGTTCCCTCCTTACTCTGTACTGTTTAAAAAGCTTAAAAAAACAGTCCTTATTTGCTCAATGTTTTAGAAACCTCTTATATGTTAAAGCATCTGTATAAATGACCATTTACTAGAATTTGTAAAATGCTAGCTCATTATGTCACCTTCACTAGGGTTATGTGCTCATGCAGTGATCATAAACATAAAAGGGCAGAATTAAGGATGCTATGGCAGACCTGACATTTAACTCCCAATCCTGGGTTTTCTGCTTTAAGGGCCTGACCCAAAGACATTACAGTCTCATTAGTTCCCTTTATTGCAAGGAGTATGGAGGCATCAGGAGGTAAATCAGACACTGATTTGGGGGTCTGGGGCAGCTGGACAATGGTACACCATGTCCTAAGGAAGGGAGTCAGACAAGAGGTGTGACAAGACAAGCCTGGGGAGTGTGCCCTAGGGTTTCAGCTAGAAACAGTGATTAGACTGCACAGATTCATTTGGCTTAGAAGCAAGTGGGACCCACTGACTGGCTCCACTTATGACAGGCTCGTGACCATGCGGAGCAGTACTGGGCCAGGTTGTTACAACTCCTATTGCTCAGTCTGGCCAAACTCCGTTCAGTGGAAGATGCATGGGGGGAGGTGATTGTACAACTCTTCTGATCATAGGCGGCAGGTTATATACTTTTGTGGTGCTCGGGCACCAGGAATATTCAGGGCTGGGGGCCTTGCTCCACCAATATTTGGAGCTGGGTCTCTCCCCTGGCCCTGCCTGGATCGGGCCCCAGCCCCTGCTCCCCTACACATCTCTCCCCCTCCCCCCGCTGCATCCCTGCCTGAAAGAAAGCAGCGTGCCTCTCCCGTGCCTGCTTGTACTGCCCGTGTAGCACATTCCTACGTGGACAGATCCCAGCAGAACTGCTATCTGATGCCCCAGGGTCCTAGCGCCCTCCATCCCCTAATGGCAGGGCAGGCTCCCCTTACCCTGCCCTTCTGCCCTAGCCCTGAGCCTCTCCAATGCCCCAAACCCCTCAGCCCCAGCCCTCATCCCCCCACATCCTGATCCTCTGCCTCAGCCCTGAGCCCCCCCTGCATCATGAACCCCTCAACCCCTCGCACCCTAATCCTCTGCCCCAGCCCTCAGCCCCCTCCTGCATCATGAACTTCTCATCCTCAGCCCTAACCCTCATCCCCCTGCACCCTAATCCTCTGCCCCAGCCCTGTGCCCCCTCCTCCATCCTGAATCCCTCATCCTCAGCCCCACAGGCCTCACCCCAGCACTAACTCCTATACTACCCTCACTCAGAGCGTGCACCCCCTCCCTCTTCCCACACACCCCTTCCCACCCCCAAATTCCCTCCCAGAGCCTGCACCTCTCACCCCTCCTATTCCCCAGTCCCCAGCCCAGAGCCTGCACCCAAACTCCATCCCAAAGCCTGCACCCTGCACCCCTCCTCAGCCCAGGACCTGCACCCCAGACCCCCCCAAACTCCTTCCCAGAGCCTTAGGCAGGTGGGGGCAGAGTTTGGGGGGGGCGGACAGGTTCTGGGCACCACCAAAATTTCTACAAACTTGCCACCCATGCTTCTGAGACCCATCCAATCCTGGGGCAACTATAGACTGACTGGACCACTGGAGTAAATTAGAGCAACCTCTAGGAGCCATTAGATTGGATAATTAAGCACAGCACCATCTCCCTCATCTCTCCCCTCCAGCCTGACCTCTACACTTCATGCATATAGAGTCAGATAATGGTATATTGAATACATTGAAATCAGTTAATCAATCAGTGACAGATGGAAGTTAATTACTCAGCAATCTAACTAAATAAATATGTTTCAATTAAACTTACTTTTCATTTTTGTTTCATTGCTAAAAACTTCTAATTAAAAGGGACATCGCTCTAACTTAACAATTTTTAACTAATGTCTAATTGAGAATCTTTGCCCTTGGGTCACCTTTTGCACACACACAAGCAGTGCTTAATTGGTGCTGAGAGCTTAGCAGTTCACAGCCCCAGCACCTCTGGACTTCCAGCCAGCAGTCAAGCTGGTCTGGTTGCCCAGCTTGAGCTCAGCTTGAACCTCTCTCATCACAAATTAAGCACTGCACACTACTTCTACATCAGGTTAACTCCACTGACTTTAGTGGTGATACTTCTGATTTACACCAGCATCGGGCCACCCATCCTATGTGCAGTTCAAAAAACCACTAGACAAATTTCAGAATATGAGATTGTCTCATTCCATTGAGAACCAGGAGTGATTCCAGTGAAGTCAATGGAGAATTGCTGGAGTTCTGCTGGTGCGTATGAGAAGAGAACCAGGCCTCATGGATTTTAAAAGCAATAAACATCATAGTTTTGAGTTTGACTGCTGATTCCTGAGAGCTTAGTGGAAATTCTCCTGGCCCCAACTGGTAAATAAATGCACATATTTCAGGATGAAAATTCACCCTGAAATCACACAAGATTCATAGACAAAAAAAATGAGTTATCCCTTTTCTGCCTCCTGGGGGAGACTGCATGTGCCTCTACCTAACCCCTGGCATCACATTTTGTCCCCTTCTGATTACTACTTCCCTTGGCAGCCATAGCCTTCAAACATGCTCCTGCTTCCCTAGTCACACTGCAGACCCCTTATGCAATCCCATTCCCATCATAACCCTGTCTTGGCTCACTTGTTATTTTCCACATTGGAAGTCTGGTCACTCTAGTGATGGTACATTGCCAGGAGAAGATCATAGAAATACAGCCTGCTGATGTGGAACGGGGGCTGTAGGGGTACATAGCTGTGGGGCCTGCTATAGTTCAGATAAGGTCAACAGAACTTGGAACATTTTGAGGGTCTTCCCCATGAGATTTGTATAATTTTGCCATGGTGAGGATGGTCTATTGCCCAGGTTTTGCAATGGTGAAAATGCATGCTCTTGTGGGCAATCTAGTTGTGATAACACTGGGGCACTAATGTTTACTTTTGTCCTCTTTTACTACAAGAAGTAGGGCTAGAATTATTGAAAGGGGATAAGAGGAGTCATGAGCAAAGTGGGAAATTATGGCCAGCTCTAGTACAAGTATGTAGGCGGGTTGAACTCCAAGTTAATAGGAAGCGTGTAGTCTAATGGCACAAATGCCAACATTGGTTAGAGAGACAGAGAGGTAAGAAAAAAGGATATTTACTGAAGAATGATGTATTACATAAACTTGCTTTCAGACATCCTATCTAAAATATACACTATCATTTTCAATGGATACTTTCCGTTACAAAGCAGAGCTTAATACTGAATAAAAAGGCTAAGCAGATTTGCAAAATCTGTAATGGAGAACATTTGGATACAGTCCATCTGGAAAGAATGGTCAAAAACCTAACATTATGTAAGCCTATTCATTGTTTTGGCATGCAGAACATTCAGTGATAAAATGCCTTGCTCTCTTACACTGACTATCTTTGTTTTCATGCTGGTTCCAAGGAAGCAACTGTAACAGACTCATCTGACATTTGTAATATTTGAATAAATTATAGAGAGCATAGTGGTAGCACCCCGCTGTAACCACTAAGTGAGAATTTATTGGATTTCTCAAAAGAGCTGAGTCAGATGCTGGTTCCAATCAGCTGGACTATGATTTCCATAGCATCCACAGGGCATCATCCTAGTTCAGGGGGCTGAAGACTCGTTTCTTCAGTCATAGATCTCTTATTCTTGGAGGTGGGTAAAATTTTCAAAAGTGCCTCCATGTCTTAGGAGTGCAAGTCCCATCTGCAAAAATCACCATGGATTTTAGGCTTCTAAATCACTTAGGTCTTTTGAACATTTTTTACCTCTTGTATTTTTCTCTGGGAACTGCCAGAGAAAATGAACAACATCTTTCATTGTTGCTTTGGAAGGGAAGGCAGTGACCTAAATACATACTCACAAAACAGAGTGATTAGCCCTTCATGACTCCAACTCATCACTCTTATATGGAGATAGAGCTTAGTACCTAATAGGGATATGTTCATAGGTATTGTCAGGCTCTTCTTCGTAACCTTTAAATCTAGTGGTCAATCTTCTCTAACAAGACAGGGTGAAAGCAGTATGCAGAAGGTCTATCTCATATGGTTTATCTGGTTCTTCCCATATGAGAATTTGCAACATAGAGTAGGTTTTGTCATTTAAGGTTAGACACTTTGTTCAGTCAGTAAGACTATATAAGGTACTTGTATGGCCTCACCACCATACTTTGAATCTATTTATCTTCACAACACCCCAGTGAGGCAAGACAGTGCTATTATCTCCATTTTACATAGGGAGAATTGGGCATAAAGAGGCTAAGTGACTTGCCAAGGTCACACAGGAAATCACAGCAATGCGGGGGAAACAAACCATGTTAATTATTTGGGTGGTCTCTTCCGGGTATTTCTACATGGCATTGAAAACCTGGGTCAGTGGGACCTGGGTTTGCGGACTTGGTGTTTCAAAGCCCATGCTTGAGCAACTGTAACTCACACACTTCCTGGGTGTGGGGCTCTGTCCCCTCTAGTGGCACTGAGACCACTTAGAAATTAATGAGTCTGCTACAGCCTTAGCTAAGGACCCTGTGGCTTTTGGCTCATTCATTTAGCTCCAGAGATCCCAGGTTTGATCATGCCTGCCAACAACTGGGTTCTGTTGGTGTTAAACAATCACACTGCATTGTAAACCTGGGCTTACAATTGCTGGACCTGGGTCTCACAGCCATGCTGATGTGTCCCTAATGCACTTACACAGACCTTCTGATTTGGATCTGCTGCTTGAGCTGCGTTCACACTGCAAAATGACAGGGCTTGGACCTGAGTCATTGCAGGACTGAGATTCTGACCCAACCCTTTAGCAGGGTCTAGGACCTGAGTGCTTGCTGACCAAAGTCAGAGTGATTTATGTGTGGACTTGGGCTTAAACCTGAGTCAGAACCCAGGTTTAGTGTGTAGTGTAGACATACCCTATGTGTCCTATCCTGCACAACTGCGATCGTGCTCAAGCCCCACTGAAGTCAATGGGTGTGGAGGGCAGTCAGCAGGACTTCAGAGGAGGCTCTGATCACCTTGCAGGATTGGCCCTTGCATAGTTGCAATCGTCCTGAGGACCATCACTACCAAAATGCAAGTATGTTGCTTTCTCTATTCTCACCTTAAGAGTGACTTGCCATACATGTGAGAGAAATTAAGAGTGGTCATGGAATTTATTTATGGCTATGACGGGGTGTGCATCCCACACCACCCCTTGAAGGGGTTACGGTAGCTATGTGGCCTATTAACTGTCTAGACTGCAGCCATGGCTACACTTACAGCTGTACAGCGCTGGGAATTACAGCTGTCTTCGTACAGCTGTGCAGGGAAAGCGCTGCGGTGTGGCCACACTGACAGCTACCAGTGCTGTAGTGTGGCCACATTTGCAGCATTTGCAGCGCTGTTGGGAGTGGTGCATTGTGGGCAGCTATCCCACACAGCACCTCGTCCCATTTTGGAGCCATGGGTTGTGGGAAGGGGACGGAAGGGTGCGGGTCATTCCATTTCCTGTCGCAACGCCCCGTAGTGCATCGCTTCACATCCGAGCACTCACAGTTATTCTGTCCACATTTGGTGCCATTGTGAGTCTCTGTGCAGCGTGATTTCTGTGGGAAATGGAGCCCGAGCTGCTGAGGATTTTGCTAATAACTGTCGCCAGCACATCACGTTTGGCAGTTGAGCTATTCCTTCAGTTACAAAGTGACAGTGAGGAGTCTGATGATGATATCGAGTTGCCTGACACGTGTGACACTAAATTGCTTGTGGCAATCACAGAAATGCTCAGCACCGTGGAACGCCGCTTTTGGGCTTGGGAAACAAGCACTGAGTGGTGGGATCACATCATCATGGAAGTCTGGGATGACGAGCAGTGGCTGCAGAACTTTCGGATGAGAAAAACCACTTTCCTGGGACTGTGTGAGGAGCTCGCCCCCACCCTGCGGCGCAAGGACACGAGATTGAGAGCTGCCCTGCCAGTGGAGAAGCGGGTGGGTATTGCAATCTGGAAGCTGGCAACTCCAGACAGCTACCGATCAGTCGCGAACCAGTTTGGAGTCGGAAAGTCGACCATTGGGATCATTTTGATGCAAGTTTGCAGGGCCATTAATTGCATCCTGTTAAGAAGAACCATGACTCTGGGGAATGTGCAGGACATTTTGGATGGCATTGCACAAATGAGTTTCCCTAACTGTGGAGGGGCGATATATGGGGCACATATTCCTATCCTGGCATCACCCCACCTGGCATCCGAGTACGTTAATCAGAAGGGGTATTTCTCTATGGTTCTCCAGGCGCTTGTGGATCACCGTGGGTGTTTCATTGACATTAACACAGGCTGGCCTGGAAAGGTGCATGATGCACGTGTCTTTCAGAACAGTGGCCTGTTCAGGAAGCTGCAGGCTGGGACTTTTTTCCCAGACCGGAAGATCACAGTAGGGGACGCTGAAATGCCCATTGTGATCCTTGGAGACCCCGCTTACCCGTTAATGCCTTGGCTCATGAAACCGTATACAGGGAAGTTTGACAGGAGCAAGGACCGGTTCAACTACAGGCTGAGCCAGTGCAGAATGACTGTGGAGTGTGCTTTTGGCCATTTAAAAGGGCTCTGGCGATCTCTTCATGGGAAGCTAGACTTGGGGGAAAGCAGCATCCCTGCAGTTATATCCGCGTGCTGTACCCTCCATAATATTTGTGAAGGGAAGGGTGAAACATTCAGTCAGGAATGGACCTCCGAGGTTCAACGCCTGGAGGCTGAATTTGCACAGCCAGAGAGCAGGGCTACTAGAGAGGCCCAGCACACAGCTACAAGGATTAGGGATGCCTTGAGGGAGAAATTTGAGGCTGAGAATCAACAGTAATGTTTGGTGCCTTGCACGGGAGTGAAGTGCAGTGGTTACAATGTTAGTAGGAATCTGTTTTTCCTAAAATGATTTGCAGTGCCTGTTTCTTTCCTGGGCTATGGTATCTTTCACTTTCTGCAATAATAAAGACTGTTTTCAAAGCCAAGAATTCATTTATTGAAAAGAAAATAACTTTCTTGACAGACACACAACATTTTGGGAACCTAAAAGGACAGGGGGGTGGGTGGTGAACTGTACAGTCACAGGTTTGAGTATGTCCTGTCTGGAGTGCTGTGCAATGACTGCTGCACTTCAGGATGCCTATACTGCATGGTGATGGGGGTTGAGTGCAGAGGGTAAGAGTCGTAGTTCTCAGGGCTGGTTGGTGAACGTACAGTTGGTGGTGGTAAGAACCTGGATGCTGGGGAAGGGGGTTTGGAGCTGACATTGGGGCACAAGAGAAAGAGTTTTAGGACGGGGGGCACGGCTATGAGTGACTGGATACAGTCCATTTGGCGCGCCAGGAAGCTTATCAGCTGCTTTGTGCTTTTCTTCTTAGCCGCTGCATTTCTCTGGTGGAGCATGTTTTCCCTTTGTCTCCAGTCCTGCAGTTTTTTACTCCCTCTGGCAGAGTGATCCATAACTGCTTTAAGCATGTCTTATTTGCTTTTTCGCGGCTTCTTCCTGAGGTTTTGTAGCCTCTGAACAGTGGATGATACGGGCAGTCCAGTAGTCAAGGACACTGTTCGAAAGACAAAAATGGCAACAGTTAAAACAGGACACAGGCTGCATTGTTTATAATCTCACCCAGACAGTTATTCCCACACAGTGAAGGAGTTTACAGTCTTCACTTTAGCATACTTTTCCCATACCAAACAGAGCACACCTAACCCACAGGAGGCAGGAAATGGTGAGTAAAGGGGGAATGATTGCTTCAAGGATGTGCAGGGGTTTCTGCGCGTTGGGGAGAGCAAAATGCTGCAGGGGGCACCTACACTGAACACTCTCCCAACATTTTCCACAGTAGTTAATCCTGGAAGCTATCTCACTGCTGCGGGTCACCTGGGAAGGGGGAATGATTGCTTCAGGGATGTGCCGGGGTTTCTGTGCGTTGGGGAGGGCAAAATGCTGCAGGGGGCACCTACACTGAACACTCTCCCAACATTTTCCACAGTAGTTAATCCTGGAAGCTATCTCACTGCTGCGGGTCACCTGGGAAGGGGGAATGATTGCTTCAGGGATGTGCCGGGGTTTCTGTGCGTTGGGGAGGGCAAAATGCTGCAGGGGGCACCTACACTGAACACTCTCCCAACATTTTCCACAGGAGTTAATCCTGGAAGCTATCTAGCTGCTGCGGGTCACCTGGGAAGAGCGGGAGGGTCTTCTACAGCAATGCGGATTCCACCCTGGCCCCTATGCAGCTTGCCTGTGTGCAGCAATGGTCCCTCCACCCCTCACGGCACAGTGGCACGGACGCGTTAGCCTGAGTGGGACAAGGACCACAGTGGCTCTCCCTATAAACTTGCGCAAGCACATTGCCCACGCTCTGGCTGAAACTTTTGAAGAGATTACCGAGGCCGATTACCGTGACGTGCTACACCACATCAATGGGCTATTCCACATCTAGGCATGCATGCATGCAGCCCAAACCCCACCTCCTCTCCTGAAACATTTGCATCCTGAAACTAAAAGTTGCTTACCGGGAACCTGCTCCTCTGCTTGTCCTTCACCAAGTACCGGCTGCTGCGACTGGCTACCTTCCTTCTGGCCTTGAGAAGAGCTCCTGACTGCATGCCTCCTGGGACTCCGGGGTGTCTCCCCCCACCTCAGTACTCTCACTCTCAGTTTCCTCCCCTTCCCCCTCCTCCTCCCCTTCCCCCTCCTCTAATCCACCTCCCCCTTCTCCACTCTGAAGTGTCCATCATGGTCGTCGGATTGGCAGTGTGGCCCCAAGTATCGCATCCAGCTCCTTGTAAAAATGGCAGGTCGTGGGGGCAGCACCTGAGCAGCGGTTTCCCTCGTGGGCCTTGCAATACGCACTCTGCAGTTCCTTCACTTTAACCCTGCACTGCACCACGTCCCCGGTCATGGCCCCTTTCCAGCATGGCCCTTGGGATCTGCCCATAGGTATCGTAATTCTTACGGCTGGAGCGCAGCTGTGACTGCACAGTTTCCTCACCCCAAACACTGATGAGGTCCAGCAACTCGCCATTGCTCCATGCTGGGGCTCGTTTGGCGCGTGGAGGCATGGTCACCTGGAAAGATTCTGATTGCACTCCACACCTGGCTGAGCAAACAGGAAGGGGATTTTTTAAATTCCCGGGGCATTGAAAGGGTGGGTCACCTGAGGCCAGGGCAGTAGAGTGCAAACTGATGAACAGAGTGGCTGAACAGGCATTCTGGGATACCTCCTAATACCCTGGAGGCCAATTACAGTGCTTTTGGTGGCCACACTTGTGGAGCAGCACTGCATCACCAGCGCTGCAATCCTTATACCCCAAGCAGAGCAGGAGTACACCCAGCGCTGCAATCAGGGAGATGCAGAGCTGTATGTGCCTTGCAAGTTTGGACGGTGAGTAAGTTGCAGCGCTGATGGTGGGTTTTCAGCACTGCAACTCTCCAGCATAGCCAAGGCCTGCATCTGGAGGAAGAGCCAGGGAGCGATATGAGTACTAATTAAAGAATGAAGCTCACCTGGACTGAAAGAGGCAGGGCTTGTACAAAGCCAGGCATTGGAGGGCAGAAATGGGATGCAAGAATGAGGCCTTTCTGAGACTACAGAGAGAAGGGAGCTTGGCCTGGAGGGAAAAGTATACCTGGAGGAGTGTGGAGAAGGAGTCTGACAGAGGTAACATGGAGAGGAATCCAGGGAAACAAGGTGTAGGACAATGTGGACCTTAGCTTCTGGTTGTGGGGTCCCTGGGCTGGAACCCAAATAAGAGGGTGGGCTTTAGTCCTCCTGTCAGACACTGAGGAAGTGGCAGAGAATTGGGAGATTGCACAGAATTGGATTGGTTGGTATGGAGAGATTATGGTACACGAATACCCCTGGCAGGGGAAAACAACAGTAACCTGACCAGAATATCAAGCCATGAAGAGGGAGCAAGAGAGAATGCACCTGATGGAGTGAGCACCCACAGGAAGGGCAGATAGGCAGAGCTAAGCTCCAGCTGTAACCACAAATAGGCACTGCAGTGGTGAATGGAGCACAACATGACAACGACCTAATTTATAACTAGAGCTGTGTGAATGATTGGTTTGTTGTGGGTTTTTTGTTTTACTTTTGTTACCAGCCATTCTGAATGCTTTAAAATGACTTCAGTTTGGGTCAACCTGAAACCAAATGTTCAGGCTATTGGGTATTCTGGCTTAGGTCATTCTCAATCTTTATTTCCTGTTGAAGCTGTTCCACTCTTTTATAAAAGACTTACATATTAACTGGACCAGAGAGCGAGAGAATTACTCTATATAGCCAAAGGGCTAGAGTACTTACAGAGAGGGAAACACTTGGGTTCTGATTCCCCGCTGATGAATATTTAATGATGTAAACACAGTGAAAGGAGACTCATGCCCACTCTGCCCTCCTTCGTCATCATTAGAGATTCTGACAATTTACATACTTGGAACGTCAGCATAAATGAATTCAAACACAAGAGGTGTCAGCTTTACAAAGGAGCTTTACTATCCCAGGTGGAGAACAAGGCATGTCCTTATCAGTAATGGAGCAAATGGGGGGCCGCATAAATAAATGAGGGGACTTTAAGTCTGACGTTAGTCCCCTTTATTCTTACTGTAACACTAAGCACCTCTGTGTTCACATCCTATACAAAATATGCCATGGGAGACATCGTCTGAAAGCTAATATCTCACTGATCATTAATATTCTTAATGTATGTATGGGGTGCATGTATTAAGTTTTACGGATATGCTAGAATTGGACTAAAATATATTTAAACCAAGTGTGTCAGGGAAGTTGGTAAGCAGGGCTATCTTGACTTAGACAAAGGAATGTGTATTTGTTTCTGAGCCTCCCAGTCTTCAGAAAAAAAGACAACGAAGGTCCCTTTTTACATATTAGGTAAACGAAGCTATTAAGCTAACGAGTGGGGGAGGGGGGAAGGGCATGGAGCTTCCTTCATAACCAGACTCTATGTTGCCTCCCTGGCAGTTTGAATAAATTTTACTTTGAGGGCCAACCCTCAGAAGAATCACTTCAAAGGTTTACTGGTATATAACATGGGGTGCTGAACCTCAAGTGATAAGCAATTGAATCAACTTATTGTATACAATATTGCTATATTATAAGAGTGTATATAGTGAGGTCTTTTCTTAAAGCCTATGACATGCTGGTGATTAATATCACTATGAAAATGTATTAACACTGAGGAATATGGATACTTAATGATATGTCTTGAAATCTATGGTCAAATAAGGAGAAACAAGTTCTCTCCCAGACAGGAGAGAAGAAAGCTATTTATCCATCTCCTATGTAAATTAAACACAGTGTGACCAAACACAATGGAAGCACCATTTATGCAGAAAATCCACAGGGGCAGGAGAATACCCCTGGAGGGGAAAAAACAGCATGAGGTCATCCTGCATCTTGAAGCAAGGTCACTGAACTTTGGAAGACAGAAGCAAGGGCTGAAGTCACCCTTGGCATCCATCACTAGACAAACCCAAAGGAACAGAGCTCTTGCAAGCCGAGAAAGATGGGTCCATCAGCCAAGGAGGGGTTGAAGTCCCTAGAAACTGAAAATAGGTGAGAAAACATCTTGAACAAAGTCTGTACCTTGCTAGATTGTTTTAGATGTTTAGGTGTGTGCTTTCATTCTTATTAACTTGTAACTCTTTCTAACTGTGTTACTTAATTAAGTGTGTGACATCACTTAATTAACTGTAGGACGTACCATATATACTCATTCATAAGCTGAATTTTTTTAGTAAAAAAGGGAAGCACTAGAGAAGGGGGTTGGCTTATGAACTGGTATAGAGAGGGAGAGGTGGCACACAGCCCCTCACCCCAACAGAGGGAGCAAGGAGAGCAGCACAACCAACAGAAACAGAAGAGAAGAGGCAAGGCCAGAGTCTCTCTGCTTCTGGCCACACTGCTCTCCCCACAGCCTCTGAAGCAGCTGCAGATCCAGGGCTGGCAGGCTGCATCCATGCTGCTTGGCCCCACCCCCCAGAGCAGGCTGCGTCCATGCCGCCTGGCCCAACCCACTGGGGCACGCTGCCCAGCCCAACCCGCTGGAACATGCTGCTGCCACGCTGCCCAGTCTGGCCTGCTGGAGTAGACTGCAGCCGTGCTGCCCAGCCTGTCGAACAGCTCCAGCCAGGCCAGAGACATCCTCCACTGGCCCTCTTCAGATAAGATGGGAAGGGATGGGATGGGAGTGGGGTCATTTAGAGGGTGGTCACAGGGATTACTCCCTTGACTCCCAGCTTCTCCCTCCCAAAAAAATTTCCCCACCAGTTGCTGTCCCAGCCCATCAGGGTAAGCAGCTGGCTGGCCGGGACACTTTGTTTACTTAGGTTTACCTCCCTGCCTGCGGACGCTCGGGCCTGCCAGCGGCTTATCTTGATGGCCCGGGAGTCAAAGTTTGCTGATCCCTGAATTATAGGGTCGGCTTATGAATGGGTTATCAAATTTTTCCATTTTTATTTAACCATCTTGCGGGGATCGGCTTATAAACAAACCGGCTTATGATTGAGTATATAAGATAGGGTGTATTTTTTTTCTATAAACCAACTCAGTGGTACGTTTAAATAGCAGGATGTATTTAAGCCAGTTAAGTTAACAAGCTATGATGTGCTTTTGTCTCGCTACAAGAAAATAAAAGGACCTTATTATTTCCCTGAACTGTCCAGGAGAAGGCTGAACATTCTCAGAGCACACAGTTATGGGAAAATTTAGTGGTGCAAATAGTAACCAAGGCTAGTGAAAGCCAGAGTGTGACTGTAGACAGCCTACTGGGGTCAGAGCTGCTGAACCAGGGCTGTCTAGCACACAAACACTCCCAGTATGACCTTGCTGCTGTGGCTCCCAACCTGGGATGCTCACAAAGCATTGTATGACACCCAGGGTTACAGGGCAAGTGGTGACATGACTCCTTACTGGTCTGGACCCCATAACACTTACCACATCCTAAATCCACTGTTGATAATCACCTGTACAATTAATTTAAATCCTTTTAAGAAAAGGATCTCTTGCTAGGTTTTTGTGCAACATGAATCAGAGGAGAGGTTGCAGTATGAGATTCTGCACTGTATTCCTGTCAATCATGTCACTGTGTTGCATAATAAGAATAAATAAAGCAAACACTTAATTTTCATAACCCTCCCTTACAAACACCACATGTACCATTATCTCTTCAAACACTGTTTTGGCACCCACTTTAACTGTCTACTGCCTGAGGTTAAGAAAAAATTGGCAGCCTCTCAGAACTCCATCACTTAATCTCTCTCAGAAAGGTTGCCCCAATCATCTCATGGGGCTCTTCAAAGACTGATCATCACTGAAGAAGCAAAAGGAGGAGCATTTGATATAATTATAACATTAAAGAAGTTTAAAGCATGCCTCAAAAACCCTTCAAAGATTAGCCTATTTTGTTGGATAAAAAGCCATGCTTAGATGTAGCTTGTGAAGGATTAGCACAGCAAACGTGTGAGGGAACCATATCAAGGTCTTCATTGAATCTGTTGAAAAAATGATTGTGCAATGCAGGAAGTGAGTCATGGGAAAGGTGCAGAGAATCATGAAATACAATAAATTAGACATGGAAAGTCCTAATAGGATGCTTAGTCTCAGGAAGGATTTTTCCCTTCATTGTTCCTTGGTAAAGTTTTCTACGTCTCACCAAATGGCGACTTTGTCACTCTTGGAATATTGTTACACAATCTGCTAAATTTTACTGTCCATGGTAATTAGTCTTCCTGGTAATTAGTGTCAATTTCCCTTTTTGTAATCATGTTCCACTACTCCTAGCACCTTAAATAATTCTTCTCTAGATTTGATATGTACAGCCTTCTAAAACTCAGAATAGAAATGGGCCAAACCCATACCATCCAATCCATACCCTGAATCCATAGCTAGGTGTGGATTCAAGTTTGCAGTTTGAACTTCTCATTGCAATGGACCAAGCACCTTGAAAGGTGAGGATTTAGATTTACAGCCAGATTTACAACATAAACAAGTTTTGCAGCATTTGGATGTGGAGTTTTGCTTTGCTTCTTTATGGAGATCTGGAAGCTGATTCTCCTTTTAAACTGGAATAAGGCTATACATTTGAGTTTATTTATTCCTGATTTAGACCACTGTGAGAGGAGAATCAGGTGTTCCTAATGTGTGCTTATGATGTTCAGGTTTTTTAATTTGGTTTGTGTCCATCTCTAGGTTGTAGATGATTGTGATGGTACCCATTACAAAATTGTTATTTGGTTCACCACACCCTCAAGTAGCCCCATGAAGATCTTGCCCAGCTATCTCCTTACAATCAGGAACAGGCTACCATTTGTCCACTTACTATCAGCTAGAGTAGAAGCATGAGACTGTGGTCCTTCCAAAAATAATATATTGAGTATAGTTTTCATTTTGGGTTTTCTTAAATCAGGTAGGAGACAGGTCCTCATCTGGTAAAACAAAGAGTGAGAGGTCAGTATGCCTGTATGCCTCTACCAGGCCTCTTTAATTCCCTGAAAAGCCAAAAAGAATCCTACAAAGAGTGGAAACATGGACAAATTACTAAGGAGAAGTAGAAAAGAATAGCACAAGCATTTAGGGACAAAATCAGAAAGGCTAAGACACATAGCAAGTTACACCATTTCATAAAGTCTAAACACAGTCTTATAAACCTAACCTCTGTTTTAACAATGCTAACACAGAGATGAGCCAGACTGGTTTCCAATTGTGCATTTGACAGTGTTCATATAAATGGCAATAAGAAGTTCTACAAATACATTAGGAGCAGGAAAGATGAAGAAAAGTGTTGGTCCACTACTTAAAGGTGAAGAAGGGAGAGCTAATAAGGATGATATCAAGAAGACTAAGGTGACGTATGCCTATTTTGCTTCAGTCCTCACCAAAGCTTAATGGTACCAGATATACTTAATATTAACAATAAGAAGAAAGGAATACAAGCCACATAGGGAAAGAACAGGTTCAAGAATATTTAGATAAATCTGATGCATTCAAGTTGACTGGGCCTGATGAAACTCATCCTATGATACTTAAGAAACTAGCTGAAGCAATCTTGCAATCATTAGAGATTATCTTTGAGAATGGATGGAGTTCCCAGAGAACTGGAGAATGGCAAACACAGTATCAATCTTTAGAATGGAGAACAAAGAGGAGCCAGGGAATTACAGACCAGTCAGCCTAACTTCAATACCTGGAAAGATACTAGAGCAAATTATTAAACTATCAGTCTGTAAGTACCTAGAAGATAATGGAGCGGAGTTCTCAGTAATAGCTAAAATGGATTAGTCAAGAATAAATCATACCCAACCAACCTAATTTCCTTCTTTGAAAGGGTTATTGAACTACTTCATTGGGGTAGGGAAGGGGGTAATTTTTAGATGTGATATCTTGATTTTAGTAAGACTCTTGATGTACTCCATCATGACATTATCATAGGCAAACTAAGGAAATGCGGTCTAGATTACTATAGAGTGGGGCAAAACTGGTTGCAAGACCGTACTCAGAGTAGTTATCAATAGCTCCCTATCAAACTGGGAGGCGGTATCTAGTGGGGTCCCACAAGGGTCTGTCCTAGGTCCAGTACTAGTCGATATTTTCATTAATGGCTTGGATAATGGAGTGAACAGTATGCTTATCAAATTTGAAGGTGACATGGAAGCACTTTTGAGGATGGGCTTAGAATTCAAAATAACTGACAAATTGAAAAATTGGTCTGAATTAACATGATGAAATTCAGTAAAGATAAGGGCAAAGTACTATGTTTAGGAAGGAAATGTCAAATACACAACTACAAAATTGGGAATAACTGGCTAGGCAATAGTACTGCTGAATAGGATCTGGGAGATCAACAATATGAGCCAACGATATGATGCAGTTGTGAAACAGGCTAGTATTCTGTGGTTTATCAACAGAAGTGTTGTATGTAAGATGTGATACTGGCAGACCAGGTGCCAGCTCATGCCAAGGTCTCTAGACCTCAACTGAAGCTGTCAAATGCACAGTTGGAAACCAGTCTGGCTCGTCTGTGTGTTAGCATTGTTAAAATAGAGGTTTGGTTTATAAGACTGTGTTTAAACTTAATGAAAAGCTTGTAGGATGCTAAATGTATTACTCACTTATAACATCTGTATCCCATGTTAAGTTTATATTAAGTATTTGCATTGTAATCCTCAAACAGGAAAGGAGCATTAGTTAATGTAAAATGCTGTCTTCATACAGAATGCTTTAGGTCCTGCCCACCAAGAAGGCGCATTGAAACCAAATGAGACTTTGTGAAACATCCAAAGAACAAAGATTGTTGATTGCCTTCCACCCCACCTCCACAAAGGAGGAGACATGCACGTGAACTCATCCCGTTAGCTTTAACTCTGGGACGCAGGGGATAAAAATCCATAACAAGAAGAAACAGTATATTTATGCTGTTTGGATTCTGAGGGGCAAAGATTTTTAAGAATAAGCAAAAAGATCCCCACTGCTTAGCCCTCAAGGACATATAAAGCTTGTTTATTATAGAAGCTTCTACCACCTTTTTGGAACCTAAGACTAACCCATTTTGTGTGTATGTTTATCAGCTTTTATCTTGTAAATAACTAACTAAAGATTGATTAACTAAGAAAAATACATTAGTTTATTATATGATTGGCTACAAGTATTATCTGTCACCTAAGCTGTAGAGTGCAATTGACTTGTGGTAACTGATCAGTCCTTTGGGATCAGAAGGACCTGAATATTGTTGTTTTTTTGGGGAGAGTGGGGGTGTTTGCGTGTGTAAGGGAGCATCTATCACACAGGCAAGCTTGCCTAGGTGCAAGATAGACTGGAGCTCCCAACGAGACTGTCTGTGACTCCATGTAAAGTTAGAGTGCCTGAGGAGTTTACACTTGATACTTGGTTGGTGAAATCTAAGTATAAAATTCACCACCAGTTTGGTGTTTATGCCCTTCTTCTTAACAGTCTACCCTGAGGATGGTACTCACGCTCTTGAGCCATTCCATACAGCTTGACATAAGACACAGGAGGTAACTGTCCCACTCGACTCAGCATTTGGTGAGCCTCAGCTGGAGTTCAATGTCCAGTTCTGGACACCACATTTTAAAAAGGAGTGGGCAAATTGGAGAGAGGCCAGAGGACAGCAACAATAATGATTAAAGGTTTAGATAATCCAGTCTATGAAGCAAGGTTAAAAAATGGGCATGTTTAGTCTTGCAAAAAACAAAAAACCCTGAGTGGAGGATCTGATAATATATTTGAAGACTCTTGAGGATCATTATAAAGAAGATGGTGAACAATTCTTCTCCTACAGCCAGTGTACTTGGAGAACAAGCAACAGGTTTAATCTGCAGCAAGTAAGATTTTATATTTAGGAAGTTTTTCCAAATAAGAATAGTTAAATACTAGGATAGGCTTCTCATACAAAGGAGGATATAGAATCCCCATCATTGGAGATTTTTAAGAACAGGTTAGACAAACACCTGTCGGGGTGGTCTAAGTGTACTTGGTCTTGCTTCAGCGTGAGAGGTTGGACTAGATGACCTCTCAAAGTCCCCTCCAGTCCTACATTTATATGATTCTATAATTCCACTGAAGTCAACTGATCTATGCCATGTTATACCACTTGAGGACATGAACCTAGAAAAGAATAACTCATCTCCTCTCCATCATCTGCTTAATCAGTTTCAATGGATGGTTCATGATAGATGCCTTCCTCAGAATTCCTGGCTATTACTCCACAACATAATCAAGTTCATAAACCATGTTGGTTTGTGTATTGGATTAAATTGATTCACTTCCTTAAAACTCCTGTAACCATTATCTCATAATGCCTTTGTTTATCACTCTGCCTGTATCTTTAGGACATTCATTGTCTTTCACTGCTGATACTTAGAGCTAGTCACACAGGAATATCGTAGGAACTATTGTCTTTCAAATAACCTTGTGATGCTTACTGTTCTTCTCTGTGCTTAGTTTTTCCCAATTTCAGTCATGAAATCAGGGCGGAGGGCCTCAGTTTTTCACTTTTTACCTACACAGATTCACACAACTAGTAGTACACCATATAACATTCTCATGTATACCACTGGCAAATGAAATAAGACTATGCATAGATTGTATGTCCCACCAATTAGTCATTGTTTAGTCAAGCTGCACGTCTCTCTCTTTTAATCTTTTCTTTATATATTGCTCCCTCCAGCTTCCTGATAATTTTTTTCCTCTTCTCCAAGCTCATTTCGTTTGTCTGCATGTTCCTGGTAATATTGTGCCCAGAAATGAATATAGCATTGCAAAAGTGATCACATCTGAAAACCTACATCAAGCTATGTCTCTACAAAGCTACTCAGAAAGGAACCCTTGCTTTGTTATTCCAAGACTCTGAAGACTAAAACTGCTCAAACTCTTGGCTGAACAATGTCAGGGCCTCTGCAGCTATATGAAGGATGCAATTACCCAAGACCGGAGAGGGACTAGCAGAGTTGCCCATAGAATTTTGGGTGGCCCTACCAGAAATATTTTTCAGACACACCTCTCCTCACAAAAAAAAAAATTGGACTGCTGTTCACCAGTCTCACACTATTACACACATGGTTGGCCTTCAGATTTTGGGGAGGGTCAGTGAGAAGTGGTGGGTGACTGGTCCATCCTGCCACCCCATACTAGGTCACCAGCTAATGGGGAGGACACGTGACCTCCACACGTGTCTCCCCCTCCGCCATGTTACCTGTGGGGTGGGGAGCTCTTTCCTCCCACTGCACTGGCTCCCCTCCCCTGCCCCACGTTCAGCTGCTCTTCCTGGCAGCCAGACCCAGGCAGGGAGCAGGATGGAGCTGCTTTCAGATGCTGCTTGGTGCAGTGTGGCAGCTGCCCGGGAGGGTGCCTGGCTGCAGCCTCCCGCCCAGACTTGGCTTCCAGCAGCTGAGAGAGTCAAAGCTTTCCTGTTCCCCCACCCCCACCCTGGCATGCTCTGTGCACAGCAGTAGCTGGCTGCAAGAGAGCCTGGCCTCGGAGGGGCGGCAGCAGCAGCCCACTCCCTGCCCAGGCTATGCTTCTGGGGACAGAAGCTGACTTGAGTGTGCTGGAGGGGGAGGGGTCTCTGGCTCACTTGGCCTTTGTCCCCAAAAGCTGAGCCTGCAGGGGCAGCCTGCTGCTCCGGCAGCCAGGCACTCTCCGAGTCAGCCACTGTGCTGCACCAGGCAGTGTCCCAGGCAGTGTGGCTGGAAGAGGATCTGGCCTCGCCCCTTCTTTTCTGGCTCTGGCCATGCCCCTTCTGCTCCCTGCCTTGGCTAACTGCTGAGGGGGTTCAACCCTTCATGTCCCTCCAATGAGCTGCCTTTTGGAAGGCACCCCTAACTTCAACTAGCACATTTGATATAAAGTTGGGGACCAATTCCTGGTGCAGAAGTGGAACCTAGCTCTTTGTGCTGGGACTATGAAGACTCGAAAAGATTTATAAAAATGTTTTGCAATGAAGAATTATCCTAACAACCAGGAGACCTGAGATCCCTGAATGGTATTAGTTGCAGTCTGGTGAACTGTAGCACTTATATAGCTATTTATCAAGGTTAATTAATTGGATAGTGTTTAAAAAATAACCACTATTTCTCCCTACCATCTGACTGTGGAGCCAAAAAGCCAGAGGGGAGGAATGGATGCATCCAAGTTCCACTGAACAGAAGCCAACCCCGCAGAACCCAGAAGGGCATCCAAGTCCTTACACTACTCAGTTCTCCCCTTCTGCCCAAGAGTAGGTATTGGTCTGCTCTGGTGACAGATACAGGGCCAGACAGCTTCCTCCCTGGCTCTAGTGCTGCTGCTCCTTCCTCAGCTGGAGGCTAGTTACAGACATCATTGCAGCAGGAGCACGCTGGCCAGGCTGTTGAGTTTTTCTTTGCATCCATATGCAATTGAAATATAATCCTTAAAAATAAATAAATAAATGAATAAAAAAATAAAAATTACTTTCTGATGTCATCCCACGACTCTGGGATTTGAGGCTCCTGGCAATTGCTTAATGTGCTGTTCATATACCTGAACCCCACTAATGGTGAGTGAAGCTTGAGGAGACCAGCAGAATTGTATTTTGAACAATCTGTGGGATTTCATTTGAGGTTTAAAAGAAATTTCTGTGTGTGGATGTACACACATTCAGGTTAGCAGGCCCAATTCTCATTTACCCTAAAGCCCCCTTACGCCATTGTGGCAGTGCAAAGAGGCCTTCTGGGAGGCATAAATAGAGGGAGACTGGGAGTTAAAACAGCTGTAGGTGTTCAAGGACAGAATATGGCCCTAAAAAAGTCACATGTGATTCTGGAAGGTGGTCAGTAAAGCTAACCTATTATTTAAATTCATAAATCAGTTGAATCTCCATTCATGGCTGCATCTGATCCAATAACGATTTTTGTTTCAGAGAGCAAATAATTCCAAGAGGAGTGTTACTGGCCGTGTTCTATTGTTTTTACCATGCTCAGAGGCATGTATGAGATCAAGAGCTAAACTGCTGGGTTTGTTTTGCAGCTGGAATGGAATACATCCGTGTGTGTCACTATCGTGGAACACATCATCTTATAATTCCCAGAGGTTATTTATACTTGAATTATAGGATGTTTCATGATTATTCAGAATGGTATTTAGAGGATGGCAACACTGAGTTAAGTAGCTCACTTGCTACCAACAATGTGAAGGAAACACCCTATAATTCACTTATAAATACCCTCCAGAAATCATAATTATATTGTATAACAGTTTTCCCAAATAAAGAAATAGAGGTTTTTGAAGAAATTGTTTGCATTTTTGTTTATAATCAGTCAGTCGCACACCCCCCTTTCTCTCTTTCTCTCTCTCTCTCTCACACACACACACACGTTTAAAGACTATGGCTAAGTGGGTTAATTTAAAAAAAATAAACTCCTGCTCTCATTTTTAGAAGTGATCTTGAACACAGCTTCCTTGATATTGTTGCACCCATACCATTATACTTCCAATGCCTACTTTCAGTTCCCAGAGTCAGGATCTGGAATAAAAAGTGTTACAGTACAGTGAGAGCCTATTCCTGCAGTATTTCCTTCCGGAACTGGAAGTGCTGAGAATCTTCTGGGTTCTCATGTAAGAACCTAATTGTGCAGCCTTTGAAAGACATACTGCGGCATTATGACCTATCTAGTGGGAGGCAACAGGCCCTGGTTTCTGCTCCAGTACTGTTTTCAACTCCCATTATAGAACGGTATAGCAGGTACCTGCCCTCATAGTGTATGTATGCCAGATATACAGATCCTCCGCTACTGTAAATTGACACAGCTTCATCAACTTTAGTAATCTCTATGGGACTGTATCCAATAAATGCAGATTAGAGAGACCAAGGAGCTGCTCTAAGAGAGAGAATCAGGGAGCAATGACAAGTCCCACCCCCACCAGATACCACAGAGAATCTGACACAACAAACTTAGATTTTAAACATTTCCAAAACCAAAAAAATAAAATAAACTGCTGCTTCTCTGTAGGAAGACTTCACTGCTACAGAAAAAAAAAATCAATTAAAATACAAATGGTCACGTCACAGGCTGCTGCATGAAATAAATGTCTTAACTGAAAGTTTTATTTCCCCTATTAGGGATAAACACTGAGACCTGGTCTATACTACAGCGTTAGGTTGAGGTAAGCTGCCTTGCATCGACCTAGCTGTGGAAGTATCTACACTTAAATATGGCTCTCACCTATGTAAGTGCCTCTCTGTGCCAATTTAGTACATCACCTCCGCAAACAGCGTAGAGTTATAGTCAATGTAATTAGGTTGACGCAGTGTCAGTGTAGACACTGTGTTCTTTACGTCTACTGTTATTGGTTTCAGGAACCCACCCACAATGACAGTACAATGGACACAAGCACTCCTAGTGAGGAAAAGCACTCCTATGCTTTATCTGTCTTGTCTATTTAGACTGTAAGCTCTTTGTGGCAAGGGCAACCTTTACTCTGAACGTACATTGCCTAGCGTGATGTGGCCCTGACCTTGGTTGATCCCTAGACATTACCATAATAAACATTAATGGATCCATTCAAATCAATGAAGCTATACTGATTTACACCAGCTGAAGATATAGTCAGACATCTGAAGTCAATGGAATTACTGTGGTGTAAAACCAGTGTGATGCAATGGGAATCAGGCCACTGGGTCCACGAATAAAGAATTAGAGAATGATTCTATCAATGCAATATGAACTGTTCCACCCGAAAGGAGAAGTTGTAGAAGAGGTTCAAAGTCCTGAATTTTGGGCCATGATGACAGATTACTCTAGTGTCCTATTTGTGTTTGCCTCTGTTAATTAAGATTGATTACTCGTTAGTGTGCTACAGATCTCACAGGCAAGTCTTTCCATCCCTTCGCAGGGCCGTGGATTAGATAAACTAACATTTGTAGAGCAGAGCTGTGAAGGCCTCGGTATCAGTTAAATGTGATAGATGTACAGACCAGATTTGCTTAGTTTTACCTACATCTGCTGCCATTCTCATAAACTGACGGAATTTTGTCCTTATGAATATCAAAATGGATATTAATGTTGTCAATATATTCTTCATGAAGAAGCCCTACAGTGCACGTGGCTTTAGTGTGACAGCTGAACAGAATAAGAGTTTATGGGTTAGAGAGAATACCAATATCTGAAATAATGTGAGTGGGGGAAGAGGAAGGGAGTGAGCAGTTTTAGTCTTTAAAGGGTGCTCAAGAAATCACAGAAAGACAGCCTAACTCTGCATCGGGAATTTTCGTTTTTAGATCAAATTCCTCCTTCACTGCTTTGTTACCAATTTGTGTTGTGTGAAATTTGTTTTGCCTCTAAATAATTCACAGCAGCAACAGCCACCATCACTGAGCTGTGCTGATGCAACTCAGCTTGTTAAGGAAATCTTAAATGAGTTAACTTCCATCCAACAGGAGCAGAGGTCACTCAGTGGACAAGGGTCCATGAGAGCAGGTGCTCTGGCTGTACATCTGTGTAACTCTGGAATCAGAATGGCCTTTCAGTGGAAACACCCATTGCAAGGAGCACAAGAAAATATTGTAGATGGTTCTCCTCACCACAGTATCTGGGATTCTCACAGTCATTAATGGATTTGCCAGTAACTCCTGGAAGGTTGGGAAGTATTTTCCCACTTTACAGACAGGAAGCAGAGGGTATATTCAGTAAGACCCAAAGTCACACAGGGTCCTGGTCTACACTAGGAAAAAAGGTATGTTCATTCCTCATGTTAATGTGGTAATTATTATGAGGTAAATTTCTAGTGAAGACAAGGCAGTGAATAGTTTTAACATGAGTCAGCAGGACAAGGTAAGCCCTAGGTCCCCCAGAGTCTTTACGTTGACCTGCTAACATGTGAAAGCTATACCCTGCCTTGTCTCCGCTAACATTTTACCACATGCTAGTTACCACCTGTAGGCTAATACAAGGCAAGAATACACTTGTTTTCCTAGAGAAGATACAGCCAGTTCTGTGCCTAAGCCTGGCATTGAATCCAAAGCTCTTGTGTCCCACTCAGATTTTGTAACATTTTGCTCCATTTGTGTTCACTTTTCACTGGTGTGGAAGAATACACAAGGTGAAGGCAATGAAGGAACAAGCCCTTTATAGAGGTATCCTCAACTGGCAGGATAACCACATTGATACTGTCATGGTTTAAAGGCTAGCTGCACCTCTGTCCCCTTCTTGGTGTTTTGACAAAACTTGCTCACCCTTCCTCAACGAATTCTAATTAACATGGAAAAAAAACTTCATTGCAGAAAATTATGACTTGATGAGCATTTTAAAGATGCTGTCATTTCTGGTGACATATTGTTGCCTCTGTTGTTGATTCAAAAGAGATCAATACCTGCTTATTAGTGATATTTCAGTTACACACAGGTAGTTAGATGTGGCAGAGAACCTTTGTTAAAATGTTGAGGATTATTGTTTGCAGCTGGTTTTCTATTATATTGTGTCTTTAAGGCATAGAGCTGCATGAGGGTGATCTGGAACTGCACTACCTTAGGTAAACAGGGATGGTCTGCAGACTGTGCCCCTCCTCTTCTCCTCCAACCCCCTGCCCTTCTGGTCCACTCTGAGGCAACAGGCAGCCCTAAGGACACAGATGGAGCAGTCCCTCTGCTGCTTCAATAGCAGGGTTTCTGAAATTGTCCCTGATCCTTGTGCAAGAGGAGGAAGCACCTGACATCCTCCTCTGACCCCATGCATACCTCCAGGGCCAGTTACGCTCTGACCACAAATATATCAAAGAGAGCCAGAAGAGATCTCAAAACCTTGCTTGGATCTGTTTTGTAAATTATAGAGCAGGCTAAATTACTTAGCAAAGGCTCAGCTTTACAGCGAGTTCTCCAGTGGCCCCAAGACAGTTGACTGTCTTCTGATGTGATAGATAATGTGCAGTGCTAATTACATACAATAAGACTATATACACACAGCTATCTGAATTCAGACTATCTGGACTTGAAATCTGAGTTTGAGAGGACTGGATCTCAAGAGGTGGCAGTAATTAAAGTTGAGCTGTCTCCCTAAATCACAAGCAGTGGGTAGGCAGGCAGCTTGCTTCTGACAGCCCCGTTGGATGCAGCATGCAGTGGACACTGGTTCTAGATGTCAATATTTAGTGCCCGTTTTATTTTGCATGAAGGACATCAGCTGAATATTTGCATTTAAATAGGTCTGCAGTCCCAGAGAGACTTGGTAGGGGGAGAACTGCCAGTTGCTTGTTACCAGCTAGCATGAGTGCTCCTGCTCCCAGAGGCCAAGCATCATGTTCTGAGTACATCTGGCCTGAAAAAACAATGGTTAGACTTGGTGGGAAAATTTTGAGATTTCAAGATTTATTTCCATTCTGATGCAGGCAATAGACTATTTTGGGGTGGGTGTTGGTGTCTTTTTGTCTGGCTTGTTGGAGCTGGTCCACTCTGTATAAATAAGTATTTAGTGAGCTAGAGAGAGACTGACCCTATAACGTGCTGATCAGGTAACTTGCCTGGGATGTGGTATTCAGGTAGAGAAGGAACTTGAACCTAGGTTTTCTGCATCTCAAGTGAGTACCCAAACTGCAGGGCTATTGGCTATTCAGGCTGGGTCATTTTTTCTCCTTCCAGATAAAACAGTTTAAATTGAAAAAGTTTAACTGAAAACATACATATTCAGCCACCTCTAGTTATGAGGTATATTCCCTTACCACTAGGGCATAGATCTCGGGTAAGCAACTGAATCTGGAGTATGAATTTCAGGGTTTGGCCCAATATTACTAAGGCCTCATGGGCCAGGCACTCAACTTTGATTTCTATGAAGCTGTTAATTTTACACTGACTGAGAATCTGGCCCTAATCACTTTGGGAGAATTTGTTTTTAAGGAGGACATTTAAACCTGAGGAAATAGAAATGATAATATTTATACAAAAAAGTAACTTACTCAGCTCATTTTTTTTGATGTAATCGAATATTAAATTACTAATTACTGAATACTAGCAATATGTCTAATCTAATTAGCATTGAACATTAACATTGTCAATGTTCAATATCACATTACTAAATATTATGTTATCAATATTATTGGCTAAAGCGGGTTCATTGATTCTAGAATTGCTGTAATGATCCTGACTTGTGCAAAGCTGATCAAAGTATTTAATTTGGTCACACAAGAAATTGATGCATGTAGAGTTGTGATTAAAATCCACAACAGAAGTTAATTTGAAAGTCTGTTCTAGCCAACGGGGCCAGATGCGGATCTAACATATACTGGTATAAGTCTGTAAGGCCTCAACTGAAATCAGTGGACATGATGATCTTGCTCCTTAGGAAAACCTGTGGTCAGGGCTAAAGGATATCTCCCAGCAATCACCTCAGAGCCCCAGTTCAAAGTCCACTCAAGTCAGTAGGAATCTTTCCACTGACCAATAGGCTTTGGAACAGATCTATCAAGATTTCTCTCTATCACTCCATTAGAAGGGTTGGTTGTAGTGCTGCTCTAGCTGTGTTCATCCCAGGATATTAGCGAGACAAGGTGGGTGAGGTAACAGCTCTTATTGAACCAATCTCTGCTGGGGAAAGAAGTTTTCAAGCTAATGGAACTCTCCTTCACTTCTGGGCTCAAGAAAAGCTCTGTGTATGCTCAAAAGTGTGTTTCTCACCAGCAGAAGTTGGCCTAGGAAGAGAGATTATCTCACCCACCTTGTCTTTCCATTGGAGGGGGGGCTAAAAAAGAGGTCCCTTTTTAATCCAAACCCCAACAAAACAGTCCACAGGGCTGACCACTAAACCCTGCAGATCCCCTTATGCCTCTGCGGTGGTTCTCAGTCTCCAGAAGACTCCTATATCCTCTGTAGCACATTTCCAGTGTACCGTGCTGGTAAGGTTTCATGACTCTGGGTTGGACTTGCAACCCCCATTAAGAAGATTCCCCCACTACAGAGAGTGGACTAGAGAAGAACCCCTGAGTTCCACAGGTTCAGTGAAACAGAAGCTTTCCTCTTCTCCAGCTTTCATCCAGACAACATCACACAATCCATTATCTACAGCCAAGCCCTAAAATACAACCACATTTGCTCCAATCCCTCAGACAGAGACAAAAACCTACAGGATCTCTGTTAAGCCTTCTTAAAACTACAATACCCACGTGGAGCAGTGAAGAAACAGATTGACAGAGCCAGAAGGGTACCCAGAAGTCACCTACTACAGGACAGGCCCAACAAAGAAAATAACAGAACGCCACTAGCCATCACCTACAGCCCCCAGCTAAAACCTCTCCAGTGCATTATCAAGGATCTACAACCAATCCTGAAGGACGATCCCTCACTCTCACGGATCTTGGGGAGACAGGGCAGTCCTCGCTTACAGACAGCCCCCCCAATCTGAAGCAAATGCTCACCAGCAACTACACACCACAAATAGAAAAACTAACCCTGGAACCAATCCCTGTAACAAACCCCATTGTCAACTCTGTTCGCATATCTATTCAAGGGACACCATCATAGGACCTAAATACATCTGCCACACCATCAGGGCTCCTTCATCTGCACATCTACCAATGTGATATATGCCATCATGTGCCAGCAATGCCCCTCTGCCATGTACATTGGCCAAACTGAACAGTCTCTATGCAAAAGAATAAATGGACACAAATCAGACATCAAGAATTGTAACATTCAAAAACCAGTAGGAGAGCACTTCAATCTCCCTGGACTCTCAATAACAGACTTTAAAGTGGCCACTCTTCAACAAAAAACCTTCAAAAATAGACTTCATCGAGAAACTGCAGAACTGGAATTAATTTGCAAACTTGACACCATCAAATTAGGCCTGAATAAGGACTGTGAGTGTCTGGGTCACTACAAAAAATAATTTTCCCTCTGTTGATACTCACCCCTTCTTGTCAACTGCTGGGAATAGACCACATGCACCCTAACTGAATTGGCCTCATTAGTACTGAGCCCCCACTTCTTAAGGCAACTCCCATCTTTTCATGTGCTGTGTATTTATACCTGCTTACTGTATTTTTCACTCCATGCATCTGATGAAGTAGGTTATAGCCCATGAAAGCTTATGCCCAAATAAATGTGTTAGTCTCTAAGGTGCCACAAGGACTCCTCATTGTTTTTACTGATATAGACTAACACCTCTACCCTCTGAAACCTATCTCCTCATTTGGCCTTCCCTTTCCTACACTGACCCATCACTTCCATCTAATTGGATTCCAGAACTTAAAGCACACTCTATAGAGCCTAGAGAAGGAGGATAAAGAGAAGAAAGAGATGCCTTCCATACATAGATCTAGAGGGTGCAAATCAGGTCCAATGGTATTAAACTAGGGATGAATACAGTCCTTTATTCTTAGCATTCTCCACTGTACTTAATTATGGCAAGCAGGTGTGTGAGAACACAGATAGTATGCTAGAATATTAAACAAGACAAGTGCTACAGAAGATGAGAGGAAAAATAACTACTAAATAATCTAATCCATTCTCTGCCAGTGCAGAATTTCCTCCTACAGGAGTAAATAACGTCCTAAGATGGACAAAGCACAACAAAGTGGCGTGACAATGCTATTTTCCAAACAAAGACCATGAACCTGCAAGGAATAATAATACCAATCCCGTCTATAGATCTCATATGCATTACAGTAAAAAGTAAGTTAAAAATAGACAGCGATAGAGCTGATCGGGTTCAAAAATTTCCATTCTGAAAGAAATTTGAATTTTGAAATTTGAACAAAAAGCTGAAATTTTGAAGTTTCCCCACAAAATAAAGTTTCTGAAAACATTTCAGTTTGGGACCATCAAAGTGATTCATTTTGATTGGGTCAAAACATCATTTTGAAGATGTTGTTTCAAGGTTTAAATTAAATTAATCAAAATGACACCACTGATGCTTTCCTATTGAAGAGTTTTGTCAAAACTGACATATTCCCACAAACCCTTTTTGATTTCAACATAACTGAGTTATTCAATGGAAAAGCATGCCATTGAAATGTGTCCAACAAGCTCTACTGGACAGACACCTGGGTTGATTAGTGATGAAGTTCTCAGTGCCTGGATTCTGCACTTGGATTCTGATGGGCAGACCCTTGCCTCCACATGTGGCCTCACTGAAGGCAGTCAGTAGGGCTGCATACAGATGCAAGGATCACAAGAACATCTATCTAAACATAACATTGGTCTACAATTTTTGAGAAGTCATCTGCTTCAGAGATAAAATGTGATATTTATTATGTATTTTGATGTGCTGAATTCAAATATGACAATTAAAATAACTGATTGGCTACTGTTTCTAAGATATTTAAGTTTTTACATTTTATGTCTATGTATATTGTGTAGATAGTAGAGTTTTAATCATAAAGTGTAAACTTAGGTCTTTTCATGTGTTTATGGTTGCTTTACATGATAATATTTCACCTGTCCTGTTTATGTAACACTTTAAAAATCAGCAAAAGGGTTATATAAATAAAATTTATTATGAAACAAAAGGCAAAAAACTGTTATGTACATAGTTTAGTCCTATTCAGTGTCTACTCGGCGCTTCTTGGCTTATCTCTTGTATTCATTAAATGGAGCATCTCTTGTCACTGTCCAGCAATAGTCTGCAAGCACTGATAGGCTCCATTTGCCCTTATAGCCTGCCAGGAGATTCCACTGCTGTAGTCTGGAGCCCAACAGCTCTGCCTTACTCTTGGGTAGTTCCAAATCCCTGACAAGGTCATTCAGTTCACCTTGTGTTATGAGGTGTGGTTCAGAGGAGGAGGATGGGAGAAAATGTGGGTCCTGTGACATTGATGGTTCAGGACCAGAAGTTTCATCCTCTTCCTCTTCCTCGTCTGACTCAAGTGAGAATGATTCTGGCGCATCAGGAACCAGCAGTCCTTCTCTGTGGGGTACTGGGCGTATAGCTGATGGAATGTTTGGATAATGCACACCCCACTTTTTCTTCTTTGACACACCTTTCCCAACTGGAGGCACCATGCAAAAGTAACAATTGCTGGTATGATCTGTTGGCTCTCTCCAAATCATTGGCACTGCAAAAGGCATAGATTTCCTTTTCCTGTTCAACCACTGGCGAAGATTTGTTGCACAAGTGTTGCAGCATATGTGTGGGGCCCACCTCTTGTCCTGATCTCCAATTTTGCAGCCAAAATAAATGTGATAGGCTTTCTTAACCATCGTGGTTGTACTGCACTTTTGTGACGCAAAAGTCACTTCACCACAAGCATAGCAGAAGTTATCTGCACTGTTCACACAAGTACGAGGCATCTCTGCTCACTTTGGCTAAACAGAAATGTGTCCCTTTGCAAAATCAGACACTGACAAATAAGAGAGCACAACACTGTATGATTTCTAGAGCTGATATAGGGCAATTTGTTCAGCAGAGTGATGTAAGTTTCGTTATGACTGCATCATCCATGACTTCTAGGAATAACATGATGCAATTCATATCATGTATGGTGCAATACCAGCTTCAGAGTGCATCATTCATTGTTTTGCCTAAAAAGCAAGTACTGTCCAAACCCAGTCATAGATTTATTCATAGATCCAGTCAAAGATGTATTTTAGTCATTTCTGGTTTAAATTGAGATCCTTTCCCTTTATAACTCACTTATCCTCTGCCTTTCCCAAGTCAAGGGTCGTATATACGACCCAATAGCATATTTTGAAAACTAGAGCCAATCAACAATTTTAAGCATCATTTTCATTCTCAGTGACCCAGAATTAGTAAAGTTGGACTATATTTATTTCAGAAGCATTTTGGCTGTAGAGCAGTGTAATCAGTAAGCACTGGGGCCTGTAATAGGACATCCTCTGCCCCCCATCCTTCGATGCCCCAGAAACTTCTCAGGCTACCCAGTAAATGATAACTTTGTATAACTTATTTATATCCCCACCTGCAACACCAATACTGTCTCATACAGCAAAATATTTACAATGTTTGTCTACCTATAGCCCTTTCCCACACCACCAGAGATGAACAGAGGTCTCCCTTTCATTCACTCCCTAAACACACTAGGCTCTGCTAGCCCAGGTCCTCTCTCCTGTTTCCTTCCTTGTGCATTTCTTATACCCCTCAGCTGATGGGCTAATTAGTTCATCAATCTCCCAGCCTGATCAGCTAATTAGCTTGCCTATTTCCAACCAGCCTTCTTAAGGGGAGCTGATTGATGCCTAAGAGTAAGTCTACACTGCACTAAAAAATCTGTGCTAAGCAAATGCTGACGTGTTTGTCTGATGGACCCATTCTGCCACATTACTGGGGTTGAATTTACTTCTATTGTACCTTCCCTTTATATTTAGAAATTAGGGAGTTATCTCTCTCTAATGTTTCCATTGTCGCGGAATCTAGGAACCCATGCAAAAACTATAAGATTTTTTTCTCAATGGGATGTAGATATGTAGGCATTGTCCTATGTTCTTTTAAGTTGAGATCACCTACTTTCTGATTAATTAGCTGGTTCCATGTTATTGTTTCCCTTGATGTCTTTCAGTCTGACACAAACATTTTAGCAAAACTGGTCATTTTTTAATCCTTCTGCTTAAATTAACACGGCTAACTTTGGCCCCTGTGCCAAAGGATGGTGAGTTACTTAACCTTCTGCTTCATGATGTGATGCTAACACAGCATGCTCACATAGGTGGCGAGTTATATGGGCCCATGGTGCCCGTGCTCCACCAATATTTAGGAATGTGGGCCTGGCTCCACCAACGTTTGGTCTTACCGTGCTTTGGGGGGCCTCATACTTCAGGGGAATGGAGGTCCAAGAGAGACTGAGGGGTTAGTGGGGGGCCTGGCGCCAGCAGCAGCAAGTGACCTGGCCCCAGCCTGTCCTGCTCCACTCTGCCCCACTGGCTCCTGGAGTCGCTCGGGGGATGGGGTGGAAGCCGGAAAGAGGCAGGGCGGGGGCTTGGAGGAAGGGGTGGAATGGGGAGAGGGAGAGGGCGTAACAGGGGCGGGCTGGGGCCAGGTTGTTTACTGTTGCCTGCGCCAGGCCCTCCGCTAACCCCCCAGGCTGCCCAGTATCCCGTGCCCTCCTGAAGTGCGGGGCCCCTCAAAGCAAGGGGCATAGGGTGGTTGCCCCAGTTCATCCTCTGGATGGAGTGGCTCTGCCTGGACCCCATGTCTCCCTGAAGTACGGGGCCCCCCAAAGCGCGAAGCATGAGGTGGTTGCACCTGTCCGTCCTATGGATGGGATGGCTCTGCTTGGGCCCATTCTGGGCACCATCAAAAATCATACAGACATGGCACCCGTGCATGTTCATCCTCCAGGCTCCAAACGCCTTTGTCCTTTCTTGTCTTTTGTAACCTCATAGGCTATTGTGTTAATATGCAGACTATTACTACTCAGCTGATGAGACAGACTGCTGAGGATCAATATGACTCTGTATATGTCATCCCTCTATACCCCAGAGTAAGTTGTCAGCTTCCCTGGCAGTGCTTATATCCTGCTGTGCAATCACAGGAAATAGTTGATTCCTTATATGGTGGCATGTCGTGCTCCATGCTTGGTGTAGCATTTTGCAGAACTAGTGGGAAAGATCCAAATGCTGCATTTGTTTGGCTTATGCTGTTTGAGTAATAGTCAGTACAGCCAGAACAGCAGAGTACAGCTTTCTTGCAGGGTCATTGCAGCTCTTCAGCTAACCATTGATGGTGTTAGGCAGATTTGGGAAAGATTGCCAAATACTATCAAATAAAGGGCACTTTTTTTTTTTGGTGGGGGGGGAAGGAAAGAAAGAAAAGAAAAAAGAAAGAGAGGGAAAAAATCAAATTTAAAAAAACAGAAAAAGGTAAAACTTCTGCTGAGATAGCATAAATAAAATGTTGCTTAACAGACACTATTTTTTTTACTATTAACTTTTCCCACGCTTTTTTCTTGACACAGTAGCTGTAGCTTTAGGAAAAACAGCATTGGGATTCATGGAATTGGAATTCAGTAGCATCAACTGGCACTAAAACTCTTAATTATAGCTCAAGACTTTAAGAGACAAAAGCCTGTTTCAGTGGAAGAACCAATGTGCTTGACATTTTAACACTGATAGCATACAAAAAAAAGTAGGCTTCTTCTTCTGCTCTTTATTTATTTATTTGAAACATGCCTTTGTCCTAATTACAAATTCCTTGATTTTCTAGAAGCTGAAGCTTTTTCTGCATATGTTAAAAAAAGCTAAGTGACTTGTGGTTCTTAACTTGGATTATCATAATGATTTAAGTTGTTCTTTTTTAAAGTCTGACAGCAATTATTAGCAGGAATTCACGATATATATTAATACCTTTACCTCTTTCCCTAGTGGCTAAGTACTTGTGCACTATGATAATCTAAAATATTGTAACATTAATTACATGAATATCTTGGTTGACTCAATGTGAAATCTGCACATAGACTCCACATGTTTATAAAGAGAGCCTGTCTAGAAGAAACAATTTCATAGAATAAAAGGCATTAAACGTAAATGTACCTATGTAAAAACATTTTTCACTCCTATCCTCATTTCTGATTATTGCATTGTGCAGAGATTGTATAAAAATAACTTCACAAGACCTCCAGGGGCATTAATGCCAGAGTCTAATCAGACAGATTCAGGGATCCAGTTTAGGTTGTTTTTCAGTCAGCTGACAGGTGGCAAACAAGTTGACGTGAGGTTGGGTCATGGCCATGGAAAAGTGACCGTGGATGGGGACAATAATCCATGTTCCAGATCTAAGTGTATGTTCTCCACAAAACCTGAGGGCTGCAGGAGTGTCAAGCACATTGGTGGATTAACCTTCTTTTCTCTGTTCATAGATCTGCACTGCCCTACCTGCATTTGCCACGTTTCCAGCCAGAAGAGAGGTTCTGACTCACCGAAGGAAAAAAAAAAAACCAAACAAAGCAACAAAACAAAACAAAAATTAACAGAAGAACAGAGACAAGAAGCAGCTGTCTCCTTATATGTCATTCTTTGTCTTTCTTAGTTTACATCCTCTTCTCATTAACAATTGAGAGTGCTGAGCCCTCAGGTCATGCAGTAGGATCAAAAGGGAATCTCCACTGAAAATATTTTTGCAACAGGTAGTGAATTTTAAGTGAATTCTTAACATATGACCACACACACTGGCTTCAAAGGCCTTCTTTGTTTTCCTTTTGGATTGTATTAAAACTGGAGAATCCTGCCTACTCATATCTCACATCACCTGAGCTTGTACCATGAGGAATGCTCTAGAATTGGAAATGGCCCAGCTGCCAGGTGTATACTGGAAAGAGAGACAGCTGTACTCCAAGATTGTTTATGGTAGGGAGACTGAAAGATTAGTTGGAATCACAGTGGGAGATAAGATGTAGATCTCCCTTATCCTCCAAATTGTCAGTCTGGGCCAGATTTTCAAATGTATTTAAAGCCACAGAGTTAAAGGCCTCAAGTGACAACAGCTCATCTAGTCTGACTCCTGTATGTCACAGGCTACCAACAGGACCCAGCACACTGAACCCAACAACTGAAATTAGACCAAAGAATTGCAGCTCACAGAAAGCTAGACTATTACATGCCAAGGCTGAGAATAGGAAGGACCAAGGTGCAGCCATGCCCGAGGCTCCTGGAATGACAGGGAAATGATTAAGTGAAATATATCAAGATAATTCTGGCAAGTGACCTCCATTCACATGAAACAGAGCAGCGCTTCTCAAAGCCGGTCTGCTTCTTGTTCAGGGAAAGCCCCTGGCAGTCCATACCAGTTTGTTTACCCGCTGAGTCCGCAGGTTCAGCCGATCGCAGCTCCCAATGGCCGTGGTTCGCCGCTCCAGGCCAATGGGGGCTGCAGAAAGGGCAGCCAGCATATCCCTCAGCCTGCACCACTTCCCATAGCAGTGGGAGCCACGATCAGCCGAACCTGCAGACGCGGCAGGTAAACAAACCAGCCCGGACTGCCAGGGGCTTTCCCTGAACAAGTGGCAGCCTGATTTTGAGAAGCACTGCTCTAGAGGAAGCTGCAAAACACTCACTGCCAATCTAACCTTAGGTAAAATTCCTTCCGGATCCCATGGTGACCAGTTAGACCCTGAGTATATGAGCAAGAGCCAGCTAACCAATCACCTGACAGAGAGAATGCTTGGTGCCATCTCAGAGCCCTGGCCCTCCTCTTCCAATGTCCCATCTGCAGCAGTGGCCATCCCTGATGCTTCCAAGTAAGCACATAAACAAACAGAAAAACAAACCTGTTGTGGGGTGGGAAATCCTATTTTGTCCCCTGCTAGTGGCCTGCTGAAATCCCAAGCCTGAGACATGAACCAGAAGAGAGCCCCAGGGCTGTTGACCCCAGCCCCATACCATCACGAGCAACCCCAGCATATTACTGCTCTCATAAATTTGTACAGCTTTCTCTTAAAACTAATTAAGTTGCTCCTCGGCCCCATGGGAGGCTATTCCAGAGCGTTATGCCTTTGATGGTTAGAAACCTTCTTCTAGTTTCCCAGCTGAATTTGTTCATGGTCAGTGTATATCCATTTGCACATCTGTTCTTGTACCAACACTGTCCTTTAGCTTAAATAGTGCTTCACACTCCCTGGTACTTACTTTTGGAAATCCCATTAAACGTCTATCTGCATCTTTGAATGTTTAAATACCTTTGAAAATCTGACCCTGTGTCTCAAGAGCTGCTTCTGATCCTCTTGATTTTTGACTGCCTGTCTGCCTGCCTATAACAGGGGTTGATAAGATACGTTGTGATGGCATTAGGCCAGATTATGCACGGAGATGGCTGCATTTACAATGAGGTTTTTCTCAAACCTTCCCCTTTGTTCTAGCTCCAGTATTGCACCCACAGTGGTACTACTCATGAGAAGATGAATGTAAACCAGGAGCAGGCATTTTAACCACCGTGCCATCTCATCAAATACAACTAGAATTTCTAAAGCAATTCTTTGACATTCCTGCTGCCACCCTTTCTATATATGCACTTGGTGAATGGGCTGTTATCTCTCTCTAGGGGGGGTTGTCATTTTATATTCCTACAGCATTGTATGTCCCCAAAGGAAGATGAGTTCATAAGGGAAATTAGTATTCCAAAAACTCTAGGCCCTTTTAAACTATTGGGAATCAGAGTATCAAAATATTTAAGGTAATTTCTGTGTATAAATGTTTATCTGCACACCCTAATTTAACAATTGGTTTAGCCTATGTTAAAATAACAACCCCCTCCCCCCCCAATATGAGGCCAGATGAGCAGCTGGTGTAAATCACTGTTCTGACATTACCCTGATTTGTACCAGCTGAAGGTCTGAGCTGTAGACATTACCTTAAATGAACTTAGTCATTCTCATTTCCAATACTTTTTAGCAGGACCTGAATTTTAAAAGTCCCATTTTGTCTCAAGTGACTTTTAAAATGATGGCCTCCAGTTTGCTTGTTAATTATTCTTTTTTTAATTACCTTTAAGGCACTTTTAGGGCAGATTGTGAATCCCTTACTCAAAGAAATAAGCAGCTACTCACATGAGTCATGCCATTATAGTTAATGGTACTACCTGTCCAAGTAATTGAGAAAGGTGTTTGCAATCTAACCCGTAGTGATTTATTCCTTTTTGTAATGAGAGGCAGTGATTCAAAAATGCATTTTGCATTACACTGTGTTTTCTCTTCCTTTAAGATTTTCTCTGAGAACAAACTTAGGCCTTGTCTACACTGGCAAGTTTCTGTGCAGTGAAGCAGCTTTCTGTGAGGTAATTCCTGAGGTGTACACGCTTAGTGTGCAGAAACTGTGCAGTTGCAGCACTGTAGAAATACCACGCTGACGAGAAGCACACAACTTTCTGCACCAGGGCTATAGCGCTGCGGTGCCAGTGTAAACATCCTGGTCAATTACAGTGCTGTGATTGGCCTCTGGGAGGTGTCCCGCAATGCCTAGTCTCACCTCTCTGGTCATCAGCTTGAACTCTACTGCCCTGCCCTTAGATGACCAATCATGAACCGCATTCCTTAAATTCCTCGGGAATTTTGTAAGTCCCCTTCCTGTTTTCTCGGTGATGCATGCAGTGGTCTCAGCACATCTTTCCAGGTGACCATGCCTGTTCCAGGCACCAGGCAATCCCTGCTTGGAGCAATGCCGAGCAGCTGGACCTCATCAACATTTGGGGAGAGGAGGCTGTGCAGTCCCAGCTGCGCTCCAGCCATAGGAATTATGATACCTACAGACAGATTTCGTGATAGGCTATGACGAGGACACACTGCAGTGCAGGGTCAAAGTGAATGAACTGCGGGATGCCTACCACAAGGCACGGGAGGCAAACCGCCGCTCCAATGCTGTGCCCACAAGCTACTGGTTCTACAAAGAGCTGGATGTGAAAATCAGGGGGCCAGTCAAGAGTGGACCAAGCCAGGAGGAGGAAATCTTGGACAATGATGTGGAGAGGGAGTGAGACCCAGAGGCAGAGGATGACTTGGAGGTCAGACGTGCATGCAGCCAGGAGCTCTTTTCTACCTCGGAGGAGCCAACCAGTCACAGCCAGGGCTGGCTCCAGGCACCAGCTTAGCAAGCAGGTGCTTGGGGTGGCCACTCCAGAGAGGGGTGGAAGGTCCAGCTATTTGGTGGCAATTCAGTGGAGGGTCCCTCACTCCCAGTCAGAGCGAAGGACCTCCTGCTGAATTGCCGCAGATTGTAATCGCCATCACGGCTTTTTTTTTTTTTTTTTTGGCTGCTTGGGGCAGCAAAACCCTTGGAGACGGCCCTGGTCACAGCTGTCAGTTTGGTGAAGCACAAACAAGAGAGGCAGTCCCTGGTAAGTGGCTTTAATTTTGGGAATCGCTGAAGCGACTTGTTGTGGGCAGGAGGGTTGCAGAAAGCAGGCTTGTGTCTATATGATGCATGTACCACCACATGCCTAGTCTGAGCGACAGAACAGGGTGTTAATTGACTCTCTCACTTCATGGGAATCTGCCTCAGAGATCTCCACAAAACTCTCAGGGGGATACCAGGCAATCTGCTGCCATGGGTTCTTTGGAGGAGCTGCTTTGTTTCTTTCCCCATTAAGGTTAACTTTCCTGCACCATTCTTCCATCACTGGGGGGTGGGGAGACCATTGCTGCACACCGGCAGGGTTTATAAGGGTCAGGGCAGAGGCTGCAGTCTTGGAGAAGACCTTCCCTTAATTCCCCGCTCACTCTCAGCAGCGAGATATCTTCCATAATGAACACAGCCTGAGGAAAGTGTGGGGACAGGAATGGTTATAAAGCCCCTCCCACAGTGCAGGCTCTCCCCAAGAGCCTTGTGCCCAGTGTACAGTATGGTCCTGGAACACACATTTCTCCTGCCATTTTGGGGGTCTTGTGGCTCATGTGTGCTTGCCTGGGGTCAGCCAGTTAGTGACAGGTACGTGAATAGTGGCTGTGTTTTAAATCACTGAATCAGTGGTCTCTGTGTTGCTAACAGTACTGCTTCTGTACAATGTGCATTTTGGTTTCACAGATATGACCTTGAGAGCCCAGTCTCCCTCTTTGTTATCGCCAGCTGAACAGCTGGACAGAATTAGAAGGTGATCACGAAGAACTAAAGATGACTTTCTGTGTGATGTCATGATACACTCCACGTCCGAAAAACAAGAATTGAAGGAGTGGCAGGATAGCAAGAGGAGGGACCGAAAGGAGAACGCAGCATGCCAGAATGAAGCCACAAAGTGGCTCTTAAATGTTATGGAGTGCCAAGCGGACATGCTCCAGGTGCTACTAGGACTGCAGACCGAGCAGCTCTGCACCCACTTTCGCCAGCAGCTGCTGTCACAAAACTCTTTCCCATGCGGCCCCCAAACACTGTCAACACACTCTTATCAGCCTCCTGTCTCCAATCTGTACCCTGCATTCCACTACTGCCCCGTCACAGTCCAGCCCTGCAGACTCCCAGTACCAACTGCACTCAACACCCGTCCCTCTGAAGTTTAGCCCTGCTGAAGTACAGTACCCTCTGCTCTGTACTCCAAAAGAGAAGGTTGGATATGATACCTAGACATACACAACTCTTTAACCGTCCCAAGACCCCACCTCCTCCTGGGGCCCTCCTTCACCCCCATCCCACACAGTGCTGATGTGGTTTTTTGTTTGTCTCTCTCCTCAGGTTGTTGTTTTTTAGTAAAATAAATGTTTTGGTTTGAAAGCAATCTTTATTCCATTAATTGAAAGCAAACAGACCTCTGCAAAGAAATAGGCAATTTTCTTAAACCTCCACAATGCATCGTCTGCACCAATCAGAATCACCTCCTAGCATTACAAGCACTGCACTCCCAAGCATAGAAACAATTATTAGTGACTTTCAGCTTCAAATTGCTGCCTCAAGGCATCCCTGATCCTTATGGCTCAGCGTTGCACCCCTTTAATTGCTCTGGTCTCTGGCTGTTCAAATTCAGCCTCCAGGCTCTGAGACTCACTGGTCCAGCCCTGAGTGAAGCTTTCACCCTTCCCTTCACAAATGTAATGGAGTGTGCAGCACACGACTATAAGCATAGGAATATTGTCATTGGCCAGGTCCAGCCTCCCATATAAGCAACGCTAGCGGGCCTTTAAATGGCCAAAAACACACTCAACAGTCATTCTGCACTTTCTCAGCCTATTGTTGAACTGCTCCCTGCTGCTATCAAGGTTCCCATGTATGGCTTCATAAGCCACAGCATTAAGGGGTACGCAGGGTCTCCCAGGATCACAATGGGCATTTTGACTTCCCCATGGTGATCTTCTGGTCCAGAAAATCCCTGCTTGCAGCTTCCTGAACAGGCCAGTGTTCTGTTTCTGGAACAGCCTGTGTTAATGTCCGTGAAATGCCCACTGTGATTCACAAGTGCCTGGAGAACCATAGATAAATACCCCTTCAGATTAATGTACTGGTGGCTAGGTGGTCTGGTGCCAGAATTGGAATATGCATGCCATCTATTGCCCCTCCACAGTTAGGAAAGCCCATTTGTGCAAAGCCATCCACAATGTCATTCATGTTGCCCAGAGTCATGGTCTTTTGGAGCAGGCTGCAATTAATGGCCCTGCACACTTCTGTCAACACAAGTCAACTTTCCCACTCCAAACTGGTTAGCGACCAATCAGTAGTAGTCTCGAGTAGCCGGCTTCCACAGTGCAATCGCCATGCACTTCTCCAACAACAGGGCAGCTCTCATTCTCAATGTGCCGCAGGGCTGAGACGAGCTCATCACACAGTCCCATGAATATGGCTTTCCTCTTCCAAAAGTTCTGCAGCCACTGCTCATCATCTTAGATGTGCATCATGTTGTGATCCCACCACGCAGTGCTTGTTTCTCGAGCCTCAAAGCTGCATTCCCTGTGGTCAGCACCTCCGTGAATTCCACAAGCAACCTCATGTCATAGCTGCTACGCATGGTGAGATCAATGTCAAACTCCTATTGCCTTTGCAGTTTAAGGAATAACTCCACTGCCACTCATGACAGTGAGCAGCATATTGGTCAAAGCTTGGGATCCATTCCTGCAGACCAAGGAGTCAGAACGCTCAATACACAAACCATTGAAAGATGGCACCAAATGCGGATGGGAGCACAGGGATTGCTGGGATGCGAAGCAATGCATCACGGGACATTGGGACAGGACTCAGGATGTCCTGGGATCCCCTCTACCTTCTGACAACTCTTAAAGGTGGAAGAGGAAGAGATGCTCTGTGGGATAGCTTCCCAGAGTGCAACGCTCCAAATACCAACGCAAATGCCGCAAGTGTGAACATGCTATTGTGCAGGCAGCTGACAGTATGAACATACAACAGTGGTTTCCCTTCGGTGCTCTCTGAGTGGTGATGTAACTGCCAGTATTGTAACTCTGCCAGTGTAGACATACCCTTAGATACTGAAGGTGAGTGATTGACTTCCCATGCAAACTGGAGAGGAGCTGCAAGAATGAGTAAGAATAAAAAAAGAAAAATGGTGCAAATACTTGAGAGAGAAGAAAAAGGTTGACAATGTGGGACTAGATTAAAGTGACAGCTAGTACAGGCATTTCGCATATTAGTTTAATGAGAATGGAAACACTGTGCTAAACATTGATAGTGGCACATGGAAGTAATGAATCAATCTGTTGCATCTCTATCCAATTAAGAATGATTATAATATAGTCTTGTCTTTTTCTCTGATGATTAGGATTAATGGATGCTCCTCAGGAAGAAGGCTAATAACTAAGGCTAATAACAGGATACTGTATGTCTTTATCTGGGGCTGCAGTTCTCAAACATTTGCCTTCAATCTCACCCTAAGTCCAGCCTCTCTCTCCAGTGAGTAATGCCAAGAACCTTTGGTATCGGTTTTCATGGTACTGCAGAAAGGGAGCTGATTACCTTGGCACTGCAAACAATTTCTGGCTAATCTGTGCTATTAGGATTGGAGAAGTTCCTTTTTCTCTCTCCCTTCCCCCTTCCTCTCCCCTCTGTTTGACTGTTAGGTGCTTCATTTGTTTTCTCCCTCCATTTTTCTTGATGGCCTGTTCTCATACTGCAGGATGTGAGTAAGTGCAAACGTGTAGCTTACATCCTAAAGTTAGAGAATAGTGCACCTGGGAATAGGAAGAGAAACTCTACCTTCTTTCCTCTTGGCTGCTTGGCGCTTGATGCCTTCATTGTCTCCCCCCTGCTGGGCTCTGAGAGGAAGAAAGCAAACTCCCCTCTCTTATTCCCTTTTCCAGACCCTTGGGACGGGGTGGGAGCAATGGTCTCTTGAAAGACTCTGCCATTTCTTTCTTTTATCTGTCTGCCTGGGGAGGTGTGGTGAGACTGTTTCTTCTCTCTCATGCTCTGCCCACAGCTTGACTGATGGAGGGGTTACTGGGCAGTTGCTAAGAGAAAGTAAGGAAGGAGTAGAGAATGGAGTTCTCAGTACTCTTGACTACCTTCCCTAATGGGGTTTGTGTGGAGTTTCTCGCTGTTTCTTCTTCCAGGGAAAGAGACATTCTTAAGTGTTTCTCAGGTGTTGGTGCCCCACTCCCTGGGATAGGGCTTGCATAATTGTATCAGGGCTTCAGGCTTGTCTGCGTTGTGACCAGTTATGCACCTAGAAGGGAAGTGCTGACTGTTTGAAAATCAGAACAGTGCCAGGAATATTCTAAGCATTATTTGTTCTAAGCATTCAATGGATGCCTGTATTTCTACCTTTCACCATCGTGTGTAGTAAAATGCATTATTCCTTTAATATTCATCTCACTTTGAATTCTAAGTGAATGTTCAGCCCAATTAGTGCTGTAGCTTAAAACAATAAAACCTTCTAGAATCTCTAGTGGGGGAAAAATGCTTTTATCTATTTGGTAAATAATTTATTAATTTCACTGATGTATCCTCCCTGACAGCAACAGAGCCAGATAAGTGATGGTTCAAAATCAATTTGTCATGGTCCAGTGTGTGTTCAGTGACCTACTTGGTCTGTTATATAGGTCAAACCTGAATAGGACGCTCCGATAACAGAAGTGCTTATTTAAAAACACATGATGGAGTTTGGTTCAGTCTGTTTTATGGCAGCATGCACTGCATTTCCATGCAGGAGACCCAGGTACAGGACAGGACTAGGGACAGTCTTGGTGGAGGTCACACTCTCATCCCTCGGGGAAGGCAAAATCTGCATTGCTTAATGAGTTCCCCCGCATGACTGATCATGCAGCAGCATTATCTAGACGGAGACTCTGTGCTCTATTTTCTCCAACCTTGTTATTATCATACTGCCCTCTGCCAGTGATGGCAGCCTTTGCTCCCCATTTGCCTGCCTCTCCCACAACTGCTTCAATGGAATTTCTTCCACAAAGTCTTCTACAGGTGGAGCTCTTTCCCTGAGCTTATCCAGAAAACCGCTATCTCTTTCCTTTTACATCCCTGCTGAGATGCCAACAAGAAACTTGATAATTAAGGCTTTTACTTATTATTCTATCCATCTACCTGAAAGGAAAACAAAAGGTTTGCTCTACCATGCCATGCACTAGTCTGGCTTAGTAGCCAATGAAAGGAATCAATGTTGTCCCTGTCCTTCCACCCACGGTCTGGCTACTCAGCCCCATTGCAGCATGTCCGATATGAGGCACTGATCCTATTAAGAGCTCTGCATAGATGAACCCTTGCAATTGCCCACTGAAGTCAATGGGGCTCTGTGCAGAAGCAGGGATCCATTCACATAAGGCACTGGGACGCTGAGCATTGCCATGCCTAAGTGTTAGGAACCTAGCAAATCACTGGGATTCACAAACCCGAGTTAGGCTTCTAGGCTCCCTATACAATGAATGGGGAGAGAGAAGTGTGTCTCTACTGCATGCTCCTTTCAGTGGTGCATAGAGTTCACATACTGCACGCCCCACTCCTGCACGGCTATAAATAGCAGTGTAGATGGTGATGCAACTACTTAGGCAAGTAGAGTTAAGACATGCCTGAACCCTGTGGGCATGTAACCCTGTATAAACGAAAGACCTCTCTGCTGGCCCAAGTAGTGCCTCTCCTGTCTATACTGCTGTTCTTAGCAGAGTGTCCTGTTGCCTCCCTTCACCAGAGCCTTTCATCGATGCATGTAGCTACACACCATAGCATGCATGCAGCTTGCTTTTCACTGTAGCATGTAGCTACACGTACCCTACATGCCGCCGCCAGTGGTGTGCAGCATAGATGTACCTAGAATGAGAAAACAGAAGCCAGCATGCTAGCCAGCTCCTTGCCTAAGCTAGCCAATGGGAGATGCCAAGCCAAGGGGTAGGTCCTAAGCCTTGCTTCTCTCAGACAGGCGCCTAAGTCTGGGCTTTAAGGAGAGGCCTCGCTTTACTTCTTAGCTGAAAACCCTCCCTTGGAGTTAGGTGCCTATGCAGTTTTAGAAAGAAGCTGGGGGAAGGAAGAAGGTCCTCCTTCACAACTTTTAGCCCAGTACTCACCTGGGATGTGGGAGACCATCCATTCAAATTCCCCTTCTGCTTGAAGGAGAGAAAGGATTTGAACTAGGCTCTGCTACTTTTCAGTTGGGTGCGCTAACCACTGGGCTATGGAACAGTCTCATGTAGGGGTCCCTCAGTCTCACCTGTAGAAGCTGTTCCAATGTGGCTAAATAATGAAAGAATCACTGGGCCACTGAGAGAGACAGAACATGACTCTGTAGCCTAGTGGTGAGAGCATTCATGTAGGAGACCCAGGATCCAATCTCCCTGCTTCAATGAGGTTTTAAATTATTTACTCACAGTGGAATATCTCCAATAGGAAGACTAAGGGAACCCTCATGTGAGAATATCCCATAGACCAGTGGTTAGAGCATGGCCCTGAGGTGGTAGAGCCCTGTTCAAATTCTTTCTCTGCCTCAGGCAGAGAATGGACTTGAACTGGGATGGGGGTGTTCCACATCCCATGTGAGTACACTACTGTGACACTCTTTACCTCAAAGTAGCAGCCTGGAACCCCCATATTCACCACTGTCATATGATTATATGTTTTGTACAATGCATGCTGGTGAGGTATCATTTTAAAAGTCTTGATCTCTTGAACCTTAATATCCCATTGAATTGTATGTACTGTCATTAGTGACAAAGAGTCCTGTGACACCTTATAGCCTAACAGAAGTATTGGAGCATGAGCTTTCGTGGGTGAATACCCACTTCACCAGACACTGTTGCGCATCCACTATCCTTTTGTTTGAGTGGCGAACTCATTAATGAGCTTGCACTGTCCATGGGAATCTTGAGCAGTGCAAGACAGTATATTTCTGGGGTGATTTGCCAGTGCCTGTCTGCGTATGATTAATGAGTAGCTCAGGGAGCATTCATGCAATTTAGCTGGGGTGTAGGGCTCCACATGCTGATGGCTGAGTGATCACAGCCCCTGGAGGGATTGGCTGCTTGTCACTGGCATATCATTGTGTGAGACAGCCAAGGCTGGAGAGTTAAGGAGGCACCGTGGTCCCAAAGTTCCAGGTTGTACCCAGGATCTCATCACACTTACCCACTGGCTAAATGTTATGAGGGAGCTCCTCTTCCCCTTTCATCCCCTCTGGCCACTTTGTCAAGCTCATCTATAGGCACCCAGTCCGGTAGGTATGTGAGATCTGAGCAGGCTTACCAGCTCAGGCCCCTCTGGTGAGTTAGGCAGAGCAACCCCTACCTTTTCCTGGTGCATGTATGGCTCTGGGGCTTAGATCTCTGGACACCTGGCAAGGGGCTGCAATATGCATATGAACAGGCAGAAACATTGGTGCTTAGTGAACTTTTACTGCAAAAATGTAGATGCTGAGTGAGTTTAGATGCTTACAGAGTTCAGTGACAGTTTTGTGAATCGCCATGGGGCCTGATTCTGAATTTAGGTATCTGAAGTGTTAGTTAGATGCCTAAATCCTTTTGTGAGTCTAGCCCTTAGTTTGTAAGCTCCTTGGAATTGGAATCTCTTCCTTTATCTGTCCTGAGAGGCATCTAGGATATTTTTGGGCTATTTAATGATAATTAATGGAAACTATTTTAATGACCATGCATGTTGCTTTCAAGGATTGGGGATCCTGGGAATGTAAAGTGAGGGGGAAAGGCTTGTTAGGATGTACAGCAGGGAAATCCTAGTCATGCTTGCCCATGTTAACCTGACTTTCCTCTGTTTTTTCAGGGCATGTAAGAGCATAGTACATGCCTCTGGTCATTAAAGTGTTGGGAGCAGGAAGGAAATACTCACTCCAGCGCCTGGGATTCTCCTGGGAAACATAGTACATATTTTTGAAAAATTGGCAATGCTTCTATTTACTACAATTAAAAATAAACTGAGCTGGACTTTTCCCTTTTTTTAATATTTTATCTTGGCTCAAGTTCCCCATGTGGAAACCCTGTTTGAATCTGAGCCAGAGCAATGATACCTTCCTTCTCTAAACAGAACCACTGACTGACCCCATGGATTGGAAATCCATAAAACAAATAATAAAATCTCATTTTGGGTGTTGTGCAGCCACAGCCAGAATATATCTATTTGCATGTACCTGTGATGGAGGTCTCATCAGCAGACTGCACATCCTAAGGTTTCTCAATGACTGGTTAGAATATATATCCATCAAATGCAGGGACTAGCTAGACTATCTGGAAGGCTTTCAAACAGCAGTGATTTGCCATGTCTGCTGTTTTATAAGCACCAGGGGTGCCACTGAATATGCAGCACTGCCCTTTAGTACAACTGAAGAATTGTTTTGAACATAGTTATTTAGAAAACAGAGAAGCAAGGGGGTGTGAGAACTAAGTGGCACCATAGCTACAAAGCCAGGAATTAAACATTAGTGTTTTACTGATTACTCTAATTTCTAAATAAACAGATGTCCAGTTACCTTTATGCATGTTTAAAGCACTGATAAATGTGCTGTTATGAGAACACACACAGCCCTGGTAGATTCCTCCAGTTTTCCTAGGTATCTGTACACAATACAGGCATGGGCGACACGTAATGGAGGAGAGGGGAGGCTAGGCCTCCCCAAACCTCGTAATGCCTGGTGGGGGCGGTGGTCGATTTGGGGGCCCCTGAAAAATCTCCCCCCGCTATGGTCTGCAGCCACAGTGAGGATACAGATCTTTTCTGATCTTGCGGTTGCAGTGGTGGGAAAGGAGTGAGTAGGGGGTAGGGCCTCAGGGGGAAGAAGCAGAAGAACAAGGGTGGGGATGCAGCGTAAGGAACAGAATGGGTTGGGGCCAAGAGCAAGGCTGTGGGTGGAATGTGGGACGGGCCTCAGGCTCAGACCTCCACACAGGGCAGAGAGCTCCGCCATGGCACAGTCCCAGGTGAGGCTGAGAGCTCGACCCTGGCTGGGGCTGAGGCCATGAGGGCAGAGACCTCAGCCAGAAGAGGCGGAGCAGGTGGCTAGCCTCCCCAAGGGGAAGCTTCACCCACCGCCCATGATACAGTGGTCACTTCAGGATTTTGCAGTATTCCTCTGTTTCTAATAGCTTATTGCATAGGTTTGGCAAGTCGGCTGTGTCCAAATTTTCCGAAGTGGCTAGTAATTTGAGGTAAGTTAGTTACCCCGGTCTAAACCAGAAGTAACTTTCATGAAGCTAATGCAGTTACTTCACAGTGGGTATGTCTACACAGCATCTAGACACACCCATGGCTGGCCTGTGCCAACCAGCTTGGGCTCATGGAGCTATTTCATTGCTGTGTGCAGGGGCGGCTCCAGGCATCAGCACGCCAAGAGTGTGCTTGAGGCGACAAGCCATGGGGGGCGCTCTGCTGGTTGCCGCGAGGGAGGGAGGCAGGCAGGCTGCCTTCGGCGGTATGCCTGCAGAGGGTCCGCTGGTCCTGCGGAGGTCTGCTGAAGCTGTGGGACCAGCAGACCCTCTGCAGGCAAGCAGCCGAAGGCAGCCTGCCTGCCATGCTTGGGGTGGCAAAATGCCTAGAGCCGCCCCTGGCTGTGTGCAGACTTCTGAGCTCAGGTGAGAGCCTGGATCTAGGACCCTGCAGGAGGGGAGCGTCCCAGAGCTCAGATTCCAGCTCGAGCCCAGAAATCTACACTGCAATGAAACCGACCTGCAGCCTGAGCTCCATGAGCCCAAGTTGACTGGCACAGGCCAGTCATCAATGTTGAGTAGCTGTGTAGACATACCCAGTGAGATCAGAATCTGGCTCATTGCCATGAGAAACCACTAGCCGTATGTGACAGAGGCAGGAGATAGATATTTTAATAGGATGTTTTTTAAAGTTTTCCAGAAGGTGTCAGCAGTTCCTTCAGCCAAGGCGACAGGGCAATAGATGGCTTTTCTTGCAGAGCATTCAAAAAGTTTGTTTTAAAGCCTGCAGACTGTCAGCTGGTTTCAACAGAGGAAGTGTTCTCAAAGTGTATTTATGCTACTGTCTCTGTATCATTCCAAAGGATTCTGCCACTTTCAAGCATATGAGGCTGGATTTTCCATGGTGTTGTGCCTCTGCAGCTCTCCATGGCAATGCTCTGCATTTCTGAAAACCACACATTAGGTCAGAAGCTGAGCAGCCAACAAATGAGGCACCCATTATTTCAGGCCATTTTTTAAAATTTTCTCTGCTCACCTATCTGTAAACAGTAATAATTCTGATTGTGTAGCATTTGATGCCTACGTTGGAAAATGAGTAACACAAGGTGTAATGCAATGGAGAATAGGATCTTTAAAAGCCAAAGGAGCAGATCAAACAAAAATCCTGTTTCCATGCCTAATGAGGCAGGGAAGAAAAAAAGTACCATGACTATATCTGAATTTTTGTCATAATTGTTACAGAAGTCATCGATTTTGTGACTTTCATATATGGATAGCTGAATAAAACACTAACAGTTGAACCCCTTTCACTGGGAACTTGAGAACTGCAGATTTAAACTCTAGGCTTCATGGTAGGCTAAGGGAAAGCAGGAACTCTCAGACCTTGAAATAGTGGTTTATTACAAGCGCATGATGCTGCTAATTCAGGGAGCTGAGGAATGCTGGCCAATCAGCACTCCCCATCCTAGCTGGCCAATGGGTGCTAGAGACTCCCAGGGGGAGGAGCTACCTATTGTTCCTTGGCGAGTATCTCCCTCCCTTGCTACTGGGACTGTCCCCATTTCACCGCTGCCCCCATCATGTTCCCCCACTTGGTGATGCAGATGGGTGGCATTCATCAGATAGGCATCGTTGCTGCTCCTGCTTCAGGCTAAGGCAGGACTGCATTGCTGAATTACAGGGCCAGATGGGAATCTGGCACAGGCACTGGGAGAAAGTCCAAGAAGCCTCCATCGTTTTGCACAGGAGACAATCTTTTTCATGGAGACTGCTTCCCCCACCATCCCTGTGGTGAGTGGAACCAGCAGGCATGTAGCTGGCAATTTTCAGTGCTTTTAATCTTTTTGTTATATTTTATTGAATGGGTTTAAAATAGACATTTGGATAAAAATAAAGCGGCCTCAGACTTTTGATGTTGTTTTATTATAAATTCAGGATTTTTCTCCGGCCATGAACTCTGTTACCCCAATCTAAATCAGGAGTCACATTCATAAATTCAAAGGAGTTCCAGCAGAGTGAGATCAGAATCTAGCTCATCATCATGAGAAACCACTAACCCTAAGTGACAGAGTCAGGAGATAGATATTTTAATAGGATGTTTTTTAAAGTTTTCCAGGAGGTGTCAGCAGTTCTTTGAGCCAAGACAACAGTAGCAATAGCTGGCTTTCCTTGCAGAGAATTCAAAAGGTTTGTTTTAAAGCCTGCAAACTGTCAGCTAGTTTCAATAGAACAAGTGTTTTCAAGGTGTATTTATGTTGTCTTGTATCATTCCAAAAGGTTCTGCCAGCACATCCCATTACAATGAATAAATGTCTACTTTAATTGCAATTGAAGAAGACTTAGATCTTTCTTGATTAAATATTCTTTTAAAATTTACACAGCGAGACAACACCAACTTTCCAGTTTCCCATCCCCTGGGACATTATCATATTTACCTTGATAAAGGCATAAGGGCAAAATGTTGGTGTTATCTATCTCCTTGTAAATGAAAGAGTAAAGAATGTCTAATTAAGCACAGATTAAGACTTCCATAAAATTAATTAAAAAATCCCCAACCTGTTTCCTCTGTGACTGGGATGTGCTGGCAGACATCTCCTGGAACAGTACTGCCAATTGACTATGGAGGAGAGATACCAGATGAGCTGTTCTTTCCATTTTTATTAATCTCCTGCGGAGGCTGGCAATTCCCCATGTGGAACTCTGTTTATGGGAAATTTATTTGTGGTGTATCAGAAGCACATTGGCATCATGAATGTCCATCTATCAAAAATGCTGAAGCATCTCCCATGACGGAATGAGGATGTTTTTGCAGAATGCAAAATAGAAAAGGAGACTGTAAACTCTCTCTGCAACAAGCAGCTAGGAAGTAGCCTCAAAATCAATTTACTCTAGTCAAGGATCTGTGACTGGGGTACCTGAAGTGTGATCAAGAACCAAGTTTTAATAATCTATCTAGACTGCCAGTCTCCATGGTGTTTAGACACTAAATGGACGAATGAAAGTCTCTGTGTTGTCCCAACAGGACTATTTTCTCTTCTCCATCCTGAGCTGTTGTACTCCATCCATAGGTTGTCTTTCTTGATATAAGATGCATAAAGGATTATTATCTTGTGCTCCCTCATCTGTTTCTTTATCTCTTGTCTTTTATATTGTAAACTCTTCTGTGCAGGGACTGTCTCTCTATTATATGTTTGTACATTATCTAGCATGATGGAGCTGGAACCTAGGTTTTAAAGCAATATAAATAGTAAATAAATAATAACTGGGAAGACTTGCCAGCAAATGAAGTCACTGCATCTTGCAAGGAAAAGGTTTTGCAAACAGAGGTGTCTTTTATCCTGCGCTCAAAAGAAGACAAGACCTCCTTATCTCCTGCAATTAAGAATTTCATGTCTGGGCAACTTTCATCAAAAATGCCTTGTCTCCATCTCCTACAAGCTTTGCCTTGGTGGCTGTCAACTGTAGCATCTAAGATGACCATTGTATTCCTGCCAAGGTGCAGAGGAAGAAGCAGTCTTGTGAGTAGATGGGCCCTTTGGGATTGTTGCTGATTAGAATGTTGCAAGTGGCTGTGATGTGGCTTCTCTGTGGCCTTCGGCAAATCATTAAGGCCCACTTTTCAGATATGGCTACTGGTTTTGAGTGCCTCTATTTGTAGATGCCTAATATCTAGTACCTTGACACTGATTTTCAGAAATGCTGGACTTCTGCCAATCCTATTATCCTCAGCTAGAGTGCTGAGAATCAGGCTTGAGGTATCACAGATTGGAGACCCAAAAACTAACACACACTCCCCAGTCAATAACACCTTCTGGAAATGAAGGCCTTACCTTATCTATGCAACCATTCACCTCTCTGTAAAGCAGGAAGAATGATAGTCACCTACTACACAGCTGTGTTGTGAGGGCTAACTAGTTAATGTGTGTACATTTCTTTTGAGATTAGTAGTGCTAAGTGTAATTACTGCTATATTTAAAATAGGGCAGATAGCCAACCTCTCCCTGTAGCTGCAGGATAATGACAAAGTTGATCAAATAATGGATTTCACTGCTGGTGATCTCAGACAACACATATTTTCTATGCCTGTATCAAGGAACAAGAAAATAATATGGCTGAGTGCATTTAAGCTTTCATTTGAAATGTCTGTAAGTATGGAGAGAAATTAGATAAGCCCTGTGGGCTCCTTTCAGTGCAGCCCTGCCTCAGACAGTCTTAATGAAATCTGTTTGCCTAAAAGAGTCTCAGCTCTCAGACAGCTAGCAAGGACTCCCTTACTCTTTACAGTAATTTATTACTTTTTTCACCTCTCACTATCTAAGGAAAGTGAATCCCAAAGCAGCATTAATCACATAGGGCAAAATGATTCTTCCCAACAGTGGTTAAAGTAGATTGAAATAGAAGGAGCAGCTCTCAAAGCACCAGCTTTGAGGAGGAGTGTAAGGGAGAACTGCTTCCCCAGCTCAGGAAGGAGTGCTCACCCTGTTACTTAAAGCAGAGAAAGAACTGTGTTTTCCTTACCCTGCCTTCCTCTTTACTTTAACTCCAGATTACTGCATATACATATGCAGAAGTCCTACCGAAATCAACAGGAGCTGCATGCACATACCTAAATACAGAGGTTCACACTGTAGGGAACTTATATTCTTGCAGGAGTAGTCCCATCTGCATACATGCTCACCAACATGGACAGGAGCTCCATGACCTTGCCCAGAATTTAGCCACCACTTAGCAACCTGAACACTAAACATAATTTTAACTTAGCTGACACTTGGAATTATGACTTCACTTTATTAGACTGGACTCTACCATTCAGACACAGGATGATATTTCACTCAGTTTTCACAATGCACACAAGAAATTAAATCCAGTGTATTAATGAATAGCAATGGGTGAAACTTAGTTTCTGGAGAAAATGGAAATGTTTGTGAACAATGTCTGCATTGTGAAAAGCTAGTTTAATCAGTTTTCTCAGTTCTGGCATAATTTTGTCAACATTGTCCCAATAAAAGCAGCAAAGAGTCCTGTGGCACCTTATAGACTAACAGACATTTTGGAGCATGAGGACCATGTTTTGTTTTGGAAAAGGGGGGGTAGCAAATGTGTGGAGGAATGCGGGACTCCCCGTGTGCGATTGTTCACTATGTCTGGTAGTCCATGAGGTTCAAACCTAACCAGGGGGGACAGTGGAATTGAATTATTCACTGGCACATGGGAGAAAGAGAAGTAAGAAAAGCACTTTGGAATCCTCCAAGTAGTAAGCAATAAGTGCGAACAGCATTATTTTGTTTGACTAGGAAATTGCCCATTTCCAGACTTATTAATTTGTCCCGTCTACAGACTATATTGTATGGGTCAAACTCTGTTCACGGCACTACATTTGTGTTTCCTACTGAAACCAATAGGAGATATGTTCTGATGTCTCAGAACAGAATTTGGTCCTGTGTATTTCCTCCTTCTCTCTTTCTCTCTCCCCTTTTTTCCCCAAGAGACAAGGTGGGTGAGGTAATATCTTTTTATTGGACCAACTTCTGTTGCTGAGAGGGACAAGCTTTCAAACTACACAGAGCTCCTGTTCAGGTCTGGGAAATGTATTCATAGTGTCATAGCCAAATACAAGGTGGAACAGATTGCTTAGCACAAATAGTTAACACATATTTCAAAGGACCATTCAAGGTTTGTTTCCTCCCTTCTTTAACACTTTCTGTTTTCTAGATAACAAATATAGCAATATCTCAGGTATATCTAAAGGTGTCTACTGTTCAGTATATTATGAATATGATATTGTACTTAAATTTTATATACCTTTTGGGCATTATTTTTTGCTTGATCAAAAACAAACAAATCCTAGCTCCTTCTGTCCATAGAATACTACATGACATCTAGAAAAATAAATTTGTTAATACTAATCAGATTGTTATTGCTTTCTTTTTATATACATTTTTATTCAAAATATGATGATAAAGCTCAGTCTTCAAATCTCTCTGCAGTCACAAAACTCTCTTTAGTGCAATTAGGGACAAATGGACCACCAATGCTGCAAGAGAAAGTCAGTTCCCTTAATGTCTTTTAATACACAAGCAGGTTTCACCAACTGACCCTACTAATCTCATCACATCCACAGCAGTTACAAGTACATGACATGAACACCCCCTTTATCTAAGCATCCACACTGCTTTTTTTTTTTTTTTTTTCCAATTTGGGCTGAAAAGGAGATGTTTAATATACGGACAACAATTAAGCACATTAATGGAGACTTCAATAAGAATAGTCTTGGATCTTTTTTTTAATCATTTCTGTAAGCAGGAAAAGTCACACATGAATCTTGATAGATATGTGCAAAACATCATATTACCTGTGTGATACTTAACACTAGCCTGATACTTTGGAATCGTGATTACATACTACTTTTATTTAATAAAACTCTAATAGTTAGATGAAACTATTGGTTTATGCTTGGCTATAGCTCCTCTGTCCTTGAACTTAAAAGACATTTACATTTTGCTCAATATTTAGGATTATGGGAATAGGCTAGAAAGGAGCTCACTGTAAATCATAAATTATAGAATTGTAGAACTGGAAGGGACCCCAATAGGTCATCTAGTCCAGCTCCCTGCACCCAAGGCAGGACTACATAATAATTAAACAATTCCTGCCAGCTGTTTGTCTAACCTGTTATTAAAAACCTCCAATGACGGAGATTTCACAACCTCCCTATGCAATTTATTCCAGTGCTTAACTCCCCTGACTGTTGGGAAGTTTTTCTTAATTGCCAATCTAAACTTCTCTTGCTCAGATTAAGCCCATTGCTACTTCTTCTATCCTCAGAGGTTAAGGGGAACAATTTTTCAACCTCCTCTTTGTAACAACCTTTTATGTACTTGAAAATTGTTATTGTGTACACTCTCAGTCTTCTCTTCTTCAGACTAAACAAACCCATTTTTTCCAATCCTTCCTTGTAGATAATGTTTTCTAGATCTTTAATCATTGTTGTTGCTCACCTGGACTTTCTCCAATTTGTCCATATCTTTCCTGAAATGTAGTGCCCAGAATTGGACACAATATTCCAGTAGAGGCCTTATCAGTGCAAAGTAGAGTGGAAGAATTATTTCTCATGTCTTGCTTACAACACTCCTGCTTAATACATCCCAGAATGATGTTTGCTTTTTCTGCAAAAATGATATGTTGTTGACTCAAATTTAGCTTGTGATCCACTATGACCCCAAGTCCCCTTTCTGCAGTCCTCCTTCCTAGACAGTCATTTCCCATTTTGAATGTGTGCAACTGATTGTTCCTTCGTAAGTGGAATACTTTGCATTTGTCCTTATTGAATTTCATTCTGTTTACTTCAGGCCATTTCTCCAGTTTGTCCAGATCAGTTTGAATTTTAATCCTATCCTTCAAAACACTTGCAACTCCTCTCAGCTTGGTATTGTCTGCAAACTTTATAAGTGTAGTCTCTATGCCATCATCTAAATCATAAGATATTGAACAGAACTGGACCAGGAACTGATCCCTGCAGGACCCCCACTTGATATGCCCCTCCAGTTTGACTGTAAACCAGTGATAACTGCTCTCTGCAAATGGTTTTCCAACCAGTTATGCACCAACCTTATAGTAGCTCCATTTAGGAGGTCCCTATGTTTCCTTGATATTTAAAATTAAATATTCCAATGGAAACATTGAGCCAGATTGGCTGACTGGCCTGCTGCAACTGCTTTGCTTTGCCTAACTGATGGATTAAACTGGCTTTATGGTTGCTTTGCCTATAGGAGTTGAGTTTCTAATCTGTAGGGTGTGCTCCCCCCGGCTCCGCCCAGGCCCTGCCCCCACTCCACCCCTTCCCCCAAGGCCCCACCCCATCTTGCTTCTTCCCACCCCCGCTCCACCCCTTCCCATTCTGTCCCCTCCCTCGAGCACGTTGAACCCTTGCTCCTTCCCCTGCCCCTTCCCAGCACCTCCTGACACTGCGAAACAGGTGATTCATGGCAGGTGGTAGGTGGTGAGGATGGGGAGGCACTGATCGGTGGGGCCACCAGCAGGCAGGAGGCATTGGGGGGAGATGGAGGTTCTGGTAGGGGGGCTGCCAGTGAGTGCTCAGCACACACCATTTTTCCCCATGAATGCTCCAGCCCCAGAGGCTTTGCCTCACTGAAGTGAAACTAAGGAACTAGCGAAAATTGGTAATAAATGTTCTGCAGTGCCTGCAAGCTGGACATTGAAGCATTGTGCTGGTACATGAGATCCTGAAGGCAAAATTGACTATGAAAACAGTGCAATTTACTAGTCTGTTTTCATTGTCTAAACTGAGAGGAGGGCAAAAGGTTACCAAAGTATAACAGTGATAAATACATCAGATTTTTAAAAAATTCTTTCAATTTTAATAAAGTAAAGGGGTTAACACTTAACAGACATGATTATGATGAATCATTACAATAAATGAAGCTAAGAGTAAGCTATGAAAGCTACATTTCTCTGCAAGGTGCCTGAGCAAATCTCAAGGGATGTGGGACATCAGGTGCCTTGCAATGTGCAGACAGTGATTCACAAATTGTGGGAGACCACTGTCTCAGCAGGATCTTTTTGTCCTACTTAATCAACTTCTTAAGGATGTGACACAAATCCTGAGCTTAGTTGATATTGCTCTTACAAACAGTGAAATGTTCATGAAAGCACCAGGGAGATCCTCTTCTAACCACACTGATGCAATCATCTGCTTGAATGCAATTAGCCACATGGTGCCAGTTTCCATTATAATCCAAAGAAGCTGACCTTTGAAATTAAGAACATACCTGTGGTGCAAAACAGAATTAACTACCTAGAAGGAAAATATGTGTACAAGCAAAATGGGAAATATCAGTTATCTGTATTGTAGGTATCCAAATAAGTTCCTATAATAAAAGGTAGATTTTGAAAACATTTCACTTTTCTTTTTGTCTCCACGATCAGACAGGAGTTATACTTATATTGATATCTCTGATTTTGCCATGATTTACTCTAGTTTAAACATTATAATATGATGTATGAAGTTTGAGAGTAGTACTAATGAAACAGTAGTAGGGCAGAGTACTTTGTTAAAATAAATCATTGCAACAGAAAAAGTAAATCTACAGCACAAGAAGGGGAGAAAGTAAGGCCTTCATACAGGCAGTTATTTGGAAGTCAGATTGTTTGATTGTCTTAATCATTATGGAAAGATAAAATACTTTATGATAAATACAGGTTACTATGGCCAATTTAGTATGCTATGGGTAAAATTCTGGCGGCATTAGAGTTAATAGCAAAACTCCCATTGACTTGAATAGAGTCAGGATTTCACCCTATATTTTGTTTTGCAGAAGTCTGGTTTTACTATGCATCTTAAGCTTGGACAGTTACTCAATGTCCCTTTAAATTAAGTCCATTAGACTATCCAGAAAATTGTTAGGAGTAGAGATGGAGGTGTACCTATAAGATCCATCCCAGAAATCTCCCCTGTTCCTATGACATAAACCAAAACTCATTTTGTTTCAGATGAAATACTTCTATTACACATTCTGTTGAAGAGGCTGATTTCTGTACATCAATAGTACAATGCTATTCTTCACTATTTCTTCGTGAATACCAATGAATTTTGTATCTTTCTTATGAGTATACTTCATGATTTTTGGAGGTGGTCACATAACATGGATGAATATAATATCAGATAGATTGGTGCTCAGTAACCCTTAACTCAGGTTGAGTACTAATTAACTTCACAGGGATTGTTTGTGTAAGCAAGTGATAGTCAAGTTTGCTTTAAATGTTGTAGAATCTGGTCTTTCCTAAGGAGAAAACCAAGCACTGAAGTAATTTGTTCACTTTTATGACATTGCATTTTGTTGAGACTCTTTACCAGCAAAAAATAAAGTACAGCAATAAATAAAACTAAAGCAAAAGGGTAAAAGTACAGCATTCCTATGAGGCATAAAACTGTATTGAATAAGGGGTCAGCAATAACACTGGCCATAATCTATGCTGCTGAAGAATTTAGCAAAATCTATATTGCTATAAAAATATCACATAGCAACAGTGTCAAAATTCCCACACAGATTTATTTGGGTAGATTTCCAACTCCAAATTTTCTGTTCCAGCTGGAGACAGAAGAAAAAGTTGCTAAATCTTATAAACCTGGTTTTCTTTCTTTAAATATGTAACTCCCAAAATAAGTCTGCTTATTGAGAGGTATCACTATATATAGAGAAAGATATAATATGTGTAGACTGATGATGATGATGATACCAGGCTTTTATATACTGTTTTTCATTGGTATTCCAGTAGGTAGGGATAATATTTTTCCTAATTAGGGTGACTACTTTCTAAATATTGTAAGGATCTGTCTATCTATTGGATTGAGTTCAATAATATTACCAAAAAGATTCTTTCACTTTTTTCCATCTGTTTTCAATCAAATTTATGAATACATCGTGTCTACTATTTGACCATTTATGGATCTGGTCAATCAATATTCATCAAATAATTCATTCAAGTTATTTTCCCATCAATCAGCAAATAATTTATTCACATCTTTATTTCTCTCTGTAGAACAGGTCTCTTCTCTGTGCTGAGAAATCACATGCTCTGGACAAATGTCTGTCTATACAGAGATTTATATTATTTATATTTTTCTTACATTGAAGATTGATCCTCTTGGGGGTCTAATAATTTTGTGTGGGGTCCTTCATTTATTTCTGCTAAGGAACCAAGCTTAGCCTCTGTTTTAAGTGAAGAATCGAAGAATAGAATGTTTGCTGGGCTTAGAACAATCCATCATGATAACTGCTGGATTTGCTGGCTTAGCCTCTCTTCTGACACAATTGTGTCACTGGGGGCAGGTCTACAATACAGTCATGATTGATGCTCCAAAATCGATCCACCAGCGGTTGATTGAGCGGGTCTAGTGAAGACCCACCAAATCAACAGCAAATCGCTCTCCAGTTGACCCCTATACTCTACCCCCAATGAGAAGAGTAAGTTACGTCGACAGGATAGTTATTCATGTAGCTGGAGTTGTGTAGCATAGGTCAACTTACTGCAGTAGTGTAGACATAGCCTAACACACAGCCCCAGATCTGGGGAGTGGTATGGAGTCACATCACCTAGGAGGACAGGAAGCAAGAATTCTGTCTCCCAGAGTCAGAGCTCCCACTGTACAGGGAGAGCACAACTGCTGTTACACTTCTTCAAGGGGTGCAGCATACTCTTCTCTGCATGTCATAGACTCATAGACTCATAGGTCAGAAGGGACCAATATGATCATCTAGTCTGACCTCCTGCACAAGGCAGGCCACAGAACCCTACCCATCCACTTTTATACAACCCCTAATCCAGGACTGAGTTATTGAAATCCTCAAAACTGGTTTGAAGACCTCAAACTGCAGAGAATCCACCAGCAAGTGACCCATGCCCCACGCTGCAGAGGAAGGCGAAAAACCTCCAGGACCCCTGCCAATCCGCCCTGGAGGAAAATTCCTTCCCGACCCCAAATATGGCCATCAGCTAAACCCTGAGCATGTGGGCAAGACTCACCAGCCAGCACCCAAGAAGGAATTCTCTGCAGTAACTCAGTTCCCATCCCATCCAACATCTCCCTGCAGACAATTGAGCAGACCTATCTGGTGATAATCCAAGATCAATTGCCCAAATTAAACTATCCTATCATAACATCCCCTCCATATATTTATCAAGCTTAGTCTTGAAGCCAGATAAGTCTTTTGCCCCCACTACTTCCCTCGGAAGGCTGTTCCAAAACTTCACTCCCCTAATTGTTAAAAACCTTCGTCTAATTTCAGGTCTAAACTTCCTAATATCCAGTTTGTACCCATTCGTCCTCGTGCCTACATTAGAACTAAACTTAAATAATTCCTCTCCCTCCCTAATGTTAATGCCCCTGATATATTTATATAGAACAAGCATATCCCCCCGCAGCCTTCTTTTGGCCAGGCTAAACAAGCCAAGCTCTTTGAGTCTCCTTTCATAAGGCAGGTTTTCCATTCCTCGGATCATCCTAGTAGCCCGTCTCTGGACCTGATCCAGTTTGAATTCATCCTTCTTGAACATGAGACACCAGAACTGCACACAATATTCCAGATGGGGTCTCACCAGCGCCTTATATAACGGTACTAACACCTCCTTATCCCTGCTGGAAATACCTCGCCTAATGCATCCTAAAATCGCATTTGCTTTTTTAACAGCCGTATCACATTGGCGGCTCATAGTCATCCTGCTATCGACCAATACCCCAAGGTCCTTCTCCTCCTCCGTCGCTTCCAACTGATGCGTCCCCAACATATATCTAAAATTCTTATTATTAATCCCTAAGTGCATGACTTTGCACTTTTCACTATTGTATTTCATCCTATTACTCTTACTCCAGTTTACAAGGTGGTCCAGATCTTCCTGAATAGTATCCCTGTCCTTCTCCGTGTTAGCAATACCCCCCAACTTTGTGTCATCCACAAACTTTATTAGCACATTCCCGCTCTTTGTGCCAAGGTCAGTAATAAAAAGGTTAAATAAGATCGGTCCCAAAACCGATCCTTGAGAGACTCCACTAGTAACCTCCTTCCAGCCTGACAGTTCACCCTTCAATACGACCCGCTGGAGTCTCCCCTTTAACCAGTTCCTTATCCACCTTACAACTTTCATATTCATCCCCATCTTTTCCAATTTAACTAACAGTTCCCCATGCGGAACCGTGTCAAACGCCTTACTGAAATCGAGGTAAATTAGATCTACCGCATTTCCTTTATCTAAGTAATCCATCACCTTCTCAAAGAAGGAGATCAAATTGGTTTGGCACGATCTACCTTTAGTAAATCCATGTTGCAATTCGTCCCAATTACCATTGACCTCTATGTCCTTGACTAATTTCTCCCTTAAAATTTTTTCCAAGACCTTACATACTACAGATGTCAAGCTAACAGGCCTATAATTACCCGGATCACTTTTATTCCCTTTCTTAAAAATAGGGACTACGTTAGCAATCCTCCAGTCGTATGGCACAACCCCTGAGTTTATCGACTGCTTAAAAATTATCGCTAACGGGTTCGCAATTTCACGCGCCAGTTCCTTTAATATCCTCGGATGGAGATTGTCCGGGCCCTCCAATTTTGTCCCATCAAGCTGTTCAAGTTTGGCCTCTACCTCAGTTGCGGTAATATCCACCTCCATATCCACATTCCCACTTATCATCCCTCCATCATCGCTAAACTCCTCACTAGTCTTATTAAAAACTGAGGCAAAGTACTTATTTAGATATTGGGCCATGCCTAGGTTGTCCTTTACCTCCATTCCATCCTCAGTGTATAGCGGCCCCACTTCTTCTTTCTTTGTTTTCTTCTTGTTTATGTGGCTGTAGAACCTTTTACTATTGGTTTTGATTCCCTTTGCAAGGTCCAGTTCAATGCGGCTTTTAGCCTTCCTCACTTTATCCCTACATGTTCTGACCTCACCAAGGTAGCTTCCCTTGCTAATCCCGCCTTTCTTCCACTCCCTGTAAGATTTCTGCTTTCTCCTAATCCCCTCTCTGAGTTGCTTGCTCATCCAGCTTGGCCTACAACTCCTGCCCATGGTTTTTTTCCCCTTTCTTGGGATGCAGGCTTCCGACAATTTCCACAGCTGCGACTTAAAGTAATTCCAGGCCTCCTCCGCATTTAAATCCGCAAGTTCCTCCGTCCAATCCACTTCCATAACTAATTTCCTTAACTCTTTAAAATTAGCCCTTGAGAAATCGAAAACCCTAATCCGAGATCTACATTTGTTTATCCTTCCATCCAGTTTGAACTGAATCTGCTCATGATCACTCGAACCAAGGTTATCCCCTACCACCATTTCTTCTACGAGGTCCTCACTGCTCACGAAAACCAAATCTAAAATGGCATCCCCTCTTGTAGGTACTTCAACTACTTGATGAAGAAATCCATCCGCTATCACATCCAGAAAAATCTGACCCCTATTATTCTTGCAAGCACTCGTCCTCCAGTCTATATCCGGGAAGTTGAAGTCTCCCATAATCACACATTTCCCCTTTGTGTTTACTTCATTAAAGACATTAAAGAGGTCTCTATCCATATCCAAATCAGATCCGGGCGGTCTATAGCACACCCCAAGCACTATCTCAGGGGAAGCTCTAGTTGCTTTTTTATCCAGTGTGATTTTTGCCCAGACAGATTCTGTCTTATCCATTCCATCGCTTCTTATTTCATTACAGTTAATCTCATCATTGATGTACAAGGCTACTCCACCACCTTTGCCTTTCTTCCTGTCTTTTCTAAACAGCACATAGCCTTCAATACCTGTACTCCAGTCATGAGTACTATTCCACCAGGTTTCTGTTATCCCTATAATATTCGGTTTCACTTCCTGCACCAGTAGCTCCAGTTCCTCCATCTTGTTACCTAGGCTCCTCGCATTAGTGTACAGACATTTTAATTTTTGGCATTTAGCGTCAATGACATTCTTTCCCCCGTCGTGCACAGACCTTCTACCACCAGCATCACCTGTTAATCTGGTTTCTACTCCACTATTCCTCCTTGGATCAATTCTTTGGTCCGCAAGGGTATCCCCTCTCACTTTGTTTACTTTCCTCTTCAGGTTATATTCCGGCGTGGAGATCTCCCGAACATCTCCCAACCATCTCCCCCAACTTCCTAGTTTAAAGCTCTCTTGATGTGGTCAGCGAGCCTCCATCCTAGAATTCTGTTTCCTTCCTTACTTAGATGAAGTCCATCCTGAGCGAACAGTTGTCTGTCCGTAAACGCTTCCCAATGACCGTACATCCCAAAGCCCTCCTTGTAACACCAATGCCTGAGCCATCTGTTGATCGACATAATCTTGTCACTCCTTTGTCGCCCTGCCCTAGGAACCGGCAGAATCCCACTGAAGATCACCTGAGCCTCGATTTCTTTGAGCGTCTTCCCCAGTCTGGCATAATCCTCCTTGATACAGTCCAGCTAGTAACTAGCCGTATCATTCGTTCCCACATGAAGGACAATCAACGGATTCTTTCCCGCTCCTGCTAGGATCCTATTCAGCCTCAGGTCCACATCCTGTATCTTAGCCCTTGGCAGACAGCACACCCTTCTGTTCTCCCGATCAGGTCTAGTTACAGGCCTGTCTATTCTTCTCAGTAAAGAGTCTCCAATCACGTAGACTTGCCTTTTCCTGGCGACAGTGTGATTCTCCGGTCTATCCCCCACACCAGCTTGCCGCAAGTCCTCTCGATTTGTATTCGCCCTTACAATCCTCCTAGGGCTCATACTTGGTGCCGCATCCATTGACTCCTCCCCTCCTTCTGCAGGACTAGCTGCTCGTCTCTTTTTCCTTGCCCTCTCTCCTTCAGCAGCCTGCTGTGCTCCATCTTCATTTCCCAACTCAGCAAACCTGTTCCTGAGTTCTATTTCTCCATCGCTGGCCCGTCTTTTCCTCTGCCTGGTTCTCCTAGTCACATGCTTCCACCGTCCACTTTCCTCACCCAGCAGCCCCTCCTCAGAGTACTTTGGTCCTGCTTCTATCCGCTCATCTGAGCTTATCCCCTGCGCCTCATCATGTCTGTGTTCCATCATCTGCTCAAACCCCCTTCTAAACTCAGCCAGAGTTTCCACCAGCATCTCCAGTCCTCTTATCTTTTCTTCCAGCAGCTCTATCAGGCGGCACTTCATGCAGACAAAACGCCTTTCAGGTGCCCCCTCCAGGACCATGTACATGCCACAGCTACCGCATCCGGTCATACTCAGCATGTCTCTACCTGCTGCCTCTGCCTCCATCATGCCGTTCCACCTCTGTGCCTGGCAGTCCACGCCTCACGCCGTTCCACAGGCCACCAACAAGCACTGGACCCCTGCCCCTTCCCTTGTCTGCCTTCCTGGTTTCTCTGCCTTGGTCTCCCCTGTGACCTCCCCCTGGGAACTCCCACTGGAACTCCCCTGTTAGCAGCTCTGTTCGCTGGCTCCTGTGCCGCTGCAGCTGTCTGCCATCTCCTTACCCTCTATGAGATGTATTGCACTCATTGGGAGTAGTCCCTAAACTATGGGAAGCACAGAGACTGCAACTGTAACTATCTGTTGCACAGGAATGCAAGAATGGAATGTCATTGTGCCTTACCCCCTCGCCCTTTCTGGGCAGCTATAGAGCAGCAAAGCACCAGATGGCTCTTGGTGAACTTCATATCCTTTTGCTTTTTAAAATGATGTCATTTGACTTGATTCAGTCCGTCTCTGCAGTTGGCTCCAGGTTCCCATTGCATCTCCAGGATTATTCATCTCGATATATTTACAGTATTTAAAAAGAGAGACGAGCTATATGGTGGCTTAGTTCAGTTATGATATTTATTTTCCTGTGCACGGACAGTGATAATTCATGACTGGCACAGCCCGGAGTGACTTATTAGGTCTTTCTTCACTCGAGAAGAAAAAGGCCATAAAATAATTCAGTCCATCATGTGCTTTATGATTATAGCTATATTGTCCAATGCACATTTTTCTATCCAGTTTACTAAGAATATATTTGCAATACCGCTGGACCTTTCAAATTGTACCCATTGCTATAAATTGGGTGCAGCCATGGATTCCAACACTGTCTGGAATTTAAAAGCCACATGATTTTAATAGTTCTTAGTATTGTGACTAGACTGGAAGCTGTTTATTGCCCCGATGTGACCCTTGCACGTGCAGATGATTTAGATGGTGTTAGGCTTCCCCTTGCTCCCAGGTACCCACATTGCTGGTACCAGTGCTTGGGGAATGTACAAAATGTACATGTTCATGGAAGCTACTACTCCCTCTCCCACAGGAGTGATAGGGAGTTGTTGTCAGAGCTGGGGACAAGACAGACCCTTGACTTTGTCCCCTCTTTGATGGGATGTATAAACCTTGTACTGGATCTGAAGGGGTTAAAGAGTAACTCTGGGCCCAAGCTACCCCACCCAGCTGCATCTGCAGATCATGCTTCAGCTGGGGCTAGAGCTTAAAAGGGAGCCAGACAAGCCAGGTAGAAGTACCTGCTCTCAGATCTTCTGAAGAATGACACAGCAGAAACCTTCTCCGGCATAGGAAGAGACCTGTCTGCTGAGCCCAGGGGGGCTGAAGGTGCAATTGGTACCTTTTCTCATACAACTTTGCAACAGACTTCCAGACACGGTCAAAAGAGGGGGTAGCAGGAAGTGACCCAGGAAGGCAGCCTAAAGCACTTCTGGATTCTGGATATTTGGTAACCCTTACAGGGCCTGGGCTAGATCTTGCTGGAGTGGGAGGGCCCAGGCTCCCCAACCTACCCCCTATCTCATCAAGAATGGCATGAAAACCCTCTCCTAGACTTGCCACAGAAAAATGAGAAGGAAGGAGGTACATGGCCCCATCATCCTCTGCCCAGTCAGTCAAGGTGACTAACTAGCTGTGGAAGGCAGAAGGCAAAGGATGTAGCCACATGATACAATTTGACTTTGGATGCTGCATTAGAGCTGGGGAGAAATTGGTTTTTCATCCCAGAAATATTTTTGAGAGCTTGAATTTTTTTTTCGATCTGGAATAGGGACAAAAAGTAAAATAACAAAAACAAAAAACGCTTTTAAATAGGGCTGTCAAGCGATTAAAAATTAATTGTGGTTAATCACATGATTAAAAAAATTAATCGCAATTACTCACATTGTTAAATGATAATAGAATACCATTTATTTATGTATTTTTGGATGTTTTCTACATTTTCAAATATATTGATTTCAATTACAACACACAATACAAAGTGTACAATGCTCATTTTATATTTATTTTTATTACAAATATTTGCACTGTAAAAAACTAAAGAAATAGTATTTTTTAAATTAACCTAATACAAATACTATAGTGCAATCTCTTTATAATGAAGTTGAACTTACAAATGTAGAATTATGTACAAAAAATAACTGCATTCAAAAATAAAACAATGTAAAACTTTAGAACCTACAAGTCCATTCAGTCCTACTTCAGCCAATCGCTCAGAGAAACAAGTTTGGTTACAATTTGCAGGAGATAATGCTGCCCACGTCTTGTTTATAATGTCACCTGAAAGTGAAAACAGGTGTTCTCATGGCACTGTTGTAGCTGGCATTGCAAGATATTTATGTGCCAGATGCACTAAAGATTCATATGTCCCTTCATGCTTCAACCACCATTCCAGAAGACATGCATCCATGCTGATGATGGGTTCTGCTCAATAACGATCCAAAGCGGAGAGAACCAATGCATGTTCGTTTTTCATCAGCTGAGTCAGATGTCACCAGCAGAAGGTTGATTTTCTGTTTTGGTGGTTCAGGGTCTGAAGTTTCTGCATCGAAGTGTTGCTCTTTTAAGACATCTGAAAGCATGCGCCACACCTCATCCCTCTCAGATTTTGGAAGGCACTTCAGATTCTTAAACCTTGGGTCAAGTGCTGTAGCTATCTTTAGAAATCTCACATTTAGAAATCTCACACAATCTTTGTGTTTTGTCTAATCTGCTGTGAAAGTGTTCTTAAAATGAACATGTGCTGGGTCATCATCCAAGACTGCTATAACATGAAATATATGGCAGAATGCAGGTAAAAGAGAACAGAATACATACAATTCTCCTCCAAGGAGTTCAATCACAAATTAAATTAACACATTTTTTTTTAAACAGGCATCATCAACATGGCAGCATGTCCTCTGGAATGGTAGCTGAAGCATGAAGGGGCATATGAATGTTTAGCATATGTGGCATGTAAATACCTTTCAACGCTGGCTACAAAAGTGCCATGTGAACGCCTGTTCTCACTTTCAGGTGACTTTGTAAATAAGAAGCAGTCAGCAGTATCGCCTGTAAATGTAAACAAACATGTTTGTCTTAGCAATTGGCTGAACAAGAAGTGGGTGGGACTGAGTGGATTTGTAGGCTCTAAAGTTTTACATTGTTTTGTTTTTGAGTGCAGTTATGTAACAAAAAAAATCTACAATTGTAAGTCACACTTTCACAGTAAAGAGATTATACTAAAGTACATACAGGAGGTGAAGGAGAGGGATAGCTCAGTGGTTTGAGCATTGATTTCCTAAACCCAGTGTTGTGAGTTCAGTCCTTGAGGGGGCTATTTATGGAACTGGGATAATCTTTCTGGGGATTGGTCCTCCTCTGATCAGGGGGTTAGACTAAATGACCTCCTGAGATCCCTTTCAACTTCATAAGGTGAATCTAAAAGGCTATTTTTCCATTTATCATTTTTACAGTGCAAATATTTGGAATAAAAATAATATAAAGTGAGCACTGTACACTGTGTATTCTGTGTTGTAATAGAAATCAATATATCTGAAAATGTAGAAAAACATCCAAAAATATTTAATAAATTCCAATTGGTATTTTGTTGCTTAACAGTGTGATTAATTGTGATTTTTTTTAAACACAGTTAATTTTTTTGAATTAATCACTAGTTAACGGCAATTAATCGACAGCCCTACCTCTAAACCTTTTTTTTTTTCCATTTTAGGTCAGTCAAAACATTTCATTTTGATCATTTTGAAATGTTTTGTTTCAATTTTGACCTTTTTTCTTTCAATTTTTTTTTCAGTCTAATAAGCTTCAATTAAACAAAAAGTCATTTGTGCACTGGAAAACTTTCAATTTTCATTTCACCAACATTGAAACAAAATATTTTGACAACTTCAAAAAATGTCTTGACTTTTTTTGAGTTGGGAAATCTGTCAAACCTGACACTGTTTCACAAACAGTTTCAATTTCAACAAATCAGCATTTTTCAACAAAAATATTATTTGTCAAAAAATTCCTAACCAACTCTGCTTTGTATTGCCCAAAGGTGAACCAGGAGCTCCATGGCAAGCTGAATCATGCATAAACACAACCTTGTAAGCAGATATTTGAAAATTATATACCTAACTCTGAGAGACTCACATTTGTTAACTCTTCTAGGAGACTGTGTTTGTCACTTTGATTTTCTTAGAGGGTGTCCTGTAAATTTCTGAACCTAACAATTTTTAGGAGTTCCTGAGTGAACAATTTTCTGGTACAGTCTCTGACTCACTTCCTGGAGCTCAGGAACTTGTAGTGTTTCCAAAATCTGGCATCCTCTTGAATTTCTTGTCAATGTTCACTAAGATAAACATTTATACTCAGACTTGTCCTTTGTGTTACCCATGATGATCACATGACAGTCCTTTGTGCATTCTGTGGTACATTTTGTGGGATTCTTATTGACGGCAACTGTGATGGGGTCTATACCCCACAGTGGCACTAACAGGGTTAACTGGAGCTACAGAGCTCAATCAAGGCATGTGGAGGGTGGTCCAAGACCAAGTGAGGACATATTCCAGGTGGGGTAGGAGCTGGGTGGTGATCATAAAGGAACGAATCTCAGGTGAGAAGGAGGCTTCAGGTGGAGGGGGAAAGAACTCTGTGGTCCCTCTCTGGTTGCTAGAATCTGGAGGAAAGGCTTAGAGAAAGGCAGATGTACAGTAAGCCCAAGGAGGAACTGTGGGAAAAGGCCTGAACGAAGGCCAAGTTGAGAAGGAGTCCAGGGAGGCAGTAAGGAGTCTGAGGGAGCAGACCACAGCTGCTTGCCACAACGTCCCTGGGCAGGAACCTACAGTAGAGGGGAGGCCTAGGTTCCCCTGTGAGTCCACCAGAAAATATGTTGTGGAAACTCCCTGGCACAAGGAGGAAAAAGACTTGTGACAACGGCAGGTCAAAAGACCTCAAGGGGAGAACAGAAGGTTTAACTTCCCCAAATAAGCAGTTACATTAACCAATTGTATACAATGTTAGCGCCAGGGTGAGACCTTATGTTTGTGGGCTGACTACTGTTGTCAGGGATCTGAACTACAGCCACACACCACGAAGGCATCTCAAAGTTACGGGGCAGGTAGTGACAGGACCACTCACTGGTCTGAGTGGTCCCCAAAACATCACAGTGGTGTAATGGTACAGTATAATCTTGAAAAACACCATGCTTTTTGCACAACTTGGTATTACAAAAAGGCATGTGATAGAGCTTTTGGTGATTTGGTTCTGGTATTAGTCTGGAGAAGAGAAGACTAGGAGGGGACATGATAACAGTTTTCAAGTATATAAAAGGTTGTTACAAGGAGGAGGGAGAAAAATTTTTCTCCTTAACCTCTAGGATAGGACAAGAATCAATGAGTTTAAATTGCAGCTTTCTAACTGTCAAGGTGGTTAAGCACTGTAATATCTTGCCCAGGGACGTTGTGGAATCTCCATCACTGGAGATTTCTAAGAGCAGATTAGACAAACATCTGTCAGGGATGGTCTAGAGATAATCCTCAGTCCTGCTATGAGTGCAGGGGACTGGACTAGATGACCTCTCGATCCACTAACTCGAAGTCCCTTCCAGGCCTATGATTCTATGATTAGCCTGTGTAGAAAAGCACAAAATGCAGAACTCATGGGACAGTCCATTTTCAGTGACTGAACAAAGTCAGCTACCATATACAGAAAGACTAACTTTACATGTTACCAGACTGAAAGTTTACAGTTATAGGACAGGCGGTGACAGGACTCTTTACTGGTCTGGGTGATCCCCTAAATGGCACATGACTATTGAGCTTGAGGCAAGGCCTTCAGGGAGACAGATCTGAAAGGTGTCACTCTGCACAAGAGGAGGAAGACAACCCTGCAGCACCCAGGAAGAGGTGAAGTATCTGCAGAGAAGTGAGCTCGGGTAGGGAAATAGAATTCTGTTTATTGAGTTTAGTGTATTGGATTCTCTGTTTATCCTGGAAGTGGTGTCATTAAACATGACCTGACTGGAGGGCCAAATCACAAGAAGAGGCAGACCAGTGCAATTGAAGGAGCAACTGTTGGCACGAGGCACTAGAGGAAAGAGCTTCTATGTCACACCCAACTACGAGGGGATGCACTAGCTGTGAGCTGACTTTTCAACAGCACCTATAATCCAGGTTTCACTGCCTCAGTTACACTATATGTTATCTACTGTGCTTTAGTTACCTTTTTGAGGGGTTGATCCCAAGTCCATTGAAGTCAATGGAAAGAATCCCACTGACTTCAAAGGGCTTTGGACAAGGCCCTTAAATAATCCTCTGTTTCAGTGTTACAGGAACAGAATAGAACATATTTCTTTGCTATAGAATGTTCACTTGTTGCTCTCTGCAGCACTTGTCTAGACAAATAATATGCAAGGCTATTGTCTTTGCCAGGTTTGTGTGCTGTCTAGGATCACAGTCTTGTTAGTCCCATCTTTGTATTCTTGTCGGCTACTTTATCTTTGGGTTTCCAAACAGTGTAATCAAAGCTTTGTGACCTGTAACTGTTTGGAAATGAGCTTCATAAAGGTAAACATAAAAGTGTTGGCTGCATCCACAGATAGTGCTGCTTCATCTATGTGAAAGCATTTCTGCTCCATCTCGGTTAAACTGACTGGCATATTAAATAATGTTCTGCTCACCATTGCTCCTAGCATCACTGGGCTGGCATCTACAACAATTACTGGTCGTGTTCGGACAAAGTAGGATATTTTCTTGTATTAACTGCACTAAAATAATTCCACCAAAAAGTGTCTTATTCAGTCTAACGTCTCAAAATTGCACAGTGGTAGTTCTTAAAGGCACAGGGCAAAATTCTCAGCTGATACAAATTGGCATAGCTGTGTTGAAGTCAATGAGGCCTTACATCAACAGAGGATCTGGCACATGATTCACCCGTGGTGAAGCACTGCTGAAGCAATTTCTGCCAGAAAAGAAGTACATTCAGGTGTGAGTTCGTGACAGAAGAACCACACTTTCTAAGGGAACAATTGCATGATTCTTGATTAGATGGCAGCCTTTCTGAGATTGACATTCTGCCAGACTAAAAATAATCAAATACACCTCTACCCCAATTTAACTCTGTCCTCAGGAGCCAAAAAATCTTACCGCATTATAGGTGAAACCGCATTATATCGAACTTGCTTTGATCCGCCAGAGTGCACAACCCTGTCCCCCTGGAGCGCTGCTTTACCCGCATTATATCCAAATTTGTGTTATATCGGGTTACATTATATTGGGGTAGAGGTGTATAAAAACTGAAACAGTTCATCTTCTTGGCTTCTTAGGCTAATTACATTTGTCAGCTTGCAACAGCAGAAATATCTATTAACTAAACGATATATGGGAGAGGAGAATGTGAAAATTCAGACTGAAAAAAAAACTTGTCATTTTTCTTCAAATAGGGTTGTTGAAAGTCTCTGTGCAGGGGTGGCCAACCTGAGCCTGAGAAGGAGCCAGAATTTACCAATGTACATTGCCAAAGAGCCACAGTAATATGTCAGCAGCCCCCCATCCACTCCTCCCCCTGCTCCCAGCGCCTCCTGCCCACCGGCAGCCCCGCCAATCAGCACCTCTCTCTCCCTCCCCACATCTCCCAATCAGCTGTTTCGTGGCATGCAGGAGGCTCAGAGAGGGAGGAGCGAGGGCATAGCAGGTTCAGGGGAAGGGGCGGGAAGGGGTGGAGTGGGGGGAGGGCCTGTGGCAGAGCCAGGGATTGAGCAGTGAGTGACCCCTGGCACATTGGAAAGTTGGCGCCTGTAGCTCCAGCCCGGAGTCAGTGCCTATACAAGGAGCCACATACTAACTTCTGAAGAGCCTCAGGTAGCTCCGGAGCTACAGGTTGGCCACCCCTGCTCCAGTGTAATGTTTTTATATACTGACTCATAGTAGTCCTGCCCAATGCCTCTATAGAATGTATGAAATTAATTCCTGTACAGAGAGCAGGCACAAAGTGGGACATGGCACATAATGGTCCTTGTTCTGGAGTGCTGCATAGTGGTGAACTTCACCCAATGTACATATGAAACCAAACATACTGCAAGTGCTGTATGCATCAAACTGAGTCCTGTCACTCTTGACAAGAAGAGTGAAGGAAACAAGTCAAAGCATGAAGCAACTGAAACTCACCATCTGCCTGCAAAAGCGCTTCAGAAGCAATGACTAGAAAGACATGGGCCTCAAGGTAAAGCAAGAATCCACATGGCTCTTCAAACTTCCAGGTGATTCTTTTGCTGAAGTTCCCTGAAGACAATTATTTGAAAGTTGAATGTGAACAGTCAGGGTTTGTGAACTCAGAATGAACATCCAAATAACCCAAATTATGCCTAATGCAAATACATAAGGGGGGTGGTGGTGAAGGGCCAGAAGCTGTTAATTTAAACTGTGTCTGTTTGTAAGACTGATGTAATTCCAAGTAACAGAGCAGTAGGCCAGATCCTCAGCTCCTTAAAACTTGCTTGTCTGCACATAAACCAGTGGAACCATAGTAACTGATTCCAACTGAGGCGTTGGCCCCATATAGTCATTTTTCTATGGAAAGTTTACATTCCTTTATGTTAGTAACCTCTAATGTATAAATAAAAACACTGTACATCTACATACAAAAAAAAAACAAAACCCAAATAACCCTGAGGCAATGAGTCTCAGACTCCAGGTTAACTGACTTGGGCTTGTGGGGCTTATGGTCTGGGGCAAAAAATAGCCATGTAGACATTCCTGCTGAAGCTGGAGTCTGTGTTCTGAAACTTGGTAAGGGGGTGGAGTCTCAGAGCCTGGTTCCAGCCCAGTGGGAATGTCTACACTGCTATTTTTAGCTCTGTAGCATGAGCCCAAGGCAGCTGACTAGGCTCTGAGACTTGCTGCTGTGGGTATTTCTGGCGTGTAGTTGAACCCTTCAGCAACTTTTCTCCTGAGGGATCCTAAAGCACATTACAAGCTTTCTAGAGACAAAGTGCACATTTGACTTCCCTCAGTGAGGGGTGACATTCATCCTTCATAGAGATGCATAACAAGGGGTAGGCATCACCTATTTCGAGGGCTTCAGAGAGTCTTCAGAAGCACTTGGGCCTTGTGCTGGGCCCCTACACTGAGAGGAAACTTGTCCCAAGTATTTAACTTTTATTTTCACATGGGGGCGGGGGAAGACTCCAAGGAGTTTAGAGATTAAAAACCAGAACCTCAGTAGCATCTCTTTCTAGCAAGTCTCTCCTCAAATTAATTCATTAAATACAGTTTGCATCTGATTTGAATAACAGGCAATTCCCTTTATTTGAATGGGCTAATGATACATTATTTTCATCACTGGGCATCCACTTATCCCTTTTAAATAACATGTCCCTTTGTTGGTGCTAAGATTCTTATACTCATTACTCTGGTCTCCTGAGGATTTACCTCAGTGTATCACTGATTATGAACAGGATATAAAGACAAAATGTAACTTAAGATTCTGTAAAACTGAGAGTAAAGCTTTAATATCTCCTACACTGGAATGTTTGTTTTCTTTTTAGAAACATATTAAAAGGCAATAAACAGACTTTAATAATAAAACTGGAAACTGTGAAAAAGGAAAGATAATTCTCTTACATACTATAAAAGGTACAATCTAATAAAGCTACACATTTCCCAGGAACCTGGGGATTGAGGAAATATAGAAGTAAACAGAACATTTCCAAATAAATATTAATCACATCTAGTCCAGGGAGAAGACATATGGTTAGCTTTAGTAAGATCATGACTGGTTAGTTTAGTCTTCAAACTGAGTATGCTGTTTTGGCTATTGAGTCAAGGTTGGGGTCTCTTATGTCATCCTCTACCAGTGAAGAAGGATTTAAATTTACCTTCCCCTAAACAAAGCATGAGGAGCACATACCTGTGGTTTAAAGATGGGAAGATACAAGTATATGGCATGTTGTCCAACTATATATAAGCTAGCCATTGACTAGAGCAAAGTGATAAAGAAATACTGTTGTTACTAATAGGGCTGGCTAAAACACTTCAAATGAAACCTTTTTTTCATTAGAAAATGGAGTTTTGTCAAAAACAAAATTTTCCATGGGAAAAGGTTAATTTGAGTGGAATTTTTTATCAGGAAATTTGAAATATGTTTAGTTTGGATTGATCTGGAACAAACAATTTCATTTTGGTTTTCCAACCAGCATTAAATATTTAATCTCATCCTCTTCTTGAGCTGCTGCAGTGTCACAAGGGAGTTGTAGTTCTGGGCCCCTCATGGCCCCCTTACCCCTGATGGGACCTGCTCAACCCCCTGGACTATATTTCCTATGATGCACTGCGGTTTCTCCTTGTGGCCAACCTGCTCTAGTCCCAGGGCTCTTGACAATGGCTAGCTTGCTGGTGTGCTGAGACCACAGCCTATTATGCCGACCAGTATTGTCTCACTATTTCTTTGTACTCATTCCCCTGTTGGTCTGTCTCCCAGCTTCATAATGTGTAAGTAACACCAACATGGACTCACTGCTTCTTTGGCAGAGTGCTGTATTCAGGTGTGGGGGCCTGGTTCATTACAAAGTTAGATCAATGTAAGCTGTCATGTGTCAACCTAATTGTGCATGTGTCTATGCTTAAATCTGTCTCCCACTGACGTAAGCACCCCAGCACCATCTCCTTGAGTAGCATTGATCCAAGGTTGATGCACTGTGTAGAGATAGCCCAAGTGTAGACAATGCGTTAACTATTTTGACCCTAGTGGTTCTCTAGCAGCTGTTCCACAATGTCTGAAACTGACCACTCTGGTCACAATTGTTAACTCCCATTGCCCAGGGGTCACAGAGACTGGAATGCCTCCCTCCACTTTAAGGTGCTGCAACTTTTTGAAATACCTGGTCCTGATTATCCAGCTTGGCAGGTACACCTAGCACTTCTCCATTGTTGTGTGCAACTGCCCAGCTAACTATACTGTCTCCATGCTCAAGATGCACTCTGGTTTGGTGTAAACAGGAGATATTAGATCTCCTGGGCCCATGAGGAGAAGAGGCTGTGCAAACACGCTACAGACCAGCCTTAGAAAGGTCAACATCTATGAGCAGATTGCATAGGGGATTCATGGACCAGTAGCAGTGCCACGGGAAAACAAAGGAGCTGCGGCAGGCAAACCAGAAGGTCAGTGAGGCCAACAGTCAATCCTGTGCTGAGCTGCAGATCTGCTGCTTTTACAAAGAGCTGCATACCTTACTTGGCAGAGACCCTACCGCCATCATCGATACTTCTGAGAAGCCTGAGCCACAGGCCCCTGGCTCAAACACTGAGGAGGAGGACAGGGCACATGCAGCCAGAAGATTCAGCTATCTTGCAAGTCAGGACCTGTTTTGACACTCCACTGCAGTCCAGTCAGTCCTGGCAATCAAGCATGGATGAACCCGACACAGGAGAAGGATCCTGGGTAAATGTGTACATTTATTTCCCATTACAGTGATCGCGCCCCCACTGATTGACTTTTCATTAATTTACTCATGCTAGACAAGGTAGTGTTTAAAGAAAGAAAGGTAAAGGTGTTATCTGCTTTTCATTGCCCTGTAGAGTTAGGCAAGGTGGGGCGTAATCCAGAGCAGTTTTTTTATGTGCACAGGATTTCCCTTGAATCCTTCTAAGAGATCTTGATGAAATGTTCATGGAGGTATTCTGCAATCTCTCCCGAAGGTTTCTAGGGATGGCTGCCTTCTTTCTCCCTCTGCAGTAGCACACTTTCCTATGCCAGTCAGCAACAATTGTGGCAGGCACCATTGCAGTATGCAGGCTAGCAGCATACAGGCCTGGGCAGCTTTGGGATGCCAGTAGCAGCTCTGCTCTCTCAGCCTTTGTTACCCTCAGGAATGAGATATCAGCTAACATCACAACCACTGGTGGAAAATGGTGCCGAGAGTGGCACCATGCACAAACACTCTGCAGCCACTGCTTGTGAGCCCAAGCGGGCCGTACAATGCAAGCCCACCAGTCAGTGCTCGTTTCTTGGGTCCAGAAGCAGTGCCCACCATCTCTAGCTGCTCCAGGAACACCACCAACAACCTTGAATTGGTTCTCACTATGTTGCACCGTAATCTGTCCTCCAAGAAATCATCATGTTCCCCACTGATTCTGTTGTTCTTGCGGCTCAATACCGGAGGACTCTGCTTCCTGTGTTTGCAATGCTTATTACAATAGTTCAGAGCTGTGTATGCTCCATGCTTCTATCAGAGATTGTGGACAGTGAGGAGGGCTGCATAGCAGGGATGGCGGAAGCTTCCTAACAGTGGGGGGGCCCTAATCATCGGCATCTGAACTGTGGCCCAATCCCCCCCATGCCATCCCTTCCCCTGAGGCTCCGCCCTCACACCACCCCTTCCCCTGAGGTCATGCCCTCATGCTGCCTCTCCCCCCCAAACCCCTGTCTTGCTCATTCTTATGGCTGGTAAAAAGTGGAGGGGCCAGGGCCACCTGGCCCACCCTGCTGTTCCGGTGCTCATGCTGCATGGTTTTGTGGGATCTTTTAAAAACACCCCAAAATTATGGGATAAAGTCAGAGATGACATAGTGAGATGGAGACAGTTGCACACTAGGAAGTTGACTCCTTGCTCCCAGTGACCTCTGCATGACTTGTTTCAGCCCCACCATGCGTTGCCAAAACTTCTCAAAAGACAGAGTGCTGGACGGTGGTGAGCTGCGCAATGCATTGATACAAGCACTCCTGGTGAGTATGCGCACTGCCGACACAAGGAGCCAAGTTTACATGTACACAACTGATATACTAACTGGCATGGCTTTATGCCAATGTAACTTGGATCTACCAAAGTTTGTAGCGAAGACATGGCCTGAGGGAGGCTAAGTAAGGCCTTGTCTAGACCAAGAAAAAAGGTGTTGGCTTTTCAGTTTTAATTAGCTCCTGTTTAAAATGTGTTAGCACCTTGGTGCAAACAGGTTTTGGTACTTTTAAAAAAATGTGTAACTGTTCATGGTAAACCAGAGCAGGAGGCGCCTAACATTAATGTTGACTGGCTAACACACAATCACATACAACTTGCCAGATCTACAATACAGTTTTAAAACATGACAGCTTTGTATTTTGGAAGGTATTAGCAAATGGACGCTACCAGCCTGGTGTAGACAAGGCAATGTGCCTTTAACATGTGATCAGTTTAACATATGTTAAAGACACGCTGGCCTTGGCTATACTTGCAGGTGTGCAGGCACTGGGAGTTACAGCTACCTTTGTACAGCTGTGTAGAAAAGCGCTGCAGTGTGGCCACACTGACAGCTACCAGTGCTGCAGTGTGGCCACATTTGCAGCATTTGCAGCGCTGTTGGGAGTGGTGCACTATGGCAGCCATCCCACAGAGCACCTCGTCCCATTTGGTGCCATGGGTTGTGGGAAGGGGGCAGACGGTGTGGGTCATTCTACTTCCTGCCCCCAAAGCCCCCGTGATGTATCGCTTCACATCCCAGTAATCCCTGTCTTTCCGTCCACGTGTTGGGATCAACTGACTCTCTCAATGGTTTCTATGCAGCGTGATTTCCACGGGAAATGGAGCCCGAACTGCTGAGGAGTATGCTGATAAGTCTCGCCAGCACATCACGTTTGGCAGTTGAGCTATTCCTTATGATCCAAAGTGATGAGGAGTCTGACGATGACAGCGAGTGGCCTGATGCGTATGACACGAAATGCTGCTGGCATTCACGGAAATGCTCAGCTCCATGGAACGCCAATTTTGGGCTCGGAAACAAGCATTGAGTGGTGAGATCACATCGTCATGGAAGGTCTGGGATGACAAGCAGTGGCTGCAGAACTTTCGGATGAAAAAGCCACTTTCAAGGGACTGTGTGCTGAGCTCGACCCCACCCTGTGGTGCAAGGACACGAGATTGAGAGCTGCCCTGCCAGTGGAGAAGCGGGTGGCTATTTCAATCTGGAAGATGGCAACCTCCAGACAGCTACCGATCAGTCAGAAAACCAGTTTGGGAGTGGGAAACTCAACCATTGGGATCGTTTTGATGCAAGTTTGCAGGGCCATTAATCGCATCCTGCTAAGAAGAACCGTGATTCTGGAAATGTGCAGGACCATTCTGGATGGCTTTGCACAAATGGGTTTCCCTAACTGTGGAGGGCAATAGATGGGACACATATTCCTATTCTGGCACCACCCCACCTAGCGTCCGAGTACATTTATCGGAAGGGGTATTTCTCTATGGTTCTCCAGGCGCTTGTGGATCACCGTGAGTGTTTCATTGACTAACACAGGCTGGCCAGGAAGGGTGCATGATGCACGCATATTTCAGAACACTGGCCTGTTCAGGAAGCTGCATTCAGGAACTTTTTTCCCAGACCGGAAGATCGCAGCAGGGGATGTTGAAATGCCCATTGTGATCCTTGGAGACTCCGCTTAACCGTTAATGCCTTGGCTTATGAAACCATATACAGGGAAGCTTGACAGGAGCAAGGACCGGTTCAACTACAGGCTGAGCCGGTGCAGAATGACTGTGGAGTGTGTTTTTGGCCCTTTAAAAGGGGCGCTGGAGATCTCTGTAGGGGAAACTAGACTTGGGGGAAAGCAGCATCCCTGCGGTTATATCTGCGTGCTGTACCCTCCATAATATTTGTGAAGGGAAGGGTGAAACATTCATCAGGCATGGACCTCTGAGGTTCAACGCCTGGAGGCTGAATTTGCACAGTCAGAGAGCAGGGCCTACTAGAGAGGCCCAGCACACAGCTACAAGGATTAGGGATGCCTTGAGGGAGGAATTTGAGGCTGAAAACCAACAGTAATGTTTGGTGCCTTGCACGGGAGGTGAAAGTGCAGTGGTTACAATGTTAGTAGGAATCGTTTTTCCTAAGCTGATTTGCAGTGCCTGTTCTTTCCTGGGCTAAGGTATCTTCTTACTTTCTGCAATAATAAAGACTGATTTCAAAGCTAAGAATTCATTTATTGAAAAGAAATAACTTTATTGACAGACACACAACATTTTGGGAACCTGAAAGGGCAGGGGGGTGCTGGTGGGGAACTGTACAGTCACAGGTTTGAATATGTCCTGTCTGGAGTGCTGTGCAATGACTGCTGCACTTCAGGATGCCTATACTGCATGGTGATGGGGGTTGAGTGCAGAGAGTAAGGGTCAAAGTTCTCAGGGCTGGTTGGTGAACTTACAGGTGTTGGAAGCAGCTGGTGGTGTGGTAAGAAACCTGGATTTTGGGGAAGGGGGTTTGGAGCTGACATTGGGGCACAAGGGAAAGAGCTTTGGGATGGAGGGAGCCGGCACGGTAGTGCTCTGCCTGAATGTCTACGAGCGCCTGGATAGAGTCTGCTTGCCGTGCCAGGATGCTATCAGCTGCTTTGTGCTTTTCTTCCTGGCCGCTGCGTTTCTCTGGCGGATCCTGCTTTCCTTTTCCCTCCACTCCTGCAGTTTTGATTCTCTCTGGCAGAGTGATCCATAACTGCTTGCAGCAGGTCGTCTTTGCTTTTTTGCGGCTTCTTCCAGAGGTTTTTGAGTCTTCCAGCTGTTGATAATATGGGCATCTGAGAAGTCAAGGTTGCTTGTAGAAAGGCAAAAATGGCAATACTTAACAGAGGCAGCATTGTTTATATCTTAGACAGCTATTCCCACACAGTGGAGAAGTTTACAGTCTTCACAATAGCATAATTTTCCCATGCCAAAGAGAGTGCACATAACTCACAGGAGCCCCGAAATGGTGAGTAAGGGGGACTGTTTGATTGTTTCTGGGCTGTACTGGGGTTTTTATGCATTGGGGAAAGCAAACAGCTACAGGGGGCACTACACTGAACAGTCTCCCAACATTTTCAACAGGAGTTGATGCTGCAAGATATCTCACTGCTGCAGGTCACCTGGGAAGGGAGAATGATTGCTTCTGGGCTGTACTGGGGTTTCTGTATGTTGGGGAATGCAAACAGCTGCAGGGGGACCTACACTGAACAGTCTCCCAACATTTTCAACAGGAGTTGATGCTGCAAGACATCTCGCTGCTGCAGGTCAGCTGGGAAGAGCGGGAGGGTCTTCTACAGCAATGTGGATTCCTCCCTGGCCCCTATGCAGCTTGCCTGTGTGCAGCAATGGTCCCCCCACCCCTCGCGGCACAGTGGCGCAGATGCGTTAGCCTGACTGGGACAAGGACCACAGCAGTTCTCCCAATAAACTTGCGCGAGCGCATTGCCCACGCTCTGGCTGAAACTTTTGAAGAGATTACTGATGCCGATTACCGCGACATGATAGACCACATCAATGGGCTATTCCACATCTAGGCATGCATGCATGCAGCTCTAACCCTCCCTCCTCTCCCGAAACATTTCCATCCTGAAAATACAAGCCGTTTACTGGGAACCCGCTCCTCTGCTTGTCCTTCACCAAGTACCGGCTGCTGCGACTGGCTACCTTCCTCCTGGCTTGAGAAGAGCTCCTGGCTGCATGCTTCCTGGGACTTCGGGGTCTCCCTCCATCCCAGTACGCTCACTCTCAGTTTCCTCCTCCCCCCCACCCTCCTCCGCCTCCCCACCCCGCTCTGAAGTGTCCATCGTGGTCCTCGGATTGGTGGTGGGCTCACTCCCAAGTATCACGTCCAGCTCTTTATAAAAATGGCAGGTCGTGAGGGCAGCACCAGAGCGGCGGTTTCCCTCATGGGCTTTGCAATAGGCACTCCACAGCTTCTTCACTTTAACCCTGCACTGCACCGCGTCCCGGTCATGGCCCGTTTCCATCATATCCCTTGATATCTGCACATAGGGATCGTAATTCCTAAGGCTGGAGCGCAGCTGGGACTGCACAGCTTCCTCCCCCCAAACACTGATGAGGTCCAGCAACTTGCCACTGCTCCAAGCTGGGGCTCGTTTGGTGCATGAAGGCATGATCACCTGGAAAGATTCACTGATTGCACTCCACACCTGGCTGAGCAAACTGGAAGGGGATTTTTAAAATTCCCAGGGCATTGAAAGGGCGGGTCACCTGAGGCCAGGGCAGTAGAGTTCGAACTGATGAGCAGAGTGGCTGAACAGGCATTCTGGGATACTTCCGAATACCTCTGGAGGCCAATAACAGCGCTTTTGGTGGCCACACTGGCAGAGCAGCGCTGCATCACCAGCGCTGCAGTCATTATTCCCCACGCAGAGGTAGAGTACAGCCAGCGCTGTATCCAGGGAGCTACAGCGCTGGATGTGCCTTGCAAGTGTGGACAGTGTGTTAGTTGCAGCGCTGTAAAGCCACCAGCAGCGCTGCAACTCTCCAGTGTAGCCAAGCCCACTGTCTTGTCTACATAGGCTGTTAACACATACTAGCTAACAGCTTCCAAACTCTGGTTGAGACAAGGTGTTCGGGTAAAGGGGTCTAACTCGAAACAACTAACTCAGAAACTCTGTATTTGATCCTATGTATCTAGGAGAAAAACAGATATTGATCTATGCCCAAAAGGTGGTAAATATGGTTAAAGAAACTGAAGTTCCTGGGACTTTTCCTCACCAGTCTGGATTTATGGAATTGGGGAAACAATTTTGGTAAGTGAGAGACACTTATAAAATATTTTAACTGTATTGCCATACAGAAGTAATGGATTGCTGCCATACAGATTTAATTGTCACAAAAATGAGAAAATCAGTATATGATTAAGTTTTTTTAGGTATAAAGAGGTGAATGAACTAACAACAAAAAAATACATTTTTTCCCCACAAAAGGCCTTAAAAAAATCAGTTTTTTTACAAGTTACTACTAATCTTATTCACACTAATGTGGGCCTGTTGTTCTTTTATGGCAGCAATTCTGCTGCAAAGTGCAAAATGAAAACTCACCATCCCGGGCTAGGTTGTCTTATTTTACATAGGGATTTTAACTTGACAGTTTTGACCCTGTATTGAAATAAGTTTGTGGTAACTCTAAACTCACATTAATAACACATATTTGAAAGCATTTTTGAGATTGTTACAAAATGGTTTGCTCTCTGAACTTTTCTTTTTTCAAATGGGAAACTAGGTAAAAAGTATATGAACAGGAATCCCCTGATGGTTTGTTTTGATTTACTGCCATTTCACAATGGAGAGATCTGTTTCCTCTGTAGATTTTAGATGATGTTCAGGCTAATTAAACTACTGATCACTCCATCCATTTACCAGTGAAGAATAGACCACCGTCAGACTATTGCTTTTTTAAAACAATCCAATATTCTTGAAAGTCATGTTCAAGTAGGTTGCATGCATAACCCATGAGCAGATTATTATTAACATGGGCACATAATTCTGATTTTATTAGCCACTTAATACTAACAGCATTTGTTGCTCAGTTTATTGACTAGTATCTGTGGAAAAAAGGCCAGACACAGATGTGTTTATTTGGTAATGCATCAGTGCGTTTTGTGGGAGAAAACATTTTCCTTTTCATCTGATGTCAGTAGTTAAATGCCTAACTGAACAAAAGAAATGAGAAATTAATGCCCCTGGAAATCATTTTATTTAAGCTGTACTATTTCTTGAGTTACTGAAAATGTTTATCAGCACACATATAAAAGGCACACATATTCACCATGGGAAGTGTTAGGCTACACGGTGAACCTTACAACGGCGTGGCTATGCCGCTGCCGCCATGCCATTGTAAGGTGTGCTGTGTGGCTGCTCTTTATTGGCAGGAGAGAGCTCTCCCGGCAACAAAATAAAACTGCCTCCAATGAGATGCAGTAACTTTATCGATGGAGCGTGGCTCCCACTGACGAAGTGCTATTTACACCGGCGCTTTTCGTTACTAAAATGTTTGTTGTTCGGGGGGGGCTGGGTCACCTTGAGTGACAAAAGTTTTAGCGATGAAAGTGCCAGTGTAGACATAGCCTTAGACAGTGTACTAACATGGTCTCCAGCTCCACTTTCCCCCACGATAGCTTAGGCAGTAATCCTTTAACTCCATTCCCCAACTGCCAGTGCGAACGTCTAATAAACAAATGCCCCTCCGGTATACCTCAGTCACAGTTTGGTGTCAGTGGGTAGCATTCACCCAAACTGGGCAGTATGCTTGGCCAGGCCTGTCTCCAGTCCCTTGGAAAGGGCTGCCTGCTGTTGTCCTGAGGCTCCCAGCTAATCCAACTATGGTGATTTCAGCTTTATTTGTGCTGGGTTTAGGGGAGGGAGGAGCGAATCTCACCAGTGTTCACTCAGCTATGCTAATGCCCTCTGTGCCTTAAGCAGAGGGCTGCCTCAATATGGCCTTTCACCATGAAGCCACCTCTGCACCATTGCTCATTGCAAAGTTTCCTCTGCATCAACTCTTCACAAAGGCCAGGTCTACAGTATACACTGACATTGGCATAACTACTTTGGCCTGAGGTGTGACAAATCCACACCCCTGAGCGATACAGTTATACCAACCTAACCCACTGACAGAGCTATAGCCTTTTATGGAGGTGGATTAACTACATCAATGAGAGAAGCTCTCCCATAGTTGTAGTAGCAGCTTCACTAAAGCTCTACAAGTGTAGATCTGCCCAAAGTCTTTACTGCAGGGGGATCAATGTCACAAAGGAGGAGGAGGGGTCTCCTACCCTCCTTTCTTTCTTAGTATAGTCGCACTGCTCAACCCATTTGGAGTTTGTGTACAGTTCTGGTGACTTCCCAAGGTGTCTCGTGCAGGATTTCTGTGTAGGAAGTTCACTGATATGAAGCACTCTCCCCAGCTGTTCTTCCACCTGTAGGACAGAAGGCTCCCTTTTCTCTCTGCCTTTTCCTTTTTTTCACCAACAGAAGGCAGTAGCGAGCTCCCTACCCTCTATAGCTTTAGGTCGTAGGGCTTATATTTTTTTACTGAGGCACTTGCCTACAAGGGAACAATTTATTCTGGGGGATTTGTTTTTTTCTTTTGGTTTTGTAGGTTTGCATGTGTACATGTGACTAGTCTACATGTGTACATGTGTGCTGAGATATGTGGGTAGCATGTATTTTATACATCTAAAACACCTATAAATCTATGCTTTATTCATGAGTCCACGGTAAGCATGTGTCAATAACCTAGTCCCAGATTTGGACCTTAGCATCCAAAATATGGGGGTTAGCTTGAAAACCTCCAAGCTTAGTTACCAGCTTGGACCTGGTAAAGCTGCCACCACCCAAAAATTAGAGTGTTTTGGGCACTCTGGTCCCCCCAAACCTTCCCTGGGAACCCCAAGACCCAAATCCCTTGAGTCTCACAACAAAGGGGAATAAACCATTTCCCTTCCCTTCTCCCTTCCAGGTATTCCCTCCCTGGGTTCCTGGAGAGATAAACAGAAGCAAACTCCATGAATTTAAACAGAGGGATTCCACCCTCCCCGTTTCCAGCCTTGGAAAACAGAAGTACCGAGAGCTAATCTCTCTTCCCCCCTCACCCAGAGGGAATGCAAAGTCAGGCTAGTAAATCTAACACACACAGACTTCCCCCTGACTTTTTCCTCCCACCAATTCCCTGGTGAGCACAGACTCAATTCCCTGGAGTTCCCCACTAAAGAAAAACTCCAACAGGTCTTAAAAAGAAAGCTTTGTGTAAAAAGAAAGAAAAATACATAAAATGGTCTCTCTGTATTAAGGTGACAAATACAGGGTCAATTTTTAAAAAGAAATATGAATAAACAGCCTTATTCAAAAGAATACATTTTAACACATTCCAGCAACTACACACATGTAAATACAAAAAAACCATATAAATCACTATCTGATCTTTTGTACTTTACAACTAAAAGAAGAAAGGCAGGAGACAGAAAAAATCACTTCTCATAGCCGAGAGAGTACAGGCAGAAGACAAGACTCAGACACAAACTTCCCTCCACCCAGACCTGAAAAAGTCTGGTTTCCTGACTGGTCCTCTGGTCAGGTGTTTCAGATTACTTCTTTCCAGGTGAAAGAGACGTTAACCCTTAGCTATCTGTTTATGACAGCATGTTCTGTTCCTTTTGTCTTTCTGTAAAACATCATCATTTAGAGCATGATCTGGCAAGGTCCTGTATGCCCTCCATTCCCACTAAGGTCACTTAGCAAGATCGGGCCCTTAGGGGACTACCCCAAGACTTAAAGTTAGACCCATGCTTAAGTGCTCTGCTGGATCAGGGCCAGACTGTTCAGAGCCTTCTGTGATCAAGCCCTTAATCTTTAAAGGGTGAAAATATTTTTTAAACAAATCTATACACAATCTTTCATCTAAGTACAGACAAGACTGCTTAGTTTATAAATGAGGAGTCGACAGCCCCAAGGTGTTATGGCTACAGGATCAGATTGCTTGACTGTCTGAACATTCTGACACTTCTTTCTGATAAGAGATGTCAGCTTGTGCAACACAACAGCTAATGGGTTATTCCACTGTGACTTTGAGGAGGTTGGATAGAGTTGTTAAAAAGACACACATGTAATATGAATATTTTTACTGACTAGACTAAATGTAAAAAGACTATTAAAAAAACCCCTAAAAGTGCTTTGCAATATACTAATGTTCACAACAGTGTCAGTCTCCTTTCCAGCCTGCTGAGAGAGAGAAGGAGTGTGCATGGAGAGCTCTAAAATGTACAGCCTTGAGGGACAGTTAATTCAGTCTGTCTATCAGTTCAGTACCCGTGTAAAGCCTTCAAATCATATCAGACAAAGCGGAATGCCTAGAAACATTAACGCTGATTCTGTTTCATAACTGCCCTGGCCTAGTGAAATGGAGTCCTAGCCCTTCTCTTCTGAAAATTCACTAAGATGCTCATTAGCATTAGCTTGCTGTAAATAGCTGCAGTTGCTTCCCTCTTTAGGTTTTAGTGCAACAGCTGCGGGAAATATTCAAATCATGCATATGACCTTGTGAAAAGGAACAATTATCCCTACTAGATTTGTCATCTGTAGAAGAAAGAATAATAGTAATAGTTTGCCTGTAGAGAGATTTAAAATGTTAACTTGTTTGTTTGTTTTGTCCAGGGTATTTTATACCTGACAGGACAGTACTGAGTGTGTTTTTCACCTTACAGTGGGGAAAAAACATTGCCTGTTACATATCCCATTATGCATAAAGGATGAAATTCACTCCTCCAAAGAGCACCAGCACTGGACCTATATCTCTGTTAGTTAGGTCCCAAGTAAGCCCTGGTGGGACTCAAATGGTGCATAGTCTGGAGCTGGCCCTCTGCAGAGGGGTGAATTTCACTCAGAGCAAGTAAGATAGGGCCCAGACAGAATTCCAGGTCTGAGCTCCATGCTCTAGTTCAGTAGTTCTCTGTCAGGGGTATGTGTACCCCTGGGGGTACGCAAAGGTCTTCCAGGGGGTTTACAACACCAACTCATCTATATATTTGCCTAGTTTTACAACAGGCTACATAAAATGCACTAGTGCAGTCAGTGCAAACTAAAATTTCATACAATGACTTTATAGTGCTCCTATATACTATACATGAAAATGTAAGTACAATATTTATATTACAACTGATATATTTTATAATTATATGATAAACATGAGAAAGTCAGCAATTTATCAATAAAAGTGCACTGTGACACTTTTGTATTGTAGGTCTAATTTGGTAAGCAAGTAGTTTTTACGTGAGGTGAAATTTGGGGTATTCAAGACAAATCACAGACTCCTGAAAGTGGTACTGAGTAGTCTTGAAAGGTTGAGAGCCACTGAACTAATTCATCCACAGGCTGTAGAGCTAGTTACATTAATTGCTGGGTGAAATTCTATGCCTTGTGTTATGCAGGAGGTCAGAGTAGGTGTTTATAATAGTCCATTCTAGAGTTTGTAAAATAAGAAGTATATTGAACTTCTGGAGTATTTGGATTCTGAATATTGGAACCAAGTCCAAGTCTTCTAGGTTTGTGATCTGAACAGAAACTAGAATCCTGGATTTTCACTCCTGTTGTAAAGAAGCTGTGGAAGTAGGTCTAATTTCAGCTTCATTACAATGGGAGTTAATTTACTTATGTCGGAAAGATGGAGAGAACTATATTTCCATGTTGCAATAGAGAGTGGTTCTCAAAGTTTTATACTGGTGACCCCTTTCACATAGAAAGCCTCTGAGTGTGATACCCCCCCCCTTATAAATTAAAACATGTTTTTATATATTTAACACCATTATAAATGCTGGAGGCAAAGCGGAGTTTGAGTCTGACAACTTGCAACCCCCCATTTAATAACCTCACCCGACCCCCAGTTTGAGAACCCCTGCACTAGAGCCTAAAGGAAGCTGACATGTCATGGAGGAAACCCAAGAGATAAAAGCACAGAGTATTGCAAAGTAATCCTGTGTAGATAGTAGGTTAGAGAATACAGTGGAACTGCAAACTCAACCAAACAGACCTCAGCATTAAACCTCCATTGTAACATGGAAATATAGGTCTTCTTTTCTCTGCTCTCCAAAATAGCATTCAGTGGGTGCTTGGGTTTACTATTTGGCTTAAGTTTTTGAGCTATTTCTTGGAAATATTCTGTTTTCTTCCATGACTATATGATGCCCAAATTCCAAGAACCAAATATTTTGTATTTCTTCTCTTAATGGACCCAACTGAGTATTGTCTTTTGCTTTTTAGTTTTTCTGTTTTTCTGTTTTGTTTTGTTTTAAGGTCTGCAAGCTTTAATTCTCCCTTTGAGTAAAGGCTGAATGACTTAATTTTGTCACAGATTTTTTCCCTACCCAACCAAAGTGTAATAAAGCTTAATAAACTACTTACATATATTTATACTAGTGTCATAAGATATGTGATTAAAATTATTTGCCAGACCCATTAATGAATGTGCTAAATCTGCCATATAAATTCCATGTATCCCTTCATTTCTTTTAATATTTTGTTATTATAGCACCTCTTTTGTCTTAAACCATGCAAGCCTGATTTAATTTTATTCTCAAGTACTGAAATAATTTTTTTCCCAACCATTTGAAGTTCTCATCTCTGAACAAAGATAACTGAAAAATTAGCAAAAAAAAAAATTTTTTTTCTAATGTCCTATGCTGAAATTATTTCAGGACTTCCATTAAAGGAGGGATAGATTTTTCAAGGCCCTTATCAGAGAAGCACTTCATTTGCATCATAACAGAGCATTTTCTCTGTAAAGCTTTTGTCTCTTTCCTTTTTGACTTCATATCCTGGAATGTAATGCTTCTAATGGTTCTAGTCCGTGGTGAACAATCAGGTCTAGTGCTGCTGCTTTGGGTGATAGATATAGCGTGGACAAAATTTTTCATATGAAGTTTGTTTTTGATTGTGAAAAATTCTGATGCAGTCACACAGAACCTTTCCCACATTCATGTCAGTTTATTAAATTGCTTTGGTTGGGAGGAGGGGGAAGAGAAACTAAAAAAATCAGAAAAAATCAAAACAACACATTTTGACATTTAAAAAATGAAACTTTTTGATTATTAGCTTGAATCAACCTTTTGTTTCAAAATTTCCTTTATTTAAAATACATCAAGCCAAACTGTTTTTTTTGGGGCAAGGCAAATTGTGTCATTTGATCCTAATACATTTTTTTGCTTTTCTATTCTAAAAAATTTTTTAAAAATCATTTTTAGTTGACTGAAAACAGTTTTCAGAATTGCCAGCAACTGAAAAATCTGTGATTTGCCTAGCGTTAGTGGTAAAGAAAGAATAAAGATTTTTTTGTAAATATACATTTTTACATTAAGCTATCTATTATTGTAATGTTGAGCAAAGTTTCCCACAGTAAGCTGGCTTCTATAAAAACTATAATAAGACGTAGTCATTGTTCCAAAGATCTTATATCTAAATAGACAACAGTAACTAAAAGTTTGAGGATTGGGGCAGGATACTTCCCGGGAGTATGGAGGGTTGTGAGGCATCTCACGTGTACCTGTCCCTTTAGTGTGAGCAGCCTTATCTGTAAATGCCATGAGTCAGCTCCCCAAATCCACTGCCCTGGCAACACAAGCCCTCCTCTCTAGGTCCTTGCAGGTCCCACTGCCACTCTACGGGTAGAGATAGACACAATCCAGTCCTTGAGCCCTCTAGCATCTTCCTGAAGTGTCCAATGACTGGCTCAATGGACGTTCACAATATTACATAGTCGCTGCTTTCATAGAAACCTTACAGCCTTTCTTAGCAGTTTCATGTTAGATCATGGCTCTGCTTAACACATGGCACTTAGATATGTTTATAGTGAAATGACGTATAAGATATTTAACAGAGATTTAGGTAATAGCAAGTAGAAGTACTGGAAACCATTGTTCTATATGAAATAAAATCATAACTCATTCTGGAGCCTAGACTTAATTACCAAGATATTCTCATGTCTTGTAGGGGTTTGGCTCACCAAAATCCATGCATCATTTTTCAGCCAGGCTTGGCTGTGATCTTCCTTTCATAAGACAAGTATGATGTCCAGCTTGCCTCTCTGGTGAGGAAGACTGTGTGTTTCCTTGTACCCCACACACATATATCCTTTGTCTTTAGTCAGAAACAGGACATCTTTATCTTATGAATTTCCTCTCTTGTAGATTTCACCATTCTTTTGCCTGTGGCTCAAAATGCAAACAGGCCTACATCAGGAGGTGTCAATACACAAATGACCAGACAGGGAGATAGGTGTCTGCTACCTCCTGCCTCAAAGGAACACTGTGACTCTGAGCAGACGAAGTGCCAGCTCTTGCTAAGACTTTAGTCCTCAGCTGAGCACTGACGAATTTCATTGCTGGAAACACCAATCTGTTTCACCTGTGTGTTAGTATGGTTAAGATGGGTATTGAACTTATAACAATGTGTTTGGTCTTTAGACTTTATAAATGCTTTATGTATTAATCTCACTTATAATATCTTATTACATACTATAAGGTAATTTTTTTTTTTTTGCTTATAACTTTAAAATTTTTACTCTGAAACTGTGAACCCAGTCATGAGGGATCATCTTCTAACCATCAAGAAGGCCTATCAGAACTAAATGACTACACTAAAGCCTTTGTTAATTGCCCCGTCACAGCCATGAAGAGAATGCATGCAAAAGGGCTCATCCCATTAACTTAAATTCTGGAAGAAGAAAATAAAATCAGCCGAGGAGGAAATTTTGATCTCTCTTTTTTGTTTGGACTCTTACGGGACTGGAGCTATGAAATTGAAGCAGAGATTTCCAGGGGTCAATATGGGTTAGCCCTAAAAGACATTCAGAACTGACAGATTATTACAACTGTCACCTTTTAACACCACAGACTGTAAACTCATTTGTGTATATATGGTTGCTTGCTTTAACCTTGTAATAACACTTTAGTTAGTTTATTAGAGGATTGGCTACAAGCAATGTCTGTGGTGAGAGATCCAAGTTACAAAGTGACCTGAGTAAGCAACTGATCCCTTGGGACTGTTCGAACAACCTGAATATCACTAAATTCAGCTTGCCTGGGCGGCAAGAAAAGACTGGAATACCCAAAGGGACTGTCTGTTACTCCATGGTCAGACTGTTATAATGCTTTAGGAGTTCTGATTTGTTACAGGCTTGGTGAAATTAATGATAGAACATAACCGGTTTGGGGTCTCTGCCCTGCTTCTTAACAGTCTGCCCTGAGGTTAGCACTCATGGTCATGAAACACTCCAGAAAGCTTGACAAACACTTCTGAAGTATGGTCACCTCCAGGTGACCTGCTTTAACTCTGAGACCTTAGAACATAACTCCTCAAATATTATCTGTGTTTACATACACAGGCATAAAGTCCTATTTATGACTAAAGATAACAGATTGTTAGGCTATACCTGGGGATACAAGGAAACACACAGTATCCGTCACCAGGGAGGCATGTCTATGACCAGTGAGGTGGTGGCTTTTAGAAGACACTTCACATGCCATTGTAGTGAACTATTATGCACATATCCAATGCAGAGGATCCTTGTAAAACCTGATGCACCTCCTGTGCCGTCTGCCAGTTGGCAACAAGAGGTCCCTGGGTCACAAAAGGTTATCTCCTTCAAGCAAAGTGATCAGTGTGATTGACACACATCAATGTATATGTACATGTATGAATAGAGAGATAGATTACACAACACACACACAAGTTCATATACTATTTATATATGTTCTATGCACATTATAAACGTTAATTTCAGGATGTTGTGGGGGACTCGTACAGTGGGATTGGAAGATCTTGATTTAACCCCCTGCACCTATGCTTCCCATTGGCGCTGGTTGTGCTGGCAAGTGATCTACAAGGAACTGAGGATTTTCACTTAAATTTCATTTTATACATTCACTCAAGGTTGTGGGGGGATTTTTGTTTTGTTTTGTTTTTTTGCTTGGACATAGTGCTATTGTAACTTCCCAGGTTAATGGCAATTCTATTCAAATAAAAAAGAACATTGTGTTAGAAAAAGTAAGGTACTCCAGAGTCGGGAAATGACAAAGCTAAAGTTATCTGGGCAACATTAAGTTTACCCCTCTGTGCCTATGCATTACACTATAATCCTCAATAAGATGATACCAGGCTATTTTTACTAAAGGATCTCTGCCTCATTCAGGATTCTTTTGTGCAATATTAAAAATAAATACTTTAATTTAACTTTCTACAGAACCTCCTCAAAGTGCATTTAATTACTTCCAATATTACTACATTAAAATGAATGGAAATAATTATGTAATGCCCAGTCAAGTGACTGCAACCACAATTCACAGATTCTTCTGCCATAAAGTAAAAAAAGTATTAATCTGGCAACCTAAAAACCCAACAAGTTAAGCATCTTGAATTATTAAAACACCTGCCTTTACATTTTCTAACACTTTTTTTTTTCAGGGTTAATATCGTACATATTCTATAGCTAATAAATAATTCATAAATCCAGTTAAAGTTTGATTGGTCTAGGCACAGATTTAGCAAGTCAGGGATCTTTGAAACAACAAGAACAACAACTTTCAAAATTAATTTAATTGATAGCAAACCAGAAGATTCCACTTCCCAATTTTCTAATTAATTAAAGTCTGCTCTTATGAGAACATCCAGAATGAAAATTCTGGTGGTGTGAACGAGGCCATCAATTAACACATAGAACCCACAGCTGTGGCCATTAATTACTCTGTTGTTCCCTTTTCCACCTAAGGGCCAGCTCCTCAGCTGGTTTAAATCAGTCTTGATAGATTTACCCCAGATTTGGATCTGGTCCAAAGTTCCCTAGCCTGTGGGCAGGAAATGTCCTTTACTAACAAGCATACACTATGTGCCACTTACTTTAGAAGGCATATAATAGTAAAAGCAAAAACACATCCAACCAGTTCAATAAAAGGATATCATTCCTGTCAGGAGTTTGGCCCAGAAATTTTACTGGTAAATAAATGAAAAGAGAAAAATAGCTCTTCAAATAGCCCCAGTATTATCTTCTAAAGTCATTTTATCTCTGTCAATAATCCTCCAGATCATCACATTTTCTTGTGGTCTTTCCTGTCATAACAATTAATGTAGCACGTTTTATATTCTTTTCCCTACAGAATTGCCACATGCATGCAAATTTCTCCCTCCTAAGTTCTGTTTCCCTGCCTACATCTGTGTGTGCTTAGGATGGTGACCCTTCTGTGCCACTGGTGTCTTGCTTACTGTTTGTTTAATGACTTTGTTCAAAATTTGCTTTTTATCCACCTTATGAATTTTGTTATCATTGCCCTTGGGGAAGGGCAGGGGAATGAGAGGGAGGCTTCTGTGATATCATAGATTGCATCCCAAGAGGGGGTGTTTATCGTATGAGGATTTGCTTTTGTACAGCGTAATGTCTAGGAATGTAGGGAAAACTACTTTCAAGACAGTTGTTGAGAGAGGGCTGTATATGTGGGGGAAGGAAGAAAGGCTGAATGTTGCATTTTCATGACATTCTCTCTTTTGTTTGAACACTAACAGCCCACTTACTACAGGCATTGAACTAAGTTCTGTGTGCCACTCCGTTGTAAGATTTGTTGCAGGATTATTTTGATAGTGAACATCTTAAGCTTTTTTCCATGCCTTCCCCTTCAAGGACACCTAGTACATGAATCCTTGTTCCTCTTGTCATGTTCTCAGGTTCCCCATGTCAGGACCAAAGTTCCCTGGTTTACGGGACTAACATTAAACTTTTAAACTTTTTCACAGGAAAGCAGTTTAGGTAACTTTTTCAAAAGCACATAAGCGACTTAGGTTGCTAAATCCTATTGAATTCCCATTGAGGCTTAGGTTATTAAAGGCCAGATTTTTAATGGTATTTAGGTGCATAAAGATCCAGACAGGCACCTTATGATATTTTCTAAAGTGCCCAGGTGCCTCTCTCCCATTGAAGCCCATGAGCTAAGAAGTTTTGAAAACCCCATTAGGCACCTTTTTTGCATCGTTAGGTACCTAAATACCTTCAAAAATCTGCCCTCCTTAGGCACTATTGAAAATGTACCCTTCTCCTCAGGGGGAAATCATGTTTTCTGCAAAGTTTAGCTAGGTACTGTAGGTTTGTGTTTGACTAAAGTATTGTTATTTATAATCCATCTGCTACAGAGTGAATTCTAAAGAAGCTTGCACCATCCTTAGCTTTGCTTTGTTTGTTCAGTAATTGTGTTGTCAGCAGCAGTACTCTCCATTTCATTCTGGTTAACACCCAGGATTCTGTGCCCTGGTTATCTTCTCAGGTTGATACAGTTATAATTGAGGATTTAGGCCTTGGAGATATCATCTTGTTATCTCCCACTTTTCTCCCACTCCCCCACCCCCAAAAAAACATGATATCCAGTGATTTCTATTCAATTTTTCTAGTATAGTAGGTTATTTTTCCTCTGAAGTGCGATTGAACAGAGCTCGCCAGAATGCTGCTGCTACCACTGGATTCTGTAATTAGCATTTACTACCCAGTTCCTGCACAACTGTAACCTGTTTTTCCATACTCTCCTTCCTGATATTATTAGGATATTAAAGGCCAAATTCTGCTCTCATTTATAACTGTGTAAATCCAAAGTAAGTCCACTAACTTCACTTACCCTAGATTTACACCACCAGGGGCTGATCCAACTCTTCTTTGGAATATTTCTACCAATTTTAATAGGAGTTGTATCAGACCTTGAGTTAAGTTGTCCCAATTTTCTATTGAAATAATCTGTTTACTTTATGTCAGGCTTTCTTCTCGAGTTCACAGACTTTGTTATAGAACAGTCATTGATTGAAATTAAATTAATTACCAAGTTGATCATTTATGCAGATTCTTTCTTTACTCCTTCATGAAGTTAGTGGTTTCTTCATGTCAAAATATTACTTTTCAGTTGGTTTTAGATTCAGTTCAGTTGAGTTCAACCCCCCCAAAATCAAGTCATTTGGATTAAGGACCTAAACTATGAGGGGCTGATCTAAACCACACTGAATCATCAAACTGTAAGGCCCTGCCTATAATGGCCAAGGAACTGTTAGCTCCTTATTTGCAAAAACATGCAGAAACATTTCTAATGAGAAGTACCAACACAGTGTAGACGTTGTAGATGTTTGCCCATCACTAGTTAAATCTCAAAAGAGGACAAAGTTACATTTAGTACATCAAAGAATGTTGGCTGGAACTCATAGGACTGAAAGATATCATGCTATCTTTCTTGTTAATTACAAATATGCCAAAGCCTCTATTTGCTGATTTGCTCTATTTCTGATCTAGGCACCTAGGCTCCCTATACAATCAATGGGGAGAAATAGGCACCTTAGGATGTGATCCAAAAGCCAGCATGCTAGGCAGGGAGCTGCTTAAACTAGCCAGTGGCAAATGCTGATGTGTGTCGTTAAGTCCCACCCCTCTGTGACCTAGGCGGCTCCTCAATGCCAAGATACCATAATTCTTATCAGGCCTGATATACCCATTGCCCCAACTGTTATCATAATCTGCATCTAAAAGTTATTGTGTAAGGTATGATTTGCAAACTGGTAACACATTGGCCATTAATATTATTGTGTGCTACACAGACAACATGTGGAGGTGGGGGGCATGCAGGATCAAGAGCTTCCCCCCAGATTTCTGCTTGGCCTATCAGGGGTTGAGGAAGAGTGGCTTTTCTTCTCCTGCTGCTCCTGCCCCCTGGCATGCTCGGCACCTGTCCCTGGCAGCAGGGGGGTGGCGGAGAGGTCAGGACCAGCCACGTCTCATGCCAGCTGCTCTGGATTGCTGTTCTGTGCTGATGTCCGAGAGAGGCAGTATTGGTGGCAGGCCACCCTTCTGCCCAGGTGCGGCTAACCACTGCCTCCCCAACCAGGCTCTGTCAGGCAGCTGCACAGAACAGCGAGCATGAGAAGTGGCTGTTGACGATGTGTGAATAGATTCCAACTCGCTCTCCCATCGCTGTGCTGGATCTCTAGTCCTAACTGAAGTAAAATGTAGTAAATCTTATTTTACTTAGGGCTTATCTACACTTACAGCACTACAGCCCCACAGCTGCACTGCTGTAGCGGTTACTGAAGACTCTACCCATGCCGATGGAAGAGTTTCTCCCATCAGCACAGGTACTCCACCGCCCTGAGAGGCAGTAGCTATGTCAATGGGAGAAGCCCTCACGTTGTCTTAGCTCTGTTTACCCAGGGGTTAGGTTAGTATAACAACATGCTCAGGGGTGTGGATTTTCCACACCCTTAAGCAATGTAGTTATACTGACGTAAGTTCCTAGTGTAGCCTAAATAACATATTCAGACCCAATTCTGCCACCCTTGCTCAACTTACTTAGGGTATGGCTACACTTACAGTTGTATAACGCTGGGAGTTACAGCTGTCTTCATACAGCTGTGTAGGGAAAGCGCTGCAGTGTGGCCACATTTGCAGCATTTGCAGCGCTGTTGGGAGTGGTGCATTGTGGGCAGCTATCCCAGTGTTCAAGTGGCTGCAACGTGCTTTTCAAAGAGGGGGTGAGGGGGAATGTGGGGGAGAGAGAGAGGAGTGGATTTTTGGAGCTGTCAGCTCCCTGCCTTGCAAGTTCTAAGAACTGGAACATACACATCACCAACCTGCAATCAATTTAAAAGTTTCGAGCCCTTCCCCCACTCCTCTCTTATTCACTAAATGCAAATTATGCACTCCTAAATAGCCTTCAGACCACATAAGCAGCTGCTCAACTGCCGTGTGACTTCTCTCTTCAAGCAAACAGCTGTGAACCTTCCAAAGCAATTCCCCTGCCTGCCTCTGCTCAATCGAGCAAACAGGAGCTGTGTTGTTTTTTAGATAAGCAGCTCGGGGAGCTCGGAGTCAGCCATTCTTCCGGTTTGTTGTGAGCAGGCATTCTGGGATACCTCCTAATACCCTGGAGGCCAATAACAGTACTTTTGGTGGCCACACCTGCAGAGCAGTGCTGCATCACCAGCGCTGCAATCGTTACACCCCAAGCAGACCAGGTGTACAGCCAGCGCTGCAGCCAGGGAGTTGCAGCGCTGGATGTGCCTTGCAGGTGTGGACAGTTACTAAGGCCACGTCCAGACTAGGAATTAAAATCGATTTTAGATACGCAACTTCAGCTACGAGAATAACGTAGCTGAAGTCGAATTTCTAAAATCGAGGTACTCACCAGTCTGGACGGCGCCGCATCGATGTCCGCGGCTCTCCGTGTCGATTCCGGAACTCCGTTCGGATTGATGGAGTTCCGGAATCGATGTAAGCGCGCTCGGGGATCGATACACCGCGTCCAGACTAGACGCGATATATCGATCCCCGAGCAATCGATTTTAACCCGCCGATGCCGCGGGTTAGTCTGGACGAGGGCTAAGTTGCAGCGCTGTAAACCCACCCCCAGCGCTGCAACTCTCCAGTGTAGCCAAGCCTTTAGTGTTCTTTGTGGTTCCAGAGTGACTGCTCCCTGAGTGCAGCACTACTCAACATAAATAAAGGGTGCAGAGTGGTGCCCTTGGTGAGTGAAGGCAGCAGATATGACTGGAGCAGCTCTGTTCAGTATGAGGGTGGTGGTTTACAAACATAATTACTCTTCAGAGTGGAATCGTAGTTTAATGACTGAGGCCTGTGTTTTTTCTTTTTGTTTTTCCTCACACAGGTCTTATGCTGACATCAGTGAAGTTACTCTAGATTTACACCAATGTGAGAAGAGAATCTGGTCCACGGTTACTAAGCATGTTAGGAACTAATAAGGGATTAGACAAAGAAACTCCCTTACTAAAAGATGCTACTGATGGCTTGAAAGTCTAATATAAGAATTTATAATAAAACTGAAACAATGTATTGCCCATTGCTTACAAGGACTGTTGACATTCTGATAAAAAAGCAGCATTTTAAGCAAAAGCCTAGCACAGCACTGATAGAGATGGAGTATCCTCTCTGAACAATAAGGAGCTATTATTATTCAAGGCCATCCTTACCTGGTCTTAATAACACCTTGTAGCAAAATTAATTTACTTTTAAAAATCCAGTTGCCATAACAACTTGGTGCAGCTGTTCTTGTGACTTAATGAGATTCCAAAGAACTGTTTCATGAAGAAAAAGTCAGAATGAATGAAGATCAACTGAATCTTTTCAATTATTTTATTTAACATTAGTAGCTGGCTGAAGGAAATGCTTATTAGAAAAGCAAAAGCACTATTATGCACAGAGCTATTGTTCTCTACCTTCTATTATTTAACACTTAGAGTCCTGACACTTTCCAGGTTGCCAGACAAAAGGATATTTATATTAGATACCTGGAACAATATGAGATAGATTGTCAAACTTTGGTTTCCAGTTTTGCACTCACAGTTCCTCTCCAAGAAGGGGAAGCACGCACCTAGGGAAGCCCTTTCTTGAAAAATAGGTAAACAGTGGGATGACAAAGTTTGCAGACAAAATTACTCAAGATAGTTAAGTCTAAAGCAGTCTGTGATGAGTTGAAAAGGGATTTCACAAAGCTGGACAACAAAATGGCAGATGAAATTCAATGTTGATAAGTACAAAGTAATGCACATTGGAAAATATAAATCCAGTTATACATACAAAATAATGGGGCCTAAATTAGCTGATATCACTCAAGAAAGAGACCTAGGAGTTATTATGGACAGTTCTATGCAAACATCCACTCCATGTACAGTGGCAGTCAAAAAAGCTAACAGAATGTTGGGGATCATTAGGAAAGAGTTAGATAATATGACAGAAAATATCATATTGCCTCTCTATAAATCCATGGTATGCCCACATGTTGAATATTGAATGCAGATTTCGTCCTCCCATCTCAAAAAGGATACATTAGAATTGGACAGAGAACAGAGAAGGGCAACAAAAAATGCTTAAGGTATGGAACAGTTTCCATATGAGGAGAGATTAGAAAGACTGCGACTGCTCATCTTAGAAAAGAGATAACTAAGCCGTGAAATGATAGGGACTATATAATATCATACAGATGTGGAGAAAGTAAATAAGAAAGTGCTAGTTACCCCTTCATATAACACAAGAACCAGGGGTCACCCACCGAAATTAGTAGGCAGCAGGTTTAAAACAAACAAAAGGAAGTACTTCTTCACACAACATGCTCAACTAGTGGAACTCTTTGCCAGAGGATGTTGCGAAGACCAAAAGTATAAATTAAATTAAAAAAAGAATTCAATAAATTAATGGAATTAGAATTAGAAGAATTAATCTGATAAATCCATCAATGGCTATTAGCCAAGATGGTCAGGGATGCAACCCCATGATACAGGTGTCCCTAAGCCTCTGATTGTAAGATACTGGAACTGGTTGATGCGGGATATATCTCTCAATAATCGCTCTATTCTGTTTATTCCTTCTGAAGCACCTGACATTGGCCACTATCAGAAGACAGGATACTGGGCTAGATGGACCATTGGTCTAACCCAGTATGGCTGTTCTTATGTTCTTAAGACCCACGCAGTGCACTTGGCCTGTGTTCACAGTTGATGTAAACAGTGGCCAGAGGAAGCCATTTGCAGTGCAAGTTTTACTGGGTCTACAACACACAGAGGAACTATGCTACACACTCTTGAACACCATCTACTGGCAATTTAGCTAATTATATATGCACAGATGTGGAGCTGTCCTGTAACAGCCCCACCAAGGGCCAATGCATAAAAGGGTAGGGTAGGGCCTTGTCTTCTCCTTTCCCGTCTCTGCCCCTTTTGAGGAGATGTACATCTCTCGGCAAGTGCATGGCAGTGGCAGATCTTGTACTTGCAGAAGCACAGGGAATTGACACTGAGATTTTCCCTGTCCAAGAGGAGGAAAGCTTCTTGTGCGTACCCACTCTGTGCATCCATACTGGAGCCAAGGACAATCTGGCCTGTACATAGCAAGTTCTGTGGGGTAGGTTACCATGTCTCTTTCTGTCTTTGTAAAGCATCTAGAATACTTTGGGTGCAATATAAATGAGTCATTGATATAATAACAATAATAAAGGGTCCACTTCCTCTCCTGTGCACATTTTAAAACATTCATGGTAATAAAGATCTTGCATGATACGTTGCTAAAGAGTATAGACTAGATAAAATAGAATAATGTTTCCTATGTGAGATAAACACTTGAGTAAATGCATGGATCTGTCCTTGGGGTACCCTCCATCAAGAAGCCTCAGGTCTATAATGGGATATGATGGCTGAGTAGGTGATCCTTCTTTTGAAGAGCCCAACCAGGCAGCCAATTAGTGATGGTTGATTCTGTAATGTAGACACCTAGCCGGTAGAAATTGGACTCAGCGATCTCCAATTTATATCACATAGGCCATTTAACCGACAATATTGCAACAACTTTCAGTCAGTAGCTCAATGAGCTGGATTGAAAGTGAAAGGAAAACTGCTGTGTTTTGCCTGAAGTCTGAACCATACAGAAAGCCATTACTACTATCCTCATTATTATTATTATTGCTTCATTATAACTAGAGCTGAGACAACAGCTTAAGGAAATAATTGATTTGACAAACTTATCCTGTATTTCTGTTTGTGAATGATCTGTGAGCACCTTGCAATTAGTTCAAATTTATTCTTTGAAATTAATTTGCAAATAATTCATGGACTGTTGATGTTTCAAGAGTATTTTGATGGGGGGGGTTATAATTAAAATCCAAGTTGTGTTGGTAGGTTTGATTAAATTCCTTGGTCACATGATATTGTTTTAATAAAGAAAAGTGAAAAATTAAGTATCTGCTGCAAATACTTGCATTTCTGAATTCCAAATTTGCTTACTGTAGGTATTTTCTATTATTTAATCAAAATCCACTCTTTCTGCAAACACTCCTGCCAGAAATATACTTAGGAGCATACTTGAGAAAAACAAAAGTAGAGTGAATTTAATTTAACGTTCAACCAAATCTTCACAGGTCAATAACATGTGCGTAGGTATAGTGACAACCCTCAAAAAGGGTGGAGACCTTGACCATTTAGGGAAAACAAGTTCGTATTAACACAATAATGAAGGGCTCAAAATCAAACAAGAGAAAGGTAAAATACTGAGTTAATCAGTAGTTTTGTTTGTGGCTGAAAGAATACTCATATTAAAGTTAAAGTTTCCTTTTTATTACTATGCCCTTCTACAAACTAAAACTTAATTTAATCAGTCAAGTGATACTATCCAAATACCATTTATCTTACAACTGTGATTTATGTAGCTTTTTAATTTCTAATAGCTCCCTCTGTAATCTAGTTTCTGGAAATTTATAGTGCTTTTATCTTAGGCCTATAACCTACCCAAATTTTTACTCTGATTCCATTCAGACTGGCAAGCAGCACACTTTGCCTTTGCATTTTCTCTTTTTATGTTCTTATAGTCCAACTTTATTAACTGCCTGTCTAGTGTGCTTTCTTCCACAACAGTCTGGAATTTAAACATCTCCTGGTGCTTTGTAATTTGGCACTGAAGGTGTGCCAAGCTAGACAAAGAGCTTTGCAATGTCTTTGTTGTTGTTTTTCAGTTAAAGGTACTTTTCCTTTCACTCATTTATGTGCTAGTTATCTTAACGCATATGTTACAACTGTATGAACATTTATAATATGTACTAGAGATGGTCTGAATAGGAATTAGAAGCATTGGTACCCACCAAAAGAGGTAAGATACCCCAAAAGAGACATTTTCTTGGGAGTAGATTACTTGTGGTGAATGAATGGCCCCATTATCAGGAGCTGCAAGCATTCTGCATACCTGAATTCCCACTGCAGTTTCAATTGGACAAGGTAAACTTCTTGCCCTATTGTGCTGTGTGATGTTACTGTGCTTTGTTAAGCAGCTGTTGTGTTCTATCGAGCGCTGGCATCAGTAGTTCCCGTATGTAGTTGTGTTGTTAATTGGTAATCAACAGTGGGGATATTTGGGGATGAAATTGTTCATTGTTATGAAAGGCCAGATTCTGATCCCCATGCTCATGATAGCCCTGTTAGTCCAGTGGTCCCATTGGTTTAAGCTGAAAAAAGCACCTTCTTTAGCAGTCTGCTGGGGCATTGATTTAATACTGAAACACCAAAACCACCTCAGCTTTGGTCAAACTGATTGGTTGATACTGGAACATCAGTCATGGAAATGAAATAGAGAAAGCTCCCAGAAATGACATGGAAACCTCATGTTCCCTTGACAGACTCACTGGGCAAGTTAGCTAAGAGTTAGCTAATGAGCAGTGAAGTGAAACAGGCCCTTTCATTATCCTTATATTGATTCTTGTCCTTTCCTTTTGCCAATTCAGGAATTGAACAATGCCCAAGGACTGTCCATTCCCTTTCCTACAGCTCTAAAAATGTTAGGAGGCCAAGAACTGTTTTACAGATAAAAGGTCAAGAATGAGTAAATCTTGACGGGAAGGTCAGACAAATACTCTGGGACAGACCCTTGGTCCCGTTCAGTCTGCTTTGCCCTGTTCCAGCAGCATTAAGCAGACTTTAAACTGGTTTAGGTGGCCCATGAAGATTCCCCTGGCATAGGCATATCCTCCAGCAATGTAGAGCCAGCCTAAACTACCCTTAGTACAGAGCAGTGGTTCTCAAACTTTTGTACTGGTGACCTCTTTCACATAGCAAGCCTCTGTGTGTGACCCTCCTTTATAAATTAAAGACACTTTTTTACATATTTAACACCATTATAAATGCTGGAGGCAAAGCATGGTTTGGAGTGGAGACTCACAGCTTGTGACCCCCATGTAATAACCTCGTGACCTCCTGAGGGGTCCCAGCCCCCAGTTTGAGAACCCCTGGTATAGAAAGTATGTCATGTGAAAAAGGTATGGGTGAATCATTAGTGCGTTCCAGCTGCCATAATGGCACTTGGCCAGCCACATGGAAATTAGAGCAGTCCTGAAGCTACACTAAATTGTGCTTAGGCCAAACTGCTCCTTGGCCAGTCCCAGGACTGAGGGTGTATAAATTGCAACATTTTTGCTAACTCCCCAACCCCTTTATGAGCTGGGTGAATGGAGCATGGCCAGGCCTAAGGATCTAGCAATATATTTACTGATAAACTAAATACAGAATTAAAGGTAACTGTATCTGATTAGTTTGCTAGGAGCCCAGGCATTGCTTGGTGGAAGAGGCCACTGTCTAAGGCTATTACTGTAGAGAGAGAAAGAGACAGCAAAAGACAGTGAAATGCAGCTTCAGTGATGGAAGCTGCATTTCACTAACAGTGTTTTGGCTGAAAGCCCATGGCATATGCCCCAGTTTTACTTCCCAGGAGTCTGGCTGCTCTTGTTTCCCTCTGGCCAGCCTATGGAAATCAACTTTTGTTTTGTTTTGTTTTATTTATCATGACCAGGCTACTTGGGAATTGATTTTAGCTTGACGAACTAATAACGGCAAGTGTTTCAAGGTCAGAAGTGTCCTGTCTGGCTAATCTGAACTCTTATGAGATGCAAAACACAAAGAGATGGAGAAGAATTAGGAAGAAGAAGGTGGGTGGGGATGAAATTCAATACAATAGGTGGCGTAGCAGGAACCATAGGTTCACATCTTGGTTTTTGCTCAGGACACTGCTGTAGAGATGGTGATGTCATTCCCCCTTCTGGTTCGTTCTCATCATCTTTACCAATGGGGTGGAGGTGATGCTGATTAATACATTCAGAATGCTGCTGCCCAAAACTTTGCTGAGTAAGTTGCCAAATGCTCCTGGGGTATGGAGAAAAGTCCAAAAGTATCAACAACCTTCTCGCTCAGGTACTTATCTGATCCTCATCACTGTAATATGTGTGTGTGATGGGTTCTCTCAGGGTGCAACTGGGAACTGGGGTACCTCTGACCCCTCTGTCCCGCCAACCTAGGTTCCCTCACACACTGTGATATTGTGACAAGCTGCAAACTGTGCATTGGCCAGCTAAACCCAGGGTTGCAAGTTTAATCCTTGAGGGGGCCATTTAGGGATCTGGGGCAAAAATCTCTGTGGGGATTGATCCCTCTTTGAGTAGCAGGTTGGACTAGATGACCTCCTGAGGTCTCTTCTATCCCTGATATTCTATGATAGAAGCCAGTATACATTTATAACCTAGTCTGCCCCTCCCTGAATGTGCAGAACACATGCACCAGCTTTTGTTCCTGGACTGAGGTTTCCCAAGCATTTCAAGCAAAATACACTATTTTAGGTAAAATATAAAACAGGTTTATTAACTACAGAAAGATAGATTTTAAGTGATTATAAGTGGTAGGCATAAAAGATAAAGATGGTTACCAAAGAAAATAAAAATAAGTGCACAACCTAACTTTCTATAAACTAAACAGGATTTGATTCATGCAATGTTCTCACCCCCAATGGATGTTACAGTGCTTAATGAACAGATTTTGCCCCAAACCCTGGACCAGTCTCCTCAGATGATCTTCATCTTCTTGGCATCCTGGTAGTTTCCAGTGTAGGTGGGAGAGGAGAAATGCTCCCTCATACTGCAACTGTTCCCTATTTTATGCCCTTGGCCCATGTGCATGGCAGACACTAGCCCAGACATGTCCTGGTGGGCTTTGCTGAGTCATAATGAACAAGCAGCCCTCAAGTCAAAGTGATCGAGCAGTTCCCATTGTGTGGTGCTTGCATAGTTGAGTCACACAGCTGATTAATGGGTGGTCAACAGCCACCTGGGCAAGAATCCTTTGCATGCCACTAACAAACTTGCAGCATATTTCAGTAACAACCAGTCAGCACAATCTCATAACTTCATACACACTAATGATATGCATATTTGAACAGAACAACAGGTTTCAGCAGATCATGACCTTTCATATGATAGCTCACATGGCATGCTTTGCATGAAATATCACAACCATATATGAATGATGACTATGGATGTTATAGGGATGTCATTCTGAGATACAGTGTGTCACACTGAGCACCTCACAACCTATAGCATATGCAGTCTTACAACACTCCTTTGAGGTAGGGAAGTATCATTTTTAAAGTTAAGATTTTGTCATGGTTATTTTAGTAAAAGTCATGGACAGGTCATGGGCAATAAACAAAAATTCACAGAAGCCATGATCTGTCTGTGACTTTTCCTGCTCTGGGAGCTGCAGGGCTCTCAATCCCCCACCCACCCACCCATGCCCCTGCAAGGCTGCCTCCAGTTTCTTGAACCCTAAGGAGGCTGTCCCCTGTCTCAGAGACTTTAAGGTCAGATGGGACCATTATGATCATCTAGTCTGACCTCCCGCACAATGCAGGCCACAGAATCTCACCCACCCACCCCTATAACAACCCCCTAACCAATGTCTGAGTTATTGAAGTCCTCAAATTGTGGTCACTGGAGCCCTGCAGGGAGACCCTGAGGAGGCTGTGACCTCTTGCTGGAAACCTTCAGGGGCCCCACTGGCTGCCAGCTCCAGTCCCGCAGACCCAAGGGCTGAAGCAGAAAGTGTCATGGAGGTCTCTGGAACTTGCGACTTCCATGACATAAATGTAGCCTTAGTCATTATCTCCATTTTACCTACAGGGAACAAGAGGCCAAGTAACTTGTCCAAGGTAATACGGGAATTCTGTGATAGATCCGGGATTTGAACCTGTGTTTTTCAAGTGAGTTGCCCCAACTATAGAACCATCCTCCTGTCTCCATCACATTGCACAGTCAAAACAAATTTCTGGTGGCTTATATGCTGACTCTTCCTCTCAACCTAAGATAGTTCCTGTCTGTTGCTATAATAATTTTGTACCTTGGGGCTCTAGCCCTGTGTGTCTAGAAGATGGATGTGATTTTGGTAAAGCTACTGCAAAAAAAAAAAAAAGGTCTTACATGTAGTCCTGAAGGCAGAGTGCTTTATGCTGGTTCTAATAGTCTGAGCAGTTCTGTAGAAGAATTGTGAATAATGTTGCTGATGTAAGCAAATATTTGATGTTTGTGTATTGTAATAATATTTAGCGCTTACCATTTAAACCTCATTTAAATACAATTAGATATATGTTTTGCCATTGTATTTAGGGCACAGAAAAATCAATACTGTATTTAGTGCCTACTTCTTTATTGCCGTCTCAGCTGGCTGAGTAGTTCAAATGCTTTTGTTTATTGTATTTATATTATCGCATGTTCCTGTTCTCCTGACTTAACAGCAACTTGTGTATCAGAGTATGACCATTTAATCATGCTGTGCCTTGAGGCAAAGTTTCTGTCTCAGTATGTGTTTCATGCCCCAGTTCTGAGCTGTGGCTGAGCTCAGTGTTATGCAGCTTAGAGGGATGGGGATGGGCAGGTTGGTTTATATCACCCTTTCAGCCCCTCAGATTTTGAAGTTGGGCAGAGACTGGCCCAGTTCCCATTGTAAGTAACTGCTCTAATTTAAGGCTGCTGGCTAGGGCTCCCTATAAGCCATTGCAACAGCCCAGGCTAGCTGGAGCACAGTGTGCTCTGACCACAAACTCTCCCTTCGGGTGTGCTCCTACTCTGGGGCTGGGTGGTGGGGCAGTGTAGGGCCATTCAGCCACCTAGGGAAGCTCTGTCTGTTAGGGGAGATTCCCAGGTGAGTATATGATACCTGTATGAGGGGGCGGGGGGCAGACCCTCCCAGTAGACATTCCATGGGGGGTGCCCACCGGTGGCTGAGGTGGGATGGGCAGCCCCCCATCTTTTGTATTATAGTGTATTTCTCTGTGGCCCTCCCGTGCCCTTCCGTAGCCCTACCCGTGCCCATTTGTCAGTTTGTGGATTTTCAACAATTAAAGACATTTTTGAAGTAAACAAACAAACAAACAAAAAAACAGCATCGTGTATCCAAAATCAGGTGCTTTGAAAGTTGTTTTGCTTGCTGTTGTTTAATAACAGAGAAATACTTAAATTCTTTCATACTGTCAGAGGGAAAAAGTAAAAATAATAATCCCAGCTTACCAATATGAGCAATGGAAAATATATGTAACGGTTTAACATTTTGGTTTTAGGAGCACAGATATGAAAACAAGAGCTTGCTTTTCATGAAAGCTACACTCTTGCATTTGATAGCCAAACCTATTTATAATGCCCATCTATTTAGGCTACCTCAGTGTAACTGTGACTGTAGATATCTTGCTTCTGCTGTAAATATTTCAAACCAGTTACAAGGAATGTCACTGAGTTGACTCAACAGAGATGTTTTAATAACAAAGAGCTTCTATAATTCCCCCCCTCCACAGAAAAGGCAAATGAGGCAATTAGCTCAGCTGGCAAGGTGCCTCGGCTCCCACAATCAGTTATGGCATGATTGGTGTCTCTAAAGCAAAGGGTATGAAGCAGGATTATAAATAATCAAGAAAGCTTTAACAAAAGCCTTCCTTTCTCAGGTTGGCATCAACAGATGTATTCTAACGAGGAAAGCACAAATACATTTCTTTCCTTTCCTAGAGCTCATGCTGGCGTTGCGTTTTTTACCCTTTCTTTAAAGAAAAAGGTTTGTAACATGTGAAGTGAACAACTTGGTAGGCATGAAATTGATCACACTGATTTGAAAACTTGGCCACACATCTGAGTGATGTCACTTTAGACTGGTGGAAATGGAAAAGATTATTTTTTTCATTTTAAACAGTCCACTGTATGGAATGTTTAAACAAGCGTCCGTGAAATGTAGTTGTAATACAGGCATTTTAAAACAGTAGGGGCTGGATCCTCAGCTGATGTAAACTGGCATAGCTTCTCTTATTTGACCCAAAGGGCAGAGCTGATCCGTCATGGTCTGTGGACCCCTGAAAGTAAGAATCTTTGCGTAATGCCACCAGGGGCAACAGTCCCAGACAGGATCAGAGTTGTCAGGTCAGTAGGGTAATAGACTTAAAGGGTTTGATTCTGCTTACATTGGTGTAACTCCATTGATTTCACTAGTGGTTCCCAAGTTTTCCTGATGTAAACAACTGGAGAGTCAGGCCCAGCATCTAGCAGTGCCATTCCCTGGCCAAGCTTGGAGCACTGGCAGTTCCTGTCAAGGCTGGCAGCTGCTGCACTGCTAGAGAAGCTTTGGCTTGGCAGTGAACCAGAAAGAGCTGGAATGTACCAACTGTGTAACAATTGTAGACTCAATTTTATTTTAATCCTAATCAGTTTAACCATGTTAAACCATCTTGAACATTTGACTAACTATTGTTCAACAACTTTGCTCCAGTTTGAGCCTTCCCCATTTCATCAACTGTTTTCCCTGTGATTACGCTCCCACACTATGGGGCTTCTTTTAACACGGTCAGTTCTGAAGGGGAACAAGAGATCCTGAGGGCATGATAAAAGGGATATTAGAGACTTTAGGCCAGTTCAATAGAGCTACACCAACTGAGGATCTGGCCCTTTAAATCCATATCGTTATACATCACTTAAATATTTATTTCCTTGTATTGTTGTCCTACCACTACAGACTCCAGCACTTCTGCTTGATGGGGTGCCCTCATTCTACCACCACTCATCTGCAATGCCTTAAAATGCCTAGTCACCGCAACCTACTCCTGCTCCTTGAAGGATTCTCCCATATCCTCAAACAGTTAGCAGGCTGCTGATGCAATGGCATAAACCCCACCCTGTTCAGAGGGTTCTGAGCTTTAGTGTGGCTCCAGCTTCCTGATAGACAGGTAAAGCTGGTGGAAATTTCCCAAAATTAGATTTTATGGGGGGAAAAACATCATTTTGAAATTTTGATGAGTTTTAAAAGACATCATTTTTTTGCCCAATATTTTCATAATTTTTTTTCATATTTTTCAACTTGCTTTAAGGCCTGGGGAAAAATATTACTTGCATTTCCCTCCCTGTTGGCAATAGTGCATAGTGTGACTGGGGCAGCAGCCCAGTGACCCTTCTAAATTTATTTCAACAGGTGAGAGATATAAAAACGGTCACATTAGAGGGGTTAATTATTTATACAGGTGAATTAGGAACTGTTTAGCAAGAATCTGGGTCCGTCTCTCAGGATTTCTAGAACCACATATGGGGGTTCGGAATTCAAGACGAGGAACCAAGTTAGTCTTGTTGTTATTTATGCATTGGAGGGAGTGAAAGAAGGAACACATGGTTGGAACCATCTCAATGTAAAATCCTAGTGGAAACAAGGCACTGTGTGCATCATACCTCGATGTAGCTACTCAAGGTCTACCCTATACACCCACCTGGGATTTACCCCAACTAGCTACATTGAGGTAAAAACTACTGTGCCTTCTTTCCACCGGGATATTAGGAGAGCTAATTCAGTGTAAGAATACATCTTTTTTGCAGTGAAGATATCTGTTCTCTGAGTCGCTGCATTCTTGTTTCCTGTTTAGACCAGCGGTTCTCAGACTGTGGGTCATGATCCTAAAGTGGATCATGACCCCATTTTAATGGGGTCACCAGGCCTGGTATTAGACTTGCTTGGGCCCAAGGGTTTCAGCTCTGCAGGGGGGACTCAGGTGGGCTCAGGCTTCAGTCCTCCCTCTAGGGATGTGTAGTAATTTTTATTCTCAGAAGGGGGTCGCGGTGCAATGAAGTTTGAGAACCCCTGGTTTTGACTATAAACTTTGTGGTGTATGGAAAACTGTGTTAAAATTACATGTTGTCACTTCAAGTTCTCAAGGATTTACCTAGTCCTGCAATCAAATCCGAAAATTCAAACCAAAAAAAAAATTCAGCAAATTGAAAAAGTTGACAAAATGTTCACTTTGGGTTGAACAAAATGGTTGACCCAACATGAAATATTTTGTTTAATTTCAAGGCAAATGTGTACATGGCTGCACTAGGGCTAGTCACGGTCTAGCTCTTCTTCATTTTTATTTCTAAAGCAGCTTCCACCTAGAGGTCTCAATCACTAATGAATTCAATTGCACAATACCTCTGTGATACATAAATATTATTTCCCTCCATTTTATAGATGGCGAAACTGAGCCATAAAGAGGTTATTATGTATTGTCCAACCAAGCCAGTTAGCAGCAGAAAAGAGAATAGAAGAAATTTATTGGGAAACAACTTATGCATTATTTAAGTACAGGACGAGGAATCATGAGCTTTCTCCCTATTTCCTCCTCTGTCACTGACTTGTCTAATGATTCCAATTGAGGGTGAGCCTTTCCCACTCCTTCAGCTTTCATCTAGTTTCCCTCTTGGTTACATCCCCATATGTCTGCAACATTTTATCACTGGAGCACGTAGAGTATTACCACAATAAATAAATAAATACATAAATCACTAGTAGATTTCACACATTTAAAGAAAAAATCCACTTGACTATAACAGCAACCTTCTGAAATTCAGCCAGCTGCAGGTAATCACTCTGAAACACCTTTTGTAAGACTCATTTCCAGGATTGATTTCTTAGTTTAAACCTTCTTCCAGAGGAAGCTGCTTGATTAAATTACCACATTTCTGATTTCCTAATTCTACAATAGACTTCTGTTGGTCTTTGTGCTGGTCAGGCAAGGTGCTACTTGTCCAAAGAGGGAAGGATGTGGCATGCAAATTACCCAGTACTACAACCAAGGGTGGAGAAAATGTTTCTATGATTCCTTGCATATTCACCACAGAAGGTTCTTGGTATGGTAAAAAATGAATGAAAAATGTACATCTCAGTCAGAGGGGAGACAATGGTGCATCATGAAAGAAGTAGTTTTGCCAAGGATCCCGTAGGAGAGAATGTGGGCTTGAAGCACCTGAACTGAAGATCCCATGAGATACTTTGGCACCTTTTGCAGAGACAGTTTGCTGTAATGTGTTAATTTGGGTTAAGCTGACACAAAGTTAAGTATTATCTTTTGATTTTCCAGATAGAAAATAAAATATTAGCAACATTTTGAGGGAAACTGCATTTTCTGCCAATCATTTACAGGAAAATTCATGACCAGTGCTAGTTTGGCTTCCTTTCCTCTCTGTGTCTCAGTCTCTTCTGTATATTCCACTTACTTTGCCTTCTTTAATTTTCATTTCATAGAAATTCATAAGATATAAATTAACATTTTATATTCTATATTTAGATTTTTATACTGTGCTAATCACTGTAGTATATGAGCACTTTCCATCAGTGAATTAAGTGACATGACTACACATCTGTTTTCTCATCCTCTCCCCAGAGGGAGAAGCATGTGCAGTAGAGTGTCTTGTTTTGACAGTGTGTCTTAAAAATATATATAAATATACTTGTGATGATGTTTTCATGTTACAGAAGGCAAGGTCAAAGAAATGCATCTTGCACTTGAAGCAGAAAGTGGTCCTTCGTTCCTGGGGAAATTCATTCCACAATCTCAGAGCACCCTTGGAGAAAGTTCTGCCTCTCACACAGATAAGCTTTGTTCTTATTATTGAGAGCTTCATTGTGCCAGAGGAACAGTTATTGACCACAGTCTTTTGTTCCAGAGCTTTAGATGATATTCTAGGTACACTGGGCCCAGATCATGGATCACTTTGAGGAAAAGGACTGAGACCCAGAACTTGATTTGATATTCTATGGGAAGTTAATGTAGAGAGTGGAGGGCAGTTTTGATATGTTCACAGTTCCCTGTGTTGCTGAGGAGATGCAGGGAAGTATTCTTATTAATTGGAGTTTCCTAAGGATGGATTGCTGTAATCCAGCTAAGAGGGGATGAAGTCATGACTAACTGAGGCCACGTCTGTGTCCGCCAGAATGGGATACAGTTTCCTAGCCAAGTGGAAGTGGTAGTAAGCATAACTTGTGGATACTGCAATGTGAGAGCTCAGCATCAGGGAGGAATCCAAGAGTACTGCTAGACTACAGACTGATTAGATCAGTTGCAGTTGTGTATTTTCAACCACTAGAGACTGCACTGTAGCTGCAAGCTCTTCAGAATACTTCCCTCTGCTCACCAGTGGCAAGTCTGTCATGCTCGGGTTTGGCTTCAGCCTACAATTCTTCATCCAAGAGCTGATCTTAACCAGGCACTGGCCCATCTTGGTAGTAATAGTGTGGTCATATGTCATGAAGGATAGGTAAAGGGGCATAGCATCTGCATATTGCTGGCGCTTTCATCCATGTTGACTGACTAGTTCACCTAGAGGTTGCACACAGAAATTGAAAAAGACTGGAGAGAGAATTGATCCTTGTGGAACTCCACATTAAAACATTAACCTACTTTACAAAGTGGCAACACTCTTAGGCTCTTAAGATTTTGTTCTTTTTCTCCTTTAAAAATAACCAACATTTTGGACCAAATTGTATCTTTAAATGTTTCCATATAAAGATTTTTCTTTTCATTGTTAAGTATGACATTTAAACCCTGATCCGGAACCCTCTGACTTTTCCACCCACTTCAATGGGACAGACTTTGGATCAGAGACACTATATTGTGAAATTTCTCTGATTATGGAGTTTGTATAGATGTTTGTGGTAGCATTTTTAATAAAATAAAACAGATGACTAGTAACTAAATTTCTCACTTTTCATAAATTAGTCATGTGACTGGTTTGTAACAGAATTACCAGTATTTCCATATTAATACTGCACAGAGTAACAGCTCTTTGTAAAGCTTGTCCAGCAAACAGAAATGAAATATGTACTGTTGTGAAATTGTTTTTTTATATATTTACAATGTTTGAGTGAGGCTGCGGAAACAGAGGAAGAAATAATTGAAACATACAGAACAGTTTGTTCCAGATACGTCTCTCTCAACCCTTCATGATTATGCAAGTAACCACAAAATATTTGCTGCAATTGCTGCTTCTTATGTACATTGTTATTGTTTTATTCAACTGTCATTTGCTTGAACAGGTCAGATTCAGTAATGCAGTAGCTATACGTTAAAAGAGTGATGCCCCCATGCCATAATAAGTGCATACCCCGGTCAGGTGGGATTTTTTAAAAGCACTCAGCATTGGCCCAATTCTGCTCCCATTCATGTCAGTGGGTAAAGCTCCCATTGAATCTGCTCTCATGTTTATAAACACAAGTTAGGACCCTACTGAGTTAAAGATAGTCGTATTAAACCTGGGGGAAACCGTGATCAGCAAATACATCTGTAAGCAGGACTGTTAGAGCTGATTGACAAATGCCAATTATTTTTGTGGCAAATTTAGAAAAAAAAAGGGGTGTTTCAATTTCTTAAAGAAATGTTGGTTTTAGGGGAAAAGTGTTTTTCTAACTGATTTTTTTTCAAAACTCAAGACATTTTACTAAAAAAAAATGTTGGTTAAAAAGCAAAAATATTTTGCCTAAATAATTTCATCTAGCTCTGAGTTGCTAAGTCGTGATTAGAAGCATGCTAATTAAACCAGTTTATAATTGAAGGCAGGGGGCTGGACTTGATGACCTTTCAAGGTCCCTTCCAGCTCTATGAGATAGGTATAGGTATAATATATTTTCAAACATGACTCATTTTCCCAGTGTTGAAAAACTCTGTACTTGGTTCCTCACATTGCCTGGTTCTCCCCTCACATGGAAATTACTTATAACTTGTTGGGAGGGAATTGGGTCACCAGTGTCGCCAATGATACTACTATGTATTTGTCTTGATGCCCCTAGGATACAACACAGCTTCAAAAGTGGTAGTTTGCATCTTAAAGAGCATCAAGAGGTCTTTTCTGTCTTGTTATACTAACTTTATTGAGCTAATATGACTGAAACCTTTTGCCCATCCAAACAGAGCTTTAGAGACATCAGAGGGGAGAAGAGTAAAAGGGGACAAATAAAGACATACAAAACAATGAACAGTCTAGAGTAGATCAGGAACTTCTGCTCACCTTTTTTTCAGACTTCAGAAAGGGGACTTTCAATGACATTGAAAGATGGCAAATTTAAAACAGGTTAAAGGAAATGCTTTTTCACACAACTCACAACTTGCCTGTGGAACTCATTGCCACAAGTTATCATCGCTACCAAGAAATTAGCAGATTCTAAAAAGGATTGGACACTTCTGTGGATAACAAAAATATCCAAACTCATACTAAGAATGATTTTGAAAGGTCCAAATTTTGGAAAGTAGATAAATCCTTATAATTCAAGCAATAAACCAACCTTCAGCTAATGAGAGTTAGGATGAAACTTGCCTGTGGACAGTTTATTCTGTACCTGCATCTTGCAGGATTTCTTGTACCATCTTCTTGAGCATCTGCTACTAGCCATTATCAGATAAAGTTTTTTGAACTGGATAGAAAACTGGTTTGATCCAGTATGGAGTTTCCTGTGTTCCTTCCTTTTCTCAGGAAGATGGCTGCTAAAAGTAGTCTAGAAATACCAAGTGGACTAGAAATGCCAAGTGTCATTAAAGACTAAAGTTTTATTTTGAGATACATCATAAAATGGATTCATAGGAAGTTGCTACTTTTGTGATTCTGGCCTGTCTTGCTGACATTGGGAGAGGTTTTTTACTAAATAACTTTGTCATGACCATCACTCAATTAAATGTTAGCTGACTGCCATTTTGGGCAAGATGCCAAGTGTATCCCAGCTAGAGTACTTATAAGATCCAATACCATTATGTTCTCTTTGCTTTTCAGCAGGTATGTTAGATTATATATGATGTCACACACACTGAATACCAAACCGGCACTAGTGCGTGAAACGACATGTGAAAAGGAATACATTTTTATAACCTCATAAAACCCTGAGGAATATGTCAAGCATTAAGTTGATGCTGCTCTGCTGAACAAGGTGACCAACTGCAAGAAGCCCCACTAAAACAAAAAATGACAACTCATATCATACAGGATTTCTTGACAAAAAATTCAGTTTATTTTATTTAGTTTTCATCAATGTGTGTCAGTTAAGATTATCCCAGCTGGCTCCCAGCTCTTGGAAGAATTTCAACTGCATTTGAACATAGGGCTTGCTGGTGGAAGCTGGCATTATCCAAAGCACAGGGAAAACCCACCACAGGTTTTAGGGAAACAATGGTTCCATATTTAGGATGTTACTCTGGGACTCAAGAGATGTGTTTTCAATTCCCTGCTCTGCTGCAGGTTTCCCGTTTGACCTTGGGCAAGTTACTTAATCTCTCTGTGCCTCCATTTCCTATCTGTAAAGCTGGGGCAATAGTACTTCCCTACTTCATAGAAGTCTTAGGATAAATACAATAGGTTATATGGTGCTCAGAAACTATGGTAACAAAGATCATCTGAGTACCTAAGATAGATAGGGGCAGTTTAACAGAGGGAAGAAGGCACCAGCAACCCCTGTTCAGTTGGAGGCCTGCAGCCAGGGCAGCCCCAGATGTGCATGGAACCGGCCTATCAGGTTGTATGACCAGAGTGATTCAGCAAATTCCCCAAGGCAGCTGCCACTGACCAGGCTCCTACGACACGCCTGCCACAATTTAAAATGACTCCTCTTTCCATAGAGCCCAAGAAAGGGTCAGAGTTGAAACATACATCCAGGGCTGCCCAGAGGGATGGTGCAAGTGGGGCAACTTGCCTCAGGCCCTGGGCCTCACAAAGGCCCTCACGAGAGTTTTTTCAGGGGCCCTGGAATGGGGTCCTTCACTCGCTCTGTGGGCCCCGGAAAACTCTAGCGGGGCCCAAGCCCCCGGAGCTTCTTCCGCTTCGGGTCTTCGGCGGCAATTCGGCAGTGGAAGACCCCAGGCCTCCTGAATCCTCTGGGCGACCCTGCACATATCACCTACCTTCCCCAAGGAGTGACTTCTCTTCAACTGGAGTACATTGCCTCTAGAGGGTCAAGGTGATGTGAACTGACGCAGCTGAGGCAAGGTGAGCAAATAGTGTGTTTTGCTGAGCTTTTGGTCAAAGAGGTTGTGAACACTTGGAAATGCAAAAAAGTAAAAAAAATACAGGGCTAACTCTAAATTGGCCTCATTTAAAATCTATGGAGGGTGTAAATTGGCCTCCTCTGAAATCTATGGAATTACGTTGCGTTCATCCAGGTGAGATTCTAGTCTAGAAGCTTGATTCAAAATCTGAAAAACTTGGCTTCAAAGAGAATATGAAACATGGATGTAGGCTAATATCAGACAATAGTGGCTCTTGTGAACGAAGAAAGAACTCTGAGGTGACAATATTTTCTAGTGGGATCAGATGAGCAACCAGCCAATCCATCATTACAGAATTTCTAAATCTTTCTTTATATTTTACCTGAATTCTCTACCTCTACAGTACAATTCTAATGCAATTCCTCTAATTCTCTTACTGAGTTACCTACTTTCTGTGACCAGCAAAGCTTTTCACTTAATCAGATAATGACAGAAGATAGTCTTCAAGCTGACATTTGAAGCCAAGTTTTAATAAACAGTAAACCAATAATGCTTAATTGGCCAATGAAGTAATCAGAAGAAAATGTTCAAGTTACGGGCTAATCCAAGGTGAATCTATTATGTAACTGTAATGACTGGGTTGTTGATGGACAGCTGTATCCTCCAGTTACAGTCGATCCAAACTCTCTCTTTCAGATCAAATTCAAATAAATCATCTTTCATCAAGGCTGTATACAACCCCCTCTCTGCATTCATTTAGTATCTTGTTTCCCACCTATTTCCCTCTTGGGCTCTGTGCCCCATCAATGACATTTTCCTTAATGTCTCTTTAATTCTGTCTCCTGCAAACATCTCCAAGTCTTTGCTGATGCTGCTCCCATCACATGGAGTATCCCCTTTCATTTCAGTTGCTACACAATTGTCCTTCCTTCTCCTTCATCAAATCCATGTTGAAAACCCAGCTTTTTATACAGTTTCTCTAACATACCAACTCAGGCCTGGTTTACACTACACGTTTAAACCGATTTTAGCAGCGTTAAACCAATTTAAAGCTGTATCCGTCCACACTACGAGGCCCTTTATATCGATATAAAGGGCTCTTTAAATTGGTTTCTGTACTCCTCCCCGACGAGAGGAGTAGCACTAAAATCGGTATTACCATATTGGATTAGGGTTAGTGTGGCCGCAAATCGATGGTATTGGCCTCCGGGCGGTATCCCACAGTGCACCACTGTGACTGCTCTGGACAGCAGTCTGAACTCGGATGCACTGGCCCGGTATACAGGAAAAGCCTCGCGAACTTTTGAATTTCATTTCCTGTTTGGCTAGTGTGGAGCTGTGATCAGCACAGGTGACCACGCAGAGCTCATCAGCACAGGTAGCAATGCAGTCTCCTGAGAATTGAAAAAGAGCTCCAGCATGGACTTCACGGCAGGTACTGGATCTGATCGCTATATAGGGAGGGGAGAGGATTCAGTACTAACAGAACTTCGTTCCAAATGACGAAATGAAAAAATATTTGAAAAAATTTCCAAGGCTATGATGGGCAAAGGCCACACCAGGGACTCAGTGCAGTGCAGAGTGAAAGTTAAGAAAGTTAAGAAGCTCAGACAAGCCTACCAGAAAACCAAAGCAGCAGGGCCAAAAACAGGCCACTTCTACGCTGAGCTGCATGCAATTTTAGGGGGCTGCACCACCACTACCCCACCCCTGTCCGTGGATTCCAACGTGGGGGTTGTAATCTCAACCATGGCTGAGGATTCTGTGGAGGGAGAAGATGAGGAGGAGGAGGAGGAAGAGAAGGATGACCTTGCAGCGAGCACACAGCACTCCGTTAGCCCCAACAGCCAGGAGCTTTTTGTGACCCAGACGGAATTACCCTCCCAGCCCTCCCAAGCCACTAGCCCAGACAGTGAAGCCATGGAAGCGACCTCTGGTGAGTGTACCTTTGTAAATATAAAACATGGTTTAAAAGCAAGCGTTTTTTAATGATTGATTTGCCATGAGGGCTTGGGATGCATTCGCGGCCAGTAAAGTTACTGGAAAAGTTTGTTAACATGTCTGGAGATGGAGCGGAAATCCTCCAGGGACACCTCCATGAAGCTCTCCTGGAGGTACTCCAAAAGCCTTTGCAGAAGATTTCTGGGCAAGGCAGCCTTGTTCCGTCCACCATGGTAGGACACTTTACCACGCCATGCATGTAGCAAGTAATCGGGTATCATTGCATGACAAAGCATAGCTGCATATGGTCCCGGTGATTGCTGGCATTCAAGAAACATCCGTTCTTTATCTCGCTCTGTTATCCTCAGCAGAATGATATCGTTCATGGTAACCTGGTTGAAAGTCAGGAATTTAATTAAGGGGACAGAGATGGACATTTTCCTACTGGGCTGTTGCTTAAAATAAATCCTTCCTTGCACGTAGCCAAACGGGGGGAGGAGAGGAAGGATAGCGCTAAGCTTTTTTGCATTTGGCTAGCAGGAATCGTCCCAGCTACCAGCCACACGGTGGCGGGGAAGGAAGGGGATTGATTAGCAGTGATCTTCCATGATACCAGCCAAGTGGTGGGGGAAGGGGTAAAGCAATCATCCTAGAGAATTGGAGGGGGGGGTTGGCTTCTGCTGCTGCATATTAACAGGAAGAAGCATCAGAGGGCACTGTGTATATGAATGCTGGAGAAGCCAAAAGACAATGTCTTACCATGTCCTCATGCAAGCTGAATTGTGATGCCCGGACCTGCGTCTGTGAGATCTGTAACACCAAAGCCGCAGGCACTCAATATTAAAATGCAAAATGCGACCTTGTAGTGAAATCACATGTGCTATGTAAGGTGAATAGTATTGTTCACTGTGAAAGAGTTTAACCATTGTTCTGTAAAATGTATCTTTTTAAATACTTTTCTCCCTTTTTTCCCTCCCTCATGCAGCTGCACATTTTTCAAGCCTCCCTACTCCATCCCGAAGGCTATCTCAGATAAGGCGGAGGAAAAAGAAGACGTGAGACGAAATGTTCTCGGAAATCATGGAAGTAACCCGCAATGAAAGAGCTCATCTGAATGACTGGAAGGACGTGGTAGCAAAGTACAGGAAAGATGCCAGTGAACATGAGGACAGGAGGGACCAACGTGAGGATAGGAGGGACGAACGTGAGGATAGGAGAAACGCTCGAGATGAGAGGTGGCGGCAGGAAGATCAGAGATGTAGGCAGGAAGACCAGCGGTAGCGGGATGCAATGCTGGAGCTGCTGCGTGATCAGACTGATATCCTCCGTCGTCTGGTGGATCTTCAGGAAGAGCAGTGGGGCCACAGAGTGCCGCTGCAGCCCCGGTGTAACCACCCTTCCACTCACCATGTTCCATATCTTCCTCACCCAGATGTGTAAAAACGCGTGGCGGAAGGCTTCGTGCACCCACCCACTCCACCCCAGTGGACAGTCCAATCAAAAGGCTGTCATTACATTGAAATGTATTTAATGGCCTTTTCCTTCCCTCCTATGCTCCTCCCAAACCACACCCGGGATACCTTGTCAGTTCTCTGCCTCTTTTTATAATTACTTTTTAATAATGAATACATGATTTTTAAACAATAGAGACTTTATTTCCTTAAGCAAGGAAGGGGGAGGGTGGGTTGCTCACAAGGAATGACTTTTAATAAAGAATACATGATTTTTAAACGATAGTGACTTTATTTCCTTAAGCAAGCTGTAATCGAAGGGGGAGGGCTATTGCCACTCACTTCTCCACTGTGAGAGCTGCTCTCATCTTGGTATTATGGCGTTTCAGGGCAGAGGAAAGCAAGTCACAAAGTTCCGTGAAAGTGCCCTTACGCATGCGAAAGTTTCGCAGCCACTGGGAATCATCCCACACCTGCAAAACTATGCGGTCCCACCAGTCTGTGCTTGTTTCCCGGGCCCAAAATCGGCGTTCATTGGCTAGAACCTGCCCCATTACCAGCAGGATCTCCAAAGCGCAGGGGCCCGCGGTTTGAGATAATTCTGTGTCCATGTCCTCATCACTCTCGTCGCCACTCTGCCGTAGCCACCACCTCCTCCTCCTCGCCTGGCTTTGCAGGTCCCAGTTCAGCATAGACTGCACGAGAATGTGTGAGTTGTTTACAACGTCCACTATTGCAGTATTGATCTGAGCAGGGTTCATGCTTGCTGTGCTATGGCGTTTGCATAGTTCACCCAGGAAAAAAGGCACAAAATGGTTGTCTGCTGCTTTCACGAAGGAGGGGTGAGGCTGTACCCAGAACCACCCACGACAATGATTTTTGCCCCATCAGCCACTGGGCTTTCAACCCAGAATTTCATGGGGCGGGGGAGTCTGCGGGAACTATGGGATAGCTACGGGATAGCTACCCACAGTGCAACGCTCCAGAAATCGACGCTAGCCTCGGACCATGGACGCACACCTGTCGAATTAATGTGCTTAGTGTGGCTGCGTGCACTCGACTTTATACAATCTGTTTTATAAAACAGGTTTATGTAAAATCAGAATAATCCCATAGTGTAGATGTACCCTCAGTCCCAAAACTAGCCACCTTCAAGAGGCCAAAGGTGTGGTTAAAGGAGTTGATGTTGTATGGGAGATTTGAGGACAGCAGACTATTTCCTTTTGTCCTGTTTTACATGGATGGTACTTCACAGAACTGTCCAAGCTTCCCAAAACCCAGCAGATCACCACAATAACATTGGTGGGAAGGATGCCACTAAGATACCCTACTTGCTTATCAGGCCAAACTTTGCCTCCTTTTATTCATTTTGAGTAGCACTTAATTTCTTGACTAGGGCTATTGAAGTCAGGTGAGTAAGGGCAAATCTATGCTACTGACCTAAGTTAGGTTGACATACAGCCTACAGTGGTTCAAGGTCACACTATTCACCCTCTGTCGGTGGTGTGTATCCTCACCAGGAGTGCTTCCACCCACTTAACTGTGTGGGGAATTGTGGAGAACTGACAGTTGAAATCTTTATAACAGGAAAGATAAAACTCCAGCCCAGCAAAATACACACGGTACCCCCAGAACTGATTGATTTCACACCTAGACTGGATTTGTTTTTCCAGGTGTGAATTATGTATCATGATTTAGCCACAATATCAGCTCATACTGCTACTTGTGAACACTTGCACAAGTGGTATTTTCGTCTCAAAAGCTGGACAGTAATCTTCTTTTAATGTAGCATAAAGTGTTCCATGATCCTCTTATGCTGGCTGAAATTCATCCATTCCCCCATGGTGTTATGTTTTGTCTCAGTTCCTACACAGAGGTATTTCACTAGCTTATCACTTTTCATTACCATTTCAGGGAAGAAAGTGTTCCATTGCCAGTTGATTTAAAAAAAAAGGTGAATAACAGTAACTATTTTATTAAACAATCTGGCTTTAAAAATATGGGTGTAGCTGGGGTCACTCATCTTCCTATAGCTTCTGCTTATGTGAAAAAAAACCCCTCTCTTTTTATAACTGCTTGTCAGCTGAATAATAGAATGGGGGGAGCCAACTTGAAAGACATGGGTGATTGGTGCGATTGAAAAGAGCTTTGCAATCAGAATTCTGGCAGAGCACAAAAAAGAAATTGTTTGGCCATGAAGAACTGAGCCTACTTTAGAATTCCCTTTTCTCAGCCAGATAGCATGCATCACTGTTCATGCATTCTCTTGACATTGAATAGAGGACTTCAGAACTACCACCCAAAATTATCCTGTACTGTTTAGCTCTATTTATGATATTTGTTTGGGGTGGGGGGATGAGGGAAGAGTAAAAACTCTAATACTACTGACTATAATGGCATGTGGTTAAATCCCAGTCCATTTATACACTGAACCTGTTATTCTTTTCTTTTCTTCAACCTTACAGCATCCCTTTTACTTAATTAGTTCTTTTTATATATATATTTAGAAAAAAAAGGCAGTTTTCCTATTCTGTCCCCTCCTACACTGTATTGCTCCACTTTTATTAATTTAGTTTAGTTAGTTAGTTGGTTAGTTTGCAAAGGAAAGTGTGAGTGTGAGTGAGGGGGGGAAAAAGAGCCTTTTGCAGGTGTGTTTTGGATTACAGTGATAGAACAATAGGGAAGCCTTCAATTAACTGCATACCCATTCATGGACACTGTTTGTTCCCTGGTCTCCAATGTTATTTAATATTTGAAAACCTTGCCTATTACACAATGTCCTTGGTAATGAGAATAGGCTTTCAATTCCAACTGAACTCCTCTGTACTCACAACTGACAACCCAATTTTTAATTCTTTTTTTAATAGTGAGCTTTACCACCATCTCCTAGCACAAAGGAATCACAAAATGTATATTGTTAACTATTTCACAGCCATGACATGAGTTTCGCTGCATGGGGGATCTTGTTAATGGCATGTGCTCAATTTCTTCTAGCATATAAATCTGAAATGCTAAATACTTATATTTCCATAGATCTTGCAGCTTTAAAAGGACCCTGTCAAAGTAGCTTTCATCATTTTAAAAAACTACCGTATATGTAACCCTTCTGCCAGGTAGATTTGGCAGAAACAAGGGCCGGGTTCAATATCTAGGGAGTTCCTCTTAACGATACAACATAGAACCAGCTCAAGCCCCTACCCAGTAATCAGGGATAATTAAACATCATCCCTGGGAACCTCGAAGAAGCAATACATCCCCTCTTGCAGGCACTGAGAGTGTGTATAGCAAAGAAAACTTTTAATAAAAAAAGGGAAAGGAACCCGGCATTAATTTGAGAAGAAACCACAACCATGATTCAAAAGCATGTGACCACGAGCAAAACACCCACCACAGAGTACGTCGGGTAGTTTTCTTTGCCTCAGATTCTCATCTCATGATGTGAAAGTCTGACAAAGAAATGTTCCTTTAACACCCCACTCCCTCCACCACACTCCACTCACAGTTGCTGTCCTGGGTCAGCAAAGACACAGAGTTCAGAGGTGAGTTCACCGCCCATCCTGGGGTTGGGGGAAAGGCATCAAGCATTGCCTCAGTCACTGCTGCCTCCCTGTTGACTCCGCGTCGCTGCCTACTGCCACCATGGTGCTGGCAGAGCCAGCCTTAGTGGTAGGCCACCTGAGCTACTGCCCAGGGCACCGTAGTCAGGGGAGCACCATGTGGCAGTGCAGAGGTGCGGGCCGTCAGTGTAGTGTCAGAAACGGCTCTTGGCTGGCATGGCAGTGTTGAGTGAGGGGATGCCCAGATTTCTTCCTACTTCCTCCCACTGGAGGATAATGGGGGGTAAGCAGTGATACACAGATACTGCTCCCCTCACAATGTTTCTCCACACCCCCATCGAGGCTATGAGGGGGGAGAGAGGAGCAATGCCAGAACTCCTGCATTCCAGGTCACTTTCCCCACCTGGACTATGCTGTGAGGTGAGCATCAGGAGCTGCTGCTCTCCTGCCCTCCCCTTACAAAGCCCAGGTGGGGAAAGTGACCTGGATGCAGGGACCCCAGATGTTGCTCCCTGCTCTCTCCCTCAGAGTCCCTGAGGAGCATGTGGAGGAGCAGTGTTCCTGGGACGGGGGGAAGCGAGCCGCTCCATGCATCCAGGTCAGCTTTCCCATGTGGGTGCAGGAAGGGGTGCAGGGGTTTGGGGTGAAGGAGGCAATGCAGGGATTAGGGGGTGTAAGGATTAGGGGGTGCAGGCAGGGTAAGAGAGCAGGGATTAGGGGGCAAAAGGGACACAGGACAGGGGTTAAGGGTGAAAAGGGATGGGGAACCTGGGGAGCCCATGGGGCAATGGAGGGACACCCACAGGGGCCAGGGGCAATGGGGTGGGGCACTGTGCCCATTGAGGCCAGCGGCGCCAAAATACAAGATTGCCCAGGGAGCCATTTTCCCTAAGGTGGCCCCTGAGTGCTGTCATTCACTCCACCGCTGTGCCATTGGCTTCTGCGTTGTCGTTCACTCACTGCTGCATCACTGGCTGCTGCATCATCGTTCATTCGGTCGCTACTCCGTCATCATTCACTCTGCTGCCATTGACTGGGGCGCGCTGTGGCTGTCTCTGCTTCCACCAACCTCTTGACTGCCACATCTTGAGGTCCCACCACTTCCCACTGCTCTCAGGGGTGTTAGCAGCTAGTGGGAAACCTCACTGCTAATGCAGGTGAGTCAGTCTCTTTCACTGAAAGCGCTATTCCACCACAAGTCCAAAGCTTAACACTCTGCCCTGGTTTTCAGTGACTTCGGCTCTAGTAATCACCTAACAAGACAAAAGACTCAACGGAATCTAATAGGCTCTGTCTTTTAAACGGTGGAGAGGGGAAGAGTCAAATGGCACCTAAGACTTTTAGGCAGCACCCACACCACCAGGTAGGAAACCCATCCTCACTCTCTCTCCCCTTTCACTGGGATTTGGCATCCCTACCCCCTGCTTAGCAAGTGCAGTTCAACTGAGGGTGATCCCCTCGATCAGGGCATGCTAAACACAGTTCTGCTGCCCTTTACTCATACTACAAGGATAACAACGTCAATACTTTAGCATTCAATACTAAAGTGATTTGTAACCCAACACCAGCCAAAAATGATCACTTTGGCAATACAGCTTTGTCTGCTGAATATCTAGGCAGAATAGGTGTGTTCATATAAATACAATCTGGTCCTGAAGTTCTCCTCTTCTGCCCTACCCCCATCCCCACCCTAGCTCATCACTAGGTGCCAGGGGAGAACTCATTCACATCCTGCTTACATATACATTTTTAAATTGCTGCTGTATATGAAAACCTTTGTGTGGTGAACAGTGATAATTCTTTTCTTCCTGAAGAAATTTGAAGGCACAAAGCTGCTCGCTAGGGAACATGCCATCACTAACTTTTATCTTTTAAAAAAAAACTAGGGTGATCAGCATATGAACAGCTTTTTAACCCTAAGGTTGGCCTGGGAGTTTTCCTTTGGAATAGTTTTGAGCAGGACTAGAGCTGGTCAAAAAATTTCAGGCAAAACTGTTTTTAGATGGAAAATTTGGCTTTTGATGCAATGACATTTTTTGTGAAAATTTTCATCTGAAAAATTTAGGTTTTTGTTTTGTTGACCAACCATTGACATTTTCTAGGTGTGGGAGGAGAATACATTTTCCAACCAGCTCTACTCAAGAGTGCTGTAAAGTATACCCTGCTGACTATGACCCTGACGGGGCTCTCTTCCAGCTGAGGATTGCTGTCATTCTCCCTGACCCTCAAGAATAGCTCTGGCCTACAGGAACTGGGAGACAGGTGCACCAGTATCAGAACTGTGCTAAACACATACCATGGACAGTCCCAGGCTTTAGCATAATTTGTGGCACTGAGTATCCCATTAAGGCAAAGTATAAAACAGAGACATGATTTAAGCTTTGGAATGAGACAATTTCACTGTTACTTGGCAACAAGGATGGGCAGTGACACTCACTTGGCTGCTAGAGCTCTAACAGGCACACTTCCAAAACTGGCTACTGATGGGGAGGGCCACTGTTTTGGGCTGCTTGCCTTGAGACACTTTTGGGCGTGATTTTCAGAAGTGCAGTTTCCTTTAAGTTCAGTTGGAGTTCTGGTGCTCAGCAGTTGCCCAAAGTGATGCAGAAATAGAGGCAACCAAAGTCAGTTGCTGCTTTAGAAATTTGGGCCCACGTGCATAATGGAGAATGACTGTCCCTCCTGGAGATAGCCAAGGAATTTACCTCAGTGATATTACAGTATTCTTGCTGGCATGCAGCCAAGATTTCCTTGAGTCACTTTAAAACCTGAATGTTTCCTACTGTGCTGTGTCCTGTCACTGAGCTGCCATCACCTTTCCAAGCATGTTTCTTAATGCAATAGTCTTGTAAGAAAATTTTCCAGTAATGAAAGTGGAGAAATACTTTGAGAAATTGAAAATCCAAAGGCAAGTCTAATCTTCATTCAGACTTGTCTAACTCACCATGAAAGTGACCTTTGCTCTGATCTGAAGAACAATTTCGCTTATCTATAAATGGTATTTCTCTGATGTACAAGGCAGTATTTTACTTTATACGTTTTCACTTAACAATAGTGATTCTGTGCCGGAGCTCAGAGAGGATTTCAAGCCTCCCTCCGCAACACTTTAAATCCATTTCCTCCCATGTAAATTTCTGCAGAATTTAAACTTTCCTTTGATATATGCAAAACTCCAGTTCTTCTGGCTGTGAAGCTAACGTTCAAAGTGTGGGCAGTTGCAGTGCTCTCTTACCAACCCTACATACAGACTGAAGAAACAGCACCATGGGAATTGTGACCTGTCCAGTTCATCTCAATGGAGTACTCACTCTGAAGCCTGTGTGACCATTTATATGTCTACATGCACCCGATGAAGTGGTTATTCACCCACGAAAGCTTATGCTCCAATACGTCTGTTATTCTATAAGGTGAACAGGACTCTTTGCTGCATTTATATGTCAAAGCTCTTAACTATTTAGATAATGTGCTTATCTTTCATAGTTGGATGCAGTGTGTGTGTCAGTGAAGTGGAGTGGGGCTGGATAAGGTAGGCTGTAGTGGAGTTGGCCTCTCCCCCAGTCCTATACATTTAAATGAAGTGTGCTGCTATAAGTGACTGAACCCTGCATTGAAGTCCTGTCTTTCCTTCTTTCTGTGACTAGGCCTACCTTCCACTGAGTTTCCCTCCCAGCGGGGGGACGAGGGGAGAAATGAGCCACCATTAGGCTTCTCCATCCTTTGATCAAAAAAGAAGAAAAAAAAGCTCTTGTTCTCTGGAATATTTCAGAATTACCAAATACATCCAGTTAGGGTGTGATCACAAGACTGGACGAGGCCTGAGATTTACTTAGACTGATTTGGAGCATGGAACCACTTTTTGTTCTGTGTTTGTAGAATGCCTAAAACAATGTAGTTCTGGCCCATGGCTGGGGCACCTAGGTGCTATTGCAATACCAATAATAAATAATATTAATAACAAAGAAGGGTGTTTATTTTCTCTGAACTGGTTCATCCATCTCTATTCCAGGCACATAAATATTTTAGATTTTATAATTTTATTTCTATGTCTTGATCGTCACTTCAGATGCCCTAAGACTGGCATTTTCCTCTTTCTCCCTATCTTTAGGAGGGGGCTGAACATAAACTCAAAATAATTAGACATTAAAAATACAGAAGGAAAACAGTTTCTCCTCATTATTTGAATTCCTCATGAAAAGCGCTTTTTAGTCCTGTTTGTTATTAATATACGTGTGGGTTGTTAACTCTAAGTGGATTAATGTTGATTACAGCCAGAACTGATTAAGAAATCTTGACCCAAAGTACAACTTTATCTGTCATTCATCTGACTTACTTCCACTTGTGTCAGCACTATTTAAAAGGAATCAATGAAGATTTCTGAAGAAAAAGCTTTGTCATCTACCTTCAAATGGACTAAATTAATTACACTGCTGGAGCCAAATCTATGACACTTCTCATTTGTTATTACTTTGCATGGATTTGCTGCTGAGATTGATTGAGATTATGATGGAGATCTGTTCTTTATTTAATTGTTTAATTGTTTATATATTTATACAGATTAATCTCAGTGGGATGAACAGTAGAAATGTTCTGCATGAGCCTGCAAAAATCTGATCAGCCTCGAAATGTGAGGCTAGAGAAGGTTTTTTGCGACCTTACACAGAAGGTCTATGCTATAGGTCCCAGAATTACAACCTCCAGAAGACATCTCTTGTATGAAGGGTGTTAACAACATTTTCTGAAATCTAATTCACTCTGGCTGAAAATGACTTCAGCAGAGTCTCCCCTTCTTCTCTCTCTAGACTATAAATGGCATAACATACTGGGAGGGATTGGTGGCTGTGTAAGGACCACAGCTGTTGAGATGGAGAACAGCAAATAGATCATCAAGTCCATCCCACTGCAAGGTAAGGATATAATTTCCCATCAAAGAGTGTTTCACATATTACACATAACCACAATTGATTCAAGCTGAGTTGATTAAGGTTAAATGCAAATAGAAGGATAGGAAGAAATCTGCCACCCCTATTAACACTGAACTAGATTGCACCTTACAGGTACAGCGCATACTAGGGGGCACCATCAACCTGCACCATCCCTGAGGGACCAGTGGCGGATGTTTTGCCTCAAAGATACAGGATCTTTCCTGGAGCTCTCCAGCACACACACACTGTTCATCTCCTACAACACTTTACTGGAGTACAGTTTACTCCACCTTTCACAGCCAACCAGCTCCACTGACAGATCAGAAGGGTAACTGGAGCCATGACCCTGCCCCATCTTTGCCATTCCCAACCCTCTCTGAGTCGTTGTATACCCCTAGGAGAGTGGGGACAAAACTGTCCCCATGCTTCTGAGAATGCTAGAGTCCAACCCATCTAGGCCCTTATACAGGCTCCACAGAGCATTGGAGAGGCTGTCCCCACGGCATTTTCACATAAGAGACACACTGAGCAGCAACTACTTTCACAAGCAGACTCATTGTCCTTAAATAAGGCTTGCAAAATCAGGGCCTTGAAGATCTGCTACCAGGCGGTAGGACCAGGCAAAGATAAGTAAATCAGCAGTCTTGAAAAGCTATGTACAAGTACCCATGTACCATGTTTGTGCATCACCTAACACAATGGAGTGCTTGACTCAGGCCCCTAAATGGTACCTAAATTAACCAAATGGGAGAATTCAGGCCTGATTTTTAGTTGTAGGAAAGCTTTGGCTTTGTAAAGACATCAGAGCAATGTAAAGGGGACATGGCATAACTGAGACTCACAATCAGAGCACATTCAATTTTGCCAGTGTTAATTTCCTTTAATATTTTTTCCTTAAAGTTTGGAAAAAATATTCTTAGTGCTGGAACATCTTGCCCAAGATAACAGAGAAGAAGAAAATAAGCAAAGGAAGAATAATGTAAATGTCCACTTAAATCATTTCTGTATCTTTACTATAGATAGGTTTGTAAAGTTAATTGCAAAAATGATTAAGACAAATGATATAAGTCACCACTTAAATAGTTTTTAGAATAGAAGAAATGTTGATAACAGGAACAGACTTCGTCTAGGCTAACCTGTTTTACCAGTAATAGATTTATTGACTGAAAGGTAAATGAGGGAAGGGAAGGAGCAAAAGCAGAATAGCTGGTAGAAAGCTGCAGGCAGAGTGACAGAGGTTATATGAAATCACCAGAGAATTGTGAGTCAAGGTCTCCCATTTAACAAAACAAAACAAAACTCTTCATTAACAATGAATAACTTGCACCTAGAAGGAATTTTTAACAATTCTTCAATAGATGATGAACTTTGTTATGAATTATCAAAAAGTCCACTCCAGAATGCAGTATTTTAATGAACCAATAAAAAGAATGGTATTATTTCTCGATGTAGTGGGAACCGCATGCCCTGAGACTTAACTTTTCTCATGAGAATCTTTAGCACACATGTGTTTTGCCTTGTTAGTTTCCTTCCTTGGCTGAGTAGTATGAAGACAATCAGCCTAGATGTTTTCCTCATGCATGCATATAATGAGTTTGGGGGTTTAGAATTGATACCATTGTGCCTGGTGACTCAACAGTTGGCGTAAGGAACTTGTAATGTAGCTAGCCGTCCTACCTTAAGAACATAAAAACGGCCATATCGGGCCAAACCAAAGGTCCACCTAGCCTAGTATCCTGTCTACCGACAGTGGCCAATGCCAGATGCCCCAGAGGGAATGAATAGAACAGATAATCATCAAGTGATCCATCCCGTCGCCTTTCCCAGCTTCTGGCAAATAAAGGCTAGGGACACCATCCCTACCACCCCTTCACAGATATGTTGTCCTGGTGTGCAGGGTCTTTTAGCTGGACAGCTTCTCCTAGAAAGGGATGTCCTCTCAGAGCTGTCCCTGGCCATGAAGCTTTGTTGACTACCAGTAAGAATCAATACAGTCTTCCCAACAATATTTTTCTCTTCCTCACTGTGTTCCTTGCCATGTTTACCATTTTCTAATACTATAATCAATTGTAAACAGAAACTATCTTTAAACCTGCTTTCAGTAAAGTTGTACATATGGGATGTTTTAGGGAGATGTTGCTCTCTAAGACAGTTATTAGACCTGTACACTTGCTTTCTAGTAACAAGAAAGAAATGCATTACATACTCCTGCACAAAATTTATGTCCCCCACAGATTTATTTGCTCCCCCACCGAAAAATGACTTTCTGTGACCCTCACCAGCAGTATGTTTTGGGTGCCCAGGGTAGCCGAGAGAGAAGTAAATCACTGTGGGGCAGGGGGCTGGATGGGGAAGACCTGGCTAGTGGCTTCTACTCTGCACCAGGCTCAGCTGCTAGTCCCAGCTGGGCTGAGGAGGATGGGACTTCCTCTTCCCCTGCATGGCATCTGGGGCCATGTCAGACCCACCCCCATATTTCTCCTCTAGCTGTAAGAAGTTCTGCAAACTCCCTCCCACTCTTCCTGTACCCCATTGCTTCTTAGCTGCGGGGAGAGGCATCATTGTAGAGGGAGCTCCTTCCCCATCCACTCAGTGCCCATGCATCCAGACCCTATCATACTCAGACCCTCCTGCTAAGCCTCACCCCCACACACACTCAGAACCCCACCAACAAGCCCCACTTCCCCTGCACCTGGACCACACAATGAGACACTCAGAGCCCCACCCTACCAAGCCCCAACGAGCTGCACCTAGATCCCCACTCCACTGAGCTCCACTCCCCCAGCATCTGGATACCCCTATTGAGCTCCCCACACCCAGACCCCCCACTGCGCTGTATCTCCCCCCGTACCCAGACCCCCACCCTCCGCTGAGCCCTAACCACCTTTACCTGGAATCCGTCTTCAGAGTCCCATTACCGTTGCATCCATAACCCCTCAACAAGCCCCTGTGCATTCAGATCCCTCCTGCACCTCAATCCTGCACTGAACCGCCTGCATCCAGATTGTCCCACACAGAACCATCTCAACCCGCATCTGGATTGCCCCGCATTAAGCCTCTTCACACTTGGATCCTGCCTTTCTGAGCCTGCCTGCCCACATCTAGTGCACCTGGCACGGAGGGGCAGGGACCTGGGGTGTTTCTAGGACAGACCTGGTCCTTGCACTGTGCCAGGGTTGGGTGCAACCTCACCGCTGAATCTGTGTCCCAGGGGGTAGCTGCACAGTGATCTCCCACCTCTGTGCAGCCAGTCGCCTGTGCTCCCCAGTGCCATGCTGGAGCCTCCACATTTATTTGGCAAATAAAATTTGCAGAATTTTAAAATATTATGTGCAGAATTTTTAATTTTTTGGCATGAAATGCCCTCAGGAGTAATAACAGTGTAAATAAAAGGATTTTGTTGTTCGGTTTTTTTTGCTGTTCACTTGTTACTCATAACATGGGTGAAATTCACCCCAGTGAAATCTGGGCTTAATGGGACTTAGGTGGCTTTCTGCTGGCTTTCTGGGGTGAATGCCAGGCAAAATGAGGAAGGAACCAGTAGATCACAGGTCGATATCACCCCTCAAAAAATTTCTGCTTGTTTGAGTATAAAGCTTACAGAAAGCAATATGTAGATTTCTTTCCATTCCTTTAGATTGTGTGTACTAAGCCCCCGCCCCCTCTTTTATGGATGTTTATGGCTTTTGGCATTCACCAAGTAGATCAATAGTATCAAGATGCTTTTAACATAATTTCTGGGGAAATTACTGACAGTTTCAGGCCATTCTGAGGGGAGGAGGTTGTGTGTCATCAGGTTGCATGTCCATTCACTGCAAAGGCACAGGGATGAAAAACAAGCCAAACTTGACATTTTCTGAGATTGTTGTGTTATTTGTCTCATGGAGAAAATTAGGCTGACATTTTCAAGTATGCAATGAATGGTATGTAAGCAATGCCTTGCCACTGATTTACTGTGCAAGAAGCCAAAGTGATCTTCGCAATTTCACAAATAGTTCTGGAAAAGTTGGCTGTGCTGTAAACACAGGCCCAATAAAATGCATCTCACAAGATAGTGAGATTGCAAGGTCACCCATGAAATATTTTGTGGTATTCATACTTTCCTCCTCAATCAATGCTAGATTAACAGCACAGGAAAAGTTAGGGTAGCAGCAGTGCAAGCTTCCCCCACACTTCTCTATCAGTGTGCCTAGAATTCTGACCTGGAGGGGACCAATGAAGGTAGCTTGCTCTGCTGAGATGGCCAACAAGGCTGCCAGCCCAAGTCAATTGTCAGGGAAGTTTTTATGATGTGCATCCTTGTCACTAGTCATTGGATTGAGACCATTGGCTCAGTTCACTTACAGTATCAGGAAGGTTTCAGAGGGGTAGTCGTGTTAGTCTGTATCAATAAAAACAACGAGGAGTCCTTGTGGCACCTTAGAGACTAACAAATGTATTTGGGCATAAGCTTTCATGGGCTATAACCTACTTCATCAGATGCATGGAGTGGAAAATACAGTAAGCAGGTATAAATATACAGCACATGAAACGATGGGAGCTGCATTACCGAGTGGCGGGTCAGTGCTAAAGAGGCCAATTCAGTTAGGGTGGTTATGGCCCATTCCCATCTGATGAAGTGGGTTTTAGCCCACGAAAGCTTATGCCCAAATACATTTGTTAGTCTCTAAGGTGCCACAAGGACTCCTTCTTGTTTTTAGTATCAGGAAGCCATCAGATGTTAATGGCTTTTGGTCACTAACAACCCAGATTTGAGTTGGTGAAGCTTCATGGGCAAGATTCCTGTTCTGCTTGGCTCAGGAGAAGGGGAAGGTGGGTGTTAGAGAGCAGATTATGGTCTTGAATCTCAGGGCTACCCTCAACCTTGACACAATTTACAGCTCCTGACAGGCAATTGTCAAATTTGCCCCTAACATCAATTGACTCTATTTCCACAGATAATTGCTATGGCTCCCTTACACCATGTCCCATCCCTAGCTTTCTCCTCTTCCCGCTCCTGGCATGCTCCCTATACTAGGTGTTGGGTAGTAATAGAGGTGTAAACTTGCAGACAAAGCTCTACAACACTCAAGGAGTTTTCTTAAGCCAGGGTAATGTTGTGCTGGTCATTTGTAGCCAGATTACACCCCTTCACACCACCTGAGCATAAACTCTGCAGAGAAGGTGGGCACAAATCTGCACATGAGGGGAAAAAACATTCCTGATGCAGTAACTACACAGCACTACCCCAGCAGTATGATTCAAGAAAGCTTGGTTCAAAATAGACCAGTGGATCAGAATTATGAACATACAACTTGTAACAATCTTAATGCTTGTTAAGATACCTAGAGTCCTTAGCACATTTGAGATTTTAAAAATGTATCTTGAAATAGCTCCAGCTTAGTCAATGACTGTATTAAAATACAAGGTGGTGAGGTGTTAGGAAATTTTATCATCAGCTTCTTACATCTAAGCAAAATCTTATTTTTGAGTAGGAAGTGTGAATCAGTTTGGATTCCAACACTCACACAAATACACACAGTGAATCTTAATTAACAAGAAAGCAGCAGTGAGTAAAGGTTATTTTCCTAAATCTATTCCAGAAAAATCTCACAGGTTTATAAAGATTACACTGCCATTAAGTCATAATAGTAGAATGGAGTTCTTACTGAACCAGAAAACAAGCAAATGAATAGCGGCAGTAGGATAATATCCTGCTGTGAAACCAATGGTTACAAATTGGTTCCCTCTAGTCAGAGTTGCTTTCTGCTGCTTTAGATTCTCAGCAGCTTTTCATTAAGAACACTACATGTGCCTCTTTAAATAAGGAAGTGCGTGACCCTTTTATTTATGGGAACGAAGGTACAATGAGTCAGACACTGACTTCAGATTGGTAAATTGATAGAGTTGTTGTTTAATGTTTCATGTGTGTATGTGCTGGTAAAGTACTTGGCAAATTTCTGTACTGTACAGGGTGTTGCTAGTTCCTGAGCCAGGCAGGTCACAGGAGTTTTTGTGTTATTTATTATGCATCTCATAATTAGAGCTGGTCAAAACTTTTCTTTCAAAACATTTTTGACAAAAAATAGCATTTTTGTGGCAGTAGAAATTGCTATGAGAAATGTCTGGGTTTAATTAATTTTTAGGGTGGAGGATACTGAAAAAAATAAATTGTTTTTAGGCAAAAAATTCATTTTTTAGTTGCCAACATTATACTAAAAATATAAAACAGTTTTTAGGTTCTCGTTTTTTTGATGTAAGCCAAAACGCTTTTGAAGTAAAATTGTGATGAAAACAGACTTTTCCATTTATTGTCAATTTTATTTTTCGCCAGAAGAAAAAACATTTCCCAACCAGCTCTATTAATGATCTTCAGTAGCTATAAAACCTTCTGTGAGATGTTAATTCCCTCAGCTCCTACTGATACTGAGGACCACTCACGATTGGGATCTTGCCTCAGTGACTGTGCATATTCATTTTGCAGCTTATCCAATGGTATGTGGTTGTTATAGGAATCTTCAGTGAAAGCAGCAACACCTCTGTCTAAAAAGTGGTGCAATATTTCTGTTGATCCCTCAATCTGTTTTCAGGTTAACTTTTGATGCTAGAACATGCTGTGGCCACACCACCCAGTCTGGCCCACCGGAGCAGTCTGCGACCGCACTGCCCAGCCTGCCGGAGCAGCTCCAGCCTGGCCAGCGACATCCTCCCCGGCCCTCCCCAGAAAAGGTGGGAAAGGAAGGGAAGGGGAGAGTGTGGGGGTCCCAGGCTAGGGGTGCGGTCATGTGGGGGGTGGTCACAGGGGTTACTCCCTTGACTTCCAACTTGTCTCCCCAAAAATTATTTCCCTACCAGTTGCTGTCCTGGCCTGTCAGGGTAAGCAGCTGATGTGCCGGGACACTTTGTTTACTTAGGTTTACCTCCGTGCCTGTTGACACTCGAGGTAAACAAACCATCTCGGACCACCAGCAGCTTATCCTGATGGCCCAGGAGCCAAAGTTTGCTGACCTCTGAATTACAGGATCAGCTTATGAACAAGTTATAAAAATTTTCCATTTTTGCTTATCCATCTTGGGGGAGTCGGCTTATAAATGAATTGGCTTATGGACGAGTATATACATTCTTTCCAACTCAAAATCCGAAGCTTTATTTAAACTAGTAAATTATCCCTTATTTGATGGACCTGTACTTAATGTTGATTTAATTTGGATCAGGCTCATATTAAAAAAGCTTATATGGAAAGAATACTGAATTAAGGGCAAAATCCCAAAGCAGAAGGGATGGAACCTAAGTATACCATGGGGCTGTGCAAATACATGAACAAGTTGATTGTTTGTTTTACTTTGTCACTATTGCATTTCAAATTGACAGCAGTAATTCACTGTGGCTAGTCTATTGCAACAATAACCCAGACTTGTCACTGAGATTTTACAGTAGAGCTGTTCCAGAGATCTTAATGCTTCCCTGTATTATATCTCTGTTAACTTTTCATTACCCAATGCACAATAATGCTCTCCACTGAGAATCACATTTGGAGCCCACAATGCTCTTTGTACACTTGCAGGTAGGAATGGCAGGACTAATCTTCAAAAGTAGTGTCCAAAAGAGAGGCTGCCAAAGAAGCTTGAGAAATGCAAATCCTATTGTAAATAAGGAAAACATGTTCTTAAATGTTCTCCTGAGCAAGCCAGAAATGCAAATGAAATCATAGGGTGTACAGTCTGGCTCGACCCCCAAGAGTTTGGTTCATGCAGGGGAGAAAGTGTAAACGATAATAAATCAGAATGCCCAGAAGTTTCAACCTGAATAGCATCAGCAGGGCTGCGGTTCTGGAAAGGATGCCTATTGGTCCTGTCTTGCTGGAGAACATCTTGCAAATGCCACATTGTGTCAGAAATGTACAGGTGTAAATAGAGCAGCCTGAGCAAAGCAAAGTCAGGAGGAATACAGGAGAAAAAATGATATTTACACTCATATTGCAATGGGGGTGTGGGGTCAGACACCTGGATTCCAATTCTCTCCACCAAAAGTGTGTAAAACATTAAATGAAAAGGGGAGGAATCGGTCAGATGATGTGGACAGTTCAGAATGCACTGTGATTTTTAGCCTGGTTGATGAAGGAAGAATGGCAAAGAGGAAACAAATCAGAGGAGATGAATTAGCAGAATGTCTCTGGGCCAGATCCTGCATTAATAATAATAATAATAATAATAATAATAATAAATAATTAATGTTAGTATTTATTGATGTGTTGTTGGTTATTTATTATGGTAGCACCTAGTAATTTCCATCAATGGTCAAGGCCTCTTTGTGCTAGGCCCTGCACAGACATGTAACAAAGAAACCCTCCCTGCCCCAGACAGCTTATATCCCAGAAGTCAAACCAGGCACAAAAGGGGAACAAAATAAACATGAGATACAAGGAATACAAGTAGATTTCACCTTTATTAGTAGTGCCATCACATGGATAATCATCTACATACAGTAGTTGAAAAACACAGTAAGTAGTAGTTTAGTAACCTTTCAGTATTTGGTTTGCAACACTTTGTAGTGTTTTGATGCCTGTCTTAAAGGGATTTGTCAGGTTGTGTAGGCCCAGCTCCTCACAGGAATTCAGGAACCTTACTCCAATGGAAATTAGGTGCCTAAATACCTTTGTAAAAATAGTATTGTAAAAAAGACAAGTAAAACTATCACAAAAATTAAGCATGTATTCATGGCATTGTTTTAATTGAACTGTTCCCCTATAGCGTTTACAATGCAACTATTGCAGCATTGTGCACATACATGAAAATCCAAACTTAAACAGTCTAGAAGCACAGGAAACATTTACTAAATAAGAAATGGGGGCGTTGCATTTAAATATTAAATACTTCAGCTTAAAAATAAAATAAAAATTAGTAACAAAGAAGGGAAAATGTGTGGGTGAGTGTTTATTTTTAATCTATGACCAGAAGTTTAGCTAGTGTAAATCAGCATAACTACATTGAAGTCAATGGAACTCTGCCAGTTTTCTCCAGCTCAACATCTGACCCGTGGTTTTTAGCTTCAGGGTTTGTTTTTTTTAAGTAGAAGGAATGGGGGGAAACAACCCCGTTTTCTAAGCTAATTTTAAGCCATTTGGTGAAAAATCAGCTACTTTTTTTTTAACATGGCATAATACAGTTAACCCTATTATAGTGGCATTCCACTTATTATAAGTATCTTTAAAGAGATGCGTATCAATTTATTCTAGCAGTAAATCCTAGATTTACTTAGATCTTCATAAGATCAATTGTGCAGCTTTCCAAGAGGAATGAATATTAAAGAGTTGATGTCTCATACAGTGCCTGCAAAGATTAGAATAGCTTACTAGGGTACATCAAAGATTTATCCACCTTAAGCTTCTACAAAAGAAGCTGTTATTTTTTTTCACACTTGCACATGCTATGCATGCATAAGCAAGTAATGTTAAGCTAAGATGAAGGGGAGGTGAGGAGTATCTGATGCCAGCAAAGACAATACACAGATAAGAGAAAGCTATTTCATAGCAGCTAGATGCCATTTTCACAACTAACAGATGTAGGTGGAAACATTTTAGTGTTAATGCAGGCTGATTTATTTGACTATTCACGCTCTCCTTCCTCCTCACACACTTTAAACATAAAATTGATTACATATTAGGAGACAACCACCTAAGGAAAAAAATATATTTTTTCTACAAATTGGTTTTATTTGTCATTAGCTGTATTGCATATTCTTTTAAATTAAATTCACAGTTAACAAAGTACATTTAAAGTGTTATCAAACATGACCAGTGTTAATGGTATTTAAAATCAACACCAGTGACTGAGTCTAGCTTGTGGATCAGAGTGAAGCTAATGTAAAATATGTTTTGCTAAGGAATATGGCAGGTCTGTCACAGGGCACTGAAACATTCCCGTACTCTAAAGATCTTTGCAAAAGCCCACTGATGTCAATGAGAATATTCCCATAGAGTCCACTGAGCTCTAGATTAGGCCTTTAGAGCACACATTTATGAATGGTACTTTTGCACATGTACCTCACTCCTTGACAGTTGTTGTCACAGCGTCTAGTGAAGTATGAGGGTTCTCTCAGAACTTCTGTGGCTTCTTCCATTCTGCAGTCTCCAAATTATGGGGCACTGGTGCAACTTTTCCTGATGGACTGGAAGTGCTGTCCTGCTAATAGCTGTGTATGATGCAGGAAATTCACCCATTCTTCTTTAAATTCATTTTTATGTTTCTGAGGATCTCGAAATACTTTACAAACATGTTTCACAAGGCCACTCTGAGATAGGTGCTGTAGGTATTACAATCCTCATTTTATCAGTGTGGAAACTGAGACACAAAGGTCCTTTCCTGAAACCCTTATGCCTAGGCTATATGACACAGCAAGCTAACACATCCTCACATGTTTCAGCCTGTATCTTCACAAGAATTAAGAGCGCTTTGCAATTGTATAGCACTAACTTTATTGAAAAAATTACCCTTTTTGCCTATCAGGTCAGGGCCAGGAGGTGAGATGACTTACTTAGGGTTATAGAGTGAGAACCAACAAAGAAATTAAGAATTTGACTCATAGTGCAATGCTGTAACCACTAGACAATACTCCCTTTGTAGAACCACCATCAGCTGTGAGTCAGAGCAATGTATAATATCCACAGATCTGATGAGGCTTTCTGGTACCCAGAAAAGAGACAGGTTGAAACAGTGGAGAGGGCACAGGACCGGGGGGTTAGGATTCTTGGGTCTGCCACTGAATTGTTGTGGGATATTCAGTAATTTTTTCAGAGTGCAGTAATTTGGCATGACTCAATATTTGGTAACTAATTTAAGAAATTAAGGGCCTGATTTTCAGACCAACAAGTCCAGTGGAAATCAATGTGAATTGTGGATGCATGCTGTAGATGTCTTAAATGGGACAATCAAAATCCCATCCTGACTACGTACTTGACAAGTTAGGTCTTAATCCATCCGTACCTCTATTTTTCTCTATGTAAAATGGCACTTAACTTCATTTGAAAAGCCTTTTCAGATTTATGATCGATCCTAATTACTTTTTTTAGGTCTGTCAAACGATTAAAAAAAAACGCAATTAATCACAAGATTTAAAAAACTAGTCACGATTAATCACAGTTTTAATCACACTGTTAAACAATAATAGAATTCCAATTTAAATGTATTATAAATATTTTGGATGTTTTTCAACATTTTCAAATATATTGATTTCAATTACATAATACAATGTATACAGTACTCACTTCATATTATTTATATTACAAGTATTTGCACCGTAAAAAAATCAATGAAAGAAATAGTATTTTTCAGTTCACCTCAGAGAAGTACTGTAGTGCAATCTGTTTATCATGTAAATAAAACTGACAAATGTAGAAAAAAAATTTTTTTTAACATAACTGAACTTAAAAAATACCATTGTAAAACTCTTAAAGCCTACAAGTCGAAGCATGAAGGGGCATATGATTGTTCAGCATATCTGGCACATAAATACCTTGGAACACCGGTTACAACAGTGATATGCAAATACCTGTTCTCACTTTCAGGTGACATTGTAAATAAGAAGCAAGCAGCATTATCTCCCGTAAATGTAAACAAACTTGTTTGTCTTAGCAATTGGCTGAACAAGATGTAGGACTGAGTGGACTTCTCGGGTCTAAAGTGTTACATTGTTTGGCTTTGAGTACAGTTATGTAAAAAAAAAATTCTACATTTTTAAGTTGCACTTTCACAATAAAGAGATTGCACTACAATACTTGTGTGAGGTGAAGTGAAAAATACTATTTCTTTTGTTTATCTTTTTACAGTGCAAATATTTGTAATAAAAATATAAAGTGAACATAGTACACTTGGTATTTTGTGTTGTAATTGAAATATATTTTAAAATTTAGAAAAACATCCAAAATATTTACAATAAATTTAAATTCTATTCTATTATTGTTTAATAATGAGATTAAAACTGTAACTGTGACTTTTTAAAATCTAGTTAATTTGTTTTTTATTAATTGCATGCATTAACTACCTAATTATTTGTATTAGTGATATCCTGTGTCATGGAAGATGCAAGGCCCATATGCAGAAATACTGCCTTTTCGTTTGTGCAGGACATGTCTCATTACCACAAAACCTCAAAGTCACTGGAACCCATAGAAGTAGGTGACCAGATGTCCTGTTTATAAAGGGACAATCCCATTTTGGGGGACTTTTTTCTTATATAGGGGCCTATTACCCCCCATCCCCGTCCCATTTTTTCACAGTTGCTATCTGGTAACCCTACATAGAAGCATGTCTCACAGTAAGTTTTGCTATCAATAGCTGAGTAAAAGTAGACAACAGTTACTACTTAAGTGTCTGTTTTCAGATTTACAACATTGTTGTTATGCAAGGGCACAAGGTTAATGGAAGACATGGTGTAATGTCAGCTCATGAACTGACACAAGACCTGACAAAGAAGATCTTTGAGAGAAAGACAACAGATGGTGGTATTTTGGGGGAGGAAGTGTGGAGGGTATTATTTTTCTCTATGATAGAAATGAGGTTTTCTTTCCTGGGAAAAGTCTATTTAAAAAGGTAGCCAAGCACAGCAGAAGACACAACCAGATCCTTCCAATATTTAAACAATCTCTTGAGAGAAATGTATTCTTAATAAATCATTTATTTTAAAAATGGAAGAAGATTAGAACAAATGCTGACTTTACTCAACTGCAACTCAGTCACCTTTATGAGCGAGCAGCTCAGATGTTCAATACTAGCTATAAATAATTTATGGCAGCAAAGTTAATTGAAAACAGCCACACATTGAACTTTCATCCATATAAAATTCACGTGATCTAAAATGCAAACTATGTTCTGTATGAGGTGGAGGAGGAAGTGATCTGAGTCTGTTTAGCACTATTAGTTCCCCTAACATTGTGCTGCAATTGCATATATCACAATTCAAGTTTCCTCTATGTGAACTGGAGGGGGCTGTTTCAGAGGCATTTCTGATAGACATATCAGACTATTGGATGAGGAATTACATGGATGAGAGGGACAAGGCTAATGAGTTTAGCTTAATTCAGAAAGAAAGAGAGAGGAAGAGAGGGATGGGATCCAATAATATATATATCTTATATATCTTTCCCTATGCAATAAGAACTAGTAGAAAACACATGCCAGAACCCTTGGAGTGGTATGCAGAAATTACTGTACTGATAGTAGATCCTACTAACTGTTAAGTTATCATTTGGGTTAATATATCATTAGCAGATATTTTAATAGATGATTAATCAATAATTATAGATTGTTACAATCCAATAGGTCAATGGGTTGCTTATAACCATCTATGATACCTGTTTACTGATTGCTTCTAACCATTTATAGCATATGCTACTTATTAATACTGCTAACAATATATATTATCTGTATAATATGCAATATATAATTACATTGATATGGCTAATATAATATTATAGCAAATAAAAAGTGGAAGTTAAATTACTAAAGGAATGTGCATTCTTATGAAACATGCAATGTATACAGTAAAAAGGGGTTAAAATGTAAACAAGACCTACTACTTAATTAAAAACCCTGTAAGAGTTTCAGAGAGAAGCCACAATACATTTTGTTTTCTTTTTCAGATGGTTCTGTGCTTTAAAAGAAGAAACAAAACCAGCAGGAAGGGGAACCACGGCCAATGGGAGCTTCGGAAAAGGTACCTGGAGGTGTGGCAAGGGCAGTGCGCGGAGCCCTCCTCCCCACCAGGGGCTGGGCAGGGATGTGGTGAGCGGTGCAGCACAGGGCCAGAGCAGGCAGGTGGCGAGCGCGCCGCCGCAGGTAACTGGTGCCGGGCCAGAACCCAAACCCCTCCTGCACCGCACCCCCCAACTCCCTTCCCTGAGCCCCCTGCTGCACCCCCATGCACTCAACTCCCTGTCCTGAGCCCCCTTTCACACCTCGCACCCCTCTTGTATCCAACCCCCTGCCCTAAGTCCCCTGCCAGCACCTCACACCCCAACCCCCTGCCCTGAGCAACCTGCTACACTCTACACCCCAACTCCCTGCCCTGAGCCATCTGTCACACCCTGCACCCCAACTCCCTGCCCTGAGCCCCCTGCATCCCTCCTTCACCCCAACTCCCTGCCCTGAGCTCTCTGCCACACCCTGCACCCCAACTCTGTGTCCTGAGTCCCCTACCACACCCTGCACCCCTCCTGCACCCCAACCCCCTGCCCTGAGCCCCCTGCTGCACCCTACACCCCAACTCCCTGCCCTGAGCCCCCTGCCGCACCCTACACCCCTCCTGCACTGCAATCCCCTGCCCTGAGCCCCCTCATACACCCTGCACCCCTCTTCTGCCCCAATACCTTCCCCTGAGCCCCTTCCTGCACACTGCACCCCCTCCCACACCCTGCACTCTCTCCCGCACCCCAACCTTTATGATGTTCGCCTTTAGAAAAAAAAATTCCCTGGGTGCACACCCTAATGAAATGTGCTGCGCACACCTGTGAAGTTTAGGGAGGTAACTAAATCAGCAGGCTGAAAATGGAATGCTTGTGCTAAAATAAGAAAATGGGTCAGTGAGCTAAAAGACAGAATGTCCTAGCTAGCTACGATAAGAAGGGGAACACCCAGAGAACTATGAACAAGATAATAATGGACAAGAGAAGTCGGAAGCATAAAGATGAGGTAAAGAGTAAAATTGAACATGAACAGTGCATGTGCAGAGCATGCTGTACAATGATTATTCATGCAAAATAGCCAAGCCAATCCCAAAATATGTGATGGACTGTATACTAAATGTAATGTAATGTGTAAATGTATATACTGGAAGGGGATTTCTGTGTAACTTCGGATGTGTGGTATGCCATGCATCCAGCTCCTACTCTTGAGCCTGATCAGCTCAAGTATAGTTTGTATGCCAATAAAGAAACATCAGTCATGAGTTCAAAGTTGAGCTGAGTTCTTAGGGAACGAAGTGGATAAGGGCTCAGAGGCTACTGAGTGGATAAGGTCCCAAAAGCCACTCCAACATATAACAGGCTTATAACAACATGTATTAATAATTTATTAACCCTTTATAAATGATTTGTAAATTGAACTGTAATAGAAAGTGTCACCAGCAATCATACAGCGATTTAGCTTCTTATTAATATCATCCTATAAATTCTCACGACACTCCAGGGGGATGGGGAAGTATTTTACAGCTAAAGAGTCTAAGAGGTTAAGTGCTTTTTCCAAGGCTACTGAGAGAGTCAGTGGCACAGGATGAAGTTAACCCCTATACACAGAGGACGTATGTCACAGATCCTAGTGGGACTCTCTCTCCTTGGCCTCCAACTAGGATTGCTCTGAGGGGAAGCCAAGGCTCTGCTGCTCTGGATCCCTGGAATGTTCGTTAGAGCCTCAGGAGGCTGCAGCACTGATTCTTAGATTCCAGGGCCATTGTGAAGATCTAGTCTGACTTCTTGCACAACACAGGCCATAGAACTTCCCCCAAACAACGTCTAGAGCAGATCTTTTAGAAAAAACTTCTAATATTGATATAAAAGGCATCAGTGGTAGAGAACCTAACAAGATCTATTAGGTCTCTTAATGGCTAGTAGCCAGGATGGGCAGGGATAGTGCCATAAGCTGGGATGGGTGACAGGGGATGGATCACTTGATGATTACCTGTTCTGTTCTTTGCCTCTGAAGCACTGGCACTGGCCGCTGTTGAAAAACAGGATACTGGGCTAGACGGGCCTTAGTCTGACCCAGTATGGCTGTTCTTGTGTTTTTATCCTTGGTAAATTCCAAGACTAATCACTCTCACTGTCAAAAATTTACAGCTTATTTCCAGTCTGAATTTGTGTAGCTTCAGTTTCCCATGGGATCATATTATACCTTTCTCTGCTAAACTGAAGGGATAATTATTGAATATTTGTTTCCCAGATAAATACTTATAGATTAATCAAGTCATCCCTTAAGTTTCTCTTTGCTAAGTGAGTCTATCACTATAAGACATATTTTCTAATCCTTTAATCAGAGGTGAAAGTAAGCCGGTCTAGTCTGGAACGGCATACCAGCTTCCCCAGGCTGGCGATTTAAAGGGCCCTGGGCTCCCTGAAGCGGACGAAGCTCTTGGCCCTTTAAATTCCCACAGGAGCCTTGCCGCTGCTACCCTGGGGCTCCGGCAGCTGGGCTCAGGTGGCGATTTAAAGGGCCCAGGTATCCCCACCTCTGGAGGGTGCTGGACCCCTGAGGTAGCAGCGACAGGGCTCTGTCGGCAATTTAAAGGGCCTGGAGCTCTGCTGCGGTAGCGGTGGCCAGAGGCCTGGGCCATTGAAATCACCCCGGGGCTTCCAGTTGCCTCTGCAGCTGGTAGCTCCGGGGGTGATTTAAAGGCCCCAGTGCTCCCAGTCGCAGCCAGAGCCAGAGCCCCTGGGCCTTTAAATCTCACCTCTTCCGGTTGAGGCCATGCCCCTGCTCAGGACTCCGGTGTACCAGTAAGTCCTTTAACTTACTTTCAACCCTGCCTTTAATCATTCTCATTGCTCTTCTAAAAAATCCTCTCTAATTTATTAATGTGCTTCTTGAATTGTGGACACCAGAACTATGGACACCAGCAGTGGTCATACCAATGCCAAATAGAGAAGTAAAATAACATATCTACTTCTCCTCAAGAGTCCTCTGTTTATGCCTCCCAGGATTTCTTTAGCTCTTTTGCCCACAGCATTACATTGGGCACTATGTTCAGCTGATTATCCACCCCATGCTCAAATCTTTTTCAGAATCACTGCTTCACAGGCTAGAATCCCCCATCATGTGTGGCCTACATTGTTTGTTTCTGGATGTATGCATTTACATTTAGCTTGTTTGCTTGTGCCCAGTTTACAAAGTGATCCAGATCACTCTGAATCAGTGATCTGTCATCTTCATTACTTACCACTCCTGTAATCTTTGTTTCATTTGCAAACTTTATCAGCAATGATTTTTTGGTTTGTTCTATGTCATTGATAAAAATGTTAGATCACATAGGGCCAAGAATGCATCTCTGTGGGACCCTACTGTAAACATACTCTCTTGATGACAATTCCCCATTTACAATTACATATTGAAACCTATCAATTAACCATTATAATCCATTTAATTAACGTTAATTTTATATCATTCTAATTGTTTAATCAAAATGCAGTAACAAGTCAAATAGCTTACAGAAGTTTAAGTATATGATGTCTACATGATTATGTTTATCAACCACACTCATAATCTCATCAAAAAAGATACTGAGTTAGTTTGACAGGATCTGTTTTTCTTAAACCTATGCTGATTTTCTTTATATACATTACCCTCCTTTAATTCTTTTTTAATCAAATTCTGTATCAGCCTCTGCATTATCTTGCCCAGAATCAATGGCAGACTGACAGGCCTATAATTACTCAAGTCACTCTGTTTATCCCTTTTTTTAAATTGGCACAAGATTAGCTTTCTTCCCCAGTGTTCCAAGCCTTACTGAAAATCCAGCCAGCTCTTTTAAAACTCTTGGATGCAAGTTATCTGGACTTGCTGATTTTAAAAATGTCTAATTTTTAGTAACTTGTTGTCATAAACAGATAAGAAAAGTTAATAGCACAGAAGTACTTTATATCTCTTTGACTATAAAGGGTTAACAAGTTCAGGAAGCCTGGCTGTCACCTGACCAGAGGACCAGTCAGGGGACAGGATACTTTCAAATCTTGAGGGAGGGAAGTGTCTGTGTGTGCTGTTAGAATTTGGTTGTTGTTCACTCTGGGGGCTCAGAGGGATCAGACGTGCAACCAGGTTTCTCTCCAATCTCTCCAATACAGGCTCTTATAAGTTCAGACTAGTGAGTACTAGGTAGATAAAGCGAGTTAGGCTTATGGTTGTTTTCTTTATTTGCAAATGTGTATTTGGCTGGAAGGAGTTCAAATGTGTATTTGGCTGAAAGGAGTTCAAATTGGTATTTTGCTGAAAAGATTTTAATTTGTACTTGTATACTTAGGCTGGGAGGGTGTTCCCAGTGTCTATAGCTGAAAGACCCTGTACCTATTCCATCTTAAATTTACAAGATAATTTTTACTGTTTTTCTCTCTTTAATTAAAAGTTTCTTGTTTAAGAACCTGATTGTTTTTTTATTCTGGTGAGACCTCAGGGGACTGGGTCTGGATTCACCAGGGAATTGGTGGGGAGAAAGGAGGGAAGGGGGAGAGAAAGGCTAATTTCTTTCTGTGTCAGGATTACTTTCTTTCTCAGGAAGAGTCTGGGAGGGGGAAAGAGAAGGAGGGAGGAAGGTGAATTGTCCTCTCTGTTTTGTGATTCAAGGAGTTTGAATCACAGTGATCTTCCAGGGTAACCCAGGGAGGGGAAGTCTGGGAGAGGTAATGGTGGGGGAAAGGGTTTGCTTTCCTTGTGTTAAGATCCAGAGGGTCTGGGTCTTGTGGGGTCCCCGAGCAAGGTTTTGAGGGGACCAGAGTGTACCAGGCACTGGAATTCCTGGTTGGTGGCAGCGCTACAGGTTCTAAACTGGTAATTAAGCTTAGAGGAATTCATGCTGGTACCCCATCTTTTGGACGCTAAGGTTCAGAGTGGGGAATTGTACCATGACATGGTAGGCAGCGTGTGGGATAAGATAGAATCCAAAAGCCAGTGAGGTTTTTATTTCTCTCCCTGCTAGCTATCTGCAGGCAGACTGAGAGGTTTGGGTTTAAAAATAAAAGTCGGTAGGATTTTTTCTTTCTCTTTCCCTGCTAGCTGTGTGTAAAGCAGGCTAGAGGAGATTGTGTTAAAAGCAAAGGTCTGCAAGTTTTTTTTGGTCTCTCCCTTCTGAGTACTCTGAAGGCAGAGGCACTAGGGTTTAACAAGGATCTTTTTTAAACAAAGGGACTCCAGTTGTAAGTCATCATATACCAGCAAAACACATTTGCAAATGAATGTTTTTTTTTCTTTCTAACTCTGTCGGGAATAGCTAGGTAGAAGGAGTTTAAAAAAGACGCTGTTGCTAAGCAACCCTAAGGAGGCAACAGAGAAGCAGCATTTCAGGCAGTAAACAGCAGAGGGAGCCCCAATACAAGAAAACAGAAACCATGACTACCAAGGATGCCCTGAAACAGGAACGAGCGAGACTAGAGGCAGAGGAACAACTCAAAGATGCAGGCCACAGGCGAGACATGGAAAAAAAGCTACAGGAGATGGAGCTGAGAGAAAGAGAAAGAGAGGCCGCCCACAGGAGAGAGCTGGAGATAAAAGAGAAAGAGTTGGAACTCCAGAGGGACGCCCACCGGCAGGCCCTGGAATTAGCGCAGGCTAGGCAGCATGCTCCAGCCAACCCTAACAACCCTTCGCCAGTTATTGTTCCACATCCCAAGAGATTTCCCACCTACAAGGCAGGTGATGACACTGAAGCCTTCTTAGAGAATTTTGAAAGAGCCTGCCTTGGGTACAACATCCCTGAAGACCAGTACATGATAGAACTGAGGCCACAGCTCATTGGACCCTTAGCAGAGGCGGCGGCTGAAATGCCTAAGGAGAAAATGAACAATTATAAACTTTTTCAAACCAAGGCCAGATACAGAATGGGGATAACACCTGAACATGCCCGTCGGCGGTTCAGAGCCCTAAAATGGAAACCAGATGTGTCATTCCCCCGACACGCCTACCACATTGCAAAGAATTATGAATGCCTGGATATCAGGAGCCAAGGTTAACAATCTGGACTAGCTGCACCTCCTGAACACAATTGGAGCAGTTCTTAGAGGGTGTTCCTGAGGAAATAGAAAGGTACATCCTAGATGGGAAGCCCAAAACTGTAACTGAGGCGAGGGAGATTGGAGCCAGATGGGTGGAAGTGGCAGAAAAGAGAAAAGCTACTGTCAAGGGGAGCGACTACCCCAGGGGGCACACCGACAATAAACCCTATCACCGAGGGCAACCCAGGACCCCACCTACAACCCAAGGAAAGCCGCCGACGCCCTATTCTCTCACCTCACCAATCTCCAGTAACCCACCTCGGCCCAGTGACCAGTCAGCTGGGTGATGCTTCAAGTGTAATGAACTGGGACATATAAAGGCCAACTGCCCCAAGAACCCCAACCGAGTGCAGTTCATTATATCTCCATCACTCCAAAGATCCCCAGGCCCAGATGCCTCTCAAATACCCTCGGAGCGAAGGGAAATTTTGAAAGTGGGCGGAAAGAAGGTTATCGCGTGGAGAGACATGGGGGCACAAGTGTCAGCTATCGACCAATCCTTAGTGGACCCCAAATTCATCAACTCACTGGCCCAAGTGACAATTTACCCCTTCATGGCACAAGTTGTAAACTTGCCTACAGCTAAACTGCCTGTCCAGTATAAAGGCTTGTCAGAAATGTGGACTTTTGCAGTCTATAACAATTATCACATCCCCATGCTACTGGGGGAAGACTTGGCCAACCAGGTAAAGTGGGCCAAGAGGGTGGGAATGGTTACACGCAGCCAAGCCAGGCAAGCCTCCAGACCCATCCCTGTTCCTGAACCGTCCACAGAGGCCCCGTCTGTGTTGGCAGAGACACAGACAAAGGACCCGGATTCCCTGCCAACGACTGCAACAGCCACAGTACTTCCAGTCCCAGACCCGGACCTGGAAACGCAACCAGCACCAGAACTATTGCCAGCACTGATGCCAGCACTTGCAAACACATCTTCAACCCCAACGCCAGAGGGCGCCAGCGAGCCTGAACTGGCAGAAACAGCAGACAACCATACCCAAGAGGCTCAGCCAGAGCCTGAAATACCACCTGGTGCACCAGCGGAGAGCGGTTCACCAGCCACGAAAACAACCTCATCACCTACATCGCTTCCAGAGGCACCAAGCCGAACTCCACAGTCTGAGGAGGAACTGGTGTCTCCAACCTCCAGGAAACAGTTCCAGACTGAGCAGGAAGCAAATGAAAGCCTTCAGAAAGCTTGGGCAGCGGCACGGAGCACCTCACTGCCTCTCAGTTCTAACAGATCTCGATTTGTTATAGAACAAAGACTTTTATATAGGGAGACTCTTTCTGGTGGACACCGGGAAGAATGGCATCCACAAAAACAGTTGGTGGTTCCAACTAAGTACCGGGGGAAGTTCTTAAGCTTAGCCCATGATCATCCCAGTGGCCATGCTGGGGTGAACAGAACCAAAGACAGGTTGGGGAAGTCCTTCCACTGGGTGGGGATGGGCAAGGATGTTGCCAAGTATGTCCGGTCTTGTGAGGTATGCCAAAGAGTGGGAAAGCCCCAAGACCCCTCTCCAGCCACTCCCCATAATAGAGGTCCCATTTCAGCAAGTAGCTGTGGATATTCTGGGTCCTTTCCCACAAAAGACCCCCAGAGGAAACCAGTACATATTAACTTTCGTGGACTTTGCTACCCGATTGCCGGAAGCAGTAGCTCTAGGCAACATTAGAGCTAAAACTGTGTGCCAGGCTCTAATAGACATTTTTGCCAGAGTAGGTTGGCCCTCTGATATCCTTATGGATTCAGGGACAAATTTCCTGGCAGAGACCATGAAAGAACTGTGGGAAACTCATGGGGTGAATCACTTGGTTGCCATCCCGTACCACCATCAAACCAATGGCCTGGCGGAAAGGTTTAATGGAACTTTGGGGGCCATGATCTGTAAATTCGTGAATGAACACTCCAATGACTGGGACCTAGTGTTGCAGCAGTTGCTCTTTGCTTACAGGGCTGTCCACATCCCAGTTTAGGGTTCTCACCATTTCAGCTTGTGTATGGCCACAAGGTTAAAGGGCCATTACAGTTGGTGATGCAGCAATGGGAGGGGTTTACACCCACTCCAGGAACTAACATTCTGGACTTTGTGAGCAACCTACAGGATACTCTCCGACACTCTTTAGCCCTTGCTAAAGAAAACCTAAAGGATGCTCAAAAAGAGCAAAAAGCCTGGTATGATAGACATACCAGAGAGCGTTCCTTCAAGGTAGGAGACCAGGTTATGGTCTTGAAGGCGCAACAGGCCCATAAAATGGAAGCATCATGGGAAGAGCCATTCACAGTCCAAGAGCACCTGGGAGCTGTTAACTACCTCATAGCATTTCCCATTTCCTCCCTAAAGCCCCGAGTGTACCACGTTAATTCTCTCAAGCCCTTTTATTACAGAGACTTACAGGTTTGTCAGTTCACAGCCCAGGGAGGAGATGATGCTGAGTGGCCTGACGGTGTCTACAATGAAGGGAAAAGTGACGGTGGCGTGGAAGAGGTGAACCTCTCCACAACCCTGGAATGTCTGCAGCGGCAACAGATCAAGAAGTTGATGCACTCTCCCCTGAAAGTTCCCTAACATCAGCTGGTTAAAAATTGTCCTTGCAATGTGAAGAATCTTATAGTTTTACATAATTAGTGGCATATGTAAGGATGCATTGTTTTCAGCTTTGTGAAATTGGCCCAGTTAAAGCACCAAGGTTACATATCACTGATCTGGGCTTTATTCTGCCTACATATTATAAATGTGATCAAGTCATGATCACTTGTACCTAAGTTATCGTTAATTTTTAGTTCTATGATTAGTTCCTCTTTATTTGGTAGGACAAGATCTAAAAAAGAATTCCTCCATGTTGGCTGCAACACTTTTTGAGTTAGGAAATTGTCATCTATAATGTTTAGAAATTCCAGCACGTCACTCAAACTTAAGTGCCCCATGATCATTCATCTTTTTTTCTCATACATTATACATAGGTTCCTTGTTTGGCCTCTCTGGCACATTTCCTGGGCACTGATTTTCAGTCTGTTACCTCTTCTCAGAAATAAAGCTCCTTAGCCCACCTGCCCTAGGTTCCAGGACCGGCACTGACTCCCCAAGATACCCCGTTACTCAAAGCACACACCTCTCCCAGAAGTCCTCCCATAGGTGTGAAGCCTCTGGTTTACAGTTCAACTCTCTGAGGGCATGCAGTAGTTGTGAAGCTGTCAACACACACACACACACACACACTTTGTACAGTCTAACACCTTTATGCTCTTTTATACTTAATTGTGTTAAGCTCAGGAGAGTACAGATCAAACTAAACAACAAACATCTGAAATCACAGAGGTCCCTCACTTTCTAGCTCATACTTCCTGTGTGAAGGTTTCCCTTGTGGAACAATCTGGGTCCAGGAAGGCAGGTAGGTAGGATGTCCCCCTCCTCATGCAGGTGGTTGCATGCCAGCTTGTCAGGGGCGGCCCCAAGCATGGCAAGCAGGCTGCCTTCAGTGGCTTGCCTGCGGGAGGTCCCCAGTCCCGTGAATTTGGCAGCAGCCTGCGGGAGGTCCGCCAAAGCCGCGGGACCAGCAGACCCTCCTCAGGCAAGCCGCCGAAGGCAACCTGCCTGCCACCCTCGCAGTGACCGGCAGAGTACCCCCCACAGCTTGCCGCCCCAAGCATGTGCTTGGTGTGCTGGTGCCTGGAGCTGCCCCTGCAGCTTGTCCCTCTCCCTCATGGAGCCCCTTATCCAGCTTGTGTTTGGGCAGTAGACGTTACAGGCCCTGTCAGCAATAGTGGCTCTCATAGGCATTCATAATACAGCAGTTTTTCATAATACAACTAAACAATACCCAATCAGAATTCACAAGCTGTACAGCTATAGCTCCAATTCATCACAACATATAAGGCCTATGCACCACTTAAATCTTTTTTGAAAGCTTAAGTGTGACTTCAGTAGTACATAGGCCTTAGGCTGGTCCTCTGCACGGTGGCAATTTTCACCGATAGGATGAAATCCTGTCTCCACTGAAATCAATTAATGTTTTGCCATTGACTTCAATGGGAACAAGATTTCACCCATGGTTAGAGAATGCCCCTTAAGTTAGGTAATATTTCATTAGGTGTCTCCCCTTCATGTTGTTTTCAGGTATATTACATCCGAAGGAACTACAGAGGACGGGTTCACCTTTGCTGCTCTAAGGTGCGATTTTTCTAGATTTTATTTAGGGAAAACAGAATGAATTGCAAAATGAGTATCAATTTGGAAAAAAGGCTTCACCAGAAAGACTTCATTTCTCAAGTATCTGTAGCTACTGACCCAATATTCTGTGGCTGCTCTTCAGTTCAGGAGCTGATATGACATTGGTTTATGAAATTTGTTATTTTTAAAAAATAGCAACGCTTACACAACATTTTAAGAAAAAAACCTGCAGTTCTTCAAATGATGCATTTACAGAAGTTACAGGAGAAGAACAGACTAATGGCTACCTGCCATCTCTAATATACAGAATCTACTTCACTTGCAGCTCACATGTAGACTTAGCACTGGAGCTGAGTAAATAGCTCATAGTCAAAGGACAATTTAGCAGATTTTTCATCAATTTTCCATGAGCGGTTTATGACTTTCTCAAATATGTTTGTTAATCATAATTATTCTCTGAGGAATTTTGGCAAACATTTCTTGGTTTGTAAAAACTGTTCATGAGCAACCTACAAGTATTCAGTATCGGAAATTTTAATTGTGTTTAGTTTTGATTGGCCACATAATCACATGGTATTATTTCTTTTCTTCAGTTGGATGAGTAAGACTTAGAATCACATTTCTGGTGAAAATCCTGATGTGTGAGTTTAGAATTTGATTTTGGTGAACATTATGTGGTATTAACCTTCACTGTTTTTTATGGATCTTCCTGCTAGAAAAAGCATGTGGCAGAATATTTGGAGAATGACAAAATCAAAGAGGGTGCTCAGCTCAGGTGGAGATAGTCAGGTACCCTTGCCTTCATGGTTGGTGGCAATACAACAGACTGAACCGTTCAGCAGAAATACAAGCAAAGAAAATTCAATGTTTTATTCAAGAGAACTATCATGGAAAAATCTCCAAGGATTTGATCAGCTTTACCCAAGATGCTATGCTGACCAAACCCTGAAGAGATTTTTTTGAATCACATACTAATACTGAGATGGGGAAAGTGACTGTAATTCTGTACTCTAAGCTCCCTCATTTCCTTTTGCCAGACAGACCATGTAAAAAAAGCTCTACTTTACCTTTTGCATACAGACCTCTACATTCTCTTATTGCTATGATTCTCCTCTCACTCAGACCCCGACCACTCAGTTAAATGTTACCCCTCAACAATATTGAACACTGTCTTGCTGGAATACAGAGCTGCAAGAAATTCTCAGCAGAAGCAGAACTGTAGCTCCTTGGGAAAGCAAGAAGTATTGACAAGTAGAACCTCCACACAATCAATCAATATGCACTACAAACCTTTTCTTTAAAACAGCATAATTCTTCTTTGGCAGAAGAACCCACTATCCTGCCAATTTTTCCTTAGCTGTGCCCCATGCTTACTAACCCGTCCCCTCCCCTTTATTTCCTTCTCTCCATTCCCTCCCCACTCCACTCTCCTCCCTGTTCTTACTTGGATTTCACCTTTTATAACATTTTCAGATGTGCCCTTCACTTATCAAATTTTGTTCCATATGACAAGTAACCTTCCAGCATTCTCCTGAGTACAACTGCAGAAATGAAGAGGAATTCATTATAAAACAAAAGCTGAGGCCCAAGTGTGCAAGGAAAGTAGTGTCCTTTCTCTTTCTCTTAACAAGCTATCTGATTTTGCAAGAATTTGTGATAAGCAAAGCAATGGCAAAGGAAACGCAATATAGAGTCTCTCTTAACAATGTTTCATTTACTCTGACTTGACCTTTCTGAATGAGGTTCATACTACACAGGACATGAAAACAGATTCTATTCAAATCAGGACCAAAAAGAAGAAAAAAAATCACATTAGAGATTCACTTTAGAGCCATCACTACGCCAGATGGTTTCAGCTTAATATGTTGGCATCTTTCTACTCATTTATATTCCCTTTCCTCCCCCAATCTATTGTAATTGCCATTATCTTTTTTTAGCAGTGGGAAAAGATTCTTTTAGAACTTCCTTCACACAGCAGAGAAATGAACAGAATATTATATTGTGTATGCATATCTGCACGGTAATCAGAGGATTAAAAAAATGCTTTATGTTGGTTTCATATCGTATGTGTAAGGATGTCAGGTAGGAGGATATTATTCATCAAGAAGGTCCATATCTGACACATTGAAAGTGTAAGTAATATATTTGGTACAAAAAGCTATAGCATCAAGCACAGAGAACATTTGGGCACACCAGATCATAGTATGGGTTGTTTTCAGATGGTTTGTGTGTTGATGACATATATTATTGATACATACAATTAGTTGCAGATGTACACTTTACTCAGGGAGGATATACTGGACATAGACTTGGAGCTAGTCTACACACAGAAATTGTACCAGTTTAACTGAGAGATTGTCTACATGCTGACATGCACCCGTTTACTTACATTGATAAAAGTGCTAACGGGATGGTGTGCCCATAGCAGACCAAGAGACAAACTTGGTTAGTGTTGGTTAATTAAAACCTTTCCTCTGCTTTCACTTCAAGTGCTCTGCCTCAGAGTTAGACTCTCTTTCCCCAGTTAAGAAAGTGATGATATGACACGGATCAGCAACCTTTCAGGGACTTAAGCCTGATCGAAAGCCTGTGGCAGTCAATGGAAAGACTCCTACTGATGATGTTCAGGGGTTTTGGATCAGGCTGACAGTGATTTATGGAAAGTGGAGGCAACTCAGTTATTATTTCAGAATCGTGGAAAGGGCAGTTGCTCCAGGAAGATGGGAGCTCCTTCTCCTCCATGTTCTTCATGGGGATGGCTAGAACTGCCCCTATGGAAAAAGGCTTGTGTTTGATATTGTTATAGTGTTAACAGACGTGCTGAGCAATTCATCCTGTGTGAATTAGTCTCTTTTCCTTTCTTTTCTCTGCCTATCTACTGATCTATGTCATGGTTTTGAACTGTTGCCCATCATTGTAGCATCTGGGCATCTTTCACAGTAAATGGGTTGTCAGTAACAAAGTCTGTAGTGATTTTTATGGCGTATTTGACTCTTCTCCCTGTGACAGTCATGGAGCTGCTATGTATTAATCAATAAATAATGAAATTATTGGTAATCATTGGTATGAATGTTGCAGGGGAACTGGTTAGTGAGGAAAAGCTGCTCTGTAACTATGTAGGGTTATTAGAATTTCCTGTACAATTATATTGACCTAGCTTAATAGTTGGCAGTGGGAAGATCAAACAGGACAGTCACACAACGGATCTAGATAAGGACAACCCAATATACACAAAAGACTATGGGGCATGCTGTTAGCTTCAAGAATTGTGTCCACAGTCTGTAATAGGTTACAAGCTTTGTTTTTCCAAAGCCATGAGACTAGAGATCTAAATGACACTAAAGAATTACAAATGCTTTCCAAGTAGGAGAAGGGGGAGTCACTGATCCGCAGTTGTCAAGAAAAACTCAGAGCGAGACTCTGCATAGGAAGTCCAGAGAATGGTCAGCCTTTGGGAAAAGGTAGATACATGCATGTACAGTCTGTTTTTAAGAGATGTTTTCTCTGAAATTCGTTTGTTCTAAATAAATGATATTTTGCTTTAAGAAGGCTGTTTGATCGTCAGTTACAACTGTCATTGCTCTGGAGGGAACAGAATTGCAGGATCTGGACATAAGTCAGATCTCTTGGAGTAATCATGGTTGATACACAGGGGACTGCAACCCAGGGCCTGGCCTGAGAGTGGAATGATGATGTACGGTTCGACCTTGAGAAACAGGGGATGGTTAGAGGACTGAGCCATAGGGAGGGGTGTGTTTGGAAATACCAGGAGGGTCAGAGGTGCAGTTACTCCAGTTAGTGTGTAACCACTGCTTGGTTAGGTTAAAAGACTCTCTCCTTATGGTAGGGTCTCTCTTTGTGGGGTCAGGAGGGAGAGAGGAGCAGTTGGTGCTATGTATTTCATTCTGGGTAAGGTGGATGAGCTTTGTCAATATGTTTTCTAATATTCCCTAAAGATGGTTAGACTTGAATTCATCTAATTTCCTCTGGAAGTTCTTCTGGCTGCTATCTCTTCCTTCTTCTATTGCTCTTGTATTATGCTGGATGGGGAAAACACCAGGTACTCAAGTGAGGACAGTGGTTCTCAACCTTTCTAGACAATGTACTCCTCTTAGGAATCTGATTTGTCTTGTGTATCCCTGTAACGATGCTGGTTCTGGCGAAATCCAACTGAGAGTGCCAATTCAGGACAAATTGCTTAAAACAGGGCAGTAACAACCCAAGGGTGGGGTTTTTCCACCTCTAAGGCAAACCAAACCAGCCAGACAAAGAGGACTTTGGTCTCACGCCACTGGCTAACCACAAGTCACACAAGCAATTCTCTTAGACACTCCAGTTTCCCAGTATCACCACCAGTGCCACTCATTATGGGGACAAATGGTTATGAAAACCAATAACCCGGTAAAAGAAAAAATGGTTCTCTCGATCCCAAAGGACCAAGCCCCAGACCCAGGTCAATATACAAGTTAGATCTTACCCACAATCACGCTGTTTCCAATCCTTTAGAATCTCTAAAATCTAAAGGTTTATTCATAAAAGGAAAAAGATATAGATGAGAGCCAGAATTGGTTAAATGGAATCAATTACATACAGTAATGGCAAAGTCTTTGTTCAGGCTTGTAGCAGAGACAGAATAAGCTGCAGGTTCACATCAAGTCTCTGGAGTACATCCACAGCTGGGATGGGTCATTCAGTCCTTTGTGTAGAGCTTCCGTTTGTAGCAAAGTCCCTTCAGAGGTAAGACGCAGGATTGAAGACCAGACGGAGGTTCATAGATTCATAGATTCTAGGACTGGAAGGGACTTTGAGAGGTCATCGAGTCCAGTCCCCTGTCCTCATGGCAGGACCAAATACTGTCTAGACCATCCCTGATAGATATTTATCTAACCTACTCTTAAATATCTCCAGAGATGGAGATTCCACAACCACCCCAGGCAGAATGAGGCATCAGCCTTTTATAGTCTTTTCCAGGTATAAGAACATCTCTTTGTTCTTACTGTGGAAAATTACAGCAAAATGGAGTCTGCAGTCACATGGGCAAGTCCCTGCATACTTTGCTGAGTTACAAGGTGTATCTGCCTTCTCTCAATGGGTCAGTTGTATAGTTGATGGTCCTTAACAGGCCATCAAGCAGGGTCGGCAGTGCTGACACTAACTTGTCTGGGGTGTCACCCAGAAGCATAGCATAAGTTTGAAATAGACAGTATTATATTCATAACTTCAACTACAAAAATGATACACACATACAGAGAGCATAATCATAACCAGTCAACCACAACCTTGTCTTAGACACCTCATTTGACCCCTTTTATACAAGATTTGGTGACACTACAGGACCTTGTTTGCAACCATGTTCTATACGGTCCCAGTTCAAGTCAATAATGTGATTATCTCCAAGTTATACCTCAATTTAAAACTACTTACTTACATAATCAGACATAAAAATAGAAAACTGTCACAGCATGCTATTACTGAAAAATTGCTTACTTTCTCATTTTACCATATAATTATAAACTAAAGCATTTGGGGTATAAATATTGTACTTACATTTCAGTATATAGAGCAGTATAAATAAATCATTGTTTGTATGAAATTCTAGTTTGTACTGACCGCTAAAAATTAGGCAAATATCTAGATGAGTTGATGTATCCCATGGAAGACCTCTGCGTATCTCCAGGGGTGCGCATATTCATGGTTTAGAACCACTGGGATAAGAAATTTTACTCAAATGTGGATGAGACCCTAGCCACAAAGGAAGTCTTGCCATTGGCTTAAACAGGGCTAGAATTTCATCCTATATGTGGGAGTCAAAACCACAAAATGGGAGTGCAGTACTGTGGCTCTAACAATGTATGGCATTATGGAATGACTGCTGTGAGTATAAGACCTAAATTGTCTGAACAGATCAGTGGGGTAAGGGCGGTTGAAGATGGATTGCACAGTCTGTGGATATGGTATCCTGAAACTGAACCCATATGTCAAAAGAAAATGGGTTCTTTTTTTGTTTAATTATTTCTTAGTTGCAACTTATTCTGAATAGGATTTTACTGAATTTGCAATAATAAAATTGTATATCATATAGTATATAATACTACTGAGACACTTATTTTTTCTTGCTGCCTGCTACAAAACACCCCTTTAGTTCTAATGAACCCAAATGTTATAATGAACCCATAACTTCAAAGCACCATTCACCAAAATCTCCATGATTCGCCTGATTTTTGCATCAAAACGGCAGAACCACAGAGTTTTTCATTATTTCCATCCAAATGTATAAATCTACACTTACCAGTAGATCGGACCTGCTGTGATCGATGCAATCGGGGTCGATTTAGCAGGTCTGGTGAAGACTTGCATAAGCAATGGAGAGCAATCTCCCTTCGACTCCAGTACTGCAGCTCCCCGAGAAGAGTAAGGTAAGTTGGTGGGAAAATGTCTCCTGTTGACACAGTGCAGTGTAAACATGGCAGTAAGTCAACCTAAAGTACATTTAATTCAGTTGCATTATTCACGTAACTGGAGGAGCATAACATAGGTCAATTTACCACAGTAGTATTGACCAGGCCCCAGGCTTTGTCCTCAATAGAAAGTAGCACTGGTTTAACTTACACCCATTTTAAAACTGATTAGCTAACTCAGTGCAAATCGACTAAGATAAATCAAAGTAAGCCACTCAAACTGAAATCAGTGTGTATACACAGGGCTAGGTGTTCATTTAATTACATCAATTTAAAATCACATCTTTCATAGAATTTAAGGCCAGAAGGGATCATTATGATCATCTTAACTGACCTCCTGCATCTAGGCCACAACTTCTGTTTGAAAAAATAACATTTTTAAAAGACTTTAGGTGATGGAGGATCCACCACATCCATAGATAAACCTTCAGTGTAAACACTTGCCTCTTATTTCTAATTTGAAATTGTCTAGATGCAACTTTCAACACTGGACCTTGTTATGTCTTTTTCTGCTAGACGATTAAGGAACCATCTGCTATTAGAAATCTTGTAAACTGTTGTCAAGTCACCTCAATCTTCTCTCAGATAAGCTAAATAGATTGAACTTCTTAAGGCTCTCACTATAAGGCAGGTTCTCCTGACCTCAAAGCATTCTTGTAACTCTTTTCTGAACCCTTTCCAATTTTTCAATGTTTTTTGAAGTGGGGGACACTAGAACTGGACACAGTATTCCAGTGATGGTTTCACTAATGCTAAATAGAGAGGTTACACCATTGTGATGGTTCTTGTGAGTCACATTGTTAAGCCCTGCCATCAATGTAAGGGAGTCTTGCTTGTGCTCAATTTAGTGTCAGCTCCCTAATACCATCAGCCTGTTAGCCACTCAAGCATTCTCCTCTGTAGTATGCCAGGCCTTACTTTGCCTTACAGGTTAACAATAGGTGCACCCTAGTCCCTGAGTCCTTTGAAGCATCCCCCCATGATATCCAGCCCCTGACACTGATTACTTACAGAAATAGAATTCTGTCAGTATTCACATCAGCTTGTAAAATTCAGCTCAGGACCAGGACTTTGCTTAACACCACAGTACTGAGATATAGTGAAAACATAAATAAATGCATCATCACAGTCTAGGGATTCAGGAGGTAATGAGTAAGGAGATTGGAAACAAATGATTACATATAAAACAAAATCATAACATACTTTCCAGACATTAAACTTAAATAACAGGTTAATCTCCTGTCTAAAGAGCCCTGTGGCATCTTATAGACTAACAGACATATTGGAGCACAAGCTTTCATGGATGAATACACATTTTGGATATTCACCTACGAAAGCTCATGTTCCAATGCGTCTGTTAGTCTATAAGATGCCACAGGACTCTTCGCTGCTTTTACAGATCCAGACTAACACGGCTACACCTCTGATACCTGTCTAAAGAGGTTTATCTCACCCCAAAGTCCTTTTCAGCATCTTCAACTGTGGTTGGCTAAGATCCCATTTTCATAACTATAACACTCTTCCTGTTTACTTGCTAGGTGCAGAATGAGGAGTTGTCTTCTTTTCCTCCAATATATACCCCCGAAGTTTATTGTCTGTGTTCAGAGACAGGATAACCACCAATAGCTTATTTTTCCTGTTTGCTTTCCTATTGACTTTACATTTAACAACATTTGAATTTGTATGTAAATAGACATCCATTGTGTTAGCATACAATGTTTCATTTAAAACCCAACAGAGAGATATACATTTCTTGCCTCATATCATTTACCTCTCTTCTCCCCCAGATGGCAGCCTTTGGGCAAGATCTCTGCAGGCTGCCACCCACAGGCCGGGGTTTGGCTCCTGTTCTTCCCGTCCCTGTGCAAGAGGGGAAGGTCTGGCAGGAACAAGGGCCAGCCTCTCAAGCAGCCCCTAGAGACTCAGCTTCTAAGGGCTCAGTCTCTCAGAGGCTATTGCCCTTTTGTGGGATTTACTCTCTACCCCTCTTCCTGGGGTGCATTGCTTTACCATCACTCAGGGTGGTTTCAGGAGCTGTACGTCTCACAGCTGTCTCCTCCTCAGCTGGACTTCCTCTGTTGCCAGCAGTCCTTGGGCAGAGCCCCTACTTCCTGGTCACTACCCCTTCCTGTGGAAAGTTTCCCCCTTTTAAGCTTCTCCCCCTCCAGCATGATCAAGCCTCACTGGTGTTTCTTGCTGGCGTGGAACAGGCCCAGAAGAGCGCATTAGCCTCCTTCATACCAGGGTGAGGGCATGTCCTTTCACACCCACCTTACCAAGAAATCCAGGTAATTTTGTATAACTGGTACATCCTCATCATTATTTACCAATCCACTAAGTTTTGTATCAACAGAAAATTTTACCAGCAATGATTTTATATGTTCTTCCAGATCACTGGTAAAGATATTGGTTAGCATTCAGCCAAGAAGAGATCCTGGAGGCACCCCACTTGAAACTACCCCATAGGATGATGAATCCCCATGTACAATTGCTTTTGAGAGCTATCTGTTAACTAGCTTTTAAGCCATTTAATACAAGCTACACTGATTTTGTATAGTGCTATTTTTTTATCAGAATGTCATGTGGGACTAAGTCAAATGTCTTATAGAAGTCTAAATATATCATATCAACACAGTTACCTTTGTCAACCAAATTTATAATATTATCAAAAGTTATATCTAGTTCGTTTGACAAGGTCCATGTTGACTGGTATTAATTATGGTACCATCCTTTAAGTCTTTATGGATTGCATCTTGTATCAATCATTCCATAATTTGGCCCAGGATCAATGTTAGGCTCATTAGTAACTTAAGTCCAACTGGTGGAAATTTCTTCTGTAGACAAGGCCTAAAAGAAGCCCATCTAGCTCATGGAGGGTGTGTATGATTCTGACAGCTCTAGTAACTATGTAGAAAAATTCTCACTGCTAACATACCTAAAAACATTTTAGCAGTTTTGGAACGAAGTGAAACATTTCTCATTCTTGCCTTGAATTTTCCTCAAAAATGAAAGGCAGTCTCCAGAGATGAGAGAACTGATTCTTGCATGCAAATACTCCTAAAAAGGAAGTTGATTATCCTACACAGATCCAGAACTGTGGAGAGAATGGCTCTGTCCCAAATGCAGCACATGCTGGTACGTGTTGGACATCTTGTGGGCACATTTCTATGACACTTGACCCTGGCTTTGAGATATCAGGGTCAGCCATTAGGAGCCTTCGGAGTCTGTGTCTTTGAAACTCTTGAAACACAATGGACAAAATTCACATCTGTGCAACTCTAATGAAATCTATGGAGTTACACCAGGGAGGAATTAGGCTCCTTACAACAAATAAAAGCGATGTATTTATGTTGTCATCATAACCATAGTAGATCACAATCATTAATATACTTATCCTCGCAACGCCCTCATGAGGTAGAGAAGAATTATCACCTCCATTTTACAGATGAGAAACTAAGGCACAGGGCATGTTTACACTGCAGGTGAAGATGTGAGTGCAGCACAGGTAAGCATAGTATAGGTAACAAGAGTAGGCTGCCCATGGGCAGGTCGCTCCCTAGCGGTGCCCCATGCAGCACCCCCCATGAGGAGGCTGTGTGGGGCCCCGGGCCTCTGGGGAGCGGGGGGAGTGCGCAGGTCACTTCCTGAGAGTGACCCAGCCCCAACCTGCTCTGCTCCCCTGGCTCCCAGGCTTGGGGGGCAGGGGTGAACCGCCCCCCAGCACTCACCAGTGGAGCAGCTGGGAAGTGGAGTGGAGCAGGCTGGGGCCAGGTTGCTGGTGAGTGCAGGGAACCCGACCCCTGCTGCAGTCCTCAGGAGAAGGGCTAGCTGGAGTGGGGGTCAAGCAGGGGTGGGAAGAGGTGGGGCAGGGCTGGAAGCAGAGCAGAGGCAGGGGTGGAGGAGTGTGGGGCTGAGTTGGAGCAGGGGTGAGGCCGTGTGGAAGAGGCGGGGCAGGGCTGGGAGCAGAGCAGGGGCAGGGGCTTTGGGGAAGGGGTGGAGGAGTGTGGGGCTGAGTTGGAGCAGGGGTGGGGCCATGTGGAAGAAGCGGGGCAGGGGCTGGAACAGCACACAGCTGCGAAGGGCACTAGGAAATTTGGTGCCCTACATTTCCTGGTGCCCTACACAGCTGTGTACTTTGCATATGGGTAGGGACAGCCCTGACCCTGGGCATGTGCTTTGGTTGCTAGCCTGTGTTGAAGCCTGTTCCACCACATCTACACTGCTGTTGTTGCCCATGCTAGCTAGACTGAAATAAGTATGGTACATCTACTTGTGCTAAAATCACACCTTCACTTGCAGTGTAGACATACCATTGGGAATTCTGTGGTAGAACAGGAATTGAACCCTGATTCCCAGCCCAGTGCCTTTACCACAAGACCATCTTCCCTCCCAAAAATACTGCCATATGTGACATGTAAACATTTTAAAGTATCTTTATTTAAAGCATCGAGAGTCTTCCTCATGTCTGTGGCTCATATTTAATTCTTCATGGTACACTAAGTGACCTGCAGCAGGATGATGCTCATGGTGGAACACAACTAGGTAAAGAAGCAGTGATCAGCGAGAACTACTTTGTGGTTGTATCTGGAGTGTAGAGCATTACAACAAACACTCCCAAAGAAAGGGAAATATCTCTGATGAAACAAGTAGTTCAGGTGCAGTGGCAGGCAGAAAAAACACCTGTTCATGGATTTCCAGTTTCCTCACACCATCTAATATCCACCTGGCTGCTGTGCTGAAGTTTAATTGCAGAATTATTATCACTAAGTATCAATACTTTATGTAAACAATGTTTCAGTATTTTTCAGCTAATACTTCTGGCACCACAAAAGAGCATGTTTGAGAGGGTAGGTTACGTAGGCTTGGGAGGATTAGATTTTTGTCAGAAAATGTCAGTAAACATTGATTTCACTGTGTACACACAAACAAAAAGTAATATTTCTAGCCGTAATAATAGAAATGTACAGATAGGCAAAGTAAAACAAATGGTGCTTGAGAACTAATAACAGTTTGATTTAAGGGTTTTTACCTTGTATATTTTGATATGTAATGTTGTCAGTTTCTGTTCTTAAAGTTTTAGCTATTTGAAGTTCAAGATTTAGTGTGATTAAATAATTATTGTCTGACTCCCCCCTAATTTCCTGCAACTGTAAAGATTTAAATTGATAAAAATAAAAAAGATGCTTAAAAATGACCATTGATATTATCTGTTGAACTTATAAAAAAATCAGTTTTGCCAACCCTGATTTTATGCACTAAAATACAAGTTGTAGAATATCTTATCAAGGTGCCTTTGAATTAAAACAAAAGGAAAATAAGAACAGCTTGGTTATAAGTTATGTGTCTCCAGTTTTCTGCCAGTGTAAATTTACACTGATGTAAAACTGGATTAACAGTGGATCAGGCCCAGATGTATATGTTCACTGTTTTAAAATGTACCTAAGTCATGCTATTCAGTGTATCAGGTACAGTATGTGGGCTAAACGCATTATTAATGCTGCCTGGTATACTTGGTAGAGCCCTAGGTAGTTGTGAATGATGTTTATAGAATACCATGGAATGCTGCCATCACTATACCAAAGTGGTAACAGCACTAAGCAGCTAGAAGATTAATAGAGAGATCTTTTGTGAATGCCTGTGGCAGTGGCTGAGGCATTTCAGATGGCAGATATATTGAGAAAAGTCTAGAATCTGACTTTAAAAACTAACTGAAGGTCTATATAGAAAACCCTTAAAAAGAGCTACTAGAGAATGTTTTCCTATTGGATGTGTTTTTCACTCTTTTCTTTGCCCTGCTTGCTAGCTATCAAAGGTGTAGCTCTCTCACAGCCTATCTTTTCCACTCTGCATGATCCTCCATTGAAATCCTAACGCTGAATTTGTGACATCACAATTATTTCCATGGCAACTTGTTACTGTCTAACAGAGAGCCACTGCAGTGACTGTAACACAGGACTGGAGTGATATGATCAGCAATTTTAGTCTGCCCACAGAATTCCAAGGTGGTGGAGAGGATACATTAGTGACAGAAAGGCCAACACAAAAAGCCCTAATCAAGTCTACTTGTAATGAAAGTACAAATAATGATCTCCAGTCATTTGCAGCTAATGAACACCTCATTTGCTACATTCTTCAAATGATAAAATACCAAGCTTGAGGGAACAGTAACATGCCCAAATGTTTCAAGATCTATCCCATCAAAATGCAAGCACAGGAAAATCACCCTTCTGTATTTGTGCCTTGTACCAATCAACAGTAATTCAGTTGGAGATTTAGGCAAAGCCTATTGACTTTCTGTCCACCCAAGAATGAATTCAAATCTTTCAGCAAGAGACCAAGGAATGTGCCATGCCAAGATGTGATAAAATGCATTTGCGTGTCATTCACATAATAGTGGAAGCCCCCATTATTCTTGTAGATAATATCTCTTAAGTGGTGCACTCTACGTCCAGCATTTGAAAAAAAAATCAGTGTGAGAGTGAAAGCTTGAGAAACATCAAATGCAGTTTCATAAAAGTTCTGTAGCTGCTTAAGTAACTAAACAGAATCTTTGAGAGAAGCATGATTCAAACCACAAAACTAATCCGTGATAACACTAGAGAATGTATCAATATGCCATAAAATTTCTTTCAGGAATGAGATGCAAGTTTCTCCTCCCATACAAGTGATGAGGTGAGTAAAAAGTACCCATCATACCTGTGGGCTGCCCATGCAACCAGTCTCAGAGGTAATAACTGGCCTACCTACAGCACCTCAAAGCTAATCTTTAATGAACCACTGTTGTGCCTAGGAATACTGTAGTATCCCTTTAAATAGTTTGTGAGTCGTCCACTGGTGCATGCAGTGTTTTATTTTTGGAAGCTGCCAGAAACCAGTCAGAGCAGCAGTGTGTATGTAGCTAGGCCTTGCACATTTGTGTGTAATTAGTAAACATGGTTCTTTGCCCATATGATTTCTTCATGTTCATGTGCAAAGAGCTAAAAACACAATGCCCACCTCAACATACATTCTAAACACACAGGTCTAGATCCTCAGCTGGTATAAACTGGTTTAATTCTATTGAAGTCAATGGAGCTGTGATAATGTATACCAGAGGAGGACATAGCCCTTTGCCTCTTCCATTTTGTTGGCAGATTTCACTCTTTCTTTTTTAATCTAGACCACCTTCTTCCACTCCCTTGCCTTCGAGGAGAAGAATTATGCTCTCTCAGTCAGAAAAATTAGGCCTTTCATCATCTATAGCCCTGTCATATAACGGATTATGGTGTGTACACTAATGCTGACCTGTTTCCATCATTTACTGAAAACAGCTGGCCAAATTCTCCTCCAAGTTCAATGCAGCTGTCTGGATGTAACTCAGAGCAGAATTTGGCTGAGTTCTTCTCTGACTTTCAGATGACCACACAGCTTGTAATAAGGCCACTGAGTCACCAAGCATAGTTAAGATCAAGCAGTGCTTGTAAGCATGGGGGAACCTATTATTTTAGTAGTGTTACAGCCCCGCTGATATTGAGGCTTTTAATTCCTCAGTGTACAAAATCAGATAAAATTTATATCATTCCTATGCAAGCCAGCTGTATTAAACTTTTATTGCTAGTTACACTCATGCTTGTATGTTTAATTCCTCCTGCACAAAGCATTTGCTTTTTAACTTGACATCCCACCACTGAATATATGCAATATTTGATATACTTAAAAATAATAAAATCAATGGCAGTCCTGCTCTACTTGAATAACACCTGCTTAATAGAATGATGCACCAAGTATTAGTAGTTATTTTAAAAGCACAGCTTTTCATAGGGCTCCTATCACAAATAGGACATTTAGTATATTGGATTCATTGTTAAACCAGACGGCATGCAGAGCTGGCTGCCTTTCAAAGCAGGGCACAAGGCCTGTTTTATCAATGAGTTCACAAACAATCAATAAGAGCTTGGGAAGAAAAGCACTCCTTCTGGTCCAAATGGCAACAGAGATTCATCATGGGATTTTTATCTGTTGATATGACTACATTACTTTCATCTCAAGCAGCTACAAAAACAAAAAACTCCTTGAAGGAGTCACATTTTCAGGTGATGACAGTGAAAGCTGAAAGGGTTATTTGGATGGTTTTATTTGGAATGTTCTATACTAAGAAAAAATAATCAAGCAATAAACAAAGTCATTTTAATCAATTTTTTATAGTGTGTCCAATTCATGGCTGTGCTAGCTTTCAAATAAAGTATTATTGTAATAACTGATTCTTTCAATTCACTTTCCTTGCAGGGTCCTCTCCTCAGGGAATCTGATGGTACCTATTTTGAGGGGATAAGTTAGGACTGTCTCCTTATCATTACCAGGATACCAATCAACTTCACTTGTGTCTCTTGAGAAGATAGGGCTGACATCCTCTTAGAAAGTGCTAGAAAGTATCTGAAAAAGCACAGGAAGTATCAAGAAACTCCCTGAAAAAGCACAGGAACAAATCTGCACAGACACACCCCTAGAGTCCCAACCAGGGGTATTCTGCTACCCAAAATCCATAAACCTGGAAATCCTGGACGCCCCATCATCTCAGGCATTGGCACCCTGACAGCAGGAATGTCTGGCTATGTGGACTCTCTCCTCAGGTCCTACGCTACCAGCACTCCCAACTATCTTCAAGATAGCTCTGACTTCCTGAGGAAACTACAATCCATTGGTTATCTTCCAGAAATCACCATCCTGGTCACTATGGATGTAGAAACCCTCTACACCAACATTCCACACAAAGATGGACTACAAGCCATCAGGAACAGTATTCCTGATAACATCACAGCAAACTTTGTGACTTTGTCCTCACTCACAGCTATTTCACATTTGGGGACAATGTATACCTTCATATCAGCGGCACTGCTATGGGTACTCACATGGTCCCACAGTATGCCAACATTTTTATGGCTGACTTGGGACAACAGTTCCTCAGCTCTCATCCCCTAACGTGTTGTACCAATTATATTAGACCAATAAAAATCAGCAGGATCTTATTAAAGGGGACAAGGCAAAGATGCCACATTTATTATTATAACAATTTATGGCTAATAACTAATATCTTAATTCTTATACACACACATTATACCTATTACCTATACACACACACACACACACACTCACATTATAATACCTAATACCTATACACACACACACACACACACACACACACACATTCATCAGATGTTCTGCAGCTGCTGCATAGTTACCAGTCCTGAAGATAGCTTAAGTTCATGGCTTGATTTTGCAGCTTGGGTTCGTAGCTTGTGGCAGCTAACTGGCCAGGAAAGCTGGGCACAAGGCTGAGCTGGATCTCTGTTGGGCAGGCACTGATGTCCTTCCATGTTGGCAGCAGAATGTTACCCAGAGTTTCTCATCTCACCCTTCTTTTTTATAGGCTTTTAGTTTGGATTCAAAGTCTATAGGTCTTGCTGTGTCACGCTGCCTCTGGGTTTAGATTGATCACCCATCAATTGCAGGCGTGACTTTCAGCCTTGGACCTGGCTTTGATCTTCCTTCTGTTGTTCTGTTGTCCTTTTCTTTTTAGGGTGGATGCTTCTTACTTTGTTTAGGGCTGTTGTCTAGGTCTTCAGCCGTTGGCATTTGAACTTTATCTCATCAGGACAGGCTGGGGCTGGAGGTTGATTCCATTATTCATACATACCTCATTCACACATCTAAACTAAACTAATAAGATTACAGCAGGGTTTGCAAAAATGAAGGTTGAAGGAAGCTTTTACAAAATGGAATGAGTGTTTTAAAATGGGGTTTGAATTACAATATGGAACAGAAGTTACTGTATAGGCAAGTGTAGTGAATAGTGAACAGAAGTTACATTAATAAAACAATTTCATTTATCAGTTCTACAAACGCTCTTACTTTACTTGCGCTACATTGATGACATCTTCATCATCTGGACTCATGGGAAAAGAAGCCCTTGAGGAATTCCACCTTGATTTCAATAATTTCCATCCCACCATCAACCTCAGCCTGGACCAGTCCACACAAGAGATCCACTTCCTGGACACTACAGTGCTAATAAGCGATGGTCACATAAACACCACCCTATACTGGAAACCTACTGACCTCTATACTTACCTACATGCCTCCAGATTTCATCCAGACCACATCACACAATCCATTATCTACAGCCAAGCTCTAAGATACGACCGAATTTGCTCCAATCCCTCGGACAGACCTACAAGAACTCTATTAAGTGTTCTTAAAACTACAACATCCACCCGCTGAAGTAAAGAAACAGATTGATGGAGCCAGAAGAATACTCAGAATAAACCTACTACAAGACAGACTCAACAAAGAAAGTAACAGAAACCACTAGCCATCACCTTCAGCCCCCAACTAAAACCTCTCCAGTACATTATCAAGGACCTACAACCTATCCTGAAGGACGATCCCTCACTCTCATGGATCTTGGGAGACAGGCCAGTCCTCGCTTACAGTCAGCCCCCAACCTGAAGCAAATACTCACCAGCAACCACACAACACACAACAAAAACACTAACCCAAGAACCTATCCTTGCAACAAAGCCCATTGCCAACTCTGTCCACATATCTATTCCAGGGACATCATCACAGGACCTAATCACATCAGCCACACCATCAGGGGCTTGTTCACCTGCACATCTACCAATGTGATATACGCCATCATGTGCCAGCAATGCCCCTCTGCCATGTACATTGGCCAAACTGGACAGCTCTACACAAAAGAATAAATGGACACAAATCAGACATCAAGAATTATAACATTAAAAAACCAGTCGGAGAACACTTCAGCCTCCCTGGACACTCAATTACTGACCTAAAACTTCAAAAACAGACTCCAATGAGAAACTGCAGAACTGGAATTAATTTGCAAACTAGACACCATTAAATTAGGTTTGAATAAAGACTGGGAGTGGATGGGTAATTTCCCCATGCTCATTTTCCCCCTACTGTTACTCACACCTTCTTGTCAACTTTTTGAAATAGGCCATCCTTATTATCACTAGCAAAGTTTATCTCCTATTCATAATAGCCCACCTTAATTGATTAGTCTCGTTAGAATTGGTCTGGCAACCCTTATTTTTTCATGGTCTCTGTATATATATATATATATATATATATATATATATATATATATATATATATATATATATACATATATCTTCCTATTGTATTTTCCACTGGATGCATCTGAGGAAATGGGTTTTAGCCCATGAAAGCTTATGCCCAAATACATTTGTTAGTCTCTAAGGTGCCACAAGTACTCTTCATTCTTTTTGCTGATACAGGCTACCACGGTTACCACTCTGAAACCTTTAAATCCAGAGTAACTGAGGTAAGAATCAGGTCTATAAAATAGTTGTTGTTTTTAATTATTTATTTCACTTCCATGCCATGCCTGACAATTATTGTTAGTGTAAGCAGAGTCAGGATAAGCTCTACCCTGACATCTGGTGGAAAGAATTTCAGAGAGTGTATTTGCAGAGGCCCGCCTACCCTATCCCAGACTGCTGAGCTGTGGGGCTGCTTGGCGACAAATGACTCACCCTCAGTTGGGTGGTACTCGCTAGACAAGGAACATGGGTTCCAAAACCCAGTGAATTGAGAGAGGCTGGGGACAGGTATCTGTGCCTGGTGGTGCAGTCTCCTTGAGAAGCCAGAAGCACCAGTTGCACCCCCTCCTCTCTCCACTGTGGAATGTCAGAGTTGATTTTTTTATTCCCTCAAGAATCTAAATACAGGTTACTGAGCTGAACTCACTTTGGGCTAATGGTGCACTAGCACTGGGGCTCCCCCACTAAGAGCTGAGATCACTAAGAGTTAAAATCACTAAAGAGCTGAAATAACTGAGCTGAGAGCACTGAGTACTGTGCTAACTAGTGGGGGAGCCTGAAGTTATACTGTGGAACAGAGCAGCTGGTGGAGTGGAACAGTTGCGGGGACGGCTGGAGCGGACCCCGGGACAGCTGGTGGCAGCAGAGTGGCTGGCAGAGCGGAGTAGCTGTGGGACGGGTGGAGCGGCCCACAGAGCAAGCGGAGCCGAGCAGTTTGCAGAGCAGCTCATGGAGCAGAGCAGCTGCTGGAGTGGAGCAGTTTCTGAGGATGGCTGGAGGAGCAGAGTGGAGCAGCTAGTAAAGCGGAGCAGTTCGTGGAGAAGGCAGAAGCAGAACCCACGGAGAGGCAGGGCAGTTGGCCCCGGACCACGTAAGGTGCCCCTTTCTACCCAGGCTGGGGGGAGGGACCTCTACAGATAAACTCTCGAACTCTGGGGTGGCATTGACCAGAGACTTTTGGGTTGTTGGGCTTTGGGGTGATTGGACTTAAAACCCTAAGGGAAAAAAGGGACAGTGTCAAACGTACTTGGAGGTGGGTTTTTGTTTATGGTTTGTGTTAAAACCCTGTTTGTGGTGTTTCTCCAATGGGATGCCGCATTGATTCCTTCCTTTATTAAAAAGATTTTGCTACACTCAGACTCCGTGCTTGCGAGAGGGGAAGTATTGCCTCCTAGAGGCGCCAAGGGGGGTGTGGTATGTGAGTGTCCCAGGTCACTGGGTGGGGGCTCGAGCCGGTTATGCATTGTGTTACTGAAACGGAACCCCTGAATACTGAACCCGGCCCTTGTTGCTGCCAACTCAGAGGGGCAGAAGGGTTACATTAGCGATTGGGATGTTCCTAATTGTCCAGCCTAGAGCAGTGCAAATTCATCTATATGTACTTGGGACCATAACTCCTTAAAAACACAGATCCTTTAAAGTATTCTTGAACCACAGAAAATAACTGCTGTTGAATTTTCTTTGATTCCACCACAGGCATAAAAAGGTCCCAAAGGAGACTTTGTATAAAACTGACAAATCTTTAACTATACTCCAGATGTATTTTTACTGATATTTTTGTACCTGTTGATAGAGTATAATTGCAATCCTTCCTCTCTGGAGGATAAATCAGAAGATCATGACAGTACAATTGGAAGCAGTCAGGCACCTTCCACAGATTGATATGTTTTGCTTCACTTACTCCAGTCCCCCAGATGCTTTCCTACTTTTATCTGAAGATTTTTTTAGTCTGGTTGCTTCAGACCGTACATTGGAGTGAGTGCTGTCAGTTGGATACTTGTTGCATGAAACCTTGTAACAGCCAGTTGAATACAACTTATCAATGTTGTTCCATTTTCCCCCATTCCCTATTGGTACCATGTGAAAGACAAAAATACATATAGCTTCACTCTCTACTTAGCTACTTCTAGCAATGTTATAAGTAAAACTGGTATATTCACCAAAAACTGAAATTTTGATGAACTCCAAACTATTTGCAGTACGTATAAAAACTGGCAAATAGTTTTGACCAACTTGAAAAAATCAAAATGTTTTGTTTTGACCCAAATTGGATTTTTTCATTTTGATTTTGAGCATTTCGATAAAAGTAAAGAAGGACTAAATTCACCAAATGGCCTGGTGGGGAAGACTCCTATATAGCCTTGGAGCAGGGTTGTGAACTTGAGTATCCTATATTATTGATCAGGCTAAAATTATGTCCTGGAAGTCGCAGAATCAGTGACTTCCAGAGACCTCCCTGACATTTTCCACCCCAGGGATGGAACTGCCCTCACGCAGCCTGTGCAGCTGTCAGCCACTGCTGGGGGCAGGCCCCCAGCAGCTCCTGGGCAACAGGGGGACCCCGGAGCTCCCAACTGCTGAGGTTTGCATGCAGACCTCACAGCTGCCCAGTCGTAGTGGGCAGCAGGGGGACCCCACATCTGCCTAGTGGTGGTGGGCCTGCCCCTTACAGTTGCTCAGCCACTGGGGGGGGGGGTGAGGGACCCCTCCACAGCTGCTCAGCCATTGGGGGTGGTAAGGGGACCCCAGAGCCCCTAGTTGCTCTGGGTGTTGGACCCTCATCTCTCTCCCCATTTTCTCAGGGATATTTTTAGTAAAAATCACTGACAGCTCACAGGCTTCCATGAATTTTTGTGTATTGTCTGTGACCTATCTGTGATTTTTACTAAAAATATCAATGACAAAATCAGAGCTTTAATTATAGGTGAGTGCCCCAGTCACCAGACTAGAGAATGTTTCTCACACTCTTTCCCTGGCTCAGACTATTCATTGTCATTCATAATGGTAATTAATAGTCATGGGGGAAGAGAGTGAGAATGGCTTGGTGATTAGGGCACTTACCTAGAATGGGAGACCCAAATTCAAATCCCTGGCTGCTCCAATGACTATTTAATTAATTATAAAAAGTGGAATAGCTTCAATAGAAGAGATTGGGAGAGTGCCTCCTCCCGCCCTCAGAACATTTCATAGTCCAGTGGCAAGGACATATTCCTGCAGTGTGGTAGATTTGTTCAAATCCCTCTCCATATCAGGTAGTGTCTCCCACATCTGAGGTGATTTACCTGAGCTATAGATTTCTCCCTTCTCTCCTCGCCCCTTCCCCCAACTCTCTTGTCAATCTAGTTTTCCTTTGCTTTTGTCAAAATGCCTGGATTTTTTTTTTTTACTTTTCAATTTCTTAAATATTTAGAAAAAATATCATTTTCAGTTCAACCCAAAATTAAACTGTTTTTTTTCAGAATCAACACTGAACCAAAAAATTCATTATTGATATAGATTTATATGAGGTACTGTACTTAAAAAACTTTTTGAACATTAAATACTCTTATAAGTTATTGTGACTAGGTAACAGTGCATATTGTTATTCAACAGATCTATTCCCACTATGCAGTAAAAGTCAGATCAGTTTATTTTAATGATAAACTAAATGTTCACTGCTTTTTACTCCTGAGCCAATAACAGCGATGGGAGGGTGAGCTAGATTTTATTCTGTCTCATGCAATATCAACAAAATTATTAACAACACTGATGCAGAATCTTCATCGTTTGTTAGGTATAAACCAGAAAGAATCCAGCTTTTCTTCCTGATTCTCAGGTAAGTGTGCAAGCTGGCAAATCAAAATTAATAACTTATTTACTTTAAAACTAAGCCAATTTGATTTGGAAGTAATTGCAGAATATTAACCATTGTGATACCATTTTAGAAGAAGCAATGTAATGAGCAGAACTACATGTTAAACACTGAAGAAAGCAATGTAAGGATCAAATATCAAACCAATGTATACATCTCAAAACCTTACTTACATTTCCAATCATTTGCATAACGCTCTCATAATTAGCAATATGCGAACATTCAAAGTTACCATTCAGTTTTGCATAAATCACTTAAGGGAAAATATGATACCCATACTCATGCTGACTAGTAACTTACACTATTAATACATCATAAGTAGTTGATATGAGGGCAGGTATCACAATCTGGCCCATAGGCATTGAGTTTCTGTCTGAACTATCTATAGCTCATGGACCAAACTCTCTTTTGCAGGAGACAGCAGCAGGGGAATCCACATTATAGTTCCCTGATTCTGAGGCCCAGCTCCATCCCCAATGCCCTTAGAGATGATTCTGAGCAGCTCTAAGGGTATGTCTACATCTACAATTTTGCAGCGCTGGTTGTTACAGCTGTGCAGAGTGGCCACACTTACAGCAACCAGCGCTGCAAGTGGTGTTAGATGTGGCCACACTGCAGCGCTGTTGGGCGGCTTCAAGGGGGGCTCGGGGAACGCGAGAGCAAACCGGGGAAGGAGACCAGCTTCGCCGCGGTTTGCTCTCGCGTTCCCGGAACCCCCCTGCAAACCGCAGGGAAGGAGACCTGCTTGCACGGGGGTTGGGGAACGCGAGAGCAAACCGGGAAAGGAGACCAGCTTCGCCGCGGTTTGCTCTCACGTTCCCCGAACCCCCATGCAAACCGCAGGGAAGGTGACCTGCTTGCACGGGGGTTCGGGGAACGCGAGAGCAAACCGGGAAAGGAGACCAGCTTCGCCGCGGTTTGCTCTCGCGTTCCCCGAACCCCCCTGAAAACCGCAGGGAAGGAGACCTGCTTGCACGGGGGTTCGGGGAACGCGAGAGCAAACCGGGAAAGGAGACCAGCTTCGCCGTGGTTTGCTCTCGCGTTCCCCGAACCCCCCTGCAAACCGCAGGGAAGGTGACCTGCTTGCACGGGGGTTCGGGGAACGAGAGAGCAAACCGGGAAAGGAGACCAGCTTCGCCGCGGTTTGCTCTCGCGTTCCCCGAACCCCCCTGCAAACCAGGGAAGGAGACCTGCTTGATTACCAGACGCTTCCTCAGGTATGCTGGGATACCTGCTTATTCCACGGAGGTCAAGAAAAGCGCTGGTAAGTGTCTACACTTGATTACCAGCGCTGGATCACCAGCGCTGGATCCTCTACACCCGAGACAAAACGGGAGTACGGCCAGCGCTGCAAACAGGGAGTTGCAGCGCTGGTGATGCCCTGCAGATGTGTACACCTCCTAAGTTGCAGCGCTGTAACCCCCTCACCAGCGCTGCAACTTTGTGATGTAGACAAGCCCTAAGTTACACTACTGGTACAGAGTTCTTGACAATCCCTCTGACAGTAGAGGACTGGCATAGCAGAGTATAACTTCACCATCCTGAGAGGCTAGCGGGCATGGAAATTGTATTCTTTTTACCTAAGGCCTTGGCTAGACTGACACTTTACAGCGCTGCAACTTTCTCGCTCAGGGGTGTGAGAAAACACCCCATTGAGTGCAGCAAGTTACTGTGCTGTAAAGCACCAGTGTAAACAGTGCCCCGGCGCTGTAAGCTAATCCCCACGGGGAGGTGGAGTACCTGCGGTGCTGAGAGAGCTCTCTCCTAGGGCTGGCGCCGTGACCACATTCGCACTTCAAAGCGCTGCAGCGGGAGCACTCCTGCAGCAGCGCTTTGGAGTTTCGAGGGTAGCCAAGCCCTGATATGCATGTCAAGATGATGATTCACTGCAGGAAGCAGAACAGAAATGGGTCTTTGAGAGGAACTTCAAGGAAGAGTGTTGGGGGGACTTTGCAGATGTGCTCAGGAAAGTTGAACTATGTATGATGGGTAACAAGCAAGGGTAGAAGGATGGGCAATGCAAACTGAGAGAATCTTGGCTCATATAGAGCTTCATAGATAACTGCACTGATTTGTATGGCGTCAGCAACTCTCATTTATGGGCATAAGAAAGGAATCACAACGTAAAAGTGCTGTCTGGAGTTTACCCTGTTCCCATAGGGAAAACAATGTCAGAATGCCCGTTGATTTCAATAGTAGCAGGATTAAGCCCTACAATAGGCATGAAAGACCTGCAATTTTAACTGCTGAAGGTTATTGTCTTTTCACACTACACGTTCAAATACACCGAGAAATAAAAACGTGCATTTATACAGTACCTTTAATCTCAAAGCATCCAAGAATGGTTGACAAATGGTAATGATGACTCAGATATGCAATGTCAGTTTCTATAATACTATACATATAAGACAAAATCCCAGCAACAGATCATTCAGTTACCTTCACAGGACCAGCACAATCATACTCCAACCACACACTGCAGAGTAGGATGAAATGGCACATCCCATTTTTCAAAGAAGGCTGCTCTGCTAAGACAATAAGCGTTAGTAAGGGCTTGAAAAATTGTAGTCCCCCAATCTATGCTAACTTACTTGCTAAATTTACTTACTAAAGAAATGCAATTGAATAAAAGATCACCCACCCATGTTAATTCTAAATACCATATCAGAGCCAGACTGAAGCAGTCAATGTTGATTTATGCTTAAGATAATGAAATTTGAAAGTCTAGAAATGATAGAGTTGTTTATAATATGTCCATCTCTGTAAAATAATTGCATCCAAGTTCTCATAACATAAAAGAGAGACATTCTGTTGCAGCTGTTTGAAAGGATGGTTTGATTAAGGAATATAGATAACATTTACAGCTTTTGAAGGACTTCAAAGTCTATCTGGCAAATCAGGGAATTTTAAAGAGAGAATAAAATTTCTAAACTTAAAAGCATTATTTTTCCTCAGACATCTAATTTAGATTATATACAAGAAGCCTATAATAAACCTCCCACAAAGAAATAATAGTACACTGCACATATTATGGTTGTTCAACACTCCATTTAAATACAACTCCTGGCCCTCCTCCAGAAGCCAGGAAACATGTCTTTCCCTAGCAACAGTAAGAGAAAGGTCAGGATAATGTTTTCTTAGGAAAGCTGACCCTTCAGAAGGATTCAGGAGGACATTCTAGATCACATGTCAGTTAAGAGACTGCGGTTTCAGACGGAAACTCAAATTTTTATTTTATTTATTTATTTATTTATTTATTTGCTATGCAAAGTCTGGCACCTGGTTTCTTAGGTACTGTTCCTTCTGGAAACATAGCCAGCATACAGTTGCCACAGCTTCCAGCTTAGCAAAAGTGTAAATGAGATGTGAAAACTATTCCTTGTTAATTCATTGAGAGGATAGTTCAGGATCTGTTTAATTAAAGGCAATTATCTGAGCTAATCTATGTAGTTCATTTTATAGGATTTGGTCTGGTAAATATCCTTCTAGACAATAGACTATTTAAAGGGCAAATGTGACAATTTTTATTTTTATCTATTTTTTAACTTTTTAAAAATATTATTCTGGTGGTTCAGAAAAGTTATCTTGCAATCTGAAAGTGAATCAATTCCTTACAGGAATTGCTTTGTTCTATTACATCAGGAGCACACTGAGTTGCTATTGTAGAGTTTATCAGAGTGATAGCCGGGTTAGTCTGTATCAGCCAAAAGAAGGAGGAGTACTTGTGGCACCTTACAGACTAACACATTTATTTAAGCATAATCTTTCGTGGGCTCAACCCCACTGTATCGGGTATATGTAAAGTTGTATATGATTATCAGGTTAATGGCATCCTTTTCCAGGCCCTGATTCTGCAAATACTTATGCACATTAATAACTTTGTCATTGGACTCCTATTGACTGCTTTGAATCAGAGTCTCTTTTGGAGTCATACTCTGTGTTAGACAGAAATACAATCATTTCCTTCAGTTACCTTAAATCAGTATGATTTTTTTCTCCATAAAAACAACTTGAAAACAATTAAAAAAACCAGAAGAACCTAGGTATTTGTAAATAAGAATAATCCTTGAGAAGGAAATTAGACCATGATACTGTAGTAAGGAACACAGGCAATACCCCACTGAAGTGGAACCTTCTTATCTCTAGTTTTCTTTAACAGTACGTCACAGGAAAAAATTCTGAGCATTAATGCTATTTAAAGATATAGTGGAGTAAATTTAAAAGAGAACTTTTCATGAAAGAGAATTTTCCTAAGGCAATCTTATAAGGCCTGTGATAGGGTCAGGCCAGATGGCTACAGGAGATTGATTGGAAGACAGATATATTAGCCCCAGGTTAAGTAGGTGCCCTTTGCCTGGGTAAGGTAACAGGGAAGGTTCCAGAACAATCAGGAACTTTCTGGAAACAATTAAGGCAGACAGGCTGATTTGAACACCTGCAGTCAATCAAGAAGCTGCTAGAATCAATTAAGGCAGGCTAATCAGGGAACCTGGGTTTAAAAAGGAGCTCACTTCAGTTTGTGGTGTGTGGGTGAGGAGCGGGAGCGTGTGCTGCTGGAGAACTGAGGAGTACAAGCATTATCAGACACCAAGAGGAAGGTCCTGTGATGAGGATAAAGAAAGTGTTTTGGAGGAGGCCATGGAGAAGTAGCCCAGGGAGTTGTAGCTGACATGCAGCTGTTACAGGAGGCACTATAGACAGCTTCAATCTACAGGGCCCTGGGCTAGAACCTGGAGTAGAGGGTGGGCCTGGGTTCCCACCAAATCTCCCAACTCCTGATCAAACACAGGAGGAATTGATCTGGACTGTGGCTTCTACCAGAGGGAAATGTCTCTGAGCTGTTTCCTGATCCACAGAGTGAATCCGTGAGGCAAGTAAATACGCCAATCAGTGCAGGACCCACCAAGGTAGAGGAGGAACTTTGTCACAGAATCGCCATACTGGGTCAGGCCAATGGTCTATCTAGCCTAGTATCCTGTCTTCTGACAGTGGCATGTGCCAGATGCTGCACAGGGAGTGAACAGAATAGGGCAATTTATTATGTGATCCACACCTGTTTTCTAGTTCCAGCTTCTAATGTATGTTGTATACTTTTGGTCTTTGCAACATCTTCTGACAATGAGTTCCACAGGTTGATTGTGCATTGTATGAAGGAAGAAGTATATCCTTATGTTTGTTTTAAACCTGCTGCCTATTCATTTCATTTGGTGACCCCTAGTTCTTGTATTATGAGGAGTAAATAACATTACCTTATTTACTTTCTCCACCTCATTAATGATTTTATAGACCTCTATCATATCCTCCCTCAGTCATCTCTTTTCCAAGCCGAATAGTCCTAGTCTTTTTAATTTCTCCTCATATGGAAGCTGTTCCATTCCCCTAATAATTTTTTGTTGCCTGTCTCTGTATTTTTTCCAATTCAAATATATCTTTTTTGAGATAGGGCAACCAGAACTGCACACAGAATTCAAGGTGTGGGCATACCATGGATTTAAATAGCAGCACTATGATATTTTCTGTTTATTACCTACCCCTTTCCCAATGGCACCAGCATTCTGTTAGCTTTTTTGACTGCCACTGCACATTGAGCACATATTTCCAGAGAATTTTCCACGATGACTCCAAGATCTATTTCTTGGCTGGTAATAGCTAATTTAGATCCCATCATTTCTTATATATAGATGGGATTACGTTCTCCAATGTGCATTACTTTGCATTTATCAACATATCATTTCATCTGCCTTTTATTGCCCAGTTACCCAGGGCTTGTCTACATCAGAAAGTTGCAGCGCTGGTGAGGGAGTTACAGCGCTGCAACTTTGAAGGTGTACACATCTGCAGGGCATCACCAGCGCTGCAACTCCCTGTTTGCAGCGCTGGCCGTACTCCCGTTTTGTCTCGGGTGTAGAGGATCCAGCGCTGGTGATCCAATGTAGACACTTACCAGCGTTTTTCTTGACCTCCGTGGAAGGAGGAAGCCTCTGGTAATCAAGCTGGTCTCCTTTCCCGGTTTGCTCTCTCGTTCCCGGAACCCCGAGCAAGCAGGTCTCCTTCCCTGCGGTTTGCAGGGTGGCTCCGGGAACGCGAGAGCAAACCGCGGCGAAGCTGGTCTCCTTTCCCGGTTTGCTCTCTCGTTCCCCGAACCGCCGAGCAAGCGGTTCTCCTTCCCTGCGGTTTGCAGGGTGGCTCCGGGAACGCGAGAGCAAACCGCGGCGAAGCTGGTCTCCTTTCCCGGTTTGCTCTCTCGTTCCCGGAGCCACCCTGCAAACCGCAGGGAAGGAGAACCGCTTGCTCGGCGGTTCGGGGAACGAGAGAGAAAACCGGGAAAGGAGACCAGCTTCGCCGCGGTTTGCTCTCGCGTTCCCGGAGCCACCCTGCAAACCGCAGGGAAGGAGACCTGCTTGCTCGGGGTTCCGGGAACGAGAGAGCAAACCGCGGCGAAGCTGGTCTCCTTCCCCGGTTTGCTCTCTCGTTCCCGGAACCCCGAGCAAGCAGGTCTCCTTCTCTGCGGTTTGCTGGGTGGCTCCGGGAACGAGAGAGCAAACCGCGGTGAAGCTGGTCTCCTTCCCTGGTTTGCTCTCTCGTTCCCGGAACCCCGAGCAAGCAGGTCTCCTTCTCTGCGGTTTGCTGGGTGGCTCCGGGAACGCGAGAGCAAACCGCGGCGAAGCTGGTCTCCTTCCCCGGTTTGCTCTCTCGTTCCCGGAACCCCGAGCAAGCAGGTCTCCTTCCCTGCGGTTTGCAGGGTGGCTCCGGGAACGCGAGAGCAAACCGCGGCGAAGCTGGTCTCCTTCCCCTGTTTGCTCTCGCGTTCCCGGAACCCCCCTTGAAGCCGTCCAACAGCGCTGCAGTGTGGCCACATCTAACAGCACTTGCAGCGCTGGTTGCTGTAAGTGTGGCCACTCTGCAGCGCTGGCCCTATACAGCTGTACTAATACAGCTGTAACAACCAGCGCTGCAAAATTTTAGATGTAGACATGGCCCCAGTTTTGTAAGATCCCTTTGCAATGCTTAGCAATCTGCTCTTAACTATCTCGAGTAATTTTGTATTATCTGCAAACTTTGCTGCGTCCCTGTTTACTCTTTTCCCAGATCATTGATGAATATTTTGTACAGCACTGGTCCCAATACTGATCCTTAGGGGACCCCTCTATTTACTCCTCTTCACTGTGAAAATTGACCATCTATTCTTACCCATTGTTTCCTGTTGCTGATCCATAAGGAGAACGTGTGGTATAGGTCCCCCTCCCTGATGATCTGCAGAAAATATCCTTCTGTTACAGCGCCAGCTATGGAAATTTCGCTCAAGCTGTAGTAGCTTGTGCTCTTAGCTCTAAATAGTCCAATGTGTGTTAAGTCCCCATTGCATCAGTTAAAAGTAGTCAGTGATTATGACAATGGCTAATCATTGGACCAGGGAGAGACAGTAAGAATGTAGCCCAGTGGCTAGAGTGCTCTCCTGTAATGTGAGAGACCCCCATTCAAATTCCTTCTCCGCATCAGGTAGAAAAAGGAATTGAACAAGGTCTCCTGCATACCAGGTGAGTGCCCAAACCTGTTGGCTAAAACTTATGTGGGAGCTTCCTCCTCTGCCCATTTTATGAATCTAGCCCTCAATTCCTTTGTTTTTTCCCAATGCCTGAAACCAAAACATTTGTTTTGAGTTGGGTCGGAACAAAACATTTCATTTTGACATTACTGAAATGTTTTCATTTTTTTTTAGTTCAGTCAGAGCTATTTGGTGGACTTGACATAAATTCATGCAGAGTGTAGGTCAACCTGAAACTGCATTTTTCAGCAAATAATTTATTCACTAAAGGACAAAAACAAAACAAAAAAAGCAGCCACTTCTAATCCTTGAAGAGGGTCTTAAACCCAGTGGATGGCACTCAAAACCTCCCAAGAAGTACTCAGCACTTTGCATAGGGTCCAGTCCAAAGCACATTGAAGTCAATGGAAAAATTACTGTTGACTTCAGTTGGCACAGGCTCAGTCTTGGAACCTTACTCCAAATAAATGAAACTTGGCCAGTCAACCAATTTGATGGTTTTTCTCATTGCTTTTAGTAAAATGCAAAACCTTGGGTGGGTTAATTCAGAACTTTGCAAAAACAGAAAAACTTAACCATAAAAATCTGGCCTATTCTTTAATCATAGTCCATTGATATGCTTCTTCACAAAGCAGGTGGCTCTATTAGCATCACACTCAAGTCAGTGGGAGTTTTGCCTGAGGCAACAGTTAAACTGAGTAAAGACTACACCACTGAACCCAAAGCAAATTGTTCTGTCTCAGAGTTTCTTGCCTTTGTGCCTGTAGGCAGAAAACTTTCTCAAAAGTGTAAAAGAAACCACTTTCCCTGCTGTGATTACTATAACTATTTACTTAAAACTTTTCCAAGTGCAGAGGATCTTTGAAGACAAACTTATTTTCAGAATGAACTTTTCATCCCTTCTGCCACCTGGCAATTGAGCAAGGCCTAACTTTGTACAGAGTTCATTGTTTAACTCTTTTTTTTTTTTGTTAATATTTTAATTCTGAAATAAGGATTGTGCAGTTACTCTTACTAATTATGCCCAAGCTCTCACACAACTTTTGAAAAAATCCCCAAAGCCCTCTCTGTCAAAGAAGTTATTATAAATATTGTTATGTAACAAAGCATGACATTTAATTTAAACACAGGCACACACACACAGAACAATAACTGTCTTACCAGGCAAGTGAAAAGTACAAGACTAATGGCCTCAATCTGTATTTAGTTACGTGTCATGTGCTCCATCTCTGATTTTGATATAATTTTAATGAGACTGGTCACAACACAAGTCTCTTGATTGAGTTACTCAAAATTAGCATTCTGCCATCCAGAAAATAGTGTGCTTCTTTAGTACTGGCTGTGCAGAGCACACACCCATCAATCCACTTGAACATACATTACGTAGCACAATTCCAGATCTGTACTGTACAAGTGCGAAAAGACTGGGATATAAACATAGGATCTAACTATTTCACTTGGCTTAGCAGAATGAGTGAGTCCATGTATGAGGCAGGATGGTCCAGGAGGAAGGATGATCTTCTGGTTGAGACACAAAAGTGGGATTCAGAAAAGCTGGGACCAATTTCTGGATCTGCCACAGAGTTCCTCTGTGGCCTTGGGCAAGTTAGGTAGGCCCTAGTTCTACAAAGTATTTAAGTATATAAATGAGTAGCTGACGTAGTTTAAGTGACATAAGTGCGAATCTTGCTAAATTGGGATCTTAATCTGTCTGGCCCTTAAATTTCAGTGGGTTTTAAGAGTACCTGCTTATGTGTCCTGAATAGGGTTTTTATATGACTGAGGCCTCTCTGGATACATCTGTGCAGGAGAAAACAACATCAACCGAACAAACAAAAAATTACAAAACCCCCCACCCAATAACAACAACCCCACAATAACACCACAGTGGCAGTGAGTTTCAGACCTGGGGTCTATGGACTCAGGCTCATGGGTCTAGGGCCACAGGATTAGCCATGTAGACTTTGGGGCATGGACTAGACTGAGCCTGGGCTCTTAGACTAGGGGAGGAGGAAGAGTGAGGAGCCTGGGATCTGAAACTTTCTCCTCAACTGATCTTGTGGCCCAGGCTCCAGTTCAAGCCTGAATGTCTACATGACTATTTTTAATCCCGTAGTGCAAGCCTGAGTCAATTGACCTGGGCTCTAAGACTCACTTCCATGGGGTGTTTTTGCTGTGTAGCTGTACCCTATGTCTCAGTTCCCATTTGTAAATTGGGATAATACTACAACCTTTCTTCCTTCTTTCCTTTGTCTTTTCTATTTAGATTGTAAGTTTATGGGGGCAAGAAGTGTCTCTTTATCCTGTACAGCACCTAGCACTAGGCTCTAATGCAGGGGTTCTCAAACTTTGGTACTAGTGACCCCTTTCACATAGCAAGCCTTTGAGTGCAACCCTCCTCCTGCCTCCCAATAAATTAAAACCACTTTTTAATATATTTAACATGATTATAAATGTTGGAGATAAAGCAGGGTTTGTGATGGAGGCTGACAGCTCCTGACCCCCTGAGGGGTCCTGACTCCCAGTTTGAGAACCGCTGCTCTACTGAATCTAAACAGAAATAATAAGTGTAATATGATTAGGGGAGTGAGAAGGCGAAATATTGATGGGCCAAATTCATCTCAAGCCTAAATCCACTGACTCCAGTTGATTTAATAATGCCAACGATGAGGTTTTGGTCCATTGTGTTGTAAGGGTCTATGAATTCTTAATAAACAATTTTGACTTTTTTGAGTTTTAAATATGACACTATTTGATAAAGCTGAACATGCTAGAATTTTTGGAAAATGTTTCTTTGTGACATATTTGCTCTTTGAGCAGAGAAATACATTTATTTGAATTTTTTGGAATGATCTTCAGTTTTACTATAGCTAATTAAAGTATCTTATTGCAAACTGAGATTTTGTTTACTTTTTTTTTTTTTTTTTACTAAAAAGAAATAGAATTGCTGGCAGCACAAGTTATTTCTTTACATAAGCAGTAACTGAGAAAGTGACAGATATACAAGATAAGAGAATACAGCAGAGTCAAGGCACTAAGTTATGGATTACAGTAAGTTTATATACTGCTTTTTATAAAAGTTATATAAATGATTTATTTTTAACCACTTGTCCCGTCCTTCCTCAAATAGATGAGCTGTTAATCTAATACAAGCAGTAACTCATTCCATTTCTCTTAATTCCTTTACTCTTGTCACACACATTTTTTTACTGGATATTTGTTTTTGCAGCCACAGTAACTAAATTCACTTGTTGCCATCGGACACAGGAATTCCAAAGAGCTCTCTATCTTTATTTAATTTCCGTAAATCAGGACATTTCCCTGACTCCATAATAATAAGAATATGGGTGATATATCAATGAAATAACTTGTACATCAGTTTTTTAAAATCAGATCTGAAGTCTTTTGACCAAGAGCTTTTTTGCAGTCTCTCACGCAACAGCAGAGCGATGAATGTAACAAGATTTTTTGAATCTTCATGCATCAGTACAGTTAAAATAATATAAAGACCGTAACATGTAAGAGCAACAAACATGACAGGTCTCAAAGGGAGTTCCACACATTTCTCCTTGGCCAGAAGGATTGGTGATCACATCACATCTCAACAGTGAACATATGAAAGTCCGGAGAAACAGTCCGGACCTCTGCATCCCTGTGAGAATTCTTCTTCACTCTCAAAAATATATTTAGGAAAAATATTTAAACTTGATTTAAACACTCTGCCAGCCTCACCAGCTTCTAACATGGCACCTAAATCACAATATTGTTAATAATCATAGGGCCAGACCCTCAGCAGATATGAATCTAGATGCAAATTATCTCAGTCCATATACAACAGTTTGTTTTTTACATTTGCATGGCCACCTGCAGCTTCCAGTGGCCGCGGTTCACCATTCCTGGGCAATGGGAGCTGCGGGAAGCAGCGCAGGCTGGCTGCCACTTCCCACAGCTCCCACTGGACGAGAACAACGAACCACAGTCACTGGGAGCTGCAGGCGGACGTGCCCGCAGACAGTCAACATAAACAAAATGCCTCGTGGCCTGCCAGCCTAATGTGCCCCTGCCCTGCCTGTTTTCTTATCACTTCATGTTTTGTTCTGCAGTATTGAACTTCTCAGTTTTCCCCTCCACCAGTTCATATTGGCAGTCAGTATCTTTCATTCATTGGCTCTAATTTCTATAGAGCTAAAATATATGTCTGCCTCTTTATAAATACAGTGAGTTTCCATTTAGAGAGCACAGTAATGCAGCTTGATAAACAAAGTAAGCATTCCCTACTAGAGCTTCCTTTTCCACTTGAGCGTACTGATACATGGTTTCTATGAGACTTCTTGATAGAACACAACAATTCTTTGGTCTCCTTTTGGCTGCTTTAGTGTGAACACTGCTCCTAAACCACCAGAAGATGTGTCTGTTGTTACTGTTGTTGGATAGTTCACTGAATATTGTGCCAGATCAGGTGGAGATGTCAGTACTTACTTTATTTTATTAAATAAGTTTTGGTGTGTGCTCCCCCAGATCCACATCGTGAGATCCTTAAGCAGTTCTTTTAAGGGTTTTACTAGATGAGCTAAATTTGGTAAGAACTTCCTAAAATGATTTGTCATGCTCAGGAATCTTTTTACGGAAGACATGTCTTGGAGTTCAGGTAAGGCAAGTAATGCTGTTGCTTTGTTTGAATCTGGCTGAATTCCCTGTTAGCTAGTTATGTGTCCTAGACATTTTATCTGCTCTTTTCCAAATTCACATTTCTCATTCAAAGTGAGTCTGGCTTCTTAGAAGTGCCTCAAAACTGCATGCAGCACCTCATCATGTTCACTTTATTTCTGCCATATACCAACACACCATCTTGCCTGGCACAGGACGCCAGGCAAACCTGACACAATCTGAGAGACTCACTTATGGAAATGTTCTGGTGCTGAAGATATGTTAAACAGAAGCCAGTTGAAACTTTACCTTCCAAACAAGGTGATGAATGTAGTTAAAGGCATAAGGAGATTTACCAGAAGCCAACTGTAGCATTTAACTTTGAGAACAATTTGACCTTTGATAGCTGAGCTAATGTCTGGTCAATGGCAGGAATCATTTATATTTCTCTGCACACGATTTTATTAAGGGTATGTCTACACTACAAAGTTTACTGACAAAAATTACACCAGCATACAGCTGCTGCAGTTAGTACATTGCCTGTGTGCGCGTATGCTTGGCTCCTTCTGTCGACGCTGCACACACTCAACAAGAGCGCTTGTGTGGATGCACAGTGCTGTGCAGCATGGGTAGGTACCTGTGTTCCCTCTAAGCTGCGCACTGGGGTGGCCGTCTGGGAGTGACTGAAGTGCCATGCAGTTGATTAACAGAGCCATTCACATCCAGCTGACAGCATGTGTTCGGGTGCCTCTTGTCCTGCTGCTTAACGGTACTCCTGCCCTCTGCCTTGGAGCCCCTGCAACTACTGGGACCCTTCTGCTGGCTGTGCAGAACTGGGGAGGGGCAGGAAGGAGGGAGGTTGTGATTTCAGGGTGTCCCCTCCTCTCACCCCTGTACCCCAGCAGGGGAGATGGGACAGAGGACTCCAAGCAGGAGAGGATGCGAGGTCTGAATGCTGTTCTAGGCAGTAAGTGCCTTTATCGTAAAGAGACAGTGCACGGTCTCTCAGAGACTTCCCCAGCACCTAACACACACAATCTCTTTCTGTCTGTCTCTCCTCTCTCTCTCTCACACACACACACACAATCTGTGTCTCTCTACACGCACACACAGTCTGTGTATCTCTACAGAGAGAGAGAGAGAGTCTGTCTTTACACAGAAAGAGAATCTGTGTCTCTCTACACACACACAAATCTGGGTGTCTACACACATACAGAGTTTGTGTGTCTACACACACGCTGTCTCTATGTCTCACATACACACACACACACACACTCAGTCTTTCACACTCACCTCCCAACACATACTAGTGTTATTGTTTTTTGTTGTTACTTCTTGGTAGTTCCTGCCATGGACATATATTCTCTGTAATTTTATTCTTTCAAAGTGTGTTATTTTAGTTTTTTGACTGGTCTATACATTTCATAATTTTTATTTCTCTCTCACACGTAAATTTAATTCTTTGAGTAGTGAGTTGTAAAATGCCTAACCTGTCCTGGCTGGCGTAATTATCCCTATGGTAACTTTTAAAAAATATATATTATATCTAGGTTTTTTTGTCTCTACTGATGGTGCACATCTGCACATTACCTTGGTGCACATAACAAAATTTATTCTGCACATGGATGGAAAAAAATTGAGGGAACATTGATAGGTACCCCAGTGAGCAATCCACCACCATTCTCTGCATTGTTTTTTGGGTAGTTTTGGCAATGCATGGTGGGACAGAAACGAGTTGTGCAAGGTGACTGGGAAAAAGGGGTCAACTTCCCATAATTCAGTGTTCTCCATCCCATAATATTATATCTATCCCACAATTTTTGCACCTACTTTCAGTTTCTAATGAACCCTCGCTGCACTTGTCACTATCCACCATCTCTGACAGAAGCATGGAGCCTGCACAGCTCTGCACAACTGTCATGTGTGATGCAAGCACAGGATGCACAATCTTCCATTATTTGCAGAGTTTACAGAAGAACCACGGGGAATGTAACAATTTCTTGGAGGACAGATTGCTGTGGGACATAGTCTGAACCAATTCATGACTGTTGATGGCATTCACAGAGCAGCTGCAGATGGTGGAGCACCACTTCTGGCCTTCAGAAACAAGCACTGACTGGTGGGATCATATCATAATGCAGGTTTAAATCAACTGGGGGCTCCCAGCTGCAGAGGTGGCTGGGAGCCCCTGGGATTCAGGGGTAAATTCAAGGGCCTTGGGGCTCAGCTGCTGTGGAGCTCCAGGTCTTTTAAATAGCGGCCCTAGCCCAGCAGCCAAGCTCAGGCATGGATTTAAAGGGCCCAGAGCTCCCACCACTGCAGGGAGCCCCGAGCCCTTTAAATCCCAGACCCAGCCTGGCTGCCGGAGCTGCGGGCAGGATTTAAAGGGCTCTGGGCTACCTGCCACAGCAGAGAGCTCTGAGCCCTTTAAATCCTAGCCCCAGCCCAGCTGCCAAGCCACAGGCGGGATTTAAAGGGCTCTGAGATCCCCGCAGTGGCAGGGAGCTCTGAGCCCTTTAAATCCCAGCCGCCGAGCTACAGGCGGGATTTAAATGGCTCTGGGCTCCCTGCTGTGGTGGGGAGCTCTGAGCCCTTTAAATCCCAGCCCTAGCCCAGCCGCTGAGCCGCGGGCAGTATTTAAAGGAAAGTCTCTGAAATCCCCACTGTGGCGGGGAGCCCAGAGCCCTTTAAATTCCAGCCACGTGCAGTCCGGCATGGCATACAGGCTCTTGCCTGTATGCCGTACCAAACCAGCTTACTTTCACCTCTGTTCCTGGATCTGTATGCTGAGCTTTCCCCAGCCTCCAACACAGGGACATCAAACTGAGAGCTACAGTGACAGTGGAGAAGTAAGTGTTGATCACTCTGTGGAAACTTGCAAAGTTGAATTACTACTGGTCAGTGGGAAATCATTTCTGAATGGGAAAATCCACCGTTGAGTCAGCTGTCATGCAAGTTGAAGGGCCATTAATCATCTGCCAATATGCAGAACTGTGCTCTGTTTGACCGTGCTATTTGGGGGCCTATAGGAATTGTGTGGTACTTGCTGTACATGTATGAATATAACACTGTCAATGCACCTATTAATTTTGTGGTGCTTGCTGTACATTTGTGATTATTCCACTGTGTTTGTCACTGATCCTAAGGGTTGTGAGTGTACACGACCACTACATTCACTACCCGCAGGAATTAAATCCATGTGTTGTAAACTAATAAAGATGAATAATTTTCAAAATAAGAGTTCTCTTCAGTAATGAAAACAGCACCTAACAAAAAATTTGAAAAACATAATAATCAATATTTTTTTAAGTTCAGAAGACTTGGGAACCCTCAATAAATGAACAAGGGAAAGGAACTTGATGTCCATTTTAGCTACACATACATCAGTCATGGATCTCAAGGTCAGTGTATGTGAAGCTATGGTTGTCCATGCTTTCCCCCAATGTGGAGGGGTATGGGTAGGTATGCAGGCCCTGAGGCCACGTGGCTAAGGGGACCTGTAGAAAGGCTCCTCTACCTCTTTGTTGTATCACTTCCTCTTCTAGTATAAGAAATTAATTAAAATTTTATAGTTTTGTCCTGATAAGTTGGAGGAGTTACAACCATAATGGGAATTTTATTTATACTTACCCGAGGCTCCTTCTCCTGTGTTGGTCTCACCTGTATTCAGCTGCAGGGACTGGCTGGATTGTTGTGGAGTCAAAAACTTGCCCTGGCTTATAGCACAACTGAACACCCTGGTCGCCCATCCCCCATGCACCTCCTCCTCTTCCTTTTCCATCTCCTCTTCCTCCTCTTCTCTGTTCATGGCAGAGGCCTGTGACTTGGGCTCCTTGGATGTACGCAGAGTGGTGGGAGAGATCGTGGTGGTGTCTCTGCCAAATATGGCACACTGCTCTTCGCAAAAGCAGCAGGTCTGCAGCTTGGCCTCCCTGACCTTCTGATATGCTTACCTTAGTTCCTTGGCTGTCACACAGCACTGCTTCTGGTCCCTGTCATAGCCCTTTTCCTACATCCCTGGTCAATCTGCTTGTAGATGTCAACATTTCTATGGCTGGTTTGGAGTTGTGCCCAGACAGTCTCTTCTCCTCACGGGCTAAGGAGATCTGATATCTCCTCTCTACTCCAGGCAGGAGCGCATCTGAAGCATGTATCTGGCATGGTCACCTGGACAGTCACACACAAGAATGGTAAATTGGTAGGAGTACTTTCTCAACAGTATAATCAGGAAAAGGCATTTCAAAAATCCTTAGGGGCTTTAAGTAGGGGAGGGAGTGTCCACCCCACACAGGAGTGGAAGGAGTTAATGGAGAACAAATGGGACAATTAACTTAATAGACTTGAAGCTGAGAAGAAAGTCTAATTAGAGGAACAGGCTCACTTGTGCAGGAACTGGAGGGGCCGGTATAAAGCCAGGTAGCTGGCTGCAGAGAGGGAGGCTGCTGTTGCTGGGAAAGGCTGCAGGAAAGTAGCAGCAGTCACTCTTTGAGTGGAGGGCATTAGAGGCCTGCAAACCCAGCTAGATATGTAGGAAGAACCCCAGTGAAACTGCAGCAAGAGGTAATATTGTGCAGGGACTGTGTTTTCTTGTTACAGGGTCCATGGACTGGAATCCAGTGTATAGGTGGACCTGGGTTCCCCTACCAGCCACTGGGGAGTGGCAAGAATGTTGGAGGTACCAGCCAGACAAGAAGTCTGGAAAGACTGTGAATTCCCCAGAAGGGGAGGATTTTAGTGAGCTGGCCAGTGGCCAAGCCACAGAGAGGAAGCTGCAGACCTGGGAGTGAGCGAGGCAGCAGAGTGAGATGAGATGGGAGAAGACTACAACAGAGGTCGAACACAGGCTGGCAGAGCTAATTTCCACAATGACCAGCAGGAGGTGCCACTCGCAGAGAGTGGATCCTGTGACGGGAAGCTTTTGGTCTACATGACGCCAAGGAAGTGGAGTTAACAAACCTATCCAAAGCAGTCAGTGTCAATCATTTTGGGACAGCGCTGGAGGACTATAAGGGTCAAATTAGGCAATGCAGTATCTATACTCATGCTGCGTTGACATACACATGGATCATAGCTCAACGCCACTTGGGGAGATGGTGTTACTGTGGCAGTGTAACAGGTCACTTACATTGGTGGGAGACAAATTTAAATTAGGCATGCGCACAACTAGGTCGATGCAAGGTGGCTTACGTCAACCTAACTTTATAGTGTAGACCAGGCCTAAGCCATATAAGGTCCACACAAATCAAATTTTGCCACTGGGCTTTGATACTGCAACCAACCCTGCATAGCAGTAAGTGGATTCTTCTGTCTGGGAAATAAATCCTATATCTTCCATTCTCTTTAATTCTTCTTTGACTTTTCCTAGCAAAATGTACAGAAATGCAGCATGAGAGAGCAAAGACATAAAGACGTGGATAAATCTCCTGTATAGTTTTGTTTTCCCATTAATATATTCCATTTTCTCTAAGTGCCAACAATGCAATGTCTACAATCTTAGTAGAGGAGTTGTCAGTCCTTGTATTACATGTATTAACGGTTGAACAACTTTCCACCTTTTTTCTAATTTCCGAAGTAACTGGCCACAAATATCCAACATAGTGTTACTAGACCCCTGTAGAATCTTATTTAGTCTCCACAGATATCCATCCAGGGCTTGATTTTAATTTTTTTTACCCTTTGGCATTGCAGTTACTATGGCCTTAGTATCAGTTTTAAATTTAAGGTTTTGAACATTTAGATTAATGCTTGTATACCAAGGTGTTGTCTGTTCCATTGAGCATATAATCCTTTGAAGTATGGACTCATTGTCATCAGATGATAACACTCCCTCTTGGATTTTTTCCACTGTTCACAGTGATCTGCATGCTATTGCAAAATGGCCCATTTTGTGACATGTCCTACATTCTGCCTCTTTTGCTGGACATTGTTGCCAGCTGTGAGTTGGTGTCTTGCCACATCTTTCACAGCTTTTCCAGCCTTCCCTCTTATTAAGGTTATTTGGCTCCCACTTTCTAGTTGCCACTGTTCTTACATTGTAAACTTGGTCTACCTGCTCCTTTCATGTTTGTGTCTCTTTTTCTTTACTGTGTCGATATTGTCACTCCTATGCTACTAGCATATAAGTTATATTGCTGTTTCTTTATGGTTGCTTGCATTCTCACTTTTGTTAGTTTTTGCTAGTGTGAGATCTGTGTCTAACTAAAACTGTGCTGATAAATTGGTGTCTCTTATACCAACAGCTATCCCAGGGATCGGCAACCTTTGGCACACAGCTCGCCAGGGTAAGCACCCTGGTGGGCCGGGCCACTTTGTTTACCAGCCATGTCCACAGGTTCAGCTGATTGCAGCTCCCACTGGCTGAAGTTCACCGTTCCAGGCCAATGGGGGTGGTGGGAAACAGCGGCCAGCACCTCCCTTGGCCCACGCAACTTCCCGCAGCTCCCATTGGCCTGGAGTGGCAAACTGCAGCTAGTGGGAGCCACAATCGACCAAACCTGCAGACACAGCAGGTAAACAAATCAGCCGGGCCCACCAGGGTGCTTATCTTGGCAAGCTGCATGCCAAAGGTTGCTGATCCCTGAGCTATTCTGTCTCGACAGTTCTTTTAGCATTCCATATATGCAATGGTCAGCAAGACTATGAACTGCAGTAATAAAAGCCTCGGTTGTTTTTCCTTGTTCCTAATACTTCCTATAATTTGGCCCTTACATATATAATAGTTTGTCTTCCTGTGAAATGAGCACCAAAAGCCTCTTTCACTTTGATATATTCTTTCTTTCCTCATCGGTAAGGTGTTGGGCACAATGGTTAACATCAGCAGCATTACTCATGGTAAACATTAGGGCATTTACCCGGTATTCTTGTGCTTTCTCTATGAAACTAGAAAGTTAAACCATCCAGAATGACGCAAATCTCCAGACCAGTAAAGCCAGCTGCCTGAATTGTCAAAATCAGACTTTTCTAACAAGATAATTTGCACTATGGGCTCCCAAGACAACATGTCTGCTCCCTGATTTTCCACTTTCCGTACTGCTCATGACCCTGGCAATCTGGTGACTCTCTTATTTTCATTATTCCTTCTTTAGAGAGAGAGGAATTCACTCAGTTTTAAAGTCACATAGCATGACGACAAACACAAAGAGCCATGCTTTAAGCAGTAACTAGAGAACTCCCTGACTGTGAAGTTCCCTTCTTTATTAAGCGCCCCCTACAATACATTCTTGTCTCTGGCAACTGTGGAGGACCAGAAATTCTATAACCACTTCAAAACTGGCAGTTCCTACTCTGACCAGCATACAAACTGAGGAAAGGCTAGGAGCAAGGAAGTGCTATCCCTATTTTACAGAAGAGGTGTGGATGCATGGAGAGATTAAATGACTTTCTCAAGGTCATACAAGAAGTCCGTGACAGAGCCATAAACTGAAGGCAGATCTCTTGAGTTCCAGTCCAGTGACTTAACCCCAAGACCATTAGTCATCTGCTCTCCCAAGTGTGCACTTGAGTTATTAGGTTCTTGATATGGAACATAACATGTGTGTAACAGATCAGACTCCAGTCTTTCTATTCCAGCATTTGTAATTAATGCTTGAGAGGAAAAGGTGGGGAAACCCCATAATGAACCTGTTGAATTCCTTGTAAAGTAGGTAGGTAGGTGGAAAAGTAATTTTATTTTAGACAAAATGAAAAATCTAGAGCAATCAGAAATGATTTAAAAAAATGGTAGAGAGCATAGAAATGAAGCAGAGCAAGAGAACATTGAAAGGGACTTGAAATAGTAGTGGACTTCTGTCCCTTAATGCCTAGACAATGTTAAAGATAAATTTAAAAGTCAATATAGTGTTATAAATGTGGAATATAAATATGAGGAAGTAGTAATGAAATCTCTGGCCAGACTTCACTTATAATATTGTGTGCAGTCCTGCTTACAAGATCATAAAAAATGGGTTTCTAAAAAATGTGGTGAGAGAAGGAAATTTGATAAATAGTAAAAGCCATAAAAGAGCTGTGAGGACAGGCCAAAAACCCGCATGGTTTAAGAAGGCAATTAATTGAAACACACAAAGTACTAAACATTGCAAATGAGTCCAAAACAAAGGATTATTTTCAGCATACTACACCAATTTGAAATTATAATAAAGAAAAATAAGTGTAAATCTATGAGTCAAGACAGAATAAGGATAAGTGTTAGCCACTGAATATATATAATATAATATAATACTGGGGAACTGTCATGTCTTTACATCATTCCTATTAAATACCATCTCAAAGGTGATGTCTGACATGATAAATAGGCCCACAATCCATCTTAAATAGGAGGCATTTATTAAAGAAAACAAGTACAAATGATAGATGCAAACAGCCTCCCACAGAACCTGAGTTCCAGTTTTGTCTCTCTAGTTAACCACACCTCAAGTGGAAGTCTGTCACACAGAGACATTAAGTGGCTGATACATTGCAAGTAAATGTATCGCTACAGAGTCACATAATTTATTAATGAGTGCTGATCAATGTCAGCCATAGAAGCGGAGGCGCTGACTCCATGGGTGGTCCTGTAGCTAGGTCTGCAGCTGGCTGGCTAGCTAATTCCCCCCACCCACTGCACCTGAGAAAAGATCTGGAACTTAATTAGCTGATCTTTATAAAAGAGGGTAGCAGGCATGGGCAGCAGGTGAACCGCGGGCTGAGGGAGGCTAGTCCCTATCTTGTCCCTTGTGCCTGAGGCTGTGCCCCTTCTGTCCCCCTTCCCCTGCTGGAGTCCAGAGACCCCTAGCCCCAGAGTGCTGGGCAGGCGGATGACATGGCCCCCAGCACTGGCCAGGTGGCGCGTGCACTGGTTCCAGCCACCTATAGTCCCTGGCTGCAGGCCAGCCACCACTAGCCCCAGCTAGTTCTCTCTGCAGAGAACTGGGAAGCATGAGGGAGCCTAGGGATGAAGCATGTGCTTGGCCATGCAAGGCTGTTTGGAGAGGCTCAGCCTCCCCTGGCCTTTGATACCCACCATCCATGGTAGCAGGAAATAGGGGGGAGGGACTGTGACACCTTCCAAAAAGATGAAGTGCTGAGGTCTGTGCTCCCAATGGACTGTTGCCGGAGCTAGAGGAATTGCTCCAGAAACCAAATCAACAGAATGGACTTACTGAGGCTCTGAGGTAAGAGCCAGGAAATTTTGGGCTGCTGAAGTTACTGGTGTGAGGGGCAGGCTTTGGGCAGAGACTACTCAGCCTGCACAGGCTTTGAGGTAGATGTTTTCATTTGTTTTGTTAAGAAGGCTTAAAATAAAAACAGCTAGCCCAGCTGGAAACTTCTGGGCCAGCGCTTCAGACAGAACCACCCCAGGGAGTGAGCTGGCTCAGCAAGAACAAACCTGATCGGATAGGAGGAGGGTGCTATAAAATGGGTCTCAATCCTTTACAGAAGTGTTATGTATTTATGTGGTTGCTGCCTGAGAATGTATCTATGCAAGCTATGGCTCCAGCCCTGGCGGGGGGCTAAGTGCTTTCTCTGAAGAACGGGATGCCCTCATCTCTCAGTGACTCTATCGAAGGCGGGCGGGGGCGGGGGTGGGGGGCAGAGGGGACGGGACTCAGCATCTCAGTAAGTATTGGGCCTTATATTTTGTGCTCACTGGCATGCTCCTAGAGACTGTTAAGTGGAAACTGCAAACTAACATCATCTCTTAATCAAATTCTGAAGAAGAAAATACTGGCCCAGAAAAAAAGGATGTCAAGTCAATAACAGACATTTCAACCTCAGTTGTAAAGAAGACTAATATACATCAGCTACAGGTGAGGAGGCTGCATCACATGAAAGGAAACTAACAGCAGCAGAAAATAGAGAGACTCATGAGTAACTCATTGCTGACAATTCTATAAAACTAAAAATAAAACATGGGGAAATATCACTGAGCTAGAATGTACTGACAGCAGTGGCAAAACAGAATCACATACCATAGAAAAATGAAGAGTTGGGGATTTTTTCTGAAGTAGAATTATTTAAATCATCCTGGCAGAAAGATTTGTAAGATGGTTACTGTGTTTTAATTATTTTTATCAAAAATGTGTTTTATTTGCTTCCTGATGGGTTTTATTGCTGGAAAAGAATAAAACTACAATTACCAGCATACAGTTAATTGATAAAATGACTTTTTTGCTGATGAAAACAGCAGCTTCTTAAATACAAAGGGTTAGATCTGTGGTTGATTGGCTTTTTCATGAAGGTAATGGAGGTACGCCTGGGCACCTGAACTCCCTTTGCGCTTTTAAAAATCCTACTACATACCTATCTGCAACTTTAACTACCTAAATACCTTTACAAATCTAGCCCTTAGCTAATACATTCCTTTCCTGATGTCATCCCACCCAAATGTTGAGCTTTCATTATATTTGTGCACACAAATCCATATGCTTACCAAAGCCATGCGGCTACTCAAATTGCAGTCAACACAGACTGATTCTGCTCTCACTTCCACTTGTTTCACATCAGTATAATTCTATTCATTTCAAAGAAGTTTCTTCTGATTTACAGAAATGTAAACAAGAGCAAGATGAGGCTGGGGGATTTTTGTCATTGATTTCACTGAAGCAAGATTAGGCCCTGAAAGCCAATTCTGATTTCAGATATGTATAATACAGGCAACTCTAACTGATCAGCATACAGATATAGGCACACAGAATTTACCACTCTGTCTTACACATCATGTTGTTCTCTGGCTAACTTTACAACTCAAACTATAGGCTAAATGCTCCTCTCTAACCTGGACAGTGGATCTCTTCAATTTTGAGGGGCTCTCCTTACATATATGATGCACCTACTAACATCAGCAGAGATTTTGCACATATTGGGAGCTCCCTGTGCCCTTGATTTGAAGCCCACTGTGTCAATGAAAATATTCCCATTGACACCAATGGGCTTTGGGTCTGGTCCAGTAACCCTGAGAAGTTTAATTGTGCTGATTGGAAAGGAAAAATTAGCTCTCTGAAAGTAAATACCTTTATTTAGGTATATACCATGTGAGCACTGCTTTGAAGATACCTGTGTAAAAGATGTTCTGTAGCTTACTTCCATTCAGCTGCACAAAGGCAAGTAAACACTTAGGCCCCATATTTGTGAATCAGTTCAGATTTGGAATGAAATATGTAGCTATTTGGTACACCTATGTGAACTGACTTCATGTGTAACAGTACCACACAACTGGCAAACACCGTGAGAACACAAGTTAACAACCTCTATTTTATGTACGAAGTATTCTCTTAAAATTTGAGATGGAATTTTAGTGCTCACAAAAGAACACAAGCTGGTACATAGCTGCCTGCACTATGTAAGCTACTCTATACACCTCTGCTACTGCACACACATACACCCACTCACACACACATACTCAGTGGTGGCCATAAATAGCTTATAGTTACAAATAGTCACTGTTATCTGTAGATACTCCAGTATGTCCTGTAATGAGAAGAAGAGCTCTCAGAGATACCATCATTACTTTCTGTTCGTGTAAGGAAATTCTGCTGTTTCTCTGACATGCTTAGTAAATACTGATGGTTTCTAATGATGACCTCCGAACACATTTGTTTGGGTCTGTGTGTCTACCTCTCAAATTCACTGCTTTTCAGTTTTATGAGGGATTTGTATAATGGATTCAAGAGAAGACATTTGCCCACAGTTTGTGTAACACTCAAATCCTTTGGGAGGAAAAACAAGATCTAATCGTGAAATCGTGAAGAGCTTCTACTTCACTAACAAAGTGGTTAACAAACTGGTATAACAAAACATGAGTATTCAAAATCAGGGGTTTGATACAGGTGATACATGTTTTCCAGTTACATCATTGATATTCCATTTTCTCTTTAATGGTTCAAACCCTACTTCTGTCTCTAATGCAATAAGAAAAAAAATCATTGTTATTTTAATGTTTCCATTTGAAGCCTGCCTGAGCTCTCTGCACTTAAATTCAGTGCCACCCTTTTCCCACAAATATATGCTGTTAAAGAAGAGAGCTAAAATTCACAGAGCTGTCAAGTAAGATATCCATTAAGATAGAAGGATGCTGGTACTCAGACTTCAGCATTACAGTATTAAATCTGCAAGGAATTCACTTTCTTAATGAGAAACAAGAGAGTAAGGAGGAGGGGAAAGACAATATGAAACAATATAACAGTGAAATAGAAAGCACAGATTCAGGTACCACAAGGATATTTGCATTCTTCAACTAAGACTTGTCAATGAGATTTTTTTTGTTTTAGCATATGATATGCAGTTTTAATTAAATTATGCCCCGGAGTCAGAGAACAAAGCCAAAGGACCAGTTTTTATTTCATTTTTAAAACAGAGATCTTATCATCTGGAGCATTTCATCCACTTCTAATTAAATATGGATTTATGGCTTTACGGTACCTGGAAATACATTATGGCTTCTAGGTATCTATCATGTACTGGAGCCAGAGTGGAATGGATTAAGGGTGAAATCCTGACTGTCATTGAAGTCAGTGGAAAATACCCATTGACTTCAGTGGGGCAAGGATTTTATCCAAAGTATTAAGGGCAATAGTGCAATTCTAGTATAGTGTATGAAAGCTGCTATTCTTGTACCAGTAAAGAAGTGTGTGGGTGGGTCGGTGGGTGGGTGCTCGCGCGCATGTATAAACAAGTTTAATAAAACTTCCATTGTTTTCTGCTTCTGATAACAGGGTGGAATTTCACAAATAACTGAAGATCCTTGCTGTCAAACATGCTATTTTTAATATAATGGTTATTTTTCTGTCATGCTTGCCAAATCCTACACTTTTTGGCAACTCTCTTTCCACTGCTTACACCCCACTGAGCTCTCTAAAGTAAATACACTATCTTCTTAGTTTAGAAAATATAGTTTCCCATCTCCAAAGGGAAAATTGCTACTCAGGATTTCAGCTGTCATGGTGTGTTGTTAAATATATTTAATCTGAGTGTATTGAATTTTTTAAAATAGAAATATAGACTGGGTAAGGACTCTACATCTGAGCTTAAAATGGTGAATGAATGTCAGAATCAATGTTTAGGGCTTGGGCAGGAAGAGGTGATGGAAACATTAATAAAATTAAGTTGATTGAGTCTGTTTGGTTTAGCAATGATTTGCACGCATTGGAATAGGAAGTACATTGGATTCTGAAAATGTGATTTTTCTTTAACAGCTTTTACAAATGCTTCCATTTTATATTGGAACATCAAGGAGGGATTCACAGGATATTATTATTTATCCTCCTCAGCAAAAATATGAAATTGATTCTTCCTACAATGCACACACCAAATTCCTCTAAGTCACATTCCAACACAAAATCTTAACGTTGATGTCATACTTCTACCCCATTGCACACTTACCCAGGAATGCACACAGTAATTTTGCTGAGGTCAGAGTTAAGATTTATGTCTGAATATGCAAGAGGAATTTGGTGACTGTGTGTATTATGTGCTGGAAAGCCAGGGAAGTTTCTTGTGGGTGGCAGTCAGTTAATGTGATTTGACAGTGTGATGTGGGGCTATTAAGGTATGTTAGCAAATGTTCACTGAACACTTCCTTTTTGTTTCAGGACTAGCAGGACTAGTTTTGTAACCTTGATAATTAACTACCTTAATGATGATGAGATTAACATACAGCCTTTGAACAAATTATTTTATTCAAGGACAAATGGTTTCAATTCTGGAAGGGTGTTTCTGAGGTCTAAAGAAGGAAACTACAACAAGGGGCAACGGGTCAAATTCAATTTCCACACCACCTTTACTTGTGTGGAGTGGACTAATATCTTAGGGCTTGTCTACACTGGCAATTTACAGTGCTGTGACTTTCTCACTCTGGGGGATGAAAAAACGCCCCCCTGAGTGCAGCAAGTTTCAGCGCTGTAAAGTGCCAGCGTAGACAGTGCACCAGATAGCTACGCACCTGGTAGCTACGCCCCTCGTGGAGGTGGGTTTTTTAGAGCACTACTTTCCCAGTGCTCGCCATTACCACACAAGCCACGTTAAAGTGCTGCCACGGCAGTGCTTTAGCGTTGCCAGTGTAGACTTGCCCTTACTCTGCTTGTAGCCTCATTCATTTCGGTGGGAGTGCTCACCACAAAAGTAAGGCTATTAGAATCTTGCCATCAGAGAATTAATACTGTAGGTCCTACTCTAACCTGGCTGGAAGTAGTTAGGATAATCTGTGTCACTTCTGAATTATCACTAGTAAATCATTAAATTCTGTGCAGCCATACTGCTCTGTGCTCCTTGCTCATGCCTCTCCCTCAGCAGAACACGTAGCACTGCTCTGGAGAAGCACCACCTGCTCCACACTTTGATATGGTACAGACTGTACACAGGGCCTTCTACTGGCTGGTGTGGAGGGGAACTTGGCAATGGCCCTGTACTGCCCTATTGAGAAGACTAAGGGTATGGCTACATTTGGAATTTCAAAGCGCTGCCCCGGCGCTTTGAAGTGTGAGTGTAGTCAGAGCGGCAGCGCTGGGAGAGAGCTCTCCCAGAGCTGCGTGTAAACCACATCCCTTACGGGTGTAGCGTGCAGCGCTGGGAGCTGCGCTCCCAGCGCTGCTGCCCTGATTACACTGACGCTTTACAGCGCTGTATCTTGCAGCGCTCAGGGGGGTGTTTTTTCACACCCCAGTTGCAGCGCTGTAAAGTGTGAGTGTAGCCAAGGCCTAATACCATTATAGGAACTGGCAGGACTGGATTATGGAATGGGCATTTAAGGCCTGTGTCTAGGGCTCCAGCTCCTGGTGTCACATGATGAGGGCAGAATCTCAGCCTCCGTTAACAAGAAAAGTCCATTTCTAGCTGTTATGAAAACAAGATTGAAAATGTGAACCAATGCAGTGAGGGCTTGTCTACATCAGAAAGTTGCAGCGCTGGTGAGGGAGTTACAGCGCTGCAACTTAGGAGGTGTACACATCTGCAGGGCACCACCAGCGCTGCAACTCCCTGTTTGCAGCGCTGGCCGTACTCCCGTTTTGTCTCGGGTGTAGAGGATCCAGCGCTGGTGATCCAGCGCTGGTAATCAAGTATAGACACTTACCAGCGCTTTTCTTGACCTCCGTAGAATAAGCAGGTATCCCAGCATCACCGAGGAAGCCTCTGGTAATCAAACTGGTCTCCTTCCCCAGCTTGCTCTCGCGTTCCCCGAACCCCGAGCAAGCAGGTCTCCTTCCCTGCGGTTTGCTGGGTGGTTCCGGGAACGCGAGAGCAAACCGCGGCGAAGCTGGTCTCCTTTCCCGGTTTGCTCTCGCGTTCCCGGAACCCCCGAGCAAGCAGGTCTCCTTCCCTGCGGTTTGCAGGGTGGTTCGGGGAACGCGAGAGCAAACCGCGGCGAAGCTGGTCTCCTTTCCCGGTTTGCTCTCTCGTTCCCGAACCCCCGAGCAAGCAGGTCTCCTTCCCTGCGGTTTGCAGGGTGGTTCCGGGAACGCGAGAGCAAACCGCGGCGAAGCTGGTCTCCTTTCCCGGTTTGCTCTCGCGTTCCCGGAACCCCCGAGCAAGCAGGTCTCCTTCCCTGCGGTTTGCAGGGTGGTTCGGGGAACGCGAGAGCAAACCGCGGCGAAGCTGGTCTCCTTTCCCGGTTTGCTCTCTCGTTCCCCGAACCCCCGAGCAAGCAGGTCTCCTTCCCTGCGGTTTGCAGGGTGGTTCGGGGAACGCGAGAGCAAACCGCGGCGAAGCTGGTCTCCTTTCCCGGTTTGCTCTCTCGTTCCCCGAACCCCCGAGCAAGCAGGTCTCCTTCCCTGCGGTTTGCAGGGTGGTTCGGGGAACGCGAGAGCAAACCGCGGCGAAGCTGGTCTCCTTTCCCGGTTTGCTCTCGCGTTCCCGGAACCCCCGAGCAAGCAGGTCTCCTTCCCTGCGGTTTGCTGGGTGGTTCCGGGAACGCGAGAGCAAACCGCGGCGAAGCTGGTCTCCTTTCCCGGTTTGCTCTCTCGTTCCCCGAACCCCCGAGCAAGCAGGTCTCCTTCCCTGAGGTTTGCAGGGTGGTTCGGGGAACGCGAGAGCAAACCGCGGCGAAGCTGGTCTCACCCCCCTTGAAGCCGCCCAACAGCGCTGCAGTGTGGCCACATCTAACACCACTTGCAACGCTGGTTGCTGTAAGTGTGGCCACTCTGCAGCGCTGGCCCTATACAGCTGTACTAATACAGCTGTAACAACCAGCGCTGCAAAATTTTAGATGTAGACATGGCCTGACATTTGCCTGAGTCTGCAGGCAATCTGCAACAATAGCTCTGAGAGATGTAAAGTGCCCCAGGCATCTCAATAGTGTGTTGACTCCAAAATGTATTTCTCTAGGAAGCGCCATCCTTTTGTGCCTCTCTCTCTGAGAGCGAGGTGATATCTGCCTCCCATTGCAACTCTAGGTGGAAAGTGAGACCTTGCCATGGGTGTGCAGCTATATGGGCTCAATCTTATATCCTGTCTAAACTTGCAGGTTGCCTTAACCCAGGTCTGAGCACTAGTGTTGGGAGTGCCTTAAATTCCCTGAAGACACAGACTGTGACCCTGAACTGGGATGAAAATAGGAGGAAGTATCAGGGAACCAGGTCATAGGCAATCATGCCTAGTAGTTGGAATCCAAATGCCAAAGCCAAGGGGCAAGACTGGGTCAGAACCAGGAACAAGGGATGAAGGTCAAAACCAAAGTCAGAGTCCGAATGCCAGAACCAAGAATCAAGATAGAGTCGGATCTAGGAATCAGAGTCAAGGACTAGAACTGGATTACCAGGAGTCAGGGAAAGCAGAGAAGTAGGGCTGGTTCTGAGGCAGGAGCAAGGCTGGCGCAGGACTGAAACAAGGCTGGATGCAGGGCAGGATCTAGGATTGGGCAGTGGAGGAGCAAAGCAGGAGCAGCGCTTGGAATGAGGGGTGCAGAGAGAGGTAGAGAATCGATGGGCATGTGCACTGAGCAGCCAGCAAGCTGCTACTGCTGCTGCTGGGCTTAAGAATTTGCCTGCTAGCTTTCTCAGTCAGTCAAGCAGCCTAGCTGACTCATTAGGCCTTCAGGAGACTGAGCAGGTGCAGCTTCAGGGCCGTGCACCCAGGGCATAGGCAACATAGGCAGCTGCGTAGGGCACCTGAAAATTTGGGGCACCACTGGGTCTTAGTGTCCACCCTCTTGTTTTTCTATCCCTGTTCTGACCCTTCCTGCAGGCTCCCACAGATGGCTGCTCTAGCCTGGTGAGTCTTCCTTGGGAGGGAATCTAGTAGTTAAAAGTGAAAAAACCTCCAGCCTGCCAGACCTATTAGCACAACATTGAAACTGTTAAAGAGACATTCAAGGGGTAATAAAGCCATTTAACAGGCATTTGCCAACCCCAAGGTATATACTGACAGGTTTCAGAGTGGTAGTCCAGTTAGTCTGTATCAGCAAAAACAAGGACGAGTCCTTGTGTCACCTCAAAGACTAACAAATTATTTGGGCATAAGCTTTTGTGGACTAGAACCCATTTCATCAGATGTCCACGAAAGCTTATGCCCAAATAAATTTTTATACTGTCAGTTTCTGACTTTACTGACAAAAACAGTTGTGCATTAATGTAATATTTACACAGAACATGTCAGTCTACAGGACCTTAGTTTAAATTTTGCTTTAAAAATATTTCATTAGTGAGCTGGTGAAGATTATAAAATCACATTTCTAAAAAATGCTTGCATAGAGTTTTAGATGCACAATCATCTTTAACCTTAAATGCGTGGATCTTCAGACATACAGTTTTTTAAATAAATCCTTCAAAAGACCTCCCTTATCTAAAATACACATTTTAATTACTATAGTTAAAAAAAAAAAGTGCTTCCAAGTCTTCCTGTCCTTTCTGTCCCTCCCTTCACCACCTCTCCCCCCACTCCCCACTGAAGAGAGCCCTTAAAGGAACAACAGTCCTTCCCTTCCAGATAGCTGGACAAAGAGTTTCCCTTTCTTTACTTCTGACTATCCGACGAACTAGTTTTAAAAGAACCCTCCAGCAAAATCAGTACTTTAGTAAGACAAAATCCTTGTTATACCTAAAATCTTTGGAAACATATTTTTTTAAAGTTGGTGAAATTTCATAACCATGTCTCTTGTTATGGAGATCACACAAAGTAAATTACTGTTCCCTTTTTCTAAAAGTAATGAACATTGTTATGAACACACTAAACCTCTCTGATTAATTTAAAAGAATGTCTTTGTTTCAGTGAGTTAAATATGTAATAATCTGGAATGCTGGTTTAAGATTTGAGTACATTTAAAATATAAATTCAATTTAGAAATACTGAATAAGAAAATGTAAAACAGAGAAGAGCTGCATCATGTATTCCATTATATCTAATGTATTCAGCTGGACAGCTGACTCACCCTTACTATGAAGTTTTTGCAAATAAATCTCTGACAAACTTCAGGGCATATCAAAAAACCTGTGACTGACATTTTTTATTCCCAAATTTTAGTGCTTTTAATTAGGTACTTTCTTCATGTCCATTCTGCATGAGGAAGAGGGCATGGAAGTCTCTGCAGGGAACTGTGACTCTCTGCCACCATGGGGCAGGCCGGGCAACTCATTATCCTTTGCTGTCAAGTCCCTCCTCCCCCTCCCCCACCAGCCTGGGAGCTTGGGCTGCCATCCGGCACAGGGGCACCAGTTTAATAATACTGCGTAGGGCCCCATAAATCCTAAGGACGGCCCTGCGTACACCTGACAGGAAGTATCCTGATGTTCCCTGCCCCGACTCATGCACATAAACCGAACACTGTCTGTCCTGCAGTGATTTATTGTTTAACAAAACCTAAAGTGACCACTCTACTGATTCATTTATTTTGGGCACTGGTTTCATCAGAAGCGTTCAAGGAGAATATCCTTCCTCATATTGCCAGAGACAGGTAGCTGTGATGTGAAGGACTGGCTAGTGTTAGGTTGTGTTTCAAAAGAGATGCTGCAATCTCAACTCTCATAAAATGCTGCAAAAGGTGCTTGAATGTGGGCAAAGAGGGCAAACCCCCCTGAAGTAGTATCATGCATACAGTAGATGGGATTCTGATCTCCCCTGAAACCACAGGGGTGCCACTATCATCAGTATGAGAAAAATCAGGCCCACAGTTTCCATTAGAAGTTGTTCTCATTGATTCTCGTATTTTAATCAATTTTCTGCTGCTGTTTCTGTGAGATGATTTCAGAAACTATTGAAATAAGTTGTATTACTCTGAAGGACACTTACACCAGTTCATCAACTTCTGCACTTGACAAATAATTTTGGTTTCATATAGAGGCAAAGGTGTTTTTTTATGTGATCAAACCTAAATGGCTTTTTTGGGAGGCGGGAGGAGGGTTTTCCTATGAATATCAGGACAAGGATGCTGATTCAAAACCCAGGACCCATCAGAATACTGCTAGTGAAATCACCCCTGTTCCTTGCAGCATGTCTACCTCAGTGAAAAGATCAATCGGTCCATCAGCCCTCACAGAGAAAGCGCTGATCACAACATGCCATTCATGTTGTTCTAGCCAGTCCTTCAGCCACCTGCTGACCAGGCTGTCAGTGACATTGGACACCCAGTCATCACAGATGAAAAGATAGTCTTATAGCTTATTAACAGCTAATGGCAATGTTTATCAAAAACAGTTAGATTTTTAGATTGCAGACTCAGCATGGGGATAGCAACCAGAAAATAATCTTTTAGATGCAAGCAAAGCGCATTTGATATGGATAAGGACCCTATCCTGCTCCCAGATAAGTGGTTTCATTTGAAGCAGAACTGGGCTGCAAATATGAAACTCTATGTAATTTATGTAGTGCCACTTTCCTGAATGTGGACTAGAGCTAGGATTTTAAAGGTGGTGCACACAGAAAACAGTTTGGTTGCTAATTATAATCCAGAGCAAAGTGAAAAACCAAGCCAAACCAAAACCCACAACTGTTCTGTGAGTCTTTGATAGTGAAAAATGAATTTGATTCATGCATCTTCCTACCTCTTTCATGTGAACTTCCTATGAACATTTGATATTTTACTTACACAAATATTCACCACAGGTAACTTCAAACTTCTTCATTCACAGATTTGAAGCAAGGAGTCCCACACTGCTGTGACAAATCTGTGCTGGCACTGATTTTAGGTAGAGCAGGTTAGAAAATACTGAAGGCTTTCACACAAATTTTGCACTAAACTTCTTTTGCTAAAAGTGCTGAAATTTAGAACATTTAAAAAATTTCCTTCCACTCTAATTTTAGAACAAGATGCCTGTATGTGAAAAGCTGACAGACCCCAGTCATCAGGACTGAACCTGGGACACCTGAAGCTTAGTGTATGAGCCTCTACTGCATGAGCTAAAAGCTATGTTGCTATTACCCAAGGCTGCAGGTGCCAACTTCTCCTCTACCAGCGGGGTGCTTGACCCCCTCCCACACTCAGACCCCAACCCTACTCCACCGTTTCCCAAAGCCCCCACCTCTCTTCTTCCAACCCTGCTCTGCCCTGCCCCCACTCCATCCTTCCCCCAAGTCACTGCCCCACCTCTTCCTGCCCATGCTCCACCTCTTATCTTCCCTGCCTCTTTCTGCCCCCTCCTCCAAGTGAACCCTGTCCCTGCTCCTCCCCCCTCCTGGAGCTGCCTGCACACTGCGAAACAGCTGTTCACTGTGAGCGGGAGGCACTTGGGGTTGGGTCAAGAGGGAGGAGCTTGGCTGCTGGTGGGTGCAGAGCACCCACTAATTTTTCTCCTGTGCCCAAGGCAGAGATAGTCAACAGGTGTACTGCGGGCCACATCTGGACTGCCAGACACTTTTGAATGGACCCCAAAATCTTTGTATTTATTTATTATTATTAATAATATTGATGATGTTGTTGGGTTTATTTTTATTTTCTCTGGAGCGTGAACCTCAACTATATCTTGACCAAGAAATTTGGACCTTAACAAAAAATAATTGCCTATCCCTGCGTAGATACTTATCAGTCTCTAGCTGGGCTAGGTGCCACTAAAGAATGCCACACCAAGCACACATGGGTTACATATGCATGAAACTTTAAAATGTCGTTTGGCATTTAGGGGGCAGATTTTTCAAAAGCACAAATAGTCATCAAATGCTTAACACTCACTGAAAGTCAAGTGTGCCCTAAATTTATCCTTTTTCTACTAGGGAAATGTGTCTTCCTCGAGTACTGGTGACCAGTGAAGGAGGTCAGGATGTTTGGAAAGGGACACTGCTTAACCCAGCAGAGTAACCAGGTTCCCAGTACTCAATGTAAGACCCTGGAATCTGTCCGTGATCTTTAAAACTAGAACCACGTGTTCACATGCAATGATTGTGAAAGTGACAATAGAAAATTAAATTAATCTGTGTGCACTCATCTGTGCAATCTTACAATAGCCTAATTATTCTAGGAACAATGCCTAAGGCAAGGCCTATGTGGCCTAGAAAGGAAGAAATTTAAAATGTTCTAAAATTCCATACTCCTGTTTATCTGATGCCTCTCCCTACAATGCAACTTTTCTTCTTAAAACCCTCTATCCCAGAGCTCAAATATTCAACATTAAAACTGTCAATGATGTGTTCATGACAAAGTTTTTAATAAAATTACAAAAAAAAAGTATTATATACATTCAAATAATGAATAAGTTCATGGAATCTGCAATCTGATTGAAGACATTCCACGAGAAAAAAAGAATCTTACACTTGTCAATACATTCACTTGTTAGTAATTATTCAGCATTGCAATTCCTACTTTCCTCCACCTCAGCTAGTAGATTGTCTCTGTCTCACCACAAAACAAGAGTTTTGCTTGTAGCAATGATCAGTTCTATTCCTCCTTACATGCTGGCAAGAACAGACAAATAAGCATCTTTATAGCTGCAGGTTTGGGACTTTCAAAATTCAGCATGGAAAAGACAAACAATTTTTTAGAAAGCCAGATTTTGTACGTGCTGTTTTTCTGTAAATGATTTTGTCACTTTTTTGGTGTCTATTTTCTCTGATGCTTTCAAAACACTTGTGTGATCTTGTAACAAGTTTTTTAAAAGAGTCTTTCCCTGTTTCAATAGGCTAAGCACAGTAGGTCTGATTCATATTGATTTATTGTCAAGACGGGAACATCCAAACCTCCATCATTTATGTTCTAACATCAAATTTCTGTGTGTGCATTTCCAATTAGGGTTAAAAGGGAGGAAAAATAAGGAAAATGAATTTTAATAATGCTTTGGAAATTCATAATATATGTAAAGTTCAGTAGGTTTTGTACAGTTAAGCAGTTCTGTAAGCTTCTCCATCCCTGTTTGGCAGAACATTTCCCTGAAGAACCAATCAGATTTATGCAGGGCTTTTTAGTAAATCCAGTTAAATGTTCTTTAGCTGAGACTCTCAAACATGGTTAGTGAAGTTCATATAATTATTATATTTTTTTAAACACACACACACACACACACACACACACACACTTTGCTGTCTTACTCATCTGATTGAAACAATAAGTCCTCTTTCCCCTAGCAGGGATCATTTGTCAGTACTTTATCAAAGCACTTCATTCAAGTGGAATTTCTAGCACACCTATTTTTTATCCTCTTTTGTTTTGGTTTGGGGGAGGTGGTTGCGTTTTTTTGCAGACTTGATCTCATTTAGCAATTTGGGAACAAAGGCAGATATATTTCCCAACCTCACAGAGCCTTACCTTATGAGCAAGGTCTTCCTATAAGCCATTGTGCTGATTCACACATACAGGCACACACAGCTTCCACCCACTGAACAATACCTAGGTAATACTTGTCGTAGGGTTACTCCCAAGATACTGAAGATAGCTATACAATGTGGAGTTCATGAATCTGCAAAGTAAACATAATACTGCCATTTGTTCTCTCTCATTTTTAAGTGATTCAGAGATGAATAATATTATCATCTCTGTGGGATGTTCACATTACAGGATTTGTAAATTGACTGAGTTTATGCAAACTAGTTATTGTGGAACCTATTTACAGGTGCACTCAGAAGTAATGGAACTCTGTTGAGGGTAAGGTTGATGGTAGAAAACCCCACTGTATTTTAATGTACAGATTGCAATTCCAGGTAACATCCACATAGGGTAAATGTACGCTGTTCGCTGAGGAAAAATGAACCTCATATGGGTTAAATCCTAAAAGATGCTGAACTCGTGTGGTTCACATTGACTAGTCAATGGGAACTGCTGTTGTTCAGCACCTCTCAGGATTTGGACCTATGAGAGGGCTTCACTGTAACTATCATGAGCTCTTGACAAATCAGGCTTCTTTTCTTCTTCTGGTGCCATAGGTCCCAGTTGTATGAGGTGCCGAGTGCTTTGTACAGCATAATGAGGATCCACAATTCCAAATGGCTTGCAGGAGATTGTAAGGCCAGTCACATGACTGGGTCCTCAGGAGGCAGTGGCCATTTCAAGAAGCGTATTCAAATGAATGCTAATGTCAATTGGAAAGTAAAATATTAGGGGAATGAGAATGCCATTTGTCCTGGTTACTCAGGTATGAGAAAGTGAGATACATTTACAATCGTGTGCTGCAGTGGTTTAAAAAGAAAAAACATAGAAGAAAAAAGTACCTGTCTTTATCTTGATTGTAAATCTCTTAGGGTATGTCTACACTACAGGATTATTCCGATTTTACATAAACCAATTTTGTAAAACAGATTGCATAAAGTCGAGTATTGTGCGGCCACACAAAGCACAATAATTCATCGGTGTGCGTCCATGTACCGAGGCTAGTGTCGATTTCTGGAGTGTTGCACTGTGGGTAGTTATCCTGTAGCTATCCCATAGTTCCCACAGTCTCCCCCACCCATTGGAATTCTGGGTTGAGATCCCAGTGCATGATGGTGCAAAAACAGTGTCGCGAGTGATTCTGGGTAAATATCATCACTCAGTCCTTCCTCCGTGTCTGCCATTGCTTTCAATCACTTCGCGCCCTTTTCCCCTGGATTGCCCTGGCAGACGACATAGCATGGCAACCATGGAGCCCATTTTGCCTTTTGTCACTGTCACCGTATGTGTACTGGATACTGCTGACAGAGGCTGTACTGCAGTGCTACACAGCAGCATTCATTTGCCTTTGCAAGGTAGCGAGACGGTTACCATCCCTATTGTACCATCTGCCATGCCATTGTAAAAGTCGTTCTGTACCGTCTGCCGGGAATGACCAGGAGTCATTCCTATTTTTACCCAGGCACCCCTGGCCGACCTCACCGAGGCCAGCCAGGAGCACTCACAGGATGATGAGGACTGCTATCAGTCATTTTGTAGTGTACCCTCTGCCACCAGGAAGGGGAGGGGAGAGGACGCTGCTGTTCAGTGCCGCAGCACTGTGTCTACCAGCAGCATGCAGTAGACATACAGTGACATTGAAAAAGGTCAAGAAACGATTTTTTTCCCTTTTCTTTCACGGACAGGAGGGGGGGTAAATTGATGAGATATTCCCTGAACCACCCCGGACAATGTGTTTGACCCTACAGGATTGGGAGCTCAGCCAAGAATGCAAATGCTTTTCGGAGACTGCAGGGACTGTGGGATAGCTGGAGCCCTCAGTATCCCCTCCTTCTCTCCATGAGCATCCATTTGATTCTTTGGCTTTCATTACGCTTGTCACGCAGCACTGTGCTGTGGACTCTGTATCATAGCCTGGAGATTTTTTCAAATGCTTTGTCATTTCGTCTTCTGTAACGGAGCTCTGATAGAACAGATTTCTCTCCCCATACAGCGATCAGATCCAGTATCTCCTGTATGGTCCATGCTGGAGCTCTTTTTGGATTTGGGACTGCATCGCCACCCGTGCTGATCAGAGCTCCACGCTGGGCAAACAGGAAATGAAATTCAAAAGGTTGCAGGGCTTTTCCTGTCTACTTGGCCAGTGCATCTTAGTTCAGATTGCTTTCCAGAGCGGTCAAAATGGTGCACTGTGGGATACTGCCCGGAGGCCAATACCGTCGATTTGCATCCACATTAACCCTAATCTGACATGGCAATACCGATTTCAGCGCTACTCCTCTCGTAGGGGAGGAGTACAGAAATTAGTTTAAAGAGCCCTTTATATCGCTATAAAGGGCCTTTTTGTGGACGGGTGCAGGGTTAAATCAGTTTAACCCTGATAAATTCGGTTTAAACGCGTAGTGTAGACCAGGCCTTAGATTGCTAAAATTAAAAGATTATATAAAATTCAATTTACTATTCAAACTGTTGCCAAAGCTCACAATTTTATCATGGATCTTATGACATTTAATGTTTTTCTTAAAGACCCAGTTCCTAGAGTCCTGCAATGTTTAGAGCTGGTCAGGAATTTTCCATCAACTTTTTTTATAGAAAATGCAGTTTCTACAAAATTGAAATTTCAATTGTTTGTTTCCTTTGGGAAACTCCCGATTTTTGAGTACTTGATGTTGGCAATACTGTATTCACCATTTGCACTGTTTGTTTATTGTTTGCATTTTATGCGTTTAAAGAAAACCTATATTAGTCAGTTTCACTTTGTTTCAAATCAATTTCACTTTCACTTGTATGCACTAGCAGCGGCTACAAAGGGGTGGAAGCGCTAATGAGGAATGTTTAAATCCAAACCAAAAAAACTATTAAAATTGAAATTACAGAAAAAAATCATTATTAATAATATTAGGTTCTGTAAACCATCAAACATTAATATTTTAGGAGGGAGGGGTAGAGCTCTTGAATCTTTTAGAGTTCCAAAACTGTTTTTTACCTTAGATATCAGAGTTATCTGGTTACATCTGTATTTGTTTACTTGTTGGTCCTGAAATTTGCATAGTATTAAGTTCAGCCAATCTACTGTAGTTAATTCAGAGAATACTTCCTGCATCTGCACTCTGTAAAATACATCCTGGGCTTTAATTAAATGACTAAATTTCAAATATACTTTATTTTTTAAATCACATTATCAACTTCTGCTTGTCAAAAAAATGACTATTTCAGATTCCCCCCATGGCCATCAAACTAAGCAAAAGTTTGTCTTAAGAGGTAGAAATGTTGTGGGGACACTTGTAAAAATGAACACTACACAGCCTCTTCCATCTAATCTGATTGTGGTGATGAAGTAAAACTTGAATATATTTGATTTTTTTAAGGCCTTTGACTTTGTCATTCTCAGTGATGTGACTACTCTTATTACAGTAAATAGGGGCTGGCATGTTACAACAGTATTCTGCAGAGATAAAACTTGGTCATGTGAGAGAAAAAAATTCCAATCACCATTAGAGAGCAGAAAGAAACAGACTGCATATCAGTGAGGTAACTTTATACTCAAACACCAAAATAAAAATCGTCAATTGTCCCTGTCTATGTCAGGAGCAAAACTCCCAAGTACTTTTTGACCATTGGAAAAAAAGATGCTGAGAAATGGATGAGAAGAAAAATTAGAAAGGCACAGAATATAAAGTATTTACCTTAGAGATGTGTCCAGATAGCTCCTGAACTTTAGAGGGGTTAAAATCTGGATCTGAATCTGAATTTCTCAAAGGAGCTGTGTCTTTAGTCTGGGCCATATAAATATTTTGAGTCCAACGTGCCTGAAACACTATATTCAAAATCCATATCTGAATGTTGGTCCCTCAAAAGTATTGGATTTATATGCATAGCAATATTTAGAATTATAATAGTCAAGATTTTTAAACAAAAGTTTCATAATCATAAGGGATGTAAACTCAGGTTTCAGGGCATAAGTCAGCTTCTAAGGGCTTGTCTACATCAGAAAGTTGCAGCGCTGGTGAGGGAGTTACAGCGCTGCAACTTAGGAGGTGTACACATCTGCAGGGCATCACCAGCGCTGCAACTCCCTGTTTGCAGCGCTGGCCGTACTCCCGTTTTGTCTCGGGTGTAGAGGATCCAGCGCTGGTGATCCAGCGCTGGTAATCAAGTGTAGACACTTACCAGCGCTTTTCTTGACCTCCATGGAATAAGCAGGTATCCCAGCATACCTGAGGAAGCCTCTGGTAATCAAGCTGGTCTCCTTCCCCGGTTTGCTCTCGCGTTCCCCGAACCCCAAGCAAGCAGGTCTCCTTCCCTGCGGTTTGCAGGGTGGTTCGGAGAACGCGAGAGCAAACCGCGGCGAAGCTGGTCTCCTTCCCTGGTTTGCTCTCGTGTTCCCCGAACAAGCAGGTCTCCTTCCCTGCGGTTTGCAGAGTGGTTCGGGGAACGCGAGAGCAAACCGCAGCGAAGCTGGTCTCCTTCCCTGGTTTGCTCTCGCGTTCCCCGAACCTCCGTGCAAGCAGGTCTCCTTCCCTGCGGTTTGCAGGGGATTTGGGGAACGCGAGAGCAAACCGCGGCAAAGCTGGTCTCCTTCCCCGGTTTGCTCTCGCGTTCCCCGAACCTCCGTGCAAGCAGGTCTCCTTCCCTGCGGTTTGCAGAGTGGTTCGGGGAACGCGAGAGCAAACCGCGGCAAAGCTGGTCTCCTTCCCCGGTTTGCTCTCGCGTTCCCCGAACCTCCGTGCAAGCAGGTCTCCTTCCCTGCGGTTTGCAGGGTGGTTCGTGGAACGCGAGAGCAAACCGCAGCGAAGATGGTCTCCTTTCCCGGTTTGCTCTCGCGTTCCCCGAACCCCCCTTTGAAGCCGCCCAACAGCACTGCAGTATGGCCACATCTAACACCACTTGCAGCGCTGGTTGCTGTAAGTGTGGCCACTCTGCAGCGCTGGCCCTATACAGCTGTACTAATACAGCTGTAACAACCAGCGCTGCAAAATTTTAGATGTAGACATACCCTAATTGTGGGGGTTAGGAGGGAATGTTCTGAGGGTTTTTTGCATGGGTTTTTTTTATACCTTCCTCTGAAGCATCTGGAACTGGCCACTATCACAGACAAGGTAGTGGACTAGATGGCCCACTGCTCTGCTCCAGTATAGTAATTCATATGTTTACTGTCACTGTACAAAAATAAAAGATTAAAAGTTGGTATGTGATCTATTTAGAACTAATTAGAAATGGAATTTGTAGTTTATTATGCATTTAACTTCTAGTTAATGCCTAACGAACCAAGGCTCTGGGTGTTCCCTTGTCAGTGACACAAAATATACAGTATGATTCATCTAAGCAATGGATTGTATCCGTCGTGTTTATCTAAAGATTTGCTATTTTCCACTGACAAAACATGCATGCTGCCAATAAAAGTAAACCTTCCACACCCACCAGCTATTCTCAGACTTTTAAACCACATTTTTAACTCTGGTGACATGACATGATTCACTAAGTATAAAAATCATTGCTGGAATCAGTCCAATTAAGAATCACCATCTTAAAACTTACATTGCATCGTAGCTTTGTATCCTTTTCAGCTGATTCCCAAATGGCTTTGATTAAACTAGTGTTGGTTCTTTTTTGCATTTTTTCGCAATCCCACTCAGGTCCCCACTCAACAGTTCCTGAATTTGTAGCTAATTCATACCAGCATACTCTATATCAAACTGGAAGAAGTGTCCAGTCATTTATACACATAACAGAAAAATGCTCATGAAAGAATACTAAAATATAGGGGAGCTAATACTATCTATTCTTGGTGATTCAAACATCAGCCTGATCTAGACTGTAAGATTCCTAATGCATAATTCTTCCTGCCAAATTCCTTTGACTTCCAGCTACTTCCTCCTATGCCATCTTTACACTGTGATTCCATACATGTTTGTGTTCTTCTAGTGGGTTTGATGTGTTGGATCTAGTTAGACTACATGTTCTCAACTCAAAATGCTCTTCATGACTCATTTTACAGAACTCATGTCGTGTTTTATTCTCCAAAGCCATCACAGAACATCATGCCCCAAAAGAGCATTTTTCTAATTCCCCAGCTTCATGACTCTTCCTTCTCTACAACCCTGACTTCCTATTTTCCTCTTGTAATCAGGCCTACTCCACTTCCTCTTCCTTTTGAAGCAATAGTCTACAAAACACCATAGCAGACAACATTGGATGGCTAGGCTCAACATAACTAACTATGCTGCCAGCATTGTAATGCCTTGTGGAGCTCAATAGAATTCTGCTGGGCCAGCTTCAGCACATAATGAATGTTGAAAGAAGAGAGAGAATTTTTCTGTGCACAATGCTTTATTTCAAAAGCAAACTAAATGAGCCTATTTCCACATATGAGGGAACTTTAAAAAGACAGTCACCTAACAATGAATACTGTCATTAACCTGAATGGAAGGCTTTCATTATCAACTTGAATTCCTGCAAACTCACATTTTTTTAACTCACATTTTCAAGTCTTGGTTTCAGCTGAGAAGTCTTTTTTTTTTTTTCCCAAATATTGAGCAAAATCCAGTTTGAGTTATGTGAGGGTGGGAAAAATGGAGTACCACTTACAAAAAAAATCTTAAATCATTTTAATTTTGCACACAGATAACTCAAAAGTCTAAATTGTACTAATTGCCAACTCTGTTTGCCAACAAAAACTGTTCCCTAAAAACACTGATTTATCTTCTGATTTCTCCATGTATATGTACTGTACATGTATAGTACCTACAAGAGGAACTGTATATAGTATACTAATTCTAATGTATTCTAATAGAAAACCATACCTATGCATTATAAGCATCAATATTATGTATGTACCTAACTGCAGCACAGTTCAGATTAGTATGACATAGGGGAGTGGAGAACAGCATTCACTAAGATTTTGATCTTCTCATGGGCATTAATTACTTTTAGAAATCTGCATTCTAGAAACTAGTGACAAAGAGTCCTGTGGCACCTTATAGACAAACAGACGTATTGGCGCATAAACTAGTTCACCTTTGCCCTGACATAGCTTGCAGAATTTATTTCACTCAATTTCTTGCAATGTTCATGTTGCTCACTGGAGTGAAGTCCTGGCTCCATAGAAGTCAATAGGAGTTTTGCTATTGACTTCAGTGGGGCCAGGATTTGATCCAATGCATTTTACATTTGACCAGAAACAATTGTTTGGGCAAGAGTAACACTACATTTGCATCTGGCATTCTGCCCAGTTCTGGAAAAATCTTATGTTGCCATGCTGGTTTCATTCTCTAAACATTCCCATAGGACAGCAGGTCAATATGTGGTGTCTCTTCTGTCTCTAGTGCCCAACAACAATGCAATAACATTCAGAGTTATTCCCTCAGTTCTGGTGATTTAATTCTCCAGGAGTGAAGATGATTCACAAGGGCCAAGAGCTGCATCAGTACTTACAACTAAGGCCTTGCAAGATAGGGAACTAGCAGATATTTGAGATTCTATAACATAGGCATTCAGGAAAAGTTATCCCTCTCTTGCTTCCGGTACTAAACAGAAGTGCTGTTATGTGTTAAAAATCTTCTCCAGTGTGATTCATCACCACAAAATGGGGAGTGGAAAAAAATAAGTACACAAGATAAAACCTATTTATCTAATCCCTTTCTTAAGGCCAGCTCACCAATGCACTGTCAACACATTATAGAATGTGCTACCAGGTGTGTCTAGGTGAGGGTGGGGAGTCCAAGTTGAGATTTTAGTTCTGTTTAGCACTGGGAACACTACAGATGCAGCACCCTCAGTCCCTTGGGGAACAAACACCCTGCATTGTAATTTCATCAGTTCACCCTCTGAATGGGCTCCAGGGGAGCTTACAAAAATCAGACAGATGTCACAGGTGCCAAGCTGTCCCCTGGGTTAGATGGATAACTCTGCCAACAGCTATACTCAGGCTACATCCATCAATCACATGTATTAAAGGATAAATTATATTACCAATTTATGATTACTAGGGATGCTCATAAAATGCAATGATCAGCATTAACTTTGTACTTATTATATCATTAACATTTCTGAAAATGAGATGCAGGTTTCTGCCCTCCCTACCCCTTCTCTCCAACAGAAGAGGGAGGAATTCCTTGAATAGCCTGATTAAGACTATGATACTGCAAGGTGCTCTATTTTCACTGATTTCAGTGGGAGTCTCAGAATCTCTCTGGTCAGGGGTGGCTCCAGGCACCAGCACGCCAAGCATGTGCTTGGAGTGGCAAGCCACAGGAGCGCGCTCTGCCGGTTGCGGTGAGGGTGGCAGGCAGGTTGCCTTTGGTAGCATGCCTACGGATTGTCCGTTGGTCCCGCGGCTTTGGCAGACCTCCCACAGGTGTGCCACCGAATCCGCGGGACCAGGGACCTCCTGCAGGCAAGATGCCTAGGGTAGCCTGCCTGCCGTGCTTGGGTCAGCAAAATACCTAGAGCCATCCCTGTCTCTTGTCTGGTCCCTCAGAGAGTCTATTGACAGGGAGAAGGAGAAAATATATAGGAACAACTAAAGGGCCAGATACTCTTCACCTTTAGGCTGGTGTAAATCCAGAACAAAAGCAAACACACTAAAAAACCTCTTGAAAATGTAGCATTTCCCTGGATTTACAGTAGCATGAACAGGAACAGAATCTGGCGGAATTGGGAAGAAAAGTCTGTTAATAATAATTTTCATTTACAATAGCATCTTCCCTCCCCAAGGATTCGAAACTGCCTTGCAAACACAGGAGCAGACTGTGTACGCCTTTCTTCTTCTGTAAAGATGGTTATTACCATTCACCTACCTCACACAGCGTTTTGTGTGACTTAAATCACTAACCTTTAAAAGTCCTTTGTGACTATCAGATGAAATGTTTTATAGAAATATTTATAATTGTAGTGACCACTGTGTTGGACAATGCTGCACACTTTCTAAGGAGAGATTCCTTCTTGGAAATTTTAGAAGCTCTCTAAGGAGTCAGGGAGAGTAGGCAAAGGTGGTTCCTGTCTTGTGCTGAAATATCTCATAAGGTCCTTCACCTCCCATTTAGTGCTGAGACCACTGAATCCTCCTAAGTGGCTGGAAATACTTTAAACAGGCATGTCTTGCTATACTTGGCAGTGTGGGAAAGTTTTTTTGTTTTTTCTTTTTTTCAAAGGAGCATTCCCTATCTGAAAGTGGTGATTCACCCTTTGCAACAGCTCCATAGGAAATACGTCTCATTTGTCCTAAATCCAGTGAGATAAACTCAAGGAAGTGGTCAGAGAAAACCCTACATTTACATGAAATTAATTTGTGAGGCAGCCTAAAACAAACCAGGGAAGTTTACATTAAACTCAGTTTATATGTGTTAGGGGCTTTGTTTGGTTTTGGTTGTGGTTGTTCTAATCACCAAAGCATGAGTTTAAGAGGTCATTTTCTTGGTTTTTTACTTTGGAGATGCTAGCGGCAGGTCTTACATGAAAATCTCATTCTGATTAGAGAGGGATATTACTTGGGGTGGTTCAGGTAATCACCTTGATTATCTGTGTCCCCAAAGTTTGCAGGTGTTAGGGAAGGAGGGAAAGATTTGGATAAATGGTTTGAGGATTAGACCTGTCTCTGTGCAAATGGGTCTGGCAAAACTGAGGGTGCTTTTCTTATCACAAAACTCTTTTTCCCCAGGATTGGACAAGAAAAACAAAAAATGGAGTAGTTTGGAGATGGGTCTTATTTAACTAAATACCCAAAGTTCTGGCTGTTTAGATAAATGTTTCTAGTTTTAATTTTATTTTGGAGTTAGGCCTTGCAAAATTAGGATTCAGAACTAGATTTACCCTAGGTAAACCACAAACTTTGGTATTCTGGAACCAACATTAGGGAAACTCCAAATTAACCTTTACAAATATGTTAACCACATTGAGTTAGTTGGCATTTGATTAAGTTGATGAAAAAAAGTCTAGTAAAAACACTTTTAATCCTTTGGCTCCATATCTGTAAAATTGGGAATACTTTTCAGCACAGGTTGTCTACTCAGACTGCTAGGTTTTCAGGGCAAGTAGGTACTACCATACTAAAAATAACAATAACAGTTATGATAGCTTGTCATTTTAAAGAGATTACCAAAAAAACCCAAGAAGCCTTCAGAAGTGCCTTATCTGTGTTATCAGAAAGTGGAATTCAGCCTGATTTGCAGTATGAAGATTTCACCAAGGGTTTGGCTCCTATTTCTTTTTTTGAAGTTCTATTTGAATATCACTTTGCTGCCAAAGACCATTAGAGTGACCCTTTTCATCTTTTAGAACAAAAAAAAAAAAATGTAGTGTAACCCTGAGGCTTCCTTCTGTCTCATTAGGAAATCCCAGTGATGGTTTGGTCCAGATGTTAACATTTAAATCACAGAATGTTAAGCCCATTATTACTCTCATTGCAGTTCTTGTCCGAAATTGCCAATTATGTAGTCCAGAACTCAAGCCATTGCAAAAAACACTTCAATCAAATGCAAAGTCTATTAGACTCCTTCATTAAAGGATTTTTTTCAAATTTAGTATTTTTTTTCAGTCTTTATGAGCCATTATGAGCAACAATCATTTACACTACGTCTATTTACAATGGTTATGTAATGTTCAGAGACTTGGCTAATAACACATTAGCACTTAGCCAACTGGAGAGGTGGTGACAGCAGCCAATTAATTGGAATACTGCTAATAAACAACAGATCCACCTTCTCATGAAATGTATGGAAATGGACTATTATGTTAAGTGTAATGGTATATGGAAATGGCACCAGTGCTTGCTGCGAAGTGACAACACTGCATTCCAAGCGAGAAATGGAGCTACATGGAGGTTCACGTTCTTGGTCTATTTCCTGCAGAATCTGTGACTGCATTTAAAAATGAGGAAATATATGCAGTAAAGCAAAGCTTCTTCATTGTTCTCACTTGGACTGTTGATGTCTGTAACTCATCATTCCATGTGTCCCCTCCTTTGGACATCACAGGTCTGAGCATATTTATGAGGTAATGGAGCTGGTCAGGAGAATGCAGACTGTTCTCAGCAATTACCCATGAGAGCTCATTTTTGTTAAATACAAGACATGCCTCAAGGGCTCAGCAACAACTTATACCCTAACAATTTAACTATGCCTTACATTCCTGTTTGCTCAGGTGTTTCTATTAAAAATAATCCTTTCCTGTTTTTTTCCCCTCAGTAACTGCAATATTGTAGCTGCAGTAATGGGGACAACCCATGCATTATGCATTAATGACTCGTGAGCTGACATAACAGTGTTCATGTATTATCAAGATGGGAGATTAATGCTTCCAGATGCCTTCTGTTCCTATGGAAACCTGTTTTTCACTTCCCATGTACCAGTGCAATGCAGCAAGCCAGTTGACATAACAGAATTGACAGTTATTGAACAACAGTATGCTACTTCTATGGCTTCTGACACTTCTGTGAAAGACACAACCTTTCCCCTTTCACCCTAAAATTATTTTGTCAGATAAAGTAAACTGCTTTATCTTTTAAAAAAAAATCTTTTAAACCTATTTATTGGGGAGAGCAGAGGTTTAGAAACCAGACCCTGGAATGAAATCCTGCCTCTACTGAATTCACTTAGAAAACTCCCATCGACTTCAATGAGGCCAGGATTTCAAGGTTTCTATCCCTTCCTCAGTAAGTGCGACTTTAAGCTAGTCACTTAACGTCCTTGTTTCCCCACACAAGTGGATAGTTGCACACACAGATCGGAGACCATTTTTAGCTTAATGTAAGACAACTGATTGGGGGCTGAGATGACATGGGTAGACATAGTTAAACTGAGATTGAGATGTATATAGGTAGTGCCAATAAGACTCCAAAAGGTTTCCAGAGATGGTACATGTCCTTACTTAGGCTATGTCTTCACTAGAAACACTGTAATGGCACAGCTGCAGCACTGAAGTTGTGCTGCTGTAGTGCTTCAGTGTAGACACTCGCTACAGCAAAGGGAAGGGTTCTCCCCTCATTGTAGTTAATCCAGCTCCCCAAAAGGTAGAAGAATTTCCCCATCCACCCAGCATTGTCTACACCAGGGTTTAGTGCAGCTTAACTATGTCTCTCAGGCTTATGGATTTTTCATACCCTTAAGCAACGTAGTTAGGTCAACCTAACTTATTAGTGTAGACCTGGCCTTAGAAGAGACATAACTAGAAAGAGGTCAAAAATAGAGTAATTTATTCAAATTCTCTCAACCCTGAACATTTTTCATCAGAAAATGCCCATTCATTGAAACTGAAACTGTTTGTGGAAAAGAGTGGTTTTGGACAAAATTCCTGTTTTTTTAAAAGAATATGGAATAAAAGTTAGAAATTTTTAAAACATCTTGTATGGACATTTTCAAAATGAAAAAAAAATCTGTTTTCTAGGTCAAAATGACATTTCATTTTAAAACTTAATTTATACTAGAAAAATATAAATAAAAACTTTAAAAGGTAGACATCAGAATATACCATTTTGAATTTATTGAAACAAAATGACCCTATTAGAAACTCTTGGGCGATTTTGGCAGATGAAAATTTTCACGATTACAACTTTTCCACCTGAATCAGGATCGGGAAAAAACTTTAAAATCTCAAAAAAAATTGCAATGCAAAAAAATATTTTCTGACCAGTTCTAATTGTTTAAATAAAAGCTCAAGGAGTATTTGAAATCAAGGTTTTTTCTGGGCCTGCTACAGAAATAAATATAAGCCTCAAAGTTTAAGCTCAAATCATTTGGGTCTGCTGTAATCAAAGATTTTTGGTTTGATCCCAGCTCTAGTCCATACTCTAGAAAATTAGAGAAGAAATATGTGTTTATATTTGGTGCATTTCTTTTCTGAGAAACAGGGTCTCCTATTTCTATTGATCTGAAGACAAGAAAATTTTTCTATGCTCTGTATCATGTCAAGATGTACAGTACAGTATAGTTTGGAATTCTGCTTAGTGTAACCAGCACATAAACTTAACAGGCTGGAGCTGCTTCCAGCGTTTGTCTGTGACTAATCAAATTCTACATAGGCCTGAGATATTACAATATTCCATTTTGTTCCCGGAAAAGCATAAGCCTGATTTGAGCCAATTAGTAAGATTAGAGTTAAATGATTTACATGTAGTAATAAAAAAGAATCTGCTATTTCCAGTGTTCAGCTATGTGTTTATAAATATGGCTTTCCCATAAATGTGTGCACCTTGCCAAAAAGCTTTGGAATGACCTCTATGATAGGATATTTAACTGTACGGTAGTCTTGCTTCTACTTTAATTAGGCTTTAAATGGTAAATATTTACTAATTGCCTGTTGGGTAAATAATTAATGAGCAAGACTCTGGTCTGCTTTGTTCAAGAAAGGTTTAAGTGGCAATACTTTCAAATCAGAATCTATCCAGTATTCTTCTCATATCATTTTTAGATCTAGTGGTTTAAAGTAGATAAGCTCCTTCAGATTTTTTGTATATTGAAATAAAACAAGTATCTTTCCAATCCCATTGAGTCCTTCCAGATCTGTTCATTCAACCATCCATGCAAATAAAATTGTGTTCCAAAGCCATATTTGGATGATGATATGTTTATCATCTGTGGTATCTGGGTGCAAAACACACTAGGTTTAAGACTCTGCTTAAAGATAAACTATACCAGAAGTCTGCCATTGGATTTAATGCCATCAACCACTCTTCTAGACAAAGTCTTGGTAGAAAAGATCACTTTTGCATGGCTTCCTCATAGCTGTAAGATTTGGATTCAGCTTAATCTTTGAGGCTCCTGTGCTTTGAATGTATTACCCTCTATGAGAATGCTCTTCCCTAGCTCCAGTAAATTTCAGTCCGGGTTCCATCAGACTTAGAATACCCACTGATTGCAGCTAATGTCGTGAGGAGCATAGAAACAGACAATTCCTTCAGGAATCAATATTGAATAGCATTTAGGAGAGAGCTCTCTGAAAAAGGCCAATTACCTTTTTGGTGGAAAGTTTGATTTGAAATCACGTAGGCACTTTTAAAAATCCGACTAGATGCCTATCTTCATCTTTACACACCTAAATCGTTTAAAATATCTAGCCCCAAGTGACCTGCCGCAGCACCATGGTTCAGGGCTAGGTGCATATCTGTCACCTGTTCTGGTCACTCTGAGTGCATCCCCTCAAGTGTTATGCTTCTTGCTTTCACCTGTCCTGGGGTGAAATCTGAGGTTCCTCCTACTTTTAGACCAGACCCTGGGCTACAGTAGCCTGTGTATCAACTGTGATTATTCAGCAGGCTCAACCGGGATCATCATCTGCAAGTCCTCCTGTGGTAGGTTTTACCCTACAAAGGGGGCAAATTGATTAATGAGGCCTATTAACATACCTGGTTGCACTTGGAGTGTTGACCAGACCCAAAGATGAGTCCCAGCTGGGGGAGGAGCTGGGTGGTTTCTATAAAGGGAGAAAGCCAAGAGGAGGAATGGCTGCAGGGAGAGAGTTTGCAGTCCCTCTCTGGGATTAGAGAGAAGAAATCCTGGGGAAGAGCAAGCCCTGGGAGCATCACCTGAATAAAGGAGGTGGGCAAACAGCCAGGAGTGACAGAGTAGCCATTAGCATGGAGCAGGCTCTGGTAGGAAGCCCTGACAAAAGGGCAGGAACTGGACTTCCAGGGACAGAGCTCTGAGTGGCCTTTAACTGAGAAGTATGGTCAAGCCCAAGGAAGGCAGAATTGGGTTTTTGTTTATAGTTTTATGATGGGATTCATTAGGGGATTCCAGGGGAGGGCTGAGAGTCTCTGCCCTGAAACAAACAAAAAATAATTATAATAATTGGAGATATACCTATCTCCTAGAACTGGAAGGGAACTTCAAAGGTCATTGAGTATAGCCCCCTGCCTTCACTAGCCGGACCAAGTACTGATTTTTGCCCCAAGATCTCACTTTTGTAGCTTGTATCACATTGAATAAGCCTGTTATAAAACAAGGCTCCAATGTTTCATCAAGGAGTATCAGATGTGAAACAGCATGAAGATATTTAAAAAGCCAACTCAAGGAGTTTCTCCTACGCAAGCATTCAGGGCTTGAGCAGTCCAGGCAAACAACACACATTACAACAAAGCTTAGACTTGTTCTTCATAATAATTTTAAAAACAATACTAACTGCCTATTTAATTTTAAAAACAGCAAAAAATATCCACCTCCCTTTCAATTTCTTATAAGGAACCTTGAAGTTTAAATCTCCTCAGTATGATAGATATGCTTGCTTTGATCTGCTTAGCTCTTGGAAGTCCAGGGGCTCCGGGTTGCTGGCCCATTGCTGCCCAGGATCCCTAGGGACAGCTCTGTCCGCCATTAGGGAATTTTTCCCTGAGAACCACCATTTCGCAACCCCCCAGGGGTTCACGAACCCCAGTTTGGGAACCACTGATCTAGAGAGATTGCAAGGCAGAAGGCCTGAGAGAAGCTGGGTAGGAAAAAGCTTAGAGAAGGAAGATCAGGAAAACAGTAGCAAGGAGTGGGACTGCACTGCCCATTATAGCTTTCCTGGGCAGGAAACTGGTGTAGGGGATCCCAGGGCCTCACTCTATCACCCACCAGAGAAGCTGGCATGGAGTCCTGGAGAAAGGGGTGTGAGGATCACAGGCTCCGGGGTTAGGGCTGAAGACCCTTTTGGTGAAGACCTTTGTACTGTTTATTTGTTGGATGCTGTCTATGTGGGTCACTAGTCCCCTGGAACACGGTGTCACAAGAAGAGATGACCATAAGACCAGAGCAGCAGTTCAAGGGGTGTCAGATGGGGAAAGAACCTCTATGTCATGCCTGGCCATGAGGAGGAGCCATAGTGGTGAGTTTATATTTTTATATTTCCCTTTCGAAGTTCGTGACTAGTGGTTAATACAGGTGATGAGGCAGCTTCCTCTAATCAAAGTATTATTTACTCTTAACATGCTTCAGGCTATACCCAAAGTATTAATGGATGGTTGGCAGGAAAAAAACTTCTATTTTTAGGTTATTCTGTAACTTTCCAATGTGGAATTTTTCATATTTGATTGTCACAAGTACTGGGATATCCAGAAGGAAAACTCGGTTGCATACCACCTTTATGACTGGAAGGAAGTTATCCTTCTCAAGTTATGACTACTGCTAGCTTCCCATACTGCTCTCTGTGACTACTAACTTCACTATCCTTTCCTGGACTGAATTTTAGATAGCTGTTTCTTATCCAGGTCCTTAATTCTGTCACATCCTGGGATGCAGTAGGTAAAAATGATAAACTGTTATGACTTCTTTCATTCTGAGGGATCCAAAAACATTTTCCAAGCTATCTAATGTAATCTAATCTGAAAGGCATTCAGTTAAATAAACAGTATCTACAATGAAATCTACTGACTTGGATATGAAATACAAGAAACACACGGATAGTGTGAGAGGTGATGACAGATCAGGTCTTTTCTTGGTGACGGCTTTCTATCCTTGATGAAATGAAGACAGAAAGGAAATATGCTAATGAAGCCATTGTCAGCATCATTTTATTATCACATTTAAATGACTGAGCAGTGAACAGAGCAATGTGCTAAACTGTATTAAAGTCAAAAAAAGCTGCTTGAGTATCTCTTTCATCCCAATAGGTTTCATATAGAGTTCAAATGAACAATAATTCTATTCTAATTATACAGCCAACATTTTTTTTTTAGACCATGCATTTACAATTTTTTTTTTCAGTAGCCTTCAGCCAAGAACAGGTCCACTGTGCTGGGTGCAAGTGCATACTAAGAGCCACTGTCTACCCTGAACGGTTTACAATTTAAGAACACAAGAACAGCCATACTGGGTCAGACCAAAGGTCCATCCAGTCCAGTATCCTGTCTTCCGACAGTGGCCAATCCCAGGTGCTTCAGAGGGAGTGTACAGAACAGGTAATCAAATGATCCATCCCCTGTCACCCATTCACAGCTTCTGGCAAACAGAGGCTAGGGATACTTCAGAGCATGGTTTTGCAACCCTGCACATCCTGGCTAATAGCCATTGATGGACCTATCCTCCATTAACTTATCTTGTTCTTTTTGAACTCCTGTTATAGTCTTGGCCTTCCCGACATTCTCTCGCAAAGAGTTCCACAGGTTGACTTCCTTTTGTTTCTTTTAAACCTGCTGCCTATTCATTTCATTTGGTGAACTCCTATTTCTTGTGTTATGAGAAGAAGTAAGTAACACTTCCTTATTACTTTCTCCAAACCAGTCATGATTTTATAGACCTCTATCATATCCCCCCTTAGTCATCCCTTTTTCAATCTGAAAAGCCCCAGTTTTATTAATCTCTCTTCATATGGAAGATGTTCCATGCCCCCAATCACGTTTGTTGCCTTTTTTCTATACCTTTTCTAATTCCAATATATCTTTTTTTGAGATGGGGCAAGCAGATCTGACAGATAAACAGAGAAATGGTAGGAGGAGAAAACAGAGGCCCAAAGTCTTACCTGAGCTCACATGGCAGGGAGATGACAATGCTAGAGATAGAACCCAACTCTCCCAAGTCCCAGTACCCTATCCTACAGCCCATACTGCCTCTCAAATTCACTTCCTTAAAAGTGTTACTGCAGGCCGGGCTTATATGTCTTAACATGTCCATGATCTATTCTTTGCTTCCAATGTAATAGACCATCATCCAAGTGGGGTCTTGAATAGTGTTCACTGACCAAACTTTTGTATATCTCTTTAGAGGGAAAACACAATTTTTCTCATTAATGGTGCTCAAAGTGCACCTAGGAGCTGTCGCCATTCTGTGTGGGAAATTTCTATTGAAGCCAATGGGAAGCTTGCATGTGGTCATTGCAAGATCCAGTTAATGTATAATCTACATGAGTGATGGTTTTAATTAAGGCTAGGCAAACTGTTATTCTTTCAGAACCAATCCCCACAGGCCTTCACCCACTTCTAGAACCAAATTCAAATTGAGCCAAAGTTTTGGCTTCCTACCACCATCATCAGTTAGACAGGCCTGGAACTAGAGATATCAAAATATACCCCATATTTCCATCTGTGATCAGAAGTGGGAGTGTCAGGTAACTCATAAGAAAGCCTCCTCTCATGAGATTTCTAGACTAATGTTACAGACTCAAGAAATCTGAATACTTTGGATCCTCATTTGAAGAAAACCCAAACTCTAAATCTTCTCAGGTTTGCCCCTCATTAGTTTTAACTATGAATATTGCAGGAAACCAAAGGAAAGTAGATATTTCCTCAGAATATTATCATGAACAAAAAAATCTCACTCCAGCTGTCAAGATCAAGATGTCACTGATATTGTTGCCTCTGAGAAGACTGAAATAAGTGGGGTTTTTTTGTATCTTTGGTTTCTGATGCCATAATCCCAAACATAACATAATTTGTGCTGATCTTATTACACAAGTGCCAAACATTGCAATTATATGAATTTAAATTAAAAAACCTTCAATATTTCCCGCTACCTTCAAAAGATCTTTTGAGAGCCACTGTTATATTTCATACATATTTGTATCTGATCTTGTTAAAGCCAATTTCAGTGACCAACTGTTACAATAAGAGTGCAGGTTTTATATCTTCATCTGGATATCTTATAACTGTAAACCTCTTAGGTTGACTTACTGTATGAAGTAAACAATAAAAATATTGGAAAGAGGATTATAAATTGAGTAATTATATCACAAAATGTTATTTTAATTAAAGTAATGAGATAGTCTTTCATCTTCAAAGATCCCAAAGAACTCAACATATTATTTGTTCAATCCTCCATCCTTTGACATCAGTGGAAGTTTTGATACTGACTTCAGTGGGAGCAGTATTGAGCCATATATATGTAGGTAGGGAGAGCATGTGCAACAAGGAGAGACTACAGTGCATCATGGGTAATCTGGCCAGGTATTTAGGCCCATGGTGAAGAAGGGGTACCTGAAGCACCCAGAACTACAGCTCCCATGAGGCATTGCAGCAGCTAAGGCAGCCAGATTAATGACCCAAACACAAACTCATTTCATTCTGATGTGAATTTCTCTCTTCCCCTGGGGAAACCCCCCTTCAGTGAAACACCATTTTCATTACAAACTTCTGATCAGCCTGAAGATCACCAGACAGTAAACTGCATGTTAATCAACCATAATGAGTCAACCAAACATGGATTCAAACATGAGTATCCAGGTTATCTACGTCTTCTACCTCATGTTGATTTTGGGTCCTTTCTTTATTTTCCAGAGTTATAAACATATAGTACCATTGGAGGGAGCTTATGTAGTCACAGAAAAGATCATTGCTTTATGCTACCTCTCATCACATCTACTTGAAAATCAAGGAAACTAGACCAACAATCAGCCAACGCCAATTATGCCAGTGATCACAATGGTTCTCTCACCTACTCCAGTCTAAATCAGAAGTAACTCCATTAAAGGCCACTGATTTATGCTAATGTAAATCTGGTATAAGCAAAATCAGAATCAGGCCCTACCTGGAAGAGCTTCAAATCACTCTCCTTCTGTGATTATAACAGAAGAAGGGACTACTTGAGATTTCTTTCACAGCAACTCTTTATTTTTCTTTTGATGTGCTATCTGAATGTACTCTCCACTACAGATAATGACATTTCAGGTGTCTAGTGGAACCTTTAAGATAATTTCTAAGTCCTTCAGAGTTTAAGTAGTTGTACTGAATATGATGAGAGTATTTTCTAGAGATGGTCAGGACTTTCTGTTCAAATGATTCTTCAAAGGAAGTCAGTTTCTGCAAAAGAGCTCTTTTTCACTGTAAAATTCTAATTTTGCTGAAATGTTTTGATATTTCCCAACAGAAAATCAAATCAAAATATTTCATTTCATGTTTTGACCAAAATCAGATTGGTTTCTTGAACTGAAGAAAATTTTTGTATTTTTTAAGCAATTCAACATTAAACTGCATCTGCCTAAGGGTATTGCAGCCCCGTTGGGAGATGTAGTTTGGGTGCCTCATACCCTCATTTTTCACTATGGTCCAACTACATCCCCCATGACACCTTTGATTGAGCCACCTGTTTCATCATGGGAGTTATGGCCTTAGGAGAAGCCTAGATGATGTAGACTGTCCTGTTTTGGTTATTACCCTTTTAGAAAACTGGGCCAGATTTGCAAAGTTGGATGCCTAGAGTTAGGCTCAGAAGTTCATCCATCTTTTTGCAACTATATGAATGGCCTGATTTTTCAAAAGCTCTGAATATTCAGAAATTCCCACTGAAACCAATTGCTCTTTATTAGAAGTGGTTAGAAAAATTCCAGTGAAACATTTTTTCATTGGAACTTGCTGATTTGTCTAATCCAAACCTTGCAAAGGATCACCTTCCAGAAACCAGGCAGTTTTCAGATGAAGTTCTGTTTCTCGGGCAGGCTTCTGTTAGGACCCTGCTTCTCTTCCTGACACCTCCCCTCCAAGCTATCCAGCAGCCCACCTGGTGGGCTGCTGGAGAGCCAGGAGCCTGGATGCCCCAGGAGTCCCAGCTCCCAATCTCCAAGACTCACAGGTCCTCAAGATCCGCCTAAGTATTCCAGGTTTCCTGGCTCAGGGGCATCTGCCATGGGGAGTGCCCCAGAGTCTGGGCTCCCAATAGAAGAGGGTGAATATTGGTAACTCCGTTTTATGGAGAATTTCAAAACTTGGGGGGGTTGTTCCAAATTGCTCTGAAACCACATCTCAAACTCTCAATCTTCTGTGAAGCACAATGACCAATCTCTGGCCAGATCTATGTTCTAATCACTAAGTGGAGTTAGTGCTGGTTTCCTCAAAATATGATACTAACAGTCTCCAGGCCAAAAAGAGATGGTCATTCCTCTCCTTCCTTGCATTCATATATTATAAGGTAACACAGCTGGGAATATGTTCCATGCTTAAAAAGCATCCAGGAGAGTAACCAGTAAAAGGGTACCCACAATGAGACATCAAATGGGAGCTCCTGAGTCCTCAGCACTCTTGACTATTAGGCCACTTATTTCAATTTTTAAGAAAGCTTCCCAGTGTAAATCCTTCTCTAGGAATCTAGTTTGCAACATTTGGCCTTAGTTTGTTTATAGACGCACATACATACTTAAGAAATCAATGGCCATAAAGTGTATGGAGAGATTTCAAGATACAGTAGTGGTAACTTTTTTCACAGCTGTAAAGTAATCATTGCAATCTCCCTTGTACATGTTAGGAAACTGAGGCACGGAAAGGTTACTGACCCAAAGTCACACAATGAGTGAATGGCAGAGCCGAGAGTAGAATTTTGCTGATCAGGATGCACAAAATGTCACAAGACATATTGACCTTTTCTTGTATCAGAATACCAAGATTTATTGTTCCCAGCTACTACCTATTGACCGAGCTTTACCTTAGTCAATATTTACTTCTTTTTTTTCAATAAGTCGTGAGATCACCTCAGCAGAAGTCAATATCTGCTGATAATTATAATAGTAATAATCTGTTCCAGGTAGTACAGCACTGGGGTGAAGGAAGGGCACAGATGTACAAAGGTGAGAGAAGACAAGTGATTTTGTCTTGATCAGTATTCTCCATACACAAACAATCCCCTTCACTTTATTTTAACCCTTCCTTCTGTCTCCACCAGCCAAGAAAATAGTGCAATAAAGGCCTCAATCCAATGGCATTTCTGAGTGGGCCAGGAAAGGTTAAAATCTCCACATTTTCTAGAAAGTGAAAGTGGCCTCAGGATTCTGAACTAGATCATGAGACATATCTTCTCCTTGTTCCCTGTCCCCAGAGAGTTAATTTTTAATATATGAAAGCAGAGAAGGAGAGAAGAGGTTGTCTCTTGGGTTGAGGCTTCTGGCCTAAGAGAGCCATACAGGTGGAAAAACATCATATCATGAGAAACTCAGCCCTATGAAGAGGTCCTGCACCAGACTTATGTATCACTTAAGAGCAACTTACATGGTTCATAGACTTTCTGCTGATCCTATGCACAGGGTGAAATTCACCCTCATTGGGCATGATGCCTAAGAGCAATTTGGGACAAAGAATAACTTCCAAGAATGCAAGAGAGAAAGAGCTCTTCCATGTATTCTCTGTAGTAAACATTGGCAATAGAGGAAGCGTGGCTTTGAATTCAAAACTTTTTGGCACGATAATGAACATGTCAATGCTATCATGTTCATCAATATAGATCTGCCCAAAAGAGACATTCCCTTTCCCTAACAAAGTGCTTAAAATTCTGATTAATGCAGTTGTGAGCTGTTAGATTAATTAAATTGGCTAATTTGAGATAATATGACATTTTGTAATGTATTTGACAGTGTAATTTAGGCTCTTCTTTCACTGATGAAAAAGGACTTGAAGATATTCATCTCACAGTGTTTTAGAAGTAGAATAATTTTTAATGTAATGATGATCCAGTTAATGGTCACAGTTTCATGCAAATGAGACAGTTTTTTCTGTCACAGTCCATAACTTTATATCCACATGGACATTGTTTTTCTTTCATTTAAGTAATTGTGGTGGAGGATAGGGAGTATATTTCCACTGAATTCAAAGGCTTATGATTTTAGGACAAAATCTGGAATACACAGAATCTCTGGAATCACAAGTTCATAAGAACATAGGTTGGTGTGGCATGATTTCTCTTTACAAAAGCTGTGTTAATTCTTTCCCAACATATTACGTTCACCTATGTGTCTGATAATTCCATCCTCCATTTATCTCATACTGAAGTTAGGCTTACTGGCCTGTAATTGCCAGGATTGCCTCTGGAATCTTTTTAATCATCAACATTATATTAACTACCCTCCTGTCATCTAATACAGAGGCTGATTTATGTGATAGGTTACATACAGGAACTATATAGTAAGTAGTTCTGCAATTTTACATTTGAGGTCTTTCAGAGCTCTTGGGTGAATACCATCTGGTCCTGGTGATTTATTACTGTTTAATTTTTTCAATTTATTCCGCAAATATTGTGATACCTCAGTCTGGGACAGTTCCTCAGATTTGTCACCTAAAAAGAATGAATCTCTCTCACATCCTTTGCAGCGAAGACTGATGCAAAGAATTCATTTTGCTTCTTCACAATGGCCTTATCATCCTTGAATGTTCCATTAGCACCTTGATTGTTTAGTGGCCCCACTGATTGTTTAGCAGGCTTCCTGCTTCTGAAGTAACACAAAAAATTGTTGTTAGATTTTCTCTTGCTAGTTGTCACCATGCCTTGGAGAGTCACAGCTGAGGATACCAGATTTAGGACAAATTGCTGAGAAATAGGGCAGGCTCACCCTAACCTGATGGTTATTCTATTATTAGATATAACAAGCCAGAAACAGTCTGCTCAACACACTGGTTAACAAGAAGTCCAAACTGCAGTCTCCTTAAGCATCCCAGTCCTTGTTTCACCACCCAGACACTAGAGTCTATGGTTAGTGGTTACTGAAAACCAGCATCATCATATATAGGGTCCTCTAATCCCGAGAGATCAGCCACATAGCCAGGTCAATATATAACTCAAATTTTACCAATAATCATGTTGTTGTCAATCCTTTCATATCTAAACTCTAAAGGTTTATTTTTAAGAGAAAATAAGTAGAGAGTTAAAATGGTTAAAGAAATCAAGTACATACAATCATTGCAAAGTTCTTGTATCAGATTTGGAGCAGTGTTAGAATAAACTGCAAGTTTCCAAAAGTCTCTCTGGAAATTACCCAAACAATTTGGAGGCCATCAGTCTTTATTTAGAGCTTCCTTGTTAGAAAATCAGTCCAGTGAATTGAAACAGGAAATGAAGACAAAATAGAGACTCTTCCAGGATCTTTTATACCTTACCCCATGTGGAGGGAACTTCACTGTCCCAAACAAAGACCCCAGCACAGTTTGTGGGAAAGTACAGGCACAAAATAGAGTCCAGGGTCATATGAACAAGTCACATGCCCTTAGATGCTTTGATGACTCACAAGAGCAGCCATTACCCATTTTCTGGCCAAAGTGTCTACAGGAAAGCTCATGGGGTGGGGACAATCTTCTTTTATGGCCCACTGTAAGAGTTAAGTATTCTTTGATGGGCCATCAACTTAAAATAGTTCATTCAGAATGGCTGGCTAGACTGGATGTAAACTACCTTGTGGGTCAAGTATTAGGGGGTAGCCCTGTTAGTCTGTATCCACAAAAACAGCAAGGAGTCTGGTGTCACCTTGAAGTCTAACAGATTTATTTGGGCATAAGCTTTGAAGAAGTGAGGTTTTTTACCAATGAAAGCTTATGCCCAAATAAATTTGTTAGCCTTTAAGGTGCCACCAGACTCCTTGTTACCTTCTGGGTGTTACCCCAAGAGCAAACACATCTGAAATACTGATACATAGTCAATATTCATAAATTTAGATACAAAGATGATACTTGCATACAAACACAATAATCATATTTGATTGTAACTTTTCCATTGATACCTTATATGACATACTTTGAATACAATTTGTTGCAATTGTCTAACAGTAGCAATATTAATTATAGAAATAATCATGTTTCAACCATACAGCATCACACTAGTTGTTCTTCAAAGTCTTTTTGTCCTGCTTAATTGTACTTGACTTGCCAGAGTTTATGTTCCTTTCTATTTTGCACAGGAGGATCTGACTTCCAATGTTCAAAGGATGTCTTTTTGCCTCTAACTGTTGGGTCTAAACTTTTGGTGAACTTTGGAGCCAAAAAAACACCCAGACTGGCCGTCTCTGCATAATCCTTTCTGAACCTTTTTTTTGAACAAAGCACTGACCTGCAAACTACTCATGACACCCCCTTCCTCAAGTAGCCATTAGCCTTTATCTCTATGCATTTACTTGTTAAACTTGCTTTTCCTGTAAAATCTTGATTGATTATGCATGACCATTATCTTTTATTAATCACTTTGTTTACTTCTGTGTATAAATATTAATGCTCACCCCTAATAAAGGGGCCACACTTATTCTAAAGCTTTTGGGGTAGTGTGAGCCCGTTGATCAACGCATTGCTGTCTGGTCTCTGACAGAATTGTGTGCCCAAATTCCAACTCCGCACGAACTTGGGTGTTGGAGAGGTGAGTGAGGACTTGCTTTATTACCTAACATAACCACCTCTTTTATTTTACTGTTTAGCCAAGAAGGCATTTTATTGGTCCTCCTACTGCTTTTTATTTGGGGTATACATTTAGTTTGAGCTTTTATTGTGGTGTTTTTAAAAAGTCTCTATGCAGTTTGCACGCATTTCACTCTTTGAACTGTTCCTTTTAATTTCGGTTTAACTAGCTTCTTCATTTTTGTGTAGTTTCCTGTTTTTAAGTTAAATGCTTCTGTAAAGGGTTTCTATGCTATTTCCCCCACTAGAAGGATGTTAAATTTGATTACATTATGGTTGCTATTACTGAGTAGTACAGCTATGTTCAGCTCTTGGACCAGATCCTGTGGTCCACTTAGGACTAAATCAAGAACTGCCTCTCCTCTTGTGTGTTCTAGGACTAGCTACCCCATGCTCCATGAAGTAGTCATTCATGGTGTCCTAAGGTGATGTGGCCAGTCAATATAGGGATAGTTGAAATCTCCCATTATTATTGGGGCGTGGTTTTTTGTAGGGCTTTTGTTGTTATTTGTTTGTTTTGTTTTGTAATTTCCCTGCACATTTTACAGTTACCATTACCATCCTGGTCAGGTGGCTGATAGTATATTTCTACTGCAATCCTCTTATTATTCAGATATGGAATTTCTATCCACAGAGATACTAAACATCATAAATGAATCAAACTATATTAGATTCTATACTTTCTTTCACATATAGTGCCACTTCCCCACCAGCACAACCTGCTGTGTCATTCCTATATATTTCTACCTTAGTATTACTGTGTCCCATTGATTATCATTGTTTCATCAAGTTTCTTTGATGCCTGTTATATTATGACATTCCCCTCTGGTGTTATCCGGACTGGTGATCTGCTAGGTCACTCCAATCTTTCACTCTGGGAACCAGCCTTACTCTGCTCTGCTGTGAGAACCCTCATTCCTGGGTTGTTCATGCACAGCCTCTGACATGGAAGCTGCTCCTTGGATTGTGCAACCAAATGACACTAGCCAATATCTCTGGTTCCAGACACAACCATAGGAATCTCCATCTTGCAGTGTCCAGTTATACCCACTGGATGCTGCAAGCTCATATGAGTTTGTCAATTTAACAAAGACATTGATATGTACCAGGCTTGTTCTCCCAAGGGGAGTCTCTGACATGCTTCAAACCAGACTCATTGCTTCAGGTAGAATAAAAAAACAAATTTATTAACTATAAAGATTTTAAGTGTTATAAGTCAAAGCATAACAAGTCAGATTTGGTCAAATGAAATACAAGCAAAACACATTCTAAGTATGAACAGTGTATCATGAGAATATGAACAGTGTATCATGAGAGTTAGTTTCAACTAACTTATGAACTTGAAAACAACAATGAATGTTGTGTGAGCAGATTTAATCTATATTTGCACAACCTTGTTCACTTATAATCCTGTTTAGTAGATCCATAATTCAGATTTAGCTCAAGTTGACAGTCATACAGAGGTAGCTCTGTCACAATAAGTCTGCATGCTTATACATAGACATTAGAGCTCCTTAACCGCAAGTAAGGTAACAATATGAGCTGTTTCAGAGTAGCAGCCATGTTTGGCTGTATCCATAAAAATAACAGGAGTACTTGTGGCACCTTAGAGACTAACAAATTTATTTGAGCATAAGCTTTTGTGGGCTACAGCCCACTTCATCGGATGCATAGACTGAAACATACAACAAGAAGATATTTATACATACAGAGAACATGAAAAGGTGGAAGTAGCCAAACCAACTGTAAGAGGCCAATTAAGATGAGTTATCATCACCAGGAGGAAAAAAAACTTTTGAAGTGGTAATCGAGATGACCCATAGAAGGTGTGAGGATTCTTAACATGGGGAAATAGATTCAACTAGTGTAATGGCCCAACAATTTCCAATCTCTGTTCAAACCTAAGTTAATTGTATCTAATTTGCATATTAATTCAAGTTCAGCAGTCTCTCTTTGGAGTCTGTTTTTGAAGTTTTTTTGTTGTAAAATTGCCACCTTCAGGTCTGTCTCTGAGTAGATCTGTGAGAGCGAGGGATCATCTTTCAGGACAGGTTGTAGATCTTTGATGATGCGCTGGAGAAGTTGTAGTTGGGGGCTGTGCATCCCAGTGCAGCAAATCACTGAGATGCCTCTCTGCCTAATATTCTTATTCTGGAGTTCTACAGGAGTAATCTACTCTGAAGTTGAGACGACTTCAGTGTTTCAAGAAGCTAGTCTACATGTTCTGTCTCATTAGAGTTAGAGGCAAGTTTCTGAATCATATAAAAACCAGTTATTAGATACTTCAAAATAGTTCTCTTTGGATGAATGGAGGGATACTTCTGAGGTCATGAAGAGCTCACTAATGCTTTAAGAGACTGAAACTCAGTATAAACTTGTAGTAAGGATGTACTTAGCTCCTGTTGTGGTGACTGTTGTGGTGAATGCCTTCCCAATGTATCATTCTGAAAAATTGCTGGCATGCTTGCGATTGAGGCAGTTCGCTGATTCAACTATTATTGCTCTTTATAATACAGTGAGCTCTTGAGGCTTCCAACAAGATCAAATAGACAAAAGGTAGATGGGAAAACAGAAGTGAGATGACTTGTGTAAGGTCAGTCAGCAGATTGATGGCAGAATCCAAGTCTCAGTTTGGTGCTCTAACCACAGCTTGCTATGTTGTGCCTGCCTGTTATGCTCTAGTGTTCCAAGTTACTAGACCATGGAAAACATTATACAGAATGACTAGCCTTTTGTTAGATTCTCTAACACCAATCATTGTTTCTAAATAACTGCTTACTGCCTCATGTAATCTATTAACAGCTACTGAAGTTGACTGGAAATTTTCGTTGGAAACTTTTTTCTGAAAAATTCCATGACTTTTTATTTTCATCTTTAAGTCCAGCTCTAGCAGATGGCTGATGGATGCTTTTCTGCTCTGTAGAAGACTGACTATAGCTCAAAAATGCAAAAATCCCTGCCACCATTCACTGTAAGGCTGGATCATGTTCAAGAACCAGAGAGCAAAGTGAAACTAAGCAATTTGACTTTAATGGCTGAGGCTAAAACACCACTTTTAGGGTTTCTTCCTCAGTGGTGTGATATGGTTCCTTGTGTGGCTGCATCCTTAGGCCTAGAATCCCCAAGAAGACCCCTCCAGTCAGAGCCTTCTGCCTGTGCAAAGCCCAATGAGTTCAGCAAGGATCCACACAGGTAACTGAGTCTGCCCATATAATAGAATCATAGAATATCTGGGTTGAAAGGGACCTCAGTAGGTCATTTAGTCTAACTCTGTCATGGTATAATTCCCCACTCTGAACCTTAGCATCCAAAAGATGGGGTACCAGCACGAATTCCTCTAAGCTCAATTACCAGCTTAGTACTTGCAGCACTGCCACCAACCAGGAATTCCAGTGCCTGGTACACTCCGGTCTCCCCCAAAACCTTGCCCGGGACCCCCCAAGACCAGTCCCTCTGGAGCTTAACATAAGGAAAGTAAACCCTTTCCCTCACCATTGCCTCTTCCAGGCTTCCCCTCCCTGGGTTACCCTGGAAGATCACTGTGATTCAAACTCCTTGAATCTTAAAACGGAGAGAAAAATTCACCTTCCCTCCTCCTTCTGTCCCCTCCTCCCAGACTCTCCCTGAGAGAGAAAGTAATCCTAACAGAGAGAGAAAATTATCCTTTCTCTCCCCCTTCCCTCCTTTCTCCCCACCAATTCCCTGGTGGATCCAGACCCAGTCCCCTGGGGTCTCATCAGAATAAAAAAACAATCAGGTTCTTAAACAAGAAAAGCTTTTAATTAAAGAAAGAAAAACAGTAAAAATTATCTTTGTAAATTTAAGAAAGAATATGTTACAGGGTCTTTCAGCTATAGACACTGGGAATACCCTCCCAGCCTAAGTATACAAGTACAAATTAAAATCCTTTCAGCAAAATACAAATTTGAACTCCTTCCAGCCAAACACATATTTGAACTCTTCCCAGCCAAATACACATTTGAACTCTTCCCAGCCAAATACACATTTGCAAATAAAGAAAACAAACATAAGCCTAACTCGCCTTATCACCTAGTACTTACTATTTTGAATCTATAAGAACCTGTATCAGGGAGATTGGAGAGAAACCTGGTTGCACGTCTGGTCACTCTCAGAACCCAGAGAGAACAACAACCAAAAACTAACAGCACACACAAAAACTTCCCTCCCTCAAGATTTGAAAGTATCCTGTCCCCTGATTGGTCCTCTGGTCAGGAGACAGCCAGGCTCACTGAACTTGTTAACCCTTTACAGGCAAAAGAGACATGAAGTACTCCTGTTCTATTAACCCTTAACTATCTGTTTATGACAAACCCCCAGCTCAAAGCAAGTCCAAACTCCAACAAAATCATCCCAGCCAGGGCTTCTTCAAGCCTGACCTTAAAAACCTCTAAGGAAGGAGATTCCACCACCTCCCTAGGTAACCCATTCCAGTGCTTCACCACCCTTCTAGTGAAAAAGTTTTTTTCCTAATATCCAACCTAAACCTCCCCCATTGCAACTTGAGACTATTGCTCCTTGTTCTGTCATCTGATACCAATGAGAGTAGTCTAGATCCATCCTCTTTGGAACCCCCTTTCAGGTAGTTGAAAGCAGCTATCAAATCCCCCCTCATTGTTCTCTTCTGCAGACTAAATAATTCCAGTTCCCTCAACCGCTCCTCATAAGTCATGTTCTCCAGCCCCCTAATCATTTTTGTTGCCCTTTTCTGGACTCTTTCCAATTTTTTTCACATCCTTCTTGTAGTGTGAGGACTAAAACTGAACACAGTACTCCAGATGAGGCTTCATCAATGTTGGATAGAGGGGAATGATCACGTCCCTCGATCTGCTGCCAATGCCCCTACTTATACAGCCCAAAATGCCATTAGCTTTCTTGGCAACAAGGGCACACTGTTGACTCATATCTAGCTTCTCATCTACTGTAACCCCTAGGTCCTTTTCTGCAGAACTTCTGCCTAGCTATTCAGTCCCTAGCCTGTAGCAGTGCATGGGATTCTTCCGTCCTAAGTGCAGGACTCTGCACTTGTCCTTGTTGAACCTCATCAGATCTCTTTTGGCCCAAACCTCTAATTTGTCTAGGTCCATCTGTATCCTATCCCTACACTCCAGCGTATCTATCACCCAGTTTAGTGTCATCTGCAAACTTGCTGAGGGTGCAGTCCACGCCATCCTCCAGATCATTAATGAAGATATTGAACAAAACCGGCCTCAGGACTAACCCTTGGGGCACTCTGCTTGATACCGGCTGCCAACTAGACATGAAGCCATTGATCACTACCCACTGAGCCCGATGATCTAGCCAGCTTTCTATCCACCTCATAGTCCAATCATCCAGCCCATACTTCTTTAACTTGCTGGCAAGAATACTGTGAGAGACTGCATCAAAAGCTTTGCTAAAGTCAAGGAATAACACATCCACTGCTTTCCCCTCATCCACAGAGCCAGTTATCTCATCATAGAAGGCAATTAGGTTAGTCAGGCATGACTTGCCCTTGGTGAATCCATGCTGACTGTTCCTGATCACTTTTCTCTCCTCTAAGTGCTTCAGAATTGATTCCCTGAGGACCTGCTCCATGATTTTCCAGGTACTGAGGTGAGGCTGACTGGCCTGAAGTTCCCCGGATCCTCCTTCTTCCCGTTTTTAAAGATGAGCACTACATTAGCCTTTTTCCAGTCATCCAGGACCTTCCCCAATCTCCATGAGTTTTCAAAGATAATGGCCAATGTCTCTGCAATCACATCAGCCAACTCCTTTAGTACCCTCGGATGCAGTGCATCCGGCCCCATGGACCTGTGCTTGTCCAACTTTTCTGAATGGTCCTGAATGACTGCTTTCGCCACAGAGGGCTGGTCACCTCATCCCCATGCAGTGCTGCCTCATGCAGTAGTCTGGGAGCTGACCTTGTTCGTAAAGACAGAGGCAAAAAAAATATTGAATACTTTAGAGCTTTTTTCCACATCCTCTGTCACTAGGTTGCCTCCTCCATTCAGTAAGGGGCCCACACTTTCCGTGACCTTCTTCTTGTTGCTAACATACTTGAAGAAACTCTTGTTATTCTTAACATCTCTTGCTAGTTGCAACTCCAAGTGTGATTTGGCCTTCCTGATTTCACTCCTGCATGCCTGAGCAATATTTTTATACTCCTCACTGGTAATTTGTCCAGTCTTCCACTTCTTGTAAGCTTCTTTTTTGTGTTTAAGATCAGCAAGGATTTCACTGTTAAGCCAAGCTGGTGCCTGCCATATTTACTATTCTTTCTCCACATCAGAGTGGCTTGTTCCTGCAACCTCAACAATCATTCTTTAAAATACAGCCAACACTTCTGGACTCCTTTCCCCATCATGTTCTCCCAGGGGATCCTGCCCATCAGTTCTCTGAGGGAGTCAAAGTCTGCTTTTCTGAAGTCCAGGGTCGTATTCTGCTTTCTTCCTTGTGTCAGGATCCTGAACTCGACCATCTCATGGTCACTGCCTCCGAGGTTCCCATCCACTTTTGCTTCCTCTACTAATTCTTCCCTGTTTGTGAGCAGCAGGTCAAGAAGAGCTCTGCCCCTAGTTGGTTCCTGCAGCACTTGCACCAGGAAATTGTCCCCTACACTTTCCAAAAACTTCCCGGATTGTCTGTGCACCACTGTATTGCTCTCCCAGCAGATATCAGGGTGATTGAAGTCTCCCATGAGAACCAGGGACTGTGATCTAGTAACTTCTGTTAGTTGCTGGAAGAAAGCCTCATCCACCTCATCCCCCTGGTCTGGTGATCTATATATGGGTTCAGTTGTAGGATATAGGCCCAAGGGATTTATATGGTTACACACAAATTGAGAGCAAGACCTCAGGAGTTCTTTGCTCTTGATGAGTTCTGAGCCCTGGGCTACAATGAGTTACTCTTTACCCTGTTCATATGAAATAGTTACATTCTGAAAGGGTTGCTAGTCAAGTACTGAAGTATGAAAGGTAGAAAGAGAGAGAGGAGGGAAATAGCATGTCATTCTATTTGCTTGCTTTCTTTTTTAAAGATATTTTTGTATTTCATTTTCCAATATATCTAGCCTGTTTTTATTTTTAATGTGTGTAAAGAAATTGAGCACTGCAGTAAATTGCTAGCCTTTCAGCTTCGGGAGAGGACAAGAGATGGGGAAAGATAATGAATATCTGCTATCTCGAGCGCTCACAATAACCAAGGGCCCCAGATTCTTTGGACATAGTGAGCGGCCTTGAAAAGAAAAATCAACCAATTATTCTGAAGCATTCAGGTCTGTCTGAGTCACTCTGCATAGTTCAATACAGATGTACATATAGCTGGCCTCTAAAATCCTAAACCCTAACCAGAAGGAGCGAACACTTGCTTTGGTGCTCATGTTAATGAATAGTTAGCTAGGCAAGAGGAAATTAGGCACCTGTTTGGGTTATCAGTAACTGCCCTTTAATTTGTGCTAAACTGGTAAGCATATTTTAAATGCTCAATCATAAAATACCAGAATAAGCCATGATGAATCTGTGACTGAAACCTTTGGAAAAAAGAAACTTTTACCATCTAATGCTTATTGTTCTCATCCATGGTTCTGAAAACCAAAAGGTTAATATCTTCAAAGACTTAGAAGCTGAATGCCGGTATCCCATCATTACTGTTGTTGATTCTGCACCTGCTCAACAGGAGAGTGAGTAAGCAAAACAAGGATGCAAAGATAAAACACTTGAAACGGCCTTTGACATTCACTTTACGGGTTCATTTGGCAATATATTGTTAATGTTAGCTAGATGACTGGACAGCACAATGGTAGGTGAAATTCAGGGTTGACAAATATAAGATAATGCACATTGGCAGGAATAATTTGAACTACTCATACAAATAACTGGATCTAACTTAATTGTGACCACTCAGGAAAGAAACTTGGGCAGCACTGTGGATGTCTCAGTGGAAATGTCTCTGCTCAATGTGCAGCATTGGTCAAAACAGCAAACGAAATGTTGGAATGTATAAAGAATACGACGGAAAATAAAACTATTATAATCTATCTAGCAGTCTGAGGCTTCAATAGCGCTGCCCATCCCCATAGATTCTATTCTATAGAGGTTCTTATACTGTATGAACGCAGTAAAAACTAAGTGCCTTCCATTAGTCTGTGACTGCATTAAGCAACGGGATTCACATCTTTCAGGTGGTGTTTCTTCTCTCATCCTCTCCCCAAAGGGAAAAGGATGTGCAGTGGTGTATCTTGTTTTTGGTACAGCTTTAGGAATTTTTGGATTGGTTTGGGTTTTTTTTTTGTTTAGATACACATGTTGTTATGTATTAATGTTAGAGAAGGCCAAGTTTAAAGAAATGTACGTTGCACTTGGAATGGAAGGTGGTGAGGTTTATGTTGGTCCATAGTTCCTGAGCATCCTTTATGTAAAATAAAAAACAGTAGGAAGTCCCTAGTGAACTTCATGGAATCTCTGGCAATACACTCTTTCCTGGGTAAAAAACTATGCTTGGGATAGAGTTTTTCTTTATTTTTGTATATCTTTATATTCCTCTTTTGTTGGGGGAGTAGAGAAAAGGGAGATATCAATGTATCACTCTGGTGAAGGGATGCTATAATGTCATTGTATCAGTCAGTAACGTGTTCAACTTTCATAGATTCATAGGCCAGAAAGGACTGTTGTGAGCACCTAGTCTGACCTCCTGCATAATAAAGGCCATAGAACTTTCCCCAAATAATTCCTAGAGCTTCCAATCTCTTAAAAATTGTCAGTCATGGAGAATTCACCACAATCCTTGGTAAGATGTTCCAGTGGTTAATTACTCACTGTTAAAAATAATTATGCCTTATTTCCAGTCTGAATTTGTCTAGCTTCAGCTTCCAGCCAGTGGATTATGTAGACCTGTGTTTACTAGCCTGAAGAGCCCAGAACCAAATATTTTCCCAAGTCCTTTCAGTGGAGCTATACTGACTTACACCAGAATATAACAGAAAGTAAGGGAGTTCAGACAGGAAGCAATACCACAGCTAGGAGAAATAACATAATTAACTAGATTCTACCTGAAATACTTTAATAAAGAATTCTTGCTGGATTATAGGACAGCATTACCAATCAAGGCACATCAGATCTGAGAGTACAAAGACAATAGTTAGGCTACTTTAATTTATATCTATTTACAGTTTCCAATTATTGTTTTTTCCTACTACTCCTCTTTCCTGGCCCCTCAGCATATGAGGTATGCCTCCTTAGACTTCCTGGGCCTGAGTCTGCTTTCACACAAGTTTTATGCCACTCTAATTCTATTGACTCCAGTAAAGTTGTTTCCAGTTTAGGTCAGCATTGGTCCTTGTTAGGTTGAGTGGAACAAATTGATAAGGATAGCTGGCCAGAACTTTGACAGAACAGTGTTCTGTTGCGAAAATATAGTTCTATTGAAATCAAAATACTTCATGAAATTGTGTCTATTTCACTGAAACTTTTTTCAGACTGTTCTATTGCATCATAATACAATTCTTTAAAAAGGTTACATTGAAATGAAATATTTTGACTGAGCTGAGAGGAATTTGGAGGATTCTGAAATGTCCAGGTTTCATTCGAAATGAGAATAAAAAACAAGTTTCAGTCCTCCACAAAACAGAATTCCCATGCTTCATCCAGCTCTATTCATAAATTGTGTGCAAGAAATTGAGAGATGTAAATTAGATGTAAGGGTACAATTCTGTCACAGAGGTCATGGATCCTATTACTTTAACACAACTCCATGACGTCTTCGGCTTCAGCCCAGCACAGCAGCAGGACTGGAGCAGCAGCCGGCGGCTAGCAGCTGGAGTAGGCACAGGGGCTAGAGCAGCAGCCAGTGGTCAGACCCCTTTTAGGCCATGGCTACACTGGAGAGTTGCAGCGCTGGTGGTGGGTTTACAGCGCTGCAACTTACTCTGTGTCCACACTTGCAAGGCACAGCCAGCGCTGCAACTCTCTGGCTGCAGCATTGGCTGTACACTTGGTCTGCTTGGGGTGTAACGATTGCAGCGCTGGTGATGCAGCGCTGCTCATCAAGTGTGGCCACCAAAAGCGCTGCTATTGGCCTCCAGGGTATTAGGAGGTATCCCAGCATACCTTTTCAGCCAGTCTGCTCATCAGTTCTCACTCTACTGCCCTGGGCTCAGGTGACCTGCCCTTTAAATGCCTCGGGAATTTTAAAAATCCCCTTCCTGTTTGCTCAGCCAGGTGTGGAGTGCAATCAATCAATCAATCAGTGACCATGCCTCCATGCCCCAAACGAGCCCCAGCATGGAGCACTGGTGAGTTGCTGGACCTCATCAGTGTTTGGGGTGAGGAAGCTGTGCAGTCACAGCTGCGCTCCAGTCGCAGGAATTATGATACCTATGGGCAGATATCAAAGTCCATGCTGGAAAGGGGCCATGAGCGGGACGGTAAAGTAAAGGAGCTGCGGAGTGCCTATTGCAAAGCCCATGAGAGAAACTGCCACTCAGGTGCTGCCCCCACGACCTGCCGTTTTTACAAGGAGCTGGACGCGATACTTGGGGGTGACCACACTGCCAATCCGACGACCACGATGGACACTTCAGAGCGGGGAGAGGAGGGGGGAGTGGAGGGGGGGAGGAAACTGAAAGTGAGGGTATTGGGGTGGGGGGAGACACCCTGGAGTCCCAGGAGGCATGCAGCCAGGAGCTCTTCTCAAGCCAGGAGGAAGGTAGCCAGTCGCAGCAGCTGGAACTTGTTGGTGAAGAAGAAGCAGAGGAGCGGGTTCCCGGTAAGCAGCTTTTATTTTCAGGATGGAAATGTTTCGGGAGAGGAGGGGGGGGTTAGGGCTGCATGCATGCATGCTTAGACATGGAACAGCCCATTGAGGTGGTCTATCACGTCGCAGTAATTAGCCTCGGTAATCTCTTCAAAAGTTTCTGCCAGAGCTTGGGCAATGCGCTTGTGCAAGGTTATAGGGAGAGCCACTGTGGTCCTTGTCCAAGTCAGGCTAACGCGTCCGTGCCACTGTGCCACTAAGGGTGGGGGGACCATTGCTGCACACGGGCAAGCTGCATAGGGACCAGGACGGAATCTGCATTGCTGTAGAAGACCCTCCCGCTCTTCCCAGGTGAGCTGCGGCAGTGAGATATCTTGCAGGATTAACTCCTGTGTAAAATGTAGGGATAGTGTTCAGTGCAGTTCCCACCACGCTGCTCTCTGCCTTCTCCAATGCACAGAAACCCCAGTGCAGCCCTGAACCAAGAAGTCCCCCTTCTCAGGTGAGCCGCGGCAGCGAGATGGTTTCCACGATTACTTAGCTCCTGCACTCATTTCCCATTACTCACCATGTCTTCCATGCTGTGGCCTCTCTGTGCTGTGCTTGCTATGTGTAGAGTATGCTACAATGAGACTAAAAACTCCTTCACTGTGATTATAGACAATGCAGCCTCTGTAATAAATGTTTCCATTTTTGTTTTTTTTCTAATGACAATGTCCTTGACTAGTACTAGTAACATACCAGCCCTATCACAGACTGCTGAAAAGCTACAAAACCTGAGGAGGAAACCAAGAAAAAGCAAGGAAGATTTGGTGAAAGCAGTTATGAATCAGTCTGCCAGAGAGAGCAAGAGGCTTCAGGACTGGAGAGAAAAGATTCAGCAGTGCAGGGAAACACAAACCAGGAGAAAGGAATTGGCTAAGAAGAAAAGTACTAAGTAGCTGATAAGCCTCCTGGCGCACCAAACGGACTGTATGCAGTCACTGGTAGCCATGCAGGCAGAGTACTACCGTGCTGTCCCCCCGTCCCAAAGCTCTCTCCCTTGTGCCCCAATGTCAGCTCAAAACCCCCTTCTCCAGCATCCAGGTTCTTACCACCAGCAGCTGCCCCCAACACCTGTACGTTCACCTACCAGCCCTGAGAACTACGACCCTTACCCTTTGCACTCAACCCCCATCACCATGCAGTATTTTCATCCTGAAGTGCAGCAGTCATTGCACAGCACTCCAGGCAGGACATATTCAAACCTCTGACTGTACAGTTCACCACCCTACCCCCCCTGCCCTTCTACTTACTTTCTTTTCAATAAATTATTTCTTCGCTTTTAAAACAGTTTTTATTATTGGAGAAAGTGAGATACCATACCCCAAGGAAAAAATAGGCACGGCAAATCATTGTAACCACTGCACTTCACTCCTGTGCAAGGCACCAAACATTACTGTTGGCTTTCAGCCTCAAATTGCTCCCTTTAAGGCATCCCTAAGCCTTCTAGCCCTGTGCTGGGCCTCTCTAGTAGCCCTGCTCTCTGGCTGTGCAAATTCATCCTCCAGGCGTTGAACCTTGGAGGTCCATTCCTGACTGAATGTTTCACCCTTCCCTTCACAAATATTATGGAGGGTACAGCACGCGGATATAACCGCAGGGATGCAGCTTTTCCCCAAGTCTAGCTTCCCATAAAGAGATCTCCAGTGTCCCTTTAAACAGCCTAAAGCACACTCCCCAATCATTCTGCACCGCTCAGCCTGTAGTTGAACCGGTCCTTGCTCCTGTCAAGCTTCCCTGTATACAGTTTCATGAGCCAAGGCATTAACGGGTAAGCGGGGTCTCCAAAGATCACAATGGGCATTTTGACGTCCCCTACTGTGATCTTCCAGTCTGGGAAAAAAGTCCCAGCCTGCATCTTCCTGAACAGGCCACTGTTCCAAAAGATGCGTGCATAATGCACCTTTCCAGGCCAGCCTGTGTAAATGTCAATGAAATGCCCACGATGATCAACAAGCGCCTGGAGAACCGTAGAGAAATACCCCTTCCAATTAATGTACTCGGATGCCAGGTGGGGTGGTGCCGGAATAGGAATATGCGTCCCATCTAGCGCCTCTTCACAGTTAGGGAAACCCATTTGTGCAAAGCCATCCAGAATGTCCTGCACATTCCCCAGAGTCACGGTTCTTCTTAGCAGGATGCAATTAATGGCCCTGCAAACTTGCATCAACACTATTCCAACGGTCGACTTTCCCACTCCAAACTGGTTCTCAACCGATCGGTAGCTGTCTGGAGTTGCCATCTTCCAATTTGCAATAGCCACCCGCTTCTCCACTAACAGGGCAGCTCTCAATCTCATGTCCTTGTGCTGCAGGGTGGGGGCGAGCTCCTCACACAGTCCCATGAAAGTGGCTTTTCTCATCTGAAAGTTCTCCAGCCACTGCTCATCATCCCAGACTTCCATGACGATGTGATCCCACCACTCAGTGCTTGTTTCCCAAGCCCAAAATTGGCGTTCCACGGTGCTGAGCACGTCCGTTACTGCCACAAGCAATTTAGTGTCACACGCGCCAGGCGACTCGATATCATCGTCTGAATCCTCACTGTCACTTTAGAGCTGAAAGAATAGCTCAACTGCCAAATGTGATGTGCTGGCGACAGTCATCAGCAAAGTCCTCAGCAGCTCAGGCTCCATTTCCCACAGAAATCGTGCTGCACAGAGACTCACAATGGCGCCAAACTGCTGGGATGTGAAGTGATGCACCACGCGGCGTTGGGACAGGAAGGGGAATGACCCGCACCATTCCATCCTCTTCCCACAACCCACGGTGCCAAAATGCGACGAGGTGCTGTGTGGGACAGCTGCCCACAATGCACCACTCCCAACAGTGCTACAAATGCTGCAAATGTGGCCACACTGCAGGGCTGGTAGCTGTCAGTGTGGCCACACTGCAGTGCTGTCCCTACACAGCTGTACGAACACAGCTGTAACTCCCAACGCTGAACACCTCGAAGTGTAGCCATACCCTTGGTAAAAGTCACAGACAGGCCGCAGGCTTCTGTGAATTTTTGTTTATTGCCTGTGTCCTGTCCATGACTTTTAACCTTAATTATATGGGATATATGGGTTTTGAGTCTAAAAGGGCTTAATCTACATATAAAAGAGAGCAGAAGAAGGTGTGAATTATACTAGCCTCACTTCCTTTAGCTAAATTGAGTAAATGATATGGCCCAAGTAGGAAAAGAGTCAAGATTAGGTCAGGATTCTTACCCCTGACTCAGCCTAGGCCTCTTTTCCTAATTTAGACAAATGCTTAGCTGTTCCTCTGAACTCGGCTTTGAGTTCACACTACTTACATAATCTAGACAGATTATATAGTCTGAAGTATCTGTATTGTGTGCACTTGCAATATACATGTATTGAATATAGAGAAAGAGAGCAAGTGATGAAATATTAGTTCTGCCTCTAGTTGTCAGGTAGATCCACATTAAAAGCTATCTGAATTTTCTTGGCCTTCCTTAGATCATCAGTAGTTACTATGGGGGGAATGTGTCTACGGGGAAATTCTTGTTACAGCAATTCTACTTCCCTCCTCCCCCTTATTTAACATTCAGTGTTTTTCATTGTTTTTAATGAAGAGCTTCATGCTGGGAGAAAGTACGGACAGTTTAATGATACCATAAAACACTGAGCTACACTACATTATGCCTCACTGAACTCACACTTTATTTAAAGAAAGAATAGGTAAAGTACAGTTTGGACCAAGAGTGTAGATAACAAGTTCAGATTTCAGAATCAAATTGTTCTGCACTGAATATTGGAGTGGGGCTGCAGCTGCCATTTCATTTAAATTACCTTTGAAACAGTGAAAGGCACACTTGATAACACTTTGCTGACACAAAAATATGTTACTGAGCCCTGTAGTTCTTCTCTAAACTTGCAGCCCATAAAGAGCCAGTACTGAAATGGGGAATTGAGGTAATTACTTTCTAAGAAAAATCTACCTGAGAGGTCTTCTGCTGACACAATAGTTTCACAATAAATTATCAATCTGTTCCTTTGTTTTGTAGTCTATATTTTGAACAGGTTTTGGAGAATAATTATGCTAGTTATTGAAAGTATTTTCAGGATTTATTGACCTTGGACCTGATTCTGTAACTTACTCATCCCGAGTAGCAGCTATTTTCTCAAAAATTCCTATTTAACATCAATGGGAATGCTCCCATGAGTAAGTTCTTCTCCAAGTTGTAGAATATGGTCCTGTATGACTTTTCTAAAACCACAAAGCCATTTTAAAACGTATGGAGGGAAACCCTCAAATCACGTCCTTCTCTGTCAGATTTCTTCTTAGAATATAGCTTTTGTCCATACTTGGTTTAATCCATCCTGATTCTTTTAGTTATGTCAGGATGGAGAGTCCATTTATTTGAGGATAATACGTATTGCACCATCTAAAGAGTTACACTGTTAATTGTACATGTTCTGATTATTTGTCTGAACTAACTAAGATGGACACCTGTAATAATATGCAGTTTTTTGTGTGTAACCCTTGGGGTTGGACTTAAACTGCAGAGAACCAGGAAATTCAGTGCCCAACACTATTATTGTATCTTCAGATCATGCTGATGTGAGTAGAAATCATGGCTCATAGTACCCTCCACCTTATGACCAATGTGCCATATTATTTAAGCCTAAGGAAACATTAACAGCTGCTGTTGAACACATGCGTACGCTCACTTCTCACCCAGGATAGCTGTGAAGTTTTGTCATAAGCACACACATACGTGTCGTGTATACTTACATACATATAAATATCAACCCCAATTTTCTTGGCTGAAGGAAGTGATTTTGATTGGTTTGGTTTTACTTCCTTTCCTCCCCTTAGAGATCTACATGCGAGAAACTTGTTAAAAGAAGCTGGGAATAGAGGTAGCTGTACTAAGAGCATGATCAAAATCCCATTGAAGTTAATGGAAGTCATTGACAGTAATGGGCTTCAGATCAGGCCCTTAAGTCCTAAAAGTTTCTTCTAAGAAAAAGAAAAGGGAGTGGCCTCCACGCAGTGCTGGGTAAGAAGATCAGGCTATCCAAACTACAGCCCCCCGTGTGCTAATCGCTGATCCTGCTGTAATTCCTACAGCTTCTGGTTACTATTTCTGCTTGCTTCCCCTTTGTGTCTTTGTCCCACGGTGCTACATTAGAAAACAGCAGTGCATGCTGAGCGCTCACAGTTCCTAGTCCTCTGGTTCTTTTTGTTTTGGGGGTTAAAGTGCTTTTTTCTGGAGATGTGCTAGTCATTCCATAGTGAAAGTTGAAGCTAACTTTCCATTATAGGCAGAGCTGGTCAGGAGATGTACTAAAACCATGCTAGGCATCCAGATGCCTAAGCCCCAGCATTATGCACAAAGCAGTGGAAGATAGGTTTGCCTCTGCCTATCTCACCTATGGGGGCTGAGCTGGGCTAAACATGCTCAGAGTTCACCTACCAGACTGGCTCCCTATAGGTAAGCTCACCCAAGGAGTCAGCAGAGGACCTCCCTTGTAACTTTTAGCCTAGTGGTTTAGGCTACTTACCTGGGATGTGGGAGACCTGGTACAAGTTCCCTCTCCACCTGAAAGGGGAGAAGGGACTTCAACTATTGCCACCTTAGGGTGGGTGCCCTAGCAACTGGGATCTAGAATACTCTTCTGTGGGGCTTTCTCAGCTTCTCCCATTAAATCTGTTCTACTATGGATAAATTTAAAAAGTGATTAGAGTAGGAGGACTGGATCCAGGGTCTCCCATGCATGTGCTCTAACCACCAAGCTACACCATCATTCTCATGTGTATTTGCTTGCTCTGTATCTGACCCAATGACTCTTGAGAAACTAGAGAATGTTCCTATATCAAAATATCCTGTATAGCCCAGTGATTAGTGCACACACCCTGAAAGGTGGCAGATCCCTGTTCAAATCCTTTCTCCCTTTTCAGGTGAAGGGGGCACTTGAACGCGGGGGGGGGAGGTTCTCCCACATCCCAGGTGAGTACCCAAACCACTCGGTTAAAAGCTATAAAAGAGCTCCTCCTCCCCCCTGATCTTTTGTAAAAACTGTATAGGCACCTCACTCCAAGGGAAGGCTGGTAACGGAGACTCCCAAGCACATTGAAGAACCTCCCTGCAGTTCAGACTTAGGCACCAAACTCAGTGTTGCCTTGTCAACGTGCCTCTGTAAACATAGACATAAGCCTCTTGCCCAAAACCATAGCTTGTTGGAAAAGAGGGATCTGAATTTGGGGCTGCTGAGTCCTAGGCTACTAGCTTAACCACACACAGCGATCCTTCCTCACTCAGCTACTTTGTTTGTGGGTTTGTAATACTTGGTTTGGGAATGATTACAATGTGGCAGTGATGGTTTTAATATTTAAGTTACTGATATGCCTTCCCAATCTTAACTCTACTCTAATGTAATTTTTTATCTGGGAACACAGATGATCTATCCTCAAATTCTATCCTTCAATTACTAGTTGGGTCACTTGTATGGGAAATTTTGGCAAACCAGTAAAGTTCTAGAAACCACTATGGCTTATTGTTAAAAGAAGCCTATTAAGCAGTCTCAGCTTGACCAAGGCAGAAGGCGAGGGAGTTTTGGGGTGCCACAGAAAGGGCAGCTTGACCCTGCATTATTCCTGATCAGAATTGTATTGAAGTTGCTAATACATGCATTTTAAAAGCGCAGGATGTGCCCCAGAAACGTCTATTGGGGTCTCAAGGCTGCAAACTCTGGAAAAACCCACACCTGGTTAATCAATAATCAAAGGAACCTCTTGCTTGACCATTGAAACTACTTACTTAACAGGGTTTCTTTAAGGGACATGTCATTCTATTACTAATGTATAAATAAGGGGGAAAAGTTTGAGGTAGTTGGACTCATTTGGGGACTCTCTTTGGACTCTCCCTCTGGATACATCTTGCAGTCCCCACTGGCAGATGGAAGATTTGGCCGCCGGAAGCCTGCCACTGTGTCATTCGAAAGCCACACTCAGCTTTGGTAATTATCAAAGGTTGGGGGTGTGTTACTAACCTGTTGCGGACATGTGTAAGTGCTTGAGACTAAGTAAAGTTTAGCTTTAAGTAAAAGCACTCTTGTGGTGTCCTGTTTGTGACAGCCATCTATCGGTTGGACAGCTGTGTCTCCCTGATTTATTTCCTGACACCACCTCACAGAGTAAAAGTTACCAAGAGCTTTGGGTTGAAAGAACCGTGGGTAACACACTTCTTGGAGGTGTCATGGTAAAGATGGATTTTAAGAAGAAATCTGGATGAGGAGAGGGTGATGACCTTGCAGACAAACTGCGGGAGGTCATCTCATATGTGGGGAGCAGCAGAGAAGAAATTGGTGAGGAGGCTGTGGGGGAAAATAGGCAAATGGTGTATCAGGGTTGGATGACATTACAGATGGTGTGGAAGATTAATTCACTGAGAAAACAAGGCAAGCCAAAATCTTTCAGGATCTTAGAAAAAGAACAAGAACCTTGACCATCTCTCTAATTCACATTCCTCCCCTTAAAATAACTATTTGTCTATTTACAAATCTAACTGCAACATAATGAGTTTTTGCCTGGGAATATACAGCTAATTGGATTGTATGGTTTATAAAGCTGTAATCTCCACATGGGGAACTCTGCTCCCCTTCTGCACTCTAGACAATAGACACATAGAAATTAAATGTGAGACCTATTTCCAAGACAATTGGATTGCACAAATGTGAGTTACAGCAGAATTTGTCTGTTCCTATGTGTCCTTGAACTCAGACATTCCTCTGTCTCTCCTGAACGCTCTCCTGCTCAATGTGTTTCAATAAAGTTAAAAGATGTGCCCCAGTTATAACTTTCAAACACTGGCAAGTACAAAAATATCATCCTATAAAAGAGACCTAGTTGAATTACAAAGAAAGAGATAAAAGCATCTGAAATCTTTCTTAGATACTCAATCTTTGTCTGTCCCACTTCTTTTCATTTTATTATTGCCATGCCTTCGCATTCCCTCCAGCCCAGATTTTCAGTCCCTGTCACTTTCTCTCTCCACTGCTCTGAGATTTTGTTTGCCAGATTTCAACATGGAGTGTACTTTAGGGCACATTACAAATCCCTGGAGGTGTTTCTTATCAGCAAAAATCTGACAGACCATTAATGACAGCAACAAGCAGCAGGCGCCACCAGAATTAAGGAAACATCTCAAACATGCAAATTGCAAGCAATGATTTTCTAAGAATCCAACCTGAAAATTAATTAGACACATTAGAGGTGGATTTTTTGTTTCTCTTGAAGCCCTCCTGTGCTGGCAGAACCAGAGGAAAGCTACACACTGTTTTGGCGTATGCAGTGGGGTTGTTAGGTCTGATATCTCACGAGCCATGAGAGCTAGAACACAGTGCTATCCACTTGCTAGGTTAGGGTAATCTGATCCAGAGCTGTTCTAGTTTTAACCTGTCTATATGCAATCCTCATTTTACATCAACTGCTTTTCCCTGAGATTTTTTGCCATTAGCAGTTTGCTGTCTTTTGAACTTAAAGCCCAACTAACTTTTACGTGGGAAGAGGGGAACCAAAATTACTGTAATGAAGATGCATTGCATGTTCTTTGGGGATTTACATCAATAATTTTGTTCAATTTATTCAGAGCTGAAATGACAGGATAACCCTCAAGAGAAATTGTTAAAGATCAGAGGATCCTAACTGATGAAAAGATATGGGAGGGTGGCCAATTATCTGTACACACACAGTACTGGGCTTGAGATCCTGCAAAGAGAGGACTTTTGTACTGCTGCCACTTGATACACATTAGCATGATGATACTATTTTATTAATACTAATTCATTGCACATTTCCAGCATCTTTTATCCCAGGATCTCAACATGCATTGCAAACACTAACAAATGAATCTTTGCAACACCCTTGAGGTGCAGTCTATCTTACAAATAGGGACACTGAGGGCAGGCCTTCACTACCACCTAATCAGCGGGTAGTGATCACTCTATCAGGGATCAATTTATCACATCTCATGTAGACACGGATAAATCGATCCCCGAACATGCTCCCCGTCGACTCCGGAAGCGGAGTCGACGGGGGAGCGGTAGCGGTCAATTCCCAGGCTTCCTCATGGTCAGGTAAATCGATCTAAGATACACCGACTTCAGCTACGCTATTCGCCTAGCGGAAGCTGCATATCTTAGGTCGACCCCCACACTGTAGACCAGGGCTGAGAGATGCAGTAGTTAAAGGCCAGGTCTTGATAACCTTACATTGAATAGTACCTTACTCCCTGAAAACTCCACTTTAATTTAATGATGCCACATGCTGAGTAAGGTACTACTCAGACTGAGAGAAGGTGGTGGAATCTAATCCTTAGTTAATTGCTGTAGGTTATGCAGCAAGGTTTTGTAAGAGCCCGAGGTGAAATGTTAGCCCCACTGAAGTCAAAGATTTCAACCCTGATCTCCTGATGAGGATTGGCTGGAAAACAACAAATTCCAACAGTGAAAAAACATCAAGGTTTTGAACATTTTCTGCCAGCTGCAGAACAATAACAAGAGGCAGAGCTCTATCTCCCCAGTGCACAGTATCTCACTGGTTAGGACATGTATCCTGGGCTGTGGAAAACCAAGGTTCAAGTCCTCCTGAAAGGGAATTTTTTTAATGTAAAAGTTTTGTCTAAAACTTTTCAACCAGTTTTACTCCTGATGCCCCCCCACCTATATTCTAACCTCATGAATGACTGTTCTGTCTTGTACACATGTAAGCCCTCATTTAAAACAAAACAAAACAAAAACCCAGGAGGCTCTTTCTTTCTTTCCTTCTTTCTTTCTTATTCAATTATTTATGGTCAAGGCTTTAAGAAAGCTGTGGCCTTTTTTTTTTTCTGGATGCACGAGTTATTAAATTTGAGGTTTTTGTGCAGCCAGTTCAAGTACCCTAAAAGGTTGGTGGTACAAGCCCAAGCCGCTGCTTGGCCCTGCTCATCAGGACCTCCCCAATATTGGGTAATGGTAACCAGTGGGGGGGAGGGCTTGGGGGTGTCAGACTTTGTGGAGTGAAGGAAGGGTTTTGTAAGGGAGTTGTTGATTTGGGGATTTGTGCAACAAAGCTGGTTTATTTGGGAAGATGTGGGTTAGTGTGGGGAGGCAGGAGGAGATTTCATGGGGTTTGGGTCTGGGAGTAACAAGGGTCTGGATGGGGGGATCAGGTTATTTGGGGGCTGAGACAGGAATTGGGAGGCGGTAGGTGGGTGCTGTTGGGAGAGTGGTTATGATGGGGGGGCTGCAGGAGAGACTGAAAGCACAGAGAGCTATGTGGTAGTGCCAGTGACCACAGTGGGCTGTGGCTGGCCCACTCCTCTGCAGCCCCTTCCCCGTCTCCTCTCCTCCCTCTGTCTCACTCACACCCTCTCTTCCTCCCTCAATGGTACCAACCTTAGCTCCACTCACAGTGACCAAGGGGGAGGGGCGGATTTGCCACTGTGGCACCAAGGATGGGACTGGCTTGATGGGAGATTGCCAGACTTTGGACAGCTGTGCCTGCTGCACTATGCTTGGGGCCTGTGGACTTGCCTCACTGCCTGGCTTCCGGGGCTCTTCCTGCTTATTCCGTTATTGGCAACCAGGCAGCTGAGCGCCACACTAGCCCTGGTCCTGCTGGGTGCTCACTTCATTGGGAATGCATGGGTGTAAATAAGAGCAGTATTTGGCCAGCTTGTGGCGCAGGTGCACTCTGCATTCAGTACTAGTGCAGTTCTGGCCACCTTTCATGGAAAAAAGATGCCAACAAATCCAGTATATTTTAAAATATTTTTCCAGCTCTATTTGGTATTTATGTGTATTAAAATATGTGTATTTCATTATATGGAGAATTTTCTTTACTGACATCAAGGTAATGAAATTCCAGGCAGCTGTTCATGATCCATGGGCAGCATCATTACTAAGTAAACTAAAGAGGAACCTCCTTCTAGCAGCTGTCCACAGTATTCAGACCAGGTCCACACTAGAGCATTAAATCGATTTAAACAGCGTTTAATCGATTTAACGCTGTAACCATCCACACTACAAGGCACTTAAAATTGATTTTAAGGGGTCTTAAAATCGATTTCTGTACTCCAGCTAAACGAAAGGAGTAACCCTAAAATCGATTTTACAAAATCGATTTTGGGCTAGTGTGGACGGAAATCAAAGTTAATGGCCTCCGGGAGGTATCCCACAGTGCACCAGTGGCCACTCTGGACAGGTAAAGGAACTCTACTGCTGGCCAGGTACACAGGAAAAGCCCCGGGAACTTTTGAATTGCATTTCCTGTTTGGCCAGCGTGGAGCTCTCAGCAGCACAGGTAACAATGCAGTCTCCTGAAAATAGGAAAAGAGCTCCAGCGTGGAACACACAGGAGTTATTGGATCTGATAGCTGTATGGGGAGAAGATTCTGTGCTATCAGAACTGCGTTCCAGTAGACGAAATGAGAAAACTTTTGAAAAGATTTCTAATGCCATGATGCAGAGAGGCCATAGCAGAGACTCGGTGCAGTGCAGAGTTAAAGTGAAGGAGCTCAGACGAGCGTACCAGAAGACCAAAGCAGCAAATGGCAGATCCGGATCTGGCCCAAAAACATGCTGCTTCTAAGCGGAGCTTCACGCAATTTTAGGTAACTGCGCCACGACAAGCCCCCCCTTGTCTGTGGATTCAGAGGTGGGGGTAGTAATCTCTGCCACTGCTGATGATTCTGCGGACGGCGAAGATGTGGAGGAGGAACAGGAGGAGGATGAGATGGCAGAGACCACATAGCACTCCATTCTCCCGAACAGGCAGGAGCTTTTCCTCACCCTGACAGAAGTACCCTCCCAGCCCTCTCAAGCCAGTAGCACAGACAATGAAGCCGTGGAAGCGACCTCTGGTGAGTGTACTTTTTTAAATAAAAACCATAGTTTAAAAGCAACCGTTTTTTAATGATTGATTTGCCATGAGGGCTTGCTTGCAGTAGCTGGCATTAAAGTTACTGGAACAGTCTGTTAACATGTCTGGGGATGGAGCGGAAATCCTCCAGGGACATCTCTATGAAGCACTCCTGGAGGTACCCCAATAGCCTTTGCAGAAGGTTTCTGGGCAGGGCAGCCTTATTCCGTCCACCCTGGTACGAAACTTTTCCACGCCATGCCTGGAGCACGTAATCGGGTATCATTGCATGACAAAGCCTAGCTGCATATGGCCCCGGGGATTGCTGGCATTCAAGAAGCATAATTTCTTTTTCTCTTTCTGTTATCCTCAGGAAAGTGATATCGTTCATGGTCACCTGTTAAAAAGTAACGTACTTTATTAAGGGGACAGAGATGACCATTCCTTCGTTTCTGCTTTCCTGCTCCATTAATAAAAAACCTTTCCTAGCAGTTAGCCATGTGGGGGATGGTAAAAACCTGCACATTCCTACGGGGAGGTATCTCTAATGGCGCTGACCTTTTTAGCATTTGGGCAGCAGGAATTATCGCTGCTAATTGCAAAGGCAGAGGGTGGAGGGGGTAGGCGGTAAAGTGACCTGCCATTACAGCAGACATGCAGAGTGGGGGGGGGAAACCATTCACAATTTTCCTTTAGTGCTGAACCTTTGTGATGGCATAAGAAAAGAAGTAAAAGTTTTGCTTTTTAGCAGTTTGGCTGCCAAGCATGAATGTTACCTGTTAATAGCCAGGGGTACAGGCTAATAAAAGAGGTTGCACGGTTCACTGCCATCAGACTTACCATGTCCGCCAGCAAGCTTTTTTGTAATCCCCTGACCTACGTCTGTGTTGATCTCTGACACCACAGCCGCAAGCACTAAATACTAAAGGATTCCAAAGGCGACCTTGTAGTGAAGTGACATGTGCTACGTACGGTGAATAGCGTAGTTCACTGTGAAAGAGTATAACCATTGTTCTGTGAAATGTATCTCTTATGATGCTTCTATCACTCTTTTCCCCCACACATGCAGCTGCTCATTTTTCTAGCCTCCCTACTCCAGTCCGAAGGATAGGTCAGATAAGGAGGCTGAGGAAGAAGAGGACACGGGAGGAGATGTTCACAGAAATAATGGCAGTAACCCGCAGCGAAAGAGCTCATCTGGGGGAGTGGAAACACGTGGTCGCAAAGTACAGGGACGCTGCCAGTGAACGTGAAGACAGGAGGGACGCTCGAGATGAGATGTGGCGGCAGGAAGATCAGAGGTGTAGGCAGGAAGATCAGCAGTGGCGGGCTGCAACGCTGGAGCTGCTTCGTGATCAGACTGACCTCCTCCAAAGTCTGGTGGAAGAGCTGCGGGGTCACAGAGTGCCACTCCAGCCCATGTTTAACCACCAGTACTCACCATGTCCCATATCTTCCACACCCAGACGTGTAAGAATGCGTGGGGGAAGGCTTTCTGCACCTGCCCACTCCACCCCCGTGGACAGTCCAACCAAAAGGCTGTCATTACATTGAAATGCCCTTAATGGCATTTTTCTTCCCTCCTATACTCCTCCCAAACCACTCCCGGGGCACCTTTTCATTTCTTTTACTCTTAGGACATGCTATTCGAAGGCAGTGGGAGGGTGGGTTGGTTACAGATAGTAACTGATAGTAAGCAAGCTGTTATGGAAGGGTGGAGGGAAGCTTGCTTGCAGCAGCAGGAGTCAATACATGGGGGGGGGGGTTCATGAAGGGGAAAGAAACACAGCAGTCACACCGTACCCTTGCCCATGATGAAACTCGTTTTCAGGGCTTCCTTAATTGCCTTTGTCTTCCCTCCCTCCCTCCCTCCCTCCCATCCTCCTCCAAAAACCCCTACTTATGTATTTTTAATCACATGCTTGTAAAAGCAAGAGGGAGGGTGGGTTGCTTACAGGGACTCACTTTTAATAAAGAATACAAGGTTTTCTACAGATAGTAACTTTATTTCCATAAGCAAGCTGTTATGGAAGGGTGGAGGGAAGCTTGCTTGTAGTAGCAGAAGTCAATACATGGGGGCGGGGGTTCATGAAGGGGAAAGAAACACAGCAGTCACACCGTACCCTGGCCCATGATGAAACTCGTTTTCAAGGCTTCTCTGATGTGCACCGCTTCCTGGTGTGATCTTCTAATTGCCCTGGTGTCTGGCTGCGCATAATCAGCGGCCAGGTGATTTGCCTCAGCCTCCAACCCCGCCATAAAGGTCTCCCCCTTACTCTCACAGAAATTGTGGAGCACACAGCAAGCAGCAATAACAAAGAGGATATTGGTTTGGCTGAGGTCTGAGCGAGTAAGTAAGCTTCTCCAGCGCCCTTTGAGACGGCCAAATGCACATTCTACCACCATTCTGCACTTGCTCAGCCTGTAATTAAACAACTCCTGACCACTGTCCAGGCTGCCTGTGTATGGCTTCATGAGCCAGGACATCAAGGGGTAGGCTGGGTCCCCCAGGATAACTACAGGCATTTCAACATCTCCAACTGTAATTTTCTGGTCTGGGAAGTAAGTCCCTTGCTGAAGCCATTTAAACAGAGTAGTGCTTCTGAAAACACGAGCGTCATGAACCCTTCCTGGCCATCCCACGTGGATGTTGGTGAAACGTCCCTTGTGATCCACCAGTGCTTGCAGCACCATCGAAAAGTACCCCTTGCGGTTTATGTACTGGGTGCCCTGGTGCTCCGGTGCCAAGATAGGGATATGGGTTCCATCTATCGCCCCACCACAGTTAGGGAATCCCATTGCAGCAAAGCCATCCACTATGACCTGCACGTTTCCCAGAGTCACAACCTTTCGTAGCAGCAGCTTAATGATTGCTTTGGCTACTTCCAGCACAGCTGCCCCCACAGTAGATTTGCCCACTCCAAATTGATTCCCGACTGACCGGTAGCTGTCTGGCGTTGCAAGCTTCCAGAGGGCTATTGCCACTCGCTTCTCCACTGTGAGGGCTGCTCTCATCCTGGTATTATGGCGTTTCAGGACAGGGGAAAGCAAGTCACAAAGTTCAAAGAAAGTGCTCTTACGCATGCGAAAGTTCCGCAGCCACTGCGAATCGTCCCACACCTGCCAAACTATGCGGTCCCACCAGTCTGTGCTTGTTTCCCGGGCCCAAAATTGGCAAGGAATGGTTAGAACCTCCCCCATTACCATCAGGAGCTCCAAAGCGCGGGGGCCCGCGGTTTCGGATAACTCATTCTCCAAGTCCTCATCAGTCTCGTCGCCGCGCTACAGCATCCTCTCCTGCATTTCCTGCTCATGGTTCAGCATAGACAGCACAAGAATGCGTGAACTGTTTACAACGTCCATGATCAAGGTACTGATCAGACCAGGATCCATGCTTGCTGCAAAATGGCGTTTGCTCACTTCACCCAGTAAAAAACACGCAAAATGGCTGTCTGCTGCTTTCAGGAAGGGAGGGGGTGAGGCTGTACCCAGAACCACCCACGACAGTGATTTTTGCCCCATCAGGCACTGGGGTAGTAACCCATAATTCCAAGGGTCAGGGAACACTGCAGGAACTGTGGGATAGGTACCCACAGTGCAACGCTCCTGAAATCAATGGACGCCAGGGACCATGGACGCACACCACCGACATAAGGTGCCCTAATGTGGACGCGTAAAATCGATTTTATAAACCCTGTATTATAAAATCGATTTTAATAATATTGATTTTAAGATGTAGTGTGGACGTGGGCTCAGAGCTGCCCTAAACATTATTTCTCTATCAGTCATTCTTATATGTACATCTTACTTACACCAGTTAAACATAGAATAGTTCCACTGATGCCACATTCACAGGTGCAGCATACAGAGCTATAATAGTGATACTTGCAGGAGCAGAATATTAAAAAAAATATAAATAAACATAGCTATATCTATCTCATAGAGCTGGAAAGGACCCTGAAAGGTCATCAAGCCCAGTCCCCTACCAGGACCAAGTACTGATTTTGCCCTAGATTCCTACATAGCCCTTTCAAGAATTGAACTCACAGCCCAGGGTTTAGTAGGCCAATGCATAAGCCATTAAGCTCACCGGCCCACAGGGGGTGAGTAGGCAAGCTGTAGGTGAAGCAGGGGGGCTAAAGAGGCAGGCAGAGAGTGGCGGGGGGTGAGGAGGCGAGCCAGGGGGGTGGGGGGCTGAGGAGGCGAGCGAGGAGTCAGTGGCTGACCTGTTCTACTGATCTGGTCTGGCTCCCATCCCCTCTCCAAGAGTTGCATCTGTCTGGAGGTGCTGCCTTCCACGCCTTCCTCAGTCACACCTCATTCATTCAACAGGGCAATTGATTACAAAGTTAGGGGAAGATCTTATTCTACTTCTAGCAAAAAGACATTTTTCTTTTCCCTTAATTATACTACCTTAGGGGCCCGCTATAACATATTACCAAGGTTCAATACCGCTCTTTTGGTGGGACAGCACTGGGAAAGGAGGGTTTGTTTTCGCGGAGCTGCTGGTGCTGGGACGGGGAATATTTCACGGCAGCTGGCCGGCGCTGGGGGAGGGGTGTTGTGTTTCGGGGGGGCTTGGTGGCGCTGGGGTAGGGGTCAGCCCTCAGCTGTTTTCTTTGGAATAATATGGCCCTCACCGCTTTACAAGTTGCACAGACCTGCATTAAGCTATAGCTCTACTATAGCTGACTTTATAGCTTTCTCTCAAAGGGGTTTAAGTGAGAGAAAAGTAGTTCATAGTACATGGGCTGTCCCTCTACTTTACAAAGTCAACAACTGTTACCTCATTTTCACAGATAGCTGATTTTTCCCTCAGTTTCCTTTAGCCAGCAAGTTAATAGCTTAATTGGCTGGCTCCAAAAAGCCTATACAGTTACAGATTATTTTCAGCTATCTGTTTAGGTCTGACCTTATCCACTTTATTTGTATGTTAGAGCCTTATTCTCTTCCATTTGTCTGTCTCTTTAGCTTTTTAGATGGTAAACTTCTCAGGGCAGAGACTGTGCCTTTCTGTATACAGTGCCTACCACAGTTTGGGTGCTATTAAAAACCAGTTATAATACTTAGAGCTGACCAGAAAAATGGAAATCCCTTCCCATTAAAAAAAAAAATCCAAAATCAGGATGAAAAGTAAAAAAAGGCATTTTTTTTTTCCATGGGAAAGCATTTCCACAAAAATTCTATTTCACGAGAACTGATTGGAGACAGGCACTGAGGGAGCTGTCATTTCAATTTTTCCCTAGAAAGATACAATTTTTTCTGCAAAATTGGAGCCATCCTAGGGAAAATTCTGATGTGAAAAGGGCATTTTCCAGTGGAAAATTCCTCACTGGCTTTAATAATAATCCCATTTGTGCCATTACATCCCTGCATTTAACTTTCTTTTATGTTGGTATGATAAATACGATGCTTCTTTCATGCTAGCCTTAATTTCATTTATTATGGTTACGTAAAGTTAAACTATAATGAACTAAAGCTGAGTGCATAAGTCATAATAGCTAATAATTTATTCAATGCATTTTGCTTCTAATTATTTATGAATTGTCTATTGCACTTTCTCAGATGTATTCATTGTTGGAAATTATCCATCAAATGATTTCTTTGAACACTTCTTGGTTTTCAGGTTGATCATGAGTAGGGCTGGCTGGATATGTTTCACAGAAACAGTTTATCAAATGAAAAATTGAATTTACAACAAAATGATTTTGTTTGTGGAAAGTATTTGTTTAGTTTGGAATATTGACCGATCCAACAACTGAAAAACCAAAAAATTTTGGCCAAAACCCAAATCTTTCAGTTTTCAGTTTTTCCACTACAACCTTTTTACTTTCATAGAGATTTTCCACAGGAGGAGAAACTCATTTTCTGACCAGCTCTAATCATGACTCATTTGTTGTGAGTATTTACAGTTCAGGTCAGTTGAGTAGTTTTGATTGGCCACCTGAAATTATTTCTATCCCTTGACTAGAAGAGCATTTTTGGAATCAGGTTTCCATTAATAAGTTTACTTTTCTTTCTGCATTCTGTTTCAATACTCATTTAAAATGAAATCTTAACAAATGTTTCCAGGAGCTCCCCAGCCAGTAAATTTGTTCCTTAATAATCAAAGGGCCACAAGCAAAGCCCAAGCAAATTAATTATTTTATTTGGACAAATACTGGCAGAAATTGTATTGAAATATTTGCCTAACCTTAAACTGGAAACTCCCTGTGGCACTACAGTGCTAAGCACAATAAGACCCCATTGCTGGCTAGGTCCTCTGGGCACTACTGTATATAAATGTTAAATAATAAGAATAATACAAGGAAGAACAACAGATCCATTTCACGAAAAAATTATTTTTCTTCCTGTTAATTCACAGTGTTACTAAATGTAAAGCCTCAAACTGGAACATTGTAACCGGCAGAGTGGGAAAGGAAGGAAAATGATCTTGTATTTTTATGGAGAAGAAAAGGTTCTTTACATTGCACAAGAATAATTATAGTTATTATGGTACAACAGCTTGTTGATCAAAGTAAACTTATAAAGTGGCTCTATCAGAAATCATTGATCCATACTACAAAACAAAAAAACAGCAACTAAGTCTAATAATCTCCAATGCCATTGTCTACAGCGAAACCAAAAACAGTAACCACTGCTGAGTCAATATTTATGACTAAATGGAATTTAATTACACTAGCGGTAGAAATGTAAAGTGTCTGTAGAAAGCCTGCCAGGACTTTGTTCTGTATCTCTCCAGCCATCTCAACGTTGTAAACAAACATCACAACAACAGACTTTTATTGCCTTATATGGAATAACAAGGTACAGAGTGTCCTGCAGAGTCACGTGGTTCCCTGTACAGTTGTGAATGGTGGTAACAGGAAATAGCTTTGTTTTAGAAAACAAAATAGCTCATGTCCCTGTTGCTTTGCTTGCAAGGCAGAAATACTTCACAGCTGATGTAATGAAATGCATTTGAATAATCTCTTTGCAGTGCTGTAGCACATTTTTTTAACCCATTCCAGAACTATGGGTAATTGATTCATTTTGCCAGAATATAACCTTTAAACTTTCTCAAAGGACTATATAATAATTATAACTGTAATGATCAAAGTTTTCATTTTTTCTGGATTTCTGAGAGAAGAATTTTGATGTATATAGCAACTTTCACACTGATTCTCTTCTGACTTTCACCAGTGTAAATCAGGAATAACTCTACTGAAATCAATAGAGTACACACATAAAATTGATCTAATCAGAGTAGAATCAGACTTAATGTATCTCAGAATGCAGTATACAAATTAATCATTAGCAATCAGGCAATTCCTTAAACTGTCATGTAAGTAACTTTACTCACACAAGCAAGCCTATTGATTTCCATGGATTTACTCGTATGCAAAGTTATGCATAAGAATTTGCAGAATCAAGCTCTAAGAATTATTAAACAGAAGACCCTGCTGGCATTTCTCCCTCCTTTGGTAAACTAAACAAGCAAGCTAGAATTCCAACCTCAAACCATTCATTTGGCCAGTGGTGATGACCCAACTACAAGCCTTAAGATCAGCAGCAGATTTGCGCTGCCACAACAAAAGTAGCAGTGAAGATTTTGTAGGGAAGCCCAGACTTTTGCCAGAACTGTGTCTGTAACATATTAATAGAAAGAAACTGTTTTGGCTTTAGGAGCCAGCTGGTGAGGCAGATAAAGATTTAATTTAAAAAAAAAGCCCATAATAATATTCCTAGGCTGGCCAAATTGTTTATTCAAGTTTCTCTTCTTACCAAAGCAGATACAATAGTTGTATTTTGAAGGCAAGGCTTAAATCTGACTGACACAATGCTGAATGACACAAACTAGCTAATGCCAGGTAATTCACAGGAGGGCAGATTCTGACTCTATTCAACATGCATTAGAGTCTCTTTTTCATATGACGAGCATCTCAGTTTCATATGAAATCCAACTAAAACCTGTGGGATAACTCTCAGTGCTGCTCAACATATCTGAATTTGGCCCAATCTGATCAGCAGAGTGGATTTTTACATCTATATTTGCATGGGTTGCATTATTCTTCCGTCTAGAATTTTTTTAAATAGTCTCTCAGGTGTAGAATTATAATTTATATACCACCAGTGGAATATATCATTGCACATGCTATACTTATTCATAGAAATCCCCTTTGAACCTTATTGATTTTTTTACCTAAGTAATATCATGAGGCAGTGAGTTCCATAAGTTAGTTATATGAAATGTGGTATAATTTTTCTTTTAATATGATACTTCATAATTCTGTAAAGTGCCTTTTTAATCTCTTATTAAAAGGCAAATAAGTGCCCAGCTGATATATTATCCCAACCGTTCATTAATTCACATATCCTGTTTTGTACTATTTCCTTTTCCACATCAAATCCTGTAGTCCTAGGGTTTTATACATAATTTAATTTACAAAGAATCTAAAGTCAGACCCAGGGTTCTACAATTTGGATAGTCATAATTCTCTTTTCTGCAGCTGTTCCTTCATATTTGAGAATCTCAGGAACACATTGTCCGCAGTATAAAATTCAAAAGGGATGTATTTTTCCAGTCACATATGCTGCTTCCTTGAGCTTATCTTCACTAGGGAGTGAACTTGGGCTCTTGGGTGTTGCCCCTAACCCAGCTTCCCTTCCCACACAAATCCTTCTGGTCCAACTGTGGCTGTGCATAACATCTAGCTGGCCTGTCCTGGGGCAGAGGCTAAAGCCCGAATGATACTTTCACTTAGATTGGAAACCCCCCTACTTTGCAGTGAAGACTCAGGCTAAATCTCTCAAGAGCATCTTCCAATATCTTCCCACAATTCCCCTCATGCATACAGGACAGACAAGTTCTCCCACAATTCACTGGAAAGAATTATAAAGCAGATCAGTTTAGTACAGTGCTAAGAACTGTTCAATGTTTTCCCAGAAGTCCTAGCAATTCATACACGTGAGTACAGCACCAGTGTGGAATTAATATCTCAAGTATAGCTTTGCAGGATGGCCTCTCACAACCAGACTAGACTAACCTGGGAGCTCATATCTGAGTATCAATCAGTGAAGATATAGGCGTTGTGTGATTTTTATTAATATACACCTCTACCTCGATATAACGCTGTCCTTGGGAGCCAAAAAATCTTACCGCGTTATAGGTGAAACCGTGTTATATCTAACTTGCTTTGATCCACCGGAATGCGCAGCCCCCCCCCTCCCCCCGGAGCATTGCTTTACTGCTTTATATCTGAATTCTTGTTATATCGGGTCATGTTATATCAGGGTAGAGGTGTATCTAATTTCTTTACAGCTGCCAGTGTAATGCAACTGTTTCTTTGTTCTCCTGTGTTGCTGCCTATGCTGCACTCTGCCATGCTAACAGTCTCTTTGCATTAAAATGGCTTGTCCACATGAAAGAGTATTCCATATGCACCACAGGTCCAGTACTTTAGGGAAGAGATTATTTAAATGTCAATATTATTACTCTGAGTTTGTATCCTGTTAAGACTATCATGGTGACTGATGGATTCTAAGGTGGATCAGTGGACCTGATTGTATGTGGTGTTCCCTCTACAAGTGGCAGAATGGCATCAGGGCTAGAGCAGGACAGGAACTGGAATTTCCATTGCTTGGGAAATTCGGCAATTCTGCAATTTATTTTCCTTCTGAACTGGAACAAAAATTTAAAAAAAAATTTCCTGTGAAATTAAATTATTGAAAAAATTCATTCATGGTCAATTGAAACATTGCATTTTTTAAAAAATTTGTATTGGTTATAATATAAAAGAGAAAAAATTCACATTGAACAGTAATGCTGAAACAGAAGCTAGAAATACTGTGTTCTGAAAATGTCAAAATTGAATGTTTTTCAACCTTGTCAAACTGGTTACTTTTAAGAATCAAAACAAAATATTCTCAAAATTGACACATTCAGTAAAAAATTTCCTTTTTGACAAAATAGTATTTTCTGATGGAAAAATGTTGAATTGGGAAAAAATGTCACCAGTTCTAATCAGGGCCCATATCTAAAATCCACTAGTGTGAGTTCGAAGTATCTGCATTTATATACACAGCTCTTTTGTTGATTCTCCAGGATATCAAGTGCTAGAATCCTGTACAATATGCAGGGCTATTTCTTTGGACTCACTCTGGTGTTAGACCAAATGAACCCTATTATCTCCAACTCAGGTGTATGGGTATGTCTCTGAAGCAGAGAAAACTAGGATCAGGGACAGAGTGGGTCTTCAGGGAAAAACCTTAGGAACAGTTAAGTTCCTCGCAAACTTTAGGCTGAGGTTTATGTGTTGCTATTGTTAATAACTGCACAACCTAAGAATTTAGTAAGTTTGGACCAGATCCACTGTGTGTGAGTATTGTTCTGGGAACAGTACTGGAATACTCCCTGTTTACATGCTGTAATAATGAAGCTTATTGCTACTCTAGAGTAAGAACAGACCCAGCACTGAACAATCAGATGAATACTATTCGGTATCACAGTTTATGTTGTTTTTGATTAAATTAATTAATTCTCAATGTTTATCTGCTGTAGGCTATGAATATTGAGTGGCACCTCTCCAAACAGTAGTTCTTAATGCATATGCAGTGACGTGGATCTAATATTGTAAACTATTTGACAATTAAAGAGTGTAAACCGAGGTTTATCCTACCTGGAGGAGGGGAGAGTGCTTCTCTAACTTTTCCCCTAACTTACAGCTTTTAAGTTTTCTTTTTTCTTTTTAATATTTTAAGCAGATAGCTGAAGAGAGTCTGCAATACATTTTAGTGAAAGGACTGTCTTATGGACCACCACTTCCATGTGCAATTCCATCACATTGCCATGGCAACTACAGAAAATAATTTCATGGAGCGATAACATTAGGGAAATATTGAATCAATCTTTTAATGAAAGCTGGCTAAAGAACTGGTTATTTTTGTTTAACACAAATTATTTTTATTCCCCCAAACATTTTGAAACTCAATTTTTTTTTGACCATTACCATTGTTGGCTGAAAAATAGAAGGAAGTTTATGCAAATTTGTTTGGGGGGGAACAATTAGAGGAGTTGGGGTTGAAAATTAGAAAAATAAAAACATTTTGATCAGCTCTACTTCTAATATCACCAGAGAGTTCTTGAACCACCACTAAGCGCTCTATGGACCAAAGTTTGGGAACTAGTGGGCCAGCCCAATGACTGGGAAACAATGAGAAATCTTATCTTTCCTTAAAACCTCATGCGGTGTGTTTTGTTTGCAAGTACTAGACACTAGTGTCTGGGGAAGTCTCATTTCAAGAGGCTAAGGTCTGGGCATTGAGAGGAGATATAGAAAACTGGGTAGCATGTCTTCAGCAGCACATAGGGTTCAGCTTTAACCTTCAACACTAGTATCTTTGCTTGTAGATGAATCCAGGTTCCTGCTGGATTCCAAATTCCATTCTGCTGTCAGAACCTTAGAACTCCTGGAATCCTGCAGGAATGGTTGTTACAGGTTTATAAAATGGAAGTGTGTTATTGTGAGCCAGTTCAGAAACAAAATGTTCTATGGCAATAGCACCACACCTAGAAAAAAAAATACTTCTGATTTCACAGATGATAATCAGATGTATGTATATACTGAGTAAATAAAAGTCCAACCCAGTGTTTATCTCCCCTGTTAGTGCAGCAGGCTGTGGTCTGGAAACCACGATAAATGGCTTGGAGTGTTCTCTCATAGGAAATAACTTCAATTATGCAGGATGTAACTTGGTGTTAAAACTGATTGAGAACTGGCTGTCTTACAGCTTTGCAGTTTTTGTTTTTGTTTTTTATATTATTTAAGCACATAGCTGAAGAGAGGCTGCAATACCACATTGCAATTCTGTTCTTTGGCCAGCACAATTCATCACCCAAGCTGAAGTAAGAGCAAAGAAAATATCCCTCCTACCCTCCAGGAACAGGAGCAGGGCATTGACCTCAGTTGACTGGGGTGCTGTGTGAGACCACATACAATATTAATTGAACACTGGTTAACCAAAGGACTTCTGTTTGTGCCACTGCAAGTCCTCACTTACTCCAACCACAGACTAGAAGGAAATAAGATACAGAAGAAAGACAGCATGTTTATTTGGGGCAAATATAACTACACAGCAAAAGCTGTGCACAGGCTATCTTGAATCCAACTAGCATCGATAACAATAGCAGGAAGACAGCACAATACAGGCTGCAGAGTAAGCTAGCAAGCAAAGTACATATGAAGAAGGTCTTTTGCTGGGCTTGTATTTGGTACACTGAAGCCAGCATTGTGTTGTCTTCTCTTCATTGCTGTTGTTACCTGCAGTAAAGTCAAGCCAGCTTGGGTAGGCCAGCCTGTGCACAGCTTTTGCTGTGTAGACTTACCCAGAGGAGGCCTAATTCTGCTCTCATTGACTTTGCTTTTACATCGGTATAACTCCATTGACTTCAATGAAACTTAAGCATGCACTGAAAGTTAAGTAATGCTGGTCCAAAAATAAGGTTAGTATATTTTGCATTAAATTTCAGAGAAGATTTTTTTGTTTGAAAATTTTCACACTTTCTGCTTTTCAAGGAAAAATTTCTAAACAATTTTTTTTTTACAAAAATACTCTGTTTCAGTTTTTTCCTCTAAAAAAATAGAGGAGTCAAAGATAAAATGCGAGACAATCACTTTCTCCTCATAGTCTTTCCCTTTTGTCCAAAAGAAAAAGGGGAGGGGAGAGAAGCAAACAAGTGAAAAAGTTAATTCCAAGCTCTCCACGCTCTCATTTTTCTCCCAAAAGAAAAAAGGTGGGGGAGTGAAAGAAATTATTATTTGCTCCCCACCAAAATTAAACACATTTTCAAAATGTTTCACTTAAAAATGTTTTTCAAAAACAAAAAAATTGTTATGAAAATGTGACACTTCAATTTAATTGGAAAGCCATTTTTATAAATAAAAACACACACAAAACATTTTCAGTGAATAAATTTCAGCCTTCCCTAACATTAAGCACATGTCTAAGTGCTTTGCTGAACAGGGAATGGATGAAAGCATTCACCTAACATTGAAAACGTGCTTAAATGCTTTGCTGAACTGAGGTGTTAGATAGGAAGGTGAACTCTTTGATGAACCTCAGGATGAGTTTTGTTTCGGATTTCTTAATGCAGCTTGAAACCAAGTGAGATTTTTTGTGCTTTGAGCAATACCACATTTGATGGGCATGGTACAGAAACCTACACAGACTTATGATAAACAAACACAAAGATAGCTGGATAAATAAATGGTAGTTGCTTCATGAATGCTAATAATGGTGTAGCTACTGTTTAGACTTTACAAGGAACTTTGAAGAATTAGTCCCTTGTGGCAAAAGAAGAAGAATAATAGTGTAGCCAGCCATATCTGTAAGAGCCATTTATAAGGAATATATAAGTATTACAAGGCTGTAACAGGAGGACCTACAGGCCTCAGGCCTGTATAACAATTAGCTTAGCATAGCTAAGACCTAGATATAAAATGGTATGGTAGGAATGATGTACGTAGTTACTAGGTAAGTTGTATTTAACTGATAGTGTGCCCTTAAGTCACAAGGTAAGTATACAGTAAAGAATGATACACAATGGGAAAAGACAAAGTGAAGTACTATAAGAACATACTTTTGGAATTTTAGGGAAAGTCAAAGAGGATGGTGGACTTAACCAAAAATTACATGTACTAATCACAGATGTTCCATGACAAAAAATGCTAATGAGTATACAGGCATTATATAATGACACATGAAGAGAAGGGAATATACCTCACAAGTGGAGAACAAGTGTTGACAGGGCCAGTTCAAACATTATCATCGTGTCATTATACAATGCCTGCGTCTGTAACTTTCACTCCATGCATCTGAAGAAGTGAGGTTTTTTACCCATGAAAGCTTATGCCCAAATAAATCTGTTAGTCTTTAAGGTGCCACCGGACTCTTTGTTGTTTTTGTGGCCACAGACTAACATGGCTACCCCCTGATACTTGACACAATGAGTATAATGTAACTGACTAACCTATTGAAGGGGGTGGAAGTACATATAAAGAAAGAAGATTAATTCCATTTTTGATTATGTATAAGATATGGTGGCAATTAGCGTAACCTACAAAAGTTAAGACTCAGCCTGAGGGCAGTGGAATATGTTGGATCATGCTGACCTGATGACCACACACAAATCGCCTCATTTATTCCAGAGTTCCCTGCAAGGCATGATGGGAGTATGCAAGTGCTGGACTGTCTGTCTTGACTCTGCCTCCTTTGCTAAATTACAGTGAATCATAGAAATATAGGGCTGGAACAGATCTCAAGAAGTGATTGAGTCCAGTCCCCAGCACTGTGGGAGGACCAAGTAAACATAGACTTTCCCTGATGGGTGTTTGTCCAGCTTGTTTTTAGAAACTTCCTAGGATGGAGATTCCACGACCTCCCTTGGAAGCCTATTCCATAGCTAACTTCCTTTATAGTTAAAAAGGTTTTCCTAATATCAAACCTAAATTTCCCTGGCAGCAGATTGAACCCATTATTTCTTGTCCTACTATCAGTAGACATGGAGAACAGTTGGTCACTGACCTCTTTATAACAGCTCTTAACATACCAGAAGACTGTTACCAGGTAACCCTCAGTCTTTTTTTCTCAAGATTAATATGTTTAGGGTGACCATATTTCTCAAAGGGAAAATGAGACACCGCCCAGGGTTAGCCCCCTCCCTCCATGCAGGTCTCACCTGAGCCCTTCTCTTCTTGTGCAGGGCTGGCCTCACTGCTCTCCCAAGCCCCACTTCCTCCCCTGTGCAGTGCTAGCATTGTCGAGCATCACCGTCGCTACCTCTGGGCAGGGCTGGCCTGAGCTGCTTGCCTGAGCCCACATGGGGCTGACCTGAGCCACTCGCCCCAATCCCCCCCCCCCCTTCAGCCCACATGGTGCTGGCCTGACCTGCTTTGCATTACTGCTTACCTAAGCCCCCAGCGGGTGGGTTTGGCACTGCCGCTCACACCCCAAATGTTCCTCCACAACCCACTGGGGGGGTACACCCCACTTTTTTGGCAAAACTGGGTGTTTGTCCCATTTAGTTTTGGCAACTGATCATCAATTGGCAAGAGCAAATGGGACAAATGTCCAGTTTTACCAAAAAAGGGGAACATCCAGGATAGGGCTTAAACAGGGAACTGTCCCGGCTAAAACAAGACATATGGTCACCCTTAACATGCCCAATTTTTTCAACCTTTTCTCATAGATCAGGATTTCTAAATCTTTTATCATCTTTGTTGCTCTCCTCTGGGCTCTTTCCAATTTGTCCACATCTTTCCTAAATTGTGGTACCCAGAATTGGACACAGTACCACTGCTGGTGCCTTACCAGTGCCGAGTAGAGCAGGACAATTATCTCCTGTGTCTTACTTACAACACTCCTATTAATACACCCCAGAATCATATTACCTTTTTTTGCAGCAGCATCACATTGACAACTCGTTCAATTTGTGGTCCATTATAACCTGCATATCCTCTTCAGCAGCACTACCACCTAGACATTATTCCTCTTTTGTAACTGTGCATATGATTTTTCCTTTCCATGCTTCGCACTTGTCTTTATTTAATTTCATCTTATTTAATTGAGACCAATTTTCCAGTTTGTCAAGGTCATTTTGAATTTTAAACCTGACCTCCAAAGTGCTTGCAGTTCCTCCCAGCTTGGTGTCATCTGCACACTCTCCATTCCATTATCCAAGTCAGTAATGAAAATATTGAATATACCAGAACCAGGACTTAACCCTGCAGGACCCTGGTACGTATGCCCTCCAAGTTTGACAGTAAACTCTTTGCGTATGGTTTTTCACCCAGTTGTGCACCTAAATTACATTTCCCTAGTTTGTTTATGAGTTTGCTTATAAGAATTTCATACAGAACTGTCTCAAAAGCCTTATTAAAATTAAGATGTATCATGCCTATTGCTTTCCACTCTCCAGTGTTTGTGATTCTTTTTTGCTAATAAAGTTTGTAACATTACGAGTCAGAAAATACATAGTGGATTGTTTCTCATGTGCTCCTCAAGGTCCTCATTCTAGTGATAATTTTATTACTGTACTTGATTTGAAAGCATAATTCCTTTTGAACTAATGGATAGTAGATAAAATAAATACCCCCTTATCAATCAGGCTACACTAGAGAATGAAGATAGAAATGAGGGGGGTGGGAATAGGGCCAGACCTGCAACGGATTCATAATTCTGTATGGTACCACTTATGGGCCACCAGGGAAAGAATCAGCTACAAGCCAAAGAACAAGTAAACAGCAACTTTTTCTCAACTTTGGAAAACTTTCAGTGATTCAGAAACATTCTCAGTGTTTTTCATAGTTGTGGTTTTGACCCATTTTTATACTTATACCGTCTTAAATGAAGCAGCTGTGGATCCCAGTGCTCAAGGCATGATCAGACCTTAAGTAGCCAAAATACTCTAAACTCAATGCACAGTGATAGTAATTAAGATCTTGGTTTTGTGTTTAGATAATGGTATACCTCAATGCCACAGTAATATTACCTAGTTGCAGTGGCAATTATAAAGTTGTTAAATGGTGACCATTGTGTTTATGTGTGCATCTATCTAATTAGCTTGCTATACTAGTGCCAAGTGATGTGTAGATGTATACTCTTAGTTCTTAAATATCTGAGAGCATTTCGAATTAAATACATTCTCATTTTTTCTAATTTAACATGACTGATTAGTCACCATTAATTGTATTTTATTAGTAATTTTTGTTATATTGATTAGATGACTTAGGGGTATCCAAACATGTAGTGACATTCTCAGGAAAAGGCCAGAAGTCTGCAACACTAATTAATATGAATTATTATCCAGTGTGGAGTGTTAGTAGCTAATACTTCACTCGAGTACAGTTGCTTGTTAACAACTATTGGACAGGAAAAGAAAAAAACAATTGACTGCTTTAATTTTTAACATACACAGTAGTCCATGAATTTCTATATAAACTCTGTTACATTTTTCTTGGCATGGTGGCTTCCTTTTTACATGAAAGGAGGCTTCAGTATTTATGACTAATGTCCATTTTATTATCTGAGCCTTGAGATTTTCAAACAACTCCTTGAATTCAGGTAAGATCGGGCAATGTGAAGCAGCAGTTTATAATTAAGGCAATATTGATTGGCTGAGCCTAATCTCATCACAGTCTTTGTAATAAATCATAAGGTGTTTTGTAATTAGGAAATCCATACTAAATAAAGGAACTGCTATCGTTGTAACCTTATTAAGTATGGAATAATGGAGAAATGCTACTATATGGACTTATTGGTTTTATGACTTTTCATTTGAACTTGGTTCAATGCTTTAGTGGGATCTACTACATTTGTCAAGAGTCATTTATAAACTATGTACCTAATATGCTAGCAATGTATTTGATCCCAAACAAATTTTCTGTGTCCTATTTCTATTGTACATGAAGTAAGTCTCCTCTCTCCTCCTATGTTGGGATAATTGATATAATCACTTATAGCAGCAGCCACTAAATCTAGTGTATAATTAGATGTCTGTCAGTGTTTCCATCAGAAAACCCTGATTTATAACTTAGCCATAAAAAGGTGAAACACACAGAAAACTTGGAATATACTTTTTTAAAAAGGATGATTTTAAAAGCTGTTAGATTCGGGGGCGGTATATTTTTTAAACAACATTTGGATGTTTCTTTTCATTATATACTCCAGAAACTAAAACCAGCTTCCTTTTTGGCCAATGTCACTTTGTAAGCAATCTTTCCATAATGCATCCCCCTAAATCACTGAGGATTGAAAAGTAGAACCAAGGATATTGAAGTCTGATGGGCACTTATTTACATGCAGCACCTACCCCTATGTTAATGAATATTTACATAATATAAATATATATGCATAATACCTAAACTCAAGAGTTGAAATCTTGAACACAAGAAGTCAATGGCAAAACTTCCATTGACTTTAATGATTTCACTCATTATATAAAGGCAAATTTAGCTTCCAGTCCCCATCATTCAGCTGGGTGCCAGGGAGATGTACAGGATTGAGGAAGGAAAGGATGAGGAATCACTACAATGGAATTGCACATGATTAAGGTGAACAGGATTTTTGCAGTACAAGAGCACCTGCATTTCTCTGAAATGCAGCCTATGGTGAGAAGGACAGCAGGCTGGTATATAATATGCTGCTTAAAGGGAAAGGAAGAATTTTAGGTTAAGACATGAATGCTTATCCCTACTTCTAGGAAAACAACATGAAATCTTTAATGCCCATGAATACTACCTCAGACTTTGATTTTTAAAGTTCCATGCAAAACATCCATGTACACTAAACTGCATGGATCTCAGAGGAACGAATGTAATGACTTCAGAAAAGCTGTTTAATACCCACAAATGGCAAGAGAAGTCACTGTAGCAGAAATTTCCTAAATAAGTATTTATATTGTGGAGTCGATAAATAACCAGCATGCTAAAAAAAGAAACATTCAAAATGAATAGTAGGGCAAAAGAATTCACTTCTTCAATTACTATTGGAAAAAACAAAAACAAAACAAAAATATCACAGCAGTGTGGTCTCAGTGCAGCTTCAAATACACAGGAGGCTCTCACTGAATTTGGTGTATCTGAGGGCAGAAGTACACTTAAACACGGCTACACTGGCGCTTTACAGCCCTGCAACTTTCCGCACTCAGGGGTGTCAAAAAACCACCCCCCTGAGCGCTGCAAGATACAGCGCTGTAAAGCCTCAGTGTAAACGGAGCCACAGCGCTGGACGCACAGCTCCCAGTGCTGCAAGCTACACCCGTAGAGGATGTGGAGTACGTGCAGCGCTGGGAGAACTCTCTCCCAGCGCTGGCACTGCGACCACACTCACACTTCAAAGCGCTGCCGCGGCATACCTGAGAGTGTGATTCTCATTTGCATTGAGGCCACTTTACAGCACTCAGTCTAGCAATGTGAAAGTGGGCACAAAACAACTTGCCAGAGCAGTGCAAATAAGAATCTATTCCTAAAGCTTCCATAATGTAAGAATGTTAAGATTCTGATAAATTGGTCTACATTGTAACATAAGCAAAGAAACTGAGCAGTAAAGCCAAAGCACCACTAATTCACCCCATTATGCCTTAGTACTATAGCTCATAATGTATATTCTGAGGTCTCTTGATGGAAAATTGTGTTACACTGAATGCATCAGGCAAGGTAAGAATGGAGTTTCAGACTTAGGTCTGAATATTTTTCCTTTGGTAGATTAGAGTCCTATCCCTAGCAATCCTATAGCATAATATAGTTTTTTGTTGATTTAGTTACATACTCAGGGGTATACTCTCCCTTTGAATGGAGCACATAACTTCCATTAATGGTAATCGGAGTCATATGTGTGTATCAAGAGGGAATGTTGCCCTCTAGAATTTACACAGGAAAACCCCTATGTGAATAATATTTTCTGCAACCACACCATTACCCTATCAGAGACTAAAAAGTTACCATACACAGTAATTAAGCAAGCACAACAGGCAAATTCAAATTTCAGGAGTCTGTATTTTATTGTTACAGATGTTCTTCAGAGAAAGTCTGCTCAGCAGTTCCTTGGATCATAAATATTTAATTTTTAATCTGTGTTTTATCGGTTCTGTGTAATGCAAGCTCCTTGTGCACCAAAAGAATTTTTACGAGTGCTTTTTATGTCTTGGAGGTTTAAAGTAATAACAGTTGGTTTGGACTTTAAAAAAAAATTAAATACATAGCCCAAAAAAGGAAGCAAAATGATTTCTAACTCTAAATATGGGATATTTTGCTTTTCATTGTTGGCCTGCTCCCACGAAGGGCTAGAGCCAGATTTTTAATGGTTTTTAGGCACCTAACGATGCAGATAGGCACTTAGTGTACTCCCCTAGGAATTAGGAACCTACATGCTTTTGAAAAGCAAAGTAGAAGCCTATCTTCCTCCTAAGGGCCAGATTTTTAAAGTTTTTTAGGAATATAAGTCTTAGGATAAGTCTTTTACTATAAGTAAAAGGAGTCTTAGGATCCTAAGTCACTTAGATGCTTTTGAAAATCTTAGCCTAAGTACCTTGCATTCCCAGCCAATGCTGATGAGATCACTCAGCACCCCACACCATTGGATCATATCATCAGGACACATTATATTCACATTTCTCATTTATCTTGTTATTTACAGATGACAGTGTGTTTGCAGAGATTTAGTATTCTCCTGTGGAAACCATACAATTTATGTTGCCACTGTATTGTTGAAGTCACATTGGGTTGAATCATCTGTTTGCATTGAAAATGTCTGTTTAGTAGATTCAGGAACTCTAAACAATATGTGTTTCAGGAGATATTTATCTTTTGTGACTCAAACAGCTGTCTTCTCTTCTCATATTACAAGACCATGTGATGTAGGTTGTTAGCTAACGTGCACTGATGAAAGGTAAATTGTTGTTGAATGACTGGAAATATAATATCCTGATGGTTGGGGAAAACTTCTGGTGATTTAACTTATTTACATTTTATCTTCCGCCATCTGCCATAAACCAGAAATGTGCTCATCTATATGAAACTACACTGATGTCAACCACTTCACTGTACAGGATGCAACAGTGAAATACCCAACATTTGTTTTCCTTTTCTGAACAACTATGGTCTCTTAATTAGACTGTAAATTCTTCAGCACAGGGACTGTGTTGGTTATATATTTGTACAATGCAATGGGTTTGCCTGAAGGTGCTGCTGAAATAGTAATAATAGCCACTGGTTAGTTAATAAATATTTAATAATCATAATGAAATCAATCTGTTGCTGCCTCAGACTTTATGGTTATCACTATATTGCACACCATTGTCATTTGGAGCTTCATGGGAGCAGTACAGGACAAAGCAAGAATCTCCCACTCTAAAAGCAAGGCTCCCTATGACTTGATCTAAAGATGAACCTTCACTGGCTCTTACAAGTTTAGGGTTTGGTATGTACCTGAGCAGTTCTGGCTGCATCCAGTAGAGGGCAAGACATAGCACACGTTTACACTAACAAGATCATTGTGTGCTTTGCAAGTACTGTATACAGCATCTTCTATCCAAAGATCTCAAAAAATTTAACCATGTGAAATTATTATTGTCCTTCCTTATCCTTCTCCACTGCCCTCTTTTATGTCAGTATATGATTCCCATTTCACCAGTTCATGGTGAATTTAAACTATACATTCTCTCAGGCCAGAGATCTGGGAGGTGTCTGTTGGGCATTGGAAAACAATGCTCAGTGTGGAGTACTTGTGGCACCTTAGAGACTAACAAATTTATTTGAGCATAAGCTTTCATGGGATAAAGCCCACTTCATCAGATGCATGGAGTGGAAAATACAGTAGGAAGGTATATATACTCAGAGAATATGAAAAAATGGGGGTTGCCATACCAATTCTAATGAGACTAATCAATTAAGGTAAGTTATCAGCAGGAGAAAAAAAACTTTTGTAGTGATAATCAGGATGGTCCACTTATCTATCTATCTATCTATCTATCTATCTATCTATCTATCTATCTATCTATCTATCTATCTATCTATCTATCTATCTTCCACTACATGCATCTGATGAAGTGGGTTTTAGCCCACAAAAGCTTATGTTCAAATAAATTTGTTAGTCTCTAAGGTTCCACAAGTACTCCTGCTGATACAGACTAACACAGCTACCACTCTGAATGCTCAATGTGCATTTTTCAAAAATGCCTGAGCAGATAGTTGCCTTAATCCCATTGTTTTAGGTGCCTAAACTGCTAGGCATCTTTCTGCACCTTATTACCTATAGTAGCATCTCCCAAGTGAGTTAGGCACCTCAGCAACTGGAAATTCAATTAATAGAGCTTCTCGCACTCACATATTTTTATAAAATGGAATGTAAAGTGCAGTTTGAATTTAAAGACAATGGGATTGAACAGTAGACATCTGTTTACTTGTGGGCTAAGCAGATTAGAGCTGGAATGAAAGACAAAAACTCCAGCAGCATTTATCGGATCCCTTTTCAAACCGAACCTCACTTTCAAAATAAATGCTTCTCAAAACTCACTGGAAACCTGTTGTCATGTTGTAGCTGGCTGTGTAATGTACTGACTTGTACAATTTCCATTCACCTTTCAATAGGTAGTGTCATATGTCCATAAGGGGGTGCTTAAAATATATTTGACTCATTGTTATTCTGAAGGTTTCCCAGCAGGCAGAGAGAGAACACTTTGGCATATAATGAGATCAGGTTCTGATTAACTTTTAAATTTTAATCATATTTTCCAAAGTCCTCAGATTAATTAACAGACAGACCAATCATGTACGTATAAAGGAAAATACTGTGGTACTGTATTAGGTAATGTGTAAAATCCTCATGATTGAAAATCAGTGAGTAGTGTGAGCTCCTAGAGAGTGAATGCAGTTTGCTGTTCATAGCATTATTTCTTCATCACCATATTATCTAGTTTCTAATGAGCCAGAAGTTGAGCCTGAGATGTTGAGTGCTCTATGGAGTGCCCTCATGCCATGCAGCAGGAGCTCAGCACCAGGCAGGATTTGCCTCATACACTGTATGATTTGCAACTGCAGAAGTCATGGAAATGTGCAGCTGTGTTGGGGAAGAGCCAAGTGACAAAAGTGGATCTTGATCTCCAGTGAAATAAACTGCACTTACTCTATTTTATTTCACTCTAAGTAATATGTCCGACACAGTGGTGAGAACTGAGCTGTGAGAACAGTTTAATATTCTGCAGATAGTAAAGTTAAACAAGGAGGGAATAATTATACCAGCAAGTAGAAAATCATCATCGGTGTTACTAACCCCAAGCATTCAAAAATCACCTCAGAACCTCAAAAATCATGAAATTGGCTTAAAATCATAGGTGCTGACTCCGTGGATGCTCTGTAGCTGGAGCACCCATGGAAAAAAAATAGTGGGTACTCAGTACCCACCGGCAGCCCTGGCGATCAGATGCTCCCCTCCCCCTCACAGCACCTCCCACCTGCTGATGATCAGCTTTTCAGCGGTGTGCAGGAGGCACTGGGGGAAGGGGATGTAGCAGGGGCAGGAAGAAATGGGGGGAGGAGGTGGAGCAGAGTGGGAAGAGGTGGAACGGGTGGGAGCTTAAGGGTAGAGATGGAATGAGGGCGGGGCCTGAGGCACAGCAGGGGTCGACCACCCCCCAGGAACTCAGAAAAATCATTAGTTTCTGATTCTTGAACATTTAGAGTTCACGAATTCTAACTTTTCTTCATAGCCATTAGGCCTAGGAAGTTACTTTGTTTAAAAAAGGGAAACTTAGTCTGGCACACTACTATCCAGCATGGACACATTTCGGTTTCACGCTTTCTGATGTCCCTGGATGCTCATTGGCAGCTGTGACCCTTTTGCCAAAAGTTACTTTTTTACCTCACCACTTCCTCTTGCTCATAGCATCCTTTGCCAAGGAGAGAACACAGGGATTGGAAGGAAAGGATGATGTTTGTCTACTAAGCCGAGCACATTGCTCTGACAATATCCAGTTGTGCTAATGTGACAGAAAGGAAAAGGCTAGTGGTTGGTTGGTTGGTTGGTTGGTTTCAGAATTCACTAGACTTGTATCCAAACCGAAAGAAATAACCTTTCTAAACAGGAATGTTATAACTAATGAAAAAGGGGGAAATGTACTTTTTCTCCAAGACCATTGTCATTCCTCTGCCAGTGAACAGAAAATAGCAATTAGGACAGTAAAATGTTTATACTGCCTTGGAATCCCATCACAAACACAATGGTAATCTGCCACTGCACCAACAATGGCCAGACCCAATTCAATTCGTTTACTTGCTGCCCCTCTCCCTCAGACTTAAACTGCTTGGACCAGATCCTCAAAGGTATTTAGGCACCTAACTCCCATTGCTTTCAATAGGAGTTAGGTTCCTAAATTTCTTTTGAGGATCTGGGCCCCAAACCATACCTTCAAGGTCCTGCACAGTTTAATTCCCTGCAAACCTCTCTGCTCTTGTGTCTCATCATTTCTCCCCTTGGCCCATTCATTCTTTCAAAGTCACTCAGCTAGCTTGTCCCCCACTCCAACATCCATTCAATCAGTGATGTAGCTCCCTACCCTTTCACTCCTGATTTGCACTGGTGTAACTGAGAGCAGAATCTCTCCCTAAATGTATTGAAAGCACATTTGAATCACAGTCTGTCCTGAATTAACTGAATGGAAACCACTGACCGTAATTTTTCTTTTTTGTTTTCTAGACAAATTCCAAAAAGAGACAGTAGAACTCCTAGTAATACCTGCAAATCTTTTATCCAGCCAAACGTATGCATCTTAATTAAGTGTATTGCTTTGCCTGATGGTGGTAAGAATACTTGGTCTCATCATGATGAATAAAAATACACTATACAGTAACACAATATGTCCTCGGCTTTTAGAAGGGATTTTCAAGGCTAGGCATTTAGTAATTGTTGTAAGAGCTTGTTTGGAGATCAATTAATTTTCTTATTCCATGTCCTTGGGAAAATGGCCTGGTCACTAAGAATGAACAAGGCACAACATGTGTCCTGCAGACCCTTATTTAGACATATTTAATAAAAAGAATCTCCAGAGTCATAATGGATTTTCTCCATGCACATTTCTGTACACCATTACTTTGCTTCCACAGTATTATGGCATGCAGAAATCATTATGGCTTTTTTCCCCTCCCTCCATAAATTACAATTTTATTATCCTCCTGGGTCAGATTCTACCTCCCACTGAAATCAATGGCAGTTTTATCTATTGACTTCAGCAGGAGCAGTGTTGACTCACTTGGTGCACATAGGGCCAGATTTTTAAAGGTAGTTAGATGCCTAAAGATGCAGATAGGCACTTAGGCAGCTAGATACTCTTGAAAACTCCACTAACTGGAAGCTCTCAGAGCCTTGGTCTATATCTTTCCATGGGGGGACTATGGGCCTGATTTTCAGAAGTCAGTGAGAACTGCAGGTGCTCAGCACCTTGAAATTAGGCCCTAGATATCTTAGGCTAACGAAGTTCTGTGCCTTTATTCTCTTCATTGACTTCATTGGGCTTTGGATTAGGACGGCAATAGCCCTATTTTCATGACTGCTGAGCACCTATTGTTCTCACTAAAATCAGTGAGAGCAGCAGGCCCACAGCACATCTAATAATATGGCCGAGAATTATAATCATAATCACAATTGAGAAACAATTTCCACAAAGCAGAGGGGTTTTGCTTTTTTCCAAATATTTTGTCTTCTTTACTTTCACTGTGTGAAAGATATTAAATGTTAATTTTCTCCTGATGCTGTTACAGGAGTTTCTGTCCTTTCTCCACGCCACACAAAATTATCCAAGTAATGCATAAATACATTTTAAGTGACCCTTTTATCCTACCTCTATATTTGTATCATATTGCATTTTTTCAAAAGCACAATTTACATGACAAATATAATAACGTGCACTCAAAATGCAATGTTAGTAGAAACATGCTCTTTTCTTAGTGTATGTTCAAATTCTGCATTGCTTAATTCTTAATATATAGAATTTCTGTTAACTATTGTATATTCAACCCTAGAAATGAGCTGGGGCTTTTTCCCTCATCTGTCTTTCCAGTCATAACTAGTAGTATTAAAATCTGGATAGACAGCCATATAATAGAAGGAGAGAGAGAGAGAGAGAGAGAGAGAGAGAGAGAGAGAGAGAGAGAGAGAAGAAAATAGTAATTCAATTAGCTTCTTGGAAGTAGGGTTGATTGTACAATCATTATATATAATAAATTCTTTAGAGGAATATATATAGAGAGAGAGAAAAATATACATGTATTCTATATAATTATATAACCTTATACAGTTATGCTATATATAAAATTGTTAAACCAGTCACCATGTGTGTTGGTAAGCAGCAAACATCCAGAAGCCTATATTAGACTTTGGCCCAAGTCTTGTTCATTTCAGGCAAACAGTTAGTGTCAACGAAGCCAATGGGATAACTCACATAAATAAATTTAAACAAAATTTATCATAACTAATAACTGTTTATATGAGTTCCACAGGGTCCAATTTACTTCTCAGAGGTAAAATTCTTATGTTTTCCATATGTAGGCCCTGATTTGGCAAATGCTATTGCACTTGAGCACTTCAAAAATCAGGAATTCAGCTCCCCAAAATCAAGTGATTGGCTTAAAAATCATGCAATTTACAAAAAATAATACTTTTTCCCCTTCTAGTTTCTGAGTCTTTCAGGTGCACTTGGGCCCAGCTTTTTCTCTGCAACCATGAGAGCAAAAAACCTACTTTTCCACCTGTAATGAATGCTCAAATGCTCACATAATAGGAGCTGGGACTTTGAGAAAACCACCAAATATTACAAGAGTTGATACATAATTCAGACTTACATTTCCCTAGCCTTTTTGGATGGGAAAAAATTCTGATGACTAAAACAAAGTAAATACAATTAATAATGTATCTGAGTTTTTCTGCTCACAGACTATTCCTGAGCAGACTGTTGATTTCTTGAAAGTTTTACTTAATGAATAACTTATTACGTTGGGCTAAAATGTTCAAAAGTGACTAGTGATTTTGGATGCCTCATTATATAAGTGCCCAACTTGAGATACTTTAAAGGGGTCTGGTTTTCAGAAGGTGTGGAGTACTCACCCTCTGAAAATCAAGCCCTTTAAAATGTTTCAAATTGGAACCAACAAATCACTGGTCACGTCTGAAAATCTGGGATTACTCCACATATTGATCACACATTATTTGTTATGAACACTTGAAAGTCTGGATTTTAAATTTGAGCTCTTTTGCTTAGTCAAATAAATCACAGAATTTTCCTTTCCCCCTGATTATAGAGAGCTGCTCCTCCTCCCAATGAAATCAATGAGAACATTGCAATTGAAGTCAATGGAAGTATTTCCATCAGCCCCAAAGATATTCCAGGATGAATATAGTCACTTGGATTAATTTAAAAATTGGATTTCCTATATGTGAGTTTTCCTTTTCTTCTGTATTAATGAGATGTGTAAATACAAACTGATAGTAAACTCACATATTTGCAGAAAGTTAACACAATAGCCTCTGTTCAGTGTATTCCACATAGCTTCTTCTGGTGTAAGTCTTATAGCTAGCAACTACAGGCCTTCATCCTTTACCTCAAACTATAGTGACTTATGCTTTTTAGTACTGGAAGTTCCCAGTTCACTCCTGGGCTATGATCAAGATGGCAGTCATAACTTGAGCACAGCCAAAGCACATTTATTTAAAGATTCACGTGAACCTTTTTTGCAATATGCACTCACCTCTGCTGATAACTTCTCCAGAATTCACAACAATACAGAAGGCCAGATGGTTCTAAACTATGTTGTTTTTTCTCCCATTCAATTACATTACAATGGATAATACAAAGTGAGTTTTACAGCTCAATAGAGTTTCCCCATTGACCAAAAAGATGCATTATTCTTTGCTTGATACCTGAATATTCTCAAGTACTTTGCTGAAGGATATCCAAGGGCTTCTTCACTTGAGCATGAGCTACTTACACAATCAGGGGAAAGATGAGAACATGTAGTTTGTGGTTCTTTTATACCATTTTCAAAAAAAGAAAAAAGATTAATCAATAGACTTTGACTTTTTTCACTTAAATGTGTTAAGGTTAATTATGATGGACATTTCTCTTTGTACATGGACACACACACTTTTATTCCATTATTGTTCTGAGCATAGCAGGTCATCAGTAATACTTCTAGTTACTGGAGACTAATTAATCATTCACAGTCTTCCTTGTAAAGCTTTCAGTCCTATTATCTTTTTTCCTTCTCTTTGAAAATGTATTACTCTTGTAGCTTGCCTTTTCCTTTTGCGGGTTATCTTTTATCCTTCTGTAAGAAATAATTCAAATAACAAATTAAAGATAGATAAATCAGACTGGGATTTCCACATGTGGGAGAGAGATGTTTAAGCTATGTCTACACTTTACAGCAAAATATAGACTACAGGTACTATATGTGAAAGGCTTCAGCAGTGGGTAGCTGACAGCATTTTACTTCTCCCTCCCTACTGCTAGAGCAGAGGTGGCCAACCTGAGCCTGAGAAGGAGCCAGAATTTACCAATGTACATTGCTAAAGAGACACAGTAATATGGAATGATTATATACATATATGTATATGTATGTATAAGTACATAGATACGGACACACAATCATTATATAAGTTGATAATGTATATTTATTATACATTTATAATGCATAATTAATGATAATAACAACTTAATCTTTTACTTACTGGGACTTCTGGCCATCTTTGCTTTCAACAATTCCCTTGAAGTTTGGTTTGTGTTCAATTGTGCTCACATGCAGAAGTTCTCTTAAGTGGCTGCCTATCGATATGGATCTGTGCTTGGATTTCACATGTTTCTCGAGAAAACAGACTCACAAAGATAGGTCAAGGCAAACATTGAGATTAATTTTAGGGCTGCACCTCTGATGTTGGGGTATTTATCCTTTGGTACAGATTTCCAGAAAGGATCCCCTCTGTTTTCTGAACAGATTTCAATCTGTCATCTTCCTAAAGGTCTATTATTTCCATCTGGGATGTTGCTTTATCAGTGACTGAAGGGGGATTCAGACAATCGATTTCAGCACTAAAAAGATCAATCAGAAATCTAGTTTGAGGTCTTTTCTGCTGCAAATCTTGGAATCTTTCTTCGAAACTGTCCTTAAGATCTTACTCGTATATCTAGTTGTGCTTCATTTTAGGGATTCTGCTGCATGCTCTTTTGATCTGGCTTGAAGTTGTGACAGTGAGGGAAAGTATGTCAGTTCTCCCTCAAGCATTTGTCTGTGAAACAACTGCAGTTCGTTCATGAACGCAAATATGCCTTGCACTAGATCAGATAGCAACCGGATTTTTCCTTATAAGTCCACATTTAGTTTATCCAAATGCAGCAGCAAGAAATGCCAAATCTAGAACCCACCCAGGATCTGTAAGCTTGGAGTGTATTCTGTGCTTCTCCTCCATAAACAATTGTATTGGTTCCAGGAGCATGAAAAAACAGAAATATCTTTACCTCTTGAGAGCCATCGAATTGCGCAGTGAAATGGCAAATCAGCAGGGGAGTCATCTTCATCCAGTTCGTCAATTAGATTTTGAAATTGTCTGTGATTGAGTTCATTTGAGAGAATGAAATTCAAAATCTGCAAGACAGGTTTCATGACATGATCAAATTTGAGATTTTTAGATACCAGTTGCTCCTAATGAATAATATAGTGAAATGTCCAAAATTCAGGAAAGATCTCATCAAACTTATAAAACCCTACTAATCCATTCGCAGATCCCCACATGGACGGAGCCCCGTCCATTGCAATGGCAGTGATTTTCTGTAAAGGCAAGTGGCTTTTTGTAACTACCAACATCAACACCTCCTTCAGATCTCGTCCACGAGTTCTGTCCTTTAGTGACACAATATCAAGGAGTTCTTCCCTTACAACACAGTTGTCAGACACAGGGTGGGCAAATATCGATAATCGAGGTTTATCTTGTGCATGGCATGACTCAACCAAAGCAATTCTCAAATACTCACACTGCTGAAGTTGCAAGTGCAGTTGTGATGCGATGTCACAGTTCAGGTTAGAGATTCTGCGTTCTACTGTGTGGCATGAAAGCTGCAGGCTGAAAATTTTCTACTGTAGATTCTCATTCTCTGGAGACAGGATTGAAATCACGTCAGTGAGACACATTTTTATAACCTTGCCTTCAGAGTACGGCTTTTTCGCATGGGGTATGTACCAGGCCACATAATAGGAGGCTAACGTTACAGTCTGTGATCGGCTGGCAAATCTGGTGAAGAACTGGGCTTCTACATCTGTTTGCTTTTTCAAAGTTTTCAGTTTTAAAGTGCAGAGTTCAGATCCTTGTGGGAATTCTTGATCCATAGGTGCATGGCTCGAAGAGAAATGACGCAGCAAGTTTGAAGCTTTGAACTGAGAGATACACGTCTAGCAAAGAAGACATGTGGTCTTGACCATTAAGTTCAGCGAAAAAGTACTTATTCTCCCACTCCTGTTGGAAGCCTTGATTTTCATCTGTGTATTTTCTTTTCAGCTTGCACTTGCCTTCCATTATTAGATGGTGTAAGAAACATTTTGATTAAGAATTTCCACACCATCTAATCACTGTGTGCTTTAGCAGCAAAGAGTCCTGTGGCACCTTACAGACTAACAGACATTTTGGAGCATAAGCTTTCGTGGGTGAATACCCACTTCGTTGGATGCATGTAGTGGAAATTTCCAGGGGCAAGTGTATATATATGCAAGCAAGAAGCAGGGTAGAGGTAATGAGGTTAGTTCAATCAGGAAGGATGAGGCTTTCTTCTAGCAGTTGACGTGTGAAAACCAAGGGAGGAGAAACTGGTTTTGTAGTTGGCAAGCCTTTCACAGTCTTTGTTTAATCCTGAGCTGATGGTGTCAAATTTGCAGATGAACTGAAGCTCAGCAGTTTCTCTTTGAAGTCTGGTCTTGACGTTTTTTTGCTGCAGGATGGCTACCTTAAGATCTGCTATTGTGTGGCCAAGGAGACTGAAGTGTTCTCCTACAGGTTTTTGTATATTGCCATTCCTAATATCTGATTTGTGTCCATTTATCCTTTTCCGTAGAGACTGTCCAGTTTGGCCAATGTACATAGCAGAGGGGCATTGCTGGCATACGATGGCATATATTACATTGGTGGAAGTGCAGGTGAATGAACCGGTGATGGTGTGGCTGATCTGGTTAGTTCTTGTGATGGTGTCGCTGGTGTAGATATGTGGCCAGAGTTGGCATCGAGGTTTGTTGCATGGATTGGTTCCTGAATTAGAGTTACTATGGTGCAGTGTGCAGTTACTGGTGAGAAAATGCTTCAGGTTGGCAGGTTGTCTGTGGGCGAGGACTGGCCTGCCACCCAAGGCCTGTGAAAGTGTGAGGTCATTGTCCAGGATGGGTTGTAGATCCCTGGTGATGTGTTGGAGGGGTTTTAGCTGGGGACTGTATGTGATGGCCAGTGGAGTCCTGTTGGTTTCTCTCTTGGGTTTGTCTTGCAGTAGGAGGCTTCTGGGTACACGTCTGGCTCTGTTGATCTGTCTCCTTATTTCCTCGTGTGGGTATTGTAAGTTTGAGAATGCTTGGTGAAGATTTTGTAGGTGTTGGTCTCTGTCTGAGGGGTTGGAGCAGATGCGGTTGTACCTCAGTGCTTGGCTGTAGACAATGGATTGTGTGGTATGCCCAGGATGGAAGCTGGAGGCATGAAGGTAGGCATAGCGGTTGGTAGTTTTTTGGTATAGGGTGGTGTTAATGTAACCATCACTTGTTTGCACTGTGGTCCAGGCTGAGGTTGATGGTGGGGTGGAAGCTGTTGAAATCATGGTGGAATTTTTCCAGAGTCTCCTTCCCATGGGTCCAGATTATGAAGATGTCATCAATGTAGCATAGGTAGAGAAGGGGCGTGAGTGGACGAGAGCTGAGGAAGCGTTGTTCAAGGTCAGCTATAAAAATATTGGCATATTATGGGGCCCGGCGGGTGCCCACAGCAGTGCCACTGATCTGGAGATATATATTGTCATTAAATTTGAAATAGTTGTGTGTGAGGATAAAGGCACAGAGCTCAGCAACCAGTTGTGCTGTGGCATCATCAGGGATAGTGTTCCTGACAGCTTGTATTCCATCTGTGTCTGGGATGTTTGTGTAGACAGCCTCTACATCCATGGTGGCTAGGATGTAGAGAATAGAGAGAGGCTAGGAGTAGAGAGTCCACATATCCAGACAGTCCTTCAGTGAGAGTGCCAATGCCCGAAATGATGGGGCATCCAGGATTTCCGGGTTTGTGGATCTTGGGTAGTAGATAGAATAACCCTGGTCGGGGCTCTAAGGGTATGTTGATTTGTTCTGGTGTTAGTGCAAGTTGCATGGGCCCTTTTTAAAGACACTATAATAGAGGCCCAACCTCAATGTATACCCCAAATTAAGAAACACAGTAAAAGAACTAAAAAAGAGCCACCGTGGCTTAACAAACATGTAAAAGAAGCAGTGAGAGATAAAAAGACTTCCTTTAAAAAGTGGTAGTCAAATCCTAATGAGGCAAATAGAAAGGAGCACAAACACTGCCAGCTTAAGTGCAAGAGTGTAATAAGAAAAGCCAAAGAGGAGTCTGAAGAACGGCTAGCCAAAAACTCCAAAGGTAATAACAAAATGTTTTTTAAGTACATTAGAAGCAGGAAGCCTGCTAAACAACCAGTGGGGCCCCTTGACGATCGAGATACAAAAGGAGCGCTTAAAGACGATAAAGTCATTGCAGAGAAACTAAATGGATTCTTTGCTTCAGTCTTCACGGCTGAGGATGTTAGGGAGATTCCCAAACCTGAGCTGGCTTTTGTAGGTGACAAATCTGAGGAACTGTCACAGATTGAAGTGTCACTAGAGGAGGTTTTGGAATTAATTGATAAAGTCAACATTAACAAGTCACCAGGGCCAGATGGCTTTCACCCAACAGTTCTGAAAGAACTCAAATGTGAAGTTGCGGAACTATTAACTAAGGTTTGTAACCTGTCCTTTAAATCGGCTTCGGTACCCAATGACTGGAAGTTAGCTAATGTAACGCCAATATTTAAAAAGGGCTCTAGAGGTGATCCCAGCAATTACAGACTGGTAAGTCTAGCATTGGTACTGGGCAAATTAGTTGAAACAATAGTTAAGAATAAAATTGTCAGACACATAGAAAAACATAAACTGTTGAGCAATAGTCAACATGGTTTCTGTAAAGGGAAATCTATTACTAAATTTACTAATCTATTAAAGTTCTTCGAAGAGGTCAACAAACATGTGGACAAGGGGGATCCAGTGGACATAATGTACTTAGATTTCCAGAAAGCCTTTGACAAGTTCCCTCATCAAAGGCTCTTATGTAAATTAAGTTGTCATGGGATAAAAAGGAAGGTCCTTTCATGGATTGAGAACTGGTTAAAAGACAGGGAACAAAAGGTAGGAATTAATGGTAAATTCTCAGAATGGAGAGGGGTAACTAGTGATGTTCCCCAAGGGTCAGTCCTAGGACCAATTCTATTCAATTTATTCATAAATGATCTGGAGAAAGGGATAAACAGTGAGGTGGCAAAGTTTGCAGATGATACTAAACTACTCAAGATAGTTAAGACCAAAGCAGATTGTGAAGAACTTCAAAAAGATCTCACAAAGCTAAGTGATTGGGCAACAAAATGGCAAATGAAATTTAATGTGGATAAATGTAAAGTAATGCACAATGGAAAAAATAACCCCAACTATACATACTATATGATGGGGGCTAATTTATGACAACGAGTCAGGAAAAAGATCTTGGAGTCATCGTGGATAGTTCTCTGAAGATGTCCATGCAGTGCACAGAGGCGGTCAAAAAAGCAAACAGGATGTTAGGAATCATTAAAAAGGGGATAGAGAATAAGACTGAGAATATATTATTGCCCTTATATAAATCCATAGTACGCCCACATCTGGAATACTGTGTACAGATGTGATCTCCTCACCTCAAAAAAGATATTCTAGCACTAGAAAAGGTTCAGAAAAGGGCAACTAGAATGATTAGGGGTTTGGAGAGGGTCCCATATGAGGAAAGCTTAAAGAGGCTAGGCCTCTTCAGCTTGGAAAAGAGGAGACTAAAGGGGGATATGATAGAGGTATATAAAATCATGAGTGATGTGGAAAAAATGGATAAGGAAAAGTTATTTACTTATTCCCATAATACAAGAAGTAGGGGTCACCAAATGAAATTAATAGGTAGCAGGTTTAAAACAAATAAAAGGAAGTTCTTCTTCACACACAGTGCAGAGTCAACTTGTGGAACTCCTTACCTGAGGAGGTTGTGAAGGCTGGGACTATAACAATGTTTAAAAGGGAACTGGATAAATTCATGGTGGCTAAGTCCATAAATGGCTATTAGCCAGGAAGGGTAAAGAATGGTGTCCCTAGCCTCTGTTTGTCAGAGGATGGAGATGGATGGCAGGAGAGAGATCACTTGATCATTGCCTGTTAGCTTTACTCCCTCTGGGGTACCTGGCATTGGCCACTGTCGGTAGACAGATACTGGGCTAGATGGACCTTTGGTCTGACCCGGTAAGGCCGTTCTTATGTTCTTAGTGTAGGGAGTGTCCTGAGTAGATGGTGCAGTTTCTTAGTGTATTCCTCAGTGGGATCTGACGGAAGTGGCCTGCAGAATTTGGTATTGGAGAGTTGTCTGTCGGCCTCCTTTTGGTAGTCAGACCTGTTCATAATGACAACAGCACCTCCTTTATCAGCCTCTTTAGTTATAATGTCAGGGTGGTTTCTGAGGCTGCAGATGGCATTGCGTTCTGCACGACTTAGGTTATGAGGCAAGCAACTGTGTGCTTTATTCAAGGAGACACTGGTGCTGGCCGTGGGGTGCTGGACTCCTGGCTCTGTCCCAGGCCCTGCCCCCCCACTCCATCCCTATCCCCAAGTCCCCATCTCTGCCCTGCCTCTTCCCCTGAGTGAGCCATGTCCTTGCTCCTCCCCCACCTCCTGAGCCTCCTGCAAGTCACAGAATAGCTGATTGTGGTGGGCATGAGGTACAGGGAGGAAGGAGGAGATGCTGGGAGAGGGAGGGGTGAGGCTGCAAAGTGCATCCTCTCTCTTCCTTCCTCCCCCCACCCGAGCCTCCACAATGCCGCAAAACAGCTGATTGTGGTGGGTAAGAGGCATGAGGGAGAGAGAAGGAGGCACTGATGGGGGGGGGGTGCTGCTGGCAGGCAGGAAGCAGCACCCGGGAGGGATGATAGGGCTGCCATTTTCCCCCAAAGTTGGCTCCTAGCAGGAGCCGCATATTATCTTCTCAAGAACAGCATGCGGCTCCGGAGCCACAGGTTGACCATCCATGGGCTAGAGCCTTTCAATGAATGAGGCAAATGCTCTGGCAGTGAGGAGGCAAAGGGACACTACACTGCTAAATATAGCAGCACAGATGTGGGTGGCACTGCTTCAGTGTGTAGGGTACATACCCAAGGGTTCAAGCATGTAGAGCATTCTCCTCACCTAAGCTATGCCTCACCGTCGACACTGCTATTTATACCCATGCCAGCTGAGTGACCAGTGTCTGTACTCCACGTGCCAACGTAAGTGTAGCTGTACCTTTAAAATTCAATTTCAATTTTGATTAAAAATCCCTGCCTAATTGTATAAATAGGAAGCATTACTGACAAAGGGCATGTGCTGCAAATCTAATATTTTATCTGGCCCTGTGTGGATATGTCAGAATGATGGCTACCATCTTGGCGGTTACACCAGCTAGACCCAGAAGCTGCGGCAGCTTGAACTAAAGCTCTCTATTTGGGATACTCATAGACTTTAGCTTCTGTGGATTGGATACAGAGGGGGACCTGGGTTACATAAGGCTTCCTTCTCTTGCACCCTCATGGAAAGGCTCCAGCAAAGGGACATTCCTTATGTTCCTGGAGCTAAAGAGCTTCCGAATAGCCACCCACACTGTCAGCACCCCCCTGCCAAAGTGGTCAGAAAGGAGGAAAGTGAGGATGTTAGATAGGCACAGCAGGGAACAGCTACTGCACTTTTGCCAAGCACTCTGCCTACCCTTCCTGGAAATCAAGGAGCCTCTTTGCATGCCCTCTGCATCATCCCCGAGATGGGGCTGTGCCTTACTGGCACAATAAACCCTTCTAAACACTGAGGGCCAGAGTCATCCTGGCTTTTATGCAGATGGAGTTATAGGGTGCAAGGAGCACTGGGATTATAGGGTGCAAGGAGCTTTCTATCCCTTGTGTGGGCGGGTAATGATCAGATAGAGACTGTTCTGTGTTTATGCTCTGAGAGAAGCATGGAGAAGAGGCAATGCCAATGCTTTACTACCCTTCTGCAAGGACTTTTGAAGGAGGATTGGCACAGCAGGCGGGGCAGACTGTACCGCATAGAGAGAGTATATAGTAGCAGGCACACTCCAAGTATGCACCAGGCAGTCAGAATGCTTCCTGGTGCCCCCTGGGGTAATACAACTCCTTACTGCCCCAAGACAAGCCTGGGTCCTAAGAGTGGGGCAAGGACAGAGATACTTGTGTCAGTTCTGCATTTCTGTGGCAGAGCAGTTTTCCTCTAGCTCATTGCAACCTGTTTACAAACTCCATGTGCTACCAGCGTGGCATATAGGGGCTAAAGCAGCAGCTGCAACGTGTGTGTGTGCGTGCATGTGGCCTTTGAAATATATACCTGTGACATAGAGACCCAGTGGTAGTTCACTATTCTAGGTTGGCTCTTATCAGGCCTGACATACTCACTACATCTAACATCCTGTTGTCATAGTAACACCACCTTTTAGTGTATCACATATCATTGGAATGCAATAACTCACTGACCATTAATGGTCTTTCATGATACATATACGGAGTGTGTACTAAGAGTTATAAAAGTGTGCTAGAATTATGTTCTGAAAATGTGTTTGGCAAGTGCTGGATAAGCACAGTCTGCATTAGACAAAGGAATGTGTATTTGCTTGTCTGACTAGCCTAGTCAGGAGGCAGAGACAATGAAGGTATATTTACATAAAAGGTAAAATAAATGATCAAGCTGAGGAGAAAACAGCATGGCAACTACATCCCAGCAGTAGAGAGCAACTTTATCTGAAAATACATTTCAAAGGTTTACTGCTCTTTAAAGACACCATGTCGCAACCTCATATGATAAGTAATTGAGTCAACTAATTGTATACAGTGTTACTGTATTATAAAGTATATTGAGTCAAGCCTTTTTATGTAAGCCTGGAGCACACTGGTGATAAATATCATTGTGGAATGTATGTATTAACACTTTATGAGCAATTATGGATAGTCACTATTATTAGATTTTAAAGTCTGTGACCAAAGACAGAGAGAAACAAGTTTTCTCCAGATAGGATGGAAGGTAGCTATCTATCTGTTTCCACTGTAAATTAGGCATTTTGGAATAAAAAAATGGAAGCTCCATTTACTTACTACTCAACAAGGGGACTGTAAGTCAATAGGAAGGAAAGAACGGTAGGAATTCTTCCTGCCTCTTGTAACAGAGTCGATGAACTTTGGAAGAGGTAAGTAGAATCAGAAAGCCATTTTTGGTACCCATCACTTGGAAAATTAAGGGGATCAGAGCTCTTGAAATCACTGAACGGGGCATCCTTCAACCAAAAGGGCTGAAGTCTCTGGGAACTAGTATGCAGAGAAGAAACCTGCCTGGGAGAAGACTAGCTTGCAAAAAGTAAATTTTAGTCTTAAAAGCATATTTTCACTTTTGTTTGTTTGAAATCCTTTCTGTCTTTATTCCTTATACCTGGTATCACTTAAACCTGTGACTTTTTGTATAATAATAATAATGCTTCACATTTGCCATAAACCAGTTCAGTGATGGGATTGAAATAAGAGTTTGTCAAACCCTAGTTAAACTAATGAGCTGCAATTAAAGAGACAATATGTCTCTTTAAAGGAGAAACAAATTTAAGAACCTCTGTGAGTGTTCCAGGATGGGGTTTTACACTGCAGGGAAATATGTCTGGGGAGCTTGGAAGTTGGGGTTCACAGTTTGTTACCTGCAAAGCAAGGTTTGCACTGGCAGAGTCCTGAAGAATTTGCTGGCAAGGCAGACAAGCTGGTATGTCGGGGAGTTGTCACATAGTAGCAAAACTCACACTTGCTGAGGTTAAAGGGGGTAATGCAATTCTGGGAACCTCAGCAGATTGTTGTATTGGCACACAATTTGAAAGAAATGCAGGACGGGGGGTATTAAGGTCACTCTTCAAAAAAGTAGTTGGTGTGACCTGCATGCTTGTAGGCTGTCTGTTGGTGTCAGGCTATGAGCCACAGCAGCAAAGCATTTCAGGCACCCAGAGTTGCAGGGCAAGCCATGGCACAACCTCTTGCTGGTTTGGGTTGAACCTCAAAGTGTGACAATACCATGGGCCTAATTTCACACTGTCTTGCACCCTCTGTAACACAGCAGACCATAAAGGGCTTACCCTGAGTGTGAGTGCACTGACTGGCCCTGCATGTTCTTGCAGTTTTGCCTAGAGGAATTCTAATTAGTCTTGTAATGTCAGCTTTGAGGTCAGGTTCCTAGGATTAATGAACTTCACTCGCTTCAGCTAAGTAGACCTAAATCAACAATAATGTGCAAATATTGGGTGAAGTGAAAGGCCTGTACTCTTCCTTGTGGCATATGTTTTCATTTATGGGTAATGTCTATACTCCTTCAAGCTAAAATCCAAGTTCTTAAACATCTTGCTGCAGCAGTAAATTTTTCAGTCAACATTTATTTAAGGAGTGTGGACACTTCACATTATGTGAATATGTCTGTCATTAAAGTTGTTTGCTGACAAATGGGTTGTAACTGGAATTTGCAAGAATACTACACATATGTTGCTCTGATAGCCCCAGTTATATAAATGTATCCATATTGCTAAAAAAGCAGTGAGAGAGCTGAATTCATTAATTCAGCTCAGCGAATAAGAAAGAGGAAGAGGCCTTTTTAAAATAATGGTATAATGTACATTATGAAAAACTATTCAGTGGTGAAATGTAGAAATTTGATTCTTGATATACAAAGCAGACTTCATACTGGGATGCAAATGGCTTTGAGCCATCGCTCAGCTTACAATAGCCATCCAAATTAGGGGAGGGGCATTTCAGTGCCGAGGGTTGGCATCCAAACAGCCCACAACAGTCATCTTCTTTTATCTAAAGAAATACAGCTACAATAGTCCTATTATTTACAATCTGTCATTTGCTGTCTAGATCAGCTTTCACACTGGCAACCAGAAAATCTTAATGGGCCTAACTAATAGTCAAAAGCGAAATCAAAGAAAAAGGTTTAATGCCCAGATTTGAAAACGTGCACATACTGTGCATTCTCTATGTCCCAGGGAAAAAATCCAGAGACTGTGTGAAACGCAGAGTTCAGAAGCCTATTAGCTATATTCCTCCAGGTGGCATTCCCTTTGGGCTTGACTCTTCAGCACCACCAAGTTCTGAGATTCCACTGAAATTAATGGAGATCCACGTGTGCAGAAGTTTAGACTTAGATCCTTAGGCACAGATTCGGATCTCAATTACACCAATATAAATCTAGAGTAACTCCATTGACTTCAGTAATCACAGCAGTGTAAACAGGTGTAGAATCTGGCACTTCATTTTAAATGCAGCCCCAGAGAGAGCAGAAGCCAGCATGGGACAAAATGTTTACAATGCAGCAGAGAATGTAATGAGTTAAGGCAGCCACAGTGCCATGATATCAACATGCGGGGCCTTCTGTTGAATAAAGCCCAAAATTGCAGTGCTTGCTCTGGCAAAACTTACATTGAACACAACGGGAGGTTGCCCAATGGTTTGGCCCCTACTTTATAAATGTTTTTTTTCATTCAGGTATGATGCCCAGATGTCTTGCTGATGTAGGACCAAACACATTGTATCTAAAGGCCTGTTCCAAGGGTGGTGTGCATCTTTTGACTGGTGCTCATGTCAATGTCAAAATGCTTTTCTCCATAACTTTATGGGGAACAAACTGGATTAAGTTATGAAAGAGTAGCATTTGATCCTGCTTCCAAACAGATCAATGGGCACAACTGTGCTCTTCCAAAATCGATAGGGCCATCAGGATGAGTATTTGCTTGTTTTATGTATGAACTAAGGTATTATTGAGGGAAAGCATGGCTAATAGGTGGGTTCCACACTTAGCTCTGAAAGCAGCAAGTGGTCATTCTTGTTTCTTCTCAGCACGAAGTTGATGTAAGTTTCAAATTTGTTACATCTAAACACTAATATTCTTTTACATTTGTAGCAACCCTAACACTAAAGTGCATTACAAAGATTAGCACTATGGGTTTTCAACTAGTGCCTGTTGCTTTCCTTAGGAAATCTCCAGGAAAACAATATCTAGAATCAGATTCTAGGGTTGCATATTAGAATGCTATAGATATAAATATAGATAGATATAGACTCAAATTTTGGCAAGGTTACAGACCTGGTGTGAATTTTTATCTTGATCTGAATCCACATGTTTACAACTATAGTGCACATACATCAGGTCATGGCTGTCCCATTTGTACAAAGTTATTAGCAGGGTCATATTAACACTGCAAAACTAGCAAAAACTGCAGTTAAAATATTTTTGCTTTATTTGCACATTGCAAAAATAGCCTGAATACATTTTTAATGCAATCAGCCAAAATCCCTAAATCCAAATTGTGTGCTAACTGCTCAGGCTGATTAGTGTGAAATATTAATTTGCACTAATCAGCTTGAGGCAAGGAAAGCATAATAAACTTGACACATATATTTCACACTTTACAGTGTTGAAACTTGTTTACAGTTCAGTGCCTGTAAACATTATTGGTGCTGTTAGTTATGTTGCAGAGGTCTGTATTTTCAAGTTATGCTGAGCAAAATTCCTTTCACCAGTGCATTAGCTTAACCTATTTTGGCATGGAACTGCTGGGCTTTTGGAACTGCTGGTCTACACCAGTTCATGGTCAAATGGTGAAGCCAAGTATTGACTAAAGTATTTATCTCTGCAATGGTTCAGAGCATCTGCTTTACATACCTGGTTGTTTTTAAATGATTGTGAATCATCTGCATTCATACTCCCTTCAACTGTTCCTGGACCAGTGTGCAATTGGACTCCCAAGGCAATTATTCCATACTTTCCAGTAGAGCTACCTGGAGCAGCTGTACTTAGGGTAAATTCTGACACTAGTTCCAGACTCAAGGAGACAGGGCAGGTAAAAGGGAGACACACAGGCTGATGGGGGGGCCTAGAATAACTGACATGAAACGTCTAAATGTCCCCTCAGCCAGAGCCTGAACATCTACACCAAAATTTTAGAGTCCCATAGCCCAAGCCCTGCAAGTCCAAGTCACCTGACACAGGACAGCCATGGGTGTTTAACTGCAGTGTAGACATTCTCACAGGAGCTAGAAGGGAGGATCTGTGCACCTCTCCCTGACCCACCCATATTTCACCCTCTCTTATTCTTTGTGCACAGCTGCACAAGGGGCTGGAGTATCAGATCAGAGCTCTATACACCACAGGGGGTGCACATCCCCATTCACATTGGCCATCCTCTATTACTCAACAGAATAACACTGATTTCTCTGCACAGGTGTAACGCCAGCAGATCCCGGTTGTCAGCAGACAGGATGAAACTGGACCTCTGGAGCTTAATGCACGAGCCTCTACCACATGAACTAAAAGCCACCTGTCTGTTAGCCAAGGCTGTAGAGCAGACTCATTTTATCTCTCTCTAAGTGGTCTGGGTGCCACTAGATGGGACAGACCACCACACCCAGGAGGTGTGTGGGTTACATACTCCCCCTAACTGAGAAAGCATGTGCCAAGCTTCAGAGACTTCCCAGCTGACATCCCGGATGAGCACCCACTTGTAATGCCAACAGAACCCAGTTGATCAATGGGCAGGATTGAACCAGGAATCTCAGTGCATGAGCCTCTACCATATGAGCTAAAAGACAACTGGCTGTTAGCTAAGGCTGTGGAGCAGGCTCATTTTCTCTCTCTCTTTAATTGGCCACTAGATGGGAGAGACCACTACACCCAGGAGGTGTGTGGGTTACACAGGCACTCTCTCAAGCCATGTAGGATCTAAATTTTCCACTTTTGCCACAGCAGCATAGCCATGTTTATAAGAAATTTCTTTCTAGAAACATCTTATGTTGTTTCAAATCTCACAGTATAGAAAGCATCTAACTGTGTTCTAGAACAGGAGAATCAGGATATAACAGTTTCATTAACCATTTTGAAAGGTGAGTTGGCACTATCTATGCTGTGATTTGAAATGATGTCAGTACTTTTCTAGCAAGAAGCATTTTTAAGTAGAACTCTGGCTACTTTGATCTGAAGTCCAGAGTGGATGCACCCATAGAAATGCTGGAAGCTAAGACATTGGTTTTGAGAATTTTGCTTACATTCTACTGACCCTAGTAAGGTCTCATCCTAAGTGGAACCACAGTCCTTCTTAAGCAAGCATTTGTCAGGGAGAACAGAAACAAACTACCAACAACCACAAAACCAACAAGATGGCTTGCATCATTTGGCTGTTCCCACACCCTTTTCCAGAACCCTCCATATGGCCTGGAGATATCTTCTGGATGAGCAACATAACTGCAAGTGCACATCATTAATGGAGAAGCTCTCTGAACACTTTCCCCAGATTTTTATTCTTTTTATTTCTGACCTAAATGGCTGTGGCAGGCAGCTGCATGCATGCTATGTTTCAGGTTATGTTTAAGTTATTCATTGGAAAGGTGATATGCAGGACATCTGAAATGCAGGACACTGTCTTTAGCAAAGAGTACATTCCTTATTTTGTGCATATAGAGGGCATGGAAAAGTTTGAAATCCTAAAGCACAGGGTGTTTAATCTTGATTAATGCGATCTAATAAAATGGTGTTATTACCCCTACAAAAAATGGACAAAGCTAGGTGCATTTTATATCTGCCCAAGGCAAGTTCATTAACCACAATGAAACCTGATATAACTGTCATTTATGTGTAATCTGATGTATACTTTATGTTTTGTGCAATTTAAAACAGATCATTTATTCACATTAAGACTAGCATCCTACCATAGTTAAGGATTTACCTATTTCATTTTGCATTATAAATCCTGGATTTCCAGGGAAGTTTCAGTAAAACAGGGACATTTGGTGAGCTAAAATGCACTGACAGTATCTGTTTAACAGTAAGCAACTGAATTTGGTTCATCAAGAAGCCTGGAAAAATCTCATTGCTCATTGGTTCTCTTTGGCTTTTGAACAATGCATCAAGGCTTGGAACAAATTTCCTCTGTAGTTTCCTTCCCTCACTTCTGCCAGTTTCTTTTTGTGTCTAGATCAAAGGAAATTAAAAGAACTATTGGTAATTGTACATGTACAGCTGTTCAGTCTTGAATACTTGTTTTTATTTTTGAAAGACTCCTAACAGATTCCAGAAATGTCTTGAAAATCTTTTGAGGAATCATTTATCTGTATATTTTCATTCCATTTTACTGAACTATAAAAGTAGCTAATCAAGGAATGCAATATCTACCATCTAGAGTGCTTTTATAGGTATGTTTAGCATGAACGAACACAATAATTTATTTCTTATATTCATCCAAAATAGTGTGCCGACTCATAAATTAAATAGCTTCTAGCTGAGCCAGGAGCTGGCTGGAGCATTTTTTAAGGAAAACCAATGGTCAGATGCTGCCACATGTATTCCTTACTCACAGAAGTAAATCCCACTGACATCCATAATTTAATAATATCCAGATCTTTTATAGTGCTTTTCATCTATAGATACCAAGGTACTTTACTAACAAGTTAGTATCATTATCCCCATTTTATGGATGAGAAAAATGAGGCAAGAAGAAGTGAAGTAACTTGTCCAAGTCACCTAGCAGCAGAGCTGGGAATAGAACCAAGGTCTTTTACTCCAGTGCTCTTTCCACTAGACCATGCTTCTTCTATGAGCAGTGTATGATTATGGACTCCAGTGCAGTGCAATAGGAAGAGGCGTTTGCAGTTCAGGGCCTGATCCCAAGAGGCCTCTGATCTCTGTGTTAATGGCAATAGGCATTTTTTTGTAAGAGATATAAAGCTATTGTCCGGGCCGCTTGTAATCAGTGCCATGTTCACAGTAAACTTTCATATCCTGGCCAAATTCCAGTGTGGGTAATAATATTCAGCCCACGTTAAATTCCCTCTGTAGTTTCTATTTACTACACCTTGAAATGGCTACATTCTTCATTTTTTGTTCTGCATTTTTTCCGTCATCTTCAAATGCTCTCTGCTTGATTAGTACTACCAGTACATTTCTCACCACACGAGATCATAATCTTCTTTCTCCTTTTTTTTTCACTGTTTCATTAATCTCCATTACAAAAACTGGTTCTTAATAGAATTTCAGCATATTACTTCTTTTCCAGAGTCTTCTATAATATCAGGAGCAATATTATCTACAGAGTCAACATAAAAATAAATGAGAGAGTGAATTTCTAGGGACCCTGAATCTTCAGATCTCTCATGCTCTTTTGTTACTGGAACAAAGAAAAGGGTGACAATGGGTTTTTTTTGTTTTGTTAATATTGTAGTTGTTCCAATAACTGAAGTCATAATCAAAGCAACAGGTATAATACTGTATGTGCAGATTACCTGCTTGTATTAACCAGATATCATTCCCAAGACATGTTTTTTCTTAAGATAAATTGATTACCACTTCAGTCATTATGGTAGTGTCTAGAGGCCCCAATCATTTTCGGTCCTATTGTGCTAGGTGCTGTATATACATATATTTCTTGCTCCAAAGAGTTTATAAACACACACATTTATGCATAGGTGCTGACTCTGTGGGTACTCCACAGAAAAAAATTAGCAGGTGCTTAGCACTCACTGGCAGCCAAGCTCTCCTCCCTCCAGCACCTCCCTCCTGCCTCTGATCAACTTCTCCCCTTCCCTCCAAGTGCTTCCCACTCATCACAAAGCAGCTGTTCTGTGGCGTGCAGGAGGCACTGGGAGGGAGGGGAAGGAGCACCCACAGAGTCAGCACCTATGCATAAATGTGTGTGTTTATAAACTCTTTGGAGCAAGAAATATATGTATATACAGCACCTAGCACAATAGGACCGAAAAATGATGGGGCACACTTGGAGGAGGGGGTGGAAAAAGATGGGGTCTTGGGGGGGGGGGGATTGGAGTGGGGGTGGGGCCTGGAGTGAGCAGGGGTTGAGCACCCCTTGAGTAGAGAGGAAATTGGCGTCTATGCATTTATGTATCTTTACCAATTAGCAAATGAAACAAAATCAATATAAACCAGTTGCAAAACACTTCAACTGTGCCCGCACTGGGCTTTCCACCAGCTTAATTACATTGATTTTAATGCAAATTGTATGTATAGCCAAGACCTCAGTTTGACAATGTTGCTGTGAGTTTCCAATTTTGCAAATTATAAAAAACATCAGAGAAGAAAATAATGCATCTGTGTTCAGCGATACTTATTTCAATGACCTATCTTGGCTAAAGAAGGTAAGTGCAGTTCAAAGCAGATAAATGGAGAACAATGGAGAAAACCCCAAAACAGGAAATGTCTGCTACACACATTAGAGTTGTAGCAGATGATCCAGGTGCAGTAACATATTGACCAGGAAGGAGTTTTAGCCTTTTGTTGCAGAGAATAGACAAATCCCCAAAGCATTCAGCCTGATACGCAGCTGTAGAGCACAAAACAAACAAAAATTATTACAGAAACAATAAAAAAAAAGCGCACAATAGAAATGAAAGGATATGATATTGCTCCTAAGAATAGTACTCCTTATTAGTCTTCACCTAACAGGCTGAGTGCAGTACTATTCACCATGATTTAGAAAAGATAAAACTTCTCTTGAGGACCAATGCATCTAAAAGATATCAGGGTTCGAAGACTTAAGTCGTTGGCAGGAGGGTTATAAATCTGAGTTTAATACCACCAGGGGGAGAAAGAAAAAGAGAGAGAGAGATTTTAAACAGGCTAATTTCAGTTTTTTAATTTCTCTGTCATCATATTTCATGCAAAGTACTCTACCTACCATTACCAAAATGGTGTCGTGAAGAGCATATCTATGACTGGGAGACAGCCTCAGTTTTACAAAAGTCTCACAGGACAAATGAAATCTTTGGATAACTGGGGGAGCTGGCTTCACAGATTTCAGAGTGTGTGTTCATGGCAACAGTTTAAAGCCACAATCCTGTCCTATGTGAGCCAAAAATAAAAACAAATACTGAGGTAGTTTCTGATAACTGGGAGAAAAGGTTTCTGCCTGGAATACAAAGACCAGGCCTTTCTTCTGTAGTAACAAGAAAACTCTGATCTCAGGCAAAATGTTCTCCTCCAAAACTAGGATACAATTTTGTGCAAAACAAACAATTATAAAAGAATAATGAGTCAAGTACCAATACATGGGGAAATTACAGATGGTGAGAATTTACTAGAAGCCACTGCCAGAGTCAAAACAGAAACAAGGACAAAATGTTGTTGTTGGTTTGCTTTTTTTGGTAAATATCCAGCTAGGGAAGAAGATACAATAAGAATCCAACCAATTCGAAAGAAACAATGAAAGTAATTACTGCTGAGCTGAGCTGACAACTCTATGAGATAGTTTGAGTCAATTAGAGATGAATGCCTTCTACCATACAATGTGTGGCCCTGTCCTATGTGACCTGTCTCAGCAAACCAGACTCAACTTCACAATACAGTGTGAGCAGCAGTTTGAAGCTTGCTTTTAAAAGCAGGCTTTTAAATATGTTCGGCCTGATTTTCAAAAATGCTGGGTTCCATCAGCTTCCATCTGAAAACCAGGCCACGTACTTCAACTAGCACTTACAGAAGACAAGATTGTGTCTTTACATATGGCTCCAAGCAAGGAGTGGTGTATAAGCAGCACCTCTCCAGGAGTAACACCAGGAGGCAGCATGACACAGGCATAATGCCCTTTCTACTTACTGCTTGTTTCTGTAGAATAACTGCCAGTATATACCAGCAGTAAATTACTGTCTCCCCCACAGTGGCTAAACTACTCTGGCCAGCTAGGAGGGGGAACTGAAACCAAGCCTCCATACACTCCCTGTCACCCTGCCGTGGAGAAGGAGTAATGGAGGAGTAGTTTCATTTATTTCCACATGCCTGGACCTGTTGTAGATGGGGACATAGACAGTCAGACCTAGCAGTCAGAACAGGAGTCAGGAGCCAGAAACCAGAGGTCAGAGACAGAGTCGAAAGTCAAGCCAAGGGTCAGCACCAGAGTCAATGCCAGGGATTGGGCTTGGATCTGGAAAAGGCAAGGACACGAAGGCAGGAATTATGAACAAGGCAGGGCTTGTGGTCAAGCAAGAAGGCAGGGTCCAATGTAGGAACTAGCCACAGATTCACCCAGTTGCTCAGACAACTTCCTGTGTCTCCTTCTGGCTTAAATAGTGAGTTTTTGAGCCAATCAGAGATGCTAAAGTCTCCTCCAATTGGCAGCTTCATTGGCGGTGCATGTGGTGAGCTAGGGTCCAACAGCCCACACTCTCTGCTCATCTCAGTAAACTGCCATATGGTGGGTATGCTCTGAGTAGTGCCTGGGGACCTGGGTTTGAGACTTGAGATCCTTCACATCACTTCTCACCCCTTAGGGCATCCTCTGGACATCAGTGAGCTGGTTTTCCAGGCTAGTTCTTGTGGAAGGTCTTTACCAGTTTGGGAGCATAGATCTTTTCTGTGAGCTCCCAAGAGATTCCTTCGGGATTGTAACCCTCTCAATCAAAGACCAGAGTTTACCACCATCTCATTTTGGCATCAAGTATAGCATGGACAACGTATTTGTTGTTACCCTGACCATGTATTGGTAGATTGGAGAGAGGCGATGGGGGCAGTGAGGAAACACATCCTGTGTATGGGGCTTTAGAGGTGATATGTGAAACACCAGATCAATTTTGAGGGTTCCAGGCCGGAGGAGTTCCAAGGTAACTGGACTGATTGAGCACCAAATTAAATAGGGATCCATGAACTGGTAATCCAGTTATGGGATGGTCTACCTGTGTGCAGATGTTTTGTGAAAAGCCACACAATCTAGCCTAGGGAAAAAGTGGGACCTTCATGTCATCGGCAGACCACACATTGTTTGTATTTTCTCTTGCCATCTTCTAGCTTGGTTTTCAAGTCAGTTTAGATCCAATGGGTCTGTTGCACCCAGTCGAAGGCTGTTGGGTTGGGTAAGGTTGTGGGTAGTTCCAGGTAAAATCGAGGGTGGAGCCCATACTTTGGAAAAAAGGGTCTCTGTCTTGTAGAGTCAAGTTCTGTCTTATTGTACACAAACTCTGACTGGGGTAGTAGCAAGGACCAGTTATCCTGAGGATAGTTTATATAGCACCGTATGTACTTTCTCAGATTTGTTCTCTCTGCCTGACTTTTTGGTATGGAGGACTTCATACCAGAAGGAGGAGATAAATTGTACACTGTGATCAGAGACTATTTGATCCAGGAGGCAATGGAGGCATATGACTTGATTAACTCAGAGCTGGAAGGTTTCCTGTGAGGAGGGCAGGTCACTGCAGGGCATAAAGTTTTCCATTTTGGTAAGATGGTTCACCACAGTTAGGATGGTCATGAACTTAATGGACTCAGGCAATTGTACTATGACATCTAGGTCAATGACTGCCTAGGGGTCAGGTAGAGTCTCAAGAGGTTGCAGGAGGCTGGATGGTTTGTTGTGTAATGCCTTGGAGTGGACACACAGATTACAAGAAGCAACATAGGCCTGTACTGTGGCTTGCATGCAAGGCCACCAAAAGAAAAAAGAAATTGGATGTTAGGTCTTGATGCTGCCAAAATGTCCTGCCAAGGGAGAGTTGTGGCATACCTGTATAATTCTTGGAGGTTCAGGAGGAACATGTATGCACCCTTTCATATAGGTTATCCCATCTCAGATGCCATGTGGTTCTTTGTTTATGGCTTCCTGCCTGTCGGAAGGGATCCCCTGAGCTGAGGTTGATTATATTGTGGCAAGCAGGTCTTGGTGGGGACTTGTGCCCAGGACGTTATGAGTTTTAAGAATATTGGAGTTTGTGGAGTTCAAGCCCATCATGTCAGTGTAGCATTCTCCCTTCTGGGACAGACAACCAGCTTTGATGTTTAAAGTTTCTCGAGATTACAAAGTTGTAACATGAAAAAAACAGGGCCCATCAAAGTTGCCATTGGCTGAAGGCTTTGGCCTTATGCAAATATTCTCAATTCTTATGGCTGTGCATACTTGGACAGGATACGGGTCCCCTTCCAGATAGTGGTGCCATTCCTCAAAGGCAGTTTTTATCACCAGGATCTCATAGTTTTCTTCTGCAGATGTGAGTTTCCTGGAATAAAAGGCACATGGGTGTAACAGTCTCGGGGCGGGGTGTATGTTTTTGGGAAAGAACTGCTCCAAACACCACATTAGAAGCATCGGCTTTGATGATGAAGATTTACATTGTGTCTAGGTGAACCAGTGTGGGAGCAGAGGTAAATGCAAATTGCAGTGCTCAAAGGCATATTGGGCCCTGAGAGACTAGAGGAACTTGTTGAGGGTGGCAAAGCACTCTGAGAACCTTGCGATAAATCATCAATAGAAATTGGGATGTTTTATAGTTCTTGGATGTCCTGTGGAACTGCCCAATCAGGAGCTGACTTCATCTTATGAGGGTCCATCTCGATACCCTTGAGGGATAGAATGAACCTAGTAATTCTATGGTGGGATGACCAAAAAATAACTTCTTCAGCTTTGTGTAGAGACTCTGTTGGCATAGCCTTCCAAGGATGGAATGGACATGCCCAGTGTGATGCTCAGCACTGTCTGAAAAAAATAAGTGAGTCATCAAGGTATACCACCATATATTGGTCCAGAATATAATGAAATATGTCATTGATAAAGTGTTAAAACGTGGCTGGGGCATTGGTTAAACCAAAAGGCATCATGAGGCATTCTAAATGTCCATAGTGGGATCAAAAAGCAGTCTTCCATCCATCCTCAATTCTAATATGTAAGGGGTTACATGACCATCAGAGGTTCAATTTTAAGTATATCCAATAGTTCAGGTATTACAGGTAAGGGGTACCAGCTCCTAATGGTGACCTTATTCAGTGTTCAGTTGTCCACACACAGTTGGAGGCTACCATCTTTATTGTTAATTAAGAGAACCAGTACCCCACCAGGCGGGGTGGACTTGTGAATAAAGCCCTTTGCCAGATTCTCTTGCAGGTAGCTGTGCAGAGTGGTCAATTTGGGTTCAGACCTGGAATAAATGTGATCAAATGGAATTTTTACTACCAGTTCGGTTCAGCTGGGCAGCCATAATCCTTATGCTGGAGGAGGATGTCTGCATTTGTTTTTCAAATACATTGGCAAAGTCACTGTACTTGAGTGGAAGTTGATGCTCAGGAGCAGCTGGCAAGTCTGTCTGACCAACTACCCTGGCTTGCTATCGCCAGGGCCTTGCTGTTCACTCTCTACTTCCTGAGGTCAAGCAGTGCTGCCAGAAGTAGTCTGAGAAGACATTGACCTTTAGTTCATCCCTGGGAACATGAGGGTTACAGAGGCTCAGCCACAAAATACCCAGGGCCAGGGGGAAATTGGAAAGTGAATGGCATTAAACTGCATCGTCTCTTGGTGCCCTTGGATGGTGACCTCCAGGGGCACAGTCTCCTTCCATTGCCACTGGCCCAGAAGATAGGAGGGACCTATCAATTGTCACTAGTAGGTTTGTGCCTTAGGGGAATCTGCTGGGTTGGGGCCGCATCTAGGTTGAGAAAATTGTCCTCTGCACCTGAGTTAACAAGGGCCTGCTATGGAGGGATTGGAAGGGAGATCTCTGGAACACATACCTCACCAGTACTTGCATATGTGGTGGTACAGAACCAGTACTTGCAAATATTCAACATCATTCAGAACACATTCTGGATAGGACCATGGCTTGAGACTCCGGGGAACATTTTGTCCAGCTGCTCAGGCCAGCTCCCTTTACTGGGCCTGGGCAAGCTTGTTTTCCCAGGTCTCTTTGGTCTGGATTCCTCATGGAGCAATCAGAAATAGCACGATCAGTTTGTCACAGTAGAAGCACAGGTTAAAAGGGGTAGGCTGCAACTTTTCCTCAGAGGTGCGTGGCCAACTGGCCAGATCTACCTGCATCAGCTTGGTTTATGGAGCATGGCTCAATAGCAAGGGACATGGTTTCAATGCCACCCATCTTCATTTTTCCTGCTGGTCACACAGCTTATTGTTGATCCAGACAACAAAATTGATAAAGGCACCCAGATCCATCTGGGTCTCAACTCCAGCCAACTCATCCTGCAGGACCCATCAGAATTTGAACAGCTGGACTGCCCTGTTCCAGTCCAGGTCTGGTGTGAGACAGCAGACGTGTACTGCATGGGAGGTGACTGTGCCTGACCCCTGTTGGAGCTTCCTGAAGGTGACCTCAGCAGAGCAAGCACGGTTGGGGTTACCAAAGATGGTTCGTATTGCCCCCTGGAAAACATTGCAGCTAGACACACCAGACTGCTGGTCTCCAGCAGTAGGGTAACCCAGTCCAATACCTCCTCAGTCAGCAGACTACCAGACCTACCGTGGCTTGGTTGGATGCGTATGTTTCAGGGCAAAGCAAGAATAAAAGACAGCAATGGTTCATGATGCCTCGAAACTTGGAATGATCCCTCACTGAAGTGCTCCGAGAAGGGGACAACCAGTCCTTGCTCAGGGATTGATGCAACTGGTTGGACCCAGAGCACATTGTTTTTGGCCCAGAGATGGTGGACTGTAGTACCTGATTCTTGACAACCAGCAGGTGCAATCTGCATTTTACATCATGGTTATCCACCTGGATGTGGGTCACCTGCTCATGGAACATAAGAGCTCCTTGGAGCATGGGCAACTCCATTGGTCCATACCTGGCAGGCTCCACTCAGAAGTTTGATGTCAAACTGTCATAGACTAGGACATAGCTGGCCAGAGATAGTGGTCAGAGCAATGGTGATCAGGTCTAGTGGTGAAAGCAGGAGCCAGGAGCCAGAGGTCAGAAATAGGGACCTCTATTGGGAGGTAAGCCAAAGGTCAGAGCCAGAGTCAGTATCCAGGGGTGGGGCATAGAAGAAGGGATCTGGAACAAGGCAGGAACGCAGGAATCAAAAACAAGGCAGGATCAGTTGTCAAGCAAGAAGGCAGGGTCTAATATGGCAACCATACAAGTCTTTGCCTAGTTTCTCAGACAAATTCCTGTGAATACTTTTGGGTTAAATAATGAGTTGAGCCAATCAGAGAGGTTGGACGTCTCCTCCAATTGGGAGCTTCATAGGTAGTGTCTATGGTGAGCTAGCGTTCACCAGCGACACTTCCTACTAGTACCAGCAAGCTGCCAGGTGGTGGCTGCAGTCTGAGTAGTCCCTGGGACCCGCGGACCTGCATTTGAGACCCAAGATCCCTTGCCCAGCCCAGCATTTGAATAGCCAATGGAGTGGCTTAATGGGGGTTCTCACTTCCGCTTGTAGGCAAGTAGTCCAAGTCACAGTCTAGCCCTCAATATCCAGGAGTTCTCTGAGTACACAAAGAGACAGAGAAAAGGACAAAGCAAAGGACAATAGGAACAATCCAAGGATCTGAGGAATTTTGGCCATATTCTGATCTCCTGAATTAATTATACTGAAGATAATGCAGTTCATCTGGAGTTATACCAGAGTAACTGACAGCCCAGTCCTGTGAGGTGTTGAGTGCCCTCAAGTTCCACAGCTCTGACAATAAACAATACACAGAAACTAGTGCTGTATTATTTGGAAAACAGGAAATGAAAAGGGGACCTCAAGGAAGAGGATTTCCTCTAGGAAGGGAGATTCTGAAGTGACTGGAGGACAGTTTCTAAAAGGGGTATTTGAGTGAATGCCAAATTCAAGAAAAAGCCATCAATTTAAAGTAAGGAGGATAGGGCACTAAAGCAATCAAGGTATAATTTATACACCAAAGAGAATAGTTAAAATGACTTAAAATACCCTGGGGGAATGGAGTACAGTATTAACTGAGGAGTGCGGGGTGGTGATGTATGTATATATGTCAGAGAGAGAGAAATACAAATCCCAATTCAAAAGAGGGGATGTACTTACATGTTACAAGTTTCCTTGTTTCCCTTCACCCTATGTTTTTCTGAGTTCATGATACTGCTGTCTAAATGATATACAGTCTTACCTTCCTGTCATAAAAAATACTTTGGCCTGGTCATTCATGAACACAGTATCATTGACCTTGAATAGCGGTTTCTGGACCTTTACAATTGTATGTTAGTTGAATGTCATATGTCTAAAATATATTTTATTTTGCTGATTGGCTCGAAAATATTTATAATCCAGTGAAGCACATAGTATATGAACTTTTTTCCAAAGGAGTTGCATTTTTTGGTTTTTCTATACAATACTACTGTTCAAAGTTCTGAAATGAAAATCTGGTAATATCATTTTAGATGCCAGCCCTTCCCTCTTCACTCAGACCATGATTCAGAAAGGCACTTGTAGTGTAAGAAAATGAATAGTATCCCTTTAAATAATTTATGAGCCCTCTAGTGGAATTCACTGTGTTCTGTTTTAGAACAGTGTTTTTCAGCCTATGGTCCATGAGCCTCTGTGGTCCGCAGACTATGTCAAGGGATTGATGAAAGGTGACTATGAAAATAATATTTCAGATCCCAGAAAAGGCATTCTGTTTTTCTGATCAGTCAAAAGTATATGAATACCCCCACCTACAAGTTAAAACCTGGAAGTGTTGTTGTTACCATAGAAGCCCACTGTGATGGGTTTTCTCTGGGATACAACCTGGAACTGGAGTACGGTTGAGCCCTCTGAACTGTCCAGCCTGGGCTGTCTCTCACAATGCCCTGCTAGCGACAAGCAGCAAACGCCTCCAGGCACACAGCTAGATTGCATGAATGCTCCCAGAGTCACTCATGAACGAACAATAGAGAAAGGATCCTGCCAAAATATCCCCAGCTCCCCAGCCTAGGACCCTGGAGCTGCCCTGGTCAAAAACCTGACCAGTATATGAGTTATTACCCAGTCTGCCACTTGTACAAAGGAAAGTGAACGTACACCAACTCTTATTCCTGAGATTAAAATTTCCCCAAAGCACTTCACTCAAACCACACTGTTTTAGATAAAAAAATATAAAATAGATTTATTAACTACAGAAAGATATATTTTAAGTGATTATAAGTGATAGCCAACAGATCAAAGTAGATTACCTAGCAAATAAACAAAAATGCAATCTAAGCCTAATATAATAGGCAAGATTTGAATTAAGCAGTGTCTCACCCTGGTAGATAGTATTTACAGTCCACCAAGGTTTCAGAAAGAGGCAGGCTTCCTTCCTCCAGATCAGTCCTTATTCCTCAGGTGTTTCTATGTGTTCTCTTGTGTGGGGAGTGAGGCTCATTTGTGATGTCACTTCCCTCTTTGCATGCTTTGATGAGTCATGGCAACCATTATCCATGTGCTGACTGAAGCATCCCCAGATGAGGATAAGCCTTTTTATGGCCCATTGTCTTTATTGATGGACCATTCATTTTGAATAGGCCATTCATACTGTGCTGGCTAGACTATACATAAAGCTTTGTGAGTGTTACACAGAGCAAGCACATTTGAAATACAGATGCATAGTCAATATTCGTAACTCCAGATACAAAAATGAAACATTCATACAAATAGGATAATCATATTTGGCAATTCATAACATTTCCATTGACACATTACACTACACATTTTGTACAAAGTGCATCATAATTATGTCATAATCATATCAGAATTATACCACTATGGTGAATATGGGGTGCAGAGTGTCACACCCATCATTTTGTGCCCTTTCTCACACTGCGTAAAATGCCATGCTGAGCACGTGCAACATTTATAGTTGAATTTTATTCAGTTTTCAGTCTAAGACTTATATGGGAGGAGTCTGCAGACCACGTGTTGAATTTCCAATGGGGTCCTCACCTCCATTTGAAATTTTTTAGAGGTTCACAAATGAAAAGAGTTGAAAACCACTATTTAAGAAGCTGCTAGAAACTACTCAGAGCAGTAGTGTGTATGCAAATAGGCATTGTGGTACTTAATAGACAGTTATTTGGGACCCAGCTGTGTCTATATGGTTTCTTCATATTGTTATTGTTGTGTAAAGTACAATAGCCATAACAGTACTTAAGCACATGGATACTTTAAGCACACGCATAGTCCCAATTAAGTTAATGGAGTTTCCTCAAGTGTTTAAAGTTATACATGTGTTTAAGTACCCCAAACATCTTAAAGGAAAGAAAGTTTAAGATATTTAACAGACTACATAAATACTATATTTAGAAAAAAATTACTCCAGGGGGAAAAAATTACAGACGGAACACATTCTTACATATTTTAAATGCAGGGTTTAATTTTTCGTAATTATTGCATGAGCCCTGGGAAGATACAACAATTGCTAAAAATAAACCTACAGCAAAATATGTAGGAATAAATTGGACTTTCAACATCAGCTTAATTTCCATAAAGACAGCACCATTGAAGAAATAAACCTAAAATTGGGTGATTTATTTATGGATTCTTTAAGCTTCATTTGCATACTACTCTGTTTGCTCCTGTTAGTCATAGCTATAAACTGCCATTCTCCAACTTAGGTGCCTGAAGTAAGGCACTTAAATTCATATTTAGGCACTTAAATAAAAGTGAACTGATTTTCACAGGTGCTAAGCACCTCAACTTTCATTTAAGTCAGTGGAAGTGAAATATTTTTATTAGGTGCTTGGGATAGATTTAGGTGCGGCTCCTAAACTGAAGATTTTGGCCATAGATATTTTTTTAACCACATTTTGTGATATATAATTGGAAGACATGAAATAACCCGATAGGGATGAGATTTATGTTTCAGTGCCTTGAGGAATATCTAGTTATTAGACAGTTTCAAATCATAAACACCTTGAAATTATGGGAGACTTTGGCTCCGGAATTGCACTTTTTAGATAGCCTTACACCTAAAATGTGGGGTGGGGAAGAGGTGGATCTAAATGTGGCTGAACTTTGGAGACATCCTGATCCAGAACTCAGCATTGTGTCTCGGCCCCATCTCTCCTAATTACTGTGAGATAAAAATAGTGTCTTTTTTGGGTGGGGAGGAGGGCATTGGTAGATAACAAACTTTAATTCAAAAAGCAAATGGCAACCACTGTAGAACTTCAAAATGTTTCCAGGCATTACATTTTCAACAAAGTCATCACAAGCAGCATCTCTTTCTCTTTGTGTCTAATTGTCATTGATTAGCTATGAACAAGAAACAATATATTCCCAAATGTCTACATTTGACTAGAAATAGCAATTACTTAATGTCCAGCAGTATGCATCTCACACTTGTTTGGCATTCCTTCAATACTCATTGATTGCTGTTTATCTTCACCATAAATTAAAATGTATCCTTAGGTACAGAGGAACATAGAATTTGGCTCACTGGGAGAAATCCTGGCCCAGTTGTAGTCAATGGCAAAGTTCTCATTGACTTCACACATTGCCTCAGACCATTGGTCCTCCAAGCCAAGTATTCAGCTTCCAGCAGTGGTAAATGACTGATACTTCAGAGGATAGGAGGAGGACTATCCTTTTTTCTAGCTATTTGTGAAGTGCAATCATATCCTTCCTGACTCTGGTACCTTACTAAGGATCCCTTGAAATTTACAGGCTATAACAAGATAATATTTATAATATTTGTCTAAAGAACTGGGGAGGCAGAGATACCTAGTAGATAGAATGCTGGACATTGGGAGACCTGCACTCTATTGCTGGCTCAGCCTTGACTTGCTCAGTGACTTTGGGCAAATCACTTTCCTTTTCTATATTTCAGTTTTCCCACCTGCAAAATGGGTACAATGATACTGACCTCTTTGTAAAGCATTTTGAGACCTACAAAGGGAAAGTGCTGTAGAAGAACTAAATTAAAAAATGTTATTGGGCCACACTGATTTTCAGCCACACGTATCCCTGGAACATTGGATATTAACCTTTTAATGTGACATTGAAATCTTTATTGATGTTATGGGCTAGGTCCTACCCTATGCAGCTGTGTGGCTGGGTGTGGGGAGGAAAAAACACATTTGTAGACTCTTCTCCTTCCATTCCCCAGTGCAAACAACACTGAAGTATCATTACATAGCACAAATGGGAGTGCTAGGGAGGCGCCAGCTACTGGACAGTGTACAATAGGTCTCATCTAACAATGAAAATGTTTTTTTCCTTCTGAGATGACATGCTGGAAGTGTAAACTTTCTGTTTCAGCCACTGCTGTGACTAAAATATGTTCCTCCTGAGCCAATTCAATCATTTCAGCTTAAGGCAACTAATGTGTTACTCTTTTTCCTAGTGCCCCATATTGTCAGTGTTATTCACCTCAGGAGAGCTAAGAGTAAACATTTACTTTCACCTGGAATCAGTAATTGGATTCTGTTGTATGAGTGACTGAAAAGAGGGGACCTGTGGCAACAACTCTTCCAGGAAATATAATGCAAAATTGGATTAATTTAACTATGGCTCATTTTATGAAGCTACATCGTCATCATCATCATTGCTATGCATTATTTGTATTGTGGTAGCACCTAAATGCACCAACCAGCCTCATTGTGCTAGGTGCTGTATAACAAAGACATAGACATTATCCCCACATGCTTACAAGTTCAGTAGATTTCTGTTTGCACAGTCTTAGTAAAATTGCTATCTTCCTACACAAACTATGCAGAATTAGGGTTAGATTGAACTCCTGGCTAATACAGCTTCACAGGGGCACTCCCTCCCCCTTGAGTGGTTCACATTTGCCCTTGCAAATTGCAGCGCTAGCACTTGGAGGGCAGCAGGGGTTGCATCCCAGATGGTTCCCCCTTAAGCAAATAGGCAAGGAGTGGATAAGATGGGTGAGGGATTAGGAAGAGTTATGGCTCTGGCCCCCAAGTACCAGCCACCAGGGTTGTCTGGCCATGTAGAGACATTACGCAACACCACAGAGAGGTATCACAAATCAATCCCCACTTCCCTGTACAACTGGGAAGTTTCCAGGAGAATGTCTCTCTCTGGCTACATCTACACTGCACCCCCCAGGTGGCGGTGGCAAGTAGGGCATGTGTAGTTACAGGCTGCACTGAAAAACAGGTTGCATCGACACTGTGGTGTGTAGCTACATGTGGCAGTGAAAGCCCCTGTCACAGGGGAGGCAGGGAGGAAAGGATCCAACATCTCTGCTACCTTTCCCCTGCCAGAACCTTTTCCTCTGCAGAGTTTTTCATTGTGGTGGGGAAAGGCTCTGGCAGCAGTTAGGAAAAGCTCCAACAGCAGGGAGGCAGTGTGACAATAAAAATAGCAGTGTAGTCGGCAGAGGCCCTGCTTGGGGTGTGTAGGTACATACTCACAGGGTTCAGAAGTGTCTTTATTCTGTTCACCTAAGCAGTACCTCACCATCTACACTGCTATTTATACCTGTGCTGGGAGCGGGATGTGGACTGTATGTACTCTACATGCTGCCATAAGGAATGTGCCATGTAGACGTACCCTCTGTGGCACTATGCCTCCTGGTGCTCCACTTCAGCTATTGTGCCAACATCTCTCCCCAGGGCCAGCGCTTCCATTTAGGCGACCGCACCAGGATTTGGGAGGGCAGCATTTTGCGGCCCTCGGCGGCAATTCGGAGGCGGGGGGTCCTTCCGCGCTCCATGTCTTCAGCAGCAATTCGTGGCGGGGGGGTCCTTCCGCGCTCCAGGTCTTCAGCGGCAATTCTGAGGCGGGTCCTTCACTCGCTCCGAGACCCATCGCTGAAGTGCCCTGAAGACAGGGAGCGCAGAAGGACCCCCCCGCCGCCGAATTGCCGCTGACCAGGAGCGCGGAAGGACCCCTCTCCTAGGGTGCCAAAAACCCTGGCGCTGCTCCTGCCTCTCCCTGAATATGGGCTGCATGCTAGATGTCTGACCTAGCCCTTTGCCACTAGAGCTTATTTCCAGTGAAGGAATTTTAGAAATTAGCGTTCCACTCTTCTTTAAAAAACAAACAAAAGCCGTGGTAAAGCTCAATCACTTGGAATTCATGGCCCCTGAACACAAAAGAATCATGCCAGCTAGATCCAAGTTCATTTTCCCCCCACTATTGCTCCAATGTAATTTTTTCATCACTTTGGGTCAGATTCTGCCACTCTCACTCTGAGTAATACTTTACCCTTACTTCTAAATGGGATGACTTACATTTTAAGATACTAAGCAACATGCGGTTGGTAGCATGGGGCTGTTAGCACAGAAATCCTTCCTCTGTGAGGACAGGTCACGTACTCAGGATGGGAGCTGGGCATTTAAAAATATTTGCCATTCAGAAAGGGAACAAAAACAAACAAAAAAATGAAACTTCCTGTGAAACAAAATTTGTTAAAAAATTAGGCTTTGGTCAATCAAAACATTTCTTTTAACACGAATCATAATATTTTGTTCCAGTTTCAATCCTTTACAAGTTTTTTAAAAAATTTTATAAAAATAATGAATTTCATTTCAAAAAGAAAATGTGAAATGTTCCATTCCAAAAATGTTGAAACAGAACATTTCAACATTATCAAAACACTTCATTGTTTCTTTCTAAAAGAAATTTCATCAAAACTGATACTTTTCCAAAATGTTTCAATTTTGACAAAAACTGTATTTTTTTGTAGAATAAACATTTCAGTAAAAAAAATTCCAATGAACTCTAGTCACTAGATTTACTGTGCAAAATAAAGTGAGCAAAATAAATCTGCATTTTATCTTTTTAGGCTGAAAAATATTTGTTGTAATTCTCTATGACTTGCTCTCCAAGTAAGGTGCTACTCACTATGAGTAAGGTGTCAGAATCTGACCGCTGGCAAAACTCAACACAAAACCTGAATCTATGCAAAAGTCACAAGCATGTGAAAATAGGGTTGTAGTCGATCTCTGAATATCAGCACTTTGTGTTTATTACAGCTGTTCAGTGCTGGGGTACAGCAAACCACTCAGGTACTAGTAGTGCACCAGATATACCACAACTCAGAGAAAAAGCATTGAAGGTGCTTCAAATACTGGGCCCTACAGGTGCTAGCCTTGTTGGGTCCAAATAACCACTCAGGCACATGCTTAAATAAAGGGGTCGTTTATTACAAATGCAAGAAACTCGTAAAACCATAACGGTTTCTATTTGAGCACCTGGCATGGGGAGAGGGCAGTGCAGCTGAGGGTTACAGCTTCTCAAGCCTAACACCTGGGTGCCCTCTCCAGTCTAGTCCTCCATTAAAGGCAAATAGGAGATTGCAGGTTTTGAGACCAGGATCAGTGGTGTGTCTCATTGGAGCCCCTACCCAATCTCTGCTTCTTTTCCATGAATCCTGTAAAGACTTGAACCCAGCTGCAAGGTGTGACAGTTAAACTCTGTCCCACACACAGTCACGTGGCTCCTGTTGCAATCTTCTGTGCAATATACTTCCATGGCAGTTTCCCCTGCATGCAACTTCCCTGCTGCTCCTGGCTTGCCCTGAGTCCATCACCTCTTCCCAGAGTCAAGTCACTTCCTGGGTCAGGGTCTTTCTATAGGGTTTCTGCTTCCTCCCTCTTCTGGCCAGGCCAGGGGAAGGGGATGTGCCTGCATGTCCACCTCCAGTGGGGAGAAGGGAGTGATGACCCATGCCTGTCAATAGTGGGCTGGCAAAGTGAGGGCAGTCCAGCTTCAGCAGTGTTACTGAGCATGCTCAGTCCAGGTGAGCAGGCCAAGCAACAAATCAGGGGAGAGGGGTGACCCAGCATGCCCTCACTCATGCGTCACCTCTAGGAGTGGGGATTGATGAGAATGGTAGTTCCCTGCTTAGCAGATTCATCACAATTACTGAGAGGTACAAGGACTCACTCAAGGTCACACATAAAATCAGTACAGAGCTGGGAAAAGAACACAGTTCTCTCTAGTCCCAGTCCAGTGCACTATCCATGGGAATATACTGCTTCTTTGTTGTGTACAAGAAATACACTCTCCTAATAATATAGACACATGACTAAGTGTGCTCTGTGGCATTTAATTCTACTGTATATAGTGAACTGTTTAATCACCCTGTAAATTAATAGTTTATTTAATAGATTAGTCAGGTAATTAAGTAGTTGGTATGTATCAAAATTAATATGTCTAAAAGTCGACCTACTTTTTGTATAAAAATCTGAGAATATTAAATAAATTCCCACTAGCTAACTCCTAGTGTTGTTAATATATTACAACATCAGAAATAAATGATAGTTCAGTTTAAGACAGAAAGTTGGGGACCTCCAATCAGGAGTGGATTTGCTATCTCAGCAAAGCAGCACTGATTTGGCCCAATATAACTGAGAGTTTCTTAAGGCATTCTTTAAATTACATAGATTCTTTCCATATATCCGTTTTAAGCATTGATAAAAAAACACGATGCCCATGATATGCTACATGTCTCCATCAGAAGGATGACTGCAGTTCATCATGGGAGGTGTAGGAAGTCCAAGGAGCCAGGCCCATAGGAGAGAATGGGAGAATGAAGCACTTTACTAGAACTCCTGTTATGTCCATTGGCAGATGGAGTTTAGGACTGAATTTACTTGAAACAGGGCTTTCTGATTACTATATGTGTAATTTGTCTACTGTCAACAAATGTCTATGAAATCCACTGGCAAAGTGCATGTCTCCTTCCCCTCTAGTACTGATCCACATCCAGGATGACAATGGCACTTCTGACTGCACATTTTTCTGATGAAAATAGCAATTTGGCAAAATCAAAACCTTCCATGGATTATACTGTATCATAATGCTTGCATACAAAGGGGCTACGTGAAGGTTGCATGGGCAACTTAAATCCTGGCATCTTCGAACTTTTGAGTGTTTGACTTTGTAACCTTAATAAGGTTCTTTTAATGTAGTATTTTGTATCCAGCATAGTAAATATAGGATATATTGAGGATATTGTTTGAAATTCACCTGGTGCTCAGGTTTGTACAAAGACCTTCCATGCTACAGTGAAGTGGGGCCTTGGAGGCTACACAGGGAGTCACCTGATTCCCTATGTGCTGTAGAGGGCAGTGATGCAGATGGGCCAAGAAATCCGTAATTAGGTGGTTACACAGTAGAGATGCTGGGAACACTATTCCAGCCCATGAGCTGCTGTAGTGGCTGCTGGTGGCTGCACTGCAGCTAGTGACTACACTGCTGCCTGCATCTCGGGTGGGGTGGAGATTGTTCACCGGACCCCATGCTCAACACTTGCATCGAAACCCTGGCTTTGTGTGTGTGAAATGAATTCCATCATGAAGAACCCAACACTCCAATAAAACAAAGCCAGATTGTTGCCTGCAAGAGCTGTGATTGGGGAGCAGGGGGACTCTTTAGTGCTGTTTGGTTCAGTCACCATGCCAGTCACCATACCAGTCAACTCCCAGGTCTGGGGAACAAACCACAGGAGATGGCCCTCAACCAACATAAGGAAACTCTATTAACCCCTTCCCCAGCCCATGGCAGTCATGATAGGGAATAATCACCAGGGCCTCTCCTGCCCCACTTTACCTGATGGTATCAGGGTTATTTAGACATAAGGAAATGAAGCTTTAGACATCCACTGGGAAGCTCTCTCAGTGACACTTCTCATCCCTGCAACCTTTTCTCTCCTAAATCTCAACATCCTTCCCTTGTCACTCAGACTTGATGACACCTACTTTTGTTCTCATCTATCCTCCTACACCTCATGATCCCTCCTCTTACTCCCCTGAGTGATCCCACATGAACACTCTGCTTTCTTGTCAGTATGGTCCATCGTGATCCTTCTCCTCCATGCGATTATTTGTGGTTCTGCCTCCCCCTCTGCACAATCCCTCATTGTCCCTCTTCTTCCTCCTCCACATGATCTCTCATGGTCCACCATTTTCCTTCGCTGAACAATCCCTTGTGGTCCCCCATGTGCAGCCCTTTGTGGCACCTGCCTTTATTCATCTCCCTTGTTGCATCTATCTCCATTGTCCCTCTTTTCTAACACACTATATCTGGTTCTGTAGATACCAATTATACTAACTTTCCTCTGCTTCTCTCTGAGCTCAGAATGTTAGGGAGCTACCAGGCAGCAGCTAGGCAAGAGCAGCTGACATTACAGCTTTGTTGCATCATCACTGCAATGAAGTTCTGCATATCACAGACATGGGAAGGTCTCAACTGGTTTTGAACACGTACTGTTTTTTCAGCTGTAGCCCTGCCTCATTCAGAACACAGGACTGACAGTGTTTGGGAAAGTTTCAGAGTCAGGAACAAAACCAAACTCTCAGAATACACCACTTCACTCTTTTGAGTCTCTTGCACTGCAGTTTGTAGGTGGAAAAAGAAACCTGGTGAACAAAGTACAATGAAATTTCCCCCTATCCATTATATCCCCCCCCACCTCAGCCCCCTGCTGTAGAATGAAGAGCAATCAGCCACCTGTGGGACATTTACTTGCCTTCCTAATATTGTCTTTTCCAAGAGAATTCCAAAAATCTTCTCTGAAATTCCGGATATGCTGTGTGATCAAATCTCATCTGGTTCTCTTTAGGTGCTCATACATTTCTGAGATTTCAAGGGCTGCACATCATGCAGAATATGCACTTTGCAAGCTCCGAAGAACATCTGCAGAAAATTGAGCAAGATATGCTTGAGTACAAAAAAGTACCTGAATTGCAACCCTAAATATGGTATTATAATTAGATCTGTGTGAATAATTGGTTTTGGCGTTTTTTTGCTCCCTGCCAGTTCCAAAATATGGGGGGTGGAAGGAAGGGGAGAATTGACTGAGGTCAAATCGAAACCAATTTTTTTCAGAATTTTTGGCAAATGGAAAAGTAGTAAAAATATAATTTAGACATTTCTGAATTTTTTCCTCTTTTCTTTTGTTTCAGTTGAAACAATTTGCTGAAATTGACACATTTATGGAATGTTTTGGTTGACCTGAATCTACATATTTCAGCATTTTTTTTGCCCATATCTACCCAAGTAGGTTTGTGGGTTTTTTTACTATTTGGGGTACCTATCTCCTCCCATCTATCATCCATTCCTCTTTTTCCCCCATCCCCCATTTATTTCAATTAACTAACCTTCTCCTTCCTTTCTTAAATCAACAAACAAACAAAACCCAATCAAGAAGCTGATTGCATGTTTGGAGATATGATAATCTGCAGCAGCAAAACCTAACTCCATTGATTTTGTTAATTTACATCAGCTAAGGACCTGACTCCTAAATTTTAAATAACTTACTATCTCTAAATTCCATTGCATTGCTTTAGAAAGCTGGCAAATAATAACACACAAATATAATCTCCCCATCATGTTCTCCTCAGAATAAAAAATCCCTAAAATAGACACAAACAGGAAGCAGTTTATGTTCTAATCTTGTTCTTTCCCTACCATTACATAATTATGCTACCCTCAGCAATGAAAACCCCTGAGAGAATTCACCTAGGTTTCCAACTGTTATGTACTTGCTTTTCCCAGTGCGAAAAAAAGTTTGAAGTGCCAGCTGTTTAGAAGAAATAATCATTACAGTGCTTCCTGCTAGCATTTCAAATTAGAGAAAGATAGAGAGCAGCAGAAGTCACCCAGTTCCACATTGCTTTTTTATTCATTTCCTTCTTATTCTCCCTTAGTCAGTGAATAGGTATTTAAGCTTCTAGACCCACTGGACTATCTACTGTATGGATGCTCAGATGCACTAGAAAAGGCAGCAGCCCAAGGAGATCAAAAATACTCTGCATTAGGTAAAATCATCACATTTTGCTAAGGGCTATCATTCCACTAAGCAAATTCCTAGAAATCATATCAATTGTGTCATTTCAGGTCAGGTATTTTATATCCCCACTCTATTATAGATATGCAAATCCTTTTAGGATTAAATCTAATCTGCACCTTCTAAGTATGTAGGCTGATGTGAGAGGTGTCTTTTTGCACAAGTTTACAGAATACAAAAGCAATAACTGTAATTTGTGTTGCCATTGTTCACAGCTTGCTTGCTGTTTACAGTTAATTGCGTAGAAACAGACCATCATCATTCACTGCAGATGCCTGTGTAAATTTTATTCATATGCAGCATTGTCACTTCCTATTTCTTATGCTGCTTGTCTATCACGGCTAGTGTAACAACTACTTGTGGGTGGGCATCTCTAGAAATTGCTGGCCTGCTATTCAATCAGCAGTCACAACTGTCTGTAATTTACCATCTCTGAAATAGTAGGTTTGTGGTTTGGATTTGCAATGAGTTGAAACCAACCAAATTAACAAACCCAATTCAATTGTTTTCTGATATCTTTCCAAGACCTCCTTAAAGCTTATTGGGATGACACATTTGAAACAATTTACACCCATTTTTTTGCCTCATTTCATTTTGTAAAATGTTGGTATTTGAATTGAAAATAGCGTTAAACTATGGCACCAAAGCACAAAGCTTTGATCCCACACAGCTTAGGAAAGAAGACAAAAGAGGCACACTTAATCCACTATTTGTTCAGTATCAATGAGCTGGTTTTAGGCGATTTACATTCCCAACGACTGAGCAAAGAAGAGACAAAATTCATATCGTTAAAATTATGGTCATGGGCAGGTTCCTATTACAACAAATGTTGAAAAGATGTAAACAGTGAAGTTGTGTCACTATACACAGGGTTTCACTGTAACTGGGATTTGCTGTTATGCACTGAAACAATTTGAGATTTTCATTCTCCTTCCATATAGGCTGAATCATAATAATGCACTGTTGTTTACAAAATGTACTGTGAAATATTCATTTTAAACCACCAGACCCAGGTGTGATAACATTGATGTCTAGCACTTCCATAAAACATTTCATCCTAAAGTTCCTTATGAACATTAATTATTCACAACTCCCCTCTAGAATCTGTGTCATTATCCCAGTTTTACAGATAGAGCAATGGAGGCTGAAATTAAGTGATTCATTCAACTCCCATCAAAGCTAATGGAAAGACTCTCAACATCTTCAGTGGGGCTTGGATCAGTCCTTAAGTGATTTGTCTAATGTCACAAGTTAGGATTAGAGCAAGTTACTTGTATTTGATGCAACTCTGTTACACCACTTTTGTGTCTGCATAACTTCAGTGCTATGCTGTTATAATTTCATTTATTTTGTGGAACACCACTGGTGTAGCAGAGTGAGAAGTAGGCTGCATGCTGCAGGCTTTGTTAATATATATTGGAATGTTCTGCAGGTAGTTCTGCAGCATTTCATTGCATCCCTCTCAAATTGGCTTTTTAGTAGTGACAGGACACCAAGTCATGCAGCACGTCTCAGTGGACAACTCCAGTGTGACAAGCCTTTCACTTTACTGAGAATATCACAGGTCAAAATGCTGTAGTCCCTAGCACATCTTTATAAACAATTCCTGCTCTGTTATGTTCTTAGTCATGACAATTACATAAAATGAAGACTATTTCCAAGTTATTGTAGTAACTGGCAAGGAATTATAATTGGAGGCTAATTTAAGAACATTAGCAATATTACAGTGTATGTCTGTCACATGAAAAAAAAACCTACCTCTGTGGATGACTGTAATCTGTTCACTGTTTCATGGGTCCACGGTCCTCCAGAGAGTGCCACAAAACCCCACATGGTGACTGTGAATGCTGGATTTTACATTTAGATTTTCTGGCTTAGCTAAAAGATGTGTAAAATAACAAGGCAGAACATTCCCTGGGGACTAAATCATCTGAGGATGGTCCGAGGTGACCTAGTGCTCATGAAATGTGGAACAGGGGTGCCTGTGCTTTTCTAAGGGAATGGATGACTAAACCCTCACTCTTTGGGGGGATACTGTGCCACTTTTTATGGCTATTAAAGCACAAGCATGTGGGACAAATCTAGTTGTCCCAACACATCTGTGGAAGCTCTGGGGTATCCCAGATCAATTACCATTTCGAATGGAAGTTGTGCCCTGCCCTGACAATGCTGAGGTTCCCCATCCATTTGGGCTGAACAAATGTAGATCTCAGATCAGAATCAAGCCCTATGAGTCTCAGCGAAACCAAATGAAGCATAGAAATGCTGAATTAAAGTTGCCACCCAGTACTTTTCTAATCTCTCTGACACATCTTTCTAAAGTATTTCTCATGTACACACCTTTGTAGCGTCCAGGCACCATTTGTGGTTCCTGGATATTGCAAAGCTTGCAAACAAAGTGGGGCCACTAGGTTTCAGCCAGCCTTTTCTTTTGGATGTGCACAGTCATGCCATGGTGATTCATGGCTTTGTCACCTGAAGACCATATCATTGCAGCATTCTCTGGATGAGGCTACACCTTCAGACAACTCACAAAATCTAGCTGGTGAAGAATGTCAACAGTGTTTCTCACAAGATGAAAAATACATATCTGGCTGTCTCCCAGTTATGATTTAAAGTGACATTTTAAACTAAGCAATAAAACCAAACAACTTTCTCCAAAAAACCAAAAAGATACCCCCACCATCACTTTACCCTAGGGCAGAAGAATAGAGGAGGGAGCACTTGTGAGTGATAGATGCTAGCCAAGTTTGTTCAGATACCACAGTGATGGGCTCAGTATAGAATAAAAGGTTTGGATCTTGGACGCCTGAGAGCTCCCTTCTTTCCTTGTAGAACTGTTGGTGCCCAGCAGTCCTAAACATCAAGCCCTGGGCCTCTGAAGTCAGGCACTCAAAAGCTCAAGCAAGAAAGATTAGAGGTCACTTTTGAAAATTTGGGACTCAGCCTCTTTGGTCCTCAGTTTACCAATCTGTAAAATAGGTTGTGACGTTGTGGTTCTGGCGGGACCCAACTGAGAGTGCCAATTCAGGACCAATTGCTCAAACAGGGCAGTCACAGACCAAGGCTGGGGTTTTTCCACCTCTAAGGCAAGCTAAACCAGCCAGACAAAAAGGACTTCGGTTTTACCCCACTGGCTAACCACAAGTCACACAAGCAATTTCCTTAGACACACCAGTCTCCCAGTATCACCACCAGTGCCACCCATCCTGGGATGAATGGTTATGAAAACCAACACCCCAGTAAAAGAAAAAGGTTCTCTCGATCCCAAAGGACCAAGCCCCAGACCCAGGTCAATATACACATTAGATCTTACCCACAAATCACGCTGTTGGCAATCCTTTAGAATCTAAAATCTAAAGGTTTATTCATAAAGGGAAAAAGATAGAGATGAGAGCTAGAATTGGTTAAATGGAATCAATTACATACAGTAATGGCAAAGTTCTTAGTTCAGGCTTGTAGCAGTGATGGAGTAAACTGCAGGTGCAAATCAAGTCTCTGGAGAACATCCCCCACTGGGATGGGTCCTCAGTCCCTTGTGTAGAGCTTCAGCTTGTAGCAAAGTCCCTCCAGAGGTAAGAAGCAAGATTGAAGACAAAGTGGAGATGAGGCCTCCGCCTTATATAGGCTTTTCCAGGTGTAAGAACACTTCTTTGTTCCTGCTGTGGAAAGTTACAGCAAAATGGAGTTTGCAGTCACATGGGCCAGTTTCTGCACACCCTGCTGAGTCACAGGGCGTAATTGCCTTCTCTCGATGGGACAATTGTGTAGGTGATGGTCCTTAATTGGCCATCAAGCAGGCTAAACAGAGCTGACACCCACTTGTCTGGGATCTTTCCCAGTAACACAGCATAAGTTTGAAATATAGACAGCATACAGCCAATATTCATAACTTCAACTACCAAAATGATACAGACATACAGACAGCATAATCATAATCAGTAACTCATAACTTGGTCTTAGACACCTTATATGACCCCCTTTACATAAGATTTGGTGCCACTACAGGACCTTGGTTGCAACCTATGTTCTATATGGTCCCAGTTTATATCAATAACGTCACATAGGTGTAATATGATTTTTATGCCTCGGAGGGGTGTTGTGAGGCTTAATTTGTGGTTTGTAAAGAAAGATTATCAAAAGAGAGGTGCTATGGAAGAGCAACATATTAATACATGCAAATCATGGGCTGATCCTGAACTCCTTTCAGAGGGTCCAACTCAACTCTCATTGAAGTCAATGGGATAATTTCTGTGGGAGGAGGATCAGGCCCTAAGTTCTTAAAAAACTCCCATCAATTTCAGTGGGCATCTTCCCTAGATAAGAACTATGAACTGCACAAGTTGGCCTGCTGTAAGTGATGTTGAAATTTGCTCAACATTTCTCTATGATTTAACAGCAGAAAAGCAAAAGCTAATTTGCCAGTTTTTCCTTTACTTTGGGTAGAATGTGTCCCAGGTCACAGATGGTTAGTATCATATACTCAAATAAATATATGAAAATACCTTTGATCTATCTTAGGTACTTATATGGCTCCCATTACCATCATATCAGAACACCTCCCAATCTTTTTTGATGTGTTTATCGTGACAATGCCCATGTAAGGTAGGGAACTGCTATTATTTCCATTTCATAGATGAGGAACTGAGGCTCAGAGAGGCTAAATAACTTGACCAAGATCAAACAAGAAGTTTGTGGCAGGACAGGAAATCCTAAGCCTCAGGCTAGTACCCAGAACACTGGAATATCCTTATTCCCTTGGTATAAGTAATAAATGAGACAGAAAATGTTTATAGCTAGCTATATATATTTTTCTTTTAAAATGCTTTACAATGTATGAATGACCATGGATTTCAATAGCCCAGCACAGCAGTGCTAATGGCAAGGTGCAGCAGCATATTTCTATGTATTTTTCCATTTAACAGTGCCATTTTTTTCCCTTGCAGCAGGCTAAATTTACATCTCTTATCATGTCTTGCAAAGAAAAACTTAAAAAAATTAAATTGTGAAAACTAAATTATTTATACGATTTCATTTGTTATATGGATTTGGTACAGTTGAGTCTTGCTTCTGTCTAATAGCATAAGACTATTAGGAACTTAATACTCTTCAGGGGATGTAAGATTTATCAACCCTTGCAGAATGGGATGGAAGCCAAGGCAGGAGATTAAGGGATACTAGTTAAATTAATCAACCTTTTCTCTCTCTATATTGGCCAGGCAAATGCAGTGGGTTGTTATTCATATATTTTACACAGTAGTAGTTTGCAATTTGACCACAACCATATGTTGAATTTAATATTAAATGTTAGGTCTTTCCAAAAACAGCTCCATTAAAATGTCGATAGCCTTTTTTCCCACAGACAAATGGCTCTATTCATTTAAAAAAATAAAAATAAAAAAAAAAGAGGTGTTGACATGCAACAAAGTGAAAAAGTGTTTCTATTCGCCAGCTTCCACTGAGAAATATTTCATTTTAATCCTGGTTCAGAAGGCAGCCATGTTTGTTTACAAAGCTGAGTCCAAGCAGAGATTGATGGGTAAGGTGTAGATGAGCCACAAATACATCGCCTTAAAAAAAAAAAAAAAGGGTCGGGCATACATTCTACCTGTCAGATGGTGTACAGGTCCCAGTCTCAAACTTTGAAGTATGATCTTTTTTCTTATGAGCAAAGCTGATGTTTAAGTTTGCTGGAATGAATGCAGACCATTATTTCTGTACTAGTATAAAATGAAAGCATCATTATGTGAGCAATTTTTAGAATGTATTAAGTCCATAAAAGTTACAGTTTCAGCACACCGAAATTGGTTAAAGAATTATAACATCAAAACTTAGGAAACTATCAAATTAGTCCATCCCTTATTCCTGAGCAGGAGACACCAATAAATACTGTCTTTGTACCAAATATTATGCCCCACCAGCAATGAATGAAACGAACAAATAGATCACATGCAGCAGGATGGGTAGTTAAGCAGTCAGTAAATGTGTATTATTAGTCATGTGGTAGCATCTGATCTGTGGCTTCCACTGTAAATATATTTGGAATATGTCCTAGAGTGTAGTAGAATCATTAGGTGGGGTTCACTTTCTCATGTCCCCCAGGATAAAAGAGGGCATCCTTGTGCCCCAGCTATCCCTGCATGCCAGACTGGCTCTTTGGGTCTATGAGCAGTCAGGCATTAATCAGACTAGCCTTCAGGCCAAGGACTATATCATTAGCAGATAGAGTCATGCACCCACACCCACATATGTACTTTGAGCCAATGACTGTGGGTAAATGACAATGTCGGACGGCAGAGTTGCAGACCAGTAAATGCAATGGACTTTGCATATTTTATAAATGAAGGGACCTTGGGTACTGAATAAGAGCCTAACACAGCATGGAAAGAGTGTTTCCCATATTCTTCTTCAGAGCCCACAGCCGCAATTAATAGATTCATAGATTATAAGGCCAGAAGGAATCACCGTGATCCTTTAGTCTGATTTCCTGTATAACACATGCCACAGAACTTCCCTGAATTAAATCCTGTTTGAACCAGAGCATATCTTTTAGAAAAATATTGATTAAAAATATCTAGTGATGGAAAATACACTACAACTCTTGGTAAATTATTCCACTGGTCAGTTACCCTCACTGTTAAAAAATTTCAGATTATTTCTAATCTGAATTTGTCTACCATCAACTTCCAACCACTGGACCTTGTTATACCTTTGTCTGCTGATTGAAGGTCTAGCTAGTATAAAATTAAACAAGCCCCACAAGGATCAGACCACATCTTTCACAGCAAGGATCCCATGATCACTATTTTACTGTAAATATGACAAGAGAAAATTTAATTTAATTTTCAACCAAAAAATGTTGTGGTAGCCTATCTTTTGTGTGTGCGCGTACTGTTCTGTGCTATGAAATAACTGTAATGTTTTACTCCAGAAGTAGGATACCGGTGAAATAATTCCGATGTACAAAAGTAAGCCCATTTCTGAAACCAATGAGAGCTACACCTGTGGAACTGAGGGCAGAATGGGTCCCTCCCTATATCAGTATCAGTGTGTATGATGTCTACATGCAAGGTATTGACAGTGGCAGTACATTAAATTATATTTTAAAGTCTCCATAACAGCAGAACTTTCACTGACAACATAAGAGCTCCTTCAGAAAAAGGAAAAAAAAATAGAAAAAATCTTCTACTGAAAAGATAAGAGTGTCTGCTATAGAAAAATAAATTAATTGATAGTGCAATGCCTTCAGTACAATGTCAACAAAAATGTTTTGGTTCATGGAATCATATAATGCATAAGCCATTCAATTGATATTGCATCCAGTTGGCAGTACATTTTTTTATGAATAAGGGCTTGTAAAAATTCATTTTGCACTCCATTGTATCATGAAAAGTGCTTGTTACAAGTGAAACCTCTTGTCATGTTCATTTGTCATAACCAAAAGACGACAGTAATAAGGTTGTTAAGCCAAGAAACATTATTCTTTCATACAATGTTCACTCTATATCTATCTGCAGTTTCACAACCCAACCAATCTGAAAGTGGATATGTAATCTGCTCTACTGAAGGTACAACAGCTCTGTCTGAAGTGGAATGTGTAGCTCACTAATCCAAAGTCATTACAATACATCTATAACCGGGTAAATGCTACAACAAGCTGTTCACACACATTCATATCAATAATACCTGTAAATTCATAAGACTATTGGAACGGCCATATTGGGTTAGACCAAAGGTCCATCTAGCCCAGTATCCTGTCTTCCAACAGTGGCCAATGACAGGTGCCCCAGAGGGAATGAGCAGAACAGGTAATCATCAACTGATCCACCCCCCGTCACCCATTCCCATCTTCTGGCAAACAGAGGCTAGGGACATCCTAACAGGAGTCATATATTTGAAGGCCAGAGGGGACCTTTAGATCATTTAGGGTATGTCTACATTGCATCTGGGAGCAAGCCTTCCAGCTCGGGTCCACACACTTGTTTTCACTGGGCTTATGCTAGTGAGCTAAAAATAGCTGTGTAAACATTGCTTTGATGTTGCTTGTGATGGAGCAAACACCCCACACTGGCAGAGAAAGTTAACAGTGCCCTGGGGAGGCTGTGCAGGAAGCAGCCAATAGGAGAGGGGCTGCGAGGAGCAGCCAATCAGGACCCAGCAGGTTCATATAAAAGAGAGCTGCAGGGCAGAATTAGAGTAGGGGAATTGCTGCTGGAAGCCCAGGCAGTGAGGACCACATCCCTGGAGGGCTGAGGGAATGGTAAGCACCTTGGACAGAGCAGGGGCTGGCTCATGGGACTGAGCAGCTGAGCTCTGAGATAAGGGCAAAGAAGCTACTGGGTCGTGGGGGAGTGGCCCTGGGAAATAGGGCAGCATTGACAGAGGTTACAGAGGAGCAGCAGGAGGCACTATTTCCAGAGTACCTGGGTTGGGGCCCAAAATAGTGGGTGGGCCTGGGTCCCCTCCAATTACCACTGCGGAAGTGGTCAGACTGTTGGACAAAGATACCACCTCTCCATCCCCTACACAAAGGGAAAACACAGATGACGACCTAGAGGGAGGGTTGAGTCGAGAAGAGGATGCTGCATTCCTGGGAGCTGAGAGCGGAGCCATAGACAGGAGCAGAGACAGAGGCTGAGGTGCACACTGCAGACATGGGTGTTCGCCTCAAGCTAATCCCCTACATGATCAGGAGGAAGCGCCATTCTGGTGATGAGAGCTACACCCCATGACAGCTCTCAAATCCATCTCACCCCTCCCTCACAAGGCTTGAAAGCCCAAGCTCCAGCCCAAATATATCAGAGGGATTAATATTAGGGAGGGAGAGGAATTATTCAAGCTTAGTATCAATGTGGGTACAAGAACAAATGGATATAAACTGGACACTAGGAAGTTTAGACTTGAAATTAGATGAAGGTTTCTAACCATTAGAGGAGTGAAGTTCTGGAACAGCCTTCCAAGGGGAGTAGTGGGGGCAAAAGACATATCTGGCTTTAAGACTAAGCTTGATACATTTATGGATGGGATGGTATGATGGGATAGTCTAATTTTGGCAATTAATTTGGCAAATGATCTTTGATTATCAGCAGGTATGTATGCCCAGTGGTCTGTGATGGGATATTATATGGGATGGGCTCTGAGTTACTACAGAGAATTCTGGCTGGTGAGTTTGCCCACATGCCAGAGTTTGCCCACATGCTAGGGTTTAACTGATTGCCATATTTGGGGTCGAGAAGGAATTTTCCTCCAGAGAAGATTGGCAGAGGCCCTGGAGGTTTTTCGCCTTCCTCTGCAGCATGGGGCACGGGTCACTTGCTGGAGGATTCTCTGCAGCTCGAGGTCTTCAAACTATAATTTGAGGACTTCAATAACTCACACATAGGTTAGGGGTTTGTTATAGAAGTGGATGGGTGAAATTGTGTAGCCTGCATTGTGCAGGAGGTGAGACTAGATGATCATAATGGTCCCTTCTGACCTTAAAGTCTATGAGTACATAAGTTGCAACAGCTGCACAGCTATTTTTTTACCATGCTCATGTGAGCACAAGTTTGTGAACCTGGACTGTGAGGCTTGCTCCCAGATGCAGTATAGACATACTCAAAGACTGTACTTGACAGGTCATAGAATTTCATCTCATTAACCCTGCATTGACCTCAATGACCCGTTTGTTACAGTTTCCATAAACTTTCATGAAAGAGAAATCTTGTTGGTAAGAAATTATTATGGAAAGAAAATATATCCCAAATATTCATGCAAATATGTTTTTGCACATGTGTTTCCGAGTGGCCATTTTCACATGATAATCTTGAAATAAGTTTGTAAGTCCTGGAGTCATCCAGTCAGGAAGCAGGAACAAAACTACATAATATAAGTGATCAGTCGCACTGCACGAAAGTCAATTACCACTAATGGAAACAACAAACACAGTTGTGACAGTGCACAGATTGCAAGAAATCCATGGGATACAAATGCCTAATCGGGCCACCCTCATTCAACAGTGAGTACAAATTGACTCCCAGATTGATAAAAATTGAAGTTTGTTCAACAAATGTAGCCCCTTTTACTTTTGGCAAATCATTTGTGAATAAATTGCTTGTTAAGAATAGTTCATCCAAGTCTACTTGCACCTATATGTTATGTAAAGAAAAATGAATGCCCTTGATGCAAAAAACCCCACCTGAGTGTATCAAATAGAGAAATGAATTATTGGTAAGGTCAGACCAATTGCACCCACTGGGTCCCAGTGTCAAAGGCATGCATGTGCATATAATTGCACGCAGCTAATTTATGTGCACATATGGCCACTTAGGTGCCTTATTGGCTAGATGCACTTGCAAAACACCCAATGTATTCACACAGGTTGGATTTTTGTGCTCATAAATTAGGAGCATGCAAATGTGTGTGCACATCTTTGAAAATGTGGTTTCCCCTTGTGCTGTAAATCAATGCAGCTGTCTCCTTTCCCACAATCTGCTATTTAATAACAGCATCTAAGGAAACCCAAAAACACTGGTAAGAAAAAGCACTCATGTGGATGCAATTCACATGTAACCCTCCTGTATCATAGAACAGTGGCAATCTGAAAAGTTTTAAATCAACAGACATTCCAGTTCACTGTTCAACAAAACTTCAGCTGGAGGATCGAAGAACATTGTCTATGAATGAAATACAGAGCATATCAGGGAAGAGCAATAATTTTTCTTTCCAAGAACTCTTAGGATTTCATTCGTTCCAAAGTTCATTTCACCCTGTTTATTAATCAAATGTTGATGACTCTCCTTTCCATGTGTTTTTTTTTAACCTCTTTTATATTTGCAGGAAGGTTTCCCTTTGTGAATCATCGAATTTCACATAATTTCTATTTGCCAGCTCCTGTCTATCTCTTACAGACCTGTCAAGTGAGAGTAGCGATTGGGTCTGGGAGATAACAGTGCTGTTTAAATGTGGATGTGGCATCGCGGATCAGTTTCAATCACTGGCCCCTGGACCATTCTGCAAGAGATCACCAACATTCAAGAGGTGAGATTCTGTGCTGTGCCTCTAAAACTCTCTGTTGAAGTCAGGCACCTATCCTGCTTATGCACTTTTATAGATCCCACCAGGGCCGGCTCCAGGCCCCAGCACGCCAAGCACGTGCTTGGGGTGGCATGCAGCTGGGAGCGCTCTGCCATTTGCCAGGAGGGCGGCAGGCATCTCCGGTGGACCTCCCACAGGCATGGCTCCGGAGGGTCCGCTGGTCCCGCAGCTCTGGTGGAGCATCCGCAGGCACGCCTGTGGGAGGTCCACCGGAGCCGCAGGACCGGCGAGTGGCAGAGCGCCCCCCGTGGCGTGCCACCATGCTTGGGGAGGCGAAATGGCTAGAGCCGGCCCTGGATCCCACTTGGCACCTTCCTGCATCTTCAGGCACTTAAATATCTTTGTAAATCTGGCCCTAGATTTGCTTCTGTCACTTCAGTCTCTTATAATTATTTGTGTTACAGTAACACCTAGTGGCCCTAATATATAAACACAGCCCTTGCCCTGATGAACTTACAATCTAAAGAGAAGCACAGATAGGCAAAGTAACTTTCCCAGGACAACAAACACCAAGAACTGGGAATAAAACCTAGCACTCTCTGGTCCCAGTCCTGTGCTCCATCTAGTGACCCATATTATCTCACCTGTTAACATGATGTTGTTCTTAGTCTTCTTCTCGGGATAATGAGCACAATTTAAATAAACATCCAATCTCTCTTATCTGGTGCCAATGCTTAGCTGTAACTACTGGGCTCCAAAAGATACTGCTAAACAAGTGGTTTTTTCCTTGCATCCAAATTATGTTTTTCATTGCCAAGATAATGCCGAATTCTGCAAGTGTTGAGCCCCTCACAGGACTGGGCATTTATCAGTGGATGTCCTGGAATTACTGTGCTAGAGATGTCTAACTGGTATTGTGTAGTATTGCTGGATAAAGTAATCCCTATACAACTTTCACCTACCTTACAGGACTGCTGTGTGATTTGAGATCCTTGAATGTACAGCAAGGTGCAATGTATTGTAATTATAGTTCTGTTTGGTTATTTCTAGAAGTCTTGTAGATGTTGAAATAAAGTCCTTGCTATGGAGACTGGGCTGGCACACATATAAGTGTCCATGGATTTATGGGATAATTAGTGAGTAATATGTGGAGTGGAGTTTCCTTTCAATTCTGTACCATTTTGCTAACACCTCAGAAATATTTGGGTTGTCAAATCTGATTACTTCTCTTTTGGTGTAGGGGAACATACAAAATAAACTGCACCAAAAATTAGCATTTCTAGCCAGATGAGAAATGTGATTGTCATCTTTCTCTCCCTTTCTCTTTCTTTTACTTCCATGCACATCAATATTACGTGATATCCCAAGCGACCAATTTAAAACCAAACCAAACCAAACCAATGGACTCTAATCCATTGCTCTTGATAATTTCTGATTTCCTATTTTTAAAAAAATCCTGAAAATCATGAAATATCTCTAAAAAAATATAGCGCTGTTTAAATATGTAACTCGGGGATCAGAAAATACTTCCAAATATGGAAGTATCTACAATATGTTCAGCCAAACTATTCAGCATTTCTTTAGGTCAAGGCAACTGTGGGTTTCACTGCCAATCCCATGCTTTGCTGTAAAGTGGTTAAAACTGCAATCCTGACATTTCTAGTTAGTAGTACAGTCTGTACTGGATGCTATGGGACATGCCAGAGGGCCTCTGGCATTCCTCTGGAGTCAGTGCTACATTAAAAATTTCACTAACTATGCAAGAATGTTCTCCTCTGGTGCACAATAATATATTTTTTGTGGGCAGTCATGAAGAGCACTTGCGATTTTCCCCAAGAGTAGTGTAGGGTTTCTAGTCCTCTCTTCTATTCATTGATTCAACTGCACTCCACTCCTCTATTTGAATAAATTCCTTTTGATGTTTTAAATGCTTCTTTCCATATGTTGGTGGGAGCCAGTGCAGAGATTATATTGCCTATACTGAGGTACTATTAAGTCCCTTTTGTTTTTTCTCAGCAAGGCTGTCAATTAACCAGCCCACACAAAGTAGCAGTCACTAGTGGATCCTTCATGTTAGACATGCTACATGTTTTACAAATAAAAGTGAAAATTCAAAAGTGTGTGTATAGAGTTCCAGCAGAGCTGAGAGTAAGGAATAGCTGATGCTTATCTACATTCTGGACTCAAGTAACTAAGTAAAATTTCTCTAGATTTCTGATCTTCAAAATGATACTTTCTTGCACTTCACAAGAATCCCTCAAGTTTCCTTACTTTGCTGCCCAGAACCAAATATATACGAGTATTTGTGTCTATGTGTATAATTCAAACATTGTGGGCCCTAATTCTGCATTCCCTATGGCTTAAGTAGTCATTAACCCCATTTTCACACTTGCTTTGCATTAGTATAAATGACTACAGCAAGTGTGGACAACAGAGAATCAATCAGGCATTTATATAATAGACTTTGCATAGATGCACAAGTTCTGAGAGGATGCAATGAGCCTGCCCATGATCTCCTTGCATCCCCCTGAACAAGGGCAGGCACAAATGAAGTCTCTGCATGTAGAAGAAAGCCCGCATGCTCCCGCCTAGCTCCCCGGAGTGCTTACCACACTGACAGATAGGATCTTGGACCTAATATTCACCAAACCAGCCAATGAGGCTGCCCTGAGAACAAAGTTCCGGGTGAGATTGTGCTTCCTGTGCCTGTATCTGTTGGGTACACTCTGGACTCTGGAGTCAACCTTTATTATATATCAATTTTGCATCCAATTTAAGATAAAACAATAAAAGATAAATATTTCTATACAGTAAAACAAAAAGCATCCCCTTCCTCTGCCTGCCTTGTTTTGCTCTTCCTTCACTCCACGCTTTCTACTTCTTCTTGAGTTCAATCCTTTTCAAAATGCTTCACTTTATATTTTCCTCAAATGTCTCATCCTTCTTCCAACCCTCTTTTCCTCTTTAACACTATTTTCTTTCTTGATGCTGCCTTTCACCATCTCCTTGTTTGCTCTCTTCCTAACTCCATATTCTGAAGCAGGAGTCCAACCCCAGAAAGATGGTGAGGGCATTACACATCCAGAGGTTTCCTTGTGCTGCCTCATTGTTTTAGGCTTGAGAGACTGGCTTCATTTTGAGTACTTCTTTTGATTCACCCTGTCAGGCCACTACTCCTGCAGAGCAGTCCGCTCCAACAGATCAGGCAATCTTACCTGAGCATCCCTCCAACAAAGCTAAGATACCCTCTCAGCCTCTACTGGATACTTGGTAGCCCTCGTTGGGCAACTCCTCCAAATGCAGGAGACAGATGCCTCAAAGATAGAATGAAGTGCCGCCTTCTCTTATTCTCAGAGGTTCAAGGGATTGGTCAGACACCCTAGTAGCATCCACAAATAAGAGCTACTCAATCTGGAAAGCTCCCAGCAATGCACACTGCAAATGTATAATGGGCAGGGGAGTCATGAACAGTCACAGAGTGTCTTATGACATCAAACTAGGGGAATCAGGTCAGAACTGATGAACAATTTGGCCATAAATAAAAAGAAATTGGCCAGATCCTATTCTACTTCATTTTCCATCCAGCCTTTCCCCTCTCAGTCCAATTCTGATAGAATTGCCTGTACTGGGACAGCTGGGGACAGTCATCAAATGCAAGAGTAGCAGAGGCATGACTCTGCAGTGAAGGACTTTCTGATAATCTCATCTAGACATGCAAAATGCAGGATTTCAGATAAAGTGTTAAAATGCTTTCAAGTTGAGAAAAAATGCAACCAATAAATCCTACAACAGAGTTTATAGGGACTTTGTTTTGTGGCCAAAATGAAAGTTAGGAAATAAAATTTGCTTCAGGGAGTTAGCCTCTAATCCTTGACTCTCATTTGACCAATAAAGTGGCTGATGGAAAGTGTATGTCTCTATCAAATCCTGTCCCTCAGCACTGGCTTCTCTGTTCCCTGGAGTCAACAGAACCAGGGAATTTCACATGCTAGTCAGAGCTGTCTCACTGGACAAATCTCTGAGGCCAAAATATGACTTTTAGAATATAATATTTTGCAAAATACATCTCCCAGACTTGATGACAAGCTATATGTAGCTCAAAAGCTTCTGTCTCTCACCCATAGAAGTTAGTTCAAAAAAAGATACTTCACTCACCTTGTCATTCTAATGTCCTGGAGCCAACACAGCTACAAAAACACTGGAGGTTGCAAAATACTGAAATTTACTGCAGCCACTGCTGGAATACTGTGTCCAATTGTGGTGCCCACAATTCAACAAGGATGTTGATAAATTGGAGAGGATTCAGAGAAGAGCCATAAGAACGATTAAAGAGCTGGAAAACATGCCTTATAGTGATGCACTCAAGAAGCTCAGTCTATTTTGTGTAACAAAAGGGTTAAGTGGTGACTTGATTACAGTCCATACGTACCTATATGGGGAACAAATATTTAACAATGGACTCTTCAATCTAGCAGAGAAAGATATAACATGAGCCAATGGCTGGAAGTTGAAGCTAGACAAATTCACACTGGAAATAAAGCATCGATTTTTGATGGTGAGAGTAATTAGTCATTGGAATAATTTACCAAAGGTAGTGGTGGATTCTTCATCACCGACCATTTTTTAGTCAAGGATGTTTTTCCAAAAGATCTGCTCTATGAATTATTTTATGGCCTGTGCTATACAGGAGTCCAGACTAGATGATCACAATGGCCTCTTCTGGCCTTGGAATCTATGAATCTTTTGGTTCAAACTGTGTTATGCAGAAAGTAAGGCTAGATTATTAGAATGGTCCTTCTGGCTATATAAACGATGCCTCTATAATCGGCTCTTCTTAAAAATACCAATGAACCCTCATTAAAGAAAAAACTGAATGGATGCAAATTTTAGCTGTCTGGGGAACACCAATTCATTTAGGGTGAAACCCCCTCTGTGCAAGGGGCCAGCCCAAGTCCTATACATCATCCTAACAAAACCTATTGGTATCAGAGGGGTAGCCGTGTTAGTCTGGATCTGTAAAAGCAGCAAAGAATCCTGTGGCACCTTATAGACTAACAGACGTTTTGGAGCATGAGCTTTCGCGGGTGAATACCCACTTCGTCAGATACATGTCAGATTCACCCACGAAAGCTCATGCTCCAAAACCTATTGGGTTTTTAAAACTGCCTTGCTTTTATTTTACTTCTTGTGCCTAGTCCAAAATCAGTTGAGACTATTATGTCAGGCCTATTTCTAAAGGACAGAAATCATGACTACTTGGTGCAAAGGGCTTGTGTCAGCTCTGACTTGATGACTGGTGATAATCCACATATAGATCAATGATGTATCATTATTCCTATCAACCAAACAGAATCACTTGCTCTTTAAAAATCAAAGTGGTGTTTTCTGTGAGGCCAGAATCAGATCCATTAGTCAGGCCCTATTGGAGTAAGGTACTATTCAATGTGATATTAGAATTGGGCCTCTTATATGTAACCTTGTCTCTTCCCTTAGTTACTAACTGAGCTGCAATTTTCCAAAGGATCACCCCAGACTGTTAGATACTCAACTGCTATTGAATTTCAGGGGTGTGTGGGCAGCTTTGTTCATTAGGCTCCTTTGAAAATCTCTGCTCATGTGAAAAACATGATTCCCACAGTGTCCTGAAGAAAACTCATGGACCCAGGGTTCCAAGGACACTTTGGCAAATTTCCCTCCCTAAAAACATTTCCAAATATGTGTGGCAATATCCAACTGTTGGAACAAAACTGACTGACAAGGTAAATGTTGGTGACCAAGTGGCACAGGAATTTGTGGCAACTGAGACCTCATAGCTGCAGTTTGGGAAAGGAGGATTTGATCTGAAACAACTGGGCAAGTTGGAGAATTAGGGCATATTGTAAATGATCTAGGATTTATTAGCAGTACATAGTTCAAAATAGGCTGGATGGACTGTTTGTGCTGGGACTGATGTGAAAATACTGAGTAGCATGATGCTCTGGCACTCTTAAAGCCCTGATGGTATTGACATCTTAAGAGACTAAAAGGATCGAAAGGTGTTCCAGTCTTGTCTGCCAGCTACCATCTTGCTCCTTGGGTGAAAAGTGTTGATAATGTACTAATAGTCCATCTATCCCACACAGAAATGACAGACTAAATTGGCTGCCTACTGTATGTCTCAGCACTTCTAACCTTGCTATTGATATTAGCCATTTCACCACTGGTAATTGGCAGTACATCTTAAGTGCTCTTTAACAGGAATACACTATAGAGGAGTACTATAGCACAAGGAATAAGAATGTATTCTGATGTACAGTCATTTACAGTAACTCAGCCAAGGAACATAATGCATAATGTAAGCACGGCAAATCACTACAGACTACATTAAAAGCTTGTGATAGGCTACGTCCCATATTCCTTTTCTTTATTGATGTGGTACATACTCTTGATCTTTCCCATGATGTGAAATGAACATCTCTTTACTTTAAAACACATCTCTCTTTTTTTTTTTCCTTCTAAGAACAGGCTGCTGCTTTTTTTTTTTTCATTTTGGCCCATACCAGAGACAGTTTAGCTTTGATCATTGCCTATGCTCAGCAACAGGAAATATACAGCACATATTGTGCTGTCACTTGGGTGGACAGGGAACAATACACAAAACTAAGTTAACAATAACATGATGAATGCATATATATGCTGTTCCATAGATTTCCTGAACCAAAGGGCAATTTACGCAACACAGGCTCCCTCACATTGTTTTTGTTAGCTGCCGTTCTTTATTTGCTGCCACTGCCACTGGAAAAAAACCAGCTGATTTTCTTAGTGTCATGAACAGGAATTTGTGCTGTGGCTGGCTGTACATCCTATTTTGCTCCAATTTCTTGCGTGTTTTATAAGCCCTTTTCATTTTATAGCACCTCAGTCCTTTATTCCCTCTGATATCAAATTGATCAGCTATTATGTACATTGACTACCTAGAATATTATGGTCTACTTCTAATGAAGCATAAACAGTTGCATGAGAACATTTAGCTCTCTCACCAATATACTAGAGATCCTTTAAATGCCTGTACTCTCAGCTGGCCTCTTCAGTAGCATGGGTTTAATTTCTACCTGTCACAAAATTGTCACATAAGCAGAGGCGTTTTGAATATACAGCTTCCAAACCCCTATAAAGCATAAGACCTATTTTACTAAGACTTTTAGGTTCTTATATTGTATATAAGGTGCAAAGACCTTTTTTTTTTTAATTGAGCATCTCATAAGAGCTCCAGGTCATGCATTTGGAAGCTCCAATTAACACTGATGCACATAAATACCCATTTGGTGCACCTAGACGCCCGTCCTGCAATCAGCTCCATGCAAAGCTTGTTGCAGTATTGAGGCTCTAAATACTGATTTGATTCCCAATGGGGATTTGTTTATCCCATTTAGCATGGTCTTTAGGTAAAACTTGATTCCCTATACCTCTATGATGGCTCTTCAGTGCCAATTTTTTCACCAAAGGTTGAATATTTAATTGATGGACATTTATAACAATGCTGTGATAGGATTCTGAGTGCCCTTTGGTGTTAGAGCTGGGAGGAGAGTGTAAAAAATTATATGGAAATATTTAGTCTAATTTTTAAACAAACTAATTTCTACTACATCTGTGCATCTTCAGTTCAATTTCTATGTCTAGTCTAGCAATCAAGTTTAATAGCAGGAATAAGACAGTGAATTTTAAGTAAATATTGCAGAATATTCCTGGAAAGTAAATTGTAAATTCATATTCATAAGAGATGCATACTGTAGACCTGGTTTTAAGAAACACAGCCATCCAGTCAGGTAAGAGATAGACATAGATATATAAGTTCAAGCAAAATATCTCAAGTACCAAATTATGGCTATTAGAACAATGTTCATGCTTCCAGGTTCACAGAGTATTACATTCATTTGTTTGATTTTTTTCAAGTGTTTCATTACATATAAGATCCACTAATTACCTTTTATCGGTCCATTTAGAAAATATTATCTGACTCCTAATTTCTAAGCAAAGTAAAGTTACAGTGAAAACAATGTACACTACAATTGGAGAAGCTGTTAGAGTAAGAAAAATTGTGAAGACCATGTAAAGACTGAGGTTCATGGATTCTCAGTTCAATATTTCTTTAAATGATTAAGTCAAGTCTCTTTCAAAGGTAAAATATTTAAAGTAAGAATTCAATATTATTCTTGGAAAGATTATTGTTTACATATAGAGGCAGATATTTTTTTAAAAGCCAAATCTCAGAAAGGCTGTGAATGTTGGAAACATAATAGCTTTTGTGGTTCTCTGACTCACATAGATAAATAAGCTTCATGTGACTTTTTTGCTCAGGGAAACCTTTCCATTTCTCATTTGTTTCTTTGCAGAAGCACTATGAAATTCTTGTGAAGTTCTGATTCCTTTGTGTTAGAGGTGATTGAGGGGTGACCCCCTCATATTTGCATAGTGCTGTAAAATAAGTTATATACTTCACAGTGCAAATAAAGAGACAGTCACGTAGTCCTTATCAAATGCCTTCCTATTGTTTGTTACTTTCACATGAGAGTAACATACAATAGGAAGGGATACAGAAAAAGGACTATAAATGGCTATAGAAAATGCTATAGAAAATACCAGATAGGACAAGGGTTGCTGTACTAAGATCAGATGGTTACTTTTGTTTAAGTATTTAATAGGATAACACACTTTTGGGGTGACTGGGTGATAAATCAATGGGAACATTACTAGTGTGTATACTGAACAATGACTTGTTAAGTGACACTGTTATAAACTTTGTTTACTTCATTGCTTTGGATTATGGTATTATATTTATCCAGTGTCTTTTACTAAAATAAGTTATATGCAGCTTTCAGCTGAACACCCTTGTCAGATTTTGTTGTGAGGAGCTTTTTAGAATCATTTGTTTCATCTTTCTTTTTCAGTTCTCTACCCAATAAAATTCTCTACCTGAATTGTGATAGGTTGCTAAGCAACAGCCTTACCTTCCAGTTCTTTCCTAATTCTACATACCTTTCAGTTGCAGGGAATCAACTTTTCATCACAATTGGAGCTGGCTAAATAATTCATTAGGAATAATTTAGTGAACAAATGTTCTAAATGTTTGTCAAATAAATTATCTGTGATTGTTTTTTAAAAAACATTCATTATTCAACCATGATTTTACAACCAGATTAGACACAAAGGGTCCAGATTTTTAAGTGACCAGTGACTTTGGGTACCCATCTTAGAGGGGCTTGATTTCAGAGAGTTCAGAGCACTCACCTTCTCCTTATCTCAATTATACTGGTGTAAATCAGGAATAATTCCACTAACGTTAATGGAACTACACTGGTATATAACTCATGTGAGTGGGAGTAGGATCAGATACACTTGTCAGTAGACCAATTAGTAATCATATACTTGGAGAAAAAAAGGTATTTTCAGAGAAGATTTGAAGTAAATGAGGTGGAAATATACAGAAAGTCTATTCCAGCTAGTATTAGGGACAGAGAAGAAGAAACTTGCATCAAGTGTGATAAGGTTCTATGGAGGACAGAGTGGAGACCAGAACTTGATGAGTAGAGGAAGAAGAGGAAAGTAGAAGAATCAGGCCCTGTGATAAGTTGAAGGAAGGCTATACAAATCATTAGTATGTGAGTGACTATCCTAAGGCTTGTGTTGAGCATCCAAGCATGCCCACTGCAAGCTAGATATTTCCAGAAACCCATGCACACTTGGACTCAATCCTGGTCTACACCTAAAAATTAGATCTAACCTAATGACATCACTCAGAGCTGAGAAAATTGTCACACCCTGTGAGATATAGTTAGGTTGACTTAACTCCAACTGTAGATGAAGCTAGGTCAATGGAAGAATTCTTCTGTCAATCTAGCTCCTGCCTCTCGGAGAGGTAGATACTTACATTGAGGAAAATCTCCTTCCCCATTGATATAGGAAGTGTCTATGCTATAGCTCTGTCGCTGTGTTGCTGTAGTGTAGACATGGCCTCAGGTAAGTACTCATACATTTAATAAAAAGTGCTCTGCCTTCTCCCTGGACACACAAATCCTTGTTAAACATTACAAAAAAGGGCAGTTTAAACCTGGGTCCTGAGGCAAATGAGCAGCTCATGGGATTGTGAAACAGTTTTATTTCTTGGTAATTGTTATCTCTATGTTATAGGACTATCTTTGATCTGAACTTTTTCCTGTATCCTGTAGTCATAGAATCAAGAACTATTCTACATAATCTGTCCCACAATGCATGTCTGATAAAGGTATGGGGAACAGATACTTTAAATATTCCTATATCTTGCAACAGAAGCATGTTTTTAAAAGTATTTAGACACCTAAAGACAGTGGTGCTGGAACAATTTTTATAGTGGGGGTGCTGATGTGGAAACCATCTGAGACAGGTTCGGTCACAGAGACCAATCTGAGGCTGTCACATGCTGGAATAACCTCTGAGTCCATTTTCCACTGCCAGCATGAACTCCAGAACCCTACCTTGTTGAGCCAGACATGCTAGCCTGCTGCAACACAGACTCAGGATCTGGGCCACGCCCCCAGAGCTGCAGACTTTAACCAAAAACTGCTCAGCAAGTCATCTATCTCAGACACCCAGCTCCCAAAGGAATCCAAAACCCCCCAAAATCTGTTTTACTCTGTATATAGCTCATACAGGGTAAACTCATAAATTGTCCAGCCTCTATAACACTGATAGAGATATATGCACAGCTGTTTGCTCCCCCAGTACTAATCGCTTACTTCGGGTTAATTAATAAATAAAAGTTATTTTATTAAGTATAAAAAGTAGTGTTTAAGTGGTTTCAAGTAATAACAGACAGAACAAAGTAAGTCACCAAGTAAAATAAAGCAAAAACACAGAAGTCTAAGCCTAATACATTAAGAAACTGATACAGGTAATATCTCACCCTCAGAGATGTTCCAAAAAGCTTCTTTCACAGACTAGACACCTTCCTAGTCTGGGCCCATTCCTTTGCCCTGGTACAGTTCTTGTTAGTTCCAGCTCAGGTGGTAACTAGGGGATTTCTCATGACTTGCAGCCTCCTTTGTTCTGTTCCACCCCTTTTTATAGCTTTGGCCCAAGGCAGGAATCTTTTGTCTCTCTTGGTCCCCACCCCTCCTTCTAAATGGAAAAGCACCAGGTTTAAGATGAATTCCAGCATCATCTGACATGGTCACATGTCACTGTAAAACCTCATTCTTCATTACCCACTTCACATACACAGGAAGGCTTGCAGGTAAATAGACTCATTCACAACCAATTGTCCTAGTCAATGGGAGGTATACAGGAAGACTTACAAGTAAAACAGAGCCATCTACACTCAATTGTCCTGGTTAATGGGAGCCATCAAGTTTCCAAGCCAACATTAATGGCCCACACTTGGCATAATTACAATAGGACTTCAGAGTAATACCTCATACTTCTAGCTTCAGATACAAGAATGATACATTCATACAAATAGTTTGAACAGACTCACTAGATTATAAACTTTGTAATGATAGCTTACAAGAGACCTTTTGCATAAAGCATATTCCAGTTACATTATATTCACACTCATAAGCATATTTCCATAAACACATGGAGTGCAACGTCACATCATCTAGATGGTGTTTGTTATTATTACTTCAAGCCAGAGGATGTGGCAGCACCCCTGGAAACCTTAGTTCCAGCACCTATGCCTAAAGATGCAGATGGGATGAGTTCAATGGGAGTTAGACACCTGGCTCTTATGAAACTTGCACTAGGGCCTTATTTGAATTTTTAGGTGCCTAAATAACATTTAAAATTTGGTGCTTTGTTCCCTGTAGCGTTAACTTTAGACAAAGGCTGTGAAACTGGAAGAGAAGCAATAAACTAAAAGTGCTATATTATTAAAACAGAAAAGAAACTGAACTTTTCCTTAAAATGCAGGAAAATGTCTTTCCTCTTTCAGGACAATAAACACCTTCAGTAATGATGGTCAAATACATACTATACATTTTTTAAAGCAAAATTAACAAAGAAGCCCAGATTTTTTTTTTAAATGTATCTCTAAATAGTTGCACCTGCTATTTTTGTTCATACAATTATTTGCAAGAATGTTCTGCTACTTTTCTACATCAGAAAAGTGGAAACTGGATAGCTGGGCCTGCTCTAAGCTAGATAAAAACAGAGGTCTAGAAGAAATCTGGCTGGAAAATAAGCATTTATAATTTAAAAGCAATTCTAAAAAGGCCTCAAAAAAGTATAAAACTAGAAAGACACTCTATCACAAGCTAGGATCAACATGGTTTTACATCAGATCCAGAAAAAGAAGGGGTGGTTGATAAATCTCTGAAGGAATGATGCCATAGCATTTGTCACTAAGTATATTGCCTAAAAATGTGGTGACTATTTCAGGAAGTATCATTTTGATATTTGTAATTCCAAAAATATCTGCATTAAGAAAGGAATTGGGAGGAATGTAATGAATAGTAGGGGATTAGTAAAGGGATTTTCAATGGGACATAGATATTTTCAAAACTTTACCCATGAAGCTTTTCACTTCTAGACCACACATTCATTTATGTTGTATATCCTTAATGAATGCCATGAACAGCTCCTGGTGTTGCTCTCTGCACTTCTCCTGAACTTGTTATGCCATGAAGATCATTTTGGTTGTGCCTCGAGATGGCCTGAAGCCACACTATGATTCAGGGAGGAGTTCCTTGGCAAGGGGGAGGAGATGATTTAATAGGATCCAGGCAAGGATCTTCCTTGCAATGGAGAGGAGGGCAATGCCTCTGTAGTTCCTGCACAAAGATTTGTCCCCTTTCTTGAATATTGTAACAATATTGGTGTTCTATCAATCATGATGCTCGATGGAAGGTGCTGTGTAGATTTGGTTGTCCACAGAAATTCATTTCCATCATCATACTACTCCATGATGGGATAACTGCCACCGTTCTGTGCAATGGCTCAGAGACCGAACCATTCATCATTCGCACTGGTGTCAAGTAGAGCTGTGTCATTGCTCCAACACTCTTTTCCATTTACCTTGTTGTGATCCTGATTCTCATCTGTGACCACCTTACTGATGGAATCGGGATTCAGCATCATAAGGGTGGCCTGCTCCTCAGTTTCCGATGTCTCCAAACAAAATCTAAGATCACGAGAACTGGCATCACTGATCTTCAGTATGCAGATGACTGTGTCATCCTCGCACACACAGAGGCTGACCTGCAAAGCACCCTACATCTTTTTGCAAATGCCTATCACAGCTTGGGTCTCTCTCTCAACGTCGGGAAAACTGAGGTACTCTATCAGCCCTCATCTGCACAAACTACTCTTCATACTCCACAAATCACCATTGGTGGAAAACCCCTGGAAATGTGAACCTTGGCAGCCATACCTTGGCAGCCATCTCTCCCAAACAGCCAGAAATTGAATACGGGATCTGCTGTGCCAGCACATCCTTTGGTAGACTACTCAAACGAATCTTCAATGATAGGGATCTGCAAACAGGCACCAAGATCTTGGTTTACAAGGCAGTTGTCTTTCCCACCCTTCTCCATGGGTGTAAGACCTCGGTAACCTACAAATGACATCTCAAGCGGCTGGAGTAGTTCCAGCAGTGCTGCCTCAGAAGGATTCTCAGGATCAGCTGGGAAGATCAATGCACTAACATCAGCGCTCTCTCTGCAGCCAACATCAGCAGTGTAGAACCAAAGGTCATGAAACACCAACTTCGCTGAGCTGACCTTGTGTACATATGCCTGTCACTCGCCTCCCGAAGCAAGTACTCTTCTCTCAGTTAAGTCAGGGAAGAAGGAGTAGTGGAGGGCAGCAGAAGCGCTTCAAAGACATATTGAAAGTACACTTTAAAAAGGGAGGCATCAACCCAACCAGCTGGGAGGATTTGGCACAGAATAGAACACAGTGACACCACACCATAGACAAAGCCACAGCTCACTTTGAGAACAGACGTGATCATAAGACAGAGAAGTGACAAAGGAAGAAAGAAAGGGCACAACACTCCACTCAACAACTGTGTTGCCTCCAAGATTACACCTGTCACTTCTGTGGGAAAATCTGCAGGGCATGAATTGGGCTCCTTAGCCACCTAAAAATCCACCAATGAGCTCCCTTGGCAGACATCATCCTCACATCAAGGGGCAGCCGAAGGAATATCCTTAATATGGCCCATGTCACTATCTGATAGTTATTGGGTAGCCAATGTAAAAAGTCTATGGTGCTAGTAGACACATTATAAATACTACAGTACCACCATGTATGGCACTGATTAGTACCCTAGTAAGAAATCTTAGCAGAGAATCAAAGTACTAAATAGGCCTGGGACTGAACTACCTTCTTACTCATAAAGGTGGTTGTCACATTTAAGAGGCAAACTGCACCTCTGACTTCTCCCAGTCTTCCTGAGTGCACCGTCCTTAAGTCTCAGGTCTTGAGCTGTGACTTGTCTCTTGGGATGAAATCACATGATTTTCCCTGCTCAGTCCAGGCCCTAGTTGCAGATCCCTGTGCATCAAGTATGATTTACCTAAGCAGATCTGACTTATGTCCAAACCCTGCAGTTATGTTCCCTCCAGGGCAATGGCAGTGGTAATCAGTGACCAAACATCTTCCACAAAGCAAAGTATTATTTATTTAGAACAAAAGCATTGCAGAGAAAACATATCTCAAAAACAATAAAACAGACTGTACAAGTATCTAGATTTTTCCAAGGCTGACCATTCCATGAATCAGAGAAGGCCCTACTCCTTACACTCCTTCTGCAGATTCACTATCTGAGACAGCCTGTCTCTATAGACAGAGTCTGACAATTGACTTTCCTATACCTCCTTGAGAAAAGTTTTTAACTCTTTCGTGTTCTGTTGATCTCTAGCCTCCCAGCTTTGAAAAACATAAGGATTGCACCCTACTAAAGAGCAGAGACAGAATCTTAAGGCTAACAGAATAACTCATTGTCTTTCAGGTGTGTATTGGGGTGTCCTTATCTAGATCTGTTGTCTGACTCCCCTATTAGCTCCTCCCACAGTCTTCTATTTATTTAGATACATTCACCTGCTCACCAACCTACTGAAGAGGTCTTTAAATTAGGTTCAAAGGAAGCAGAAGACAAAAGGCCACAGGTTGATATAAAAAAAGGTAATCTTATCAGAAGGCTAAATGTTAGAGGAAGTATATCGGGCAGGGGGAATAGGAGCAGCAAGAAGGATAACAGTGGAGGAATCTGCTGAGCAGTTTAGATGTTTATACATAAATGCAAGCACAATGGGGAATAAACAGGAAGAAGTGGAAGTATTAGTACATAAGCTAAATTATGACTTAATAGGCATCAGAGTGACTTGGTGGGATAAATCTCATGACTGGAATATTGGTATGTAGGTTCAGCTTGTTCAGGAAAGACAGAAAGGGGTAAAGGGAGGAAGTGTTACATTATACATCAAGAATACATACAGGTGTTCCGAGGTGAGCAGCTGAAAGTCTTTGGGTGAAGATAAAAGGGGAAAAACAGGAACAGTGTCATTTTAGGGGTCTACCGTAGACCTCCACCTCAGGAGGAGGCGGTGTATGAGACATTTCTAAAACAAATAACAGAAATAAGAAAAGCACAAGTCCTGTAAAGGGTAAACTTTAGCCATACAGACATCTGCTGAAGAAATAATACAGCAAAACACAAAATGTAAAATAAGTTCCTGGAATGTATTGCAGAAAACTTTTAGTTTCAGAAGGGAGAAGAAGTAACAAGGGGACAGCCTTTTCAGCCTTGACTCTAAAAAACAGTGAGGAATTCATTGCAAATCTGCCAGTTGAAGGTAATTTGGGTGAAAATGATCATAAAATGATAGATTTCATAATTATAAGGAAAGAAGGAGTCAGAGAAGCAGAATGAAGAGACTTTAACAAACTCAGAGCTGTTAGGTAAAGTCCCATGGGATGAAAATCTAAGAGAAAAAGTAGTTCAGGAGAACTAACAGTTTCTCAAAGAGACAGTGTTAAAGGCACAACAGCAAACTATCCTAATGCAAAGGAAAGATAGTATGAGTAGGCAGAGGACAATATGATTGCATCAGGAGCTCTTTAATTACCTCAAAATTCTAAAAAGAATCCTACAAAAAGTAAAAAAAAAAAAAAGATAAATTGCTAAGGATGAGAACAAAAGAATAGCGCAAGCATGCAAGAAGAAAATCAGAAAGGCTAAGGCACAAATTAAGTTACACATAGTAAAAGACATAAAAGGCAATAAAAAGAGGCTCTATAAATACAGTAGGAGCAATCTAAAGATGAAGGAAAATATAAGTATTCTACTTAGGAGGGATAGTTCAGTGGTTTGAGTATTGGCCTGCAAAACCCCGGGTTATGAGTTCAATCTTTGAGGGGGTCATTTAGGGAACTGGCATAAAAAAAAAAAAGTCTGGGGATTTGTCTTCCTTTGAGCAGGCTGTTGGACTCGATGCTTTTCTGAGGTCCTTTCTAACCCTGATATTCTATGAAATTAATAGCTGATGATGACAAGGAGTTTAATGCCTATTTTGTTTCAAGAAGAACAGGAGTACTTGTGGCACCTTAGAGACTAACAAATTTATTTGAGCATAAGCTTTCGTGGGCTACAGCCCACTTCTTTGGATGCATAGAATGGAACACACAGAAAGAAGATATTTATACATACAGAGAACATGAAAAGGTGGAAGTAGCCATGCCAACTGTAAGAGGCCAATCAACTGAGATGAGCTATCAGCAGGAGAAAAAAACCCTTTGAAGTGATAATTGAGATGACCCATAGAAGGTGAGAGAACTTAACATGGGGAAATAGATTCAATTAGTGTAATGACCCAACCATTCCCAGTCTCTGTTTAAACCTATGTTAATTGTATCTAATTTGTATATTAATTCAAATACAGGGGTCTCTCTTTGGAGTCTGTTTTTGAATTTTTTTGTTGTAAAATTGCCACCTTCAAGTCTGTCACTTAGTGGTTAGGGAGGTTGAAATGTTCTCTCACTGGTTTTTGAATATTATGATTCCTGATGTCAGATTACAGCCAAGCTCTAAAATACAACCTCATTTGTTCCAATCCCTCAGTGCTCCAGGCTCTTTTGCTCTACTACACCCAGTATCCTTAATCTCCTCAATTTACAAGCTATATGAGCAGGTAAAATAGCACCAATATTGGAAGGGCAGCTGACTGATGACCAAGATGGTGTCTGACAGTGACATCCATGCTGTAGCCAAGTTGTAAATTTAACTGAGTACTTCGAAGATGGTTTTGAAACGAGCAAAATGGTCTGTGATCCATACAGGAAATTCTAATAATCTTCCATAGTTACATAGTAGCTTTACCTCACTGAGCAGTACAAATTCATACCATTATTGCACATTATTATTCATAGAATGTCACATAGCAGCTCCATGATTGTCACAGTGGCCCCTTTAGGGATACCTGGATAAATGCACTCACTGTTTCTGCATTCACTCATGTGTGTCTGGGGACATATTCCCTGGCTGGTGTTGAAGTGTACTGACAGTGCAGTGTGAATAGGTTTGCAGTCCCGCTGCCCATGCTTGTGATTGGTAGGTAGACAGATACAGATTTCAATCTCCGCTTCAGCCACGCCAGCACTTTCCACAAGCACTAAATGTACTTTTAAAAAGTGTTTAAAAATCAATTTAAAAAGGATAGGATGTGATTCTTATACCCACCAGTCTGAAGACACATTGAATAGGCAATACACAGTTGCCCTGCATTTATTTATTATTGACCCCCAAAAAAGAGCAAATTCTAATGTGCAGGGGACCTCCCAGGGTACTCAGGATGGTCCAAATCTATCCATTCCACCTTCAGATAAAAGCCTTTTTATTATCACAAAATTATGAGATCCTCACGACTCCATCAAGAACATGAAGGATCCCAGAGGGAAATGAAAGGTTGTATTTCAGGTTTTTAGAGAGACAGCTATAATTGAAGCTATAGAATACTGATTATAAGATTCTACTATGAGAACACTGAAAAAAGAATCAGCAAAAATAAGAATCTTGATTAAGCAGGGGTTTGATGGGGATAGTTCAGAGAAGTTAGTGAAGCATAAACTGAAATGGAATTCTCGAAGTCTCAGATTGACTTAAAGACAGGAGAGATAATGTTTAACTAATTTTCAGGTAATGTCTTGGTTCTTCACTTCCCCATATTTCCATTTGATTTTATTCATAGAATGTCCCTGATGATGAGCATAGAGTTTTGCCAACAGCAGATCTTAGCACAGTTAATGGATGAACCCGAAACTGTTTTGAGCCTTAGTTTGGTCCCGATTAGCAAAGATTCCAATGACTTTCAAAGCCCACAATTCTGGCTCTTCCAACTTGCACTGAAAATCTCAGAGAACAGGCTTTCCTGATTCTGGTTGGATTGAGAATACTGTGATGAAGAGAGGCTGTATTGAGGTATTTTGACATCTCCATTGTGGCTGAGGCTCATAAAAATGAAATGTAATGAGGGGAGGGAGGGTGATAAGGGGCTGTGATTTGAACACAGGATCTTCACAGCTACAAGTATAAACCACTACTACCTAAATGAAAGGAACCATTTTACCTCTAGCTGTTGGCCCAAGTAGCTTCTTATCCTCTTATGTGGACTAGCCACTAGAGAGAAACAATGATTTACACTTTGCTAGTTCAGGTTACAAAAAAATAATGAACAATAACCTAAATTTTTCTGACCCATGCAGTTAGTTTGCTTTAGGATCAGTTTGAATTTATTATACAGGTCGTGTGAGGCAGGTGCCTATAAAACCTCACAAATGGGATCTCATATCCCAAGTACAGGAAGAATTCAGCCATGTTTTTTAAAGGTACACTTCATTGTCAGGGATATTTCAATGATCACATAGAACACAGGTGGGTAATCTACGGCCCATGGGCCACTTCTGGTCCATCAGATGTTTTTATCTTGCCCTCTAGCTCCTGCCGGGGAGCAGGGTTGGGGGCTTGCCTCACTCTGGCACTCCAGCCAGGAAGTGGGGTTAGGACTTGCCATGCTCCACCTGCCTGGCGCTCCCCAGCCCTCGACTCACTGTTCCCTTGATGAGCACCATCTTCTGGCATGCAGAGCCACATTGCACAGGCGAGACTTCACTGCACTGTTTCTGGGATCGGAACCTCGCCCCTACGCAGCAGAGGCCCCCCCATGCAGCAGCATGCCCAATCCCCTCCCAGTCTCCTACAGCCCTACCCTCAAGAGCCTCGAAACAACCCAGCGACCACACCCATCCAGCTGGGGTGCCTTCGCCCATGGCGGTGCCTGATACGGCCGCCTTGGTGTCAATGCTGGCAGGGCCCCTAGGAGTCCCCGGTATTGCCCCTGTAGAGGCCCCCTCCTCCCACCTCGGTAACATTCCTTATAGAGCCCCCCATGCTGCACACCATACAGTCCTGCTTCCCCACCGAGCATTCATGACCCCCTATACAATTTCCTTACCCAAATGCGGCCCTCAGGCCAAAAAGTTTGTCCACCCCTAACATAGAAGAAACAAGCTTCTCCCCCCAACATAGCTACTGCCTCTCGTGGAGGTGGATTGACTATGCAGACAGGAGAACTCTCGCTGGTAGACATAGAATGTCTTCAATAAAGTGCTATAGTAACACAGCGGAAGCTGTGCAGCTGTGTGAATGCAGCCTTTTAGGTGTAGATCTGCCCAGAGGCAAGCAACCTTGACTAAATTCAGTGTGTCACATTTGTGAAGTAGATGAAAAATTCCTCACAGTGAGAAACATTTTACTCTGTTTCTGACAAAGGAAAACTGAGTTCAGCAGGCTGACAGGATCTGGCAGATATTTTGGAGACATTTTCTTTGCCTTCGTCACAGCAAAGTGGTGTGGTGTTCAATCAGAATTAGGGCATGATGTCATCTCTGGATATCAAGGTGATTAGTGAATATGGCATAAATAGAGGGGGCATTTAAGAGGCACCATAGCAATATTTGTGGAGTAATGATGATGATAACATCCCACAGAACACAAATTGCTGCTCACTAGTTGTCAGAGAGCACTAAAACCCAGCTGGGTTCATTAATCCCAAAGATGTGCCTTAACATCAGCTTGAATGAAGTAATGGTCAGACCATGACAAGGGTATAAGATTTCTGACATACTCCTTGCCACCAAACTGCCAACTCCATGCCAAAAATAAGAGCCATCAATATGTTTTGAATATATGTTCAGACACCGTCTGAAGTAAATATAAGATGTAAGTTCTTGACTCAACCTACTGTACCAGAGTCATTGCATAAATGCTGAAGGACAATATTCTTTAGTGACTCCAACCTCAGGCCAGAATGTAACAAATGCAGCCTGGGGTGGCAAGCCTGGGGTGGCTTGTATACCTCCACAACTCCAATTTTATTCTAGCCCAGAACTCATATATGAAGTGTTTACTCTGAAACAAATCTTACTTTAGAACGGGAGACTTCCTATCTTTATGTTCCGATGCAACCAGTAGAGTTATAACCATTTCTTAACATACTAAAGCAGATATTCTGGGTTGATAATAATTCAGGTACATCATCCAGCCAGTAGTTAATAATACAGGCACAGACAATGCCACATAAGCAATTGTGCAATTATTATATATTTAGATTTTGTACATAAGTTATTTACCTATTTATTTATTTATTTATTTATTTTATTTATTTCTATTGTGGTCTTGCTCAGAGGCCCTATTTGTGCTAGATATTGTACAGAGAAATTCAGAGATAGGGTGCCTGTCCTCATGAGCATATAGAGGTGCTATATTTGTAAAATTTAATAGAGTAAATCCAGTTATTAATCTCAGGGTTCTGGTCTTCTGCCTTGCTGCTATGCTGTCTGGTCAAACTCTTTATGAATTCTGATGAATTGTTGAAACAGAAGTTCAAGTGCCGGAGGTGACAAACTACATGGAACCAGGGTGAAAAGTTTCATCAAATTACCTTAATATTCAATCACATGTTGTATGTAAATATCAAAAATCTCATTAAGAACCTAAGACTACTGACAAAACAGAAAATAAAAATCTAGGGAAACAGGAAATAAGTATCTAAGGCCAAAACAGGAAACATCACAGGAAATATTGAAGAAAAATTCCATTTAAACACCAGCAGGGAGCAGGCATGCATATGAAGACTTTGCATGTCAAATTTAGAGTCATTTTTAACTTTAGATTCCTTCACTTGATACCCAGCAGGAGTGAAATGTCTATGTATTTGTGGAGATATTGGTGTTTAATTAGTTGTCAGCAGCTTCTTAGGGATAAATGGGAATTCAGTTACAGATTGTGATGGCTTAGGAATTTGATTGGTTGTATAATATCAAAACTACATTTGAGACAAGGTATAGTGTTAAAACTAAGGATCCTCAAATTCCACTACATAGAAGCTTTCAAGTTACAACTTATACATTGTTAAGAACAGATTACGTTACCTGTATTACTACTAATATAAAAAACTATTAAAATGGAGATAATTTTAAATATCTAATTTGCCTTTCACCAGTTTTGCTGGATATGTACTTTTCCCATGCTGTTTCAGCTTTCTTGTATGTCACTTTAGTTTTTTTAATTTACACAACCCTTAAATGAAAATTACAAGTCTAGCCTGAAAACATCTCAGCCATATAACACATCAAATCAACCCATCAGGCTATCAGCTATGAAATGAAAATCCTAACCTCCCTAAAAACTCCAGCTACCCTATGCTTCTCAATTGCCCTCTAAACCAGTGAAAACAAATAAACCTATCCTGGAAGTCAATACATCTAGGCTATTTTGAGTCAAGGGCGTGGAAGCAAATTCCTAAGTAAAGAGCCCTTCATGCTAATGAAGTCAGGAAAAATTGCACAGTGGAGCAGAAGAGAGAGAGAGCATGAGGACTGTCCTGTGGAGTGCTAAGAGGGATTGTGACATCTGAAAAATTTTTTATAAGGAATGTTCATAGAGTCAGAGAGGCCAGAAGGGACCATTAGATCATCTAATCTGACCTCCTGTATATAACAGGCCACCAACACCACCTGGCACTTGCACACTAAATGTGAAATAAGATCAAAGTACATGAGACCCATGGAAGACTAGTCTATATTATGCCACAGGCAGAGAATAAGAGGGACCCACATGCACCAGAGCTCGAGGCCCCTGAAATGGCAGATGATCCCAGCAAGTGACCCACACCTACGTGCTACTGAGGAAGGTGAAAAAAACCCAAGGTCACTGCCAATCTGACCTGGGGAAAAATCTTTGCTGCTTTGGAATATTAAGATGGAAACATTCTAAATGCCAAAAGATTCTAGTCCAAACACCTGAGAAAATGGCTAAATTCTCACTCAGGGCCTTGTATCCTTACAGAGATCACTGCAAGATTGAGGCCTTACATCCTTCATAAAATATTTCATACACTTCATACATCAACCGTTTAGGCTCCCTTTGTACCCTTTTCCTTGGACTGTAGGACTTGTACACCAGCATACCCACTGAGAAAAAGAGTTGGCTCTTTTACACACAAACATGTTCAACCATCCTTCAAGGAAACCAGATTTAGATTCTTTATTCCTGGCTGTGTCACCACGAACTCATCAGTGTGCAGCTAACATCAGTGTGTAATAGGGTGACCAGATGTCCCGATTTTATAGAGACAGTACCAATACTTGGGGCTTTTTCTTATATAGGCTCCTATTACCCCCTACCCTGTGTCCCGATTTTTCACACTTGCTATCTGGTCAGCCTAGTGTGTAATGATGTTTTCTTTCATTTTGGTTGTCTCAGGTGTACTGACACAGTTCAGTAATGCACTGTAAATAAGTAAACTTCCCTTTTGTATGCAAGACACTGTGTCCAACTTCTTCAAGTGCTATGAGATTTGATCCAGTGCTACAAGAGAGTGAAGACAGTGGGAGTTGAGAGGGCGCCTCATCTCTCAGCACACACTCTCATCACCTCTCTGGTGCTTTCAGTGGAGCTGGACCAGTGGCATGCCCTCTAGGTATGCAATGCATGCATTGCATGTCCCAGAACTGCCTATGCCTGTGGGGCAATTCTATCCAGCCCCCAAAGGCACATGTAGAACAAAATGGCTTCCTCCACACAGCATGACCTCACATGCATCATATGTGTGAGGTCATTCCTTGCAGCAAGTGCATGTCATACTAAAAATGTCATGGCATGCCACTGAGTTGGACCTTCTTACACTAGTGATGAATTCAACTATGTGGCTGGAAATCTCTGGTCCAGCCAAAATGCACTCCACACAGTACCAGAAGTGAATAGCAACAATGGCTTTGCATCACCTTTGTAGCTTCTAGATCTATGGGGTGGCCACAGGCCAGTAAAGCCAGCTCTAATACATGCCTGGATCCTTTGGTTCCAAGGAGAGACCTTTCTGTGATGTTGCACTCTATATGATTTTATAAATAAATGCTAATGAGTGAATATAAAGTAACTGGAATGTGCTTCATGCAAAAGGTCTCTTGTAAGGTATCATTACAAAGCTTATAATCTACTGAGTGAGGTAATCTTATTTGTATAAAAGTATCACTCTTGTATCTGAAACTAGAAATATGAAATACAGCTATTGTAATTATGCAAAGTGTGGGCCATTAATGGTGGTTTGGAATCTTGATGGCTCCCATCAACCAAGACAATTGACTGTGGATGGTTCTGTTTGCAGGCAGGCCTTCCTGTGAGTTAGGCTGGGAGGAATGAAGGCTTGAAGTCTTCAAGTGACATGCGATCATGTCACCTGAACTGGAATCCATCCTTAATCTGGTGTCTTTCCATTGAGAAGGAGGGGGTGGGAACCCAGAGTGGGATAAAGGATTCCTGCCTTATGCAAAAGAGATATAAAGGGATGGAACAGAACAAAGTGGAGATCCATCATGAAGAACCTCCTAGCTACCACCTGAGCTGGAACAAGAGCTGTACCAGGGGAAAGAACTGTGCCCAGGCCTGGAAGGTATCCAGTCTGAGAAAAAAATTTACTGAAGCATCTCTAAGGGTGAGATTATCTGTATTCAGTTTGATTAGACATAGATTTGCGTGTTTTATTTTATTTTGCTTGGTAACTTACTTTGTTCTGTCTGTTACTACTTAGAACCACTTAAATCCTACTTTCTGTATTTAATAAAATGACTTTTTACTTATTAATTAACTCAGAGTATGTGTTAATACCTAGGTGGACAAACAGCTGTGCATATCTCTCTATCAGTGTTATAGAGGGCTAACTATTTATGAGTTTACCCTGAATAAGCTTTATACAGGGTAAAACAGATTTATTTGGGTTTAGACTCCATTGGGAGTTGGGCATCTAAGTATTAAAGACAAGAACACCTCTGTTAGCGGCTTTCAGGTAAGCCTACAGCTGTTAGGAGACGTGATTCAAACCTGGGTCTGGGTTTGCAGCAAGCTAGTGAGTCTGGCTCAAACCAGGCAGGGCACTGAAGTCCTAAGCTGATAGGGCAGGAAAGCAGGGGTAGTAGTAGTCTTGGCAGATCAGGTGGCAGCTTCCAAGGGGGGGTTCTGTGATCTAACCCATCATACTTACCCAGTGGTACTTTGGCCATACTCCCTTCCCTGGGAACACCTGCACTCGGAGAATCCAGTTTACAAGCCCTTTTCCAGGCCAGTATAATACAGAGAGACTACAGTAGGACTGAGAGTCTGGCCCTCCACCTGTGACTATATCTACACTACCAGGTAGGGGTGTGATTCCCCACTTGCACTAGCTCATAGCAGTGCAGCCATGATAGCGTGGGTAGTGGCAGTGGAGGCGTGGCTTCGCCATGCCAAGTCCATACCACTGGCATCAGGGAGGTTAGTATTTGGCATGGCTCACCCATGTTCCCGCTACCTGTGCTACTATGACTACACTGCTATCTATACTTTTGTTGACTCAATGAGAGCTAGCAAAAGTATGTGTACATGAGCTGGGGAATCATACCCCTAGCTTCTAGTGTAGATGTAGCCTAAATCACCCCTCGCTCCAAAGCACTTTGTATTGATAGCACCAGGCCAAGTACTCCACTGGTAGATCACTTTTAGGCAGGTGCAATTCCACTGTAATTAATGCACCAGCCTAAAACTAACACAATACAGCAGAGAATCAGGCCCAATTTCTACCTCTAATACAAATAAATTGCATTAAGAAAATATCTTGTAATCTGAGTATTTATCAGGTAAACTGTTGTCTGCCTATATTTTAATGTATGTCTTTGTCTTAGTTAGCATTTGTACAGTGCTATAAAAAAACTAAGCATCAGTATTATACTTAAAATTAAATCTGTGAAATGCCTGCATAATGTTTTCAGTTCAATCTACTCTCCATGTAGCCCTTAAAGCAGACCAGTGTCACTGTGGTTTGCATGCAAGGACCGCACCTACAGTCCAACTCACTTCTTCCAATCCTCTCCTTGGCTACTCTGAAAACAAACAGAGCACGTTGTTCAAGCCACAGCAAAAGACAATATGAATCACAGCCTGCCTTAGCCACACACCAGATTACTGCTTTCCCTACCAAAAGTAAAGAGCAAAGAGAACAAGTCTCTATGAACTGCACTAATTACAGGCTCAAATCAAGCAAATACATCATGAAATAACTATGATGTTTATGTATATAAAGAGAGAAAAGATTTGCAGAGGGTTGCTTGAGTCAAAATAAAGGCTGGTGGGGATCTTGAGGATGGAATCCTGCCTTCCTTCTGGTTGCTGTACTAGTCTTTAGCTGCTAAAGGCCACATTCAGTGGAGTTTCAGCAGGAAGGAATTTGGCCCTTACAATCCTGAAACACAATACCACTCCTGCAGCCATGGCAATGAGCAATTCAACTTTCAGCTATTCACCAAATTAAAAGAAAAGATACTGTGCCAAATTCTGCTCTTAGTCCTATCCATGCAACCCTGTTGCCATTATGGACCAGAGAATGGAATTCAGGCCAATTATTTTATCGTTTTCTTTCAATGGTTTCGCAATTCATAATAGCAATCATGACCTCCAAGTTGATCATCTTCCTGCAATTAATGACTTTCTGGAGTAAGGACCAGCAGGGTATGTCTACAGAGCAACTAGACACCAGCAGCTTCCCTGTGCCAGCTGACTCAGGCTCATGGGGCTTGGACTATGGGGCTGTTTCACTGCAGTGTAGATGTCTGGGCTCTGGCTGGAGTCCCAGCTCTAAGGCCCGGTGAGGTGGAAGGGTCCCAGACCAAGCCTGGAAGGGCTCCAGGCCAAGCCTGGAAGTCTACACCGCAATGAAACAGCTCTGCAGCCTGGGCCCCAGACATGCACCAGCTGTGGGTTTTTCTTTTCTGCAGTAAAACACCTTGTCCTGCCCATGTCAGCTGATTTGGGCTTGCGGGGCTCAGGCTGTGAGGCTATAAAACTGTAGTGTAGACATTCAGGCTCTGGCTGAAGCCTGGGGTCTGGGACCCCACATGGGGGGAGGGTCCCAGAGTCCAGGCTCCAGCCTGAGTCTGAATATCTATGCAGCAATTTTATAGCTCTGCAGCCTGAGCCCCAAAACCCAAGTCAGCGGACATGGGCCAGCCACAGATGTTGTATCGTAATGCAGACATATCCTCAGCTACATCTCAGGCCTTCAGCATGTCATTAAGGGCCAAGAGGCCCGACCTACCAATCATTAATGCCGAAATAGCAGTTTCTGCTTGTGCTAGATGACAACCACCATACGAAAGGAAGGCTGGTTTTGTGCTTAATGTACTGGCCTGGAACTCAGGAAGTGTGGGTTTATTTCCCAGCTCTGTCTCTGTGATGTTGGACGAGTTACTTAATCTTTCTGTTCCTCTATTCCCCACATGTGCAACGACAATAATACTGTCATCTCCCCATCCCCCTCCCCATCTTTGCTTGTTGTGACTGTTCAGACTGTAAGCTGCTTGAAGCAGGGGTTGTCTCTTATTACATGTTCACACAGTGCTAAGAACAATAGGGCACTGATCTCGTTTGTGCTCTCAAGGTGCTGCTGTAATCCAAATAATACTAATAAGAGGAAGACAGATGTTCAGACAAGAAGTAAGTTTTCCTTAAAAGGAATTGAGACTCATAAGCATGGGGCATGTGTTAAACCATGAAACAAGCTTAGTGAATAGTGTCATTGATATAAAAATAGAGCACATTGCCTAATGGAACAGGGCAAATTTAAAAGAAAGAAAGTAAACAATTTTATGAGTTTAAAATAGCGTTATTTTTATAATAAAGAACAGCCTCATTTAGGAGGCATTCACATCATTCCGTAAAAGTAAATTAAAAAAACAACATAAGCATATGATCATCATTTTCGATTAGTAACTCTGGGAGGGGAGTGAACTAGAACTTTTCCACACCACTTCTTATGTTATTCTCTGAATCCATATAACATTGTCTACATGGGAGAACGTGGAAACTAACCTGCCCTAGAAAGAACCATCCCACCCACCCCTATGTTCCTGAACATAACTTTGGACACCTAAGGTAGAGACAGGTTCTGAGTAATCTATCATAGAAGCATAGAAAACCCAATGCACGCTGTGAGAGCACTTTGAGTGTGTTACTTAGAACTGTACATTAAGCTCACCAACACTTGTGTGCCTTGACAGAGTGGATTTGTTTAATAAAGCTGATCATTGTCACAATAACGCTGAGTCCGTGGGGTTAAGTTCTTTGCTGACTTACATCCATGTGATGCCTCTGTGCCAAATTCTGTTTCCTTACCTGACTAAATCTCTGGCCAAAATCAATGGAATCGCATCGGTGTAAAACTGGTGGAGAAACAGGCTCATTGATTTTATTTATGGGATGAATAAATTGGGGTGAAAGTTGATATAGAATTGGACCTTACCATTGCCCCAGCCTCTTTGCACCATGTAAAAGAGCTGGTACATTGTAAAGGGGCTCTGAAAGACATATAGGCAACCAGGAGAGGATTCCCCCGCCCCCACGCAGACTCTGTGCAGCCAGCTGTAAGGCTACCCTCTAAAAAGTCCCTGGTGCAAGGTGTGTATCAGGGATGTTGAGATTCTGGACAGCACTGTAGTCCATAAATAATGCTGCAGGGCTGTTGTAACTTAAACTTGCACATAGGGCAGCTTAAATTATGCTCAGGGCCTCTCTAGTTCCTGGATCAAGAAGGTACAAAGGTGGCTCAATATTAGTGCTAGTCAGAACCTGAAATTCCATGGAAATTCCAAAATATTAAAACGAATTATTCAATGTTGGAACAAAAACTTGCAGTTATGAAATTTCCCCTGGAAGTGTGGGAGAGGGGCAACATTTTTGCTTTGAAAAACCCAAACAACATTCTGTTTTGACTCTTTTAAAAGGAAATTGATGAGGGTCCCCAAGTTGCCCATTGCTTCCACTGCCCAGCTGGTGGGGTGCTAAGAATCCAGGATTCTGACTTTAGGCAGGGCTCTCAGGGCGTCTAGGGTCCCAGTACTGTAGCAAGTGGCCAAATTGGCAAGCCGGAGGAAATCAGGCAGATTTCCATTAAAACAGAAGATGAAACTAAATTGACATATTAGGGAAATGTTTTGACTTTGACAAATCAGCATTTTCCAACTGAACATTTTTCCATCAGGAAATTTCCAACCAATTCTACTTAAAACCACCATAGCTCTCTCTATGTGCTGTGTCAGAAACTCACCCTTTGTATTTGAATTCTGGGTTTGTGGCTGTCTGGAACCAGAGGTCAGCTACTTTATTTTTTCATATTCATGTCACTGATAGCAGAAAGCAGGCGGAAGGCAGAGTGGTACACAATACCAAGTAGAGGCTAAAAGATAATAGGCAAGTATTGGTGAGAAAATTTTTAAAACGATAACTTTGAAAAATGCACACAAGTGTAGGTAAGCTTAATGAAAATTAGCAGATAACTACCCAGCAAACACAGCATTTGCTGTAAAAATGCTCATTTACTTTTGAGTTCTCAGAAGACTTTCTCTTGGTGTCAGATATACTCTGATTCCACCAGACAAAATTGATCTTCAAAGGAGCTGTCATTTCAGCATTTTTTTTTCTGACTAATTGTTTGTTGTCAGTAGTCACTGTCAGGCTTTTAATTAAAAGAAAGGCTCAACGTAAAGCATGAGAAATGGTAAACTTTAGAGAGCTGAGGGACTCAGGGCCTATTTCTGACATCACTTACACTAGATTTACACTAAGGTAACAAAGTGGAGTACTTCCTAACTAGCACCAGTGTAAATGAGAAAACAATCAGACCTTTAGTCCTCCAAGTGAGAAACATTCACAAGCTGGTAGAGGCCCATCTAGTTTAGCAATGAAAAATGTGCAAAGCCTATGGTGTTAAGGAGACAGGACTTGATAAACTCAATGCTGCTCCAGATCACTTTGCTAATTTTATTTATCTCCATGAAATCTGTTTCCATTTTGAAATAAGATGTAAATCCTGAGTGCCTCTTCATCAGGCCCAGAGAGTGACTCAGAATCTTCATCTGTGCTATCTTCTTCAAGAAACACTAACACCAACTGTAACCATTCACTTTGGTTCATTGCCAGGTTACCTGGCAAATCTGTAGATCCAGGCAGAAACGTTCATTCAGTCTGTCATTTTGCCAAGGTGGTGGTGGTGGTGTTTTTTAATTATTAACCTTCTGTCATGCCTACTATACAGCAGTCCAGAATCCTCTGGAGTCTTTTGCAGAGCTGCCAGGGATAGTTTCTGACAAAGAAACAATAAGGACTCAAAACCAATGGCATTTAATTACTTGTGAATAACAGTAAAATATCACAGGATTGGATGGCTCTGGGTATGGAATCTCATGTGTTAGTTTGGTTATGGGGGGATATGTGTTCAGTGGCCTGCCTGAAATAAATTTGGTGGTCCCGTTTCAGTTCCTACAGAACAGATCTCCATATTTCTGCACCACAATTGCTGCCGTATAGCATTCTTGGTTTGAAGTCTCAGTAGAGGCCAAGGACTGAATAGGTATGAAAAATGAACTGCCCTTCCCCTTACTCGAGATAACTAAACCAAAACTCAATTCAGAACACTCAGATTTTCAAGGAGATCAGAATATGGCTCTGACTTTTGTGGATAGCCTCCCATTTCAGCAATGGGCTGAACTAAATCGCAGCCCAGGTCCAAATTTTTGCAGTCCAGACCCATCTATAGTTGTTACTAAAGATGGTCTCTAGTTCGGAAATGACGTGCATTAGCCACTCCAAATGCATTTGTTCTGTGGATAAACAGAGGCCTTCCGTCTTCTGGGCTCTTCTGTCAGCCCTATACCAGTTCTAAATTCACTATAAAAAAATACCAACAATGAACCATTTTCAGACAAAACACACTGTTTTCTGTGATTATAAAATTTCAAACATAATTTCCTGCTTGTCGGACCCAAGTCCTAAATGATGGACTGCACCAAAGGTAGCTGTTCCCTCAAACACAGGAACAGCTGAGGGAAATCCATGGAGGCTGTTTGGGAAACTGGTGTTTCCTTCTCATAATGGTCAGCGCTGCCTATGATTGGATGACTCGTCAGTTTCCTGCAACATTCTTTGAGACTGGCCTGTCAGTGGGGATCTCTCACATAGGGGAGTGAGCTATAGGAAAGAGCAATGAAGCCTCTCAATATCATGTAATACATGGGTTCCCTGTTGGCCTCAAGCTTCTCCAGACCCCAAGAAGAAGCAGTACAGTAGCCAACCTAACATGCTTTCACCATTCCCTGGCAGTGATGCCCTCAGCAATGCCCATGTGCTTACAACAGTTTATCCAGAACACATTGTTTTACTTTCTCAAGGGAACATGCCAGAAAAAGCAACATATTTCTGAGTTTTCATGAGCCAGTCCTGCCCCCACTCCCAAACACTCTCCCGTTTGCTATGCATTATTGGTGTAAGGGGACTGCAGCTGGCTAAGCCAGAGAGGGCAGGGAGGAGTGCTACCACTCAACAACTTTTTCCCTCTGTGTGGCCCTTATTACTTCATTTGCGTGTAATATCCACTATTTTGCTTCCCTCTGCACTGGACAGTGGTGAGAAACACATGACCACAGTCACATCTTGGTTTGTCTATTATTACTTCCCATCTTTGTCAACAGCAATTGATGTAACGTACTAACAAACCATAATCATTTACAATATTAGCACCATGTTTGCATCCTCACCACAAAATGGCAACCACCCATGGTATTATTTTATTATATATTATTATGTATGGTGCCAATGGTTTTTCTTAAATAAAAGAAATTGGCACATTCTCTTGAAAAAAAATAAGGTTCTCTAGTACAGGAAAATAAGTTCAATGATCTGTAGCCAACAACCTTTGTGTGACAGAGGAAAGTTTTCTAAAATTACCAAGAGGCCAATTCCTGCCAGCTCTATGCAAACAAATAGTTCTTCTAGCATCAGGCTTTGAGATCTTGAAGTCAGTAGGACTAATCACTTGGGTAGAGCAAGCAGGATTTGGTCCAAAGATAGCAACATAACTGGTTGGATATTTTTCCTTTTAACAAGCTACCATGTATGATGTATTTAAAAGTAAAATATAAAAAGAGATGGTCTTGCATCCCTGCTGCTAACTTGCATCCGAGAGATGCAGGTTCAAATCCTGCAACTTCCATAGACTTCCTCAGTGGTGGTTTTTAAGTCACCTAATCTCTTTCTCTCCAGCCCTGATTTGGCAAGTGCTTACATGCTTTGCTGGATCAGGCTTTTTTGTGTCCTAGTTTCTGTGTAAAGTGAAGCTAATAATGTTTCCTGACCTCACAAGGTGATGAGAATTTTAAATCACTGAATGTTTGTGGGGTGCTGAAATACTATGTGATAAGAGCCACAGCAGTCTAGACAGATAGACTCCTCACTGTGATGAACACTTTACAGGGTTGTCCTAATATTTCAGTGCATGCACTCACCCACACAATCTTTTTTTTTCTCTCACTCATATACTTTCTAACTCACTCTTTATATTCACCGTGAGATCCGGTCGTCATGTATTACACCAATTGGAGAATGCATCAACTGACATTACAGCAGGTTAAGACCATTAATAAAATCTACTGAATAAGCAACCTTCCAATGAACGTGTGCCCTGTGGTAATGATGCAACTGTCAGTAACAACTAAGCAGCAATAACAAACCTACATAAGGAAACTAATAATCATCTAACCTATGGTAGCTGGCAGGTCACAACCTAACTCGATACTGTAATGTATACCTTTGCTTAATGAGTGTAGTGAAACAGAGAAAGGGAAAATATGTGCATATCTCAAAGTGCTCATTCAGTAAAAAGCAAGTGAGGCACACTTGTTAATGACTGATTATTAGCTGTTAAAAAAAGCCTTTTGTCAAATGATGCGGGGACGCATAGATACATTAGTTTGTGGTCACAGTCCTTATAACTGCAGTATTGGAAAGCTGGATCCTGTCAAAGCTTACTTTCTTGAGCAGCCCAGTTGAAGTCAGTGAGCCTACTTGTCTGAGTATAGGTTACAGGATCCAGGTTGCATACTGTTATACAATGGTAGCAAGCAGTATAATAATAATGTATTCTTTATGTATGTGAGAAATGTGTGACATAACAAAGCCATCTTAAGCATCTGGAGTAGTACCAACTGCGCTGCCTTAGGAAGATTCTCCAGATGGGAAAATCACCAATGCCAGCATTCTCTCTGCAGCTAACACCATCAGTGTTGAGGTGAAGATTATGAAACATCAGTGTCATTGGGCTGGCCATTGTATGTGGATGGCTAATACTCATCTTCTGAAGCAAGTTCTCTTTTTTCAACTTAGTCATGGTAAGAGGAGTCACCGGGGACAGAGAAAATGCTACAGGGACACCCTGAAAGTATATCATAGGGAGGGAGGCATTGACCTCATGAATTGGGAAGAGCTGGCTGGCAACAGATTGTGATGGTGTCGCATCATACATCAAGCCTCAGCCATCTTAAGTCTTATCAACGACTTTTCCCCCCAGCAGACATCATCTGCGTACGGAGCGGTAGCCACTGCTAAATAACATAAGAGGAGATTTTTATCTGATGGAAAGAAAGTGTTTCCACAATAAGGGCAGGAGGGTCCTCGCAGTAAAAGCAGAAAGGCTTGTCCTACATAGAGAAGCTGTGCTGATTTAACACTAATGAAGCAGTACAACTCCCCAGGCCAGCCCTACACATGGAAGGCTTTGCCAGAATTGTTGTGCAAGCATACTATACCTACCAGCAAAGCAGTCCTAGTGTGGATGCAATTTATATTGACAAAACTGCACTTAAGCTTCTTCCAGGCGCCACTGAATAAGCTATGCCAGCAAAAGTGCAGTTTTGCTGGGATAACTGAATCTATGCTAGGGGATTTTTCCTGGCATGCTATGTTATACACAAATCACACCTCTTCACACCTCCAACCACCATAGCTATACCAGCAAAAGTTTATCATGTAGACCTGGCCTGGTGTGGACACAGGTATCCCTGTATAAGAGCACTTTATATCAGTACAGCTATTACCATACAGGAAGGGAGATAAACTATACCAGTATAAGGATACTTTATGTGAGTATAACTGTGTCCACACTACGAACTGAACTGATATAACAATGTCAATAAAAAATCATATCAGTAACTCAAATAGCTGTACTGATATAAACACTGTGTGTAGATTAGCCCATGGCATGGTTAGCAAGGGGTAGGGGGCAACAAGCTAGAGAGGAGAACTATGTGAAATAATGGCACATTCAGAGGCAGTGGGGCAATATTCTGCATCATGCAACCCCTTGATGTCACATTGGGCAGAATGTTTTTTTGCAGTCACTGAAGAAATGGCCTACCTTGGTATAAACTCTCAGGTGCCCTGTATAGTGTTTACATAGGCAGGGATGCCTGGTGTGGAGCAACACCAAAGAAGAACTCTTGTGGGCTATTACCTCATGCTGCCAAAGTTGCAGCAGGGTGAAAGGAACGGTGCTGGCAGGAGATCATGCTTTCAGGTCCTGATCTTCCACGATTAAGTAAATGGAAGCTTTGCCACTGACTTCAATGAGCATAAGATGAAGAGCAGTGATGTTAGAAGGTATCTTCCTTAAGCCAGAAGTATTCGATTACTTGTTATTATATATGCAGGTTAATAGTGCCCATCCTTATTGTACCTGGGTCCAATATAATGAAAAAGCAGTGGTAAAATGAAAATTACCTTTATGTTGATGAAAATCTATAAACATTTTTTGTTTCTATTGATTTTCTCTGTTTCCTTGTGAGCAAGGACAGTTTTGGTGTATAAAAAGAGCTCTCTGTTTGCGGAAGATATTGACTTTATGCAACCAGCCAGACTGGGAAAAGGAGGATAGTGGATCATGTGATTCTCTCAAAGACAGCATAGATTACATTTTAATATGTCTTGAGAGCAATTCTTTCTCTTTCTCCCCAGCTCTTCTTCTTATCTTTTAGGATCCAGTCCACCAAAGGGTCCTGCTACAACTACTAGAGACCAGAGATTGGAGTGCAAGGGAACCCAGTGGGAATGGTTTAACTGTAAAGCAAGACTGGAGATAAGACTGTGGGTCAAATCTCGTGCTAGTGTAAATCACCCTAGCTCCACTGAAGGCAATGACTTCTATTGTTTTCATTGGAGCAACCCTAACTTCTACCAGTTAAGAATAGTGCCTTATATTTCCAAGAATTAACAAACTGTGGATCAAACTAAATTCTGCATTGTCATTCTTATGTTGTAGCTCTAGTCTGTTTTCTTAGGGGAAGGTAATGGTGTTACTTACAGTATGTTCACTGATATATGGTTATCATTAATTATCTTTTTGTACATTATGCATATCCTATTAATAGATGCACTTCCAAGCTGTAAGGATCAAGATAAATTGATTGACCAGCTGTTACTCTGAGGACACAGTATTTCTGCAAAGTAGCCAAAGCTGTGAGTCTTCACCTTGTTTTAACCAGTATTTATCATCACTTTGTGTGAAAATGGAAAAGATACCTTCTCAAATGTGGTTAATTCTTCTACTGTGCACAAAAAATAAAAACCTTTGCTTTCTCTGTTTAATCTGTTATTTGTGGATCTCTCTCTCACGCACTCTCTCTCACACACACACACATACTCAAACACACACACACACCGTATGTACCTTTGGTTTACTTTCAAATATTTTATAAAAAATACTTTGGCTGAAACAGTAACAGCCGGACTACCATTTGCTGGTTGATGCTCTGCAGAATAATTACATTAGCCAAGGAAATTGCATTAACCTGAGAGAAGTGTGCTCTGTATTACACTGTATCAGACACTTCAGTAGTTAGTATTGCAAATCAAAGGACATATGGGAAAAACAAAAAATCAAAATGACCAAAACCTGATCTGGACATCATCTATTCACAGTGTGATTTGTTGTCAGGCTTATTCTAGTTTTAATGATCCTGATCATTTAAACTTGGGTTTATATGCTGAAAAGCACAATGAATCTGATGCTGGGTGCTCCTAGCAGGAGCGTTTTGCAAACCTAATTTTCTGCTTTTATTTAGAGTCTGGGGGAAGAGGGAATAGAGTGGGGGGAGAGGAGAGAGGTTGAATTCATGAAATTCTTTCTTTGGGATTCAGCAGATAGTGCTTCTGGAGGTGGACATATTTCCTCTTGGACTGACTCCATCTCCTTTTTTGGTCTGCAAACCCTTGAGGTTAATGGCTGAGGTTGGAGAACTTGGAGCACATGCCAGTGCTTTGAATATGAAAAGGGGAATTTGTACAATATGAGCACATTAGTCATTTGCAGTTCACTAATTATCTGTTTTATTTTAATGCTAATGCTTCATGTAAGTAGAGTAATTGACATCCTAATATAAGAGAAGAAATTCATGGCATATATAGCATTTGTAGCCATAATAAATCTGATTTCATGCCGCACACATAGCAAATAGTCTGCTTAGGTCTCTAAAGTAAATTAGAAGCTTGCTGAGACCTTGCTGCTCTAAGTAACACCAAGGACAGGCTAACATGACATAATATTGTTGCCATAGTAACAGGGATGTACACCAGCAGAATCATAACTATATATCATCAATTTAGCGCTCTACTAAACACAAAATAATACCTCTCCCAATTATGTTATGGCTTTGATTCTTAAGAATGTGGTGCCACTGTTAGCTAGAGTAAACGATATGAAATTTTTGACAAAATGGGTGGGGGCACATTTAGCTCTCTGTACACCTACCAACATGAACAAATAACTCCACAAGTCTCCCATAATTGTCCTAAATATGCCACTTAGAGAAGATAATTGAATGTGTGCCATTTGGCAGTCCCCTTCTATAAAATTTATCTGGGGCTTTGTGATATGAGCTACTTTCCAGAGCATGGCAGCTCAGACTCGACTCAGAACCACATCTGGTGCTTCTGGGAATCATACTCAATATCAGCAATTACACTGCACACACACAACTTCCAAAATATCTTACCCATACTCCAAATCATAATCTTTGGAGGGAAAAAAATCTGTTGTGATGAAATGATTAAATGTATTGATGGTAAACCACTGACTCTGATGAATCCACAGTATGGTACAAAATGGCTACAACTGGCTTAATGAGAAATGATTCTGGAGGCTATTTTCATCTAACTGGGCTTTTGAGCTCACACAATGTACAGTTTCCAGACGCTCTTTTAGCTCAATAATGTACATACTCCAAGTGATCTCAAACAGGATACTCCTTCTAATCCTCTCAGTTCGGAGCCCTGACATTTGTTGCTAGACCTGATTCAGCCAGGTATTTATGTATGCATGTAACTTTTAAGTACAGGTGCAATCCCACTGAAATCAAAGGGACGACTTGTGTGTTTAAAATAAGCGTGCATAAGAATCTTGCTGATTTGGAGTCTGACCACTTCATTTTGCTCTGCATTGTCCTTCAAACACTTCATGCTGTTCCCTCTAAATGGGTTGGCACTTTCAACTTATTTATTTTGAATCTGTGTTCCCTTTTGGATTTGCAACAAATGTGAACATGATTAGATAATTATGCTTTTTTCAGTGAGTGGAATGTTAGTCCCAGAACCATATACTTGTTTGTGGAAAACCTCTGAAATCCTGAAATGATCCATTATCCTTTCCCAGGCCACATATCTGGTTGACCCATTTTTTTAGGACAAGAGCTGAAGGCAGTTCCCCATGGAGCCATCCTCTATTCAGCGATGTATTTTTATTTTCACTTGGCTTTGGTTTTCTTTCTCCTCTGTTTTGTCTGCTGGGGGTATGTACAGAATTGATCATATTACCACTTTAAAAAAAATCAAGAGGAGTCATGTTTTCTTTAAATAGTCTTTTCTAATCTAAATTCAGTTCCTAGCCTTAGTTAACAAAAACAGGCACATTTCCTATACGAGTAAAAGTTCTATTTTTAGTACATTTTAGAATCATGAGGGGAGTGGGTTCTCCTGAAAAGACAATGTGTATGCAGGTTTCTTGGTTATTCTTCTAAAGGACATTTTTCTTCAAACAATGATTATACTTCTAACAAGGTTCAATACAAACCATGATTTCACAGGATATAGCATCGTTTCTGCGGAGCACACTGACACCTGGTGGAATACAATTGTATAAAGATTTACTGTATGAAATGCTATGAATTGTACAGTCTGCCCATTGCTTGTACTAGTAGAATGCTTTGATCATATTTGTATACCCAGCAAAACACAGAATAAATGCATCTAAATTTTCTAGACTATCTGTTCCTGTGATTATCTTTAAAACCCTGAAAGCACCATCTGTGTATGGTGTTCAGTAGGGGGCATATTCAGATGGTCATGTGAACTCCCGGCACTAACAGTTTTGTGCATGCACAGATAAGAGAATATCACTAGATCTTCAAACAAAGATCCACTGCTGGTGGACACTGTATAAAGTTTAACTTGATAAAATACTGACTATTTCTACTTTTCATACATTTTTCAATTGTATATAGGACAGCAGCAATCTAATATCTTTTGCTTTCATCCTATATTTCATTTGATTCCATTAGCTTTTACATTAGTTAAATATAGTGTGTACCTGTTTTATAATCTGCTATTAAAAGCGATGATACTCCTACCAGTAGTTTTCTCTAGGCTTACTTTTAGCCTCTGCTTCTTACCTATAGTAGCCTTCTGATAGATCTAGGATTACAAGATGGATTTGCCTGAAATAACCTCTGCTTTAATAAATCCTTAGCAAGAATCAGACTATCGTATTATGGACCAATCCTTCAGAATTAGCATAACTCCACTGAAGTCCGTGGAACTAGTCTGTTATACACTAGTTAAAGATCTGACTCCATGTATCTTAGGTCTTATTCTCAGTTACTTATGGCAGGTACTGGGTGGGGTGGGGGCTTTAAGTCACATTTTTGCTCCCCATATTCTAGGGCCATACAAAAATTGGAAAGGAGATTCACCAGATGAACTCAATAACATACATTTGAGGAAATCACTCATCTGCTTGCAAATATTCTGCAAATAGAAAAAGAAGTTAAAGTAGTTAAATAATTTGTTCACTACAGGTGATTTCCTCCAAACTAATCAAGACTGTGTTGCTAAGTATGTAATAGCTGTCTGCAGTTAAAATCTTACAGTGGCAATTTGTAGAATGCTGTACTTCATCTAAGAAAATGAATTCCACATTCACCACCTCATAGTGACTCACTGCAACAAATCCAGTTAGACATCAGCACCTGAAGGGGGCAAACTGTAGCCCGTTGAGTCGTGCACTCATATTATACATCAGTCTATGTGAAAATTAAATGTGAGAGCAGCTCTTAGTCATGACATAGTTTACTTCATTCTGTCTTTAGCCTTTCCACACAGGACACCTTTAAATGGTCATTAAAAACGGAACATCATTAATTATGATGATTTGTATGTATGTATCTCTGCTCTGTGGTGGAACATGACGGAGCTCCTTGGCTATAAGCATTTCCTCTAACAGCTGCTATCCCTAAGATACTCTTTGAAGGTCTAATCCAACTCCCACTGAAGTCAATGGGAGTCTTTCTTTTGACTTCAATGGGAGCTGGATCAGAATCTTAACTTATGCAATAAGGAAGCAGGTGGGACGTAAGCCTGTAGGTACTCCACCTAAATCTACAGGTGATGTAGATGGAAGGGATGATTAATAGCATGGAGTTGGAGTGAGAATAACAGTTGATTAATCTTACACACCATTGCCATTGAATTCTTATAACGAATCATTGTAATGGGAAATGTGGTTTTGTGCAATTTCACTGAGATCAGAAGAGTAGTGTCCTACACATTTCTGGGCCTAGAAAATAATAATACTTTGAACTCAGAGACTGCGTTTCATCCAGTGGTCTTAAAACATGTTAGATATAATAATTAAGACAGTCTTGTGAGGTAACTGAGTAGTATTACAGATGTGCAAGACTCAGACAGCACAAGATCACACAATAAATCAGTGGCAGCATCAGAACTAAAACCCTGGAGTCTTTCTTTACTCCCACTCCCCTGTGTGACCGCTAGATCAAATCCAGAATAGCTGGGTTTCTCCATTTCCTTACCTGACAATACCAGACATATTTTACAAACTTGTTATAGAGGGTTTTGGACCAAAAGAAAGCCAGATCCTCTGCTGGTGTAAATTGGTGCAGCTCCATTGACTTCATGCACCATGTCACGAATATGACCTACCTCACATTTAGCTTTCATGGAGAATGATATAAACTATGAGAACTTAATTTGGGCTTCAATGGGCCATCTTTAGGTCCTGCTGTCTAATTCAATTAACCTTGTCTCTGACTTCAGTGGAGGTATGCCAGTTTAAACCAGCTGAGGAGCTGGCCCAGAAATCTTATAAAACCTTTGAAAATACAAAAAAAAACCCTCCTAAAATATGAAGTAACATGAATGACTGATTTATTATAAATCATTAAGCAAATATTTTTGCATTTTCTATATCCAACAAGCATGAGATTTCATGGTGGATGGATACAGAAACACAGTTGACTATAACAAGGAAGTGATGTAAGAATGTACAAGATTGCTCTCTTTTATCAAGTTTACATTTACAAACAAACTAAAATTGAGACTCATACCAATGACAGAGAAGGCTGGAATGATACACTACTTCAAGCAATCATGGATTTCAATTAATAAATAATGTTTATAAAGTACTTTACATGTTCAAAGCATTGTGAAAACATTAGTCAAACAATCCTCACAAGATCTTTGCAGGTTAGAATTTTTACTATCATTATTGTCCCCATTTTACAGATGGGAAAACTGAGACATAAAATTGATGTGTCTTGCCAAAGTGCACACAGTTTTTGCTCAATCTTCCAGACTTTAGAATCTTAGTTGAGGAGGGATTTATCTAGTGATACACTGTTATCATTACAAGTCATCATTTGGGAGAAAAGAGGTAGTATGACTGGGCTTTACAATTATCAGTTTTCAAATATCTCTTTGAAGATTTGTTATATTTGGTCAGACATGAGCTCTGTCTGCCTTCTGGTACTGGTTTTCTCAGACTTGTATTTCAGATATGTATTATTCCATCAGTCAATGTCTGAAACTACCACAGCTTCAACAAAACTGACTTATTAACAGCTGATTAAGCACTGAAATACCTTTCCTTTTGGTAGGAAAACATCACCTTAGACAGAAATATGACAGAATTAGCATTCATATGTATGTATGTAACCCCTGCCTGTTCCATGTAGCACTCTGTCCCCCTCTAGTGGTGGCTAGGCCAGCTAGAGATTGATGAGCCTGCTACAGCCTTGCCTGAGAGAAAGGTGCTTTTTAGCTCAAGTGGTAGAGGCTCGTACTTTAAACTCTATAGGTTCCAGGTTTGATTCCTGCTGTTGAAGAGTAGGGTGGTTGGCTTTATATATATATATACATGTAATTCCATAACCCTTCCCTTTAGTAGCAATGTTTAAAACAGGTTGGATTTGATTTTAAACACACAAATGTGTGTGTGTATTTAAAATCAAATCAAACACGTTTTTTACATTGCTACTAAAGGGAAGGAGTATTGCCTCTAACATGTTAATGAGCCTTTAGATCAATGGCAAGGGCTCTCTTTAGTCCTTCGCCGTATACACTGTTTGGCCCTATTCTTAAATTCCAGTATTTATTATAGCACAGAGTTATCATTTTAGCACATCTGTCATCATTTACAACACCAGTGTTGCATGTTAATGACCAAAACCAACCTCACTACCGCAGAGTGTAGAAGTAGCATTTGAACTTGAACATTTCATTGATGACTTTCTGAGCTGAATGGCATGAATAGAAAGGATAGGTCCTATTGTATTAAAATGTTATCTTCCTATAGATTCATGTATTATTAAAGTCACCACCATCTATGTAATTTCTGGATCTGGAAAAATGGTGAATCCATCCACTGAGAGGCCCTGTGAGCAGCAAAGCCACAATTTTGGCTTTGTTTACATTGTGTGAGAAAATGTTTCACGATAGAAAATGTGGTAACTAACGCCTTTTAACTAACATGCTGTTAAACATGACTTACTACCTAGTGTCGACAGGGACAATTTGTGTTTTAAAACATGTTAGCTGGTTTTGGTTGACCATAGGGCTCTATCTAGGGTTAACCATGACCAGCTATGACTGTCCATGTCCACTGCTAAAGTGATTTTTCCTCCTTCTGATAATAGCCCACTTTAATTGAATTGTCTCATTAGAATTGGCAAGGCAACCCCCATCTTTTCATGTACTATGTATATCTATCTATCTATATCTTTCTACCATATTTTCCACTCCATGTATCTGATGAAGTGGATTTTAGCCCACAAAAGCTTATGCCCAGCTACATTTGTTAGTCTCTAAGGTGCCACAAGTACTCTTCATTGTTTTTGCTGATACAGACTAACATGGCTACCACTCCGAAACATGTCCACACAATAAGGGTGAAATCATGGTTAATGTCATTTTAGTTTAAACCTGTTAACTCAGTTTCTAATACGGTACATTTTTCCAGGGTTGACCAGGCCTTTGATTTAGCATTGAATTCCAGTTTTAATACCTCCTTGATCATTCAGGTTGCTGATGCTGTGGGAAAAGAAATCATGCCACAGGATGTTTCAAGCAAGGAGTCAGCACCAATGCAAACATTTAATCCAGTTACGAAGGCTGAAGTTATTTTATTTTTACAAATGTTGTCAATCTCTTTTACGTGCTTTAGTGCTAAGAGTTTCAGTCCCAGTGGAAGTTTCACACTCACTTTAAGGCTTCAAGGACTTTCCACGTAGTCAATGGTTTGGCTTGATTGTAGGAGCCATGCTGTTGGGTTTTAGGTTTTTTTTTAGGACACATGCTGAACTGGGGCTACTTTTATGTCTCTGAGCTAGATCTTCAGCTGGTATACATTGGCATGATTCCACTGAACTCATTGGAGCTATGCCAGTTAGCACTGACCCCAGGTTAATTGATGGAATGAATAGAAGATATGTGGCTGAATTCCCTGAACCAATTTGAAAATCAACCAGGGATTTTGCACATATCCATTGGACGTTTATACAACCAGTAAATATATCCTGAACAGGGGTGACCATAAACTCTCAGAGTTTAGGATGTTCGGGAATTATGAAGGCATCTGTAAAATTCACAAATTTAAACTATGGAACTTGCTTGCACTATAGATCTCAATGAGAGTTCAAAATCAAGCAAAATTGAAAAAAAAATCACAAACATGGTGAATGGATTGAGGACCTTTAAAAAATCCAGTTCATGTGTAATGCTGGACCTACAGTCATTTGCATAAAGAGTTGCCAAACAAAAGAGCAGTAAACAATATGTAAGCAAAATGTTTGACTCTGAGCCATGACTATAAATAACACATATGAAGTGGGATGTAGAACTGATATAATCTGAGATTAAATAAAGAGTTTTAGCATAAATTAATAGGAGGAAGGGATTAATTTGTTAATTTAAATTTATGGAAGTTATGTTGCAAACCCCCACCACACTGCTTTGAAAACCTTATCCCCTTATTGTAAATTATCATAATTAAAAAAACTAATGAGCTACTTTCTTCAAATTTAGTCAAATTTTCCTTTTTTAACTCCCAATGGGCTAGGTTTTGACATGGACATAGCCTTGAAAAAAGGGGTGGTTCTTGAGCTGCGTCACCCCAACGCCCCAGAAATAGGCCTATTGACGCATCGTGACTTACCATCACAATTTTTCCCTTGCTTGCAGGAAATTATGACACCTCCTGCAATCTCTCATCTGAGCTGGCATGCAAGTAGGGCTCGAGCCAAGGTTCAGCCCATCACTACCTACTCCTTACCCAACTGCTGGGTGCAGGAGAAAGCAGGTGCACTCAAGATTCAAGTAGCCGGTGCAGCGATCCGCAAGGATTCTGTCCCCCCCACACAGCACAGGCATGTAATCCAACTCCCATTACAGCCCTGTGAACCCTACAAAACAAAACAAATTTGGTGTTTCCAACACCATTTGTTTCTGAAATATCCAAAGATAAAATCTCTAATCACAATACTTGGAGAAAAGTATTTTTTCCATAGGAACATGGGAATTGCCATATGGCTTTAGACCTGCAGTCCATTTAGTCCAGTCCCCTGTCTGCAGATGCTTCAGAGGAATGTATAAGAAGTTTCCCAATCCCTGCTAGTTAGACATTGTTTTAAGCCCTGAACCATGAGATTTAATCTCTCTCTGAAAATTTATCCATATAAATGCCCAGTTCTTTTATTAATCTCACTAAATTTTTGGTCTCAACAGCTTCCTGTGGCAATGAGTTTCACAGTCCAATTACCCATCATGTTAAAAAGTATTTCCTTTTATCAGTTTTGAATTTATAGCCTTTTAATTTCATTGATTGTCCCCTTGTTCTTGTGCTATGATACTGGGAGAAGCACCCAATCTACTTTATCTATACCAGTGGTCCTCAGCACGGACCCGCGTCTTGACCCCCAGGAGAGCACCTGCCGAAATGCCACTGAATTTCACCGGCATTTCGGTGTGTACACCTTTCGATGACGATGCTTGTTGCCAACAAGTGACATCATCGAGAGGTGTAGCCCCCGAATTTTGGCGGGGATGCCTCTCGATGACGCCGCTTTGCCGTCGACAAGTGACGTCATCAAGAGGGGTCGCTCCTGAATTTTGGCGGGGATGCATCTCGATGATGTTGCTTGTCGATGGCAAGCGGCGTTATTGAGAGGCGTCACCGCTGAAATGCCACCAAAATTCAGCAGCATTTTGGCGAGTGCTCCACCACCACAGTGGTCCTTCATCTGGCGCTCGCCAGACGAAAAGGTTGGGGACCATTGATCTATACCATTCATTATTTTACATATATATTATCATGTCTCTTTTTATTCATCTTCTTTCTAAGGTAAACAATCTCAATCTTTTCAATCTTTCTTCATATGAAAGTTTTTCTCCATTCTCTAATCATTTTCTGAAAATGAAGATGAAACGTAGAAGTTGGTCCAATAAAAAATATTACCTCACCCACCTTGTCTCTCTCATGAAAAATGAAGTAATTTTAAAAATGGTTGAATCAGATAAAATATCTGGAACTTTTACAAATATTACTTCTGCACTGAGACCAAGCATGAAATATTTTATTAGAAAAGTACTTTGTTTGAGAAAGCTATGAGTAACTGGAATAACTAAATAGAATGGGAATTGCAACTCAAACTTAAATATAATCGTTGCAACCACTTTAACATATAAAGTACACCTGCACACATAAATACACGAATGTGTGTGTGTGTGTGTGTGTGTGTTAGATTAGACTTCTTCAGGTGTGTGTGTGTTAGATTAGACTTCTTCAGCAAGTTACCTGAATGAAACATCAAGTTACATCAACTACTGGAAGTATTTTATCTACACAGATCTGATAATTCATGCTGGTATCTCAGCTGTCCTGGAATCTAAAATTAATTTGTCACACTATTTTAATGGAATGTATATTAATGTGATAGAAAACTACATTATTCATGGAATCATAGAAACATAGGGCTGGAAGAGACCTTGAGAGTTCATCTAGTCCAGCCCCTGCGCAGAGGCAGGACCAGTCATCCCAGACGTGTTTGTCTAACACGTTCTTAAAAACCTCTGATTACAGGGATTCCACAATCTCCATTGGAAGTCTATTCCAGTGATTAACTGTCCTTATAGTTAGAAAGTTTTTCCTAATATCTAACCTAATCTCCCTTCCTACAGATGAAGCTCATTCCTTCTTGTCATACCTTCAATGTATGTGGAAAACAATTGATCACTGTCCTCTTTAAAACAGTCCATAATATATTTGAAGACTGTCATTGGGTCCCCCCTCAGTCTTCTTTGCTCAAGACTAAACAGTTTTTTTAACCTTCCTCATAGGTCAGATTTTACAAACCTTTAGCCATTTTTGTTTCTCTCCTCTGGACTTTCTTTAATCTATCCACATAGTTCTTAAAGTATGGTGCCCAAAACTGGACATAGTACTCCAGCAGAAGCCTTACCAGTGCCAAGTACAGTGGGACAATTAGCTCCAGAGTCCATACAGCATTCTTGTTAATACATCCCAGAATAATATTAGCGTTGTTTACAACTGTATCATATTGTTGACTCTCATTCAGTTTGTCAGTCACTGTATCTCCCAATTCTTGTTCCGCGGTACCACTATCTAACCAGTTAGTCCTCGTTTTGTAATTGTGGCATTTGATTTTTTTTCTTCTTTGTACTTTGTATTTGCCTTTATTGAATTTCATCTTGTTGATTTCAAACAAATTCTCCAATTTTTCAAAGTCATTTTGGATTCTGATTCTGTCCTCCAAAGTGCTTGCAACCCTTGCAAGTTTGTCATCTGCAAATGTTATAAGCTTACTCTCCATTCCATTCTTCAAGTCATCATTGAAAATACTGAATAATACCAGACCTAGGACCAAAATCTGTAGGACCCCACTAAATACATTCCCCTAGTTTGAGTGAACCCTTGATAACTACTCTTTGAACGTGGTCTTTCAGCCAGTTTTGCACGTGCCCTATAGTAGATTCTTCTGGATCACATTTCCCTAGTTTGCTTACGAGATTGTCATGTGGGACCATGTCAAAAGCCTTACTAAAATGAAAATATACCAGTGTCTACAACTTCCCCCCTTCCCATTAGGTAAAATAAGGAAATTAAGTTGGTTTGCCATGATTTGTTCTTGAGAAATCCATGTTGGCTATTACTTATATCCCTATAATCCACTACAAATTGATTGTTTAATAATTTGTTCCAGTATCTTTCCAGGTATTGAAGTTAGGCTGACTGGTCTAATATTCCATGGGTCCTCTCTGTTCCCCTTTTTAAATACAGGTGTTCTGTTTGCCCTTCTCCAGTCCTCTGGGACCTCACCTGTCCTCTGGGTGTTCCCAAAGGTAATCATGAACATTTCCAAGATTGCATCAGCTAGTTCCTTAAGTATCCTAGAATGAATTTTATCAGACCCTGCTGACTTAAATACATCTAAATTACCTAAAAATTGTTTAACCTGTTCTTTCCTTATTTTGGGTTGCAGTCCTTCCCTCTTGATATTAATATTAATTGTGTTAAGTGTCTTGCCTCAGTTTACCTTTTTTAGTGAAGACTGAAACAAAATAGGTATTAAACACCTCAGCCTTTTTGATGTCATCTGCTATTTGTTCTCCTGACCTGGTAAATAAAGGATCTATATTTTTCTTCCTCTTGCTCCTAATGTATTTATAAACTTCATTTATTGTCTTTTATGTCCATGGCTAAGTGTAACTTGTTTTGGGCCTTAGCCTTACTGATTTAGTCCCTACTTGTGCTGTTCTTTTGAAATCAGCCTCAGCAATTTGCCCATTTCCACTTTTCGTAGGACTCCTCTTTGATTTTCAGGTAACTAAACAGCTTCTGATGGAACTATATTGTCCTATCTTTCCTTTGCATCTGGATTGTTTGCTGTTGCACCTTTAATATTGTCTCTTTGAGAAACTGCCAATTTTCCAGAATTCCTTTTTCCCTTAGATTTTCTTCCTATGGGACCTTATTTACCAGTCAGCTTTTCTGGAGAATTGTCCTTATTGATCTGCTTTCACTCCTTCCATTCCTTTGAATCATGAAGTCTGTCATTTCAGCTAAATTGCCTTTAACCTTCAGATTTGCTACCAATTCCTCCCTGTTAGCCAGAAGCAATACCACAATGGCTGCCCCCGGTTACTTCCTCCGCTTTCCGAAACAAAAAATTTCCACCAGTACATTCCAAGAACTTATCGGTGTATATGTTTTAATTATGTAATATTTTTGTAATATTAAAAGACTGTCAGTATGGTGCCATAAACCAGTCCAGTTCCCAATGAAATCCAGGAAAGCCCTTATAACAAACCTTGGGCCCAGTCTTACACATACTTATACATGTGAGAAACTTTGTTTACATGTGAGTAACTTTGCAGGATTTAGTCTCTTGTCTTCTCCAATTCTTTCATCAATTCTTGCTTCAGCTTTCACATTGAAGTAGTTTTCCTCTGAAGCCAGAGGCTAACGAAAAAAAGCATTTCTGAGATGACAGATACATATTCTGGTTCTCCACAAGTGATGCCATTTTATCTTATTTTATTTTACTTCAGAGCTGTCCTTTTTCATTATAAATGACAATACATGCAACGTCATTGGATAGTAAAGCTGTAATTCAGTCTTGACTCTCAGCCTCCATACAAAAGTGTGGGTTATAATATGTCTCACACTGAAAGCAAAATCCTTGACCAAATTACAGCCTCAGTCTCATCACAAGCAGATCCCAGTCTCTATATACTTTATCAATGTAAACAGTAAGCGATAGCCAGACTCTAATAGGTAGTTGTATTTGCTGCTGCTTTTTAATAACATGTCCTTTATATTTTACACTGGGAACCGATGGAGAGCAGAGCCAGAAGGCATAAAAGCCACACTCCTATGTGAGTTAATCTCAACTTCAATTACCATTCAGCAGTGTCAGAAAATCTACTAAATTCTACCAAAATCTTGTATGCTGAAGCAGAAATTTACTCAGGGACTAAAGTCTTTAAGAAGGATGTAAAACAAGTACAGAACATGGGCTAGAGGGTGGCATTTAGCCACCTCTCTAAGGAGGGTTTGGGAGACACTGCCCCCACAGAGATCTTAGACTGCACCATCTCTTTTCAGAGTGCCCTAATACACAGAATGAGAGCACAGGCTGCATTTAAAATCGTGCTACCTGTTCCCGCTCTGCCGCAGACTGGTTCTACCAGCTAATGCAGACAAGGTAAGCCCCTGGCCCCCGGCTCCTCCCAGCCCTTTTGGAGACAATTTGAGCCCCCAGGATGTACCTGGGGAAATTATCCTTCCATTCAGCTGAGCTCAGAGACTACAATTGTCCCTTGCCCAAGGAGGAGGGAAGGTTTTTTTATCCACCATTCCACACATTGTGGTAAGGCCAGGAACAATTTGGCCACATAGTATCTATCGAACACACTCATACAGATACATTGGCAATATCATGGCACAATATCTTTGGTCAGGAAAACACAAATGTGATTTATTTATGGCTAATGCCAGTTTCTTAGGGCTACTGGCAAAGGAAAATGCAGAACTGGCACCTCTCTGCCTCCAGATTACTGTGGATCATCTCCACAACACACCATTCTCTCACTGATTCCTGGTGTCATGCTCTGCATTGAATTCTTGTCCATCACTACACAAGAGATCTATGAAGTGAGCTGCTTCCGCTTATTGCTGTAAGTTAACTATGGGGAAACATTAAATCACAGTGTGATGTGGTTGATTTTCAAAAGGATCTTGAAACATTAGTCAGTTTTGACTGATGTGGATTCATGGTGGTTATTTAAGTCTAGCCAGCAATGGAATGCCACTCTTCCATTACTGTTATGGGGCCTAAATATTGGCTCCTGTATGAAATCCAAGTACAAGAATTCTGTTCAGGGAAGAAAATCTTCCCCATTGCTGCAATAGGACCTGATGCTCCCATATAGCCAGTCTGAGGCCAACGCTTCTGGTCATGAGACCAGTTGCAGGTGTGGCCCACTGCATCCTCCCATGCAGATTTGGGGCCAATGGACTCAAACTGTGTGCAGACCCACTGGCCAGTCCCCTGCCAATTTGGGAAGCAGGATGCCAGTTTGGCCATACTGTACAATGACACAAGAACTGCTGTACTCCCAAAGGATGGAGTTTGTCCACAATAATTTCAGGTGATTTTGCATTTTTCTTAGAAGGACAGCTTGCAAGGGGCATTACAACCTGGTCCCCAGTACACAAGGGAATAAACTCAATTTCCATTTTCCTCTTCCCTTCCGCAGATGCTCAGACAAAGGGCTATATGAATCTCTTCTGGAAGCACAGGGTCTGATCCACAGCCCACTGAAGTCAGTGGATCAGGTCTTCAGTCCCCAAATCAGCATGAACCATCTATCCTGGCTCACATTCATGTTCAGGAATTTGCTCAGTTGTCATCAGCTAACCAAGATGTGTAGCTAATATTTATCATGCATCATTCCACTCAGTCTGGCTGCCTGGTTTAATAATATGCCAGTCCTGTTCTAAAGAAATGCTTCAGCCTGGGACATTACTCAAATGCAGGTTTCCTCTAAACCTCTCACACTCAGAGCTAAAAATATTGGTAATGGTGTTACAATAAAAACTGACAAGATGTCACCCTGACTGTGCTAAAGAGAGAGAAAAGTTATGATTTTATGGATTTAAGAACTAAGAAAAATAACCTTGCAAGCACACGTTTAACAGGTTGCAACACAGACTGACTTGGTAATTAAAAGAAGACACTGAATTCAATGGGTGATGTCACCATGAACATCAGTGTCTGGTTTCAAATGCCCCAGAGGGATGTTTTTAACAGTGAATATTTTTGTAAGTTGCAAGCTTCACAGCCCTGGAGACTGAAGTAACAGTATAGTATTGGCAGCAGCAGTTCATGTTTTCTAGACTGACCCACCTATGTTCCTCACTTCTCATCACCAGAGCCAGGGCCTCCATGCCTATTTCATTCTTGGTCTCACTGTCTGCTGATGTTGCCAGAGGGTCACTTTCAAACACAGAGACAACAAGGCATCACAAATGCATAAACATGTCAAAACTGGACTGTTTAAAACCCTGTTTTATTACATTGGAGCTTGCAGCACTGATCTGGAATGAATGATGAGTCTGGGCTTCAGTTTCAGGGTGACCAACCTTTCATTAATTTACATCACTTTTTGCCCTCAGCCATTCACAGTTATTTTTTCAACTTTTCTCTGGCACAGCTCTGCTTGGTTTCTTTCCAGCTGACCATCTCACAATAGGTTTAGCTGATTGTTTTCAAGAGAGGTTTTATTAGCATTGTCTAGTGGAGGAGATCAAAAACTTCACTCTTAGCCAGAGGATGCAATTTCTCTATGTGCAAAAAAAAGTTGTAGTGAGCCAGTAAAACTAGAAGGAAGAAAAATAAAAAAATCAACAATAACAAGAAAAATAAAGTTGCCAGAAAATGTTTTAAAATAATAGGAACTAAAACCAGAGGGGAATTGTTACTGGAAAATGGATGATTCAAAGTAATTAATAGGATATAGAACTTTTCACCTCTAGGTTACTGATTTGAATTTAGTACAGGGTAGTAATAATTGAAAGACACTCCATAACCTGGTCTTTCTTTCCCCTACCTCGCTGATTGTAAGACCTTGGCAGAAAGACCTAGGAATTAATTATTATTGTTATTATTTGTATTACCATAGCATCTCTGAACCTAATCATGGACCCCAACCCCAGTGCACCCGGCACTGTACAAAAACGGAACAAAAAAGACTGTCCCTGCAGCAATCGACTGTTTGTTCTTTCTACTGGTTTATTCTGTCTAGAAGCATGTCAAGGCTGATTCTCCACTCTGGCACTTTGAGTGCAGATGGTGGGGGCCCGCAAAGCATTCTAAAATTAGTATTGGCCATTCCAGGCTTGTATTAAACTCCCAGGTTACAGTTTTTTCTATGTCTTTGGATGGGTGGATGCTGCCACCACCCAAATGCAAAAAACAAACAACAAAAAAAACCCTCAACCCTTTGAAGCCAGAAAGGCTCACTTGGGAATTCCTTCCTGTAGGGTACCCTAAGCCCTTTCATGCTCCAAGGGAACAGCTGAGAAAGAAACAAAGGAAAATCAGCTGTTGCCACCAGCTAATTAAACAACATATGCACACACCTCTTAAGACATCAGAAATCCAGTCCTGTTCTTAAAAGAGGTAAATTTTATTAAAACAAAAAGAAGAAAATACATCTGGAACTTAGGCTTTTGCTAGATTTAAAAACCCACTTACAAAATTCTAAACATCAAGAATAATCCTCTTGAGGTCCAGCTAAAGGTTACAAGAAGAACAAAAAGCATTTGGGGTTAGCACAGAGTTGTCCACAAGCCTTATAGAATTAAAGAAATAAGTCTAATTTTGTCTTTCTGGACATTCCTTAATTTACTTACATATTTGGGGTTTGAGATAAGCAATTTTTAGGTATGATCTGATGGTTTTTTCGAAGCTGGCTTTCAGCTTCTCATAGCGTAACTGCTCCCTGTTCCTCTCTTTCGCAGAGAACCACAACACACAGACAAAGGGAAGGTTTTTTTTTCCCAATTTTAAAACGTTTCTACTACTCCCACTGGCTCTTTTGATCAGGTGCCCACTCCCTTCCTTTTACCTATGGGCTTTTTTAAACCCTTTGCAGGTTAAAGCAAGTAGACAACAGCTCCTAATAGGTGTTTTATAGCTAACTGGCCAGCTGGTTGTCCATAAAAGGGAGCCACCACACACACACCCCCTTCATTATCATAATCTCCGATGATTTTTTTCAAAGGAAAATGGAAAATTTTGATTTTGCTGACGTTTTTAACTATCCTGATAGAAAATGTGATGAAATATTTCATTTTGGGTCAGTTCCACTCAACTGAACATTTTAGTTGTTGGCCTAAAATAATTATTTTCAGACTCTCTGCGCTCCATTGGCGTTGTCGTTCAGAAGTCTCATACCCTCACTCTTCCCTGGACTACATCTCCACTGATGCACCGTAGTTTCACCTCTGATTGTGCCACATGCTGTCTCAAGGCAGTCACTTTTCTGTGCATGCATCATGGGAGATGAAGTCCTGCCAAGAAGCCCAATTATAGAAGGAATAATGGTGGTAAAAAGCACCCAAACTACTGCTCCCATGAGGCACCCACACCACAGGCAAATGTAGTTTTGTGCCAAACTAACCCAGAACAAAATATTTTGATTTTGTTCAACAAAGAGAAGTGAAATGTTTTTATTCAGGAATGTCAACACTTTTAAGTCAACATTTTTTTGAAAATTCTCATTCCACGATAAATTTCAGTATTTCAACTTTTTGTCCCAACTGAGGACAAAACAAACTTTGAAATATTGGAGCATGCCACAGAGTGGAAATTCCAATTTTCAATCAGCTATAATTACAAAACTCATGATAAAATCTCCAAGAGCTGGCAACAGTGTTATTGTGAAGGCATAATACAGAGTCATGCCGATTGTATTTGTTGTTGTTTTACTCATTACCATAGCATAAAACTTCTGACACACAAATTCAGATAGATCCACAATTCAGGAAAGTACTTAAGCACACTGTGATTCCTCTTCAAGATGGCACTGAAGCACATACTTAACTTGTGTATAGATGTGACCAGAGCTATGCCCTCACCTCCTCCCTGCTCCCTTTAGGGAATTATGTGGCCCTGGAGGGAACATCCTGTACACCTATGTTCATCCTTGAACAAGGGATGTTTTTCCCATATCAGAGTGTTTATGAATAAATGGAAAATAATCCATTTTTTCGTACAAGTTAAAAGTACAACACATCAAATGTGTACGGACAATTTGAGACCAGTGAGTAATAAAACTATATTGCAAGGAATACTCTGACATCCCCCTGGTGTTATCTGGACTAGTGATCTGTTAGGTCACTCCAATCCTTGACTCTGGGAGCCAGCCTTACCCTGCTGCGCTGTGAGAACCCCCACTCCTGAGCTATTCATGAACAGCATCTAGCATATAAACTGTTTCCTGCTGCAGGAGTGGGCACTTTTGGCCAGCCTCTGCTTGGATTGCACAACTGAATGACACTAGCCAATATCTCTGGGCTCAGACACAACCCTAGGAACCTCCATCTTGCAGTGTCCAGTTATGCCTGCTGGACACTGCAAGCTTATATGAGTTCGTCAATTTAACAAAGAAATTGATATGTACCAGGATTGTTATCCCCTGGGGAGTCTGACATGCTTCAAATCAAACACATTGCTTCAAGTAGAATTTAAAAACAAATTATTAACTACAAAAATAGCTTTTAAGTGATTATAAGTCAAAGCATAACAAGTCAGATTTGGTCAAATGAAATAAAAGCAAAATGCATTCTAAGCTGGTCATAACGCTTTCAGTGCCCTTACAAACTTAGATGCTTCTCACCACAGGCTGGCTGGTTGCCCTTCAGCCAGGCTCTCCCTGTGACCAGACCTATGCCCTCACCTCCTCCCTGCTCTCTTTAGGGAATTATGTGGCCCTGGAGGGAACATCCTGTACACCTATGTTGGGGGGTGCAGGGCTCCAGGTAACTGGCAATATGGCATGGGGTTAAAAGTTTACATTCTCAGGCCTACGATTGCCTTTCGAGCTAAACAATATGTTCCTTTAAAGTTAGCATGAGTACATGTACTCATTTATCATTTTCTTGTGTTCTTTTGTTTATGGTACAAGATGTAATTGATCAAGGGGGGGGTCAGTAGTGTGGGTTAAGGATATAGTTAATTAAAAGATCCGGTAGTTAATGAATTGTAAATGATGAATTGTAGCACCTGTGAACATCTTTGTAAACAAGTAAGTTATATAAGACATGGCAACGGTTAGTGATTCGTGCATGATCTGAGATTGTATATCTCCTTGCACCTTATTTGACTCAAATAAAGATACTTGCTTCTCCACTCCGGTGTGGTCATTGGGGATACGCACACCGGGCAAACGAACCCCAACTGTTGCTCCCCCTGCAAACCTATGTTTATCCTTGAACAGGGATGTTTTTCCCATATCAGAGTGTTTATCAATAAATGGAAAATAATCCATTTTTTTTGTACAAGTTAAAAGTACACCACATCAAATGTGTGTGGACAATTTGAGACCAGTGCTTCAGTTGCTTGGTGGTGGTGTCTGTAGATGGAGGTGGAAGAGGGAGCGGCATGGCAAAGGTCTCTCCTTTTTATCATATTCTTTCTTCCCTCTTGGCCTTGCCCCTCCCCCCTTCAGAGTCAGGTAAGCTTTACCTCATTTAGTCCCAAACTGAACAAGAAAAGGGAGGTGACCTCACCTGAGAGCCCAACAGATCTTTTGTTGGTGCCTAGGCAAGTGTCCATTGTTCCTGTGAGGCTGGGCTGGGTTTGTCCTATACATGCCCTGATAAGGTGTGAACTGCCCCTCTGCTCCTTGAGAGTTTTGCCTGAGCTTCTGCTCCTGGAGAGCTTTTGCCTGGGCTTGTTTTAATCCACGAGGACACATTTTCAGCCTCAACAGCAAAGAATCCTGTGGCACCTTATAGACTAACAGACGTTTTGAAGCATGAGCTTTGTGTGTGAATACCCACTTCGTCAGATGCATGTCAGCATTTACAGCCTCATAACTATATATACACGAAATTACAACCGATAACGTTACTATAAAAACAATGCTCAGTGCATCACGAGCCTTCCAAAGACACCCAACATGACAAACTTTGCATTGGATACCACACAATCATATTATAAGGATGAACATAGGAGTGCAGAGTGTTCCCCTGAGGTACAGAGCATCACAAATACCTATTAGGGAAAAAATCTATGAATTGTTATATAAATAAACAGATTACTCTGCATTAGATTTTTCTAAATGATCTCATTAATATAAATGTTAACTCAGTTATGCTTCCCTTTGTAGTACTACTATTTAAACTAATTGCTGGGTGTTAGAACTCAAAATCATGTACATGCAGAGCTGCTGAATAATTAATTTCTACCGTCTCACTAAAGATTACAGGGGTTTTCCCTCTTTTTGGTATCCTTTAGGTCTTTTTGGTATCCACCAGAACCACTTTTTAGTGAAGAGAAGGGGAAGAACGGGTAACCTCATGAAAAATCTTGGAAATAGATTTTGGCATTTTTCAAAAGACTAGATGGAAACCTTCTAAGAAAATCATTGGTATACTGGTAAAGTTAAACTTGAAAAAGCCAAAATGAGATCATTTTTCTCTTCTCATTACAAGATGACCTCAAGAGGGCTTTACTTCCTTGCCTTCAATTTTCCACATCAGCTTTTTCCATCCCCAGCTGATTTTCCACTGCACATTTTCAATGTGCACAACATCCTACATAAACAACAGGATCAATCCCAGACAGTACTTACACTAAAATGCTATTACCTGAAAAGCTCAGGTTGTAATTTTTGGCCAGGTCTTTCTCCCAGGTTTCCTTTAACTCATAGTAAGGGAATGTTGACACAGTTATAGTCCCAGTGAAAACTATTGGGCTTGTGGGCCGTGCATAGCCCTAGAGAGAGGAAGCTGTTGTCATTATGCCTTAGTGCCTGCCTCCTGGCATTCACAGGCATGCAGAAGTTGTGTTCGTGTCATTACATCCCTTTATAGGGTTCAGCTTACGCTCTCCTAATTGCGAGTGGCTGATGCATAAAGGTGGACAGAGCTATGGTCTCACTTCTTTCCTGCCCTCTTTGCAGTATTATATGGCCCTGAATCTAATGGCTCTGGCATATAATAACTTAAACTCAAGAGATCTTGGTTCAGTTCCTGGGTCAGCCACAGATTCCTGTATAACCTTCCTTGTGGCTCAATTCCTCAGCTGCAAAATGATGACACTATTTCCCTCACAGCTCTGTTGTGAGTGTAAAATTAAGTAATGGTTGAGGTGATTAGAAATTATGGTCATATAAACAGAGAGCTAGTGCTTAAAAACTAGAAAGGCAGAGTTTGAACCACAGTCCAGGAGACTGATCAGCTCTCAAAGAGTAAGACCAAAATACTTCCAAGAAGCAAAATATTTAGCTGAAAACTGGACACCTCTCAGATCAGATGAATGAACCAGAGCTGAGGGTATCAGCTGACTGGAGTTTAGAACCATTATTTAAAGACTACACTGTGTAAAAACACAGCCTTCCTCAAGGGATGCCCAGCCAGGGAAACTGAAATATTTTACTTTGTGCAGTTCTCATCTCTCTGCTAAGACTATAGAATAAATTAATGAATTCCTCCTACTGCCACATTATTTTAAAATAAGGTTTATAAGTGTGCACTCACCTTAAATATAAGTTGATTATTTTACACCGAATACACTTCTGAGAGGTGGGAGCTTCTATGATTTAGGAGACTAGTAGTAGGACACAGAACCTTTCATTCTAGATTATAGGTCCAAACCTAATCAGATTGTTACCACCTGATTGTGAAATTAATGAATGGCCTTGGCCACTTCATGGTGGACAGGAAATCCACTGTTATAACTGGCACTCATTGGCAGACTTGTTGGCAGTTTCGTAACAGAGAGATTCAGGACTGAGCAGGTGTGGAAGCTGAACTGCTTTCTCACCCTAGCAGACGATCACTCCAGGTTGAGGTCGAAGAAACTGACAGAGAAGAGTGGGGGAGCTTTTACTAATACTGCCTCTTCTGTGAATGATGGACCCAATCCAAAGGTGGTTGAAGTCAGAGGGAGTCTTTCCACTGACTCCAATGAGCTTTGGTTCCAACCCAGAAGGAGGCCTTTAACTTTCCTAAGCAGTCAATCTAGCATTTTTCACAACTATAGCAACATTATTTATTATTATATTTAGTAGCTGATTTACAGTAGTGTCTAAAAGCCCCAGTCTCATGGTTAGGGTTGCCAACTTTCTAATTGCTGACAACTGGATGCCCCTGCCCTACCTCTTCCCCCTAAGCCCCTGCCCCTGCTCTGCCTCTTCTTCTAGGCCTGCCCCCCACTCTCCCCTCTCATCCCATCCCCCCATCGCTCGCTGATCTTTCTCCTCACCCTTCCTCATGGCTTGATCCTCTCCACCTCCTTCCCTCCATCCTCCACCCTTCCTCTGCAGCCTGCCTGCCTGCTCACAAGATGCAGGTAGGAAGCAGCCCTGGCTGAGCAGGGGCTGGCGCAGATTGATGACCCAGTGCCTCCTCCATCCCAGCACCCACCCACAGTAACTGGACTTTCAGTGTCCAGTCAGTACATCTGACCGGACACTGCCAGGTCCCATTTTCAACAGGACATAACAGTCAAAAACTGGGCATCTGTCAACTCTACTCATGGTGCTATGCAATGTACAAGAATATAACAAAGAGATGGCCCTGCCCTGAAGAGTTTGCAATTAAGACATAGCAGTAATATAATGGTTGCCATTGTTAATAAATCCATAGTTGCCAAGGTATCAATAGAATTTGCCAGGTTGCTGGCAGCAATTGTAATAAGAGTCAGATTTCAATGGTCTGCTACAGAAGAGACATAGTGAGTCTGTCATTTGCACTAGGGCCCCTTTATATGACCCTACCAGTGTATATGGGCCTTAAAGTGAGCATATATTATATTTGTACTTATCTTAAGGCAGTGTAAAGGTAACTGAGTGTAAATGAAAATCAAGTCATGTGTGTTCTGATTCACAGACAATTGAAGTCGGTAGAAAAATTTCCATTGACTTCAAGGGCTATGGATCAAGCTCATGTTCTCGCTTGTTGTTCTCTTGATATGAAATAAAATAATGAAAATATATGGTTGCACTTTTTATATAGAAAAATGTAACACTCAGTACCTTGCAGGATTGGCTTCTTCAAGCTAGATTTCTCAAAGGAGACAGTATTTGTTGTCTTGTAAAATTAGGAAGAGAGTAGAAAATCCACTATGCAGCATGAAGCAGAAACTGTAGAAAACTGCCCTTCTTTTTGGAGACTTTCTTAGATTAGTCTCCATAAACACTAGCCAGAATAGCTTTTATTTTCCTCCATGGATTGCTTTATGCATCCATGGAACATTAGTTAAATTGAACCTATATAAATTCTCATTTTGGATTACTGAATGCAATTTTCTTTAATCAGTATAATAAAAGGAAAATTACATACCTTGGTGAGGCCAACTCGTATCATCTCCCTGAACACACTGATCTTTCCTATTGATTATATTCAATCATATTAAAAAGCACTGTCAAGCAAGCTACTGGAGTGTAGTAGTCTTAGTTTTGACTTTATTCCTTTATTTTATAAATGACATATTTTCAGCCATGATTTCTGAGAGCCGGACCACATGAAAGGATTTTTGTGACTGTTCCAGAAGTTTGTGGTCTATTTCTTCACTTACAGCCATCATGGAAATAGTTATTCCCTGACTGTATATTTTTATGGGGGGTGGGGTCATCTTGTGAGCAAAGATGAAAGAAAAACCTAATTATTGCAAGATTAAACATCTTCATGTGAAATACATTTCTCTATGGCCATGTCTACATCTAAAATTTTGCAGCGCTGGTTGTTACAGCTGTATTAGTACAGCTGTATAGGGCCAGCGCTGCAGAGTGGCCACACTTACAGCAACCAGCGCTGCAAGTGGTGTTAGATGTGGCCACACTGCAGCGCTGTTGGGCGGCTTCAAGGGAGGTTCCGGGAACGCGAGAGCAAACCGGGAAAGGCGACCAGCTTCGCCGCGGTTTGCTCTCGCGTTCCCGGAGCCACCCAGCAAACCGCAGGGAAGGAGACCCGCTTGCTCGGGGTTCCGGGAACGAGAGAGCAAACCGGGGAAGGAGATCAGCTTCGCCGCGGTTTGCTCTCGCGTTCCCGGAGCCACCCAGCAAACCGCAGGGAAGGAGACCTGCTTGCTCGGGGTTCCGGGAACGAGAGAGCAAACCGGGGAAGGAGACCAGCTTCGCCGCGGTTTGCTCTCGCGTTCCCGGAGCCACCCAGCAAACCGCAGGGAAGGAGACCTGCTTGCTCGGGGTTCCGGGAACGAGAGAGCAAACCGGGGAAGAAGACCAGCTTCGCCGCGGTTTGCTCTCGCGTTCCCGGAGCCACCCAGCAAACCGCAGGGAAGGAGACCTGCTTGCTCGGGGTTCCGGGAACGAGAGAGCAAACCGGGGAAGGAGACCAGCTTCGCCGCGGTTTGCTCTCGCGTTCCCGGAGCCACCCAGCAAACCGCAGGGAAGGAGACCTGCTTGCTCGGGGTTCCGGGAACGAGAGAGCAAACCGGGGAAGGAGACCAGCTTCGCCGCGGTTTGCTCTCGCGTTCCCGGAGCCACCCAGCAAACCGCAGGGAAGGAGACCTGCTTGCTCGGGGTTCCGGGAACGAGAGAGCAAACCGGGAAAGGAGACCAGCTTGATTACCAGAGGCTTCCTCCTTCCACGGAGGTCAAGAAAAGCGCTGGTAAGTGTCTACATTGGATTACCAGCGCTGGATCACCAGCGCCGGATCCTCTACACCCGAGACAAAACGGGAGTACGGCCAGCGCTGCAAACAGGGAGTTGCAGCGCTGGTGATGCCCTGCAGATGTGTACACCTTCAAAGTTGCAGCGCTGTAACTCCCTCACCAGCGCTGCAACTTTCTGATGTAGACAAGCCCTATGACTTTGAACATTGGCAATACAGATATAACAATTCTCATTTATAACACAGAGGTTGGGAAGATGCAAAGGGATTTACAACATACTTATATATGCCCATTGTCTTCCAGTAAATATAAGGAATATTATAGAAAGTGCTAATTAACTTTTGCAGTGTGAGCAAACATTGTTTAACCATTTTCAAATTTTAAGGAGAGAAAACATTTTCTAAATTGTAAAAAATAATTTCATGAGCCTTTTTTCCCACGTCAAAAAATAGCTAAATGTATATGCCTCTTGATGAAATTTCCTATTTTTCATAAGAGAATTTCCATTTTTGTCAATTGTTGACAATTTTTGTCACAGAGAAAACCAATAATTTGACATTTTTATGAACTCCCTCACAGTTTGACAAATGTTCTGACAAAAAAATAAATTCACTGAATATTCTTCATTTTCACCAACATTTTTTTGGGGGGTGGGGAGGGCATAAAACATATTTCTCAATCAGCTGTAATGGAAAACTCTCTTGCTGTGGGCCTGATCCATGTTCCCAACTCCCACGGAGTTCAACTGAACGGTGGAGATACTCAGAACCTTGCACAACCTTTGATGTTAAGGGACCCATCTTTGAGTGCTTTCTGGCTTGAAGCATTTCTGGGGTAAGCTACCCTAGGCCAAGTTTACACCAGTGCAAGGCATCTATATTAGGGTTTTGTATCTGTGTAGCTATACCTTTGCCTAAATACTCTAGTGTAAATAGGCCCTAATTATTCACTAACAGCCAGATCGTATTTACCTCACAAGTAGCCTTATTAATCACAATGAAATGAGACTACAAATGGAGTAGTAAGGTACTATCCTTGATGAATAGATAGATATCATAATCTACCACATTTTAGGCATCAGAATTAATTGTCTTCCTCTTAGCAGGTGAACATCTAGACTATAGAATTTGTTCTAGGATAAATGCAAATATACTATTACTGAGGCTTTGACATAGCAGATTGCATCCTCTGCAGTAACTCAGACCTGAGGCTGGCACACAATGGGACTGATTCGTAGCAGCATTACTCCAATCTCATGCTAATATAGTGATGAATGAAACCCAATATGTATTTCTGGTATGCAAGCAAAATCACATGCAGATACATGCATTTTGCCTCAAAATTCTAGTTTTCACGCTTGTCTGATTCTCTGACACATTTTTCATAGTACAAATGCAAGATTTTATTATTTGAAATGAAACATTTGCTTTTATAGTAACCTTTGCCAACATCTCCCTTCTGATCCGAAGTAAAGGTTGCCTCTTAAGGGAGGAATAAATATCCCAATCCCTTATAAGTTACCATTTCTCCTGCAATGGCTAAGGTGGGGAGGGTCAGGGAAATCTAGGGGAAAAGGTGTGAGAGCTGTTTTTGTAGATTCCTATAAGTTCAGCACTTCTCCAAGAATGGAAATCAGGGCTGCAGTTTATCTATAACTTTTGGAATATGACTCAATTCTGCAAACCCCTGAATCTTTGACTCTGCATATGGATTACCAGCAATTGCCTGCAAATGTTTGGATGCACACAAGTACCATTTCCTTACAAGCCTTTCAAGATCAAAGTATCACTGGATGTCAGATTCTATCTCAAACTTTCTGAAAAAATATTTATAAGCCTAATGCAGTACATGCTTACATTCAAAGTCTCATTCACAATGTTAGACAGAAAGTAGATCATTGCCACATAGCAAATGAATGAGCATAACAGTAAAAGAAATCTATAATGCTCTCTTGAGGGTTCAACACAGGGGTGGGGAAAGAAAGAGAGAGACTGGATTAATTCCACAGAAACACTGTGTTTGGTCATTGTTCTTTATGTGGATCAATATGAATTGAGTCTGGGCTATTTTAAAACATACTGTTACTCTCCAGAAGGCAATGAGATATTTTAGTAGTGCTGTGAACCATAATAGTTGCAATTTGTCAGGATATTCATTATAGATCACATTTCCACAAGAATGCTCAGTGCTCAGATATACCGTTACAATAATTTTGGTATTTTTAGGAGGAGGTGAGATAACCTCTTGAGCCTGTTTGGGTTTTTGTTTTGTTTTGTTAATGCTAACTTATTCTTTAAAAAAAAACTGAGGGCATTTGGTCATAACTATCCTAGCCCCTTGTTTATTTTTAACATTCATTTACAGTCCAATCTTGCAGAGTGCTGCATGCCCCCATTCCCTTTGAGTGTACTAGAATCTGAGAGCTCTCAGCATATGGCAGAATCAGCCCTTTAAATATTAAAATGACATATTATGCCTATTAGTAAAGCAGTTACTGCAAGTCCCTTTCCCTCTGCCTTTAGAATGGTGGGACTTTACTTATTACCACCATAATTCTTACCTAACACAGAACGCCTATATTCACTGAGTGAATATACTATGGTGTTGTTGATATCTTTAGGGCCTAATCCTGTAAGGTGCTGAGCAACTCTTGGAGGTCCTGAGTACCTTCATCTCCCAGGGCTTGATCCTAAGCTGGTGTAAATTGTCATAGCTCCAGTGATGGGAATGGATTGAATTCAATGGCACTATTATGACAAATTACATCAGCTAAGGATATCTCCCCTCACCCTGCCCCATACTGGCATCCATAGAAATTAAGGCAATGCAGCACCATGCAAGATTGACGTCCTTAAAATGAAAGATAAAAATCCAGTCTCAACGTATAAGAAATATGTACTCAGAATTAATATTCAAAAACTGCTTAGAGCTGCATAATGAACAGTGCAAATGTCCTTCTCTCTTCTGACACAATCACTGCATACACTGTTATGACATTGACACAATTTGTCTCAACCCTGCACAGAATTCTTCATGCTTATAGCGGACTACTCTTCAGTCTATTTATCTTTGCTGCATCCAACTATGTGAAGGTGCAACATGCATGCATCTTGCACCAAATTGTGCATCTATGTGCATTCTTATAACAGCCTCAGTGAATGGCATCAGGGAGTGAACAGGGGTGCCCAGAAGCAAAGCAGAAAAGACCTTAATAATATTATTGGGTGCATTAAAAATAAACTTTATAAATGTGAGCTGCATACGATTTTTGTGTATTTTTTTCTTCACTAGGATATGACACGAAAGGCTGAAAGGTTTAAGAAATAAAAGAGAAAAAAATCTATTTGTTTTCTGCTTTAAAAATATCAGAAAGGTCAAATCTATCTGTTTTTCTTTGAATTTGCTGGAAGGTTTTCACACTTAACTAAAGAGCAGGCAGAGGGGACTGAATCTTTGATAAATAAATCATTTCTAGTAAGTGTTCAGTAGGCTCTGGAGTTAAATAGATGTCAAAAAAACAGGCAAAAAACCATTGAAAACAGTGGCTAAAAATCAATTCTCTTTTCATTTGCTTAGATTTCAGTCTCTTTTCTCTTGCAATGGCATAATGTCATTATTTGTCCAGTCACTGTAAAGCCTTCCAAAGTGGACTAGATGTAAATTTCAGATGTTAAAAAAAAGGAACACGTTCATCTTCTTTCTCTTTTCCTTTTCAAGGCCATTTCTGAAGTGCATTTCTGTTGATGCCTATTAAGAATCCATGAGAGATTAAACATAATTAATGTTAAAATAATATTGAGACTGTGACATGCAATTCCAAGTTAGGGAATTCCTATTCATTTGGTGTATCTCAACATGTCATAGAAGTTTAAGAAACACACATGATCTTTGTACTGTTAATGCTTAATACTTTAGATCCTGTAAACATGCACTTCAAAGCATATAAGAGGTCCCACTGACTATGACGGAACTACTCACATACTTAAAGTTAAGCATGTGCATAAGCTTTTACAGGATGGAAAATAGGCATAATAGGTGACTCAAGATAGAGAACTTTACTATGGATTAAAAAAAATATTATTTATGTATGTTTTTTCTATAGAAGACAACTTTGTTTTTGTACCTAATATATTATTACACTGTCATAAACAGATAAGAAAAGTTAATAGCACAGAAGTACTTTATATCTCTTTGACTGTAAAGGGTTAACAAGTTCAGTAAGCCTGGCTGTCACCTGACCAGAGGACCAATCAGAGGACAGGATACTTTCAAATCTTGAGGGAGGGAAGTTTTTGTGCTGTGCTGTTAGTTTTGGTTGTTGTTCACTCTGGGGGCTCAGAGGGATCAGATGTGCAACCAGGTTTCTCTTCAATCTCTCCAATACAGGCTCTTATAAGTTCAGAATAGTGAGTACTAGGTAGATAAAGCGAGTTAGGCTTATGGTTGTTTTCTTTATTTGCAAATGTGTATTTGGTTGGAAGAAGTTCAAATGTGTATTTGGCTGAAAGGAGTTCAAATTGGTATTTTGCTGAAAAGATTTTAATTTGTACTTGTATACTTAGGCTGGGAGGGTGTTCCCAGTGTCTATAGCTGAAAGACCCTGTACCTATTCCATTTTTTTTTAATTAACAAAGATAATTTTTACTGTTTTTTCTTTCTTTAATTAAAAGCTTTTCTTGTTTAAGAACCTGATTGTTTTTTTATTCTGGTGAGACCCCAGGGGAGTGGGTCTGGATTCACCAGGGAACTGGTGGGGAGAAAGGAGAGAAGGGGGAGAGAGAGGCTAATTTCTCTCTGTGTCAGGATTACTTTCTCTCAGGACGAGTCTGGGAGGGGGAAAGAGAAGGGGGGAGGAAGGTGAATTGTCCTCTCTGGCCACGTCCAGACTAAGGTATTAAAATCGATTTTAGATACGCAACTTCAGCTACGTGAATAACGTAGCTGAAGTCGAATTTCTAAAATCGAGGTACTCACCAGTCTGGACGGCGCGGCATCGATGTCCGCGGCTCTCCGTGTCGATTCCAGAATTCCGTTCGGGTTGATGGAGTTCCGGAATCGATGTAAGCGCGCTCGGGGATCGATACATCGCGTCCAGACTAGACGCGATATATCGATCCCCGAGCAATCGATTTTAACCCGCCGATGCCGCGGGTTAGTCTGGACGTGGGCTCTGTTTTGTGATTCAAGGAGTTTGAATCACAGTGATCTTCCAGGGTAACCCAGGGAGGGGAAGCCTGGGAGAGGCAATGGTGAGGGAAAGGGTTTACTTTCCTTGTGTTAAGATCAGAGGGACTGGGTCTTGGGGTTCCCCGGGCAAGGTTTTGTGGGGACCAGAGTGTACCAGGCACTGGAATTCCTGGTTGGTGGCAGCGCTACAGGTTCTAAGCTGGTAATGGAGCTTAGAGGAATTCATGCTGGTACCCCATCTTTTGGACGCTAAGGTTCAGAGTGGAGTATTGTACCATGACATACACACACACAAAAAAAACACATTAAAGGACATTTAGGTTAAAAAGTCAAAAGTTAAGAGGTAGCCTTTCAGATATGCACACACTGCTCCCACTGTCAGCTAATCAGCATGCCTGAAAATCAGGCCACTTGTTCAGCTAACTAAATATAGATTTGGGGCTGGGATTTTCAAGTATGCTTAAAGGAGGTAGGCACCCTAGTAATATTTCCATACACATCTAAGTGACTTTATCCCACTGAACCTCCCTCTTAATTTTTTGGATCTCTTTGAAAATTCATGACCGTGAAACCCTGGCCCCACAGAAATCAATGGCAAAACCTCCGTTTTATTTTGATAACACCAGGATTTTATGCTAGATGTCTAACTTTAGGCATTTGGGTCTGAAAATTGTCTATGTAAGGGGGTTTCTCTTGCTCCTACTAATGATTTCAATAGGAACAAAATCACACCAGAGGAGATAAGCATTTGACTTCAGTCCATTTAAGGCAAACCACTTCAGGCTAAGACCTTGACAATAATAGTTGGACTTTGGAGACCACTGTAAAAATTGCAGGGCAATTCTATGCAATAAGTTTCACTGAAGTTTTATTATCCCTTTCCTGGACAGCAGCCAGTCTTGTTGATCTCTGCTGCCACCTTGTGTCATTCAGCGATCTGAAGGCCTGGTAATTTCAACTCTTTACAAATGGCGTATTTTCTGTGACTGTTCAGGATGAGTTAATTCACTGCTCCATTAACAAGGGTCATTGGTATGGGAAAATGCACATGTAATAATGGTTGTTTTCCACCTGACATCCATTCCAATGAACTGAACATACATATGACTGCACTGAGGGAATCTGTATGTGTCTCAGTGTAAGAAAATGTTAATGTTTTTCATCACATGAAATGCAAATGAATATTTACTTCCCACATTTACCAGGCACAATTACAAGATATTTTGTCAAATAGATATTTTCTGGAAGATTGCAATCTGATTTTATTATAAATTCACAAATGGCAATGATGGATAAATATACCAGTGCTGTTTATTCCTATTTACAATTAAAGATGTGTAATCATTTTAATGGAATTTTACTTAGACTGCAAACTCTTTGGGGACAAGGACAATATTTTCATTATGTGTGTGTGCAGCACCTGGCACAATGGGACTCTGATCCTTGATTATGTCCTCTGGGCACTACTATAATACATATAACTAAATAACAATTTCTTCTCAAATAATATTATCTAAGTCTGTACCTTATGCTGCCCCTCTCTATTTTTTTATTCCATGCACATCTAATTATGCAGCTATAGGTGTGCTTTATTGGATAAGGAAAAAAAGGTGTTGGACATTTCCCCACAGGACAAAGTTGAATTTCTGCCTTTTTAAAATACTTGGAAAGCCCTTATGGCAAAAGTTCTTTCCATTCAACCACACTATTCTGCTTCTCCCAGAATGAATTTGTAAACAGTAGAATATAGTCCATTCATTGAAATAAATTGGCATCCCTACCACACTGATGCCTTTCCACATGGGAATGGGTTTTGTGGGTGTAATCAACGTTTTCCTCCATGTGAAGCTGACACCAAAGCTTTCAAATTCTTCCTGATTTGTGGCTCTCCCCATATCTGTACTGACCATAGCATGTGGCTTTTTAATGGGTAACGCCAACCCACACAGGGGCATCAGCAGCAGGGATCAAGCCCTCTTGAGCTTAATACATGAGCCTCTCCTGCCTCAGCTAAAAGACCTCTGTGTGTTAGCCAATGTTGTAGCAGGCTCATCATTCTCTAGCGGGACTAGAGCATCACTCTGAGCAAGCAGAGGTTATATACTCCCCCTGGGCATGGCAAGCAGCGAACAGAGGACAGAAGAACAGATGGAGTTAGCCTGGGAGTTCACCTGGGGGTGGGGTTCCCACAGAGGGTTTGTTTTGTTTGTTTGTTTGTTTTGTCTTCCAGGCTTCTGTGAGCAGTAAATATAACATCTGAAGAGGCTCTTAGAAGGAAGACATTATGGCTAGTGAACAATCAGTTGTTGTGACCAGCACAGGATGTGTCATGTTTGTCTTTCTCCCAGAGGATAGAAGTGACTTCGTTTGTACGAAGTGCAAGCTGGTGTCCATATTGGAAGAGAAGGTTAAAGAACTAGAGACCCAAGTCTCAACCCTGCGTTGCATCAGGGAAAATGAAGATTTCCTAGATAGAAGTTAGCATTTGGTACAACAGGCACAGCATGCTGAAGGAAGAGGGTTTGTCATGAGAGAGGGTGATAACAGCAATTTTAAATGAGATGGGGAAGAAATAGTATATATGGAGGTAATATAGCTATACAGCAAGGAAAGCTGTTTCTGTGATAATTCTTTATGCCACAATATGGAACACATGCCCTCTACAGGGTTACTGGAATAACAAACCAGTGCTGCATTTATAAATTAAAACTGATGGTTTGTTGAATCTTGCAAATATGGGTGAATTGTTTACTGTGTTGAAAATACTATCAGCTGACCTCATTTTTCCTGACTTACACCCTCTGTGATGCCGCTGAAGTTAATGGAGCATAAGTGAAAGTAGCACTGGAGCTATGTAGAAATCAGAGCAGTATATGGCTAAATAGTTTTAGCTCTCCCAAAGCTTCCAGAAACAAAATTATGTCTCATGAGCTGAAAATATGATTTACAACTAAATACATTAGCAGTGCAACAAGCGCAGAATGTACGGACTTTAACGAAAGAGGCATGTGCTCTATTGCAATGTACCTCCTTGAATCAATGCATGGAGATTGGAGAGTGATACATGACTGGGAGCTTTACTGATCAAGTCTGTACTAGGCAGATATCCTTTCCCTATTGCCCAGCTGAGTATCTCAGATGGCAGTTTGGAACTCCACAGAGGGAAGGACAGAAGAAATGCTCTTCACACAGACCTAGAGCAGAGCTTCTCTGCTGCAGCACTTCTACGTAAAGGTCCCCTCCACAGGTAAAAAGAACAGTGGCTTTGCAGTGTGGAGGAGCCACACCTCCCATTCACAACTAGCCAGGAAGCCACTAGGGAGCTGGGCTCTGGGACATGCAGAATTTATATACCCTCTGACACCTCTATCAATCCAGACTCTACCATTTGTTCAGCCTCTTGAAATTCTGCCCTACTAGTATTGGTTTCTCTACAAGAGGTCAGTCCGCACCTGTGGAGGAGAGGGTAGAATTTGATCTCTATGAATACTCACACGGAAGCAACTTGTCTCCCACAGTCCTGTTCCAGCATGCACTGGGCTCAGTAAAACCTAAGATTGGTTGTCTAGGAGCATACTATTCTTTGATAGTTCCAAAGTTTCAGTCAGGAATCTAGAGAACTATCCCCAGGACATTACAATGGGAACAATAAAAGAAAAAGCTTCAAGCTATCAGAAACAATAGAAAGAAAATATTTTTAATAGTGCGTCACTGCAAATGGGAGTTTGGTAATTCCCTCCCCACTTTTTATGTTTAAAATATGCTTAATTTTGTCTGAGGCTCGCTAAGGCCCAAATTTTTAAGATCAATTGAATTTTAATCTCTTACTAAACTCATTATCCAGTTCTCCTATTAGTCTTCTCTAAACCAGCTCTCCCATGAGAGATTATTCACAGCTTTTTTGTGCAAAACTGGTAATTTTGATAAACTCAAAACAAAATTAAATTATGCATTCATTTGAATTTCCAGCTGGAGTTGACCTCTTCAGTTTTGAATGATACTTTAGGTACAGTTGGAAAATCCACATTCATCAAAGGAACAGGTGACCAAGAGAGGTTGTATCATTGGAGGTTTTTAAGAACTTAGACAAACATGGCTTAGGGATGGTTCTCATCACACAGACAGCAAGCAGCAAAAGACCAGAAGTCTGAAGTGCAGACAATGCGATGTTTATTGGGGTTATGTCCAAACAAGCATATCCAGGGCCATCCCAAGCTATTCTGGTGCCCTACGCAGCCCCCCCACCACTCAACAGCGGCACAGCTGGAGCCTGGTCACTGCACTTCCCGCTGCCTGTGAGTGCAGGCCTGGCCCTGCTGCAGTCCTCAAGGGAATTAGGGCAGGGCTGGGGCAGAGCAGGGGCAGGAAAGCAGGGTTGGGGTGGGGCAGGGATGGGGGCCACAGAGCAGGGCGGGGGCTTTGGGGTAAGGGTAGAGTGGGGGTGGGTCTGGGGCAGAGCAGGGGTCGGAAGAGGTGGGGCTGGGACAAAAGGAAGGGTGGGGGCCATGGTAAGAGGTGGGGCAGGGGCTGGAGCAGCATGCAGCTGCTCAGGGCACCAGGAAATTTGGTGCCCCAAATTTCCTGGTGCCCTACGTTGCGTATGGGTAGGGACGGCTTAGAGCATATCCATAGCTCTACACACCAGCAGAGTCTGTTTCCTAGTGTTCCAGTCCCAGCTCTGACACCACAGAGCATTTCCCTCATTCCCCCTTCCCAGCTCTGATGCTGCAGAGCCTTGCCTGTGTCCCTATTCCTCATTCTCATTTCCCATTCCCCAATTACCCTATTCCCACCTCCTCCTTCTTAGCAGGCCCAAATACTCCTGCAATGCAGGCCCACAGTCCCACTCCTAACAACTCAGGGTCATGTTCCATTTTGGCCCATGGGGTCTTCATCCCGCCCCTTTTGTACCCCATGGGAGGGGCAAGGAGTGAAGTTGCGCTGCTTGGTCTTTTAGTGTTTTATACCTCCCCACAAGCCCTGTTGCCCCTTCGAACTGGTTGCTTGACTTTGCCTAGAGATAAGGGTTGAGGTGATCTTAAAGTGTGCTCTCAGTAACACTTTAACTGCTCTTATCTGTTCCCATTCTACTAACAAATCCAGCTGACTAGGCAGAAGCAACATCACAGTGTCTTTTTCCCTTGTTTACACATTTTAGTATAAAAGTATCAAAAAGTTAAATCCAAAATACTGTCCCAGGCTAACAAACAGACCTACATACTAACATCTGCCACACAAGAATGAGTGTGCATCTTTGGGACCTTGCTAGCTACACAAGGAGAATAAAATGCACTGAAAGGGGAATGGGTGAACAATATGTATATATTCTTGACCCTAAGCCATGGATCCAACTTGAGCCTTCAAGTTTCCAACATCCATAGAGACAAGCTTCCTATGAAAGAGGCATTCAATTTCTTTTTCATCCTCATTCCTCATAGATCAGGGGTGGCCAAACTGGCTCACAAGCCACATGCAGCTTTTTTACTGTTAAAGTGTGGCTCGTGGAGCACACCACACCACTACACATTCTCCGCCTACCAGACTGGGCTGAGGGGAGCTCTGGACCTCTGCCTTACAGAGGGTGGTGAGGTAGGGGCTTCTGCCAACAGATCGAGAAGTCTCGGGGCTTCTTCCCTGCGGGACAGACCTGCTGGGGCTCGGGGCTTCAGCAAGAGTGAAGCAGAAGCCCCAAGTCCTGGCAGACATCTCCTGTGGGGTGGAAGCCCCATGTTCCAGCAAGTGTCTCTGCGGGGCGAAAGCCCCAAGCCCTGGCAGACATGCCTCAGCTCTTAAATTTCTGAAGATAGGTGTATGTGGCTTGGATGGTCAGTAAGTTTGACCACACCTGTCATAGAGCCACAACCACTGAATGTACATACAACGGGACTCATGATTTTAGAAGCTTATCTGATTTTATGTTTGTATATTTATGCAGCTTAGTTCTTGATACAATGTGATGCTGAATGCCACCTACTCCCATTTAAATCAAAGGGAGATAAAGACACTCAGAACCTTGCACAACTGAACCCATACTTTTTTCCATTATGCTAAATCAGTCAATTTCATATCCATATTTTAGGTTTTTGGACTCCTTAAAATTTGAAAGACATGTCCCTTGAACTACCAGAAAAAGTAAGTGTCAGACAGATATAGATTTCCCATAAACTTAGATATTGACTTAACTGCAAAAAGACGGGGGGGAGGAGGGTTTGTTGTTTTTTTACCTATTGCCAGAAACTGAAGATATCACGTCTGTCAGAAGAATTCCCTTTACAATTTTTCTCTACAGTTTTGGTGACAATTATCAAGGAACCTTTCTTCCTACTATTTAATGTACATCTTGTCTCTTTAGAAATTGTAATGATAGGCAGTGTGAGTGTATGGGGAGATCTTGGCAGACTAGTAAAGTGCCCAAACCACTGCTGCTAATTGCTAAAAATAGCCTTGTCAGCAGGTAATAAGTGGGCCTATGCAGCAGCCTTAGCATGACCGTGTCAGGAGAGGAGAAGATTTGGGCGACCACAAAAAGGGCAGCTTGACCCCATGTTCTTCTTGATTAGATCTCTGCTGAAATTGCTGAGGTATGACGTTTAAAAAAACAGGAATCTTATCTATATGTCCCCTCAGGGATGTGTTTGTCAGGGCCTCAAGGCATGTGAACTCTGAAAAAGTCACATCTGGCTAATTGATGATCAGAGGGAAACCTCTTGCTTAACCTTTGAAATTGCCTGCTTAACAAGTTTTCTTTGACTGACGTGGTGTTGTAATACTAATGAATAAATAAGGAAGGAAAAATGTGGAGTAGTTGGACTCTTCAGGGACTCTCTTTCAGGACACATGGCGGGGGCCCCATTGGCAGACCGAAGATTGGCCATTGACTGCTGCTGTGCTGTTCGAGAACCACACTCAATTTTGGTAATTATTGAGAGTTGGGGTGTTTTACTAACCTGTTGGGGACATGTGTATGTGCTTGAGACTAAGTATAGGTTTAAGTGAAAGCACTCGTGTTGTCTTGTTTGTGCCAGCCATCTATCGGTCGGACCGCCGTGTCTCCACTGATTTATTTCCTGACACTACCTTACACAGAGTAAAGTTATCAAGAGCTTTGGGCTGAAAGAACCCTGGGTCACATGAGGAATCCAAAGACTTTGATAGCAGTTTTCACTACTGGGTGAGCTTGGAGACCCTTAAAATCTTGTTTTACACAAATTTTCAGTAAAAAGGTAAAGCTTGCCGAACCACACAGCTGAGCACATTTTTGCCAAGAAGCAATCTTTGCTCAAAATCAGATGCAATTCACTCTAAAAAAAATCCATTTACGCAAGGATTTCAAGTTTCCAAGTTCATAATGGAGGCTTCAGAAAAGAACATTTCTTTACAGATGGAGCTTCACATGGTCAAACTCTACTGTGACTTCAGTGGGAGTTGCAGCCACATATCAGGGCAGGATCTGGCCCAGAGTGTCTAAGAGATTCCACTAAGAAAAATAATCTTGTTTAGTAGTTAGACCAGGAAAATAATCTTGTTTAGTAGTTGGACCAAGAGCCACTGAGTCCAGACTTCTAGGTTCTATTTCTAGCTCTGTCATTGACTCACCGTGTGACATTGGCCAAGTCACTGTGCTTCAGTTTTCCTAAAATGGAAGGAATAATATCAATCTTACTCTATAAGAGTTTTGTGAGGCTTAATGGTTTTAAAACCTTTTGGAATTACAGAAATTATGGATAAAATCCTGGCTCCATGGAAATGAACTTTTGCCATTGACTTCAACAGGGCCATGATTTCACTCTAGAAGTTGGTAGCAAACCTACAAACAGATTCCTGGAATCATGATGTCCAATCCTGTTTTAATAACTACCAGAACTATCAGAAATAATAACTGGATTCTTTTTCTTGTGCAGGCAACCGTCCGACAGGAAATTTCTATGGTAGTTTGCCTTAAATTATTAAGCAGAGAGGTAGCAGGTCTTCATTAGGAACAAAGATGAAAAAGAATATTTTGCTTGAATATAAGATGGAAAAGACGTTGCTGAACATAATGAACTATATTCTATGTGCAGTATATCATAATGTGCTCTTCATTTGCATTATGTGTTGAAGATGAAACAAATATGTCCAGACATTCTGGAGACATTCTTTCAAAGCTTCAATCCATCTCATTTCATTCACTTTGGACAATATTTTACATCTGACAGAGCCTATGACCATTATGAAGATCAGGTCACGTTACCTATTTGAAGACTCAAATGGATTATTCAAGGGCTTAAGACCTACACATCTTGGAAACTAGGCTAAACTTTTGTAGGCTAAAAATTTTGGCTCAGTTCTGAAATCCTTTCTCAGATAAATGTGCCATTAACAAATAGCTAAAAATCATTGGTACAGCTGTGGCATGTCCTTGCAAAAGTGCAAGGATCACATAAGACGTCATTGTCTTTAACAAGGTCTGATCTTTGCATGAAATATTGCATATTTGATCCTTTCATTTCTGTCAGTGCACAGTGATATTAAAAGTGCTTGTGACCCTTCCCGTCAAGCCAGTGATCATTCAGGCTAATGACTGGTCAGATCTGGAAGTAGCAAGGCTATGAGGCAAATCTGCTCTGAAATGCACTTCATGCAATCCCATTTACTTTGATGGGACTACGCAAGATGTAAAATAGTGCAAAAGTTTTTGGCCTATAATATTTAATAATTAACTGAGAACAGGTTATCCAGCAATGAAAATCCACACACTGTCTTCAGCATCACTGATATTTTTACTTGTATCATCAAGACAGATGACCGGCATTTCTTTTTACTTTGATGAAACGGGATGATGGCACAAAATGCAAATATTTAACAAGTCTTGCAATCATATTTGTCTAGAATATGATTATGAGCTGGACAATTGTGCAGTAGCATACAGATGTTAACAGTGGAATGAACAGAGTTTCTGCTTCACATTTTTGTAGTAATGAAGTGTAAATCTAAGTGTGTTTAGTGCTGCTTTTTAAACAATTTCTACGAGTCACTAAAATATAATTGTTTTGCTTTTTTTAAGCAATGGGTAAATAGGTGAATTTTCTGGATGATATAACTTTGTCTAAATTGAACGCTTTTTCTAGACAATTAGCTCTTCGTGTCTGAAAACTGGAGTTTGAATCCCAGATTAGGTTATAAATGAAAACAAGGTATGTTCACTCTAATTGCTACTTGAGTTTATCAAAATACCTCCATTTGTGCATATCAGAAAGCAGGTGTTGTGTCACACAAAGAAGGTCCAGGACTAGCGGAAATTTGACTTTCTAGCTACTACAGGACATATCCCCTGGGGTATAGACAAATAAGCCAACTTTGACCTTACATGCTTACCTGTGCCAGCCAAATTTTCAGGAGAGAAGCCAGGTATGATCACTATGTCTCTACTGCCCAGAAGGAAAGGAGTTTTCCCTGGCTAATTTGCATCAGTCAACCAGGACAAACCATTTTAAAAGGGATGAAAGGACTCAAAAAGAAATTTCCTCTGCTGACAGCATAAGGGAGCTCAGACAGAGAGATGCAAGAAATGCACTGAACTGAAGATTTCTTCCCCCAAAGGCGGGGAGAGCCAGAACTTTGAGTATATGTGAAAAGCCCTACTACATCTGGCATCTGGGGACCAGAAGTCCCCTCCAACATCAGTATGTGTGGATGAGGACCTCAAGTCTAATCAGGACAACTACAGGGGCTTGCAAGCTCTTGCCTCTGTTCAAAATAGAGTAAAAGCTATATTATCTGGCACTTTAGCAACCAGAAAGCTCTTTAAACCAGCATTTCTGATCTTCACTGAAAGTCTGGTTTATAGTCTGGTTGGCTCAGGGCCGGCAGGCTACCTACCTGGCTCTGTGTGGCTCCCCAGAAGCAGCCTAACCGTGCCTCTGCCTAGGAGCAGCAGGGACATGTCGCCACTTGCAGGGAGCCACCCAAGGTGAGCACTACCCGGATCTGGCACCCTCCACCCACTCCCATACCCCAACACCTAGCCCTCAGTCCCCTCCCACACCCAAACTCCCTCCCTCTTAGTTAACCAGAATTTTTTTTACTTACCAGCATTCCCTGTTTCCCCAATGTGCCAGATACCAAAGCTTTTACTGTATGTTGTTTCTCTCTTGTACTAAAAATCCCCTCATTCACCTATATGTTCCATTCTCTTCCCTTAGATTGGTATTGTAGCCCTACAGGATCCAGCCCTCTGTTCTGGAGAGGCAATGAGCTCATTTACATGAACTCTTCAACTCCATATAAGTTCCACAACCCCTGGATGCAGACATTTTTCCCACCTCCACTTAGTGCAGCATTCTGTCCATTTCTCAGAGCAGACCTGCCCAATATGCAGCTGTGCAGATGACGTACACTCCTGAAGGCTGAGAAGACATTCTTTTTAGCAGCTCTGGAATATAGGGATTGAGGTACTTTGTCAGAGTAGCGTGAGAACTGTTTGCACAGCATTTATCTACATGATGCTTGTCTCATCCCAGCACAATTAGTCCCATTAAATGGACTTAGAAAGTTTGGAAAGTAAACAAAATTAAACACAAAAAGAGGGAAAAATATGTTTAATAAGATGGGAATCACTGAGCAATATCAAGAACACAGACCATGATAGCATTCTCCACTTTTTAATCCCCTTTCCAGTCCTGAAGATTGTACAGTTTTTGAAATGGTGGTATAAACCAGGGTCTGAATTAGCTTTCCCCAGCTATCTATTAATGAACTGCAGAAAAGACCTCAAGGGCAGATGGTATTTGCATAGCCATAACTACTTTGCCAACGTGATCAGCAAACCTACTTTTCCAGAGATCAATTTTGTCTGTTTTGGGTTGAAATGAACTTTAATCTTTAACTCAGGGTAATAAAATGTTATTTTTATTGCATGACTAAAGGACAGTAGAACTGTACTTAACGTGACTTAACAGAGGGTGTCACCCTAACTTAACCTCACTCACTAAGCAGGGGGCGCTAGTGATGCCAAATCTAAGCTGAAGTCAGAGGGAGTAGGAACAGGTATTCTGAGCTGGTGTGGGCTCTGTTTAAAGACTTCTAGATACCAGTTCACCCTCCTCCTCCTGATCAGACTCAGTGTAGAGTCTATGGTTCTAAGTAATTACTAGAGCTGCCATTGCTGATGAGTAAGGCTACAGTTTAGTCTGGAAATTGCAGAAGTCACAGAATCTGTGTCTTCCAGAGACCTCCATGACTTCAACCTGTGCCAGAATCTCCCAGCTCCCAGCCGCCACGGGCTGCAGGGAACCCTGCAGCTCTCAAATGCCATGGGCAGTAGAGGCACCTCTCAGCTTCTGGCCAATGTGGGCGGTGGGGGCACCCTGCAGCTCTTGGCTACCATGGGCAGTGGGGGCACCCCCATTCTCCCAGCCACTGCAGGCCCCCAGAGCTGTAGACATCAGTGGTACCCCTCAGCTCCCAGCTGCTGCAGGCAGTGGGAGCCCTGCAGGTCCCAGCCATGGGCAGCAGGAAACCCTGGAGCTCTGACACCCAACCTGTGGTTGGAGCCCCTGGAGGCCCAGAGCCACCGAGAGTGGGTTCAGGCCCTGGTGAAAAAAAATTTTCAGGCCCCCCAGCAAGGGCAGACGGGCTAAACAGGGTCGAGGAAGCCAGGCCCTCTTCTGGACCACCAGGCCCCGGTAATTTGTACCGGCTTTCCCCCCCCCCCCCGCCTCGTTGGCCCTGCTTGGAGCTCTCAGCCTCCATGCAGTTGCCACACTGAAGGCAGTGTGGGGACCTGCAGATCCCCATATTGTCACAGATATTTTTAGTAGAAGTGACGGGCAAGGCTCGGCTTCCATGAATTTTTCTTTATTGCCTGTGACATGTCCCTGACTTTTACTAAAAATATCTGTGACAAAATCTTACTGATGAGCAGGTCTTGAGTTGAACTTTATATCTGATGTGGGGACAGTGTTGCAGTGATAGGCAACACAGAGGATGCAGCAGCAGTGAGGTTCCCCGCTACCCAGTGAACTCACTAAGAGCTGAAATCACTAATAACTGGGCTAAGTGGTGGAACCTCAGAACACAGCATCGTAGCAAGAAGCAGAAGCATTCTTCAACACACACCCCCTTCAGGGGTAGGACATGAACCCATGGGAATGCACCCCTAAATTATGGAACTTCATTGACTTTGGACAACCCAACAGTGAGTGGAGTACAGCAGAGGGAAAGGAGAGTGGTGTGATAAAGGAACATTCATTTGTTGGACTTCCACCCCAGAAGGTGGGAAACTGAAGCAAAGGACACAGCCCAAGATACTGTGAGGTGGGTGCTTACTTATGGTTTGCATCCTTTTGAATCATTGTTGAGGGGGTTTCCCAAATTAATGCTGGGCTCCCTTTCTCTTTTAATAAAAAAAAAAATATTTTGTTAGACCCAGACTTGGTGCTTGCCAATGAGGAAGTATTGCCTCTTAGATGTGCCCAGGGGTGGTATTTAGTTTTTCTAGATTTCTGGATGGGGGCTCAAGCTGGTTCTGTTCTATATTGTTAAGTGGAACCCTAGATATAGAACCTGGCCCTTGTTGCTGCAGATATCAGCTGGCAAAAAGGTTAGAGTGGTAACAAAGTAGTTTATTAGTACTGAGGCTAAAGCAGTTTTCTGTTCTAGGCAAGAACTGGATAATAGTAATACTATCTTCCCACAGCAAATAAATACTAATGCAGAGCTAAGGTGGAAGATAACCAAAATAAAACAGGATGAATGAAGAGGTATGTCAGAAATATTTCTGAGTGACTTAAGCGAACAACAAAGGAAGGTAATTCCTCCAGGCAAAATGCCAAGTAGTGTTACAAGAAACCGACATTGGGTAAATTAAATGCATACCCTGTCTCCCAGTAGTTCATTTCATTAGCAGGATAACTGTAGCTTTTGCAAAAAATATGCTGTCAGTTTTCTAAATCATTTCTGCTCTGTGTTATCTGGGAGATTTGCAGTCCTTCAACTCTTTGCTGTTAATACTATTTTGTGCAATATTTGAATACATTTTTAAACTGCAACCTGGATGCAGCACAGAGTAAGTTCTATATGGAGTTCTGGTGAACCTCTGAGATACTGAAATACTAAGCAACTTTCCTCTCCTGCAATTGCGATACCATGGATAAAGTTTTGAACATAAACCACCACTGTAAAGAATCCAGAGTACTCAGAGGGATATATATATATATATAAAACAAAACCATCTCTCACACAAAATCCTATATTGAAAGAATGTTCAAGTTCCAAAGTCAAGCACTTATAAGTTAGAGAACAACAGAATTAATGGATATTTTTCTGAAAGGCATTGTGACACTCAGGCCTGGTCTACATTGAGGGGCGGGGAGTATCGATCTAAGTTATGCAACTTCAGCTACATAAATAACGTAGTTGAAGTCGACGTACTTAGATCTACTTACCATGGTGTCTTCACTGTGGTGAGTCAACAGCAGATGCTCCCTCATTGACTCCGGTGGAGTACTGGAGTTGACAGAAGAGCCCTCGGTGGTCGAATTAGCACATCTAGACTAAACACAATAAATCGACCCCACTGGATCGATCGCTGCCCATTGATCCAGCAGGTAATGTAGACATGTCCTCAGACGTGCAAATCCAGAAAGTAAGGGGTGATGTCACTACTGTTACCTCACTATTTGGACTTAAGGTATCCCAATACTAGCCTGCCTATCCAACTGGGGAGAAAAGTGATGATCCTCCCTAAGGAATTGCCAGGGTATTGTCAGGTGGTTTGTCTCTGATCTGCAGAGGACTCCCCAGGGCAAGCTAGTCCAGCTAACCCTTGAAAGGACATGGATACAGCCTTCTGATCAAGAATAGGCACACAATCAGTAATACTTCAAAAACAAAGTCTTATTTATTTAGAGAAAATTAGGTGATGACAATATATTTAGTAAAGAAAGAATGGAAATGAAAAAGGTTGCAATGTATACTATTTGGTAAAATAAGTAAGAAAAGGAAAAAGAATCATCATATGTCATAGCTAATAAGGCACACTTGGATTGCTTTTAAAGATTATACATTCAATTGACTCAGAAAACTAAACAGACTAGGAGACCAATACAATGTTGTGAGTTGGTACACACTGAACTTTTCATACCTATACATAAGGCCCCAAATATAATAGCTTTGGACTTATTACAATGTAACAACAAGCACCCGATGCATAAAACAGTGCTACAGCATAGCATTAAAGAAACACTGAACAATTAACATTTACCATTCTGTGAGCAGTGGCCGGCCACTCAGAGGATGGGGTGGGGCAGATCACATTCAGAAGCACACATCCAGCTTTATTGACAGACACACACAAGCAGTCTCTTTAAAATAAATAAAAAATCAGGTTTACATTCCTTTGCCTATCCCTCTGATTGCCAGGGTTCTTTCTGCTCTGTCAATCTCTGCTCTGTTCTTTCCCTTCGGTCTCCACTCTCAACTCCGGGCTGCTGTCTGGTTGCCTTCTCTTGATCTTTTGCTCTTCTCCTGATCTTCTCCATTCTCTCTCCTCTCATCCGCCACACACTCTAGCTTGCCAGCTGACTTAGGGCTTGGCTACACTGGAGAGTTGCAGCGCTGGTGGTGGGTTTACAGCACTGCAACTTAGTAACTGTCCACACCTGCAAGGCACATCCAGCGCTGCAACTCCCTGGCTGCAGCACTGGCTGTACACCTGGTCTGCTTGGGGTGTAACGATTGCAGCGCTGGTGATGCAGCACTGCTTGTCAAGTGTGGCCACCAAAAGCGCTGCTATTGGCCTCCAGGGTATTAGGAGGTATCCCAGAATTCCTGTCCACAACAAACCGGAAGAATGGCTGAACTACGAGCTCCCGAGCTCCCCAGAGCTACTTATCTAAAAAACAAACACAGCTGCTCTTTGCTCCAGCGAGCGACGAGCGGAGGCAGGGTAATTGCTTTGGAATGTTCACAGCTGTTTGCTTGAGGAGAGAGGGGAGTCCGTGTTGAGCAGCTGCTTATGTGGTCTGAAGGCTATTTAGGAGTGCATAATTTGCATTTAGTGAATAAGAGAGCGGTGGGGGAAGGGGTCAAAACTTTTAATATGATTGAAGATAGGTGCTGTGTATCTTCCAGTCCTTAGAACTTGCAAGGCAGGGAGCTGAGAACAGTGTCAGCTCCAAAAATCCACTCTCTCCGTCTCCCCCACGCTCCCTGTCACACTCCACCTCACCCCCCTGTTTTGAAAAGCACGTTGCAGCCACTTGAATGCTGGGATAGCTGCCCACAAGGCACCACTCCCAACAGCGCTGCAAATGCTGCAAATGTGGCCACACTGCAGCGCTTTCCCTACACAGCTGTACGAAGACAGCTGTAACTCCCAGCGCTGTACAACTGTAAGTGTAGCCATACCCTTATATTCAGTTTCTGGTCTCCTCTGATTGGTTGACCTTTACAGCACTGAAACTTGCATCATGCAGGGGTGTTTTTTTTTTCAGTACTGTAAGTAGCAGTGTAGACAAGGTCTCAAACTATTGTCCCCTACAAATTAAAGCCTTCTAATGCTATCACTACCTTTGTAATATTAATTGGGAGAGGTGAATTGTTCATGATGTTTCTCACTCCCCTCCTCATCCTCGACTGTCAGTATCCCTATCCAGGGTGCTGCAATTTATACAGGATTTAAACAAGTGAAAACTCTGATAATGCTACCTGCCCTGTAACCTTGGGCACCTCACAAAGCTTTGCTGCTGTAGCTCCCAACCTGGGCTGCTCCCAACCAGCCTACCAGCATGCAGGTCACACCCTGAGCATCTGTGTGCTAAACATCTCTGGTTCAGCAGCTCTGACACCAGTCCAACAGTCTTGATTACTATTTGCAGGGTGAACAAACATGCTCCCACTCCTGAATTTCCACAAAACCATGTGCTCTGTAAGTCTAGCCTTCTACTGAACAGTTCAGAGAAATAATATGGGTTGTTTGTTCCTCTAAAGACACAAAGACACAACACAGCTTATTAAGTTTACTGGGCTGAATATACCCTTTTCTTTAAACACAGAACTAAGTTGGTTTATAGCAAAATAAAACAAATGTATTAACAACAGAACATAGGTTATGTGATGCTAAATAAAAAGGAATAAAGTTAGAAAGGGTTACAAGCAAATACAAGTGAAAACACACATCTAAAAATCTAAAACTCAATCTAATAAGATATCGGCTTCGTTCAACATGGTTTCTCTCACCAATCATTCTTCTTCCCAGCCATGGTTGACTTTCAAAGGACCTTCAAAAAAAGCACAAGCTGCTGGTTTCCCTTGTCTTCCAAAGTGAGAGATCTTTGCTTACACAGGCTTCTCATTTATATTCAATTCCAGATCTTTCAAGTATCTCTATCCCCTTGGTTGAAGGACCCATTGTTCTCAGCTTGCAAGAGCTCTGGCTTCTTGTGTCTGTCTAGTGATGAATGCCAAAGATAGCTTCTGTTCTTGTTTATATCTTCCAAAGTTCAGTGAATGACAGGATAACCTCATGCTGTCCTTCCCCTCCTGTGGGCTTCCCACCCCCCTGTATTATTTCTATGAAAATGGGGCCTCCATTGGTTCTAATTCCACGATGTTTAATTTACATGGGAGACTGGTAGATAGCTGTATGGGAAGATTATACAGCCTAATATCAATGAGAATCCATAATTCCTTACATAATGTTAATACATACATTTTACAGTGATGTTAATCACCAGTGTCTTATTAGCTTTCAGAAAAGGCCTTACTCTATACATTTGTATAATACAGCAGTATTGCATGCAATGAATTGATTCAATGCTTATCACCTGAGGTTCTTTATAGACAGCAAACTTTTGAAATGGATTCTTCTGAGGATTAACTCTCAAAGTTTATTCAAGCTGTGAGGAAGACAACATGGAGTCTGGTTGTGAAGGAAGCCCCATGCTTTTTCTTCTGAAATGAAATTGTTCTGTTTCCTGCCATCTCCTCACCCTGATGTCTTGATGGTCCTGTTTCTGCTGATATGTAAATATGGACCTACATTGTCTTTGCCCAAATATGGGGCTTGTCAGAGTTCCCTCCCCACTCTGAACTCTGGGGTACAGATGAATGCCAAAGATAGCTTCTGTCCTGTTTATATCTTCCAAAGTTAAATGAACTCTGAACTCTGGGGTACAGATGTGGGGACACACATGAAAGACCCCCTAATCTTATTTCTACCAGTTTAGGTTAAAACCTTCCCCAAGGCACAAATTCTTCCTTGCCCTTGGAAGGTGTGCTGCCACTACCAAGTGAGTTAGGCAAAGATTTAGGGAAAGCACCACTTGCAGTTCCTGTTTCCCCAAAATATCTCCCTCCAACCCCATGCCCCATCACCCCTTTCCTGAGGAGGCGTGAGAGTAACCAAGGTGAGCACAGACCAGACCCTTGGATTTTTAGGACACTAAAAACCCCAATCAGATTCTTAAAAACAGAACTTTATTATAAAGAAAAAGTAAAAGAAGCACCTCTGTAAAATCAGAATGGAAGGTAATTTACAGGGGTAATCAGATTCAAAACACAGAAGCTTTCCCCTCTAGGCAAAACTTTAAAGTTATAAAAACAGGGGTAACCCTCCCTGTTAGGATAGATATGTATTACATTATATACCAGTGTTAGATGTGTAGAAAGTGTGAATAGAAAGGAGTAGTTAAATGATTGGATGTGTGCCTGCCTTTTTAGCCTTGCTGTAAATTGTTATAGCAATTTCTGTAACTAACTCAAGGACAGAAACACTAATTATCTGAGGCCTAGAGAAATAAGACAGAAAAGTCTGTACCGGGGGTGATAAGAACTTTGGGAAACAGTGCTGTTTTATCACTAATCCTTTCATCCCTTGGAATTTTGATTGTGCTTATGTAAATCTTGTAGTCATGTTCTTTAGCAATGTAAAGGGGGAGAGAAAACAGAATAATATGTAAATCAAATGTGTTAGACTGGAACGTAAGAACACTGAAATGTAAGCATGCTGGGTGAGTGGAAGTGAGTGTCTGTGACAAGTAAATGATCGATCAGGAAATAGTACCAGCCAAACTCAAGAAAGATTCACATCCATCTATGCATCCGAAGAAGTGAGCTGTAGCTCACGAAAGCTCATGCTGAAATAAATTTGTTAGTCTCTAACGTGCCACAAGTACTCTTGTTCTTTTCACACCTATCTGTTGGCTGAAGATAACGCAGGAAACTGGATGACCCCTGGAGGGCAAGCCGGAATCTGCCCAAGGCGCATCAAGAAGAGATAAAAGATAACATATGCGTAACACTTGCCTGTCATGAATGTGTCATCCACCGGTCAAGCTGATTGATGGCTATCTCAATCATGACAGAGCAATTCCCATAGACTTACATTGAACCAAAGACCTATAAAAATAGAGCCAGGGTACTGTGATCTTTGAGTCTGGTTCTGCAACCACCCTCCAGGAGCATCGGGTGAGCATCTGACAATGGCTCAGCTCCAACCTCATGTCCAGGGCACCTGGCCAGTGACTTGGCACAAGCAACTGAAGGCTGGTAACTATAACTGATCATTGCAGAATCTGTGTGAATGGTTGTGTGAGTGAATGTTTTTAACAGCTGTCAGTACTATCCTGTTGTATTTGCAATAAACGTGGCGATTTACCTTATCCCTCTTATAAGATCCTGCTGGTATCATTTTATTAGTGTAACATCCCCCTTAGCACAGGGAAAATTCACAAGCTAAAACAAAAGATAATCTAGCACATTTCCTTCTTATTACTTACAATTTGTAATCTTAGATGCTTAGTTCAGGTATGACTTTGGAGATGTATTTCCCCTGTCCTGATTACTTGCTGACCAGAGAGAACAAAGGAACACAAAACAAAAACCTTCCCCCACAGATTTGAAAGTATCTTCTCTCCTTATTGGTCCTTTTCGTCAGGTGCCAACCAGGTTATCTGAGCTTCTTAACCTTTTACAGGTAAAAGAGGGATTTTATGCTACTTTTAGCTGTATGTTTATGACAGGGCTGGTCAGATAAATAAATATTCCTTTTTCTCAGATAGATCTGTTTAGCAACTATCCAATATACCTGGTTTACATAAACTTCAGTCATAATTTCAGAATATATTCATAACTCTTATACACATAACATGCATACATCATGCAACAGTATAAATGATCAGTGAGTTATTAGTTTTTAAATGATACCTCACAAAGCATATTTTGTCCAACGATTATTACAATAGCATGTAGGGTATGAATACAGGGGTGCTTAGAGTCACCTGTATGCTTTAGGAATTATTTTAGTCTTATACTGGAGATCAAACTACATTACCTCAATAGTTCCTTCTGGCCCTGGAATCTGTGAATCTATAATTTCTCTTAAATAAAGGCTTAATAAAACACCAAGGACCCAATTCCAATCTTACTCTTCATCAATGAAAAAGTCTACTGAAGTCAGTGCAGTTAATCTGAATTTACATTAACATAACTGAGAGTAGACTTTGGCCATGACAACTCAAAATTCTTTATATGATGTTGTGCAGAACTAAGATTATGCTCATTTTAGACCTATTATACATTCTTTTAATTTGGTGGAGAGCATCCTTTGAATTCTCCTTTTTGTTTTAAATTCATCATTCCATTTCAAATAAATTTTAAACAATATGTATCCACAAACTATATTTTCACTCTTATGTTACTTTTGCAGGAGTAAACCAGCACAATTAGGAAAGGAAGCAAAATAATCACATGAATTTCAGTTCTCTTTCAGAAAGAGAAAAAATATTAATGTATGAGATATAGTCAAGGGTAAGATCAATTGAGAAAAATGATGTAAAGCTACCTAAAAGAGAGTTATAAGAAAAAATATTTTTTTAACTAATCCCTACATTTAGGAATAAAAAACTGTTGCAGATTGTCTGAGTTTGCAAATACATGCTGCTTGCCAAATGCACTAGTATGAATACAGACAGTCAATGGGCCTTCATACCAATAAAAGCACCCCAAATGAAAAATAAAAGATGGCAATAGAAAACTCTGCCATAATTACAGTCACAAATTACAGCAGGCAAACAAAGGAACAATGACAAAGAAATATGTAATAAGATATGGTAGTTCATCATCAAATTAGGGAAATGCTTCATACTAAACCTTAGAAAATAAGTAACATAACTAAATAGGAAAGAAGAAGGTCAGTGTAATGTTCTTTAAGTACAAATTGCTCCCTGGTGTCAAACGCTAACATTGTAGTGTTAGTGTGAGAAAATAAGTAGCAAATATTTCAAAATGTAATTTTAATAACACTATGAACAGTAAACTCATTTCTTTGGAGTTCCAGAAACTACTCCTTTTTATACATCTATTGTTTCAAGAACATAATGTATTATATTTTTAAAATTATGAGGCAACCTAATTAATTCCTGGTGTAATTATGGTATTATATTACTTATTGTTATTACTCCTCCTACTACTATTACTGTGATAGTATCCCGAAGCTAGGTCCTGTACACACACAGTAAAAATAGCCCTTGTCCCCAAGAACTTATGATCTAAGCTGAACCAAGATTCAGCAAATGAAATAAGAAACAAAAGAAGTGAAATGTGGGGAAGGAAGGAGAGGGGAGGAATGGCAGGTAGGTGAGTTAATGCTAGGGTGACCAAACAGCAATTGTGAAAATTGGGACGGGGGTGGGAGGTAATACCCTATAAGATAAAGCCCCGAATATCAGAAATGTCCCCCTATTAAATTGGGACACCTGGTCATCCTAGTTAGTGCACATCTTCCAAAACCTTCTTTAACTACATCAGAGTTACACCAGGAATGAATTTGGTTCCTGATGTTAAATTTAAAAGTAAAACAAAAGATAACAGAAAACTTAAATGAAAAACACATAAACTGAGAGGTAAAGTGGGAGAGGCCGAAAGAAGCTAAGGATAAGCTGCAATACTGTAGCTGGTGAACAGAGATAAGGGAGTAATATCTCCAGTGTGTTTTGGTGGAGCTGCACCTTGTAGTAGAGGAAAAGAGAGAGGAGAGAGATGAGGGAGCTGAAACATGTAACGAAGATGAAAGGAATAAAGGGGGTACACAATGTAGTGGGAGAAAGAGGAGAGTTGTGCCATACAGTGATGATATTGTACTTGGAGGTCTGGATACAGTTACTCGCATACTGGAACTTTTCGTTGTACTCTCGGGTGTTGGCCTTCACCTGCCTTTCTTCCTTTGGGGGGTGTTTTTTTGCACACAGCTCCATGGCATCCACGTCCAGCTAGTCAGGCCCATGGGAGACCCTCTGCGAGCAGCCCCCCGTCCCCGTCCTTGCAGCAGTGGGTGCGCGGGGTGTGGTGGGAGGAGGCCCTGGTGCTGCGCGCTGCCCCCTCGCCATCCCAGCTGCGCTCACAGCCCCAGGAAAGTAAAGATCAGAGGATGCTATGCTGTGTAGAGGCGGGAATTAAAGTGGCTGAACTGTTGGTAGACAGTGTGTCTTTTTTTTTAACCTTTGTTGTCGTGTTTGGAGTCAGAAAGATGTAGAATATGTTGATTTAGTAAAATATTTTAATGGAAATTGCTAGACCACATATGATTTCAAAGCTTTCAGAAAATGCCATAGCCGAAATTTTAAAATTTTGGTGTCTAAAATGTTGGTACCTAGATAAAAATGGTCAGATTTTCAAAGGACTTGAGCACCTGCTTCTCCTGTTGACTTAAAATGGATTCACAAGTTTCTCAGAACTTCAGAAAATCCAGCCGCTTTTATCTAGGTGTCTAAATATGAATTTAGGAACCTACATTCAGAAACATAGGTTTGAACATTTTGGGGACATACTTAATTCCCCAGATCCTTGGTCTCTTTCGGTATATGTATTGGAGTCCATACAATGAAGATGAGACATCAATGCCTGTATTAGGACCAAAAAATGTATTATTTCAATTTATAAACTAAATCAAATATCAAACCATCTCCAGTAAAGACCAGAACAAGAATCTAAGATTGAAGTGCAATAGATTCTCCAGTGGGCACACAGAGTGAAACTGATCTCTAGTGAATCTCCACTGAGGTCAACCAAATGACATCAGAGATGCACTTGCCAGTCTACATACACTTCTATCAGGTCTCTATTCAAAATATGTTACTACTGTATCTATAGGGCTGTGGTTTGGTACAAGTATCTCACACAAGAATCTAATTGCAGGCCTTAATTAGTTTCCCCTGTTGTTTGTGTCTGTCTTTCATGTAACAGGAAATAGAAAAAAAAACATTTAAAAACTAAGATGTGATTGTAAAACCACAAGTTAGGAGGATGTGGGAGCCATCAGTAACAGGTGCGGTATGTGAAACTAGCTTTAACTTATTTAAAAAAAAAAACCTGAGTAGGTTTTCAGGGTTGCCTTTAAGGCTGGACAACCATTTTTGTTCTGGACCACTATTCTGAGTTGCTTGTAAATTTCTGAACTTTTCCACCTTGGAAACAGAAATTTGCCAATTTGCATTGAGATCAAAACTAACTGGCCTACTCTCCCATGGTACCAATACTTTCAAGTTAGGTATTACATTTTTCAGCTTTCTAGAAAAAATGTGTGAAGTCATGCTGCAGAAGGGGAGCAGGGAGGACACCATTTTTAAGCGCACCCCTGCACTGACTGCCATGACCTCATGTGCACAGTGCATGTTATGCTGTGCGGGAGTGGCACACTCTTAAAATAAGGTGACCAGATGTCCCACTGTTTGGGTCTTTTTATTATATAGGCTCCTATTACCTCTCACCCTCTGTCCCAAATTTTCACACTTGCTGTCTGGTCACCCTACTCTTAAAATGTGCATTCCCCACCACCCCCATCAGATATTGGGCAAAGCCATGTTCAGACTTGCCAGCTGGGGAACAAACCGCCCCCAAAGGGTGGCTGGTTCAAACCCCATGACTGGGCTCCCTAATATTCACGTCTCTTTAACCCAACGCTGACTGCTGCAGTGATTAGTATTAGGCTTTCGACATTTACAGAACAAGGGTTGGCGAACCTGCCAATGCTTCCTAAAACAGACAGCCCCAAGCCCTTCCCAAGTTGGGTCTTTTCCACAAGTGACCTATTCTGGGCCCAGCAGAGCGTGGCTGCCCTCCAGCCCCACGAGATCGGGGCTGACCCCGCCCAAGAGCCCAGCCCGGCTCCCGCGAAAATGCCCGAGAGGCCCCCAAAGGGGGTGCGATGCGCCCATGTTAGGAGTCCCCCGATCCGAGCGTGAGGCCGAGCAGGCCGACCCCGCGCACCGGGCCTGCTGGCGCTGCGGTGCCGGCTCCGATCAGCCGGGGACCCGCTCGCCCGGCAGGCCAGGCCGGGGACCTCCCTCTCCGCCGGCGGGAGGCGGGGCCATGGGCGGCCGACGCAGCCGCGCCAATGAGGGCCCGGCGCAGGCAGCCTCGGATCCGCCCCTGCCGCAGGCTCCGACAGGCTCCGATGCGGCCCGGCCTGGAGCTTCGGTCGGGATCGTGCGTCGGGGGACGGGCTGAGCCATGTGGGGCCGCTACCTGGCGGCGCGGCGGCTGCTGGGCCTTAGCCGGTGAGGAGGGGCCGAGCGGGGGGCGTTGTGCGGCGGTCCTGGGCCCGATCACCCCATCCACCATCTCACACGCATCGCCCGCCCCCAGCATCTTCCTCGCAGAACCCCCCGGGGTCCCCCCCGTATCCTCCCCCGCACCCCATCGTTCGTCTCCTTAGACCCCCCCAGCCCCACCCCCTGTATTCTCCCCCGCACCCCGTCATTCGTCACCCTAGACACCCCTCTTCCCCCAACCCCCACCCCCTGTATCCCCCCGCACCCCATCGTTCGTCTCCCTAGACACCCCCATCCCCCACCCCCTGTATCCTCCCCCGCACCCCGTCATTCGTCACCCTAGACACCCCCCTTCCCCCAACCCCCACCCCCTATATCCCCCCGCACCCCATCATTCGTCTCCCTAGACACCCCCAGCCCCCACCCCCTGTATCCTCCCCGCACCCCATCATTCGTCTCCCTAGACACCCCTCTTCCCCCACCCCCTGTATCCTCCCCCGCACCCAATCATTCCTCTCCCTAGACACCCCCCTTCCCCGAGCCCCCACCCCCTGTATCCTCCCCCGCACCCCATCATTCGTCTCTCTAGAATCCCCCTAGCCCCCACCTTCTGTATCCCCCCGCACCCCATCATTTGTCTCCCTAGACACCCCCCTTCCCTCAGCCCCCACCCCCTGTATCCCTCCACACCCCATCATTCGTCTCTCTAGACATCCTCCTTCATCCTCCCCTGCATCCCCTTCATTCATGTCCCTAGACATCCCCCTTCCCCCAGCCCCCACCCCTGTGTCCTCCCCCAGTCCCCACAGCATTCATCTCCCTAGACTTCCCTGCTTCTCCCAGCCCTTCCCACCCCTGTATTCTCCCCGCACTCCATCATTCGTCTCTCTAGACATCCTCCTTCATCCTCCCCCACACCCCCTTCATTCCTCTCTAGACATCCCCCTTCCCTCAACCCCCACCCCCGTATCCTCCCCCGCACCTCACAGCATTCGTCTCCTTAGACATCCCCCAGCCCCACCCCCGTATCCTCCCCTGCACCCCATCATTCGTGTCCCTAGACATCCCCCTTCGTCCTCCCCCACATCCCCTTCATTCATCTCCCTAGACATCCTCCTTCCCCCAGCCCCCACCCCCGTATCCTCCTCCATACCCCACAGCATTCGTCACCCTAGACATCCCCCTGCCCCCAGCCCCACCCCCTGTATCCTCCCCTGCACCCCATCATTCGTGTCCCTAGACATCCCCCTTTGTCCTCCCCCACATCCCCTTCATTCATCTCCCTAGACATCCTTCTTCCCCCAGCCCCCACCCCCTGTATCCTTGCCCACACCCCACAGCATTCATCTCCCTAGACATCCTCCCCTTCCCCCAGCCCCCACCCCCTGTATCCTCCCTCACACCATTCATCTCCCTAGACATCCCACACCCCCTGTATCTCCCTACACCCCAAAGCATTTGTCTCCCTGTAAGCTTTATGTATATTGCCCCTCCCCCTAGTCTGTGTTCTTGCAGTACCAAATGTCCTGTTATCCCCTATAAATTCTACATTCCCCTTGTCCATACACACCCTAACATATCATCCTGACCTTTTCTAATATGACCCCCTCACAGTCCCTACTTCTGATAACACTCCCTCCTGCCTGCCATTTACACATGGGTCCTTATACCAACATGCCCAATTTCACCCCCGCTGTTAATCTGCTACAAAAACACCTCCCATAGTCAGGTCATAATCCATCTGATGCTGCCTCCTAGAAACCCCTCCTTCACACTCCCTAGATCTTAATCCCTCTATGGTCCCTCCTTCTAACTGTCCTTCTCAGCTACATTTCTAATATTGCCCTGACACACAGCCTCTCCCATCCTATTATCCAGAACTTGTTCAGTTCCCTTATATTACCCCAGCAAAACTGTTACTTCACTTGAAGTCTTCTTACCTCCTAGAACTCTGATCAATGTGACTTAACCCAGTGATCCTGATTGCTCTCCCAAATCCTCACCTTGCTCCCTTAAAATATTGCATAATTCTAGGCCATGTTTGCACTGGAAAAACATCCATAAAAATTCCTACCAGTTCAGCAAGAAAAACAGACATAACTAACACAGAGATAATAATAAGTCTGGCGTCTGGAGTATTGACTACACTAGGGCTTTGCTGAACTGGTGGGAATGTTGTTTTTGTTTTGTAATTTTTCCAATACAGACAAGACCGCAAAGTTGACACCCACCCTAACCAATGTTTGCCTCTTTTGTTTTAGGCCCCAATCCTGAAATGTAGGCAGATGCCCATTGAAGTCAGTGAAATTTTGTGTGGGAGGGGTTGTTCATATGAGGCTCCTTTCTCGCAATAAGCACAACTTTATCTTGTAAACTCTTCTGTGTAGGAACTTGGCATTTATCTATTGCAGTGGTTCTTAACCTGTGGCCCATAGGCTGCTTGTGATCTAGTCAGCACCCAGCTGTGGCTCAGGTAACATTCTTAGGGCCATGCAGGTAGCATTGGATGCAGCCCACATAACACACATGCGGCCCACAATGGCAAATAGGTTGAGAATCACAGGTCTATAGGATGCAACATTCATAATAATACACTCTTTTCTCCATTCCCAAAATTAAGCGCAGAAAGGAGATGGGGTAAAGAGAAACCTGTGCATGCGGTTGCATCTTTTTTTCAAAAATAAAATTTTATTTCAGGACTTTGAGTCAGAAATCATGGAGGTGGAAGAGTGGGTCTGTAAATGAAAGAGCACTACAATACAAGATAGGAGAACGAATCCATGGGTTCACTGTAAACCAGGTACAGTATTACCTTTTTCTCCATCTCTAACTGTGAGCACTTTATAACTGGACACAGAACTTAGCGTAAGATATTTCCCTGCAGAAGCTGAGACCAAGAGTTAGGGTTGCAGGGTAAATTTTTACATATATCCTTTGAGTATCAAATAGAGGCAGATAAAATATTCTTGTGGACAAAAATCTTCATGCATTGCTAATACAAAATGCCTGCTTCAAAAGAAGACACTAATTCTGCTAGAATTTCTGACAAGCAAAACACAGTGACTCGTGTGTAAACTTTGGAGAGGAAACTCAAGCCATTGAAAACTATATTAAACATTCAATCATCTGTCGGTACTTGTATTTCATTGCATGTTCTTTTATTTGTTTCTGCAAGTTATTACAAAAATATGAGTTCTTCTTAGGTCGGGGAGGCATTATCTATTTATTGTAGCGGAACTAGCAATAGTTATGTAGCTCTTTTCATCTGATATCCTTTTAAAGGAAGTCAGTATCATTATCCCCATAATACAGAGGGGAAAACTTTAGCACACAGAGTTGGAATTAAGTTGGCCAAAATCAGTGATCTGCGCTAAAGCGAGTAATAGAAACCAGATCCTTAGTGCAGTGCCCTATTTTCTGAATCTCATGCTCCCTATAATTTATACAAGTGGCCAGATTGTTCAAAGATTGTTTCCTATACCAGATAAATATTACTGGTTTCTGGTGCAGATACAACTATAATTTCTGCCTTTCAGGTAATTGTGTTATTTAATTTATTTTTCTTGTATTTATTCACCTCTAATTCAACATGCTATGAAAACTACAGTATCTGCTAAAATAGACTTGCACCACTTATGTTTTATTCACCAGCTAAGTTTTATTTACAACCTAAGATTCTGATCCTGACATTGGTGCAATTTAGTGGCTTCTTGAGTTCCATTGAAATTAGTCAGACTTCATTTGGGTGTGAGGGTCAGGACTAATGCATAAATCCAGCTGCAGGATGGGAGCATAAGTGTTTGATCTGACTTTCCGAAACATGGTACATAAGTACCAAATGGTCTTGCAAAATCATTTATATCACGTGGAAGTATCTGTCAGTGACAGTGTAGTAACAGTGCACCTTTGAGCAAATGGGAACACAATAAAATCCTAGGCTTTTCTACATAGACCAAAAATATTTAAAAATTACTCCTTAATACTTTGTTTCTTACAAAAAAAGTCACCATTATTTTTAATATATCAAAGAGTTGCAACATAAAACAACAAAGACAAGGAAGGTAAAGCATACTTGCATGTAAAACATAGTGGGATGACTTAATCCTTTGAATGTGCCTGATTTTAATATAATATAATGAATTGTATGGTGGTATAATCTTCCCTATGAAATTCTTTGTTTTTGCTTTTCATCATAACCTTAATTTCTTCTAGTTTAGTTCTAATTGTGTTTCATGTGCAGAAGAGGCTAGTTGGTTCTTTTCATAGTGTTCACAAATTATTTTACCTAGAATTTATCCAAATACTAACATGGAGGTTTTCTTCCAATTTAGGTAACAGCTGTTCCTGAGCTATTCCTAACTGCAGTGAAGCTTAGTCATGAGAACACAGGAGCCAAATATTTACATGTGGCACGTGAGGACTCCAATAATCTATTTAGGTATTCAACCTGAGACCTGCAAATACTAATACAGCTTCATAATACTCGAACATTGCTAATACTTTCCATTTAAGGAGCTCATAGTTGCAAGAATTAAAAAAATTCTATTTTATCAAAACTGTTGTAAAACTTAATTTCTCTTCTGCCTTTCAGTTAGTGAAATGAGTTTATTTTTTGGTAAGGAAAAATTCATACTATCAAATCAATTTCAGAATGCGTTATCAATTTCTCTTATGTTGATTGCTTATCTTTGTAAACTAAGTTGGTGTAATACCCTCTTAAATAGATTTAAGAGCTTCTACACAAGGTGGTTGTGCTGTTTTTAACTTAAAGTGGTACAACTTTCATATGTAGTCAAGGCTTAATTCACACAATTTACCTGTAAGGTTAGTAACAAATATTGCTATAGTCACTGTCAAAAGGGGACGTACATTTACAATATTGGTGTTAGCTACTGTAGCTATTTTATTGACAACCTTAGTTACTGTACTTAGTTTGTCTGCTGAACCGCATATCATGCACTGGAAAAACACCGTATCTCATCTAAAACATATACATTCTCCTGGCAAGCCCCCAAAAGTCCTCTAATTGTGAGCTTGGTGGTTTCCCCTTGAAAGGAATGATATTCCTGCATCCCAACTGTATCAGTATTGGAAGACTAGTTTAGTTACTAAACCATGCTGCCTTTCACATAAGGCCAAACTACCGAACAAGTAATGAATGTGCTGTCTTTTGGTCACAAACCATTGTGTTGCATTCTTTTATAGTGTACAATTTCGTACCACCCCGCTGGACAGTACTGGTGTTCCACATATCCTTGAACACACTGTGCTTTGTGGCTCTCAGAAGTATCCTTGCAGAGATCCTTTCTTTAAAATGTTAAACAGATCACTGTCCACTTTCATGAATGCATTTACAGGTGAGTTCAAGATAACTTAACGGCATATAATTCAGCGGTTCTCAATCTGTGGGTCACGACTCTTGTTTTAATGGGGTCCCCAGAGCTAGTTTAGGCTTGCTGGGGCTGAAGCCTGAGTCCCATCACCTGGGGCCAAAGCCAAAGCCCAAGGGCTTCAGCTTTGCCCACACCTCACCCCCTCTGCCCAGGGCAACGGGACTCAGGGTTTGGCTTTCTTCTCCCTTTCCTGTCCCACTTGGGGTGGTGGGGCTCTGGCGGGCTCAAACTTTGCTCCCTCCCCCTGGAGTTGTGTAGTAATTTTTGTTGTCAGAAGGGGGTGGCGGTGCAATGAAGTTTGAGAACTCCTGGCATATATAATATTGTTAATTATCCTTTACTTTATGATTATGACTTACTTCCTAAATTCAATGTTTATTTGTTTTTGTTTTGCTATAATTATTTACAAGTATTGTTGAGCCTCTCTAATTACATTGACTGGGAGATCCATTGCAAAATATTGAATTTTATAAACTAGCAAGCAAACAAGCAAGAAAATGCTCATTTACAAAATGTATTTTGCAGCAAAGAATCCTGTGGCACCTTCTAGACTAACAGACATTTTGGAGCATGAGCTTTCGTGGGTGAATGCCCACTTCCTCAGATGCATCTGAGGAAGTGGGTATTCACCCTCGAAAGCTCATGCTCCAAAACGTCTGTTAGTCTGGATCTGTAAAAGCAGCAAAGAATCCTGTGGCACCTTCTAGACTAACACGGCTACCCCTCTGATACTTGAAAATGTATTTTGTTCATTTGACAAGTGTAGATTAGTTGATACTTCATAGTATTATAAGTAAATGTTCTGTTAGCATCACTTTTACAAAACAACCCTCTTAATGATGAGATCCTTACTACAATATTAGATCTTTGCTGAGGAGCAGAGAGAAACTATCACATTCTATAGATGTTATTGGGTGCGCAAATTAGTGAGGTTCTACTCTGTTCCAGTTAATTACTTGGACAATAGAACTTAAAATAAAAATAGAGAGTGAAATGCACTGCAAACTTCCTAAAATACTTTGGTCATTAATACTTGACTTTGTTTGTAAACAGCCAGTGATTACACACTCTACCCATTTTCAACACAAAATCCAAAGGATTTTCAGAATCTCCTGTCCGTGTATTTGGATGCTGCTTTTTTCCCATGTTTGCGACAACTAGATTTCTGGTAAGACTTGTACAGTTGGGTGTATAAACATTAAAAATGAAAGACTTGCTTATAATTTTAAAACTTTTACAGGCAAGAAGGTTGGAGGTTAGAACATGAGAATCCAACTGATCCTCAGACACCACTTGTCTTCAAAGGAATTGTTTTTAATGAAATGAAAGGGGCATTTGTAAGTTCTGGCTTTTATCATAAATACTATTTATAAAGGTACATTGTGAATATTTAAAATAGTTTAAATTGCAGATTAATAATTTCATAGTTTCATTGAATTTGAATAGCTCCTTTCTCCCCAGCATTAACCTCCTGCACTCAATAGTAATATTGAAGATAGATAAGATAGATTGAATGGGATTTGTTTTGAAGGATAGTCTGTTGAAAAGCTTATTATTTATATTAATGTATTATTTAAGCAGTGGATTTTGCTGTTCTCCTATCTTTTGAGCAAAGGTTGGAATTATAATGTTGCAGCAATAGGTCATTAGTCATCTGATTAAACAGTGGCAACAACTTTTTTTTTAATAAAAATTGTTGTATTAAAGTCAATGGAACTGGTGGACTACAGGCTTGTGTAAGAATTACTTTTATGAGTAGGGCGTATACAATCAGGTCTTACTGTTTAAATATTTTTAATCTTAAAATTTCCTCTGATGTCTTGCTAAAATGTTTTTTTTTTTCCCCCTTTAAGACAGACAATGAGAGGTTCTTCTCACAACACCTACAGAATAAACTCCTTCCTGATCACACTTATGCTGTAATATCTGGTGGAGATCCATTAAGTATTCCTGACCTTACATGGGAACAACTTAAACAGTTCCATGCCACTCATTATCATCCAAGCAATGCTAGGTACTTTAAATTGTTGTTGTTAACTTCTTAGGTGATATACTGGGTTAGCCGTGTGTGTGTTTACTTGTGTCTCTCACAATAATGCAGATATTTACTTCATATTAGTGTTTAGTATGTAAGGTGTGGGGCAAAATTTGATAGCCCCAAGAATGGATAAATGGGTATGGTGTGTGGGTTTTGTTTTTTTTTTTTTAAATTTTTGTCACTCATTCAAATCAAGCCCATATTGGAAGTAACAGAAAGATATTATAATCTGATGGCTCTTCAGTGGCTTGTGTGACATGAGGTAATGGTATCAGATTCCTACTGGTAGGTGTTATTGCTCAGCCATTAACTGTTGGTATATTTGACAAGGCCTGCATAGAAGCTAATAATTAACTTGACATGGAGACTTAAAGGTGATTCCTTCAGATAGAATTGAGAGGTGCTAGTGGGGAAGCTTGTATTGCTTCTGCCTTTTCTGAACCATTTCTGTGCATAAATAGAAATTCAGCTTAGAGGGCTGTCAATCCAGCATCTTTCTTGAGAAATTAATTCAGCTATTGCAATGCTGACCTCCCAACCCACATCCCACTGTTGTTTTTCTCTTCAATCTGCTATTTCTAACATGTCTGAATATTGATCTTGATAATCCAATATGCTCTTCATAGGCAGCTCCTAGAGCTTGTGCAGAGCCCCTGTAAATCAATGGCAAGGGTCTGCTTCAGTGGAGCCAATTGCGGGATCAGGTCAAAATTTGTAACCTCATTGAGGCAAGGATTGTGAGATCTTATCTGTGTAGCGAGCCTCTAAATAACCTTGCTTCTCTTCTAGAAAAATAGTGTTTTAGGAATTTGGCTGTTGGGATTAGGTTGTTTTGGACACTCAACCTTTTTTCCCTCAAGAATACTATATGATTGTCCTATAAACTAGCTGCTGGCATTTAGTGCTCTTGACTTCAGTGCATGAAACTGACTGGAAAATGGCATGGGCTGATCAGCTCTGAATAACTTTCTGATTAGTATGTGTGTGTTTTATTTCTGCAGCAGAATTTTTGGTGGTATTTTTGACAGGGTTGTGAGCCATGAAGACACAGTCACATCTCACTACAAGATGCATGAAATTCAGACTTCATTGCTACTGTATTATGCATGCAGACTAAAAAATTAAATCCTAATCTTACATTTTAAAATGCAGGTTCTTCACTTATGGTAACTTCCCATTGGAGCAGCATTTGAAACAAATTCATGAAGAAGCGCTAACTAAGTTTCATAGAATTGAACCAAATACTGCCATCCCAGTACAGCAACTCTGGGATAAGCCTGTAAGTAAAGATAAATATACAACAGCCTTTGTATTGCAGTACTTTAAATATTGAGTCTGGTCTGCAGTGCTATTCAACTTACTGTTATGTGTTTTCATAGAACACTCAGACATTTTGTTTGGTTATAAAAGTGTTAACTGTCTTTGGGCCTTATGATAAATTTAAATGATTGACTTCTAGGTTCTGTATACTGTTATGTTAGGGTCTAAATGATCCTCAGTGTTTGAAAACTGCCACATTGTATTCACTTATTAGAGAATTAGCCATCTAGCAACTGACAGAGTGTTGGGAGTTAGGAGAAAATGCAGGGATAGCAGGGAGGGATAGCTCAGTGGTTTGAGCATTGGCCTGGTGAATCTAGGGTTGTGAGGTCAATCCTTGAGGGGACCACTTAGGGATCTGGGATAAAAAAAAAAAAAAAGAGTCAGTACTTGGTCCTGCTACTGAAGGCGGGGGGCTGGACTCAATGACCTTTCAGGGTCCCTTCCAGTTCTATGAGATAGGAGATGTGGGCTTCATTCCTAGCTCTGCCAGAGGCTTGCTCTGTTCTCTGGATCAGTTCTTGCTTTAATTTGCACCCAGAATTAAATGGGATGGAAGTTAGGGTAGGATTTATTTGGCCCTTTCTTTCTCAATTTCCCACTTGTAATGGAGATACTACCTACCTCTCGTGGATGATAACAAGGAAGGATGATGTAATCATGAATTTACAAGTTAACTCATTAGCATGTGTAAAGTGCATTAAAATCTATGGAAGGAAGATGCTATAGAAACACAAATTATCCTTTGTTATTAACTTCTGTTCGAGTTTAATGTTTTTAAATTATTTTACTGCCTCTAGTTACTTATTTATTATACTTGACAGAGAGAACATCATGTGAAATGTGGCTCAGATTCATTTGCTACAGACCCTACAAAGCAGACAACTATTAGTGTCAGCTTCCTGTTGACAGAGTAAGTGTATTGAAAATGAAATTACAACAGAAGAACCATGCTTATTCCTTTAAATCAGGATCTTACTAAGAGTTTATTTCACCATGAGCATAATCGACAGAATTGTTTCCTCTAAGGATTCTCAAATTTGTTTCATAGTATGGGTCACCTCGCATCCCATCATGACTGCGTGGCCCTGTGTGGAAATAAAGAGCTAATACCATTAATTCTGTGGACCAGTGATTCACTGTATTTTAATTAGTTACGTTTTGCAAACGTATTAAATGTAATGGGGTTGCCCAGATGTACCTCAAGGCCTAATTAAACCAGTAAAACTTTTGACTGGCAGTGATGTAGCAAGTGGAAAGAACCCCTTTTAGCTCTAGGAGCCCAAGCTGCACACGCACAACTGTCAGTGACTTTAAAAAACAAAACAAAAACCTCTTCCTTCTCCCTCCCCCACTTCCCCACCCACCCCCTGTAGTTTGATACCAACAATAACTTAAATATAATGCATAGTACCCCACAATGCCATTTTAAAGAGCACCATGCTGTAACACTGATTTTTTTTTTTTAAACTTACTTTTTTTCCTTAGCATTACAGATACTTTTGAAACTTTCACACTTAACCTGTTGTCTTCCCTGTTGGTTGGTGGACCTAATTCCCCCTTCTACAAAGCCTTACTTGAGGCCAATCTTGGTACAGACTTTTCTCCTGATGTTGGGTAAGTGTCATAATTTACTTTACATCATCTTTTAATGACTATAACTTCTGTAACATTAATACTGCTCTTGTTATAAAATTACTTCCTTTTTTGAAAAATACGTCGAAGGCTAGGTTGGGAGAAAGCTAACTTTTCTTATAATTTTCATTCAAGAATCTTTTGGTGTATTTTTACTCTTTTCCATAGTGGAACAGTGAAGTATCTTCAAGTGTAAATTATGACCTTACCAGATAGATAAATAGTTTTATTCCTGACTTACATTGATGTAATGGAGATCAGAATAAGGCCCATAATTCACAATCCATGTTGCTATTTTGCTGTTACCAATTACTTGCATACAATGTTTAAATGGTTGTTTTCAAATGTGTTTCTGTACACTGGAGCAAGTGGATTGAAACCCTGTGGCAGTCTGTCGCATGTCAAAGTATATATTTTCAATATCCAAAGCTATTTTATCTTGACGTGTTAAGTGCTTAGAATTATTTCGGAACAGTCAGTAAATTAATCTTTGGTAGACTTTTATTTACTTATGGTGCTCCCCCCACCCCGATTGATTTAGTGTACAATGAAGACTGTCACAAACACGTCTTTATTGGTGTAATGAAATACCAGATTTTCATAGTACAATATCTAAGTTACCTTGCATTTCCAAAAGTCTCTTGTAGATCTAGGACATTCTACAGATGCTGTTCTGTAATACACCTCTACCCCGATATAACGTGGTTCTCAGGAGCCAAAAAATCTCAACACTTCATAGGTGAGACCACGTTATATCTGGTTTGGTATGGTACGCCGTGTTGGACTGGACCGACTTCCCCAGCGGTGATTTAAAGGGCCCGTGCTCCAGCCACTGCGGGGAGCCCCGGGTGCTTTAAATCACCACTGGAGCTCCGGCAGCAGGGCTCAGGTGGGGATTTAAAGGGCCCATGGCTCCCCGCAGCGGCTAGAGCCTCTGGCCCTTTAAATCACCGCCCAAGCTTGGCTGCCAGAGCCCTGGCGAGTATTTAAAGGGCCCGGTGCTCCAGCTGCTGTGGGGAGCCCCCCAGGCTCTTTAAATCACTGCCAGGGCTCTGGCAGCTGGGCTCGGGAGGTGATTTAAAGGGTCCGGTGCGCCGCATGAATTCGGATATAACGCAGTAAAGCAGCAGGGCTCGGGTGGCACTTTAAAGGGCCGGGGCTCCCCGCTGCTTTACCATGTTATATTCGAATTTGTGTTACATGGGGTCACGTTCTGTCAGGGTAGAGGTGTGTGTTGAACAGAAGAATGGGACTCTCTGTGAGTAAAGATACCCATGTGTATAACTGTTGGTAGGATCATTTCCTAAGTACTTAATGTTTTAGATAATTACCCTTCATTCCAATTAAAATGACAGTATTTAGTACCTACTAGGTTAATGTGCAACCTCTTGGCAAGAAATTCATTGGTAACTTTCAATTTATCTTGTATGTATTTATCAGTGCAACATTAAGAAGCAGCATAGTCTACTCCTGAGAGCATTCTGCACCAAAAAATTAAAAATTCTGCACACAGTATTTTAAAATTCTGCAAATAAATGAGGAAGCTCCAGCATGGCATTGGGAGGAGAGGCCACTGGCTGTACAGAGACGGCAGGCCACTGTGCAGTTCCCCCTGGGACACGGACTCGGCAGTGAGTGCCCTGACACAGGGCAACGACCAGGCCTGCCCCAGAAACACCCCAGGGCCATGCCCATCTGTGCCAGGTGCACCAGGTGTGGACAGGCAGGCTCAGCAAGGATCCAAATGTGGAGGGGCTTAGTATGGGGAGATCCAGTGTGGATTGAGAGGGTTCTCTATGGGACAATCTGAATGCAGGTGGCTCAGTGGAGGATCTGGATGCACGATGGTTTGTTGAGCGAGTCTAATGAAGGAGGTACTGGCTCAGCAGGAGGGGTTCTGGGTGTGTGGGAGCTCCTGAGTGTGTGTGTGTGTGTGTGTGTGTGGAGTCGGGATCCAAGTGCAGCTGGTTGGGGCTCGGTGGGGTGCGGATCCGGGTGCGTATGGCTCGTCATCTTGGTCCAGGTGCAGGGGGAGTGGGGCTTTGCGGGGCGGGTTCTGAGTGTGGGGAGTGAGGCAGAGCGAAAGGGTCTGGATATGAGGGGTCTGGATGCTTGGGAATTGGGCAGATGGGAGAAGCAGCTCCCTGTACAGGGATCCTTCCTACAGGAAGTGATGGGCACAGGAAGTGGGATGGGAGTGGGAAGATAGATTTTGCAGAGCTTTCCACAGCCAGGCGAGAAATCTGGGAGTGTGTCTGACCCGCCCCTGCATGCTGTGCAGGGGAAGAGGAAGTCCCGTCCTCCCCGGCCCAGCTGGGACTAGCAGCTGAGCCTGGTGTAGGGTAGGAGCCACCAGCTGGGTCTTCCCAGTCCAGCTTCCTGCAACACGGTGCTTTACCTCTCTGCTGGCTGCCCTGGGCCCCTGAAACATACTGCTGGGAAGGGCATGCTGAATTTTAAGTGCAGGGGAGTTGATTTTCAGCAGTGCTGATCTCCTACAGCTCCTATTACATTGGCTTCTGTTGGAATTGTAGGAAGTTCAGGACTTCTGAAAGTGGGACCTTAGGTTTCTAGAGTTGAGCCCTAAAGATAGTCACTTGTGAAAACTTGGACTACAATTTCTTTATCTCAGTTTCCCTAAGTCTATTGAGTCACTGAGACATAAACATGGAACCCCCAAAATATCATTTCTGTACTCAATTTTCAAAGACTAAATTGTAGATGCGTTCTACTTACTGTTATAAGTAAAACATACATGTTGGTTTAGTCTTAGTGTCTGCCATCTAAATAAAATTATATAAATACAGAAAAATCTTCTGTATTTGAAAACACTAATACAAATTAATTCCAAGATTTTTCTATCCTTCCTAATTTAGTTTTGGTTCTCTAGCTATATTTCATCCATTAGTTTGAACCGTGGCTGAAACTTTGTAAACAGTGTAACATTCCTACTGAAATTGAAAAATAAATAGCTGAAGATTTTGGCTCCTTGCCTTTTTGTTAGATTTTTTTCTTTTCCACCTTAGTCTAGATCTTGTAAATTCTAACTTTATTATTATTTTTTGCATTCATTAACTAGTTATTACCTTTCAGTGGTTCTGTGTAAATGTTTCAGTACCTACCGCTGGAATAAATGTTTTTTGTTGTAGGTTTAATGGCTGCACGAGAGAGGCTTACTTCAGTGTAGGCCTACAAGGAATTGCTGAGAAAGACATTGAAACTGTCAAACAAATTATTGCTAGAACAATAGATGAAGTTATTGAGTGAGTAACGTTAAAATTTGTGAAGTATTCTTTTAGCAAAATCTATTTCTAGAAGAATATTTTTAAAATATCTATTTTAACATGTATGAAAACTACACTAAAGTAGCAGTTTTCAATGGTTCAGTACTTTTAAGAATTAATCTTATTTCTTACCTCTCCCCCCCTGCTTCCTTAAATACTTGTCCTATAGTGTGCCTCTCACCATAATATTTAGGAGTTAATAGTGCTGTTTCATTAAATGACACACTATGATCTTACTTCATATCAATTTTATTCTATATGGTACGTATTAAGTACCAATGCATCAATACTGTGTTTCATTTTCATGTCTTTATGATTAATAGCATATTAATGGGTGTATGCGTGCTTTTCTTGGGGGGGGGGAGTGCGCACGCACGCACACAAAACATCTATATTAAAAAAAATCTTTCCCCAAAGAAAAGGATTTGAGGAAGAGAGGATTGAAGCTCTACTTCACAAAATTGAAATCCAGATGAAGCATCAGTCTACAAGTTTTGGACTTGCCCTGACATCAGTAAGTGCTCCTTTTTCTGAGTAGGAAAAACGTCAATTTTCAATGTGTCTTAGGCCTTGCAAAATCTGACCCAGAATTCTTTCTTATGCAGACCTTCTACAGAAATATCTTTTATCTCCCTTCCTTCCTTCCCCTCAATGTCAACAAAGGTCTGTCGTCATTAAACTTTGTACAGGAACTCCTCACTTAGTTGTTTTGGTTAACGTTGTTTTGTTACATTGCTGATCAATTAGGGAGCATACTTGTTTAAAGTTGTGCAATGCTCCCTTATAACGTTGTTTGGCAGCCGCCTGCTTTGTCCTTTGCTTGCAGGAAGAGCAGCCCATTGAAGCTAGTGGGTGGGGGCTTGGAACCAGGGTGGATGGCAGCCCTCCTACCAGCTCCCTGCTCCCCCAAGTTCCCTATGTGGCAGCCACTCAGTAGGCTATCAATTGCCAGTAGTTCAGCTGTCCCTTCCCGCCAGGATGGAGGGAGCTTCTTGCAGCAGCTGCTGTCTCAACTTGCTGATCTACTTAATGGCAGTGTACTTAGAGTGGGGCCAGCCTACTTAAAGGGGCAATGCGCATCTCTCTCTCGCACAGAGTATGTGTCTCTGTCTGCCATAGTCTCCCCTCTCTCCATTCGTGTTGCCTTGTAGAGTGTGAAGCTACATTAACAAAAATAAGTTAACCCTTGAGGGCTCAGCCAAAAGCTAGTTCATTATTTAGCAGGAAGGCATACCCTGGGAAATACCTCACTCTCTGACTTCATCACTTCAACCAAGCTTCACAATCATCATCACTGTGTACAGTATTAAATTGTATGTCACATTTTTCAGGAACATAACTACAACTTTAATGAGGAGTTACTGTATTAATTGTCTAATTCAGGGCTCAGTCCCCTAATGTTTACAAGATTAGGTCCACTGGAATTACTTGCTTGGGTAGCGATTTCTCCTGGGTTTGTAAACTCAGGGCATAAACTTAGACATTTCTAAGGCCTCCTGCACCCCACAGCACTATATAAATAATGATGGAATACTTGGTCCCATGTACTTAGTTTTGCTGCTGTAATTAAAATTCATAGTTTAAACATGAAAATATGCCTTAGACTTGAATGTTTATCTAAAATTTACCCATAGAAGCAATTGTAGAGATGAGCCCCCTAGAAAATGTGAGTGGCTCTGAAGAACCTTGAGAAGCCTTCTAAGCTTTGTAAAGTGGGGCGCTCTGTGAGGATCTGCAGGAGAGTTGGAATATTTCACATTCTGCCTTTCCCAGTGATCAACTTCTCTGCTGTCTCCTATCCTGCTACACCCTGTGTTCCACTTGTTCACTATTCCTCACTCTGCTGCCACCCTTCTTGTCTTCACCACTGTGCCCTCCCTCACTTTGCTAGTATTCTATATCCTGTTGTCCACTATGTAATCCAAGTTCCATGCTTTCTCCAGCCTGCAAATTCCACCTGTGGACCTCCCTAACTAAGATCCAAAGGAAGTGAACATTTTAGGAGGCCTTCTAGAGTGGGATAGTGGGGTTACCAGGAGAGTTGGGGAGGGGACAGCAGCAAGAGAATGCATTACATGGAATAATCAAATCAAACTTAATTTAAAATGTCTCCCTGTCCTTTTCAGTTAGGATCTGGCAAAAGGAGCTTTATAAATTTCTCACTACGGTGATCACCATTTTTTAAAAATGTCTTCAGCTTGTCTGATTAAATTCTACTGCAAAAAACCCTCTTTTTAATTGGTAAGACTTTCAAGCAATTAAATTGAAGTTTAAGGACTATCTCTGCAAGAAAATACTCTAGAAACCTACTTTATTTAAAAGAAGAAGAATCTGCTTAAGTCGCCAGCAGTAACATCCCATATTAATCTTTCCATATTTCTATTAATAATAAAAATGGAAATAATTTCAAGTTTTCTAGGGATGATTGTTTAAAAACACTAGATCTTTGCTGAAGTTCAGTACAGTAACTGAGTTCTCTCTTTTCTTTAGTTAATTTCAAAAGTGACAAAAAAGCAAAAGTTAGATTTGTTGAACTTGGAACACCTTAATTTTAGAGTGAAATCATACAGGAATTTGTCTTTTTTTATTTTGTCTTTATTTTTTATTTTAACAGCATTTGTAGAGACACATTGAAACTGTCAAATGAATTATTGCTAGAATGATCAAAGTTAATGAGAGATGAATGTTAAATTCTTCCAAATCTTGAAGTATTCTTTGGAACAATAACAGTTTGTATTAAAAGTTTGTAGAAAAATTTACCTCTGCCGAAGACCTAATCTACCCATTTTTCAAAAGATATTTCCTTTGCTTGAAGATTTTGGTGAGGAACTCGCATTGGTCTTATAATGGAAGCCCAGTTGCAACCTTAACTATGGAGTGCTTATCATCACTCCACAATAATTACTGTGAGTATATGGGAAAGAATAATGTTCTTTGAAACAGAAAGTTCCCATGGTATTCTTAAATATTTTTTTGAATTTTGACGAATAAGAACGTAAGAATGGCCACAATAGGTCAGACCAAGGGTCCATCCAGCCCAGTATCCTGTCTCCAACAGTGGCCAATGCCAGGTGCCCCAGAGGGAGTGAACCTAACAGGCAATGATCAAGTGATCTCTCTCCTGTTATCCATCTCCACCCTCTGACAAACAGAGGCTAGGGATACCATTCCTTACCCATCCTGGCTAATAGCCATTAATGGACTTAACCTCCATGAATTTATCTAGTTCTCTTTTAAACCTGTAATAGTCCTAATCTTCACAATCTCCACAGGTTGACTGTTTGCTATGTGAAGAAAAACTTCCTTTTATTTGTTTTAAACCTGCTGCTATTAATTTCATTTGGTGCCCCCTAGTTCTCATAGTATGGGAACAAGTAAATAACTTTTCCTTATTTTCCGTGTTCACTTTCTCCACCCTACTCATGATTTAATATACCTCTATCATATCCCCCCCTTAGTCTCCTCTTTTCCAAGCTGAAAATTCCTAGCCTCTGAACCTTTTCTAATGCCATAATATCTTTTTTGAGATGGGGAGACCACATCTGTATACAGCATTCAAGATGTGGGCGTACCATGGATTTATATAAGGGAAATAAGATATTTTTTGTCTTATTCTCTATCCCTTTTTTAATGATTCCTAACATACTGTTTGCTTTTTTGACTGGCGCTGCACACTGCATGGACGTCTTCAGAGAACTATCCATGATAACTCCAAGATTTCTTTCCTGATTAGTTGTAGCTAAATTCGCCCCCACCATATTGTATGTATAGTTGGGATTATTTTTTCTAGTGTACATTACTTTATATTTATCCACATTAAATTTCGTTTGCCACTTAGTTTTGCGAGATCTTTTTTTGAAATTCTTCACAGTCTGCTTTAGTCTTAACTGTCTTGAGCAGTTTAGTACCATCTGCAGACTTTGCCACTTCACTGTTTACCCCTTTCTCCAGATCATTTATGAATAAATTGAATAGGATTGGTCCTAGGACTGACCCTTGGGGAACACCACTAGTTACCCCTCTCCATTCTGAGAATTTACTATTTATTCCTACCTTTTAACCAGTTCTCAATCCATGTAAGGATCTTCCCTCTTATCCCATGACAACTAAATTTACGTAAGAGCCGTTGGTGAGGGACCTTGTCAAAGGCTTTCTGGGAATCTAAGTACACTGTGTCCACTGGGCTCCCCTTGTCCACGTGTTTGTTGACCCCTTCAAAGAACTCTAATAGATTAGTACGACATGATTTCCCTCTACAGAAACCATGTTGACTTTTGCTCAACAATTTATGTTCTTCTATGTGTCTGACAATTTTATTCTTTACTGTTGTTTCAGCTTATTTGCCCGGTACTGATGTTAGACTTACCGGTCTGTAATTGCTGGGATCACCTCTAGAGCCCTTTTTAAATATTGTTGTTACATTAGCTATCTTCCAGTCATGGGTACAGAAGCTGATTTAAAGGACAAGTTACAAACCATGGTTAATAGTTTTGCAATTTCACATTTGAGTTCTTTCAGAACTCTTAGGTGAATGCCATCTAGTCCCCGGTGACTTGTTGATAAATTTAACAGTAACTAATTCCAAAACTTCCTCTAATGACACTTCAATCTGTGATAATTCCTCAGATTTGTCACCTACAAAGGACGACTAGGTTTGGGAATCTCCTTAACATCCTCATCTCTGAAGTCTGAAGCAAAGAATTCATTTAGTTTCTCCACAATGACTTTATTTTCTTTAAGTTCTACTTTTGTATCTCGATTGTCCAGGGGTCCCACTGGTTATTTAGCAGGCTTCCTGCTTCTGATGTATTTAAAAAACATTTTGTTATTACCTTTTGAGTTTTTGGCTAGCTGTTCTTCAAACTCCTTCTAGGTTTTTCTTATTACATTTTTACACTAAATTTGACAGTGATTATGCTCCTGTCTATTTACCTCACTAGGATTTGACTTCCACTATTTAAAAGATGCCTTTTTGTCTCTCACTGCTTCTTTTACATGGCCATTAAGCCATGGTGGCTCTTTTTTAGTTCTTTTACTGTGTTCTTTTAATTTGGGGTATACATTTAAGTTGGACCTCTCTTATGGTGTCTTTGAAAAGTGCCCATGCAGCTTGCAGGGATTTCACTCTAGTCACTGTACTTTTTAATTTCTGTTTAACTAACCTCCTCATTTTTGCATAGTTCCCTTTTCTGAAATTAAATGACACAGTGTTGGGCTGTTGAGATGTTCTTCCCACCACAGGAATTAAATGTTGTTATACTATGGTCACTATTTCCAAGCAGTCCTGTTATAGTTAGCTCTTGGTCCAGATCCTGCACTCCACTCAGGACTAAATTGAGAATTGCTTGTCCCCTTGGGCGTTCCTGTTCCAGCTGTTCCAAGCAGCAGTCATCTATATGCTTAGGACGTCTACTAGTATTTTTCTTTTTTAAGAAAATGAGAATGGAGAACTGTAGGAAACATAATTTTGATAAATGAAGTTCAAGAACAATTTTTCTTAGTTTATTTAACATTTTCTTTGTAGTGTACTTTATTTCAAGTCCCCTCCACCCCCCTGTGTTTCTTCTACTGAACAGAAACTATCAGTCTCTTCAGTTCTGGTTCTTCAATAGTGTGGTCAACTCTCAATAGTAATTCCACAAATTTTAAACTTAATAACTGCTCCCACATGTGTCCTAACAACGAAAACAAAACCTCCAAAACAAAAAGACTTAGCAGATTTCTGCTTATAATATCTTATCTACTTTAACAGTAGTCCCATTTAAATGCATAACTGAGTTATGTAAAAAACACAGTCATCTCTTTGGGCTGAAAAACTCCTACAAATGTGTAGTTGACTGTAGTATCTGATCTCTTAGCAGTTTTGGTTCAATTTTACTTTTTCTGTGCCCTTCCTCCCAGTTGGATTGAATATTTGTTTGTTCTAAAAAGTAAGGGGATGGGTGAGATCTGGGCTATGGGGGAAGAATGTGACAAAAGACTCCTTAAGGTGAAAACCTGGGAAATTTGGAGCCTTCCAAGGTAACTTTTTTTTTTTTTTTTTTTTTTTTTTTTTTTTTTTTTTTTTTTTTTTTTTTTTTTTTTTTGAGGAGTATGAGGGAGGGAAATAACCCCGATGTCCCTTTTAACAAACAATAGTGTCTTGATGTACATATCAAATGGCAGTATTACTGAAGTGTTGCATGTTGCTTGTCTGCTATAAATATATAAATAAGACTGGTAATGTGTGTGTTCTGGAATAAGCAAGCCAATCCATGAAATGCCTCTGTGTGCAGTTAAATGTCATGTTTATCTAATTTCTTGTCAATCAAGTACATAGCCTCCTGCTGGAATCATGAAGGAGACCCTGTGGAACTTTTGAAGATTGCAGACAAAGTGACTCAATTCCGGCAGCACCTGAAGGAAAACCCAACATTTCTTCAAGAAAAAGTAAAACAGTATTTTAAGGTAAGAAAGAAGAAGCTCTTTCAATGCTAATTTCTGTATCACACTGTTTGAGCCTGTGACAGTAGTACTAGCTTCAGGCCTCTTGATTTTTTTCATAATTATAGAACCCATTATTATAAGTAGCTTAAATGCCAGCATTTACAGATGGAGTCCATTCATCATATACACCGTAAACCTTTGGCAAAAATAGGCGTTAGCTTCATTTTGAAATGTCCAACTAAAGTGTGTACATGAACTCTGGGCAAAATGCAAATATGAAATTACGCAGGGTACAATCCAGCCTGCTTGAACAGCTGTGTCCTGGGGTGCTTTTTACACTGCTTCCCTGTGAGAGCAGTCACTCCTGGCCTTGCTCACGCACAGCCTCTAGCATGTGAATTATTCCCAGCTGAGTTATATGAGCCTCTCCTTAATTGTATTGCACAATGACACTAGCAAATTCCCAGACCTGTACTTCTCCCCAGAAATGTGGATCTTGTACTGCCCAGCTCTTTCCTTCTGTGTAGTGCACGCTCACAGAAAATATGTCATTTTATTGTAGAAAATGATATGTACAAATCTTGTCATCCCAAATTAAGTTTCTCAAACACTTCAATCCAAGCACACAGTGGTTTAATTAAAAGAAACAAGTTTATTAACTACAGAAAGATAGATTTTAAATGATTACAAGTAATGATGCATTAAAGTCAGAATTAGTTAAAAGAAATAAAAGGTAAAAATCAGGCTCTCGCCATATGTTTACAGCAGTCTGGCTGGATTTTGCCCCAGTTCACTGATGCTGCTTTTGTCTTTCAAATGTTGATGATGCCATGAGTAGAGATGAGGCTTGAGGTGATAGTCCATTTGATTTTGTAGTTGTCTAGCTGAGATGTCAGTTTGACTTTTGTCTCTGAGGAAATGGTTTGGGCTGCTTCCCTAGATTTGGAATATGCCATAGTAACATCCTACAGTAGAATCATCTAACGTTATATATAATGGTGCCACACATATTAAGAACATAAGAATGGCCATACCGATCAGACCAAAGGTCCATCCAGCCCAGTATCAAGTCTATCGACAGTGGCCAATGCTACGTGCCCCAGAGGGAGTGAACCTAACAGGTAATGATTAAGTGATCTCTCTCCTGCCATCCATCTCCACCCTCTGACAAACAGAGGCTGGGGACACCATTCCCTATCCATCCTGGCTAATAGCCATTAATGGACCTAACCTCCATGACTTCATCTAGTTCTCTTTTTAAACCCTATTCTAGTCCTAGCCTTCACAACCTCCCCAGGCAAGGAGTTCCACTGGTAGACTGCGGTGTGTGAAGAAGAACTTCCTTGTATTTATTTTAAACTTGCTGCCCATTAGTTTCATTTGGTGGCCCCTAGCTCTTATATTATAGGAACAAGTAAATAACCTTTCCTTATTCACTTTCTCCACCCCACTCGTGATTTTATATACCTCTATCATATCCCCCCTTAGTCTCCTCTTTTCCAAGCTGAAAAGTCCTAGCCTTTTTAATCTCTCCTCATATGGGACCTGTTCCAAACCCCTAATCGTTTTAGTCGCCCTTTTCTGAGCCTTTTCTAGTGCCAGTATATCTTTTCTGAGGTGAGGAGTCCACATTTGTACACATTGTACACATTTGTTCACGATGTGGGCATACCATGGATTTATGTAAGGGCAAGAAGATATTCTCTCTTATTCTCTATCGTTTTTTTTTATGATTCCTAACGTCCTGTTTGCTTTTTTGGCTGGCACTGCACACTGCATGGACATCATCAGAGAACTATCCACGATGACTCCAAGATCTCTTTCTGATTAGTTGTAGCTAAATTAGCACCCATCATATTATATGTATAGTTGGGTTTTTTTTTTCCAATGTGCATTACTTTACATTTATTCACATGAAATTTCATTTGCCATTTTGTTGCCCAATAACTTAGCCCTGGTCTACACTATGTTATTCACGTAGCTGAAGTTACGTAACTTAGATCGACTTTCCATGGTGTCTTCACCGCGGTGAGTCGACTACTGCCTCTCCCCTGTTGACTCTGCCTACCCCTCTCGCACTGGAGTACAGGAATCGATAGGTGAGGACTCCGGGGTCGATTTATTGTGTGTAAATCATTTATGAATAAGTTGAATATGAATAATATTTTACCAGGACAATACTGATTAGTGAATTATGAATTTTGAAATGATACCTCATGAGTCCTACATTGTACAAAATTTATCCTAGTCTTATAAAAGTGGTAAATATAGGGGTCCAGTCTGTCACATCAAGCAATTTCAATTCCTGTTGCTAGCAATTTTTTTGTAATTATCAAAGGACTTTCTTCCCTTTTGAATGTTCTAATAAGGTTGATGATAAGGTCACTTTAGAGTCTTCCTGTTCTTAGAGTTTCTGTTTGAATTTGCTATGGCGGTTAAACACTGTAACTTAGTTCTATGTCTTCCTTTTTATTTTCCCGTTCTTTTGGTTTAGTCTTTTCTATTTTTTATTTTTTTAAATTAAGTACTATGATGGGGAAGAACAGCCTTAAACATCTGAGCCTTTTTTTTTTTTTAATCCACTGAGCTGCTTTGAACCACAGTGTAAATTCTGATGCCAGTAAACCACAGATTTTTTTTTGGCTGGGTAGGTGTACCAAAAGATAGAAGAAGAAGGGAAGGGGACCTTATTTTGGGTTGAATGTTTTGTATGTTTGTATGTTTTGACATACATAGCAAAGGAAATGCAATACAGGGTTTCTGAGAATGTCCTTTTATAGTATAATTCTGTTGAGAAGTTTAAAAGAGAACCCACCCGCTCCATCCCTTAAAATAGAAAGTGATGATGGTAATACTCAGAGATGTTCTTATATCTGAAGATTTTTATTTGTTGTTACAAGAAATACCCTAATATAACTGTAGCTGAACAATTAGAGGTGAGGGAAGTGTTTTCACTCTATACATTTGACAACACTTCCCTAATAAAAAGAATAAAGAGTATGTGTGGCACCTTAGAGACTAACAAATTTATTATGCCCAAGAAAATTTGTTAGTCTCTAAGGTGCCACAAGTACTCCTTGTTCTTTTTGCTGATACAGATTCACACAGCTATCACTCTGAAACACTTTCCTAATAGTAAGTTTCACTGTTGCCCTGTATAATCAGTCGCGTTTCCTTGTTCATATGGACCTTTCACCCAGCAGGTGAGAGAAACTCCTAAAATAGGAAAAGTGCCCCAAGTATTGATAGTGGGTCTCAGAAGCATGTGTATCTTGGCCTTTTTAAACTAATATTTTAAACGGACAGTATTCATGTTCATTGTGTCCTTTTAATAGCCTCCCCAATATTATATAAAATGGAAACTATTGGAGTTGTATGATTAAAATTCAGAGTAAATATATCAGCTCTCTGCTTCAGAGTAGAAAACAAAGCATTTAATAGCAATTGTGAAATTTGCACAATACATGTGGGATCCCTAGCAGGAGAACTGGTGTTATTCATTGCCCGTCTGAGGCTGGATTTCAGGTGGCTGTATAGGGTATGTCTACCCTCTTTGTGGCTTGGAGCTCCATTTCATGTGGACTCTGAGCTCTTGCTCTTAAGTGAACAATGGGACGTACCTGGGGAAAGGGTCTAATTAGGCTGCTCTACCTATCCTAGCACATTAGTTAGGTGTATTTTCTAGGACATTTGTGTCTGTGGCCTTATCTATGAGAAAGTTACACTGGTGTATTTTATATTGATTTAATTAGACCAGTGACCATTATGTCATTGAGGGATGATGGCTGCTCAAATGTCACAGAAGGCTGCTTGTGCTCATTTTTGTGGCTATGTGCGTCCTTTTCTACCCCTTATTTATTAATGCATCAAAGGGCAGGATTTTGCCTGAAAGAAATGATGAGACCTTAAGTGGCTTCAGATGATAATGCAAGCAAAATAATATGCATGCAGCATATATCTGCTTGGTGATGGCAATAATCTAGGGATCTGAAGATGAAAGGGAAGAAGAAACAGTCCTTAAACTTAATATTTTGTTATGGGAATGTATTTGTACAGGATAATCCACATAGATTGACTATGTCGATGAGTCCAGATGAAAGCTACTATGAAAAACAAGCAAAATTGGAAGCAGAAAAACTGAAACAAAAGGTTAATGCTCTTTCTGAAGAAGAGAAGAAAGAAACGTATGAAAAAGGTTAGCATCTTATAACGCTTTTTTAGTTCTGATAACAGTTTAAAAAAATGACGGCCAGTTATTTTGTCACTTGTAGAATATTTACAATTCTTTGATATATACCAGAAGTCAATCAGTATTTGTTTTGAAAGTGGATGACTTTACTGTTGTTTTTTTTTAATAATCTGTGTGTGCTCGAATGTGCATGCAAAAGACAAATGTATGGTTAAAGACATCACTAATATATTCCACTATCTAGAGTACTCTTCACTTAAAAAAGGAAGAAATTGATCAGAGCCTTGGAGAGAGGGAAGGCAATATTCTTTTTAATATTAACCTGCTAATACTAGAAACATATAGTGAATTTGCTCTCAGGACAGCAGACATATCATCAGTTCCATCACTGTTGTTTGTATGAGCAAGTGAGAAGACCTATATAACACTTCTGAAGAGTTTGAGCTTTCTTTATTGTTTCCAGCTTCTTTTGCTTACAAAGATAACTTTCAGAATGTGAAATGATACAATGATGTCTTTTTCAGGCTGCAGATTTGTAGTCTCTCTAACATTGTAGTTTACTCAAGCAGCTCCTAAGTGAAATTAACAGGACTTGGAATCTGTGTGCAACTGTGAAACATACAAACATCATGTTAGTTACACTCTTGGTACTTGGGAAGGCTATAAACATCAGAAGTAGGACAGGCTATAAAGTATTCACCAAGAAAAAGGGAAACAAAGTCTAGAGGATAGAGAAGCTGAGATACTGCTTCAGAATAGTCTGGAGGTTCTGGGCTTGGGAGAGGGAGAGCAGCTTTTTAGCAACTAGATGAGGTTGCCTACATTTTAAGGTGAATTTGAGGGTTTTTTAAGCAACCACTAGCCAGAGGTGGATATAAAAGATAGAGGTTGAGGTTTTTCAAACAGACTAACAGATTTAGCCACACAACATGTAGCAAGGTCCAGAGAGAGAACTCTGGCGAGAATGCCAGGTGGATACTGAGCTTTTCACTTGAAAGCTGTGTTGCTATTAGGTTGAGGTCTTTGACATCTGACTGGTAGGTATCTGGTAACTTTTTTGAGCTCTGGATCATGAGCTATCATAAAAAAGGGCAGAGATAGAAACACTTTATTCTGTTAGGATGGTGATGGATTTTGTATGATGCCCTCTGATGTGCATTTTAGTAAAATACAGTGACTATAATAGTTTGCAGGAGCTGTTTGGAATGGGAAATATCACTCTTATCTGGCACAGAAATGTTTTTTATCCTCCTTAGCTACCTGATTTCACTGGGTTTTGATAGCTTTTATTGGAAACCTTTAAGCATTAATGTTAGAATATTCTGCTTTATTAGGTTTGGAATTAATTGCTCTTCAAAGCAAACCTCAGGATACCTCCTGTCTCCCGGCTCTAAAAGTATCTGACATTGCGCCTACAATCCCATTCACTGAGCTGGAGATGGCATTTGCAGGTTAGTATACTTAAATTTTTTTGTAAAATGAAGAAACAGTTTAATTTGCATTTTATTTTGAGAAGTAGAATGAACGGGAAATCAAAAGGCTTCGTATATTTGGCAATATATTGGTTCAGACTTATGCTTTTATTCCATATCCCTAAATCCAGGTTGCTCACAGGTGGTTGCAACACTTGAAATACAATAAATAGCATAACTCTTCCTATCTGGTCCAGGAGCTGTTCTGTTAATTGACGAGAATGAGTAACTGTAGATTACTTGTATTAATGATAAAAAGATTAATTGTAGAATTGTAGCAAAATCCTGAAAGTGATATTGGGTTGCACAACATTTTCAGTGGGAGCCTTTCTGTAAAACAGCAGCCTTTGACATCAGCAGTCGAAATGGACTAGAAGTACGTGTCTCAGATTCCCAAATTGCCTGGTTGTGTCATCTGTTAGCTTAGGCTATAGGACAGAATCTTCTGCTTTGGCAACTAAAAGTGGTAAGAAACATCCATCAGACTGAATCACTAAATTGAATAGAGGAAAAACAAACAGGTGTATACTGAATAGCTGTTCTTTTGTTGCCAATTGCTAGCAAGTGAATATAATCTCCCAGTTATTACAGGAACCTGTACAGAATGAAAAATTACATTGGCCATCCACTAAATATCACCACTGGGCAGAATTCCAAACTGTACCTGTTTCTCTGGTGAGAAATAGAAAGGTATTTCTTTCAAAATTTAAATGTCTATAATGAGACCAATGCATAATTTAGTCAACCTACATTGTTGTGGTAACATATTATTCTAATTAGAAAACACTTTTATAGCAGGAGTAGCATAATTAATTGTAATGAACTAAAACACCTCTTCCTCTAAGGAAATGTTGATGGATCAAATTCTGGCCCCAGAGAAGCATGTGAGAGCTGCTGACTATTAAAGGCAGTAGGGTCTTTTGATACAAAAATTGAGTTACTTCAGGCAATCAGAGTTCAGAAATGTTTGGGTTTGTCTCAGTCATGTTGTTCCCTGAGTTTTGATAGATATTGACTTATGTAAGCATAATTAGTAAGCACACGAGTCTTGTGGATAAGGGAGAAGCGGTGGATGTGGTATACATAGACTTTAGTAAGGCATTTGATACGGTCTCGCATGATATTCTTATCAATTAAACTAGGCAAATACAATTCAGATGGGGCTACTGTAAGGTAGGTGCATAACTGGCTGGATAACCGTACTCACAGAGTAGTTATTAATGGTTCCCAATCCTGCTGGAAAGGTATAACAAGTGGGGTTCTGCAGGGGTCTGTTCAATATCTTCATCAACGACTTAGATATTGGCATAGAATGTACGCTTATTAAGTTTGCAGATGATACCAAACTTGGAGGACAGGGTCATAATTCAAAATGATCTGGACAAATTGGAGAAATGGTCTGAGGTAAACAGGATGAAGTTTAACAAAGACAAATGCAAAGTGCTCCACTTAGGAAGGAAAAATCAGTTTCACACATACAGAATGGGAAGAGACTGTCTGGGAAGGAGTACGGCAGAAAGGGATCTAGGGGTTATAGTGGACCATAAGCTAAATATGAGTCAACAGTGTGATGCTGTTGCAAAAAAAGCAGACGTGATTCTGGGATGCATTAACAGGTGTGTTGTAAACAAGACACGAGAAGTCATTCTTCCGCTCTACTCTGCACTGGTTAGGCCTCAACTGGAGTATTGTGTCCAGTTCTGGGCACCACATTTCAAGAAAGATGTGGAGAAATTGGAGAGGGTCCAGAGAAGAGCAACAAGAATGATTAAAGGTCTTGAGAACATGACCTATGAAGGAAGGCTGAAGGAATTGGGTTTGTTTAGTTTGGAAAAGAGAAGACTGAGAGGGGACATGATACCAGTTTTCAGGTATCTAAAAGGATGTCATCAGGAGGAGGGAGAAAACTTGTTCACTTTAGCCTCTAAAGATAGAACAAGAAGCAATGGGCTTAAACTGCAGCAAAGGAGGTTTAGGTTGGACGTTAGGAAAAAGTTCCGAACTGTCAGGGTGGTTAAACATTGGAATAAATTGCCTCGGGAGGTTGTGGAATCTCCATCTCTGGAGATATTTAATAGTAGGTTAGATAAATGTCTATCCGGGATGGTCTAGACAGTATTTGGTCCTGCCATGAGGGCAGGGGACTGGACTCAATGACCTCTCGGTCACTTCCAGTCCTAGAATCTATGAATCACTCTATTGTCAACTCTATGCCACCTCAGTTTCACTCTCGTTTCAGTGCAAGCAACCCCTCTCTCCAATTTATTTTAAATGGGGGAGGAGGAAAATAGCGCAAAGAAAATGGGGATGAAAATTGCTTTATCTAGGTTTTTTTAAATGATTATTTCCTCCTTTTTCTCCTCCCCCCTCTTCTCCTGTACTTCTCCAAACAATGCCCTCCTTTCTTTCCCACAGGTCAGCAAGACTGTTATCTCCACATCAATAACTACAATATGTTTGGATTTTCCACTGGTTTTGTTTACAATGAAAAAAATCACAGCTATTCTTTGAGATGTGGGGTCCAAGGGAAAAAGGGACAAAGGTTTCCTTAGTGCAGTTTTCAAAAACAATTTGCCTTTCATTTGTTTGACTGCTTTCTCTTATTCTTGTATGCAGTGTGTTCTAGCTGTGTCAGTCCCAGGATATTAGAGAGACAAGGTGGGTGAGGTAAAATATTTTATTGGACCAACTTCTGTTTGGTGGGAGAGAGAAGCTTTCGAGTTACACAGACCTGAAGAAGAGCTCTGTGTAACTCAAAAGGTTCTCTCTCACCAACAGTAGTTTATTGGTCCAATAAAAATATATTACCACACCTACTTTGTCCTTCTCTGACTCTAAAATTTAAATATTTAATGATCTTTCCCAACCTGATAATTTGGAAGGTGATTCCTACTGAGTATAACTATATATTGACCTAGAAAACCTGTGATTCAGTCCAGGACTCATAACAATATCTTCAATTAAAACAGGAAGTGCCTTCCTATTACCTTTGCAGTGTCAAAAATAACTCTAGTAAAAGTCCCTTTGGCAAATGTCATAGTTATGATGTGCTCAAAGTGAGGGATGCAGACTGCAATGTTTTTCTCTTGCTTATAGCTGATGAAATCCCTGTCCAGTATTGTGCTCAGCCGACCAATGGGATGGTATATTTCAGAGCTGTTTCCAGCTTGAACACACTTCCAGAGGAACTCAAACCATATGTGCCACTCTTCTGCAGTGTCATTACTAAGTAAGATAATTTAGCGTATTTGAAACTGTGAGGATGATATGATGTGTTACAATACATGGAAATAATATTGATAGAAAGCAATCGTTCTAGGAATTGTTCACTGTCTTACCTCTGTTTCCTGTAATTTCAGTGATGCTTCAATAGTGCAAATAATTTTGATTATGGGGGAGAGTCTGAGACAGTTAGCCAGTAAGTTTGTAAACCACTTGATTTATCAAATACAAAAGAGTGTATTAAAAATGTATTTTAATTTTTTTCTTTGTTTAATAGCATATATTGGGTATCTGCTGACATTTAAAAACAAAAACTAGTGTCTTTATTAATTAACCCCCCCCATGTATTTGATAATGCCTCAGATTACTTAAGCTTATGCTTCTAAGTTACATTGCGTATTTGTATTGGACAACTTGGATTGTTTCTGGTTTTACTATATGATTGAACTTGGTGGAAATAAAACACTACTTTTTTTTTACAGAATGGGCTGTGGAGCCCTTGGTTACAGAGAGCAAGCCCAGCAAATGGAGCTAAAAACAGGTGGCATGTCTGTCAGTCCACACATCATTCCAGATGATTCACATCTGGATGCGTATGAACAGGTAAATCATAACAAAATATATGCGGTTGTGTTACACTGACTGCAATGTAGTTAAGGGTGGAGCAAAATTTCTCCATAAAGCAGGCACTTAATGTTGAACACTTCAGTGATTTCAAAACATGTTGGGCTGAAAATTGGTGTAGAAGTGGGCTTTTGTTGACTTAGGCAACATATAAATTTCACCATCACAGTAACTTACCTTTATCCTAAAGGTAACGTTTTACATGACTATTTATCTTCACATTTTTTTTTATAACCTTTCTTACCACAGTATCCAAGTAGCATAAAAGAAGCTAAGCAACAAAAGATGTTTTCCTGTTTAAATTCTTCCATGACAAAGGGGCAGGACTTTTTAATACATATATAAACTTGGAAGGTTTAGGTTTTTGTCAGAAAGCATTGATTTCACTGTACACACACAGACCAAAATATATTTCCATCAATGATAATGGAAATTTACAGATAGGCAAAGTAAGAAAAAAGTTGCTTGAAAATTTATTAGAGTTTGATATAAGGCTATTTACTTTATATTTTGACATGCGATGTTGACAATTTGTGTTATAGTGGTTAAAGTTTTAACAATTTGATTCTCAACATTTACTGTCATTGAAAATTGTCTGACCTCCCCAATAGTCTGATCTCCCCCAATTTAAATGGATATAATTTTGAAAATGCTTTAAAGATAGACATTGATATTGATAGATATTATAAAATAATAAAAAAAAAATAAAATGCTGCCAAACCTACATATGCAGTGCACTAGGAATGTATAGTTAACAAATATTCAACACTGAGTATTCATATTCAAACTCATAAGGGGTCTGACTTGTTAGGACTTCCCCACTTAACTCAACTAAGACACTTATTTTTTTCTTAATGTTGATCTGTTGTGATCCTCTTCTCCTGCTGTAACTGCTGTGCAGTAGTTACTGCCCCCAGTGTATGGAGAGAGGGGAACCAGTATACCTGAAAGGTTCTTTAGGGGATTAGATTAGGGACTCATTTGTAGGAGCTCTCTATCCCCTGAATAGCATTTTTGATCCAAAGTCGCACTGCCTTCCTTCTACGCCACATTTAACTACTATCTGGATGTGATGGGCTGACATAGAGGCACACAAGCTGACTCTTACTGTCACATGGGGCAGGGTTTACCCCATAGTAGGGAAGGTACCATTCATGTAGAACTATGTAACTACACCTCTTGTCTGCCCTGCAGTTTTAGCAGTGGGACTCTCTTGAATAAAGTGTAAATCTGGTGGTTGTTCTGTGGTGTAGGCTATTAGGACTGTAGACACTGTGGAATCACTTTCATGAAATGCTACCACATGTTTCTCCAGCCTTTATTTCAGTCGTCTTCTATTGGTTTATCCTGTGTGTGAAGTATCTTCATTTTTCCTTTAGGGTGTGCTCTTTTCTTCTCTATGCCTGGATAGAAATCTGCCGGACATGATGCATTTATGGAGTGAAATCTTTAACAAGTAGTGTATTGGCTTTTTTGTGTGTTTTTGGGCCCTCTTCTACCTTCCCCTCTCTCTCCAAAAACAAATAAAAATAAAAAAAAATTCCTACTTACTTTTTTCTGGGGCAGTTCTGATTTTGCATAACTTAATTTCAGCATGCTCTAAATCAAAGTATCCTGCTCGCTTTATAAACCATATTATGCATTAATCTGCTGAATGGGTAAGGGCCAGTTTTAGAACTTATCACAATGAACCATTTAATATTTTAAAGCAGACTAGAACGTTTCTGCAGGAGACCTGGAGAATTCTTGTGTTTTTTCTCTGTTCCTGTGTCTGAGTTTTTCTTTTTTTCTTTTAATGAATTTCCACTATTGTAGCAAGTGACTGTTGTTTTCTCCCTTTCCAATACAGCCCACACTTTGAAGAAGAGGAGCATTTTAGAGTACTCGTTAAGATGACTGCGCAAGAGCTGTCAAATGGAATTCCTGATTCTGGGCATTTATATGCATCTGTTCGAGCTAGCAAAACCCTTACACCTGCCGGAGAGTTACAAGAAATGTTTATTGGCATGGATCAGGTAAAGGGGGGCGGTGGTTCATTTAACTGATGTCAAACTCTTATATAATGCTGTGCTTATTACTTCTGATGTATACTCTACCTACACATTTGCTGATTATTTCTTCCCTCCTTTTCAGGTGAAACTGATTAAGCGAATTGCAGAAATGTCTGATATTAAGCCAGTACTACGCAAACTACCACGCATTAAGAAATATTTATTAAACAGTGATAACATGAGGTGAGAACCTGTCAATGTTCCTTTTCTGTTAATAGTCAATGAAAAATCTTAATATTCTTAAACTCATGTAATTCAGGTTGGAGAAGTTCCTGCTTCTAAGCACAATTGCCAACTTTCATGCCGTAAAAAAGCACCCTGACTTTCACAATAAGCCAAAAGTCAAGCTAAACTCATTTCAAAACAAGGCTAAAATAAACCAATCCCTAAGAAAAGACGGTTACTCACCTTTGTAACTGTTGTTCTTCGAGATGTGTTGCTCATATCCATTCCAGTTAGGTGTACGCGCCGCGCGTGCACATTCGTCGGAAAACTTTTACCCTAGCAACTCAGTGGGCCGGCAGGTCGCCCCCTAGAGTGGCGCCACCATGGCGCTCCATATATACTCCTGCCGGCCCACCCGCTCCTCAGTTCCTTCTTGCCGGCTACTCCGACAGTGGGGAAGGAGGGCGGGTGCGGAATGGATATGAGCAACACATCTCGAAGAACAACAGTTACAAAGGTGAGTAACCGTCTTTTCTTCTTCGAGTGATTGCTCATATCCATTCCAGTTAGGTGAATCCCAAGCCTTACAAAGGCGGTGGGGTCGGAGTGAAATGTGGCAGAATAAAACTGCCGAGCCAGAGGCTACAGCCTCTCTTGAACCAGGGCATACTGCGAAGCAAAGGTAAGGACCGAGGACCAATGGAGCTTCGCGACAGGTCTCGTGGTAGAAACACGAGCCAGCAAGGCGGCAGATGAAGCCTGAGCCCTGGTAGAATGCACGGTAATGTGGCTCGGGGAAATATGAGCCAAATCATAACAAGTGGGGATGTCCGCCATCACCCAAGATGAGATCCTCTGAGAGGAAAACAAGCAAGCCCTCCCTTTGGCCCGCTACCGGGGCAGAGCTGGGGCACCTTAGGAAATGATTCTGTCAGCACAACTAATGCGAGCACTCCACAGATGTCCAAGGAGTGCAACGGTTATGCCCATTGCGTTGAGCTGTGGGTAACATAAAAGGCCAAAACACCTTAGGGAGGAAAGCCGGGTGCGGTCATAACTGCACCTTGTCTTTGTGGAACCTTCGTAAGAGCTCTGATCTCAGAGACCCGTCTGGCCAAGACTAGGTTGAGGCCCCAGGGCGGGGCTGGGCGGCGCACCCGAGGGTGCAAGCGCTCCAAGCCCTTGAGGGACCTCGAACCCATAGTGGGACACTGAACGTCCATCTTAGCCTGCTGGAAGGTAGGGATGGCTGCTGAGAGTATCCTCAGCGATGATACCGCCAGATCCTGCCGCTGAAGGCCAGAGGCAGGCCAAATAGAGGGGATCGAGACCTCAGCAGGAGCAAGATCGAGCGTACTGCAGCTGTAAAGGAAACGCTTCCACCTGGCTCGGTACGTTGACCAGGCGGAAGGCTGCCTGTCACCCCGACTCAGGTACGTGAGGCGAAGAGGCTGCAGGTCCAAGTGACGAAGCCTGTCATTGCCCTGAGTGATGAGGTCTGGGCTGACAGGCCGAGCAACGTGGTATGTCAGTGCTGCCTGGACCACTCTGGAGTGATCATGATGATGATGCACGCTCCGCCCCTGCGGAATTTGAGCAGGACGTAACGAACCAGTGGGAACAGCGGGAAGGCATAATGCAGTTGGCCGTTCCACGGCATCAGGAATGCGACCAAGGTCGATTCCGAGGAGAGACCTTGGAAGGAGCAGAACATCTGGCATTTCCTGCACTCGCGGTGAGCGAACAGGTCTGTGCGAGGAACCATTTCCACTTCCGGAAAGCGGGACGCCTCACATGGGGCAGAGTGATGACTCGTAAGACAGGAAAGACCTGCTGAGTCAAAGAGATAAGACGTTCCGAACGCCTGGGAGAAAGGACGTCGCCAGCTCCATCGAGTGGGCCATGCAAAAGACCCGGAAATGGATGGCCTCCTGACAAAAAAAAAAAAAGGGGGGAGGACTATGTCCCCCCTGAATGCTTATGAAGCACCTGGCCATTGTGTTGGCTGTAAACACCGAGATACAACGGCCTCGCAGCTGCCGATGGAACCCCTGGCATGCCAGGCGGACTACTCTCATTCTTGGGGCATTAATGAGGAATGCCAGCTCCCTAGAAGACCGAAGGCCTTAAGCTCGGAGGTGACCATGAGCACTCGAGCAGAGAGATGATGCGTCCGCCGTCAGGGGCAGTGAGGGCTGGGGCGGATGAAACCGCATCCTGTCCACACCAAGGAGGGAGTTAGCCACCACTCTAGGGAGCCTAAGGCGTTCGAGGGAACGGTGACTACCATGACCATTGGCTCCCTGTCCAAGCGGTACGCCGAGGTGGGCCGGACTTGGAGAGGACGGAGGCGGAGCTTGGCGCGTTTGGTTACAAACTTGCGGGCAACCATGGACCCAGGAGACTGAGACAAGAACGAGCTGAGGTCGTTGGGAAAGCCTTCAGACCTCAGATGATTGATGCCATCGCCTAAAACCGCAGTTGCGATAAGCAGGCTCCGGCTAGGTAGGAGACCAAGATAGCCCCTAGGAAGCCCAACCTCTGCGTGGGAACCAGAGCGGATTGCTCTATTAGTAAACATCAGGCCTTGATCTGTGAATAAGACCGTGACGATGCCCACTGGCTGAGTGGTTTGTGTGTCAGAGTCTCCTCGGATAAGCGAATCGTCCCAATACGGAAAAACGCATATCCGACATAGCTACGGTAGGCGGCGACTATGGCCGTAAACCGGGAGTATTCACCGCTGGCTATAAAGCGGAGGCATCTCCCATGCGGAGGGAAGATGGCATTGCAAAAGTACGCGTCCTTCCTATCCAGGGCGGCATAGTAGCCCCCCGGAGGCAAGGATGGAATAATGGTTCCCAGGGATACCATGCAGAACTTCAACCTTATCCCAAACCGGTTGAGTCCATGCAGGACCAGGAAGGTCTGACCTGTGGTCGAGTGGGGGACTAGGGCATAACGGGAGTAAAACCCCTAGCCCCTTTCGTCCGCTGAAGGGGGACAGGGCTGGAGCAATTTTAAGGTGGTACCTATGCTCCATCGTGCGCAGGACCCAGCGACCTAAAAGTAACTGGGGCCATGCCAGGAGAAAGCGGGATCAGGATCCCGTCCTGCGACTGGTACACCGCCCTCCGGTGAACCTTGGAAGGTCCGTCTTTGGTCCCAGTGGTAATTGCGAGGGACCTCGACTTTGGCTTTTTAGGGGGCCTGACGTTTGTCTGCGACCACCTTGGCCTTGCCGTTTTCCAGAGTTCTGCCTCTGGCTAGGCACAGAGTATGGCGGCTGGGGCCATAAAGGCCTGCGTTTGGTCGCAGGCGTATACATGCTGAGACGCATTAGGACCCTATTGTCCAGCAGGCTTCGCAGTCTGGGGCTGTCTCTGCCGCGAAGATGCCTTTACCAACAAAGGGTAAATTCTTTCCCCCGTCCTCCAAGACGGCAGCGAACTCTAGGTGGGAGGTTCGAGGGAGAAACTCCTCCACCCAGGTGCTATAATTATCGCAGCTAAGCAAGGCTTGTTGCTTTGCTACCCAGAGGTGCAGGGCCCCTGCAGAGTACACCTTGCATTCGCCAAGGCTCTTTCCGCTTCGGGGCTGGCGCCCGCTGGCCATGATATCAGGATCGTGGTCCTGAGCATAAAATCCGCGCATATGGGGTGACACGGATGCGTGTCCGGACGGCCATGGAGGTACTAAAAGAGGGCACGGGCCGAGTCCCTGACTCACTCGGACCTTGCCCAACTCGGCACCGGGGACCGGCATCGGGAAGCGTATCGGTACCTGGAACGAGATCCAGACCCGCAACCAGAACGGTGTCGGGAGGTCGACCGAGATCTCGAGGCTCGGAGAAGAGCTACAGGAGTAAAGGTACCTGCCCCGGTGCCAGATGTCGGAACGGTGCCGATAGCGGGTCGGCGAACGGGATACCGACCGGTGCAGTGAGTGTGACCAGTACCGAGGAAAACAGTACCGGGACTGCCAGTGGTGTCCGGCGTGCCGACAGGACTTGGAGCGTCTGCGGGACCGTGATCATAGACGGTGCCGCTCTGCTGTACTGACAGGGGACAGTCCCTTGAAGAGACTGTATTACCCGTACCGGCGGTGCCCGGGTCAGGCAGCACTGACTCCGTCATGGCACTGAGAGCCCTCGCCGTTGGTAACATCTCCGGCGCGCAGGGAACAGCAGGCTCAACCACAGTGCGTACTGGGGAGCTGTCAGGCACCGGATTCGACGGCCCTCGTGGGGCCGGGATCCATGGTACCGAGGTCATCAGAGCTTCGGTAGGTGCCGGTGCCGGGAGAACCGAGTTAGATAAGCCGTCTGGCTGGGGTGCCGTCAGCACTGAAGCAGCGGGAGTAATACGCTCAACCACGGCGCGTGCCGGGGAGCCGTCGGGCACCGGATTCTACGGCCCTTGCGGGACCGGGATCGACGGTGCCGAAGCAGGTGTCGGTGCCGGGCGATCCGACTTAGACTAGCCCTCTGGCCGCGGTGCCGTGGGCACGGAAGCAGCCGGAGAAGTAGCTCGACCACGGCGCGTGCCGGGGAGCCGTCCGGCACCGGATACTATGGCCCTTGCGGGACCGGGATCGACGGTGCCGACGTCATCGGTGCCGCAGCAGGTGTCGGTGCCGGGCGATCCGACGTAGACGAGCTCTCTGGCTGCGGTGCCATTGGCACGGAAGCAGCCGGAGCAATACGCTCAACCACGGCGCGTGCCGGGGAGCAGTCAGGCACCGGATTCTACGGCCCGTGTGGGACCGGGATCGACAGTGCCGACGCCATCGGTGCCGCAGCAGGTGTCGGTGCCGGGCGATCCGACGTAGACGAGCCCTCAGGCTGCGGTGCCGTTGGCACGGAAGCAGCCGGAGCAAAACGCTCAACCACGGCGCGTGCCGGGGAGCCGTCAGGCACCGGATTCTACGGCCCGTGTGGGACCGGGATCGACGGTGCCGACGCCATCGGTGCCGCAGTAGGTGTCGGTGCCGGGCGATCCGACGTAGACGAGCCCTCTGGCTGCGGTGCCGCTGGCACGGAAGCAGCAGGAGCAATACGCTCAACCACGGCGCGTGCCGGGGAGCCGTCAGGCACCGGATTCCACGGCCCTTGTGGGACCGGGATCGACGGTGACGACGTCATCGGTGCCGTAGCAGGCGTCGGCGCCGGGCGATCCGACTAGACGAGCTCTCTGGCTGCGGTGCCGCTGGCACGGAAGCAGCAGGAGCAATACGCTCAACCACGGCGCGTGCCGGGGAGCCGTCAGGCACCGGATTCTACGGCCCTTATGGGACCGGGATCGACGGTGACGACGTCATCGGTGCCGTAGTAGGTGTCAGCGCCGGGCGATCCGACTAGACGAGCTCTCTGGCTGCGGTGCCGCTGGCACGGAAGCAGCAGGAGCAATACGCTCAACCACGGCGCGTGCCGGGGAGCCGTCAGGCACCGGATTCTACGGCCCTCGTGGGACCGGGATCGACGGTGCCGACGTCGTCGGCGCCGGGCGAGTCATCTTAGACGAGCTGTCTAGCTGTGGTGCAGCTGGCACAGAAGCAGCAGGAGCAGTAAGCTCTACCACGGCGCGAGCCGGGGAGCTGCCAGGCACCGGATTCCCTGGTCCTGGGGGACTGGAATCGACGGAGCCGAAGTCATCGGTGCCTCTGCAGGCCGGATAACGCAACTGAGGCGAGCTCTCTGGCTGCGATGCAGGTGGCACGGAAGTAGCGGGAGCAGGGGGCTCAACCACGGCGCGTGCCGGGGAGCCGCCAGGCACCAGCAGGAATCGTAGACTCTCTCGACCTCGGAAGAAGGGAACGGTGCCGAGTCGACATCGGTGCCGGCGACGGTCGGTGCCGGAAGGCCTTGGTGGTACCAGCGGGGTCCGGTGCCGAGGAGGCGCTTCTGCCCGCCGCTTGAACATCGCTCCGCGCCCAAGGTGGAGGGGCAAGTGAAAGCCCCGCACCTTTTTGTTCTCGGCTTAAAAGCCTTGCAAATGGGGCACTTATCTGTCAAGTGTGATTCTTCAAACAGGAGTCATGTAGATCTCTCTTCGGCCGCGGCTTCTGGTAAGCCGGGCCCCTTTTGAAAATCCGGTGAGCCATGCATGGCTCCGGCACTGGGCTCATGGAAGGGGCTACTTCCTGAACCCCGCTAACTAAACTAACCATGTTAGCAAGGAAAACACGTATAACCATACAAATATATATATATAAAAGTGTTATAACTGCATAATTATATACGAGAAAACGAGTAGCTAGGGAAGTGGAGGTCAGCTAAGCCGCGCTCCACTGTTCCAACGACCGACACGGGCGGTAAGAAGGAACTGAGGAGCGGGTGGGCCGGCAGGAGTATATATGGAGCGCCATGGTGGCGCCACTCTAGGGGGCGACCTGCCGGCCCACTGAGTTGCTAGGGTAAAAGTTTTCCGACGAATGTGCACGCGCGGCGCGTACACCTAACTGGAATGGATATGAGCAATCACTCGAAGAAGAACCTCAACACTCTATGTGACTAGATCCCCTGGCAGAGAGTCTGGGACTGTGGTGGACCTGCTGTGCACCCCTGATTCTAGCCCCTGCTTGCTGGGAGCTGATCAAAAAAAAAAAGCAACAAGCTGCTATGAGACAAACTAGCTACAAGCCAAAAACTAGCCAGCAAGCAACTCACAAGCCAATTAAGCCAAAAACAAGCCCAAGTTCTGTGTTTTGGGGTTTTTTTTAGTGGCTTTGGCGTGTCTGCTTCTGAGGAGAAATACTGACATCATGGAATCCACTTCGTATTTAAATATTGAGAAAGATGAGTGAAATGCTAAAGTCAAAATGCTTGTACTCAGGCAGTGTAATTTCAAAAGTTACTACTGAAGTACTAAACTTGTTTTGAATTTGTTAATTTGCAAGATATTGTACCTTGATTTGGGGGCAGGGAAATGCCCTAAATATAGTTTTTTGTTGTTTTTTTTAATTAAATGCAAGAATCTGTAGTAAAGATCTAGTTGTAAAGGAAGAATTGGTAATAGTGGTGTGGAGAGATTGCCTTTTAAAGCTTAAACATAGTTTAGCTGTCTCTTCAGGGCAGGAATGCCAGGTTGTCAACAGAGTGCTAAATCTGATGCTGCTGGACAAGTTTTGATTCACTGTCTTGGGAAAAGCAATGAGAATCCAATGGAGGTTTCTCATGACGGTGCACTGGTGGTATACTGCAGTCAGAATTGTCAATACTTTCCTTATTTACAGCTGTAATTTGTCTTTATCAGGGTCACTGGCACAGAGATTTTCTGAGATTTGGATGATGCTTAAAAAAAAGTGTACAAGGACAGGAAATAGTTGAAATCTAAAAGGTTGTAAAACTACAAGAAACATGTTACTATGTGTAAGGGTTTTGTTTTTTTAACAGATGTTCAGTGAATGCTACACCTCAACAGATGTCACAAGCATCTAAAGAAGTAGAAAACTTTTTAAAAGGCATCACTAGAAGCAAAAAAGAGAGAAAACCTGTCCGCCCCCATGTGATTGAGGTATGCAAAAAGATCTGATTTGTGAGTAAAATTTGTCATTAGCCACTATTTTTGAAATAATATACTGAATAGGATTAATAGTAGACAGACTAATGCTGTGTAGCATACGAATGGAAGGCAAAAGGTGTGGTGAACTTATGCGCATCCTGTCCATACAAAGAAGCTTGTGACTTCTCAAAGAGAAATCAGTCCCTTCAAACTGCCTAGCTAATGTGCACTTTTTACTGTTTAGTTAATCAACTCAGTGATGATGAAAATAGTTTATAATGCCATCTAGTGTAAATATTTTCTGGGTAGAATATCAATCTGCTGGGCCACAAACTATTTATCTATTTAAGAGGTGGATGGAGATTTTAGGGAAAATCTAAACCAGTAGCTTCTCACACAGCTAATGAAAAATGTGCTTCCTTCTGCCCCTGAACATCACAGCTTTCTGTTTTGGGCCCATCTCTAGGAGAATGTATAAACCTCTTTGTGGCTTCAGTGGAAGGGCTCCTCTTGATTAGGTGGGAGTTGAACTTCTGATTTCAACTGCTGGGACTTGTATTCCACACCCTGATTGCTGTTTCAGCTGTTGGGGAGAGGGGATTTTTTTCCCTCCCATCACATGGGTCCTGTCACTTCTCTCTAGCAGAGCTCCATTTAAGATGTATTTCAGAGAGAAATATCTTGTGCCATGCAGCTCCTCCAAACAGTCATTCAGCTGTAGAATAACTCCTTCCTGGGCTAGGACATCTAGCAAAGTATTATTATAGTGCTCAGTGGTGTTCACACTCAGGTGGAGCAAATTCTGATCTGTGATCATGGACCATATAAAACAACTGAAATAAGCTTTAAGGACTGCGTCCAAGAGAGGAGTAACTTGTGTAAATCTTTTGGTCCGTTGCAAGGTAGAAGGGATTGAGAAGCCCACAGTCATTGTCTAAAGCCTGGCAATACAGCCCTTAAGAATTTCAGGTTATCATATGGCACAGCTTTTTGCCAGGTTACCCATGCGATGAAGTCCTTTTTAGTGTTTCCTCATAAATGCAAGGAGAACCAAGTAATCAGATAACCTTGATGTTTGTGGGGGAAGGAGGGCAAAAGGTGATGCATGACCCTAGAGGGAAAAACAGGGAAGTTTTTGTAATATTCCTTATCCTGACTTTTGAAACTCTAATGCAAAGTCCTATATTTATAGAAGTCTCCAGAGCCCATGCTTGTTGGAAGGGAAAGGCTTAATTGTTCACAAATCACAAGGAAACTAATTACTGTAAGTACAGTTTTTTACTTAATTAATCATATTACTGATCTAATTGGCCCTTTTTATGGTTATTGCAGTGAACTGTACTGTCCAGTTATTCATGCTTAACTGAAATGTTGTGCCTTCTCATCCTGCACTGTCATTGGATACTGTCCTTGGAACTTCCAAGGTCTATGGCCATGAAATCTGACCCTCACCTCACCCTGACATGCTGCCTCAGCTTAGACTTCTTAGACTTAGTTCTCCTTTTGGCTCTACTTGGCCCCTGATGGCTTTGTTTCACACAGACATCCCACCCCACCCCCGTTTACTGAGAATGATTCATTTTATTTTTGTGGTATTTGAATATCTGACATTAGGTGGGATGAATGGTTAGTTCTGAAGGCATTGCAGAGAGGAGAGGGTTATGCAAATCAGAACTCCTAGTCCAGTAAGGTACAAGGATTGCTAACTAAGAATGTGTAGTGTGATGATGAGGCAGTATTTGTACAACATCCCTGTGCTGTAGTAGACCAAGACAATTTCAGTATGTCTGATGATATTACAAGGGGGCATGTGCACAGTTTCATCATTTTTTAACAAAATAACCGGGGCTAGGTTGAATGCTTGGGTGCTGGTATTTGAGTGTGTCAGGCTCTTATTAAGAAGTATGCAATGGTACTAATATTCTCAAATGAATGGAATGTTGTAGCTACTTAAAATGTCTAACTGCCCCGTTAATCAACCTGATATAATTTTCTCTCAGGAGCCTACCTTCAAACCATGTCAGATGAAGACCCATTTTCTACTTCCCTTCCCAGTGAATTATGTTGGAGAATGCATTCGAACTGTTCCCTACACAGCTCCTGACTATGCAAGGTGGGAAATAGAAAGGATCAGCAGTGTAACACAGCACATAAAAATAAAATGGACCTAGTTTTATACTGAAAACCATTAACCAAGATGTATTCAGAAATTCTTCTTTAAGTGCTGGTCTCCGTGTAGGTGTGCATGTGTGCCAAGCTCCCGAGTCCAGAAATTCTAACAGGCCGAGTCCATTGGCCCACACATGCGCAATAGTTCCCCTTGTGCACCAGACCCAGGACATAAGAGTAGTGTGGGTCAACACCTCTCCAGTTCCTTCTTACTGCTGCATGGCATGAGTTGGAATCCTTGTGTCTGTGTATTTCTCCAGCTTTTATCCTTATACTTTGTAATTACATTTCTAAATAGGGTATAGTTTATATTAGCATAGTTAGTTATTAGCATAGGTAAGGTATTTTCCCCCCATACCGGGGACTCCCTTCCTGTGGTCTGGGACTGTGTTTTAAAGTCCGAGGGTTCAAGAACCATCTCCCTTGCCCTTGCTCCTTTTCCATGAAGGACAATCACCAACACTGTCTCTATTGTTTGGGTGAGACACATTGCTGCAAAGTGCAGCATCTGTCACACTTTTCTGCTACGAACTTGCAAAACTTGGGAACTTTGATTAAGAAAACACCTTATGGAGAAGGCTAGGGAGACCCTCTCCCTCTGCCCCCTGTACATTTGCCCCATCAGATGAGCAGCACCCTTCTGACCACGAGCTTAGGAGCGGAATCTGCAGTTGCTTAGCCCAAAAACTCCTCCTCCTTCCTGAGTTTCCCATAAGACTAAGGAACACTCTCTGATGCTCGTAAGGCAAGATGACCTTCCGGATCTGTCTGTGAAGGAAAGGAACCTTCCCCGAGCCCATCCAAGCTGGGTGAGCATTTGCATGCAAATCTGATGGGTCCTGGACCACCAAAGACCCCCAAGTTGGAGGGTAACGTATGCAGAAAGGAGCCATTGGTAGCTCCGGCTCCAAAACACAAGGACTGACACCCACTGGCTCAATCCAGAACTGCTAGGCCTGATTCATCCTCAGTACTGTCCCATCCTCCTAAGGACCACCTGGCTACAGCTCCCTGGGACGAGACAGAATCATCAGTCCTGACTGTTGGAATGCCTCAAGCACTAAGTCTTATGGATGCTTTTATACTACTCTGGAGGATATATTCCTCCCTTATGCTCAGTCTTTTTTCTTCTCTGGCCTGGTGCTTGTGAGGAACGTTGCCACAGTAGAGGACAACGCTGTGTTTTGTTGTCACTGGAACCATTCCTTCTCCAACCCTCTGGTATTGTTGGTCCCACCAGTGAAGTGAGAGCAATTGTCAGACTTGAATAGGACACTCTTGCTGTTCTGTCATCTCCTTATAGAGAGCTGAGCCATGATAGGCTGTCAAGGAGATTTGAGCGTCATCCTCCCAGATCTGACTTCCCTAGGGATCCCTGGTGCACAATGTTGTAGGCTACATATCACATTCAGTCGATTGTGGCCTTTTTGGCCTTACTGGGGGCCCTGGCATCCCTGTCCTGGATCTGTCCACAAATCCTACCACAACTCTCCTATGTGGCACCACTGGAGTTACGAGAAGGACATAGACCTGGATTTGCTGGTATTGACAGGAAACTCGTTTTTGTCTTCAGATGAAGCCGTCACTCGATTCTCACTATCTTCACCGAATGACTATAAGTAATACCAGGAGTTATTTCATACAGTTGCTGGTGACCTCCAGACACCACTGGAGGAAGTCCAGGATTCTGCATCCGGTCAAAGCAAGGTGACGCTCCTGATTAAGAAGGCAATCATGGAGCCAGCCAGAGTAGTCTGGCACACTCCAGACTCATACACCACCGCATCTAAGAGGGCTGAGAGATGCTATTATGTCCCTCCCAGAGGGGCTAAATTTTTCTTCTCCCACCCAGTGCACGACTCCAATGCAGCCATGGAGAGAGCAAGGTCACAGCATCTCAAGACCACCCTGGCTGACAAGGGCTAAAAGAGATTGGACCTTATGAGGAAAACGGTCTTCTCTTCTATGAGCTTAGAATTCTGTATCGCTAACTATCAGGCCTCATTAGTGAAATAGGATTTTAAGGACAGCTTTCCCTCTGATGGCAGAGTCTAGTTTCAGCCTCTCTTAGAGGAGGGCAAATTAGTGGCTAAGGCTTCCTTTCAAGCTGCGGTAGATGCAGCTGACACTGCATCCAGAGACTTATCCACTAGCATAGTCATGAGGCATGAGTCTTAGCTTCACTACTCACAGCTTCCCAGGGGGGTCCAGAACACCAAACAGGACCTGCCTTTTGATGAGCTGAGTTTGTTCATTGAGAAAGTGAACAAGTCCCTGCACTTGTTGAAATACTCGAGGATTACTCTACACTCCCTGGGGATTTACACCCCAGCCCCGTGGAGAATGCAACAAAAGGAGGGATAAAGACCAAGGCCACCCCCTCCACAGTCAAAGCTCAGCCTTCCTGTAAATGACAGGATTCAGAGACCTTGATTTTCAGCCACCTCTATTATGATGACCCCTGCCCATTCTCAGCCACTTGCCCTGGGCTACCTTTGATGCACACCTGAGATCCATCTACCACTATTGATGCCAGTCACTTCTACTCTCATGATATTTGTGGGTCACCTCACACTTTTCTCCTACAATTAGGATTCCATCATGACAGACAGTTGTGTCCTAGAAATTATATATCAAGGATATTCCATAGAGTTTCTCCCTTCCTCCCTCCACGCAACCTCCTTCCCAGTCCCCCTTCAAAGATCACTCTTACAAAGTGATTTTTGCCAGACATCCCTCCTCCTATGAGGGACAATAGAGCAGTACCACCTCAGTGTTGAGGAAAGTGGGTTCTATTCCCCTTACTTCTAAGTCCCCAGAAATGGCAAAAAGTGGAGACCCCTTTTGGACCTTCAACAGCTGAACAGTTTTATTAAAAAGTCAAAGTTCACAACAGGAGAGAATGTGGTTTGTGGCTCTTGACACGAAAAATCCTTATTTCCATGTAGATATTCAACTGAGCCACAAAAAGTTACTTCATTTCTAGTGGCTCAAGAGCATTTCCAGTTCAGAGTCTTCCCCTTTGGGCACTGTCATCCATTCAAAGTATTCATAGAATTCTTCTCTATGGTGGCAGCCCAATTGAGACAAGGTTACATATGGGCTCTCCCGTATCTCAGTGCCTGGGTCCTGGTAGGTCTGTTTGGCAACTTTGTTCCTGCTGCAGCTGTTAGCAGGAGTCTGTGTAAACAAAGTAAAATCCATTTTAACAGCCACACAGATGGTAAACTTTATCAGAGCAACACTGGACTCCACTACAGCAAGAGCTTTTCTCCCCATGGAAATATTTCAGCTAATGAGTCATTTGATAGCACAGATTACTCACAAACCAAGAATTACTCAGGATGTGCCTTTTTCTCCTTGGCCACATGGCCTCATGCACTTACGTGACTCATTCTCCAGGTTTCATAATGCTGTTTACAAGCCTGACTCTGTTCCGTGTACTCATCAGAAAAGGATCAGATTAACACCAGGGTAACTATTCCCACCGGAGTCGTCATTTCTCTTACTTGGTGGTCAAACCCAGATCAAGTGAGAGCAGAGGCGACGTATGGGATGGTATGCACATCACGTGCCCCCCAGATTTCTCCCAAGGTTTCAGTCCCACTTGGTCACATGATGTGGTCAGGCCCAGTCTCTGTGTGGCATCTTCCAGAGCCGGCAAGCTGTGAGCCCTTTCCCATCGGGAGAGGTAGGAGCAACAGCTGGGAGCTGCAGGGAGGGGTCTGCAACTTTCCCAGTAGGGAGACAGGTTAAGGCGGGAGACTTGCCTGGGAGGGGTATGACTCAACCTGTTCTGAGGTGGCCATACGTTTAAATTGTAACCCTTCAGTATCAGCAGGTACGGGTCGTCTCTGAGTGAGAATGGGCATCCCCTTTGTCACTCCCACCTCCACAGTCACCATTGTAACAGACTCATCCATTATGGGTTGGGGTGTTAACCTGAACAACACAGTGTCGGTCTTTTTGCAGTAGATGGACATTCTGTCTTTATTCATCCTACAACAGTGACGCTTATGAAAGGCCTAATTAGAACCTTTCTGCTAATCATCAAACCTACACCTCATTGGGCCCTTGCTCTTGTACTGTCAGCACTCACTGGGCTGCCATTTGAACCTTTGGAAACAAGTTCCTCCTGTCATATTACTTACTAGTGACTATTAGATGGTGGGCAAGATGGGAGCCCTCATGGCAGACCAACTGACTGCTGTTTTTTCATAAGCAAAAGGTCTTTCTTTGATAGAATTCTTAATTTCTCCCCAAGGTTATTTTGGAATTTCATGGCAACCAAGCTATCCCAAAACACCATACTTCTGTGAAAGAAGCTTCAGTCCTTTGACATCAGACACACCTTAGCATTCTACCTGCAGAGGATCAAATCTATCAGGAAGTCTCCTAGGCTCTTTCTTACAAAGAATTCACAAGGACAAACTGTATCTTCTAAGAGGATCTCTAAATGGATTTGTGTGTGCATCCTTGTGTGCTACCAATTGGCACATATCCCTCCACCTGATAGGGGAAGGGCACTTTCCACCAGAGCACAAGCTGCCTCTGCAGCATCACTGCACAGAGTGCCATCTCTAGCTAGCCGTCCTGCATATGTCCAGAGTTAAACATTGCACACTAGTTCAAGCCTGCACAGACACAGCAGTGGGAACTGTAGTAGTTCAAGTATCTTTCTTGCCAGCATCCTTGCATCCCCTTCCAGTCTGAATACTCCTTGTCAGTCAACCACATGTGGAATACACACAGGGACCAGCACTTGAAGATGAAATGGAGGTACTTACCTGCAACTGGAAGTTCTTTGAGGTATGTGGACCCAATCTATATTCCAGTAGCCACCCTCAATGTCCCTTCGGATCTTTTTGGATTCCTAAGAAGAACTGGAGAGTCATTGGCCTGCACCGCCATTTATGTCCTCAGTCTGGAGCGTGAGATGAGCTACTGCGCATGTGCGGGCCAGTGGACGCTGCTTGTTAGAATTTCCAGAGTTGGGTGCATAGTTTGCATGCACACCAACTTGTGGACTACACATAGGGATCACCTATCTCAAAGAACTTGCAGTTATAGGTCAGTAAGCTTTATATATTTTTGAAGCACACTCATGAGAAATCCTCTAGAGGGCAGTCTTTGCACAGCTTTTGATCTAATTGTGTTTAAATAATTGCCTAAAAATATCATCTGCTTGTGTTCTAACAAGTTCTGTAAGGGAGGGTGGAGTCATTGGGTCAAAATCCACCCTGGTTCTGCTCATGACTCCTGCTGAAGTCTTTTTCCAAGGACAGAATTTGCCACGTTGTTAGAATTTGGGTACCAAAGGCAACTTAATTATAACTCCCAAATTGAAGGAGGACCCTACGCTGATCCTATTTCTTTGTGTATATGATGACATGGTGTGTGACAAAATAAGAGGCTTAGAGAACTTTACATTTCTTGGAAGGGGATGAAATTTAAAGAATTTAGGGAAGTTAAGGAGTATCATGGTAGTGCTATTCTAGTATGCAGAAGTTAAGAGACTTTGTATTGAAGATGGCACCATTTAAAATTCTTCAGTTTTGTGCTTACATCATCGTTACTGTAGGGTGCAATTAGGAATACTTCATTTGTATAACTTTGAAAAACTCTGGTCAAGAGGAGAGGTGATAGATTTCATATCAAATGCCAGAGGGCAGATTTAACACCTATGCTTTAATCTTTTGTTTCAGCCTTCAGATCCTTGCACGGTTGATGACAGCTAAATTCTTGCATAGGGAAATCAGAGAGAAAGGAGGTGCTTATGGAGGAGGTGCTACACTCAGTCATAGTGGCATATTCACTTTCTATTCATACAGGTAACGTGTGTCCTCTGTAGAGTCTGTCTATAAAATGTAGCCATTGTCTCTGCATATGCAGCCATCATTTCAGACTCAATTTAACTTTACCTGCCAGGACCGTAAATGAATTGAACAGAACAATAAAGTGAGGCCTGAGCTAGAGATGAGGAAAGAGGTGGCTTACCACTGAGAGATGTCACTAGGCTTCTGGCTTCCTCCCCTGGCTTCTCCCTGCTCCTCCCAGGATTCAGTAAAACCCCTCTCGCATCCTAGGCTTCACTTTGTCCAAGCTTGGGGGTAGCTGTTACCGTGTTGCTTCCTTACTCAGTGTATGTGGTGACTAGTGTGCCAGTTTTACCATCAGCCTCAACTGTGTGCCAGCTTCAGCGTGTTTCTTCCTGGCCTCGGAGTGGGGCTGGATCCTGGCAGAAGAGAGGGAACTTAGGCATTTTAAGAACAGTAGCTGTGGGAGGTAGTAAGGTTCCTGGCATGTAGATCTAAATTGGCTTCTCCCAAAAGCCCTGGCCTCTCCCCTACCTAGCGGAACCAGACATGACTCCATGTGGGGTGATTGGGCTGTACACCCCCAAGGAAGACTTGATTACAGCAGAAAGAGGTGCTGGTGACATAAAGAAAAAGTGTAATCTATTTAATCAGCCCTGAACAATTGTTCCTGTCTGGTCTTGAGAGAGACATTATTGCTAAAGCTTCTGCTGTTCATTTTAGACTTGAAACCGAGATCATAACCAGGTGGTAACTAACTCCATGACTCTTCACCAGAGATGGGGTATATGTCCACTGTCCTAGCCTAATTAAATAATTATAAGGGGTTGCATGCAGCCAAGCACAGCTCCCACAGAAGGCCCTGGGCTAAATAGAGTGGTGTTGTAAGCATTTGTGTCAGCCACACAGCAGGTGTGAGTTACGACATAGAGTAATTTTTCACCAATTTGTACCTCAGTAGGTTTGCAAAATGGGTGTAACAGGCTCAGGGACAGAAAGTGGGTATAGCAGGGAAAACAATTTTACAGGCAAGTGTAACTTCTACCCACCCCACCTTATGCTATACCATCTCCAGAACTCATGGACCAAATTCATCCTTGGAATAATCTAGCATAGCTGATATTGATACTAATGAGAGTTGCACCTGCTTATGCCAGGCACTAAATTTGGTCCCCAAATAATATATCACTGTAGATTTTGTTTTGCACACCTGCTGAATGCCAAATCTGTGCAAGTTACGCTAATTTAGCACTTGCATTTAATTGTACCTTTTTCATGATCTGCTTTGAAATTATTTACGTCACTACTAAATTTGGCCCACTCTCTCTACCTACAGTCTGCTATAACTTCTGTTGAATAAAATACTCAAACTATTGTGTAGTGTTTCTACATGCTGTATAACTGCAGCTGCCTTCATCTGATATGATTTGTGTACATGTGTTTATGTGTGTGGTCTAGTTTCTAGAATTTGGTGACTGATTAGCAATCTTTGAATGAAAGGCAGTGGGTTTAAAAACAAACATTGTATTACAAGTTGTACAGACTTAGGTTGTGGTCTGTAATGCAAAAGTAATTCCTTCCAATTTGTTAGGGATCCAAATTCTATATCCACCTTTTCAACTTTTGAAAAAGCAGCTGAATGGGCTCAGGCTGGGGAATTTGCACAGCAAGACATTGACGAAGCCAAGCTTGCGGTGTTCGCAGCTGTAGATGCTCCTATAGCTCCTTCAGACAAAGGTATGTTCTATGTTCTTCGTTCCCTGGCGTGGGAATCCAGTGTTTCAGCTAGGCTTAGAAGGAAGTGAATGATTCCTGCTCTGCTCTGCTCATCTGAGCCCTTTCATAAGCTCATGTTTGGCCTCAGTGGATTTAATATAAGGATTCGTTTCTATAAAACAGCAAGATGCTACTGCTCACCTTAAAGATCAGACGTGTGATGTTTTTCTGCTGAAATGTTATTGCTGCTTGTGATCATAATATTGTCATGGGAGAATAGGGAGAACTTAAAGAAATAACTAACCCTTTAACCTGTCTTTCTCAGCCTAAACAAATTGCACCTGTTCCAGCACATAGGAAAACAATATAGGTCTATTGATTAAATGGAATACTTGAAAAAGTATATGGATTATATACCTTTTTAGCCAGATGTGTACACAGATCCTGAATTTGCTTAACCTCTCTGCTTCAGTTTACCTATTTTTAGAGATGGGGAAAGCATAAAGGTGTTTGGTGCTTTGGAGATATTTAATGAAAACTACTAAGTGTAAATAGTAAAATTAGCTGCACGTCTGGATGATAGTTCTTAAAAGAAAAGAAGCTATTTTTAAACACAGCTCAAAACAGTTTGTAGTTTGAGAGAACAGCTCCTCCCCTGCTGCTAAATCCAAACCAAAACTTAGTTAAGGCACCTACTCTACCCCATAACTATAAATAAATGAACACTAAGATTCAAAATCAATATATGTTCATAAAGTGTTAACACAAGCAGTGTATTTAGGTTATTGAATTAAAAAAAAACAAACTTAAAACATTTTTTACTTTTCCACCATTTGTGGGCTTTTGCTGCCTGTTAGCTTGAACAATGAAAACAGGCTAGGCACTGTCAATTTTCAGGTGCTCATATGTGAGCAAAATGCTTAAATGTCACATGCTGGTGGCTTGTCAAAGAGTAATGATTCTCATCCTTTAGGCTTGATCTGCCTGGTACTTCTATGCAATGCACAGGTTAGTCTGGAGCTGCTCACACTCTTAATTGGTATCAGCCAGAGTTAGTGAAGTACTGAAAATAGCAGTGTTCATAAGGAGTGAGGAAATAAATGAGGCTGCCTCCTAGCTCCTCCAGTGAGATGGATTTTAGAGGAGAGGAAAGAGAACACCCTTAAAATCCTCCCCCGTAGCTAGAAGGGGAGAGAAGAGACAGTTGAATGGAGCCGTAGAGCCGTAAATATCTGGTGATTGCTTAATGTTCCCCTTATTGGGTCAGAAGTTACAGTGTCAAGAAGTCCCTCTGTGAGTATTTTTAACCTCTTTGATCACTGAAGTGATTCTTGTTAAAATATAGAAGCATTTGTTTGCAAAATTATGTAGACCGAATATAGGAAAAAAAGGTGGTCAGATCTTTGCCTTAGCATTGACTAAAGCTGGCTGCAAAATTTGAACATAATAGCTTTCCATTGGATAACTTGGTTGCTAAAATCAAAACCTTCATGAAATCATTCTGAGTTCACCAAAAGTCTGTTTGGAGAAAAAAGGGAAAAAGTTCTGACAATGTCAAAATGTCTCATTTTGACACTTTTGGAATAAATTTAGTTTTTTTTTTTCTCCTTCCAAATGGCTTTTTGGTAAACTTTTTTTGCATTTTGTATTGTATAAGTTCAAAACAAAACTTTCTGATTTTTTGTCAAAACTTGTTTTTTTTAAATTCTCCACAAAACGGAACGTTCTTTCTCTGCCCAGCTCTAGCCTTGAAACTGGTTAACATACTGTACTTCTTATGATGAGCCTAGAATTGTGGCCCTATTAAATAGCTGTAGACTGTATTCATTCCTCTCCCAGCTGATCCTGCTCTGGGGTACTCTGTGCATGTATCTGATTTTTATCATTCGATGCCTGAGACACTTACCAAGTCACATTTTTACTTTAAGGGATGAATCATTTCTTGACTGGCATCTCCGATGAGATGAAGCAGAGACACCGGGAGCAGCTTTTTGCTGTCAGCAGCGATCATCTTATCGATGTGGCAAACAAGTAAGTCTGTGCTCATTTTAGAAACGCAAGTAAACCCAGATCCCTTGTAAGAGTTTGTCAGATTAAAATCTGTGTGATGTAAAATAGCTGGTGAAGGTGTGAATTATTACATTTCTCATGGCCTCTGACCACTGTAAAGTAACTTTTTTTTCCTGTACCTGCATTCATATCATCACTGTGCCTGTGAAAGGAATATTGCCATTTTCCATTTAGCATTTTAGTTAACATTGGAATTTGTTTGAACTCCGAAGTTCTTAATTTGCTGAGATTGCTGTTCTGCTTCTGACTGGATCAGAAACGGTTTGTTTATTTTTTGAGCTCAAACAAGATGGTTCCAGATTTAGTCCCTTTTCTATGAAGATGAATTTGCTTTTCTAGACTCAGTTCTACCATTTTTTGCCTGCTTATAGGTGTCTAAATCAGTGGTTCAAAACCTTTCCAGACTCCTACACCCCTTTCAGGAGTCTGATTTGTCTTGCATACCCCCGAGCTGCACCTCACTTAACTGCTTGCTTACAAAATCAGACACAAAAATACAAGTGTCACAGCGCACTATTACAGAAAAATTGCTTGCTTTCTAATTTTTTGCTATATAAATTATAAATCATTTGGAATATAAATATTTTACTTAAATTTCAGCGGATAGCCTGTAGAGCAGTCTAGACAAGTTGGCCATATGAAATTTTAGTTTATTCTGACTTCGCTAGTGCTTTTTATGGAGCCTGTTGTAAAACTAGGCAAATATCTAGATGAGTTGATATAGCCCCTGGAAGGGTTCTGTGTACCCCAAAGGCTACATGTACCTCTGATTGAGAATCACTGGTATAAAATTATATACTAAACCATACTGAATTATATATTACATCAGGTGAATGGGCCACCTGGCCTGGGATCTTGTCTCCAATAGGTATCAGCTGTTTGCACCTCTCTCTGAATACCTGCTGGGGGAGTGTATCACAGGGAATTTTCTTCCTACTAGTGTGTAATTAGTGTCTTGCTCACTCCCTCTCTGCAACTTTTATCCCATGCAGTGTAACTGCCAGTCTCATTCTTATTCATAGAAACATCTAGTCCCTTTAAAAGATTAAATGTTCTTTGTTTACAACTGAGGGATGTTGAATCTCAAGGGACTGCTGTATCCAGTGCCTCTTCTGCAGGAAGCGTAAATCATCTTCACCAGTTTCACTAGTGTTCATGCTGTTAATGGGCTAGAATGTTACTTCCTTTTAAGACAGTGACATCCTGCCTTGTGTGCTCTTTGGAGTAGCCTTTTGCTCTGCCTCCAAGCATGCACCTCTTTTTTTGGTATTGTTCTCACCAGTCCCATCATATTAAGTTAGTTGCCCAAGTGAGGTTGGGGAGAAACATACAGATGAAAGGGCATAGGGTCTCAAAGAACCACAGGGCTGGTCTACACTAGGGGAGGGGATCGATCTAAGATATGCAACTTCAGCTACGTGAATAACGTAGCTGAAGTCGAAGTATCTTAGATCGATTTACCTACCGTCCTCACGGCGCGGGATCAATGTTCGCGGCTCCCCCTGTTGACTCCACTACCGCCATTCATGTTGGTGGAGTTGACAGGAGCGCGTTCGGGGATCAATATCATGTCTAGATGAGACGCGATATATCGATCCCCGAGAAATCGATTGCTACCCACGGATACGGCGGGTAGTGAAGACGTAGCCACACTTACAGAAAGTAAGTAACCGATTATTCTTTGTCTTGGCAAAAGTGAGTTAGAGTTCTGTGTAGGAGAAATGGCGAGATCCACTCACGTGGGCAAAAGAGGTGGTGGAGTATGTCAAGTAAAACTGACATTGCCCATCTTTGTGCCCCTTTTTCTGTTGCTTAGGTTCAGCACAGTGCTGAAAAGACCTGCGCTAACTATGGGGGAAAAGGAGAAACAAACACCTAAACATTTTTTTCACATACTTCAAAACAAAAGTTGACTAGCTCAAACCGATCAGTTTTAGAACTAGCATATTGGTACAGGGTAGCCCAAATAAGAATATTTAACATTAGTTGTGTGAAGGTACTGTATAGGTGAAAGGTTTCATCTGAACGTGTCCGGCTGCTTTGAGACTGAGTATAATGTGACTTACACTTCAATAGTTATGTGGTGGCTTTTCATAATTTGTCTCTCTTGCAGATACCTTGCAGGTGGGAAGAGCACCCGTGGACTGGCTGTACTAGGCCCAGAGAATCCGCACATTGCCAAAGATCCATCCTGGGTCAAACGATAATATTTATCATCATTGATAACGTTTGTACTGAAAATGGCTTAAAAGAAATAAAACAAGCCAATTCATAAGTGACTAAGGCACATTAGAATTTTTAATTTTCCTGCTAAGGTCCTAGTGAAAGGTCATTACAACTTCTATATTCTACATGCAGCAAGCCACTCAGATGTCTTTCCTCAAAGAAATTAACTCTGCCAAAGGAGGTTCATCTCTACAACTGCATTATATTTAAGAATGAAAACTATTTGTTCATCTATGGCTAAAGCAACTCTTCAGTTCCTCCATAAGTATTAACTGCGGTGGCACAAAAATATGGATTTTAATAACTTCTAAATATACACACTTTTTAAAAAACAAGCTAAGACTTGAATTTTAAAATGTGTTTTAGCTTAAATCATGTTTTCTTAATATCTGTATTTTTAAACCTCTACTATTGGGCATGAACAGATTTATGTTACACCTACATAGGTACTTTGTAAGTCTTTCCGAGTGTGTTGAGTTTTCCATAATTAAGTTGTGCAAAACTCAGCATCTCCATAACTATTCTTGTTGTATTCTGTCTACACGCTGGATCAAAACATGTCCTCTATACAACTCATGGCTAATAACTGATAACTACAGGAAGGGGAAAAGGGGGGTTTATTCATAACAGGGCTATTTTAATGGAACTCCTACCTGTGTGACCTTGGGCCAGTTGTTCTTCCTCCCGGTAGTGAATGGAATTTTCAGGGGGCTGTTTTTGTCCTTTGTTTACCTTTTGGCTAAGGTTCCACAGCTCAGTGTTGTGAGACGATTGTGTTATGGAGAAAAAACTGCTGGGTCAACCATCGTGGTTATAACCTGGTCTCAGATGTTTCAGCTGATCACAGAAAACAGTCCTTGGTGTGACTGAGGGTTTTCCTATTGTCTGAGAAGCTGAGGTTAGTTAGCATGATCTCTATGGGTATGTCTACACTGCAGCTTGGAGTGAGCCTCTCATCATGTGTCACTTGAGCTAGCATGCTAAACATAAGAGCACAGACATTGCAGCTCAGCCTAGCCAGCCAGTTTTGGACTCAGGTGGCTAGCCTGAGCCTCTGCCAGAGCAGCTACATCCACTGCTCCACACTATTTTTAGTGGGTTAGATCTCATGAAGTTAATGTGAGTCTCTCTCTCTCCATGCTGGGAGACATGCTTCCTGCTGCAGTGTAGTCTTACCCTAAGGGTGTATCTATGCAGCAGCTTGAAAGGTGTAATGCCCAGCTCAGTTAAACTTACCTGCACTAGGTTGGCTCTAGCACCTAATAAAGGCAATGTGGCCATGGTGATTCAGACTAGCTGCCTGAGTACATACCCAGAGTCAGGCAGAATCCTACTTGGGTGGGTAGGTAGAGCCACCAGCCATTTCACAATGGCCACACTGCTATTTTTAGCACACTAGCTGGAGCCAAGCTAGCATGAGCTGGGAATTACATCTCCCAGCCGCCATGTAGACATAACCTAAAGGACACACAGAGGAGGTTAACAGCCATCTTCACGGGGTTAACAGCTTTAGTACTGCCTTTTAAGAGTAATTTTTAGTGTTACTTCCTCTCTTGGGGGAGGTGTGTGGGGTAGTTCAAATTAATGCAGCTTCATTGTGCAGATGCGGTACAGAAAAATCTGCAGATGCCCTGCTCTTAATCCCTCCCCGTTTTACAAGTGGAGAGAGGGCAGTTATTTGCCTCCCTTTAGAATGTAAATAAAAGTTACTCCTACTTTCTACAGTGGTGTTCTCCTGTCAGTTGTAACTTGTTAGTTTTTAGACAACTTGAAGTCACACAGGTGGTTTGCAACAATAATTTTATTCCACTTTGGATACATAAATTCACTCTAACTTGACACAAAACTAGCCTTCTACATGTATTCTGAGTATAGACTCTATCTCTGAGATCAAGTGCGCTAGATGAATGACTTATCACATGAGTGCATAGAATTGTGTTAAACTTAAGGATCAGGCTGGTAATTGGTGTTTTGTAAGTTAGATGCTAGGGTTTGCTTTAAACCTAGGATAATACTGGGCAAGGAACCTGTGATGTTTGCATTTCTGAATTCACATAAAGTGCTGGTACAATAATTTAAATGTTACAAACAAAGCTGTAATCAGCATTCTAAAGCATTGTTACGCACAACGTAGGTCTATTACAACTTTATCTAAAATAATGGTCTCTTAGATAGCTCCAGTTTCTGCTTCTTTTGGACTGTGCCTAGCTACATGCTCTAGTTGACCTGAATCAGAAACATCATAGCTAGTCTTGTATTTGGCCAGAATTTTCATCAGAGGTCGAAGTTTCAGCCACCACTGTTCCTTAGGAATTCTGTGCCTGTGCAGAGATGGGGAGGGAGAAAAAAAAGTCAAAGCTAGTCTGTGTAAATGATCCCATTGATGTTATCCTTAAGAACCAAATTCACTATTAAAGTTGGCTTCATTCAAATTCTAAGCAGTTTTATAAGGGCAGTTCTTATCAGCATATATTAATGACCAACTCTGCTGCATTCAATGATTCTTAAGTTCATTTTTGTGTGCGTAATGCTGCCATCTATGGTTATTGACAGGAACGTAGTTGGATGCATTTGCTTTTTAGGTTAACCATTTTTTGGAGAGCGGTTGTAGCATATAGTAAGTGATTATCTTGACCTCCATGTACATCTCCAGCTAGCCTTAGAACATGCAGGAATTCCATCTCTTCCCCATCTTGCTGTTTTGCTTCCTAACCCTCCTATCTCAGCAAGCTCTAAGCAATTTATTATTTCTATTGCAGCAAGACATAAGGACCTCATTACACTAGGCCCTGTGCGAAGATAATCCCTGTCCCAGAGAACTCAGGCTAACAAACAAAATCCAACAGGTTCATAAAAAGCCAGATGCGAGAAGGTTGGGGAGCACAAGATGCTAATAGAGATGGCTGAGTATGCATAAATTAGTTGTAACACTGGTCTCACTAGGCACAAGGGGTTGCCTAAACAATACCAGACAATGATTTGCAGGCATTGCAGCAAAAACAGGTTGTGAGGAGGGATTTAAGAGGATACAGCAGTAGCTTTGAATTCTTACAGGGAGCTCTTCTCAAGCAAAAGGAGCAGCCTGGAGAAAGCATGCAGTCCGCTTGTGGGAAAAGTAGATGGGGGGTTGATCACAGGCCTAGCAACAGCAGGAGCCAATGTTGAAAGGTAGGTTGGGGCTATCTGGTGAAGTTCATGCCTGACGTGGAGCAGGGCAAGAGGGATGAAAAAGGATGATTGGAAGTTGTACTCATCTGGTCCCACAGAGCCGCCTTCACTTACACAAAATCTGCTTGATCCTTAAGCTCAACCACAGGTTGGAAAATAAGATTGCGTCTGCGCATACCTAGCAAGCAAACGGAGTCCTCGGTGTTGGCAAACACTTTTCCTATAAACAATAACAACGCAATGTTATTTTCTTTGGGGGAGAATTACCCTTTTTCTTGTAATAAACAAATGGATGTAGGAGTGAGGCTCTGGTAAGAGTCTTAATTTTTCTGAGTTACTGAAGTCTTAAAGTAAACAATAGCAGCATCTGCATTAGTTGTTTAACAGTGTTAGGGAAACCTCCACTGTGTTGTGGTTTATTAGTTTTAATGATTAAGCAGTAAAGATGCAATGTACTTAACTACTAATCAAATAAGTGATGCAGCCTCAACTTCCAACTTCAAATTAGATTTATTATATCAGTATTGCTTCATGAAGCTGATGAAATAAATCCCAAAGAAGTCATATTACCTTCATCTGTGTCCCATGCAGCCACCAAGAAATAAAACAAAAAAAGAATATGTGTAACTATAAAACTAACAATTTCTATATGTGTTAAAAACTAGTTAGGCTAGCAAATTATAGAAAAACAAATACAGGACAACCCTTGTTCAAGGTATCAAACTCTCTTCAGGAGCCATTTTCTTGTCACTGCTACCTAGAAATATATTAACAATATTTGATAACAAAGCCTGGGTAAGTTGGTAAGACAGGAAGAACTACATTATTCCATTACTGTATTTAAAGACTCCACAAACGTGTTGATGGGCTAGAGAGGCTGGCTTTTCTGGAGTTAACACAAAAGGAAGAGAAAGATGGTAAATAGCCATAAATATTTCTGCACCTCTTCGGTATGTTTCTCTTAGTTTCTTTGAGATCCATTGTACAGCTTTTGCAGAGACTTTTGTCCCAAAGTTCCTGTCAAATGGGGAAGGTGCTCCACCCTGTCAAAGTTTAAAATGTAATTAGAGATTAGTTGCAATTTTGCACCAAGCAGGAGCATTATTCTTGTTTTTCCATTCCACCAATCATCTCTGTTCTATGGCTGCTGTACCTCTTTCATCCTCTTTCCCGCCATTTTTTTTAAACACACACCCGTGCTTTACCTTAGCCCCAGAATTCCCAATGTGGGGGTCTTGAGGGGACTTTGCCTGGACAGTTTGAGATACTGGCCCCAATTCCACAATCTGTGCATAAAGACATGCTTAATTCCCATTAAAGTCAATGGGACTCAGTTACACACACCGCCTCCACCCTCCCGTTTCTCCCCTTCAGCAGAGTGCTTATTTGCATGTACTTTCTACCTCACTTTTGTGAGGTGCTGCTGTAGAGCACTGCCTGAAAGATGTTCGCTATTGGAGTAACATGGCACGATACAACATCCAGCAGTAGAGAGAGAGCTGGAAAAGCAATATACACACCAGGAGAGAAGCAAATAAAGGGCAGAATAAAGAACGGGCGAGGGAGCGAGCAAACAGGCCAGGCCAGTGCTTCAGGGGTACTAGCCCCGTTGCATCACAGGGCGGAGGCTGTAATCAAGAGACCTCTAGCCTATATCATCCAGTCGCTCCCAAGTGGGTGCATTTATAACGCTGTTACCAAGCAGACACTTGGGCTTTAGATCATCTACGGCAGGGATCAGCAACCTTTGGCCCGTGGTCTGTCTGGGACCGTTTGTTTACCTGCCGCATCCGCAGGTTCGGCCAATCACTGCTCCAGGCCAATGGGGACTGCGAGAAGCATCAGCCAGCACATCCCTTGGCCTGCGCCGCTTTCTGCAGCCCCCACTGGCCTGCAAAGGCAATTTGCGGCCAGTGGGAGCTGTGCTGGGTTGAACCTGCGGACGCTGCAGGTAAACAAACCATCCCAGCTGGCCAGCAGATTTCCCTGATGGGCCACATGCCAAAGGTTGCTGATACCTGGTCTATGGGAACATAGAACTTGACAAAATACAAAGGCACAGATATTTGCCTTTATTCCAGCTGTCAAAACAGGGCTCTTAACTAGATCTAATTGTATGCTCTTCATGTGAAAGCAGATTCTACTGTTATTTCTATGTATAACCTGTTTTGGGTGCATTTACTGAAATTCTTAGCATTTAGTTCTAAATACACTAAAGGCAAGTGGGAACAGTGTTTATATATTTGATATACTATGTACTTAGATACAAGGCAGGGAAGCTGTTGTATAATTTTGGCACTGGGTTAGGACTTCAAACAAAATATGAAGCTTTAAAGCTGGAATTAAAACTCGATGGTTCATGTGAACCAGTAGGTATTCAATCACTGCTAGAGAGGGAGCCAGGGTCTCTCATTAAACACCCTTTCCCCTAGACCTGCCCTGCTTCCCACTGTAAGTTCCCTAGTTGCTTATCCTTGTGCCTTTATGCACTCATACTGCTGTTGGCTGACTAGTGCCCTATCTGGGTGCGTGGGATGCACTAGCTAGGAGTGCTGTATAGGGCAGGGCCAATCATAGCCACCCTATTAACCTTCACTATTTCCCCTTTCCTCCAAAAGGAAAAAGTGAACAGTAAGCACAAATGTTCTCTCGGAACCAAATTTATCTTCTGGGGTGAGAGCTCCTGAACTGGCAGCTGCAGGGAGATCTTGTAAGATGCAGTGAGTGGGCTACTAGAAAACAGCAGCATCTTTTTTTAAAATCGGGATGGGGGGTGGGGGGAACAAAGTGACAGTAAAAGAGGGAATCTGCTGCAATTTCCTTCTGCAAAACTAAATTACCCCCCTTCCAACCCTCCAAAATGGGTTGGGAGTTGGTAGTAACAATGGAGGAAACCCTCAGTACCATTCATTTTGTCTAAAGCAGTGGTGGGCAACATGTGGCTCCAATTGGCCAGGAATGGTGAACCACGGCCACTGGGAGCTGCAGGCGGCCATGCAAATGGAAACAAACTGTCTCGCAATCTGCCAGCAGATTACCCTGATGGGCCACACGCAGTGCATGGGCCGCAGGTTGCTCACCATTGGTCTAAAGGGTAAAGAGTGGATGCAAGAGTGGATGTGTGTAGTCCTGGAATGGTGACAGCAGTTCACACACACTAAATAAATCCTGCTGCTGTATACAGAGGGAAGTTAGTAACTTTATTTACCTGCTGCATGTGGCCCAATACATTCTTCCTGCAATCGAAGACCCCTTTTCCTTCCTCAGAATATAGCTGGTAGATAAAGTCAGTTGTGTAATTCTCATTGCTGTTCTCATTCCTATAACAAGACAAAAATAACCCCACAACAATACTGTCAGGCCAGTTAAAAACCACATTAACAACTACCTGACCTTTGCAGAGGCACAGTCACTGATGGAGGGGACATGTCGCACCCCTGACAACTCTGTTATCCTCTTGCCCTCAACTAGTGGCAAGTCGTGTGTATTTTCACCTTCCTCCTCCCTCTGCAACTCTCCCACAGGTTTGTTTTTACACACGGTTGTGTCCCTGCTCTGCCACAAACCAATACTTAGAATGTCTGAGCTTCCTGTATTACTACAGAGATCTGAGCAGCTGCTGAACTGTAACCTGTTCTCCAACACAGCCGATGCCCTAGGCTATGCAAACTTGAGGTCCCCACCCCTTCACCTGTTCTTTTTAATGTCTGAGCATATCTGAACTAAGTGAAGGGGGTAGGTGAATGCATTTGGTGATTTCCTCTTATAACTGATTATAGTCACAGAGGCTGAGAAGTGATGCCCATGAAAGAGGTGGAGGTCATAGACTGACAAAGGCTGGACACACTAGGAAGAAAGATGTGATCTTTAAACATGTTAAGTAACATGTGAGAGCCCTTGTGTAGACAAGGCAATTTTGAATGTTAACACTTGTTAGTCTTATCTACACTAGGATTTTGACATGTGATATTAGTGAACATATTTTAAAACACTGTTTTTCCTAGGCAAGATAAGGCCAAACTGCTGGGCTAAAGAGGGCATTTGCTCCAGTATCAGACCTTAACCAATAATAGTCACAGAAGGAATAATGGACACTCTGGATTTCAGACTAGTAGATTTTATAAATTCTCACTTGCTGATCAGCAATATCCTGAGAAACTCTAGAACCCTTTTGTTGGAAAATGTCCAGTACTTAATAATTACATGTCTCATGAGAGTTATTTACAGGCTTTCCTTGCAACTTCAGAACTATGATCGGTTGTGTTCACTTGTGGAAGAGTTCCAAAGGGTTAACCTACAAGACAGTAACTGAACCTTCTTGAACTTCTACTTACGGAGCATGGTCTCGGCCTGAGATTGAGGAGGTTGAGGGTTTTGAAAAAAGGATTGATAAATGAATGGTGACTAAGTCTTGGTGTCACATAGGAGGGTACAGAGGGAGATGATGTCTGGACCAGTAAAGATATGTTGAAACCTTTCTATAAATCAAGCCGCAGCATCATAAAAAAATTAAAAGTATCCAGCTTGTCTGCAGCACTAGGCAGACAGAGCTGCTGCTAACATCCCGTTTGTCACTTTTGCAAAAGACAGACCAGAATCCTTTCTAAGGGGCAAACAACTAGTTCAAAAACATCGTCACAGGGCACTAAGGTTACAGCAGGGTGAATGCTAGTCAACTTGTAATTGACACAGGAAACTTTTATTCAGTTGCGTGGCTTAGCTTCCCATGGTCTCCAGTACAAAATGTAGTCTAAGGAACGAGGATGGAATTCACCCATTTGCAGAGGGCCATCATGGGACCTGTATTCCACTTTATATGTATTCTGAGGGCTAAATAGCACTTCAGAGATGCATAAGTCTTGTGCTGTCTCTGTGCACAGAGGGAAATTTCACCCTTAGTAAAGTAAATGAGACCTTTGTGCAGCCTCCTTATAACACTTTGTGCAGCACTTGGAAGAACCCAAATCATTAACAGGATGTGAAGACTTAAAATGGGAATGGATGTGGGACCTTTGATTTTAACAGATTTTATAATTGCTTCTAAGAGCTGCTTTTTCTTCCACTGAGAATCCCTTCTTCTATAACTAACTGGGTTTTAAATAGCAGTTGCAAAACATTACTCATTTTGATGGTGCAGTTTAATTAAATGACCTTTGCTCACCTCAGCACTAGACCACGCTGGATGCTGGTTTTCATCTTTTCGGTCAAATGCTCCACATTAGCCTAGAAACAGAGTCACACAAAGCATCCTAAAACATATGTGATGATCATTGCCTCCTCACCAAGAGAATTTCTATAAAGGATTCCAGGTTCACAGCAATACTTAAGAAATCCCTTCTGTAATGTGAAAATCCAACTGACCAATAATTTTTTTGGCTTCCAGGACAAAGTCTAATGGATGAGTTAAAAGCTACTGGTCCTGGTTTAAAATTAACCTCTTTTCCCCACACCCACCACCAACTTTTAGCTTCTTCATGTCTCTAGACAACAGTGTTATTTCAACAGGCTGTTTAGGTCACTTGGATGTCACTGATACAGCACCTACTGGACTTTATTTACATAGCAACACAGGAATTGCCAGACTGGGTCAGGCCCCAGATCCATCCCATCTAGTGTCTCACCTGTAACAAAGGCCAGCACCAGATGCATCAGAAGACTGTGTAAGAACTCAGTAATAGGCAGATGTGGGATAATCTGCTCCTCCCACTGGGGCTCATCCTGGTCTCTGATAATTAAGAGATTGGGTCTGGAGCATGAAGGTTTATATCCCTTCCAAAATCTGCCATCATTAATACTAACAATGCTGGATATTCTTGATACCCAATTCTTTTTTTTTTTTAATCTTATTAAACTCTTGGCGTCAGCAACTCCCTGTGGCCAGGTGTTCCACAGTTTAAGTATACATTGTGTGAAAAAGTATTTCCTTTTATCCTTTTTTTGCCTTTTCATTTTGCTCCAGTTCCATCCAATTACTATGTACTAATAATCAGATTGTAAAATAAATAAATATGTAATTGTTCTACCTAAAGGTGCTGTGGTGACTTGATGTTTCAATTTTTGGCCACCAGCAGTCAGTGCTTGATGCCATGAATGAGGAGTGTCTGGCTACAAGTGCTACTAGGAAATATATTAACACTGGCATAATATTCCAGTTCTCTGGGGTGGTGTCACGTACACATTTAAAAGTAGCCACTGATTGCTGCAGGCTAAGATACCCTTTTGGAACAGCATCCAACCAACTACACCAACACAACGTACATATTAAATGCTATATACACATACAATACTTTGAAAGTCTCTATAAAAATGAGACACGTTATTTCACTAAGATTGAGCTGCATACCTGGAGTTCTCGAATATCAAACTTCTCTTCAAAGATATAAGCAGCATCCGCCCCTGCAGCAAGGCCCCCCATATTGGCCAGGTAACCACAGTAGCCACCCATTGTCTCAATGATGAACACACGACGCTTGGTCCCACTGGCTGACTGTTTGATGCGATCGCATGTCTAACCAAAGCACAGAACATTGGTGACTTACGCAAACACGAACAGGCTCTCAACTGTGATATTTACCATATGTTATGTGATTCTTTATCACAATTATAAGATTACTGAACTGTATTACTATCTATCTATATATAGTGTAATAGTAATAATAATACATATTATATGCACATACACACTCTCATGTCAATTGTTAATTCTGGAAGAAAATATTTCTTCCAGGTCACATCTTGGACCCTATATTCAAAATTTGGTGTTTTGGTAACGTTATGTTTGCTTGTGTTATCCTTCCATCTGGCTGCTTTCTGAAAATGTTAAAGGAGAAATTAATCTCATGGCACATTCTTATTCTTAAAGCTTTGGAGCAGTTATATTGGAGTTTTACAGAGATATAAAAATGGAGTTTGCTTTCTGATCTGGGCGTATATCCAAATTTAGCCAGTCTCTACTTGTACTGTGCACGACTGACGAAATCACCTTTGATATGGAGGGGTTTTCAGTACACTTCCTTCTTTACTATTTGAATTTACGAGGCTGAAGTCCTAGGTTTCTATTGATCCACAATTTGCTTATCCAGAGGGTTACTCATGCAAATTTCCATGAGTTGGCAGCAACAGAGCCAATTTCTCCTACTTCATGTCCATAAACACATACTGATTATGGGAGACTGACCTCAAACCACATCTTACCCGTTTGTAGATAAAAAAAAAAGTTGCTCACTATGAGGAAATCTGTTGGCTTACATGAAACATAGGGGGTAATGATTTACAGCAAATTCTATCAGAGCTGCCTGTGAGTAGCTTAAATAAGCCTCCACGAAAATAAATTTCAAAAAGCTGACAGCTCTGATCAGAGGACTAAAGAGAAAACCTCAAAACAGCAGCAGATCAAGTCTAAGAGTATTTGAAAAATAATTGCCCTAAACTCAAAAAACCTTTCCTTGAGTGCAAACAGAATTTTGCAAATGTGGTTTGTGGGCCCAGCTGAATTAAGAGGAAGCAGATGAGTGCAAGGATCTGGCAAATTCAAGATCATGACGTTCTTGTCCTTTATTAACAATTTATTTAGAAGGAAACATAAAAACAGCTCTCAGACCTCTGGTGAGTTTTTGAATGAGTAACTATGGATGCAGTTCTACATTTGATGTTCTTCCATTCTGCTTGTGGATTAATTTTTCCAAATACAGTCTTAGTATCATTTATTTTTTGATATATAAAGACAGGTTCTGAGCCTGATATTTGCATTAAATACCTACTTACCAGAGCACAAAACAAATAAAGTTTAAACTGGTAAATGGGAAAGCCTAAAAAATTAAAAAGTCATAAGCATTTAACATTATCATAAATTACAGCATTTAGCACACAAATAACGATATTATATATTTATGTATATTTACTTTAGTTCAACTACCAGAGCTTTAACATATACATACCCACAAATGATCAAACAGATTGATCTAAACATGCTATCCCAAATTCTTTAAAAAAAAAACAAGCAGCCGCTCCAGAACAAAATACAGCACATATTAGTTCAGATCATGCACTTCATCAGTTTGTTACACTGGCAACCCCTTTCTTTCTATCTTGGTTCCTAATTGTGCCCATACTGTGGTCTCCAGTCTTTCCTCACTGAGTACAGCGCAGTGTAAGCTCTCAATGTACAATAAACAGCAGCATGCTTTCACGAATGGCAGGCTTATTATCACACCAGTTCTAACTCCCTGGAGACAATGCTTGGGAGTTCATGGGGAGTAACTGTATACATTATGACATCACTAACGAAATCCTGGCTTTTAGGTGCTGGGGAAGTAAACAATAGGCCAGGCTGTCCAAATATGACTTGGCTGCCAAACTTGAGATACCTCAAAAGGGCCTGCTGTTCAGAAGGTGGGAGCTCAACACTTTCTGAAAATCTGCTCTGTCCCTCCTCTCCTCTCTCGGCATCTCAAATTGAACATCTAATATTCCAGGGACCGCAAATCATTAATTGGATTTGATAATCATGGCCTTGTTTTTATAAACGTTGGTTATTTTATTTTTATTATAGGTACCAGATGACAGAACAAGGAGTAATGGTCTCAAGTTGCAGTGGGGGACGTTTAGGTTGGATATTAGGAAAAACTTTTTCACTAGGAGGGTGGTGAAGCACTGGAATGGGTGACCTAGGGAGGTGGTAGAATCTCCTTCCTTAGAGGTTTTTAAGATCAGGCTTGACAAAGTCCTGGCTGGGATGATTTAGTTGGGAATTGGTCCTGCTTTGAGCAGGGGGTTGGACTAGATGACCTCCTGAGATCCCTTCCAAACCTGATATTCTATGATTCTATGATCTGGTGATCATGCTCTGGGCTCATTTCCCATTCTCTCACTCTCGAGATAACTGGGGCATGATAAAACTGCTTCATTCTGGATCTGTCACTGAACGGTGACTGCCCTCCTGCAAAACACCATTGCCTCTGAATGGAGGCTCGTCCAATCGGATGGTGGTTGCGGCACAGGGGCTCTTACTATTCAATCAGAAGCTTGACAAAGAAACGACAGGGTGAGGTTCTGAGGCCTATGTTATGCAGGAGGCTTTATTAGATGGTCATGATGGTCCTTTCTGGCCTAACAATCCACAAATAGTTTTTTTCCCCACAAATAATTATTAAGTTTCCCAAGGTTCTAGCAGGGATAGACTTTGGATCTACTGAGGGTTGTATAATACCATCCTGAGAAGTATTTAGGTGCTATGTTATCTAGTATCTACCAGTCTAAATACTAAAAATAATGAATCTGAACTTTACAGCAAACTGCAGTATGAGGCACTAAACATGGAAAAATAGGTCAAATCTGTAGCAAAGCATTTTGAATGTTTTTACTGTGCTGATATCTGGATTTCCATCCACTAAGTCTCTTGTACGTTGTTTATCTTGTCCCATTAACTGGCTGGATTGGTCAGTTTTCAATTAGGGCTGTCAAGCGATTCAAAAAATTAATCGTAGTTAATTGCACAGTTAAATAGTAATAGAATACCATTTATTTAAATATGTTTGGATGTTTTCTACATTTTCAAATATATTGATTTCAATTATAATACAGGACATAGTGTACAGTACTCACTTTATATTTATTTTTTATTATAAATATTTGCACTGTAAAAAGAAAAGAAATAGTATTTTTCAATTCACCTAATACAAGTAGTGTAGTGCAATCTCTTTATCATGAAAGTTGAATATACAAATGTAGAATTATGTACAAAAAAACTGCATTCAAAAATAAAACAATGTAAAATTGCAAGTCCACTCAGCCCTACGTCTTGTTCAGCCAATTGCTCAGACAAACAAGTTGGTTTACATTTGTAGGAGATAATGCTACCCACATCCTATTTACAACGTCACCTGAAAGTGAGAACAGGCGTTCTCATGGCACTGTTCCAGCTGGTGTTGCAAGATATTCACATGCCAGATGCGCTAAAGATTCATATGTCCCTTCATGCTTCAACCATCATCCCAGGGGAAATGTTTCCATGCTGATGACGGGTTCTGCTTGATAACAATCCAAAGCAGTGCGTACTGACACATGTTCATTTTCATTATCTGAGTCAGATGCCACCAGCAGAAGGTTGACTTTCTTTTTTGGTGGTTCGGGTTCTGTAGTTTCCGCATTGGAGTGTTGCTCTATTAAGGCTTCTAAAAGCATGCGCCACATCTCATCTCTCTCAGAGTTTGGAAGGCACTTTACATTCTTAAATCTTGGGTTGAGTGCTGTAGCTATCTTTATATATCTCACAACAGTACCTTCTTTGCGTTTTGTCACATCTGTGTGAAAGTATTCTTAAAACGTACAACATGTGTTGGGTCATCATTCAAGACTACTATAACATGAAATATATGGCAGAATGTGGGTAAAATAGAGACAGAGACATACAATTGTCTCCTAAGGAGTTCAGACACAAATTTTAATAATGCATTATTTTTTTAATGAGCATCATCAGCATGGAAACATGTCCTCTGGAATGGTGGCCAAAGCATGAAGAGGGATTCAAATGTTTAACATATCTGGCAAGTAAATACCTTGCAATGCCAGCTACATAAGTGCCATGAAAATGCCTGTTCTCACTTTCAGGTGACATTGTAAACAAGAAGTGAGCAGCATTATCTCCTGCAAATGTACACAAACTGGTTTGTATGAGCGATTGGCTGAACAAGAAGTAGGACAGAGTGGACTTGTAGGCTCTGAAGTTTTACATTGTTTTGAGTGCAGTTATGTAGCAAAAAAAAATCTACATTTGTAAGTTGCACTTTTATGACAAAGAGATTGTACTACAGTACTTGTATGAGGTGAATTGAAAAATACTATTTCTTTTATGATTTTTACAATGCAAATATTTGTAGTGAAAATAATATATACTATGATTTTAATTACAACACAGAATATAATATATATGAAAGTGTAGAAAAACATCCAAAATATTTAATAAATTTCAATTGGTACTCTATTATTTAACAGTATGATTTAAACTGCAATTAATCGTGATAAATGCTTTAAATCTTGGATTTTTTTTTTTAGTTAATCGCATGAGTTAACTGCGATTATTCAACAACCCTATTTTTAATCCTTTCACACAGAGTCAGTGTTTCTCAGAACAATTTCTGCTGGCTGTGATGAACCGTCAGCACTAAGGAGTTAAAATTCCGTCATGAAGCTTTCGAAGAATGTGAAGTAAAGAATAACAATGTCTGTTTGCTTAAGCTGCTCTTTTATCTGCATGATCACACATGCAACTAGGAAGCTGGGGAAAGGTTTTATTCCTCCTACTTTCCTATTACAGGACTTCTTCCAACATATAAAAATCCTGAGTCTGCAATCACTTACACACATTAATAACTGTATTCATGAGTAAAAGAAGTTACTGATAAGCATAAGCATTTTCAGGACTGAATTCACCCTTGGTATATAGGACACTATTTAGGGAAGAAGCACTTCTATCGTAGTATACTAGTTGTTAATGCTTATCTGATATTTTCAGAGAGGCAGATCCTCAGCTGGCATAAATTGTTATCTGAGGACCTGGCAAAGTGTTTTATGAGGATATTACTATTCCTCATTTATTGCTGAGGAGGACATACTAAGACAGGGTAAGTGACTTGCCCAAAGGCAAATACAATGTCAGTGTCAGAAGAAGAGTTAGAATAGTCAGAACTCAGGGGCCAAATTCTGATAATCTTTTAACACAGTGTGAAGCATACTGCCTCTCCTAAGAATTCTGGTATTCAAAGAAGACGCAAAGAGCAATAGTACTCTACTGTCAATCTCAGCCAAAGACAGTGGCTCTAAGACACTGATGCAAATCCACGGAACTCAAGAGGATTACATGTGAACATAAGAATGGCCATACTGGGTCAGACCAAAGGTCCATCTAGCTCAGTATCCTGTCTACCGACAGTGCCCCAGAGGGAGTGAACCTAACAGGCAATAATCAAGTGATCTCTCTCCTGCCATCCATCACCACCCTCTGACAAACAGAGGTTAGGGACACCATTCCTTACCCATTCTGTTAATAGCCATTAATGGACTTAACCTTCATGAATTTATCCAGTTCTCGTTTAAACACTGTTATAGTCCTAACCTTCACAACCTCCTCAGGCAAGGAGCTCCACAAGTTGACTGTGTGCTGTGTGAAGAACAACTTCCTTTTATTTGTTTTAAACCTGCTGCCCATTCATTTGGTGGTCCCTAGTTCTTGTATTATGGGAAGAAGTATATAACTTTCGCAAGCCTGGGCAAAATTTTCCTCATTTAGTTTTTACTGAGAGCAATAACACGGATGAAGCATTACTGAAAGCTATGCGGCCTACAAGAAAAGGCAGTGGGATAGAAGCAACAACTGTCGGTACTTTCTACCTTGTCTGGCCATCTACCATTTATAACTTTTATTGTTGGTACTTCTCATGTTTTCAGTCTTTGCCAGGTGAATCACTATTGAAGACTTTGGCTCCACTGATATCAGCCATGTTACCTGCTGTATGCAGTTAGATTCTGCTAATGCTGCCACCACTGGCGCCAATACAACAATGGGAGACTAGGGGAAATGCCATGGTAAGAAAGGACTAAGGGACAAATCCTGGTCTAATTGAAATTCATGACAAAATCTTCAGACACCAAATGACACACTAAAAATGATCTATTTTTAAAGTGATGCTGAGGAGCCAGAATTAGAGAATAAAAGGATTCTGCGCATTGTCTAATGGCAGAACACATGTTTTATCTAATAAGAACAAGGATTACAGGCAACAAAGGACCCAAAGTCATCCCTGTGAGCCACTGACATCAAGGGGAGCTGGAGCAGGCCCATAATGTGCAAAGTGCATTATTTTGGTCATACAGCCCATTTGAAATCAAATCGTTGGCAATTTAAATGGAAACATGCACAATAGTAATCAGCAGTAGTATCTCAATGCTGATTGACTATAAAAGGAAGTGACATCACTGTAAGCCAAGCTTTGATGTATCCAATTTGTAAAATTTACTTTCTCATTATACGGTACTTTAAGTGTTGCAGTCATTAGGCCTCAATTCAGCACAGCACTTAAGCATGTGCTTAACATTTAGCATACGACCAGTCCCACTGAAGTGCTTCACGCTTTAAGCCTGGGCTTATGTGGTTTGCTGAAATGGCATCTTATTCCGTCATTGGTCCATTCCTTAGGTCATTTACCTTTTTTTTTTTTTTTTTTTTTTTAAAAAGGTGCATGGGTTTTTATTCTTTCATTTAAGTATAGCAAAGAAGTCCTAAGCAAATTATTTATTTTAAAATTTATACAAATTTTTTTATATAATTTATTCTTATTGCAAACATACAAAGGTTCTAAAAATTCATTGAAATAGTTACCTTAATGCCATTATCTAAAACACCAACACACAGTCTAAATAATAGCCAACATAATTAATTTAATTTTAGCTAAATTAATCTTTAATCAAGCTGGAAAATATTGATTACCTTCTGATTACAGGATCTTAATATTTTAAACTAGAATATTTTAGAAAACTAAATGTTGCAAGGTCTTGCTTGTATCACAACAAAGACAGACATTGTACAGTTTAATTTTCAAAGGATATGCAGTCTTACCTCCACAATAGCATTCAGGGCAGTGTCAGCACCAATGCTAAGGTCGGTGCCTGGCACATTGTTGCTAATAGTAGCTGGCAACACACAGATAGGAATGCAAAACTCCTCAAAGCGAGCACGTGCCTCAGCTAATTGCAGACAACTTTCATAGGCCTGAAGCAGCGGTACAAGTATTATTAGCAATATACCCTTGCAAATGGATAGCAAATTATTATGCATTCAGCTAGTGGCTCCTTGCGTGTGATGGGAGGGTTGGCTTTCCATTGGCACAAAATAAAATTGGTAATATTAAGGAGGGACAAAAAAAAAGTTTACTCTGAATACCACAACAGTGCACTGGGGTCGCATTGGCACAATGCTCTTCTGAAGAAAGCGCAGAAGGAAGTTAATGTGAGTTAGTACAGAGTGAAAATGAAATGTGGATAGTGCAGAGATCTGAAGCAGCTAAGCAGAAATGTAGGCAGCATGAGTGTACTAGAAATAAGTCACCTCAAAATAAGTTAAATGAACAAACACTATTCTATATACGGAATAGTTTAAGGAAAGGTAACTAAAAAACACCTACACTCAGAAGAAAATGCTTGTGGATACACTGCTATTATAGACGCTGCTTTTTTTAAGCTACTGCTTTGTCCTGGAAGGTGAAGACACACCTTTGTCACTGAAAGAAAAAATCATGAAAATATGGCCTGTGTTTTCCAAGTGTCTGCAAGAAGAATTTACATCAGGAGATACCAGTTTTTATGCATGCAACCTGGATAATTGTGCATAAAAATACAGGGATATTGCACAAGACCATATATTTTGCAGGAACATTTTAGAGGCTTTTTGAGCGATCTTTTGGGGATTTCATATCCTATATGGTCAGGAGATAAATGTACAGTGTCAGGTAGTCTGTGTGTTCTCAAAGGCTCCAGAGTTCCTAGTACTCTTCTCTGTAGCAAAGGACTACGGAATGTGCAGCTGTTCTGACTTAGTGAGTGCACTAGTCCAATTCTTCCTCAATGTGCAGTAATCCTCAACACCCATTGTGTAGAGAGAATGTGAAAAATCCCCACATATTTAATGAATCTCCAAAGGAAATCCAAATCCTGTAGTACTTTTTCTTTTCACCAGTCTCGCTCTCCCAGTGGGAAAAGGGGTGCACCGTGGGGTGGGACTGGGTATAAAACACCTCTCATGTAGCAATAGGGAGAGCTCTGCAGGCCAATCAGCCTGCCCCCACTAAAATCCATCAGATGTCTGTGTAGTGGTGGATTGTAGGCAGGAAATGGGAAGGAAAGAGGTGATCTACCTGGGACATTTCCAGGAGGGAAGATGGGGGATTGAAGTCGATGTGGAGGGTCTACATGGCTTGGAGGTATGACGTGGTGGCAGGAGACCGAAGTGAAAATCTCACCTCCAACACTCCATCCCCGGATATTTTGGAAATTTTACTTTCACTTACAGCTAAAACTGGGATTTGACTGATCCCAGTGTCACTTCTGGACTAAAATGCTGCCCAGTTATTGTTGCAGTGCTGAGACGTGCCACAGGCAGGAAAGAGGGGAATGGCATTTGTCTTTCAAAATCAGCCATTGGGAAGCCTTGGTGGGGGAACTTCACAGAACGGTCACTACCCCAGCCCAGCCAGGCTTCTTTGAGTTTTTTCTTATACCAGAAAAAGACAGACTGATTTGGGAACTGGTTTTGTTTAGTGAAGCCTCAAAGCAGGTTGAACATCTGCAAAGCACTTTGTAAGCACAGCTGCAGTTTTAGCCAGAGGCTTTGGGAAAGTAGTTCAGTTAGAGGGAGAACTGAAACAATTATCGGCACAACCATTTAGTTAGTCTGCAATGAAATATAAATTTTACTTGCATTAAATGCTGCGTCGTTTCATTTGATGCATTTTTAGCAAACACATGCGTGAACACTATGCAGTAACCCAGGATTCCTACTGTCTGAAGACATGCAACAACCCAGCATCAATGTTGCAAAAAACCCCAAACAGTCACTTTATATGAAGGGTATATTTCACACAGTCTATAAAGGGTTAAATAATTAACAGATGGTTTAATAAATGGTTAATCAATTGTAATAGATTGTATAACCATCTAGCCTAGAACACTGATTGCTCATCTCTGTAACATGCTTATAACATCTATGAATCAGTTCCAACCCTTTATAAATATACCCTTAATATAAAATGTGATCAAAGATACTGTATAAGAACATACAATAACTCAGCATCATTCCTCTTCTACCCAGCCCCCATTTGCTGCTGTTTCTGGTTCCTTCCCCAACTTGGTTAGATGGTTCACCCCTTACCTGTGCTGCTTTCCTGACAGGCTGTTTCTCCTCCCTCACACATGGCTGGTGCTAGGCTGCTCCTCTCCAGCTTCTCCATTCTCCATGTGGTTGGCATCTTTCCTTTCCCCTCTCCTCTTACTCTGACTCCCACAGGGCTATGCCTGTGCAGCAAAAGCTGTGCACAGGCTAGTATGGATAACCAGAGCAGCAAAGGGAGTGCAGCACGGGCAGTTCAAGAACAGCACAGATTTTGGGTACGAACTTAGCTCACCAGCCCGCTCTGAAGCCTGCACTGTGCTATCTTCACTGCTACTGTTACCTGCACTAGCTGGACTCAAGGTAGCTCAGGCAGGCTAACCTGTGCACAGCTTATTGCTGTGCAGACGTATCGTGAACTCAAGACTTCTTCCTGTCTCCTGCTCAGCTCTTTCTTTCTTTCTCTTAACCCCTCCAAAGCCCATCATGGTTATGTCGTTTCCAATTATTTTCCCCCATCCTCTTACCAGGCTCTGTTAGCTGTGAAGGGGGCTGTAAATTAGTTTCACTCTGTTCAATCAAATGCAGAGCTCCCTGCCTTCTGTAAAATCATGGTGCAGAATTTTCTCTGAAATCCTCCCCTGGCTAGAGAGATTTGTGCTGCAGAATCCAAGCTTTCATTTAAAAATCTAGCCTTTGGTGTTGCAAAGAATACAATTTGAAAACATTGACCAGTGTACACTTCCTGAGTGCTGTCCTCCTAAATTTGCAGACAGCCTGAAACAATAGCTTTGAAAGGGTTGTCTCATTCACTTTCATAGATCGTTAACACTAAACATTTTAATTTAAATATCATAACCATGTTAACGATCTAACTGATGATTTTTTTTTGCAGAAACTACCAGCTAACATGCTTATCCCACAATCCTCAAATGTCTCCTACGCCCAGCTAGGTGCAAAAGCGCCAAATGCTACCTAGTCAGAAAACAAACCTCCACAAGTTTGCCCCAGATTATCTCGGCAATGCAGTTATACAGCATTACTACAAAAATCTTTGACATCATCAAAAATGAAATATAGGGACAGCAGAAAATTAATTCCATGTAATATCAACACGAACAAACACAGGACAAATTGTACTGAGCATAAGATTCACTTTTTAAATATGTGATTGATAAAAATCCTGCATTCTAAAATGCAAGTGAAACTGTCACAAAATTTCCAGGGTGCTGGGCTAAAGAGCCTCAGAATCCAAGAATCTTGCTACACAATTTAGGTCCCATTGCTAAAGAATGCACAGGCCTTTACTGGAACCTAACCACTCTTTTCTTTAGGTTGTAAATTCTTCAGAGCGAAGAGTCCTATTTTTTCGTAGTTCATCTTCTATTCCAGGAATCAGCAACCTTTGGCACGCAGCCCATCAGGGCAGGGCCGGTGCTACCATTAAGGCAAACTAGGCGGTTGCCTAGGGTGCCAAGATTTGGGGGGGGCCAAAAAGCAGTGCCCCCAATTTTTTTTTTACAGCGGTTCCTCCCCGAGCACACAGTCACTGACCACTTCTCCTGCCTCCCAGGCTTGCAGCACCAATCAGCTGTTTGGCGCTGCAAGCCTGGGAGGAGAATTAGAGAAGGGCTGTGTGCTTGGGGAGGACGCGGAGCAGACGTGAGCTGGGGCGGGGAGGTGCTGTACGGCTCCTGGGGGGAGGAGGGGAGCCTCAGGGCAGGGAGGGAGCTGCCGTGGGGGTGGAGGTGCCTCAGTGTGGAGGGGGGGCGGGGAGCTGCCACAGGGCTGTGGGGGGGGTCACAAGGTGGAAGTTTCACCGAGGGCGCGAAACTTCCTTGCACCGGCCCTGTGGGCCGGGACAGTGTGTTCACCTGCAGCATCCACAGGTTCGGCCAATCGCAGCTCACACTGGTTGTGGTTCACCATTCCAGGCCACTGGGAGCTGTGGGAAGCGGCGGCCAGCACATCCCTCAGCCCGTGCCACTTCCTGCAGCCCTCATTGGCCTGGAATGGCGAACCACAGCCAGCAGAAGCTGCGATCGGTCGAAACAAACCATCCCAGCGTAACAGCAGATTTCCCTGATGGGAAGCGTGCCAAAGGTTGCCAATCCCTGTTCTATTCAGTGCTCTTATGAACCCTCTCTAATTCAGAATTTCTGTATGTACATTAGTTGCGACCTATTAATTCTATAATATTTTTCCTGATTCCAATGAATGGGAAATAACTAAGTACTTTAAAAGATGTCGAATCACCACTGGATGATAATCAGTTGTCTGTATGGCGAGAAATACCCTGAACTACCCATGATTTAATTTTGAAGTTTGTTTACTTTGGGATCTAGTTGTGGTTAGGAGAGATATTTTACTTTTTTCTTACAGGCATCATGACAATAAGTATCATCCTTGAACAGATTTTATATACAAACACATCTTGGGCAACACAAGGCATACAGTGCAAAAACTAACCAAAAATTACACTTGTTGTATGTACAGAGGACAATTTATCTGATTATGAAAAACAGGAAGTCAATATCCTATAATGGCATTTAAGATATTGTTTACATGCCTGAGTACTTTTCAGACATTCTAACACAAACAGCTAAAGTAACCAGCCACATTAACTGGTGTGGATCTCAAAAACCTATCTATACACATACTAGAGGCCTCATTACCCACTAGCAGACCACATACTTACCTTATTGCAAACTGAGAAAATTGACAAAGATTGACATTTAAGTGAGAACAGTAGCAATAAAACAGTTGCTCTGAATCCCTACAACTAAGTTTCAGGTCACTTTAGTGCTCATGAAAGATGCCAGACTGATAGCATTGGAAACTATGTCATATACTTATCCACAGAACAGGGACATCAGGAGTACAAGGACCATTAACTTCACTACTACTGTGTTTTAATACCGTGCTAGAGGAATCACCTATAGGAGGAGTTCATTCTTCATGCCCGTGCAATATCTCTGCTCACTATTCTCAGTCACATGAACTGGAAGGAGACTGCCTATTCATATTTAACAAGCATTACAAAGGGTAATGTCACTACTCAGTATGATTTGGATGACCTTAAAGTGAAAGGTTCTATGTCAGTGGTGGGCAACCTGTGGCCTGCGGGCTGCATGCAGCCTGTCAGGGTAATCCGCTGGCAGGCTGCAAGACTGTGTTTACATTGACCGTCCACAGGCATGGCTACCCACAGTTCCCAGAGGCCACCATTCACCGTTCCCAGCCACTGGGTGCTGCAGGCAGCCAGACCTGCGGACGGTCAATGTAAACACTGTCTCGCGGCCCGCCAGCGGATTACCCTGATGGGCTGATTATGTTCCATTACCAGTTTCCTGAGTGGCCCACCATAGCTTCAGTTCAGATGCTCAGAGGGCAAAAGGCTTACACAGCTTATGAACTTTTGTAAAAGAAAAAAAATCTTGTTTAAAAAAAAAAAAGACTTTTTTTAAAATACAAGGTTAGTTCTTTTCACAGCTGAATTGAATCTATGGCTTCCTGAACCATTACATTTTATATACATCTCAAAACACAATCTAGGAAGAAATAAAACACAAGAACTGGACAAAATTCTAGCCTTTTATTAGTAAAATGTATCAGCTTCCAAATAGATAAAACGATTATATTAACATCATGGGAATACTCTCTGTCTGATATCTAGTGATGTTACCTGAAATCTAAAATCTTTCCCAGTGTATTGCAAAATCTTGCAGTGTGTCCTGCTCTACGTGAAACAGTCTACAAACTCTATAAAGATGATAGTTAAGTAAATACAGAAAGCCCATGAAGAAAAGAAAAGCAGGCATCATGCATTATAGCATTATTTTACTTACCTTGATTTGCTGTCAATCTTTTTGGAATGGAGAATTTTATTTACCAGAACTGGAAACAAGGCCAATTTAGATATAATATGAACCATGTGTAAAGAATAATTGAGAACTAAATTTTGATCAGCTGTTTACAGTCTGGACAAGGGCAATATTATAAGGGAAAATATACATCTAATAATGCATGAGGGTCTAATTTTGCTAAAAGTAAATAAAATGAACAGTTGACTCTCATATACAGGTAAGTTAATAAGTATATTGATGTAAAAAAAATGATGTTAATGCTCTTGGAATTAAGAAACTTGAGAAATCCTTCAAACCTCTCAAAAATGTCAGGTAAGGACTAAAATATTCAACAGTACCTAAGGGTATGTGTATACTGCAGTGACATACCCACAGCTGGCCCATATCAGCTGACTTGGGTTGTGGGGCTCAGGCTGTGGAGTTCTAAAATTGACATGTTGATGTTTGGGCTCAGGCTCCAGCCTGAATGTGTATATTACAGCCTCTCAGGCAGAGCCCCCTGAGCCCAAGTCAGTGATGTGGGCCAGACGCAGGTGTTTTATTATAATACAGACCTACCCTAAATAACTTAGGAGCTGAAGTCCCATTTTCAAAAGTGACTTGAAAGTCACTATCTGTCACTGAAAGTCAGTGCGATTTATGTGCCTTTACACTTACACTTTTGGAAATGGGACTAAAGGGCTGTTGAACATTTCTCCCTATAGCTATAGCCCTGGATCAGGTTAAGGCCACAATATTATAAAACACGGGACAAAAGCTGGAAAGTGACACTTCAAGGTACACTAATTAAGTAAGCATGCTATGAAGGAGAGCTAGAATTCCTTCAAAATAAATCCAGAATAAAATAGGTGTGGCACTTTGGCCTTAAGAAAGATCCTCCTTAGTAGTCTGAAGTTTATGCAAATCTTAGATTTTAAACGTGGACTCTCTGTACAGATTAAACATGCTTTTTTCCAAATATGATTTTCTCTTTTCAAAACAGTTTTCAATTCACTGTTAGTTTTTATCCAATGAGAAACAGAATCCTGGTTCAGAATGTATAAAAAGAAAATAGCTATATTTGGAATAAAAACAATAAGATTTATTTTTCCTGACATTTCCAAAATGGCTCCGATGAGATGTAAGTTTACGTTTTTGACAACAAAATAAGTCTGTGTTTTAATAAGTGTCTTTATTTTCTGTCCAGTCAAGATGAGTTATTTTGGATAGTAACAGGTACATCTTTTTAGTTAATGATAATAGAATAGAGGAACTTTATTGTGAGTAGCTACCCCTTCCAATCAGGATCAAGAAGAGCTATTGCAATTATTTTTGAATGATTATTTAGTGAAAATGTTGCTTTTTTTTTTTGCCTTTTTTTTTTTATTAAGAACATAAGAACGGCTATACTGGGCCAGACCAATGATCCATCCTGCCCAGTATCCTGTCTTCTGAAAGTGGCCGGTACGAGATGCTTCAGGGAGAATGAACAGAACAGGGCAATTTACTGAGTGATCTATCCCTGTCATCCAGTCCCAGCTTCTGTCAGTCAGAGGTTTAGGGACACCCAGAGCATGGGGTTGCATCCCTGACCATCTTGGCTAACAGCCATTCATAGACCTATCCTCCATAAACTTATCTAATTCTTTTTTTCAACACAATTATACTTTTGGCCTTCACAACATCCCCTGACTCATGAGTTCCACAGGTTGACTTGGTGCTGTGTGAAGAAGTATTTCTTTGTTTTAAACCTGCTCCTTATTAATTTCATTGGGTGATCCCTTGTTCCTGTGTTTTGTGAAGGGGTAAATAACACTTCCTTATTCATTTTCTCCACACCAGTCACCATTTTATAGACCTTTATCATATCTCACTTTAGTTGTCTCTTTTCTAAGCTGAACAGTCCTACTCTTTTTAAATCTCTTCTCCTCTAGAAGCTGTTCCATACCCCTAATAATTTGTGTTGCCCTTTTCTGTACTTTTTCTATATTCTAATACGCCTCTACCGCGCTATAACGTGGTCCTCGGGAGCCAAAAAATCTAACCGAGTTATATCAAACTTGCTTTGATCCGCCAGAGTGTGCAGCTACACCCATCTGGTGCACTGCTTTACCGCGTTATATCTGAATTCGCGTTATATCGGGGTAGAGGTAAATATGTTTTTTGAGATGGGGCAACCAGAACTGCACACAGTATTCAATGTATGGGAGTAGCACAGATTTATAGAATGGCATTATGATACTTTCTGTCTTATTATCTCTCTCTTCTCTAACGGTTCCTAACATCCTGTTAGCTTTTTTGACTGCCGTTGCACACTAAGCAGATATTTCCAGAGAATTATCCACAACGACGCCAAGATCTTTTTCTGCTATTTACCTCTCCCCATTGTGAAAACTTACTATTTATTCCTACCCTGTGTTTCCTATCTTTCAACAAGTTACTGATCCATTAAGAAGACCTTCCTTCTTATCCCAAGATTGCTTACTTTGCCTAAGGGGCTTTGGTAATGGACCTTGTCAAAAGCTTTCTGAAAGTCCAAGTACACTACATCCTGCATCACTCTTCTCCATATGGTTGTTGACCCCCTCAAATAATTCCAAAAGACTGGTGATTCTTTCCTGACATATTGTGTTCATCTATGTGTCTGATAATTCTATTCTTTATTAGAGTTCTTCAGATTTGTCACCTAAAAAGAGCTGCTCAGGTGTGGGAATCTCCCTCACATCTTTTGCAGTGAAAACCGATGCAAAGTAGAGCATTAGTAGAATATCTACTTATTGGAGAAACATCTGAGAAATAAAACCTAATATTTGTAATATATAAGGACATCCTGCAACTGTTTATTTTAACTGGGTACTCTAGTGTTTGATGTAGAGAAGGGATTTCCTCTCCTGCACTGCTATAAATTGTCACTAGTTTTTGTCTTTGGGCTTGGTGGTGGTGCTTTTTTCTTTTTTTCTCCCCTCTCCCCTGTATATGTATGTAGGAAAGACCATTTGTGTGTATACAGTGTTGTTGTAGCTATGTCGTGCCCAGGATATTAGAGAGACAAGGGTAGCTGAGGCGATATCTTGTATTGCACCAACTTCTGTTGGTGTGAGCGACAAGCTCTTCTTCAAGTTCTGGTTCAATAAAATATATTACCTCACCTGCTTTGTCTCTCTCACTTGTATGTGTGTGGCAACCTAATTCTATTACTTTCCTAAATCCAAAAGTTAAAAAAATACATAAAATAAAAATGGAGTCTTTCTATACAGTGCATGCGAAAAATGGTTGGAACTTCTGGAGGAAAGAGAAAGCTAAGTGTACCAAGATTTTTCAGTTCAGTAAGTATCACTTGCATGCAGTCACCAAACCATTTTGCAGATTATGTTTCCAATGTTCTGATCTATAAAATATCCACTTCTAGCCAATTCAATCAGCATTAACTTGAATGCTCTGTTAGTAAGCACGCACACTTGAACAGACTTACATCAGTTATAGTGTTCAGAGCAGTATCTGCACCAATGCTGAAATCTGAACCCGGTACATTGTTGGATACAGTTGCAGGAACCATAACCATTGGAACACAGAACTCGTCATATTTCTCACGGGCAGCTGATAATTCCAAAAGTCCCAGGTAGGCCTGTTGGGCACAGGCATGATGTGAACAATTAGAAGGGATAAAAAGAGGACAAGGGTGGAAATATAACATGGATGAGGCCACAGGGAGAGCCATTTTTACCACAGCACACATCACACATTGGGTTAATAAGGAACCACTAAAATCTAACAAAAAAATACATAGAAATTAAATATATATAGATACACACACACACATTTAAAATCTGAGACAAACAATAAGTACACCTTTCACTCCCAATGAGCTACATACTTTATACATACCTAATGCTCCATATCAGAAATTGGCAAACTTTGGCATGCGGCCCGTCAGGAAAATCTGCTGGCAGGCCGGGACGGTTTGTTTACTTGCAGCATCTGCAGGTTCGGCCAATCGTGGCTCCCACTGGCTGTGGTTTGCCGTTCTGAGCCAATGGGGGCTGTGGGAAGCGGCGCCAGCACATCCCTCGACTCGCACCACTTCCCGCAGCCCCCCTTAGCCTGGAATGGTGAACTGTTGCCCGTGGGAGCTGCGATTGGCCGAACTTGTGGACTCTGCAGGTAAACAAACCGTCCCAGCTCACCAGCAGATTTCCCTGATGAGCCAAATGCCAGAGGTTGCTGATCCCTGCTCTATATAATAGAAAAATGTTACTGATTCCCATACATTTTAATATAGTTATTTTCATTTAAATTCCCTTAATCTCATTGATATGGACCTGATTCAGCAAAATACTTTTGCAGGCACATAAATCTATCCACATTCAGGAAGTCACTTAGGGAAGTGTTTAATTTTAAACATATTCTTACACACTTTCCTGAAACGGAATGCTTTCCTGAAACAGGGCCTATATGAAGTAAAAGTTATTTTGGTTAAAAGACGTTAAAAACTTGTCTCCAGAAATAAAAATATATTTCTAGATTATTGACTCGGAAATTAAAATATATCAGAATAAAATGAACATGTGAATTGGAGTGGCAAGAAGCCAGGGTGCAGTTTTTATTATAATTTAAAGACTACTATGGAGATTTTCAAAGATGCTCTCATTTCTCAGGAAATGAAGTCCTATTGGAACTTGTGTTCCTAAGTCACTTTGCTCTTTTGAAAATCTGTTCTACCCTGCTGTCTTACCTTTGATTGAGGAAAAAAATGTATTTTGTTTTGCACTTACTATTAACTATTTGGATTCCAAAGCTCAAGAGACATGGATCATCTCCAAAATTTCTTATCTCAAAAGCTCTTGCTCTGTTCCATATGTCAAAATTCATCATAAGCAAAATTTTAGTTATGGGCAAAAGAAAATATTCTGGTGCTTAAAAGTGAGTGTAGCATGTTTCAATTCCACTCTAGCAAACAAGTTAACAGAACAACTAGATAATGTACCTCAAATCCACCAATAACCATAAGGGCGTTGATGTTATTAGTGCGCATCTGGTCAGCAATCTTCTCCAAATACTTTGCAGGGAGGGTACTAAAAATAGTTCAATCAAAAGGAGAACAGAGGTCAAATATCTAAGGATATTGCTGACAATACCCGTTCATTTTGGTAGGATGGGTTGTTAAATTATCAGTACAGTGAAAAGTTCTATATTTTACACACTTAGGCTATGTCTGCACTATGAGCTGGTAGGGCAGGGTGATTCCCTTGCTTGTGTACCCATATTCACACTTGCTCTTATCAACCTAGTGTGAGTATAAATAGCAGTGTAGCCTTGGTAGCATGAGCAGTGGCAGTAGAGGCACAGGTTCGCCATGCCAAGTATGCACCCACCGGTTTCAGGTAGGTTTGTATTTGGCACATCTAAGCCATGCCTCTCCTGCCCTACTCCCTCCCAGGTACTACTGCTATTTATAGTCTAGCTCGATGAGAGCTAGTCCAGTATGTGTATTTGAGCAGAGGAATCACACCCCTCGCTTGTAGTATAGACGTAGTCTTATCCATAGAAAGATTTTATTTTCTGGCTATCACTTATCTTGAGATGATTACACTTTACAATTGTGACAAAGGAAGCCAGGAAAAGACTTTTGTGGAAATCCACTCCAAAAATTAGATAAACTCAGTCTATTATATCTTCAGCATGTCTTCTCTCTGTTCTTTTAAATCATGAGGAGCAAATAGTTTTTACTTAAGGTTTTCCTATTGCCAACAGTCCTAAACTTTACTGAGGTGATTTAAATAGGGAAATCAGATCTGTAAAATCTAACTTTAAGTTATTTGGTAAATGGTTTGAAAGAATGTGTTAGTCACAAGATAAAGCCATGATTCTGCAGGTTGCTCCATGCAGATAGATATAACATGGTTCTGCATGGACACGGCAATCCATTCACAAGTTGTATATCGCAAGACTGCAGTGTGCCATGTAACCATGCGTCTTGTAACTACCTACAATAATATCCTGCAGCAATAGCCTTAACTGTCTTAAAGGAATGATACACAACAAGGGACTATTTTAATTCTGTCTCTACTGAAGGAAACACATTAATACCACAAAATGCTGAATATTTACATCCTGAATGTAAAAGAGAACAGATGTCAGGTAAATTCTCAAAAATCAATACTACTGTAAATTTATGTATTGAAAAGACAGCACATGCAGCTCACTCAGTGGCGGATTAGCCACTGGAACAATGGGGCATGTGTTCAGCACCCCCAGCCAGTTGGAGGGCACCCAGAAAAATGGAGGCACTCCTTCCGGGCAACAGGGTCGGGGCATGAGGGCTTTCCCCATTCTGCCTAACTGGCGCATCTGTCAGGGAGCAGGCTCAGGGTGTGGTGGCTTGCCCTGCTCCTCCCACCTACCTGGTGCTTCTGCTGGGGAGTGAGGTTGGGGCATAAGGGCTTGCTCCATCTATCTGCCCGGCGCTGCTATCAGGGAGCAAGAGAACTCCTGTGTCCCCAACCCCACTCCCCGGCAGGTGTGCCAGGCAGGGGGCAGGCAACCCCTAACCCTAACCCGTGCCCCAATGTCATTCCTCAGCAGGAGCATCGAGGGTGGGGGGACTGCAGGCGGAAGGGGTTGGGAGGGGCTCCCCACTTGCTCTGGCCCAGGGCCTCACAAACCCCTAATCCACCTCTGAGCTCACTAAAAGGTACGTTTTGGCCACTGTTCCTTCTACTTGGGTAAAGTGACCACAGCCAAAATTATGATATTACCGTTTTGTGCCAAGAAGCGACCCTCCTTGGCCAGTCCAACCGCCAACATCTCTCCAGCTGATTTCCTTTATCTACAAAGAAAGTTAAAAAAAGAGGAAGTTCCCTTAAGTAACTTTCCAAATGCTACTTCTTTGGTCATGCAACAGATGCAGCTTAATGTAAAGCTTTTGGAACGGATGTTTAGCTATGGGAGCTGCCACAAATGAGACCTGGCAAAAAAACCCACAGCTCAGTTTCAAGAGGTTAATTTAATCTCCTTTGAAATGTTACCCTTCACTCTATCCCCATCCTTAGCTCCCCTCTATTTGTTTCTTCTTCCTCTATGAATCCTGCCTCCAACTTTTTCCTCTGCTCTTGTCTTTTGTCCCTTCTCCATCTCATCTCCTCCCCTTACCTTTAGTGACAGCATAAAGCAAGAATCCAAAACCAAGTCCCTAGCTTGACCTTCACTCACTTAAGGAACAATTTTCACTCTGTTGTGACCTAATCTCCCCACCCCACCCATCCTCCTGCCGAACTAGGAAAGTGGAATATGACAAACTCTGTATTCATCTTCTTTTTGGGAGACCAGGTTAGCTGATGGGTTGCCTTTGGACATGGAGAAAGGGAAGTATCATGATAGACATAGCCCCACTTTCCAAAAAAGCAATCAACCTGCGTCTGCCCTAAAGAGAAATCCTTCTGGGTTTCAAAGATACAGCATGTCACAAATCTGAGGACTTAGTTGCTGCATAGTGTAGCATATATCTGACAATAAGGCACAAACATGACAACAGATTCAGTGATTTGTCTGTATGTCACTGTTATCTAGCCTATGTACTTATCTCCAGATGCTTCACACTCCAATGGCCACTACAATGTAGGCAGTCTGCCAAATACTCAACATCCTGCCAAGGTCACAGTAAAGCTGTCTTCTGTGCAGAAGTAATGAACCTCTTATACAGAGAATTTCTCATCCAAGATACCCAGGAGGAGAAAGAATTCAGACCGGATTAGCCTAAACAGGATGCTCTTAGAGGTACATTTTATACAGGGCTGCTTGTTTGAAGACACATACTACATCTGCAGAAGTGTCTGAGTGAAAAAATAACTGCAGGCACAAAATTAAGTAGGCTGAGCCTCTGCCTACTTGGACTGTGCCTGCAGTGAGACAGAGGTACAACTATTCAGATTTGTGCCACATTTCAATGGCTGGCATAAATCTTGCACCCTCAAACAAGAGAGCAACTCTTCTGAAATGGTACCAGCTTAGGAAACAGACTATTTTTCTGTTCAGTGTAGCACTACACACATTGTTGGTGTTTAACAATTTAACAAATAATCTCAAACTGAGTATTAATGCATAGCTTAACTGGTTCTGGGCTGTAAGGGAATCCCGCTGCTGGTGCTTAGCACTTGTATATTGCATCAAGACATCCTTAGTCTCTATAGCAATGCTTAGCAATAGGAAAGGTGACATGATCTATGTATTTATAAATTTTGTTGGTATAAAGTATACAGCTCCAATCTGAATTAAGTAGGTGTTTCTATAGATAAGCAGTTAAATTTAAAACCTCTTGTGGAGTCAGTTCACTGAATGATATCACAGTCATTTCTATATTTTCCATTAGAAATATGACAAAAAGGTAAAAAAATACCAAAAAACGATTGACAGTACTTTAAATGAAGTAATTTTGTATTAACCTGGCCATTAGCAAATCCTTCAAATCCATCGATGACAGCAAACATGTTGTGACCTTCAGTTATGCCAACTCTTACTGCAGATCCGGACAGCAGCATTCATACCAGCTGCAGGGGCACCACATTTAAAACTGCCACATTAAAATTAGTCTGCAAAAGAAAGAGAAAACAATTGTTAGACAGAATGTACAACTGTGAAGTGACTGACAGATATTCTAATTTACATAGCAACTGTATAGTAAAAAGATTTACAGCAATTTCAAAAGTTTAAAAAAAACTGTTCTAGATTTAAGTGGGTGAAAAGGTTTCGGCACATATCTTCAAATTTAAAAGCCATATAGAAACAATCAGTAAAGGAACAAAAGATCTAGCTTTTCTAATTTTTTTTAAAACAGTTTTTGTCCAAGAGCTGCATTTGACTTGAAGATCAAATCACACAGGATCTTGTATTTTCTTTCTAACAGGGTCAAAAAATTATGATAGGAAAAAACCTGTTATCCCACTTGGTGTCAGAATATCAGTGCAAGAAATTTGCAACAAAAAACACCCAAAGTAGACAAGGAAAAGAGTGGGAAGGGACATGTTTTGGTCCAGTGGCATAACCACTAAGCATGTGTCATCAGCTGACTCATGGAGCAGAAAAGACATCAGCTTCAAATTAAAATGCCTGCTAAATCCTATGCGGGGCAAGATACCATAACAACAGGTCACTTAAAGAGACTTTCACTGTGGGATTATGGTTCAGAGATGAGATTTATACAACACAAACTACTTTTGGGTAAATAATGTTTGCTATTGACTGGAATTAAAAGTATTGAGGTAAAGGTTTTTAGTTCTTTCAGAGTTCAGAATGTCTCTCTATTTAATTCTACAGTGAAGCCAGGATAATGAACATGTGTATTGCAGTGATTTTGCAGATAAGGCTACAACATCAGATAGAGGTTTATGACTTTAGTAAAGAGCAGAGCAGAGAACAAGCTGGGCTATAAGGAGAAAAGCGCTTAATAAAACAAGATCTGCAATAATAAGGGAAACAGAACATCAGGTAATTTGTGTTTTGTACACACACTTTTATCAGTGTCAAAGTCCCTCTTTTCTTAATTATGAATTTACCTTGGATATGTCAAAACAATTGTTTGAAGGTGGATTTATAGGAGAGCACATTCAGTATTCCTCAGGTAACCAAAGACACACAGTGTTGTCATAAGATGTTCCTTTTATTTATAGGTCAGATATATAAGGTCCGATTCTGATCTCACATCAGTTTTGGAATAGCAAATATTCTCTTCTGCAAAGGAGTTACTCCTACTTCACCCTGATGTAACTGAGACCACAGATTCTTTCCTAAAGAAACAGCTCTATGCTTTGATTTCTATTGTAAGTGCTAAAGGTAATGACAAGTCAACAATGAGCTTTGTCAGGGTAAAAAAAAGTCAAGTCGTTGAGTAAAAAATTAGCAAAACATCTTTCAGACTAATTTTACCATGGTTTCATAGAACTCTACTAAACTCACGCCTTCTCTACAACAAGCAACACCTGAAATGGGAGAAGTGTTCTTTCAAATTAATCACTGGTTATTTCCTTGAAAGCTGTACTAAAAAGAAATAAATCTTTAAATTATAACTACACCTCTACTTCAATATAACGCTGTCCTTGGGAGCCAAAAAATCTTACCGCTTTATAGGTGAAACCGTGTTATATTGAACTTGCTTTAATCCACCGGAGTGCACAGCCCCCGCCTCCCCCAAAGCACTACTTTACCGCGTTATATCCAAATTTGTGTTATATCGGGTGGCATTATATCGAGGAAGAGGTGTATGAGACATCGGGCCAGATCCTCAGACAGTGTAAATCAGTGCAGCTCCATTTGACTTCCATGAAGCTATGCTGATCTACACCAGTTAAGAATATGACCCATTACTTTTAAATGAAAGAAGTCTATATTCATAATACACAGAATTTGTTTCATATTTCCACAGTTGAAATTAATACTGCCAAAAAAATCTTAATAAGGATAGAACTAAAACTTTGCATGGCTACTTCTGAGAAGTTAAACCTATGTTATTTTACATTAGTAAGGTGAAGCATTCAAGAGCTAGTGAACAGCAGAAGCAAATGCAAATAGTCTGAGCTTGTGTGGTAGCACTCATTGAGCTTTAAGCGATTTGTTAAGTACATTCAGCAGCATCTCCACATTAAAATGACATGCATTAAAATGCTCTGCACGGATTTTGGCATAGCAATGGCCTAACTTTGGAGGAAATTCTTCCATTTTCAATCCCAAAAGAGAACAAACATTTTTGGTTTTTTCCCTTAAAGATTACAGAGTTTAAAAAACAAACAGCTGCTAACAAAAATCATAGTATTCATGCAAATACTGCCTGGGCAGTGTTATTTCCCAGCCATTGTGCCATAGAGTGTGACAGTGCATGTCAGCCTGTGTTGGCCTGTAGTGAAGAGTCTAATTTTCCAGTATTTGAAGGAATGCTATGCTGCTGCACACTTGGGATCATACCCAGCAAAGCACTGAAGTACTACAGCTGACTTTCTATGACTTTTACTCTGCAAGAAATAGGCATGACTTTGCTGGATCAGGGCCTTATTATATACAGTATGTAGAATGCATGTGTTTGCTTTTATTTATTAAGACTCTATAACAAAATATTAAGTTTGGGCTGCTAATTTATATGCAAGTCAAATTTAAAAGAACATAGTATCAACTGTCTGTCCAAAAGCATTTTATGCTGAGTAATTTATGAAAAGTTTTGTACTGCAAATTGATATTAAATTTTCTTCTGCTGCCTTCAAGGAGACATTTAATTTGCCTGATGACTAAGCCTTCACACATGGTACTGGTAAATCTTACATAATATTGTGGCTATAAAAATGGAATTGCTGTAGTCGTTAAATCTTTTTGCTTACATATGACTGATGGTGAGTAACATTTGGATACTTCTGTTGCCCCACTGCCAGAATTTTGCATCCTAATATGTAAAGACTGGAATAGCTAGTAGAGGAATTTATTATCTGACCTTCTTGGATAGCAAAGAAAAGATCATTTTTCTTGGACATCACCACAATATTCATCTAATAATGAATAGACTGGAGAAATCATCTTACCATTACTCAACCCTAGACCATGGAACTAGAGGGTGGACCCTTATTTGCTCCCAGGACTAAGAACTGTCATAAGTTATTAACTATGGTAACACTATGGTAATTCAGACATCTACAGATCTCATGCTCTTTGCTTTTATTCTCCATTGATCTCTTCGTTCTTCATTAGTATTTTATACCAATATTACAATTTTCAGCATTGGGCCCTTAACTCATGCAAGTAGTCTACCTGAGTTTGCAGGATCGGGCACCCTGTCTTTTATAACCCTCTGTCAATACACATGATATGGCTTGGGATAAACATGCCACGATAGGATAAGCATTAAAAATTTCTACTGAGAAAATGGTTATCAGTACATTATGAATCTTCATTTTACAGAAATCAATTTAAGTTTCATTTTAGAGTTATTACACAAACTCTAAAATTCTGGGGGAGGGGGTTGACTGAAAAAGGCTTGATATAAATAAATCTGTGGAAAAACTGAAGAACAGGTCCTGAAAATTCTACCATCCAGCTGCTAGGCACAAGTATAAAATAATTAAAAAAAAAAAAGGCGGCAAATAAAATCTCATTACCATGCAAAACTAGAACATACTCTCAAAACCTACAAAGTTTACTGAGCTGTCTAAGGTTAATCACTGTGCAAGTAATTACGTACACTACATGAGAGATCGTCCTGTAAAAGAGAACAGAAAGATTTTAAAGTAACAGGCTACTCCTACAGACATTTTCTGCTAATTAACAACCTACCGATTGTAACGAGATAGTAAAGACAATCCTACAGTGCAAGAGTTCTCTGTACAAATGAATTAATACTCAAAACTTAATAAATTACTCAAGAAACAAAATCTTCATCAAGAAGCTTAGACACTGAAAAATGTTTGTTTGTTTATTTTTCGCTAGAATACTACGGGTGATTCCGTTACCTAGTATACGGAGCAATGCTGATTTATACCAGCCAAGAATTATTATCTTACTACAGATTTTTTTAAGTTATTTTTCTTTCTGTAATAGGTCACTACATTATTATATTCTTGGCTTTTCTATTCTTGCTTCTTCCATTCCACCCTGTTCTTGTCTTTTCCCCCCAGTAAGTTTGACTAGTTTTCTGTGTGTGTTTGTTTTGATAATTATATAAACTCCTGTGACACAGTATATCAACATTTCATTTACATGTTTTCTCTTTAGTGAAAATCAGTTTTCTGGATATTTTTAAACTGCCAAGCACCTGAACAATTTAAATCCAAAACCTCTTAACACTTACAAAACAAAACCAAAAACATTTATTTGATCAAATCCTAACAGTTACAGGCCAACCTACAATACCCACTAATGCCATACAGAGCAAGACTATGGCCAAATTTTATATATATATTAGCCTAAAGCTAAACTCTTATGTTTAGGTATCTAAATAAATGGCCTGTTTTTCAAAGCTGCTGTTGCTGATCATCCATCAGCTTCCATTACGATCAACAGATTCTACTAAGTGCTTGGCACTCCTGAAAATCAGACCACTGATTTAGGCATCTAAATATGCACTTTGGAACCCGATTTAGGCTCCTATTTTTGATAATCTTGGACTTTATGCCTAAAGATTCCTCTGCCCTGTTTTTTCCCCTCTGCAATTTTATTTATTTCTAGTTTTAAAATGGTCTCTACTTGATATTTTTTGTTTCTTTCATTGCCTGATTTCCTTTAAAGCATAAGTTCTTCCTGGTTTTATCTATCTGCATGTTGCCATACTTTCTCTGTTCCTATATATGTATATAAAATCAATATTTTCTGTATTCATGTTTAAACTCTTAGCCAGTAGCTGAAAACGGCAATAATCTAAGCCAGAAAGTTTATACTCCAGCAATTCCATTTTTCCAAAGACTATGGAAAGTTCGGCATTTTCCTGTTATAAAATAAAGAGACCTGTGATCGAACTTAAAAATATAAAACCCATAGCTTTCTCAGAAGAAAAACCTAACAGGCTAACTAAACCCAATTCAGTGGAAGAGGGAAAGAAAGGAAGCACAACTACAAATCTAGCAGCATTAAGGGTTCGAGAGCCTAATCACACATTTCATGCAGAGAGAAAATTAGATGTAATGTTTCCAAAGCTCTGAGACTGCAGAACATATATGGCAGAAAACCTAAGTGGAGGAAGGGTTAGTAAACATTACAGAGAAGGCACTGCCAGCTAATGATACAGAGCTTAAGAATTCATGGAGAATCCTGACCCACATTCTGGGGATCTCAAGGCATCTAAGTAGAATACTTTCCTTGGTCTGTGGATATGATGCCACTGTTTGGCAGTCTGCAACTGCATCTGTAACACCACACCTCAGGGGTGGGTCCTCAGCAATGGGGTTTGAACCTGGGACCTCTGGCTCTATATGCATAGAGCCTCTACTGCCTGAGAAAAAAGTCTCATATCTGTTACCTTAGGCTGTATAAGACACAACCTCTTTGGCCCCACTACAACTACAGGGGAACAGAGCACCACACTCAATAATGTAGTATGGGAATATTTTTGCAAATTAAAATGGCATGTTTGGTTTGTACTATATGTGGAGATCATGATATTAGCTGTTCACAACATTTCTGGGTGGCCACCTGGTATGTGAATGTTCCCTAATTTTAACCTGATTTTATTTTCCAAAATGTCATATTCATATTGTTCTTCCATAAAAAATATAACTCATCCAATCAGGAAGAAGAAACAACAACAGGCAATTTAGGTGATTTATTCTACACCACAGATCACGAATAATGAAAACGGAATAGTCAAAATGAACAAACTGTGACTAGCCCACAGGCTGAAATCTGTTTACATAAACTGTTTGGTGAAAGCTTCTTAATAATGAATATACTGGTAGGAATCAACACTGGTTTATGAATAATTCACAAACTAGAGAAGAATCAGGGTTATTTTGCCACTAATCTATGCACAATGAATGGTTAGATCAGTCCCATGTGGCATACACAGCTGCTGACCCAACTCTACCTTCTAATCTTCTAGCCACACACACTGAGGTCTCACAAAGTGTTTCGCCCGTTGGATGCTGAGGTGAGGAATCCTCCTACCCAGTATCCTCTCCCCTTCCACCAAGACTTTCAGGCTCTTTTAAGTCTGAGTACTTTGCTTTTGCATCCTTCCATGCCACGCCACATAGGGCAGCAAAATGCGAAGACTATCACACAGATATACAGCAACAGGCACCATAGATAAACCCATGATAGGTAAGTTCCTTAGAAAGGAATTTCCTAGGAAGAATATTACTTGGCTTTAAAAGAGTATTACTCTATACCAATTTTATGATGAGAATCCAAGTGTCTCCTACCAAGCCTCTATCTTTCATTAAAGTTTTGATTTTAATTATATCAAATACAGTACAAGATTATTTTTAGAGAAACAGTTGTTAAATTCCAAACTGAAAATACTGTTTTAAGTTTCTTTGTTAAAATATTCCAGACAAAAATTATTCTGTGCACTAGATAGAAAAACAGAATGGCTCATTTAATTATTCATGCCGTATAACTTACCTTTGGAAGTTCTGTATCTGGTTTTCTGTGAGACAATAATTTGTAGGTGTTAAGGTTGTTTTCAAAGCTCCTAAAGAAGGAAAAATAATGTTTTCATTATGTAGTTTTTAAATGCTTTGAAAGATAATATGTGTTTTTGTAACTAATAAGGATCTCTTTACCTATGCGGTTTTGACAAGTTGCAAAATTTGGCACTCTGCATCCCAAATAGAAGCCACACACATTATAGACCCCAAAAAACCAGAGTTCTGATTTTACAGAGATGATTTAGAAAGATGAAAGGGGCTGTTAGTATTGTTCTCATTACCAGCTAGTATCAGACAAGGTCTCCGCTAAAAGCACATACAGGGTCATAATTTTTTTACAATCAGAAGTGATCCTTTTAGTGATGAAAGGAGGATCATTCTCCTATTGCTATTCACTTTTAGCCCTGAATATGCATGTATGGAAAGCAACAGGATAGCCAGACTTAACTGTCATACCAGAGAGGAGAAAATTTAACCCCAAACACTATTACATTTTCTACAAGAAAGTGGCAACAGGAAGCTACACTTTTACCCCTAACTGACATGAATGAGGGAGCAAGGTTGCCTCACAAAAACTGAAAGGCAAGATTCAAACTTACAGCAATTGAGCTGGTTCAGGAAGTGCCATTGACTAGGCAATGACCATTTCTAGTCTGCGGAAGAGAAAAGGAAACTAAGGATTTTAGTTTAGGAGATGCACGTTCTTCAGCAGAAGTTATTCTTCTGAGCTCGGTGAATTTTGTTATGGGATTGAGACTGATAGGTATGAACTCACCCTTCAGTAAACATAACTGTAAACATAAGCCCCAACTAAGACAAAAGGAGTGTCTGAACCTGCCCAAGAGCTTTTTCTGAGTATTTCTTTCAGAGATACAGCCTAATGGAGCAGCTGAAAGCACTGTTCCCAACCCTGGAAGAAATCTGAGGAGAAGGTTTGGGGTCAGGGATGCAGGCTGACTAACATGCTCTTCGTGCTGTGAGCAAAAGAAGCTGTTTCTGGCTATTTGATTCCTTTTGCATTCAAAGACACAGGATCTTGTAGGTTCTTTGTAAATAACCAAAATTACATCAAAGTAATACCTTTCTACCATCAATTCTATTCCCAGTTGGAACATCCACAGGCCCCAAACTGACTAGCTGCTCAGATCAAAAGGGCAACATTATTAAACTAAAGAGTAAATAATACCAAAGACAGCAACTCAAGTTACAGTTGCTGACCTTAAAAACTTTACAACATTATCTTTGCAACTACCAGAAATTAATATGACTTAGTATGGGGAATGCCTAGGGAGTATACTGTGGTAATACTATTTATTTACAAAAACTATTGACAAGTATTAAAGATGATATTGACTATATCTTACTCTCTAAAGTGCTAATTCTCATTATATATAAATTTACAAGTGAATATACTGACTTACATAAGGAAACACATTTTGATCAGGTAGTATTCACCCACTTTAACCAAAATCACAGAGACTTTCTAAATTCAGACACTTAACAGGAATCACATTGTTTGTTTGTAACGTTAAATCACAGATGCAAAACATTTTAAAAACTGGAAAGATGAAAAATCTGAAAATAACAAAGTATTTAAAGTAACAGTGAGAATCTCACTAAAATCCTTCTAAAATTTAACAGGCAAAGTAGTATTACAGATAGGGAAGAATGTGTTTTGTCATTAAACAACTTGAAGCAATAATTGATTTGTTTCTCTCATACTAACTTTCACAAATCCTTAATAGAGTTGCTCTGTTTTCACAGCGATCTAATGCAGTGCTTATAAAACAGGCACTTTTAGTAGGCCTGCCCATGCTAATACACTATGTACTTGGTTCCAAATTTTATGCATAAGCAAACACATTCAGTCATTAGCGTTATCAGTCACCCCAGATAAACAATCCTGTTGACTCATTTCTGCTTGAATTGTAGACTTACATCAGGATCGAAGTCTATGTTAAAGTCTTAAGGCAAGCTGCAGTTAATTATTGTTTCCTATCTTTGAAAATTATAGGAATATCAACTTTTATTACTGTCCTTTCTAGGAAATCTCTGAAACCTCCTCTACCACTGTTACTGGAAATATAATTAACTACATTATTTAAAATAAAATAGCCAGAGTTATTGTAACCCACATGCCTGGTACTGCAGCATTTGACTTTGTTTCTCTTAGTAGGGGAAGAGAAGTAGTGGAGAAGAGACCTAGATCTTGGCTGGATATTCTGTCTCTGCACACATGCAGAGAGCAGGACGGGGCAGTTCAGTTAGAAGGGCATAGAAACTGTAGAACAGGGTGTGGGAGTTAAACTAACATGCTCAGGAGCTGGTTCCGAGGCTCTGTAGGAAGCTCTCATTGTGGGCAACCAACTGGGCAGGTCATACTCTAGTCACCCTCTGAGAACTGGGCCAGTCAGAGTGCAAGGGAGGGAAAGGTTATCAGTATAGGAGTTAAAGACAGCCCTGTGGACTCAGTGGCTGATTGACACAGGACCAAGTGATGCATCTGCCATGTGGACTGAGTTCCAATCCCTGTGCCACTTTGGATACAAGATACTGTTTCACCAAGGACTGAGAGGACTGGTCAGCTGCTAACCTGAGGGCTGCAGTCCTGCTAGCTGTGGAGATCCACGGACTGTTTGTTTGCTGACAGGGTTCAGAAGTATTTTAAAGGACTGAGATGCTGCTATTTTTCAGGCTCTGCAGAGTCCAGGTGACACACACAACAAACCATAGTCACACCATAAAGACTGAAAAATCATCTCTGAGAGAAGATCAGAGCAGAAAGTGTTTTGATGTGTGCTAACGAACAGAAAATGTTATGCTGAAACCTTATATTTGAATGTTTGTAACAGAAACAAAAGGGGGAAGGTCTGTATAAGGAACGCCAGCAGATTTACTGTCTCAGAGATTTTGCTTAAAAGTTATTCATAGTATTCCAAATACTATTTATCACATTTTATCCTATTTCAAGTGTGTTTTGTGCGCATTAAATGTTTGCTTAACTAAGAAAGTGTGGTGCTCTCTTTGAAATTGATTGGGGAATATTACCATCTATTTAGCAGAGTCTTACATACAATAGTCCTGAGGTGTAACTCTGCGTAATGCTTTCTGAAAAATCCTATAAAGACTGAACTCTTGCCTATGCTTCAGCAAAACATTAAGCTGAGGTGCAGTTGGAAGGGGAATGGATAGTTATGCAGAATAATGCATGAGCATCCCCAGGCCCCACAACATTAACGGGAAGGCAAAGCAGTTCAGTATCTACTAAAGCAGACAGATGGGTGTGATTTGATGTGTCGTACCTTCCACGAAGTCTCACAGCCTCACAAAACTTTCTTTCATCCATTGCTTTCTGTACTTCTTGAGTCTTAAAAATTAATGAAAAGAGTAGAATAAAAGGTTAGTAAACTAAGGACTGTACTGTAAATGGATCTGTTCTGAAACAGCACTGGTATTTGGAATCCTGAAAGGACAATCTGTTGTTTGATTTGTTCTCTGTTGTGACCTGCATCACACTTGCATTCTTATATTTTTCTTTCCATTTCTATAGAGAACAAGCAGGTTTGAGGGTGGGAGAGGGAAGATTGGCACCTAAAAGGGCCACAGAGGGAGAATTTTTTTTTTAATTTAAATTGGGATAAACACTGAATAATTTTGGAGGACACCAGATTAATACAAATGAGCTATAAACGATGGAGACTTTGTAATCAAAGAGACAAGGTGCAAAATGAAAGATTCAGATGAAACTGAAAAACAATACTACTTTCCATATCTGAAAAAAAGCAGCAATGTTTCTTTGTTGGATAGCATTTATCAGTGATTATCCTAAAACAACTGCATAGTAATTACACACAGCAATGGCACAAGAACAGATCATTATTAGCAAGTTAAGTGTTCCATTCATGTGTTATAACTAATAGCAGACCATTGATTGTTAGAGCACTTTGTTATAGTTAATGAATAAGTGTAAACTGGCTCTTCTCCCGGAACTCACCATCTGCACACACTCCATTAAAGGCAGACGGACAGCTTGATTCCCAGACAAGGACACAACACAAGCAGGAGTATCTGGTGTAGCCTCTAGAAGGGCCAGGACAGCTTCCACGCCCATACGACTTGCCTGAAAATAAAATATATAGAGAGATGTCTCTGTATTTGGGGATGTACTCAGTATTAAAAGGAGTAAATTAGTTGGCTCCCACCACAGAAACAGGGAAGTACCTGAGATTTCTCTTTACATCATTAAAACAATCACTCCTTGATAACTGTGATCACAGCTGGTTATGTTTAGTGTACTGTGACCCACAAGACAAGTAAGACTGCTCTCACGGCTGGCTTGTCAAGCCCACTGCACAGTCAGGTTTTGATCAGAGCTCTTCTAAAGGAAATAGGATTACTAGTAAATATGATTATTAATAAATATATTACAGTGAAGGTCACTCTTTTTTAAATCTCCCCACCTACTTACATGGCCTCCATATACAGCACTTATCACTAGTTACTGACCATGTATATGTGCATGCTCTCTGCAAATCCACAAAATATATCTTTCATTAATTTAAGTTGGTGATTTGATATTCAGCACTGCAAGGATGTGCAAGGCAGTCTAAAGCCAGGTGTACACTAGAAACTTTTGCCAGTATAGTAATGCTTCTGTGTAGTGTGATTATTTTTATGACATTTATATACCAGCACTACCCCTAGTGTAGCTGCAGTTGTACTGGCAAAAAAAAACCCTCTTTAACCAGCAATGCTTATTTCATTTGGGGAACTGGTATAAACTATACTAGCAAGAGCACTTTTTTTATTTTTTACCATATAAACTGTGTCTATGCTAGGAGAGTTTGTCCGTATGGCTATACTGCTATAGCTATACCAGCAAACACTCCCTAGTGGAGACAAGGTCTTACACTTTGTCACCCCAATTCTAAGTGATTAATATGCATGTGTATAGGATTTTGCTGTACATAATCCATATTTTTGTGTAACTACCAGTTACTGAGTGCTAAACCTGGCTCTGCCAGTCTCTGTATGTTGCCTGGGGGAAAACCGCATTACTATTCTGTTGCTTGAGTTGGGGACAATAATTATATTTGGCTACTTCACAAAAGTATTGAGGGTATTAACTGATTTTTATAAATGATTCAAAATTCTAGAATGAAAATGTATGCATAAGTGGAAGCATATTGCTACTACTGTTGCAACATGCACTCTTCCAGGTTTGCAGACAGACATATGTTATCACTATAGGTTCACTCACCAAAATTCTATCAAAAGCTGAAGGGGTACCACCTCTTTGAACATGACCCAGGATAGTCACACGAGTGTCAAATCCCAGCTGCTGAACCACAAGCTTCAAAGAATTTCAAAGTGTAAATGAGAAATATAAAATACCAGTCTTACTATGGTAGTTATATAGTGTGCACATATTGGGAATACTGTAATATTATACTGTATATAATATAAACGTTCACATATCAACAATGGTGACACAACTAAGGAATTTACTTAAGTCTCTTTGCGTCTAGGTTAGGAAAACTAATCTCCAGACTCCTACTGTGAAGGAAGGAATGTTCAGTTTAATAATGGTAAAGAAGTTGTTTTGGCTACAATACTTTAAGTAGAGACACACATACTGATGTCATTTATTTAGTAATAAACGAGCACTTAGAAAAACAGTCCTTAACCTTATAAAAAAGGTTTAAACATCACAATTAGGAGTCTGGAAAAAATAATCTACTGCAATAGGGTTTCTTTATAGCCATATTATAAATATACAATACTAAATATCTTGGAGTAATTGTGCAATTAAAGCCCCAGTGAAGGCATATACAGATTTTCTGATTCACTGTCTTTGGCTGATGTCCATGAACAAAAGGAGGTGTAACGATTTGTTCCAGAAACTTTGGGATCCCCCAAACTAAAAATGTTGGTTTTATCCCTCTCAGTAACAGTAAAATTTGTCCAGTTTAATAGCCTGATGTTTTTCTTAGGAAAAATCATAGAGAATGAAATAATTTTATACTGAAAAAAGTGCACAAAGAGACACAAAAGAAAAACCTATACAGTTATTTACTGTCTCCAGCTACATTTTATTTTCAGTCCATTTATTCATAAGTAAAGTACAAGTCCAGGATCACTAAAATAGGAACATTCATCAAAATCTCCTCTGCTACAGAATAAAGTTAGAATGTAAGCAAACATAAATAAGTACTGAATACTTTCCCCTCTCCTACAAGGCCAGCAAGGAGATGTCTAAACACCTTACTCTCTCTCCCAAAGAGTTACATTCCTGTTATTTACAGCTTCCTGGATATTTTAACAGACTGAAGTCTGTGTAACAAGCAAGTAGTGTTTCTCTCTGTAAATAACAAGATGAGTAACAACTATTTTGCACACTTTTACTTAAAACCTTAATCGGTGCAACTAATTTGTAGTTTTTTTAATGAAGTACAATTCTATATTGATAAGTCAACGACTACTTCATTATTTTAGTGCTCCTGAAAAGTGCCAGACTGACAGCTATGGAGAACAAAGTGCTGTAATCACAGAACAGGTGAAGCATGAGCAGTGTCAGCTCAAGTTTCCCGGCACCATTCTGTCAATGAATGTGTTCCAAAACTTGTTTCCAAAAAGGACTATTTCCAAGCATGAGAGGGTAATTCCACTCTCAGTGCCTGTTTAATCCTCGGCCTTGGTGAAATTTCCCCAAATGTTTCCTTTACTGGTAAATTGTGATGATAAGGGCATCATTAGTCCAGCAGGAACTTGACAGACGGTCACTTGATTTCCACAAGGACCACCAGATACCATCATATAATAATTAATGATCTGAGACAAATTTAAGCAGATCTAAGTCTCCAAAAATATCGCTTCATTGGCTGCCCTCTAATTTACAAAAAAATAGGTCCCAATCCAAATTCATTGAAACTAATTGAAAGATTCCCCTTTATCTCAATGAGCTCTGGATTAAGTCCACAAAGCAGAAGCATAAAAATGCAACTGGCAAGTACTGTAAAAGGCTGTTTTACCAGAATGCTTGTGGAAATTCTAGTTATAGCAGTGGAAAGGGAACTACACTAAATTATACCCACAGCAGAAACTGCATTACAATGAGGTTCAATACTTACATCCTTAACTTTTTCTGAAGTTATAGGTTTGTTGTGAGAATCAATGGCACCTTCTGCCACAATTATTATATTCAGCCTTTTCTTTCGCGCACGGTTCTATGAGAAGAAAAACATTGGATATTGAAAAAGGCCTGAAACAAGATATGACATTAAAAAAGAGTTTTGAAAACAAACTACTGTATATTAAACTCCAGTGACTAGAAACTTTTCCTTTGGATAATTTACCAAAGATATTTGTAGCTCAACTAAACCAGTCGAAAAGGAGAGACAGACATCTGTATACAGTAGAACATCAGAGTTACAAAGACCTCAGGAATGGAAGTTGTTCGTAACTCTGAACAAAACATTATGGTTGTTCTTTCAAAAATTCACAACTGAACATTGACTTATTACAGCTTTGAAACTTTACGATGCAGAAGAAAAATGCTGCTTTTAAACCATCTAAATGAAACAAGCACAGAAACAGTTTCTATACCCTGTCAAACTTTGTTAAACTTTCCTTTATTTTTTAGTAGTTTACATTTTACACAGTACTGTACTGTATTTGCTTTTTGGCTTTTTATTCTGCTGCTGCCTGATTGTGTACTTCAGTTCCAAATGAGGTGTGTGGTTGACTGGTCAGTTCGTAACTCTGAGATTCTACTTTATTTGCCTGGTTATTAACTTAGTGTTGTCAAAATGTGTTGTGCTGTACAGGACATAATTTCAACACTGCTCATATCCTGGAGATCTTTCATTCCCGTAGACTCACACAAGAAGAAAACAAACTGGGAGACCAAGAGGAATGCATCAGTTTAGATTCTTACTACTATAAATATACTTACTCTGGTATTTTTCATTTTTACTTTTACAAGCCCTATAGAAGAAGCGGTTTTATTTTTCTTTCAAGATTTCAGAGTTAATCTGCCTTATATGTTTCTAATATCAGCAAAGAAAACAGTTAATTGCTGGAAAGGTCTTCCCTTTAAAAACGTTCTGCTAGCTAAACTGGTGATTTCAAAGAGATAGGAATACTATTCTAGTTTTGTAAGTTTTGTAGTGTATGCTGTCCGCATGCTAATGCACTACTACGTGTTTGAAAGCGCTCACATAATTCCACTTTTATATTAGATTATGTCAATGCTCTTTGAAATAATACACATGTAGAAAAGTTTCTGGGGCAAAATTACAAACCAGAAAACAGATCCACTATGGCTATGTTTGCGGGACCCATGGCAGCCCTAGAGGGAATCTAACTGTGCTTCAAACAGCTGGAGAATGCAGGAATAGAGGCTTTTAGGACTAAATAGTTCTACTACCAAAATCAATAGCAAAAATTTGATTGAATCCTACTGGACAGGATCTGGCCCATATCATTTATGTTGCTAGGCACCGCTTTTCAGATGTGAGCGTCACATGGCATACAGAATGTTCATGATGCAGTTACAGATTACCTCAGAAAGCTTAACACACATCTGATCCTCCCATCCTTCTTCTGGGGGGTATTCCGGAATAAATACCCAATCTGCACCACAAGCTAATGCACTAACAAGAGCTAGATACCTAGTAAGCACACATTAAAAAAAAAAAAGCACAAATAAGAAGACAATTAAACTTCAAAACTTTGGGGTTTTTTTATAATTAAATTTTACTAGACACAAACTTGTAACAACAGTACATACCCACAGTGTCTTCCCATAACTTCTAGAACAAAGGTCCTCTGATGGCTATAAAATGATAAGAGACATCAACAACATTATTGCAATTGAAAGACCCAATCCAAATCCGACTGAAGTCAATGGGAGCTGGGATCAGTCCCTTACACCAAGAATAACACAGTAAACTCAGAAGTAAAAGTATTACCATTTGTCTGATGGGGGAAGGGAGGAATTAGTCCTTGAGTGTTCAATATTGTACCCTTTTTAAAACTTTTCACATCCAGATGTTACCCAGATGCAAGCTGTGCTCAGTAAGGAATATACAGAATGACTGGTGACTACAAGGAGCGACAGGAGAGGGGGAGGGGGCTAAGGTTTCAGTGCAATGCAATAAATATTGCTTTAATTATTTTTCATCCACTGTACATGCAAACCAGTTTTTTTTTATTGTAGTGGTGCTCTGAAATACATGGATTTATTTTTGTAAGAGACCAAAACTTTGCATAACAAATATGTAAAAAAATAAAAATAAATAAAGGGTGAAAGAATATTTAATCCATCAATCACTTCAGGAATTGTAACCATTTGGCTTTTAATAATTCCATTGATTACCAGGCTAACTGTAAAACCAGCATGGTCATTGCTTTATTTGTCAAGAGTGAAACTGAATCAAGTATCTATGTTTTTCCAAATGTATTTCTGAAGCACGAAATACCAATGCGTAAGTAGGAGATACTAAAAAAGAAAGCCAAGCTTTAGTGCACCTGCCCCTTTGGCTAAAGTTAGTATACTTTTGCCTTCTGTATATTCTTGCCTACTTGTCTGACGAAGTGAGAAATATCAGTCAAAGTGCCAACATAGCTGAGCTGTAACTATGTATCTTTTCTCACCAGTTCAGAAAAGTCTTTTCCAGAGCTTCAGTTTCCTTAGGGTGAAATTCATCCCTGTGCAGAGAATCACCACCAGGCCTCTGTGCAGAGGAGGGATTTAATTAGCGCACAGGGCCTTGTGCTGCTCTGTACAGGAGTGAATTTCACTCTTTCGCCTACCTTCATGCCTCCAGCTTCCATCCCGGGCACATCACATGATCCATTGTCTACAGCCAAGCACTGAGGTACAATCGCATCTGCTCTAACCCCTCAGAGACCAACACCTACAAAATCTCCACCAAGCATTCTCAAAACTACAATACCAGCACAAGGAAATAAGGAAACAGATCAACAGAGCCAGATGTGTACCCAGAAGCCTCCTACTGCAAGACAAACCCAAGAAAGAAACCAACAGGACTCCACTGGCCATCACATACAGTCCCAGCTAAAACCCCTCCAACGCATCATCAGAGATCTACAACCCATCCTGGACAATGACCCCACACTTTCACAGGCCTTGGGTGGCAGGCCAGACCTCGCCCACAGACAACCTGCCAATCTGAAACATATTCTCACCAGTAACTGCACACCGCACCATAGGAACTCTAGCTCAGGAACCAATCCATGCAACAAACCTCAATGCCAACTCTGCCCACATATCTACACCAGCGACACCATCACAGGACCTAACCAGATCAGCCACACCATCACCGGTTCATTCACCTGCATGTCCACCAATGTAATATATGCCATCATATGCCAGCAATGCCCCTCTGCTATGTACATCGGCCAAACTGGACAGTCTCTACGGAAAAGGATAAATGGACACAAATCAGATATTAGGAATGGCAATATACAAAAACCTGTAGGAGAACACTTCAACCTCCCTGGCCACACTACAGTAGACCTTAAGGTGGCCATCCTGCAGCAAAAAAAACTTCAGGACCAGACTTCAAAGAGAAACTGCTCAGCTTCAGTTCATCTGCAAATTTGACACCATCAGCTCAGGATTAAACAAAGACTGTGAATGGCTTGCCAACTACAGAACCAGTTTCTCCCCCCTTGGTTTTCACACCTCAACTGCTAGAACAGGGCCTCATCCTCCCTGATTGAAGTAACCTCATTATCTCTAGCTTGCTTGCATATATATACCTGCCTCTGGAAATTTCCACTACATGCATCTGACGAAGTGGGTATTCACCCACGAAAGCTCATGCTCCAAAATGTCTGTTAGTCTATAAGGTGCCACAGGATTCTTTGCTACTCTTAAAAAGTTTTGTGATGCTGAATATAGTAAGGTGATGGACAAATGGAAATTGGATTAACATATCAACTTTTTGCCTCTGGAGATCTGAGTTTAACTCCTGCTCCGGTCTGACTCTCATTGTTTTCCCTGATGGACGTTTGTTCATATCTCAAAGGCACCCCAGATTTTGGAACAGAGTGCAGCCTGACTGTATCCTGTGATCAAGACAGACCCAGGACTGAAATAAGGTATTGCTGCATTTTAGGATGGAGGTTCCCACTGCACAATCATTGCCCAGATTACATTGTATTCTCCCCAAAGTTATAAGCCTCTTTCTTTCGTCATCGTTCATATTTTAATTAGAAAGTTACAAGGGAAAACAGAAAGTATATTTGCACAATTCAATCCGGTTAGCAAAATAAAAGGATTACATTTACAAACACAAAACACACATAAAAATGCTCCCTGTCCATGTTTGATCTCTCTCTCAAACCATCCTCACCCCAATTCCCTCCCACAACACACAAACCAATTCAAGAGGTAAAGGGTTAACTTTTACTCGCAATGTAATTCTAGGTCTATGCAGTCTAAGAACTTTACATCACATTAGTTCATATATACGAAGTATTCTATGACAACTAAATGATAAATATGCCTGATTTTACCACTGGGAAAAACTTAATATTTTAAACTCTCGTGTATTCCCACATGCATCCTGTTACCTTTGAGCAGTGGTCATGATGGCATCCACAACTTCAATGATTCTGTGCAAGGCTGAGTCAGTACCAATGGTCATATCCGTGCCACAGAAGTCATTATCTATGGATCCAACCATCCCCACAATGTTGAGGTAAACATATTTCTTCACAGCTTCTTCTTCAATCTTGCCTGCAGAGAAATAGCCGCAAAACCGTCTATTAACAAAAGCCAGCCACATGAGATGAAGCAAAATCAGATTGTAGCTGCAATGTATCAATTTAGGGGGGTTTTTTTGGTAAGAGTTAAAATTTCTAAAATAAAAAATATATTTCCTTAGGGAAAAGGTTAGCCAAAGCTAAAAAGCTGAATAAAACTTCTTGCAGCAAGAGGACAGGACAGCTTTTCTTTAAGATCAAGGGTCTTTTGGAACAAACCAAAAGCACTTCATCTCACCGAAAGATTTGCTAGGCCAATTGTTCAGGGAGTTTAAAACTAGTCTTGAGGATGTCACTCCCTAACCCCAAAAAACATCATTCAAATTACATGCTCAATGTATGGGATGGAGTGAAGAAGTAGAGGAGTGCAAACTGAATTGTGGATGTGACTAAGCATGTTCCAGGGGACAGGAAATTCTAAAACAAGGGAAAATATATGGTCATCAGCATGAAATGCTGGGTGAAACCCTTTCTATGTGACTGAAAGACTCCAGTACATTGTTTCATTACTGATGAATGAATGGGAATGGAGAAGCTGCATTCTAAATCTAAGCATGTCTCTCTCAAACTACAATGAAAAAATACTGGGTCAGTCATTTAGATATCTACTTGCAGGAAAGCTACAGAATTTTACCAAAGACAAACTTCTAATTTGTGCTAGCAAAGAATGTGCTATGAAAGGGTGGTTGTTCTTTTTAGAGTCTAATATTTTAGGGCCCAAATACAGCTACCCAAAGGGGGCACAAATGTGACATTGCTAATATATTATACAATGCATATTTCATTCAGTTCCTGGGAATCTTTCTGAGAAGTTGCTCAGTGATTATAAGATGTGACAGCCCAATACACTGGGGTCTGAGTCTGAAAACAAATATGTAGCTTTACTCATATGAGTATTCCTGGTGACTTCAGGTGGAAGACTTACATCAGTATATTATTCATGTGTTTAAGACTAAATTCCAATCTCAGATTAATTATTTTTAGAAAAATAGAAGGATAAAGTAGAGGAAGTGAATTAAAGCAATGGGAACTGGAGCCAACACAAGCATAAATTGCAATTTATAGCATCAAGGAGACAACCTCACTGCAACCACATCCACTGCACTCTTTTGGTGCAACTGAGCAATATACAATAGTAGGGACATTTTCTATTATTACAGAGGAAGGTGGTAGCAATGTCTATATAAAGGTTGCCTAGCACTATCCATTAAAAAGTTTTCTTATAATTTTTTTCTTTGAAAGTTCTCACACCTCTACTGTTTGTAGCAAGCCTGGATTTTCTGTAGGGGTTTCCCCTTGAGATACAGCATGCTTTTTTTGTCCCAGGAAATTCCATTCAGATTTGGCTGAGATATTAAGTGTTAAAAATCACCATTACCCTCTCTCACATGTTCCTCAGGATATGTCTTCACTGCAGAGATAACTCTGACTCTTATTGGTTGTTGCACCTACCCCCTACCCTCAGGGCCGGCTCTACCCATTTCGCTGCCCCAAGCACGGCGGCACGCCGTGGGGGGCGCTCTGCCGCTCGCCCGTCCAGCAGCTCCGGTGGACCTCCCGCAGGTGTGCCTGCGGAGGGTCCGCTGGTCCCGCGGCTCCGGTGGACCTCCCGCAGGCGTGCCTGTGGATGCTCCACCGGAGCCGCGGGACCAGCGGACCCTCTGCAGGCAGGCCTGCGGGAGGTCCACCGGAGCCACCTGCCGCCCTCCCGGCAACTGGCAGAGCGCCCCCCGCGGCATGCCGCCCCAAGCACGCGCTTGATGCACTGCGGCCTGGAGCCGGCCCTGCCTACCCTATCCACACATGAAAACCTCTCACCCAAACTAATGCAGTAAAGATATAACTGCAGGAAATTTTGACAGCCCGCCAAAAAACTCACTGACCATTCCCTAGTCCAAGGTCATGCTAGCACCAAACCAGCACCATCACACATTGCACCACGGAGCTGACAGAGGTGTAAGCGGAGGTGAGGAGGAAAGAGCTGAGCTGAACCAGCCTTCTCCATTTATAAGCCATTTGCCTATTTATCACTCCCCACTTCAACTGGGGAATCACATGAGGCAGGAGCTCTCCCAACTCCCAGGCTGGGGGCAAGGGGAAGAGAGAGGGAGAGAGGCCAATCTCTTACAGATCCACCACATGGTACTAGAAGCCAATAATCCCTCTGGGGTAGCACATGGGACAGGTGCACCCCTGATTTCTGGGGGAAGGAGAGAACTCCAGGCCAGACTGGGCTTCCCCACAACCAGCCCATAGATCCAAAAACCCACCACCTCAGAGAAAACAGCCTTCTCTGGCTGCCAGCCAATGTTGTTAATCTGGTATTTCAAGAAGCAACAGTGCTGGAGGTTCAGGGTTCAGACTCTGCTGTTGATTCATGATAGAGAGCTGTACATAATAAAACTTGGTTTTACCTTTTTTTCATTTAATTAAAACTCTAGAATATTACACACATAAAGACTACATTAAAGAAAGTTATTTAGGCTGCAATGTCAAGTACTTAAAACTTAGGAAATGCCAGATTTATGGTTTCCTGTGTGTAACAGAACAGGAGTACTTGTGGCACCTTAGAGACTAACAAATTTATCTGAGCATAAGCTTTTGTGGGCTACAGCCCACTTCTTCAGATGCATAGAATGGAACATATATTGAGAGATATATGTACACATACAGAGAACATGAAAAGGTGGGAATTGTCTTACCAACTCTGAGAGGCCAATTAAGTAAGAGAAAAAACTTTTGAAGTGATAATCAAGATAGCCCAGTACAGACAGTTTGATAAGAAGTGTGAGAATACTGACATGGGGAGATAGATTCAATGTTTGTAATGCCTCAGCCATTCCCAGTCTCTATTCAAGCCTACGTTGATTGTATCTAGTCTGCATATCAATTCAAGTTCAGCAGTTTCTCATTGGAATCTGTTTTTGAAGCTTTTCTGTTGCAAAATTGCCACCCTCAGGTCTGTTATTGAGTGACCAGACACGTTAAAGTGTTCCCCTACTGGTTTTTGAATGTTATGATTCCTGATGTCAGATGTGTGTCCATTTATTTGTGTGTAACAGGACTGTTGTGTTATTGAGCACCCCTTGTGGCCACCGATATGTCTGCAGCTCCCCACTTTTTTTTCCTCTCTACTGGGCCCTTTAAGAACTCACAGAGGCTTTCTCTGGTGAACAGTATCCCTGCACCAGGCTCAGCTGCACAGCATCTTGGGGTCTGTCAGATCCAGCCCTAGATTTCTCCCCCAGCTGTAGAAAGCTCTGCAAACTGCCCCCTTTGTGCTTCCTGCACCCATTGCTCCTCAGCTGCAGGGGGAGGAATCACTGTACAGGGAGTTGCTCCTCCATACACACAACCCCTGTGCATCCAGACCCCCTCATACACAGACCCTCCTGCCGAGCCTCACCCCCCCCCCACACCCAGAACCTCTCCTGACACTGTGACACTACGCAACTTTAATTTGGCACCCTTTGTGTATGCATTATGATGATAATCTTTAATTACATGATCCTGTACTATTTTTTTTATCACAGGAACTCTGGCTTATTCAGAGCACAGGATGGATGCACAAGGGGACTGGAAAGTTATGTGTACACAACCATAAGTCTAGCATTTCCTAATTTTCACATGGTTGACTTTGCAACCTCAATAACATTATTTGAATGTAACTTTTCTGCGTGTAACAACAACATATCATTTTCTTTCAACAGTTGAAGGAGTAAGAGCTTTACATGTTCACAGAGATGCAAACTTACCACTTTGTGCCAGTTCCTCTAGAAGTCCACTCCATTCTTCACGAAAGAGATTAGCGCCTGTTAAACTACCATCACCACCAATCACACAAAGGTTAGTGATTCCACGCTGAATCAAGTTGAAAGCTGCCTTCAAACGGCCTTCCCGGGTACGAAATTCTTTGCAGCGTGCACTACCAATAACTGTCCCTCCCTGGAAAAAGGAAATAAATCAGTTCTAATTTATCTTTTTAATATGTTATGTAAATTGCTACTAATTTTTATGTTGATTTGTTAATTAAGAAAATATTAACAAAAAAGAGTATGGGAGTACACTAGAAAATAATATAGAGCTACCCAAATCTCTAGGAAAATTACATTCTAAAACCTATGGTAAGTACATGCATATCAGGCAATGAGGCAGGAAACAAGTGTGGTAGATAAGAAAACCTTTATATACTTGAAAACTGTTATTCTGTCTCCCTTCAGTCTTCTCTTCTCCAGACTAAACAAACCCATTTTTTTCAATCTTTTTCAATCTTTCCTTGCAGGTCATGTTTTCTAGACCATTAATCATTTTTGTTGCTCTCCTCCGGACTTCGTCCACATCTTTCCTGAAATGTGGTGCCCAGAACTAGACACAATACTCTGTCTTATCAGTGCTGAGAGCAGTGAAATAATTACGTCTCATGTCTTGCTTACAACACTCCTGCTAATACGTTCCAGACTGTTTGCTTTGTTTTACAACAGTGTTACACTGTTGACTGATATTTAGTTTGTGATCCATTATGACCCCCAGATCCTTTTCTGCAGTACTCCCTACTAGGCAGTCCTTTCCCATTTTGTATTGGTGCAAGTGATTGTGACTTCCAAAGCAAATGTGTCCTTATTGAATAACATCCTATGTATTTCAGATAATTTCTCCAGTTTCTCAAGATTTGTCCTTTACAGTGCTTGCAATCCCTCCCACCATGGTATCACCCACAAACTTTATAAGTATATTAGCCAAATCGTTTTGAATAGAACTAGACCCAGGACAGATCCCTGAGGGACCCATTTGATATGCCCTTCCAGTCTGATTGTAAAGCATTAATAACTACTCTCTGAGTACACTTTTACAACCTACTGTGTGCCCACCTTACAGTAGGTTCATCTAGGCTATATTTCTCTACTGTGTTTATGAGCAGGTATGTGTATCTGTATCAAAAGCCTTACTAAAGTCAAGTTATATCATATCTATTGCCTCCCCTCAATCCACAAGGCTTGTTACCCTGTCAAATAAAAGACTATTAGGTTGGTCTGACATGATTTATTCTTGACAAATCTGTGTTGTCTGCTACTTATCACGTTATTTTATTCCGGGTGCTTACAAACTGATTGTTTGATAATTTGCTCCATTATCTTTCTGGGTACCGAAGTTAAGATGACTGATCTATAATTCCTTGGGTTGTCCTTATTCCCATTTTAATAAATAGGTACTATACTTGCCCTTTCCTAATTCTCTGTAATCTCTCTCATCCTCCACACTTCTACTTTTTATATGACTCTTTTTGGAGGATCAGGTCATTAAAGATCTACTGGTTACGCCAGGGTGGTCTCTTACCATACTTCCTCTTTCATATGCATTGGAATAATTTGCTCTTGTAGACTTAATAATGTCTTTTTAAAAAACTGCCAACTCTCCAGAATTCTTTTTTCCCTTAGACTTCATTCCCATGGGATATTACCTACCAACTCCCTGAGTTTTCTAAAGTCTGCCTTCTTGAAATCCATTGTCTTTATGTTGCTGTTGTCCCTCCTACCGTTCCTTAAAATCATGAACTCTATCATTTCATGATCACTTTCACCCAAGCTGCCTTCCACCTTCAAATTCTAAACCAGTTCCTCCCTGTTGGTCAGAATCAAATCTAGAATAGACTCTCCCCTAGTCACTTTCTCCACCTTCTGTAATAAAATGTGTTTCCAATGCATTCCAAGAACTTATTGGATAATCTGTGCCCTGCTGTATTATCTTCCCAACAGATGTCTGGGTAGTTGAACATCAAGTCCTGTCTTTTGGATGATTTTGTTAACTATCTAAAATCTGCTTAGAATCTGTCAGCAAGCTTCACAGAAAATATATAATCATTAGAATATCTTTTTTGTCATTTATACAAGCTTATTGTTCTTGATTATAGTTTTGCTGTATTTCTAATGTGTTCTAGAAAGTAACATTAACATAATACAGAAGATTTTCTTTTTTCCTAGCAGAAGATGTGGAGATGATTATGAAACACTGAGGTAATAATTTCCTACGTAGAGTAAAAACAAGAAATCTGAGCCAGGCCCAACCCAAATTTGAGCTTGGAATTTGTGCAGTTTGTACTGCCATCTGAAACAGACTGCCTCACCACCGAGTACTTCCTGTTCCAAACCATTTCTTAGCATTGCCCATACGTGTTGAAAGTCATAACAAGCTGATAATGGGAAGATGAAAGTGAGGAAGATAGCTGGGAAACCTGTCTCCATGAACGAGAGTGCAGCACAAACACACACTTGAAGTGATTCTAAAAGTAACCAGTCATTATGGAAACAATGAGTAAAATGACTCACATTAGAAACATCAGAAATGATAATAGACAAGAGTCTGTGTTAAGTGAAAGAAGTATGTGACCTATTTGCTGCTAATAGTGGATGCCTCTATTCAGAAACAATTATGAACCAAGTGGAAAAAAAGTTACTCATTCCCTCAAAACACTTATTTTTGCAAAATAAAATTAGAATAGGATAGAAAAGAACAGAAAGGCCAGCAAGCAACATCTTTCTTTCTTTTCTGTGTTAGTGAAAATGAGAGCTATTTTATGAAGAAGAAATACTGCAGAGAGCTAACTACAGCACAATCCTGTTTTGCACAATGATCTGGTTAAAGGAGCCCACCAGGTATGTGCACTAGCCTCCACATATAATGGTTTCATTTTTAGCAATTGTTTTGCATATAAATTTCAAAAATGTAAATGTTTACTTTTATTGGTGAACAGCTTCCATGGCATCACATAAAACACAGCACTTCCCTAATAGGTACTAATATGACATTGTTTTAAACTTCTGGGACACAATTCTGCCACTCCTGATTAATGTGTATGCCTAAACATGCATTTAGGAGCCTAACTTTGGGCACCCAATTTTGAAAATCTAAGACCTACATTTTCAAAAGGGGTTACTATTTCTAGGTGCCCGGCATGATATACAGTACCACATAGAGGTCTGATTTTTGGAAGGTGCTGTGCATCAATTATCTGGAAATCAGGCCCTATCAACAGGTGTTTGAACTTGGATGCCCAAAAATGGAGCCAGTCAACATCACTGACTACTTTTGAAATTCTTGGCCTTCGTCTTCAAGGTTAAAAATTCTGGGCTTTGCTTTGTTTTCTGTTGTTTACAGTACTTACCACTTGCAAGATGCTTGAAACACTTTCCCATGACACTTCAACAATGTTGTCACCTCCATCAACCATACCTTGGTAACCCTGAGACAAGAGAAACATATTTTAGAAACTTGACATATCATTCTGCATATTACTACTACTGGGGTGATGGTCATGTTGTACATTTTTATCTATATCTATCTATATATGCATATATTTCAGACAGTAGTACTCTTCCAAGTACCACCAACTTTAGCCCCATTTACATGAACAACAAAAATTATACACTATTCACAGTAAATTGATGATGTGTGCCACTTGGTTCTAATGGGCTTCCTAAGGTACTTGAATGCACTTATGGGCCCTGTTGGCTTATGAGGCTTGGCTTCTTCTTGATTTGAAGGTAAATGATGGCATCTCCCACAAGCCACTACTTGTGGCACTGACGTGAGTCACTGCTTTCAATAAACTGTGCAGATCTGTGATCCTCCCTCTCATTTTTTTTACATAAACGATGAAAAAGTTAATAATACTGACAATTAAATGCTCATCACTGGATTGCTGAGTTAACCCTCCACTAAGATGAATGGCATGCACACAATGAGATATCTTTGAGCTATAATGTATCTTAATTAAAACTATCTTTAGACAGGTTTTCTCCTCAAAAAACATTTTATTAAAAAAAAACTGATTTAAATAAAAAAATCAGATTTCTTATTTTTTTTAAAATCATTGATTTTTATCCACCCTGTTCAACACAAAATAACAAACAAAAAAACCACTGATCACACTCCTCAAACTGGAATCCACACAGGGTATCATCAAGCAATTATAACCGTTACTTGATGTGGATCATACCCTGAAAGAAATCTTTCCCAAAACTCCTCTCCTAGTCTTCCAAAGACCCCCCAACATCTCCAAGCTCATCATCAGAAGCAAGCTCCCCAGATGCCAGAACACACCAACTCAGAGCAGTACCACACACTGCCAGAAAAACAGATGGAAAACTTGCCGACATATCTTTGCTATAATGATCAATACCCCTACACATGTTTATTGTGACATGTGGTGTACCTCATCCAGTGCATCAAATGTCCCAACAACAGCTATATAGGTGAAACTAGACAATCACTATGCTCTCAAATGAACTCACCCAGAAAAATGATAAAAAGACAAAAACACTCTATCATCCACAGACAAACATTCTTCACAATACAATCTGATCTACCAGTCCTAATCTCAAAGGAAACCTGCACAACACCTTCAAACTACAAGACAGATAACTTAAATTCATAATTCTGCTAGACACTAATAATCACAGTCTCAGCAGAGACATTGATTTTATGGCTCATTACAACAATTTGTAATCTACTAGCCCTTCTTTGTTCTGATTGTAGCGGTGTTAATTGACAGCTTCGTTTTAAGAGGTTTTTTACAATACTCATTAACCCCATATGTTTAACAATCTGTCCCACCTTGTATTTAGTTGTGACACTCCGGTTACCTCTTCCAGACCAGAAGAAGAGCTCTGTGAAGCTTGGAAGTTTGTCTCTTTCACCCACAGAAGTTGGTCCAATAAAAAATATTACCTGCCCCCACTCATTGTCTTTCTCTGCAATCAATATGGTTACAACACTGCAAACAGCATACTTCTAAGGCATTTGTATGTATCCAGGAAAGAAAAATGACTGCATGATTAATCAACACACAATCAAAGAATAAGAATCAACATCCTGGTGACTACCTACAGCAGAGGTGGGCAAACTACGGCCCGCGGGACCATCCTGTCCGGCCCTTGAACTCCCAGCCAGGGAGGCTAGCCCCCGGCCCATCTCCTGCTGTCCCCCGTTCCCCGCAGCCACGCCATCATGCGGCAGCGCTCTCGGAGGCGCGCTCCTGCCAGACATGCTGCTTTGAGTGGCATAGTAAAGGGGCCAGGACCGTGGGATTGGATAAGGGGCAGGAGGTCCCAGGGGATCAGTCAGGGGACAGGGAGCGGTTGGATGAGGTGGAGGTTTTTTGGGGAAGCAGTCAAGGGCCGGGGAGCACGGGGGGTTGGATAAGCGTGGGAGTCCTGGGGGGCCTATCAGAGGGCAAGGGGTGTGGATAGGGATCAGGAGACGGGGATCGGAAGGGGACTGGATAGGCATGGGGTCCTGGGGGGGCCTGTCAGGGGGTGGGGGTGTGGATAGGGGTCAGGGCAGTCAGGGGACAGGGAGCATGGGAGGTTGGATAGGGGGTGGAATCCCAGGGGGGTGGTTAGGGGTGGGGTTTCCAGGAGGCAGTGGTCAGGGGACAAGGAGAAGGGGGGTTGGATGGGTCGGAGGTCCTGAGGGGGGCGGGAAGTGGAAGGGGGCGGATACGGGGTGGGGGCAAGGCTTTTTGGAGAGGCACAGCCTCAAAGTTTCACAACCCCAATGTGGCCCTTGGGCCAAAAAGTTTACCCACCCCTACAGTGTAATGCATGTCACTGTAATAATTTTTGTATAAAATATGCCTTGTGAGGTATCATTGGAAAACTAGTAACTCGCTGGTCAATAATACCATAATGAAAAGTGTGTAGCAACATTATATGTAAAGTTATGAATTCTTCCTAACTAATGTTAGTAGCACATGTTCAAACCCACATGATTAGGCAGAACTGGTCAAGCAGGTCTTAAACAAAGGAATGAGCTGTTACCTCAATTTACATATACGTTTTAAACAGTGTCCTCAGACAGCAAGAAGGGAAGACAGGAGACAAGAAAAATCTGCATTTCAGCAAACAGAGGGAAATCTTTCACCGCCCTCCTTTACTGTTTGAATGAATTTTAATTAGCGGTTGCCCTCAGAAAAATGCATTTCAAAGGGTGACTAAACTATAAAAGTAAGGGGCAAAACCCCTCCAAGTTATCTCTTCCTATCCATCTCTCACTCTTTCATGGAAGAAGGCAAAAGAAATCCGCCTATTTGACTTTGGGGTGAGATTCTGACCTGAAGTTTGGTCAGCCCTGTTGCTGGAAGCATATGGTAAGAACTTCACCTTGAAACAAGTATTGTTTGTTAAGTTTAGGAAGCGTTTTATCTTAATTTATCATAATAATTTCTAACTTTAATGCCTTATACTCGTACTCGCTTAAAACATATCTCCTTGAAGTTATATAAGCCTGTTTAATTCATTAATCCAAACTAATCCAGTGTTGGGTTTAAACTGAATTGTGTGAGTAACTCCATTTAGGGTAGCAAACTGTTGTTTATTGCTCCCTTTAGATGGGCAATGGACCTAATATACCTGGACTGTCCAGAAGAGGGCTGGACAGTTCAGAATACATGTTTTGGGGGGGAAATTTGGGACTGGGCATGTGTTGGGGTCACCTGCAAGCAGAACCCCAGGCTGCTGGAAGACCAAAAGTAGCTGGTGTTTGCTGACAAACTGCTGAGGCCAGGGTTGCTGGACCAGGGCTGTGTAACCTGCATGCTGTTTATGAGACGTCCAGGTTGGGAGCTACAACAGCAAAGCACTGTGAGGCACTCCAAGCTGACGGCAAGGGTGACATAACCCCTCACTGATCTGGATTGCACCCCAGAATGTCATATACAGAAATATTTCTACATTTTTGGTAAATTTAAGAACAGGCAGGGCCGGTGCAACCATTTAGGCAAACTAGGCGGCAGGAGGAGAATTAGAGTGGTGCCGGCGTGCTCAGTGGAGGAGAGCTGCGGCGGGCTCCCCAGGCAGAGTTAGCTGCCGCCGTGGGGGGGGGGAGGGGGGGAGTCTCCCCAGGCGGGGTAGCTGCCGCAGGGGGGCTCCTTGGGTGGGGTTAGCTTCCGCAGGGGACTAGGGGGGAGTCTCCCCAGGCGGGGTTAGCTGCCGCGGGTGGGCTCTCCAGGCAGGGTTAGCTGCCGTGGTGGTGGTCTCCCCGAGCAGGGTTCGCTACCGTGGTGAGGAGCTCCCCGAGCAGGGTTCGCTACCGTGGCGGGGGGATCTTCCCAAGCAGGGTTAGCTGTCACGGTGGGGGGTAGCTGATGCGGGGGGGAGGGCTCCCTGGGCAGGGGGGGGTGGCAGACTCCCCGGTGGGGGGGCTTGGTTAGCTGCCCTGGGGGGCGGGGTTAGCAGGGAGGGGCACAAGGTGGAAGTTTCGCTTAGGGTGCGAAACTTCCTTGCACCGGCCCTGAGAACAGGTCAGCCTTGGAAAGACATGGAAAGTGAATGAACGTGAGCAGTCCTGAGTTAGGAATCCCAGGAGAGCCAAGACTGAGAAGGCTTGAACTGAACACTTATCTTATTAATTTTGAGGTACATAAAGTCAGGAAGAGGGTGAATTTTTTACTTCCCAGTGTGAGGATGATTCTCCAACAGCACAGACACGTTATGGGGGGTCTTACGTGACAGGCTCTTACTGTTATACTCCCTGCAGCAAGGAAAAGAGTGTGCATGCTCAGATGTATTTTGGACCTCTTATGACCACAGTAGTTTGGTTTGAATAAGAGAACCCTTCACACTGCTCTACCACAGGGTAAAGAGAACAGCCATATAGTCCATGTACACAGATGCACCAGGGCAGGACAGTAACACGGGAGCTTTAAGCTATCTTTGCATACTGCTTCTTGACTTGCACTCTGTGTATTTTGTCTGCACCCAGGGATCTGTCCACTCTCGGCTATCATCATGATGCAGGACCCAGTCCAGTACTTCACTGCCAATCGTCCATTAAGTCATACAACAGAGGTAGCAAACCATCCAAATGGCAGACATATTAATTTCGAACCATGGGAGGGACAGGGAATGAAGGGTAGAATTAATATTTTCCTTCTACAAAAAAAGAATTGGTATGCAAATAAGCAGAGCACTGTGCTCCAGAAATCTTTTGTGCTGTGCAGCCACAGCCACCAGCTTCTGAATATTTGGTGTGCTCATTAGCTTGCCAATTCCTAGAATTTCCTTTCAACTCACAGCCAATTTGTATCCCTTTTTACAAGGGATGAGATGGGGGGGCAGGGAGGAGGAGAAGGGGGCAGGGTAAGAAGTTCTTTGGCTGTCTTCTTGCAAGCTAAAATTATGGAAAGCTTTTACCATATTTAGCCTCAGAATAATCTTCATCATATTTCATAACATAGTTGAATTAATTTCAGCATTTTGAAACAAAACTTTAGTGTCCAATATAACAAAATTTGCTTGATGGTTATTTTTCCAAATAGCTGTTACTATTTTTCTTTCGAGCTCAAACTCATGTCCATTTTCAAACTGCCACAGACTATTGGATTAACCATATGTACACATTATTCTGAAGCACATATAAATGTATATGTTGCTTATTTTACTATACAAACTTCAGTGAATGCCTTGTTATGCCAAGTAACTTTTACAGCTTAACGTGTCCAGCATTAGGAATAGCTTAAGTTAAAAAATAAACAAAAAGCCTCCTTTACAAATGTATTTTATAGCTCTAGTGGCTGCACTCTGAGTTTAAACAGATATGGACAAAAATGAATAAATAATCAAGTTTAAAAATATAAAGAGTGTGTTAGGTAAATACAAACTAGCAAATGCTGTATTTTCTAGCCCTTCTATAATTAAATTTAGTTCATATGACATATTAAAATCACTTTAATTAGCAAAATTGCATCCCACATTCTAGCCTACATAAAATGTTTATTTTGGCTTATAAGCTTCTAAAACATAAGAACGGCCATTCTAGGTCAGACTAATGATCCATCTAGCCCAGTATCCTGTCTTCTGACAGTGGCCAGTGCCAAGTGCTCTGGAAAGAATGACCATAACAGGCAATCATTGAGTGATCTATTCCCTATCATCCACTCCCAGCTTCTGGCACTCAGAGGCTTGGAACAGCCAGTGCATAGGACTGTATACCTGACCATCTTAGCTAATAGTCATTGATGGACCTAATCTCCATGAATTTATCTAGTTTGATTTTGAACTCTGTTATAGTTTGGGCCTTCACAACACTCCTTACCAATGAGTTCCACAGGTTGTTTGTTGTGTGAGTAAGTACTTTCTTTTGTTTGTCTTAAATCGGTTATCTATTCATTTCATTGGGTGACCCCTGATTCTTGTTTTATGTGAAGGAGTAAGTAACAGATGCTTATTTACTTTCTCCACACCAGTCACCATTTTATAGACCTCTATCATCTCCCCTCTTAGTCCTCTCCTTTCCCAGCTAAAAAGTCTCAGTCTTTTTTAACCTCTCATCATATGGCAGCTGTTCCATACCCTTATTCATTTTGTTGTCCTTCTCTGTACCTTTTCCAATTCTAATATATCTGTTTTTGAGATGGAGTGACCAGAACTGCATGCAGTATTCAAGGTATGGGCAAACCATGGATTTATATGGAAGTATTATGATACTGTCTGTCTTTTTATCTACCCCAGTGGTTTTCAACCTGTGGTTCATGGACCTCCCTAAGGGGTTCATGGACTATGTCTAAGGGGTCCGTGGAAGACTTAAGACTGAAAACTGACTGAACAGAATTCAACTATATATACAGACACTAGAATTCCAAAGGGATCCACACCTACATTTGAAATTTTTAGGGGTACACAAATGAAAAAGGTTGAAAACCACTGATCTCTTTCCTAACAGTTTCTAACATTCTGTTTGCTTTTTTAAGTCTTGCAGCACATTCAGCGGATGTTTTCAGAGAACTATCCACAATGACTCCTAGGGCTTGTCTACACTACAGAGTTGCAGCGCTGGTGAGGGGGTTACAGCGCTGCAACTTATGATGCGTACACACCTGCACAGCACTACCAGCGCTGCAACTCCCTGTTTGCAGCGCTGGTCATCAGGTGTAGACACTCACCAGCATTTTTGTTGACCTCCGTGGCATAAGCAGGTATCCCAGCATACCTGAAGAAGCCTCTCTGGTAATCAAGCAAACTCCATTGCCCTGTGCTCACCTGACCCCTCCTTTAAATGCCCCGGGGCTAGCCAGTTGCAGCAGCTGGAAGCTGATGTTGAGGAGGAAGCTGAGGATCGTGCTCGTGGTAAGTAGTGTGCTCCCGTGTTTCCCACCCTCCCCCAGCACGTAGACAGCCCCGCGGTGTGCTCAGGTGTTCCCCGACCCCCCCTCCAAGCAGGCATCCAGCCCCGCGGTGTGCTCCCGTGTTTCCCACCCCCCCTCCCAGCACGTAGGCAGCCCCGCGGTGTGCTCAGGTGTTCCCCGTCCCCCACTCCAAGCAGGTATCCTTCCCCGCGGTATGCTCAGGTGTTCCCCGACCCCTCCTCCAAGCAGGCATCCAGCCCCGCGGTGTGCTCTGGTGTTCCCCAACCCCCCCTCCAAGCAGGCATCCAGCCCCGCGGTGTGCTCTGGTGTTCCCCGACCCCCCCTCCAAGCAGGCATCCAGCCCCACGGTGTGCTCCCGCGTTTCCCACCCCCCCTCCCAGCACGTAGGCAGCCCCGCGGTGTGCTCCGGTGTTCCCCGTCCCCCACTCCAAGCAGGCATCCTGCCCCGCGGTGTGCTCTTGTGTTCCCCACCCACCCTCCGAGCAGGCATCCAGCCCTGCGTTGCTCCCCCCCCCGGTCAATTCCCACTCCCAAGGGGAAATCGGGGCAAAACCACTCACCCCATTGCTCGCCATGACTTAGCTTGCCTGCCCTCCCTGTGTTATGTGAGGTATGTGAGAAGGATGCTACCAAAAGTCTAAAAAGTCCTTCAAACTGTGATAATAAACAATGATGCCTCTGTGTATTACATGGTTCTCTCTCTCTGTTTTCTAGGGACCTTGACTACTGCAGCCGTATCATCGGCCTCACGTAGGTTGCAGAACTTGAGACGGAATCCTAGGAAATCAAAAGAGGAATTGATCAAGTCTGTAATGAGCCACTACAACAGAGAAAGTAGGAAGACAGACGAATGGAGAGAGAAGACCTATGAATGGAGAAGCAGTGTACATGAGTGGAGAAAGACTGTACATGAATGGAGGCAAACAGAAAGCAGGAGAAAGGAATTGTCTGCCAAAAAAACCACAAAGCAGATGATAAGCCTCCTGGCTCGCCAAACTGAGTCTTTCGAGTCTCTTGTAGCCATGCAGACAAATATGTACCGTGGTAACCCACAGCCCTCCCAAAGCCCTCTTCCTTGTTCCCCAGTATTTCCACAAAACAACTTTCTCCAGCAGCCAGTTCCGTATTATCCCCAGCTGCCCCCAACACCTATAAGATCACCTACCAGCCCTGATAACTATAATTCTTACCCTGTTCACTCCACCCCCATTATTCTGCAGCATAGTAATCTTGAAGTGCAGCAGACAGTGGATATTGATCAAAATAGGACATATTAAAACCTGTAAATGTACAGTCCACCACCCCTACCCCCTTGCCTGTTATGTACTGTATGTTGAATAAAGTTTTTTTTTTCTATTTCTTTCACTACGTTTTATTGTTGCTGGAAGTGGTAAATATTACACAGTAAGGTAAAGCAAAGCACATCAAATGCATCAAACATTACTGTTGGCTCTCAGCATCAAATTGCTCCCTTACAGCATCCCTAATCCTTGAAGCCCTTTCCTGGGCCTCCCTATTAGCCCTGCTCTCTGGCTGAGCAAACTCATCCTCCAGGTGTCGAACCTCGGAGGTCCATTCCTCACTGAATCTTTCACCCTTCCCTTCACAAATATTATGGAGGGTGCAGCATGCGGATATAACAACGGTGATGCTGCTTTTCACCAAATCCAGCTTCCCATAAAGACAGCAGCACCGAGCTTTCAAACGGCCAAAAGCACACTCCACAATCATTCTGCACTGGCTCAGCCTGTAGTTGAACCAGTCCTTGCTCCTGTCAAGCTTCCCTGTATATGGTTTCATGAGCCATGGCATTAAGGGGTAAGCGGGGTCTCCAAGGATCACAGTGGGCATTTCGACGTCCCCTACTGTGATCTTGCGGTCTGGGAAAAAAGTCCCGGCCCTCAGCCTCCTGAACAGGGCACTGTTCTGAAATATGCGTGCATCGTGCACCTTTCCAGGCCATCCTGAGTAAATGTCAGTGAAATGCCCACGGTGATCCACAAGCGCTTGCAGAACCACGGAGAAATACCCCTTGCGATTAACATACTCTGATGCCAGGTGGGGTGGTGACAGAATAGGAATATGCGTCCCATCTATTGCCCCTCCACAGTTAGGGAACCCCATTTCTGCAAAGCCATCTACAATGTCCTGCACGTTCCCAAGAGTCACGGTTCTTCTTAGCAGGGTGCGATTAATGGCCCTGCAAACTTGCATCAGCACCATTCCAACGGTAGACTTTCCCACTCCAAACTGGTTCGCCACTGATCTGAAGCAGTCTGGAGTTGCCAGCTTCCAGATTGCAATAGCCACCCGCTTCTCCACAGGCAGGGCAGCTCTAAATCTCGTGTCCCTGCGCCGCAGGGTAGGGGCGAGCTCAGCACACAGTCCCATGAAAGTGGCTTTTCTCATCCGAAAGTTCTGCAGCCACTGCTTGTCATCCCAGGATTGCAGGACGATTTGATCCCACCACTGAGTGCTGGTTTCCCGAGCCCAAACGCGCCGGTCCACGGAGCTGAGCACGTCTGTTACTGCCACAAGCAATTTATTGTCTTCACAGTGAGGCGATTCAATATCATCGTCTGACTCCTCACTCTGTCACTCTCACTGTTGCTCTCACTCTCATTTTGCAGCTGAAGGAATAGCTCCACTGCCAAGCGCGATGTGCTAGCAACATTCATCAATAAGGTCGTCAGCTGCTCAGGATCCATTTTTTTAAAAAAACGCAGAAAAAGCGCTGTACAATCACAATGCTGCCACACTGCTCTGAATGTGTACCAAAGCACCACGGGGCATTGGAACAGGAACAGGAAGCGGAAAGACAATCACACTTCCTTCCCCTTCCCACAAGCCACAGCGCTGAAATGGGACGAGGTGCTCTGTGGGATAGCCGCCCACAATGCACCACTCCCAACAGCGCTGTGGCCACATTTAACACCACTTGCAGCGCTGGTTGCTGTAAGTGTGGCCACTCTGCAGCGCTGGCCCTATACAGCTGTACTAACACAGCTGTAACAACCAGCGCTGCAAAATTGTAGATGTAGACATACCCCTAGATCGCTTTCTGGAGTGGTAACAACTAATTTAAACCCCATCATTTTGTATATATAGTTAGGATTATGTTTTCCAATGTTCATTACTTTGCATTTATCAACACTGAATTTCATCTGCTCTTCTGTTGCCCAGTCACCCAATTCTGTGAGTCTGTAACTCTTCGTAGTCTGCTTTGGACTTAACTATCTTAAATAATTTTGTACATCTGCAAATTTCGCTACCTCACTGTTTACCCCTTTTTCCAGATCATTTATGAATAAGTTTAACAACACTGATCCCAGTATAGATCCTGGAGACACACAACTGTTTACCTCCCTCCATTCTGAAAACTGACCATTTCTTCCTACCCCTTGTTTTCTGTCTTTTAACCAGTTACTGATCCATGAAAGGACCTTCCATGTTATCTCATGATTGCCTCACTTTTAAAAACTAAAGGCTTCTAAAGGAGAACTGATATAATTCCAACGTACAATACAAAAGGGCCATTTGTTTGTTTAAAATGTTTACTGTATTCCAATATTCATGTACTTTAAAGGTAAAATATATCTCTTTATTAAATTGAAGTACAATATTGACATTTTCCCTGTAACATTTACAGAAATAGTTTTCTCCTTCTGATGTACACGTATATGTCTTTAAAATTTCCATATCCCATGCAGTTTGAATATAACTTCACATACATATACATCAATCAAGACAATATTTCTGATGTTTGGAAAGAAGTGGATAGGACTTCATCTTGTAGCCAGCCTGTCAACTGCTCCCCTTAGTTTGTAGAAAGGGAAAGATTGTCCAGTGGCTATAGAACCAGCTGCAGGCAACTCGTCATGTAATCTTTCTGTGCCTCAGTTCCCCATCTGTAAACTGGGAATAATACTACTTTCCTGCCTCACAGGGGTGCTGTCAGAATAAATACCTCAACAGCTGTAAGTGCTCATACTATAGTAAGGGAGGGCAGGGGAGGGCTAGATGAATACCATGCAGAAGGTATTCAGGTATAGACAGACAGGTCATTGCTGCGTAATGCAAGGCCTGATCCCATCAACTACCACAGCTAAGTCTTCTCAATATTCCCAACCCCTTGCTGTTGTATGGAGAAAAGGTCTGGAACCAGAAATCAAATTTCTGTTTTAATTAGAATATCATCTCTTGGTCATTACCAGGTAAATTACCTTTCACGCGTAAAAAAGGCTTTTGGTCTGATCACAAGGAATACCATGTGTAATATTTTGAGTCTTACACCATTAAAGCCCATGTGAAATTTCCACAAGAACAAGGTCCAAACGCATTCAAAAATCAAATACAGAATGAATACAAACAGGAAAACTAACCTCATAGATAAAATACACTTTAGCTTCTACGTAGATTCCCATACGCACTACCGCACGTACTGCAGCATTCATACCTGAGAAGAGAAAGTGAATTCATTTATTACAAAATTATGCAAGGTTACCTCAATTTTCTAATATTAACTTGAAATATCTTTGTCAAAAACAAAATCCAACAACAACAATGAAGGAATTAATTGGAAGCTATAATTTGTTTCTAAACAGGAAAAAAAAGCTTTTACTATAACAAATGTACATACTGACAACACAGCCAGCTCTAGAAGTTGAAGGGGGCAGAGTTATTTGTTTTAGCACCATAATTATATGGACATTAAACAGGGGAACTTGTTGAAATTGTCAAAATATTATTAGAATAAACGGTAATTAGAAAGTGGTGACTGCTAACTGACATAAGGCTAATAATTTGGCACCTTGCAGTTTGCAAGGCTTGCAGGCACAATTCAGTACCTGCCTTCCCTCACGCTAGAGGGGAAAGTAAGCTGTGCCAACATTTCTTCCTGGTCCAGCTTACTTTCTTCCAAACCAGCTCAGCTGCACAGATGGTGTGCTGTGGAAGAGCAGAGCCGCTTGGGGCGGGGGGGGGGGGGGGAGGGGGGGAAGCAAGCCAGTGCCAGCTGCTCTCCCCTTGAGTACACACTTGTGATGTAGATAGCATGGGTAAGTGAGTACCTTATGGTATCTTACTACCCTGTGCAGGCATGTCCTGCAGCTCACAATGGAGCCCTTAGTACTCTTTTCATAGATGCTTGACAAATTGAAACACTTGGCTGAAGGATGTCATACTTGTGTATATCAGTATTAATACTTCAATTTATTAAGCAGCAAATATGTTTCACTGAACCATTTTATAGCAAACTCAATGGGTGTCAATCCGAAGAGTCAAAAAGAAAGTGGTGACTATTGTAATGGCTCTCTCCATCTACCATGGGAAATATTACTAATGACAAAAGACATGAAGAATTACCAACAGACTCCAGACACAAGAAGCAAAAACAGAGCTACAAGACAGAGGCAAGGAAGCTGAGAGACTTCTCTAATAGTGGATCCGCACTCTCGCTGGACTTATAAATATGCCACAGCACAAAATATAGTATAGTATCCACAGTCACCCAGATCAATAGGATTAATTAGTTACTGGAAATAGCGAAGAAATATATCAGCTCTGCTGATGATATAGGTGCAAAATAATCCCCGATTTGAAACACATAAGGTGATTAAACCACACAATGAAGTCGGCCTGAATCTCCATACCTACAAACAAAGTCATGAATATGGCCTGTACACAGGAAGCCTAGATACTAATCACTTCCAGGGAAGTATTTAAAGACCCACTGAACTAACCTCTCTGTGATTGTTGAAACTGAGGGCTTGTCTACATCAGAAAGTTGCAGCGCTGGTGAGGGAGTTACAGCGCTGCAACTTTGAAGGTGTACACATCTGCAGGGCACCACCAGCGCTGCAACTCCCTGTTTGCAGCGCTGGCCGTACTCCCGTTTTGTCTCGGGTGTAGAGGATCCAGCGCTGGTGATCCAGCGCTGGTAATCCAATGTAGACAGTTACCAGCGCTTTTCTTGACCTCCGTGGAAGGAGGAAGCCTCTGGTAATCAAGTTGGTTTCCTTTCCCGGTTTGCTCTCTCGGTCCCGGAGCCACCCAGCAAACCGCAGGGAAGGAGACCTGCTTGCTCGGGGTTCCGGGACCGAGAGAGCAAACCGGGAACGCCGCGGTTTGCTCTCTCGGTCCCGGAGCCAGCCAGCAAACCGCAGGGAAGGAGACCTGCTTGCTCGGGGTTCCGGGACCGAGAGAGCAAACCGGGAACGCCGCGGTTTGCTCTCTCGGTCCCGGAGCCACCCAGCAAACCGCAGGGAAGGAGACCTGCTTGCTCGGGGCTCCGGGACCGAGAGAGCAAACCGCGGCGAAGCTGGTTTCCTTTCCCGGTTTGCTCTCTCGGTCCCGGAACCCGAGCAAGCAGGTCTCCTTCCCTGCGGTTTGCTGGCTGGCTCCGGGACCGAGAGAGCAAACCGCGGCGTTCCCGGTTTGCTCTCTCGGTCCCGGAACCCCGAGCAAGCAGGTCTCCTTCCCTGCGGTTTGCTGGCTGGCTCCGGGACCGAGAGAGCAAACCGCGGGGAAGCTGGTTTCCTTTCCCGGTTTGCTCTCTCGTCCCAGAACCCCCCTTGAAGCCGCCCAACAGCGCTGCAGTGTGGCCACATCTAACACCACTTGCAGCGCTGGTTGCTGTAAGTGTGGCCACTCTGCAGCGCTGGCCCTATACAGCTGTACTAATACAGCTGTAACAACCAGCGCTGCAAAATTTTAGATGTAGACATGGCCTGATTAGTGTGAAGGTCTCAGTGACCCTGAGGTTATCTCAAGTGCCTATTACTTAGGAACACAAGACAAGCCACTGTTATTAAACAGAAGTCTTTCATTGTGCAAGAACTGAACATTAAGGCTATTCTACACCAGAGACCTGTACCAATGCAGCTGTGCTGCTGTAAGATCTCTGATGTAGCCACTCTATGCTGATGAGAGAGCGCTCCCCTGTTGATATTAAACCACCCCCAGCGAACGGCAGTAGCTATGTCGGCAGGAGAAGCTATACTACTATTTTTAGCATGCCAGTTTGATGAAAGCCAGTGCAAGTATGACTACATGGGATGAGAATCACACCCCCAGCTCCAAGCATAGACATACCCAGTTAGGAAAACAATTCTGTCAGGTAGGGAGAGCAAGGTAGTAGCAAATATCCATTCAGTTCTCCTTCCAGAAACCACACATACTTTGAGTCAGGATTTTTAAGTCAATGCAGCTACATCAATTTCCACTGGCTGAGGATCTGGTCTTTCAAGTATCGACTAAGGCCAGGGAGGGTGCAGTAATTGCTGTAGACTGTGGCACAAGATACTCTTCATCTCCAAAATCTGTCCGTGTTCTCTATGGCATTTGCGGTCTCTGCCAACCCAAAAGCAAGAAGAGATGCAGGTGTTGCTTAGCATACTAATATTTTTATGCAGAATACTGTTTCTCTAAACCAAGTCTCTATAGATACTGATGGTTAATTACATCCCTATAGATCGGCTGCTTTTGGCACCATTGTTTTGTCTATAGGGTCTTACAGACAATGTTCAGAATTGCCATTCATTGGGTTTTCTCCTTCCCCACTTTCATCCTTCCAGAAAGCTCTCACCTGCTACATCCTTCAGGGTTCCACCTTATCACCTTTCCTGTTCAACATGTATGAGGTGACTGCAAGATGTTTTGCGGATATAATAAATACTGACCAACACAAAGTTCTGTGTCTGTCTTCCACCAACAAACGGTCTCATTAGCCCAAATGTGCTATTGATTGGAAGGAAAATGGACAGGCTAAGATTCAGAATGGATGTGACTTGGACCAGCTAAAACAGAAGAGATTCTTGTGGGCATGAAGAAGCATTTAATGGACTGGGCAAAGGAATCACCTGCATCATCTGCTGATGATGCATGCCTGCTTTTTGTCAATGTTTTCTAAATTAAGATCCTAATGGATCAGTCACTGATCCTGGTTTTTCAGGTTACAGCTGCAGCACATATTTATTTTAATCATCTGTGGCTTGTGAGGAGTCTGACCCCCCTCTTCTAATGCAGAATTCTTCCCCGCCAGTAACACCTTTGCACCTCCAGATCACACTATGGTAATAACCTGTACTTAAGCCTAACCTCTAAGCCCACCTTGAAGCTTCAGCTAGAGCAAAATATAACTGTCTTCTGCCCAATCAGAGCAGACTTGTGAACATAACACTCATGGTTAAGGTCTTTGTATTGTTTCTCTGTCTAATTCCTGGGATCAACTCTAGGTGCTGGTGATAATTTTTAAAACTCTGAAATGTCAAGGACACATTAACTGCATCACATCATTTAAGGCCAGGGAGGGAAGAACTTCTTGTCAGCTATGTGGGGCTGAACCTGCCAGTGACTTTGATTGTCAACTCTTTAGAGGAGGGGCCATCTTTTTGTCCTGTCTTTGTACAACACCTAGCTCAATAGTGGCATGATCCATGACTAGCACCCCTTCTCATTATGGAAACACAAATAATAATGGTAAGGTGACTTCTCATCTTCTTTCCTTCATTGTTGATGATTGAACAGAATCCAAGTGTTGTCACTGTTAGGATATGTTATTAGAAACTTTTTTAACCTTTGCCTGAATTGTTTTTGGTTTTTTTTCAACTTTCTGACTCGGTGCCAATGTATATGTTAACATTTCAGGAGATGGCTGCGGTGATTCATTATTAGTACTCATTGCTGGCTGCTCAATGCAAGTAGGCACCTAATTGCTTTGGTGAAAGACAACTTATAAATCAATAAATCAATAAAAAATAAATTAAGCATAAAATACTGATTTCTCTGACCCTTTAGAGTTGACAGCTATAGCCATCTCATACCCAATGATTTGCTAAGAGGCTCCTAAATCCCATTGATTCAGGTATCCTCATATTACATAGGATTTTTTCCCCTTGGACTATTAACCTTTATAACTGTTTCTTCATTAAAAGTGTGATTGAAAGGAAAATGGTTTTGAACACAATATTTTGCTCATATTTTTAATAAGGTAGAGGGTCTTTACTGATGCAGTACACTTTAGTTACTGTTTGGTTTCTTACACGTGCGTTTTAACTCTATTTGTATGTAAGACTTTTTTTTTTTCAGTTCAAACTTTTTTTCTTGTCTCTTTATATGATTTTGCCTGTATTCATTTTGAGCGGTTTCACTAATGTCGAGGAACGCAACTCCACCAAAAAAATCAGAGTTACAATAGATGTACCATTTCAGAAGATGAGTAACAAATTTACTAAAAAAGTTACATGATTAAAAGGCTCAGAAAATAACATTTGCTTTAGTACTAAACTTTTCCTAATGTTAAATTATTCATTTCCTTCTCAGTTTAAGCAGCATTATTCTGCTGGTTCCATACTTATTAATTTTAAACCAACTTCTCTTTTCTGTTTCTATGTTAAGAACTTACTGGTGCTTTAAGTTTATTGAGAATTTTACTTTTGAAACAGGATGCCTATGCAAAGCTAAAAATGTACATGAAAATCCAGGGTTGTTTCCACACATTTACATTTTACATGTCTATTTGATAAAGATGAGAAGATTTCTAGGCCAGGAATATCAGCTTGGGTTAATATAAACAATAAGGCATTCTCACAACTTGGTTTTCCAGTCACCAGTGAGAATTTCACAACTTTTACCAAGCACTTAGATTGATGATTATTATTTGTAAAGCAATAGTTCCAGTTCAGTGCCTCAGAAGATTTACAGTGCAATTGTCCCACAGAGTACTCTATACATATAGTTTTCTTGAATAAACAACTTGTGTATCCATCTAATCACTTAAATTACTGCTACACAACATTTTAGGAAGATGACCCCAAACTCACGTGTGTTTTCCTATTGATACAATTATGTAAGTCTCAAAGTATGAAAGCCATGTCGGAGGAAGTGGCTCAAAAGGCTGATATCTGAGTAACACAGGCTAGAGATTACCCACATGGAGGTTGTAACCAGATTTCAAGAGGCTACAATTACTCACTCCCTTCTGTCTAAAGCTATGCCTACATTACGAGGTAGGGCTGTGATTCTCCTATTCTTGTACACATACTCAGGCTAGCTGGCATTGAGCAGAGTGAGTATAAATAGTAGCGTAGCCACAGTAGCATGGGTAGCAGCAGTGGAGGCATGGTTGAGCCTTGTCGAGTACATACCCATAAGCTTCAGGCAAGCTGTATGTGGCACAGCTAAACCATGCCTCTGCTACTGCTATTCGTGCTACAGCAGTTATGCTATTTATACTCCCAATAGCTCGATGACAGCTCGTGTGAGTCACACACTTAGCTCATACTGTATATGTAGCCTAAATAGGAGGTGGATAGACCCCAAAACTTGTGTCTATTGCAACGTAGGTTGTCAGTCTGGAAAAGAAGAGAACCCTTACCTCAGGCCATTCTGTATACTCTCACTGAAAGTTTATAACTTGGCTATTTAATATACACGTGTTATCACTGTTTGACACTGTGTGACTACTTTGTACTCCATCACTCACAATTTTTTAATCAAGATTGAACGTGCTTTTTATCTAACAGATCTGCTGTAGGAATTATTTTGGACAAGTTCCGTGGCCCGTGTTATACAGGTTAGACTAGATGATCACAATGGTCCCTTCACACCTTTGAATCTGTTTGCCTCTGTGCAGAGATAGCAATATTTTCAGACTTGGGTGCTTAACAGCAAGCACCTAGCCAATTTCCAGAAGGGCTGAATACTCAAGAACTCACACTGAAGAATCTGTTGCTGTTCACTACTGAATAATCTAGAGATGTCCCAATAAACCTAATTTTGGCTTTAAATATCTACCATTGGGTACTTACATCTGAATATTTTGACCAGAGTATATTCAAATACATAAAAGATATCTACAGAGGAGAGCATGAACTTGACTAATAAAACACTGGCAAACAATGTCTTATTTAATTATCTTTGGCTTCTTACAACCAGTATTTCCATTAGAGTATCTATGAAATGTAATTATATAATTACTACTGGAAAATGGATGTACTCAGTAGTCATGAGACTTGGTCCTCAATACTCAGTACAGCATTGATACACACAGAGGATTTGAACAGTGGCTTAGAGACTAAACTGTGGCTAAAATAGCTATTCAAAATATGGCAACATAATCTAAAATTCTTCTGAATTACCATTTTCTTTTTTATCAGACCTTTGATAGGTGCTAAGATTTATCTGGCAATTTTTGGCCCAACTGAAGATTGAATAACCTAGCTGGATGGCATTAGATGATGCAGCGCTGCCCAGAGGAGGGAACAAGTGGGGCAATTTGTCCCAGGCCCCAGGCCCTGCAGGGGCCCCCATGAGAATGTTGGAGGCTCTCCCCCACCTCCCCCATCCCCGGCGCCTCAGTGCGCCACGTCCAGGAGCGGCCCTGGACAGCGCTGCAGCGGCATGGCTCGGGCAGGGCCTTAGCTCCTCCCGCTCAGAGCCGCGTGGTAAGGGGGTGGGGCTGCGAGCTCCGGGCCGACCGGCGGGAGCTCAGGCCCCACCGGAGCCATGCCACTGCAGTGCTGTCCAGGGCTGCTCCTGGATGCGGTGCGCTGAGGCTCTGGGAGAGTGGGGAGGCGGGGGTAAGCAGTATGGTAAGGGGGACAGGGGCGTTGGATAAGGGGCAGGGAGTCCCAGGGACAGTCAGGGGACAGAGGTTTCGGGGAGGGTGGTCAGGGGACAAGGAGTTGGATTGTGGACGTTCCGAGGGTCTGTCAGGACTTGGTGGGGGGGGGGGGGTAATAGGGGTCAGGGCAGTCGGGGACAGGGACCGGGGGAGTTCGTGGGGGGTGAGGTCCTAGAGTGGTGGTTGGAAAGGTCTTAGGAGGGCAGACAAGGGACAAGGAGCAGGATGGGTTGTGGATTCTGAGGGAGCAGTCTGGGGTCAGGAATTGGGTGGGGGTCAGATAGGGGGCAAGGCCAGGCTGTTTGGGAGGCACAGCTTTCCCTACCCTAAAGCTCATTCAGCAGTTTGAGGCTTGCAGACAGCTATTTAACACAGAGACAAGCTGTTATCTTTTCCCTTAGGGCTACCATCCCTTTCATTTCTCAAATGCCAAATTATAGTCTACATTTAATTTCAATGCCATAGGTGAGGTGAGGGTAGCTTCATTTAAAATTAGCCACTTTAGATTAACAGTGATAGAGCCAAGAGAGACAGGAGGGAGGGATCACATGAGAAGAGCAATATCCTACATCACCGGTCTCCTTCCCAACCCTACCAAGGGAGACCCCCCCCCCTCCCCTGCATTCCCCAAGGCTTCAGAGGGGTTAATTCAGTGGTTCACAAACTTTTGTACTGGTGACCCCTTTCACATAGCAAACCTCTGAGTGTGATACCCCACCCCTTATAAATTAAAAACACTTTTGTATATATTTAACACTATTATAAATGCTGGAGGCAAAGCAGGGTTTAAGGTGGAGACTGACAGCTCGCGACCCCCAGTAATAATCTTGCGACCCCCTGAGGGGTCCCGACCCCCAGTTTGAGATCCCCTGGGTTAATTTAATTTTAGCACCCTGTGTCCATTCACATGCATATGCTATTTTGAGCATTTCAGTTTTCACAACACAGGTTCATCCCACATTCTGGAATAAGCTCAAATGCTCAGTTCGTGGAGTATGTACTTAAGCTATACTAAAAACAAACCCACAGTAACCGTCTCCAGTTTGTGAGGGACCCCACTGGAGTCAGTCTCTAAGAAATAGATAAATTCATGTAAAAAGCAACACAGAGTCCTGTGGCACCTAACAGACGTATTGGAGCATACGCTTTGGTGGGTGACGAAGTGGGTATTCACCCACAAAAGCTTATGCTCCAATACATCTGTTAGTCTATAAGGTGCTGCAGGACTCTTTGTTGCTTTTTATAGATCCAGACTAACACAGCTACCCCTCTGATACTAAATAAATTCATGGAGGTTAAGTCCATTAATGGCTATTAGCCAGGATGGGTAAGGAATGGTGTCCCTAGCCTCTGTTTGTCAGAGGGTGGAGATGGATGGCAAGAGAGAGATCACTTGATCATTACCTGTTAGGTTCACTCCCTCTGGGGCACTTGGCATTGGCCACCGTCAGTAGACAAGATACTGGGCTGGATGGACCTTTGGTCTGACCCAGTATGGCCATTCTTATGTTCAAACCTAAATGAACCTAAAGTTATGGACACAGATATGAGTCAAGGAAGCTAGAAGACTATCAGAAACCTGGAAAAATCTCTGACTGGATGGGCTTAGGCGTTTGGACACAAGCTGAGGTGGTTCAAAAGTTTTCGATTTTTTTAAGCAGAATTTTTTTATTGTTTCTTTAAACAATCAAACAGAGCAAGCAGCAAATATTTGGCCACACACTTCTGACACCCCAAACCATGTTCAGGTTTTGGCAGACTAATTTCAGCTTTTCAGTTAAAAAAACACAACAAATACACACATAGTAGCGCATCTTGGGCATTTTAGGCTTGCTTCCATTCAAAATGCTTTCTTTGCCTCTTTCAAAAAAAAGAAAAAAAAAAAGAAAATTAGCACCAATTATTTAGGAATTCATCTGTGACACAAGTCACTTTTTTAATTTTAGAAGTAACGTCTCCAAAACACCAGATACAGTGAATACTGAAAAAGTCTATACAAATTACCATTAACTACAGAATGTTCATTTCCCATCTGTAAAATGTATGTTGAAACATGACATGTTAACTTTTTTAGCAAATAAATTATGCTTTAAATTTTATTTACAAAATGTAAAACAAATCCATGGTGCTGTCTTCAAATTATGTATATACATAACACACATAGCAACCATATGCAATATACATATAAATTCTACAATTTTGGGGACAGAAAGGGGGTTGTTTTCTTTGTGTGGGGGGACATGTAATGGACTGGAACAATATAAGACTCTTAACCAGTAGGTGATGAAATTGTTGCACAGATCTGCCTACTACAGAGCCATGATCTGCACTCTGGGCTGTGTAACCCAGAAGGCTATGACTATTTCATTAGTGCCCCAAAAAGTTTTGCCATGCAAATAAAAAAAACATGACATAGCTCTTAATTTGAAGAACTCAAAACCAAAGTAAGAGTAACAAGCAAATGAAGGGATGGTGTGAGGAAGAGCTGAGGCAAGTAAATAAGTTTACATGACTGTCATTTAGATTTTTGCTCATTGTGAGAGTTCCATAAATTTATGTTCTAAAATACATAGAACAACTCACTTCCTGTGTGTGACAGGGAATAAGGGGAGGATGACATTCTATCGAAAGAGGATCCACATCTCAGGAGCCAGTGGCTGGTGTATAAATTCACCCACCAGTGTCAACATTAACACTTCCATGCCCAACACAGCGGGACCAACAGCCCAATGCACCTGCACATGCAATTCACAATCTCAGGCCCCTCACTCAGATTATCTTCCACAGCACTCAAGCCTTGAAGTTACCTGAACATTCTGTTTTGTGGTTAAGGTTACACTGGAGTTTTAAAGAACACCAGTCCAGATTCTCAGCCACTCCCTGGCCACTTTACATTGGCCCACCAATCTGTCAGCCCTAGATGGTACAGAATTCCCTCTATATAAGGGATTCTAGGCCACTGTAATTGCTGCTCCTCTACCACCCTCATCATGGTTCCAGCATCAGCAATTTTCCTAGGGGACACTCTTCATCCCTCAGTGATCTGTGCCTGCCAGAATGGCCTTGGAGGTCATTGACAGCTGACATCAAGTAGCCCTGAGGCTGTTCTACATTGTGCCAAGGACCAACCCATGACAGGACAAACCCCAAGATCTGAGGGAATAAGAGCTGCTTAAAGACCCCACTTCTCATGCTGCTCCCTCCAAAACTGCACCAACCGCGCTTTGGTGCAGTCCAGACTATGGCACATCATGCTGATAAATCCTTGAGAATCAGCTGTCAATGTTCAATCACAATATACATCAAGAGACTGAATACCAAATACTGGATTTGTTTCCCAATTTAACAGCTGGGTGGCCAAAATTGTAGTACTGACACAGCAAGTATAGACTACACTTTACAAGCACATATTATTTGTAACACTTTCACTTACACTAAAACCCCAATACACTGCTTAAATCCACCACACAAAATGGTGGAAAGTATGTCTACACTGTAAATACCGTGATTAACTCCTGATTGTTTCAAGGGAGCTGCTATGGTATGTGCTGTGAATGTGTATTAATACAGATTTAAACATCTTGGATCCATAATACTATATACACACTAAAAAACCCTTAAGGAGATTAACAATTGTAAATCTGAAAATCCCACATTTTGAACAGTAACAGCCACTTGAAATAGAAAAGACATGAAATTTTTCATTTAAAAAAAGGCCACTTGTAAATGATCAAAAAGTAAGAAAAACACCCCACCTAGTAAACCCTGGGGCTGAGATTTTATATGTCAAGCAACTGCCTGGAACAGTGTAAGCATGTTAACAGGTTAACAGTGGGCAAAAGCTTATAAGCCATCCTACAGTGCAGCACTAACAGGTGTCACTGTAATTATATTTATTCCTGTTTCCCGTAGAATCAGATTTCTGTTGTAAGTATTCAAGAAGTTAAAGCAAATGGGGGATGGAAAATCAGTTAAGGAATAGAAAACCCTCCCAATTTAGAACAGGGTTACTTTGTACAATTTAGTTCTTCCAAAACTGCTAATCTGCTTCTTTCTATATAAACTCTCTCAACTACAGACCTCAATACTCTCTCTAAATTACTCTCACCCCATGCAGTACAAATGACCTTGAAAGGTCATGACTCAGAGTCCTATTCTGTTCCCCTCCCAGGATGTGATGCAGAATGGAGGTTGCATACTTCAGTCTTCTTACTGTTCCCAAATCCCAACCCAGTTATGTAAATGATTCCTTGGAGACACTCGAGCCCTAAGGTTGGGTTTAGTCTTTCTTCTCATGAAAGAAATGAAACGCCTACAAAACATCCTGGACAACATCAAGTGTCCTCTGCTCATAGTCTGCAAAACAGTCACGGCGCTTGGGCAGCGCTCCACACACGCTCCTCCCTTTTTTTTTTTTTTTTTTTTAAAGGAGCTAGAACCGCTGCTCCAGCGTTATATAATCCGCAGCCACACGGAAGCGAGTGGCAGGGCTCAGCCTGGGCTTGCTGCTATGCTGCTCCGAGCAATGCACTGTCACTGCTTCAAAGGGAAATGGCGATGTAAAGGCTCAGTTGCCCGGATCCCAAGCTCCCCTGAAATGATTTCAGCACAACTGGTAACACCGCCATGGGGTGGATGACTGCAAAAGGAGCCAAGCCAGCCGCTGATTGTCAAGGGAAGCAGTTTGCGGTGGCAGATCCCTTCTGCCCCCATATTGGGGAGTGGTTTAGCTAATCCCAGGTAAAACCCCAGGCACCCCACTATTTCTGGGGGAGGGAGGAAGGATGCTTCTTCAGCAGAGATATGACGCATAGAGTGTACGACTGGCCGCGGATCACGTACACACTGGAGGCGGGGACCGAGCGAGAAGAAAGTGGTCCATGCAAAGTAGCATTCTCATGCGCACTAGGGAAAGGGGGGGGGCAGAGACGGGTGGAGGGGGAGACAGGCCAGGTCCCCCGCATCCTAAACACACATCTATCAAGGGGAAGGGGAGTGAGGCTTTCTCCTTTCACATTCACTGAAGGGAAACGTGTGTGTGGGAAAACTAGTCCTCGCTCCTCCAAACCCTGACGCACTCAGAGGGACTCTCTTTTCACAACTCCCTCCACCCACAAGCACATTTGCAGGAGCCATACTTCTCTCTTCACCCCCACGCACGTGAAAGACTGGCGGGGAGGCCCAGGACCCATCCCTAATGCAAAAAACAACATAGATTGTCCGCTGCCCCGCGCTGCTGAAATACTTCTGATCTGCAGCGAAACTGGCAGCTACTGGATTAAACTTCTTCCCAATGCACTCCCGGAGCTGCGGGAAAACTAATGTCACCGCCGAGGAGGAGGCTACTGGGAAGGATGGCAGCGCTGCATATTAACAAGATACTTCTCTTTCTGGCTAAGGGGATCGAGAGCCTTTGTTGTTAAATATTGCCCCGCATTACCCATCTAGAATCTGCGCCCTGAGCAACCCAAGACAGAACTGTTAATAACAGACGCAAATTAATTCGGGGAGACAAAAAAGGGGGAGGGGGCCTGAGAAGGGATCTCATGACCAGGTTAGTAAATTTCAATCAATTCTCCTGTTCCCTGGTCGCCCTTTGATTCCATTTCTGTAGGTCCTTGGTCTCTAAGCCCCAACATTAAACCCCTGCTCCTCCTTTGGAAGGACTCTGTGTAGGGTTAGCGATCGAAGGGGGCTAAGGATGTCTGCAATTTATTAATCTTGCGCCGGTGTGAGCTACCTAAACCGTTGTCACGAATGCGAAACTACTCGGGAGTAGTGCCAAAGAACGAAGTGAAAGGCGGATGGGGTGAGGGCTGCCACTGCCCCAGCGGCAGACAGTTCCCCTGCCCCCATGTGCAATGCAGCAAGCCCACCACCACCCCTCACATTTTGGGCACTAACTAGCCCTTTCTTCATCCTCCCTTCTCCCTACCATCCCCGAAAGGGAAAGACGTCTTGGGGATAAAGTTACTGGTGCTTTCGGTTTCCTGCCCTCCAGAAGGCAGGCTCAGAAGTCGTCACACGTTTGAAAATGTGATGAAGAAGGGAGGGAGGATGAATGGAGGCTGTTTGCTGCCGCCCTGCCTATCTAGGCACGTTTGCAGCCCAGACACTGAAGTGAGGCAAAAGGATGATTTTTTTTTTTACGCTGATGTCAAAGCAGTCCGAGATCCGTAGAGCTGCAGGGAAACAGGCACTCTCCGCCGGCCCACCCTGATCGCAAGCCAGCCCCCTTTAGCCCACGTCCAGTGCCCCATCTGCCCCTACCTCAATGCCCGCTGTGCCCCGACCCAACGTGTCCCTGCCCCTGCCCTAGTGTGCATGCTGCCTGCCCAGCCACCAGACACCCACTGCCCCCAGTGTCCATGCACTTCCCGCCCACGCCACACGAGCATCCTGCCAGTCTCCAAACTAGCCCTGCCCGCTGCACCCCCCATCCGTATTTCCCCCTGCCATCTCCCCAAATGTACCCGTACGCCATGCACGCCCTCCCACTTATCCATGCTGCCCAATACATCCAACAGCCACCCCATAGTCCTCTCCCTTCCCCATAGCTGCATCACCTTGCGCATCCCCGCCGCTGGTCAGCACCCCGATGGCTTTCCCTGCGCCCGAGAGATTCTCGAAGAACTTCTTATCCGCCGGCAGCTCCGCCATGGTGCTGGGAGGGGAGCGAGCGAGCTGCCGGCCGGCTGGGGGATGGAGGGAGGGAGCGAGCGAGCTCCCTGGGCGGCGCCGGAGGGAGTCCCTGGCAGCCCTGGGGACGGAACCCGGAACAGAAACGCTACGGCATAAAACCCGTGGGAGGAAAGCACGAGAAGCGCAGCCTTCGCTCTCCACTCCAGCCACCGCTACTGCTCCCGCTCCAGCCTTCCCGTGCCTCTCTCCACCCCGTGCGGCTCCGCCCTCTGAGGGGCAGGGCGAGAAGCCAATGAGAGCACGTGCACCGCCCAAGGCGCTCGGCAGCCTGCAGCGGGCGGTGGAGCCCGCTCGGATGCTGCAGTCTGGGTAAGGGGCGGCAGGTGGGAGAGGCTGGAATGGGTGGCAAAAGGGGGAAGGAGTGCAAAGGCAGCCCCCTCCTTTCCTTTCCCCTGTCCATATGCTAGAGCAAGAGGGAGGGGGCAGAGGAAGCGGCTGTTTTTCCTGGCAGAGCCGCAGGAGGAGGTTCCTCCCCCCAGCTCCACCTGCTGGAGACCAGCCCTGAGCAGCACTCAGGTCTCTGCCTGCAGGTGCTGGAGGAAAGTGGACTGGGGTAGCTGCTCCCTGTCGTCGCCCTGCATGGTCTGGCAATAAAAGTCTGGGCAGTACAGGGGTGCAGGAACAATTTGTATAGTGGAGGTGCTGACGGCCATTGAACCAAACCCTGTGTATGATGGAAACCACTTTGAGCCAGGAGGTGCGGCAGCACTCCTAGTTCCAGCACCCAGGCGCAGTACCTGAAAACAGTCTAGCAGCTAGGTGGCACATAATACCATCGTCTCTCTTAGACCTAGCTCTGTCCTGCTCTGGTTACACTAGGCACACATGCCATTCTCTGCAATCCTAAAAGCTGCTGATCTCTATAAGCAAGCAATCATTGCCTGTCATTCCATTAGAGATGGGCAGTGATGGGAAATCCCCCTCTTTAGAGGCTCCAGTTTTGTGTGTCTCTCTTTTTTTTGTTTTGTTTAGTTGCTTGGTTGGTTTTTTTTGTTCAAGCTCTCTCTGAACATGTTTCGTGCTAATTATTAAGGCCCTGTCATTGTCTAGAAGATGTTATTCCACTGCTAAAAAGTATTGTAAAGATTTATTGGGAGTATAATGTATTGGTATTATAGTATCCCCTAGAGGCAACAGCTAAGATCAGGTCCTATTGTGCTAGAGGCAGTTCTTGCCCTGAAGAGTGTACTATTTAAACAGACAAAAGGTGAGTCAAAGGAAGTTTTGTCACAGTTATGGAGACAGGGAACTGAGAAATATCTATTTAGAGCACCCTCTCTTTTTGTTGTTAGGTCAGGAGAATGAGAGTTAAAAAACCTCTTTTGGTAATATCCACATTGAATATTTGGGGGATGATTTTATCATTTGTTTTCATTCTGTTGTGAATACATTTTGGATGCGTACATATTGAATAATTGATCCATAATTCTTTTTAAAAATTATCACAATACCACTATGGAGCAGAGTAGTATGATTATCCTGATCACAGAGACAGATTAAGGCCCAGACCCTGCAAACTTTTATTTAGCTGCTTTTATGTACATGAATTGTCCTGTATTTAATAGGACAATTTATGTGTGTGAAGTTCAGCCTCTGTGAGAGTGTTTGCAGGATGAGGGCCTGAGTGACTCAACAAAATTATGCAGCAAGTCAAAAACAGAATCAAAATGCTAACTCTCAATCCTATGCTTTAATCACTATTAGAATTGTTTTTATTCAGCATTTATACACATCCTAAATTTGGTGCTTTATAAACAGAGGCCCTGATCCTACAGACTTTTACATATATGAGTAGCTATACTCAAGTAGGCAGTCCCGATAAATTCAGTGAAACTATTCACATGAGTAGAATTACTCAAGTACACTGGTGTTTTGTAAGTATTCTAATCCTAAAAATACTGATGCATATTAACTAGGAAACTCTGCAATATTAATCATGTGTAAAAGTGTATACACTTCTCTGCACCAAAGAGCTAACAGACCCAGTTCCACAAACCCTTACCTATGTAAGTCGTTACACAATAATTAATTCTGTTTACAAATAATTGGATTGAAGTAATTCAAAGGCTTGCAATCCAAAATTTTTTGTATATTGTCCTAATGGGCCTGATCCAACACTCAGTATCCTCAGCTGGTATAAACCGTCATAGTTCCATTGAAGTCAGTGGCATTATGACAGTTTATACCAGCTGGGGAGCTTCCCCTATGAATCTTTCCACTGACTGCAGTGCCTTTGGATTAGGCACCTAATGTTTGTTTTGTGTGTGTTTCTTGTTTTATTTAGGGCATTTTTAGGCAAGTCTTGCAAACTATGAGGCTGTAAATAGATTTCTGTCTATCTTCATCATAAATCCTGTATACACTTGGTAATCAGAGGTGGTTGTTTCCCAGAAAGCAGTGGTTTTTCAGATTGTCCTGTAAGGTACATAATAGAATTTATCTCCTAACAGGTGGTAGGGGTTTTTTTTGTCTTCTCCTAAATTCAGAAACAGCTGCTCATCTCACTGGTTTCATTATTTGTTATTGTTATTCTTTGTCTTTAACTTCTCATTAGGGAAGCATTTTACTTGGTTGTTAGCATCAGGACATTAAAACAAAGTTGACAGTAGTGATAATAAGTAAATTAAAGATGTGGCTCTGTTTGTGCCTGAGGCTGCCTTGACATGCTTTTAGACTTTCAAGAAACACAGTCTCCAGTAATCTCTCTTTATTCCTGACATAGCCATCTTCAATATTATCTGTTTAACTTTAAGGGATATTATCTCAGTGGATCTGGATACACATGCATAATACATAGTAATATTCATATGTTCACACTGAGAAAAAGACCCTTTTTGTGATCTGTAAGCTCATAACTGTAAAGGGATTCTGTGAAGCAAAAAAGGAACTTTCTCTCACATGGCTCTTAAACCAACTAATTCACTAGGTCTTACAATTGTTCCTCATCAAAGTACTTGCAGTACTTAAGGATTCTAAACTGATCCTTACAGTAATAGAAAATGTTTTGTATCCTGTCCAATCCTCAGTTTACTGTACAACTCACACTTAAACATGCTATCCTCCAACTACAGGAATAGTAGTTCATCATTATTATGTGTATCATGCCATAGATATCCACAATACTTTACAATATGAAGTTCTCTACCAAAACAAAGTTTCTGCTATGGAAAGAAAAAGCCACTGAAGTACAGTGCAATAAGAATCAACCCAGGACAAGCAGAGAATGGTGTATGAGATGGACTGAATCACAGAAGAGAGGAGTTAAAAAAAATTAGGAGAGGGTAGTTATGAGGCTGTTCAGGTGTATGGATCAGCATGAAAGAGGGCATGAGCACAGGCAAGAAAAGGAGCAATCTGGATATAATTGCAAGGCAGCTGGTGAAACAAGACTACCGTTGGAGATCTCCTTATCTATTTCCATTAACAAACAAACAAACAAAAACCACTATGGTTTGGAGACTATTGGTGATTCACTCCTTTGTGTCAGCAACTCTTGTCAGACCTGACGTACTCACTACACCTAAAACACTGTTGTAAGGATATATACCCAAAAGATGGTATGTAATATATAAATGGAAAACTAGTAACTCACCAACTATTAATATACTTGTGTGATGTATGTACAAGGTGTGTATCAAGAGTTATAAATGTGCTAGAATTATGTTATTAAAATGTGTTTGGCAAGTGCTGCATTAGCACAGTCTGCCTTGCACAGAGGAATGTGTATTACTTGTCTGACCAGCCTTGTCAGCAAGCAGCGACAATGAAGGCATATTTACATAAAAGGTAAATAACAACATTAAACTAGGAAGTGGGGGAGATAGCCTCTTAACTAAAAAGACAGAGGCCTGAACCTCAAATGATAAGCAATTGAATTGTATGCAATATTACTGTATTATAAAAGTGTACTGAGTAAGGTCTTTTAGGAAAGTCTGGGATGCCCTGTTGACTAATATCATTGAGAAATGTATGCATTAACACCATTATGAATTGTGGATACTCACAGATACTATGCTTTAATGTCTGTGACCAAGCAAAGGGAGAAACAGGTTTTCTCCCAGATTGGAGACTGGTAAATAGCTGCCTTCCCTCCTATGTAAATTAACCAGTGTGGAATCAAAACAATGGAAATGCCATTTACATACAAATCAGCCTGAGGATGCAGACTGCACCCCCAGGAAGACTACCTGCATCTTGAAGCAGGGTTGATGAACTTGGGAAATACAGCATGGCATCTACATCCCAGCAGGAGAGAGAAGATCTGTGTCTGGGTTTACCTTTCAAAGAACATATTTTCAAGGTTTATTGGACTATAAAAAGAAAGGGGAGAGAACCCCACAGTGGTCCATCACTTGGGAGATTCAAGGGGCTGTAGCTCTTGAAATTACAGAATGTTGGGTCCTCCAACCAAGGGACTGAAGTCTCTGAGAATAATTTAGGCAAGAAACTTGCTTAGGCAAAGAATGTAATTTGTTGAAATTAAGTTTTAGTCTTAGAAGCATATTTTCACTTTTGTTTACTTGTAACCCTTTCTGTCCTTTTTCCTTATACTTGGTATCACTTAAACCTATGACTTTTTGTTTAATAAACTTGTTCTACTTTTTCTATAAACCCATTCAGTGCTGTTACTGAAATAAATCTGTTTGTCAAACCCCAGTTAAACTAATGAGCTGCAGCTCGTTAATCTTAAATACTGTGATAGACCCAGGCCAGTTGGGTATAGCAGAAGGCAGATATACTGGCCACTGGATTAACAGTTTTCTGTTCTCTGACTGACCAGAGTAGGGGCTGCTCCAGGCTAATGAGAACACCTGACTCTAATTAACCTGCAAAGAGTCAGGTGAGGTCATTCAGTTAATGTGACCACCTGACTCTAATTAAGGCCCTGCTCAAGTATCAGAGGGGTAGCCGTGTTAGTCTGGATCTGTAAAAGCAGCAAAGAATCCTGTGGCACTTTCATGGTATCTTTCCCCAATCTGAACCTTAGAGTCCAAAAGTTGGGGTACCAGGATGAATTCCCCTAAGCTTAAATACCAGCTTAGATCTGATAGCTGGCACCATCAGGACTTGGAGTGCCTGGTCCCCCCAGAACCTTCTCTGGGGACCCCCAAGACCCAGACCTCCTGGATCTTAACACAAGGAAAGTAAACTCTTTCCCTCACCAATGCCTCTCCCAAACTTCCCCTCTCTGGGTTACCCTGGAAGATTACCATGATTCAAACTCCTTGAATCACAACACAGAGAAATCAGGTTTGTTCCCCCCCTTCTCTTCCCCTCCAGGTGTTCCCTCCCTGGGCTCCTGGAGAGAGAGACAGATTCAAGCTCCGTGAATCTAAAACAAAGGGATTCCACCCTTCTCCCCTCCCTTCTCCTCCTCCTTCCCTGTTAAGTACAGACTCAATTCCCTTGAGCCTCAACAAGGGGAAAAAAATCAGGTCTTAAAAGCAAAACTTTTAATAAAAAGAAAGGAGAAAAAAAGTGAAAGTTGTCTCTGTAATTTAGATGGTAAAAGTTACAGAGCCTTTCAGCTTATAGACACTAGAAAGAAAAACCTCCTCCAGCAGAAATACAATTTAACATACTTCCAGCCAGATACACATTTGCAAATAAAGAAAACCAATTAAAAAGACTAAACCGCCTTTCTACTTGCACTTACTACTTGAACAGAAAATTAGAGCCTGTGGTACGTCTGGTCACTCTTAGATCCCAGAGAGAACAATGCAAAACCCCAAAAAAACAAACAAAGGCTTCCGTCCACGGAGATTTGAAAGTATCTTGTTTCCTGATTGGTCCTCTGGTCAGGTGTCCGGTTCACTGTTTGTTAACCCTTTACAGGTAAAAGAGACATTAACCCTTAACTATCTGTTTATGACAAGCACCTTATAGACTAACAGACTTTTGGAGCATGAGCTTTCGTGGCTGAATACCCACTTCGTCAGATACATGCACATCTAACGAAGTGGGTATTCACCCACGAAAGCTCATGCTCCAAAACATCTGTTAGTCTATAAGGTGCCACAGGATTCTTTGCTGCTTTTAAGGCCCTGCTGATACTATAAAAAGGGCTCACTCCAGTCAGGGAAGAGCCAGGGAGTGAGGAAGTGTGGCTGAAGGGCTGGTTACTGAAGATACCCTCAAACCATCGTTAAAGGAGCCCTACGGTAAGGGTGAAGAAAGGAGAAGTAGGAGAGCTGTGGGGAAGTGGCCCAAGGAAATGTAGCAACTCTGGGAGTGAAAAGTTGGCTGCCAACAACTGCTACCATTAGGGTCCCTGGGCCAGAACCCGGAGCAGAGAGCAGGCCTGGGTTTCCCCAACCCACCGCTACAGGAACATCTCCTGGGAGGGGAAGTCAGGCACCTGTCAGGACAGGAGGCTGAACAAAGACTGTGGGAGTTCTCTCACCAACCTCCTTGCAGACCTATGATAAGGGTTCAGTAGACTGTAACCCTGATCCCAGAGAGAGAAGGGCTATGTGGAGGGTCACAGTGAGCCACTGAGGCTAGCATAAACTGCCTAGAAGCGCAGGACCCATGGGAGCAAGGTCAGAGTTCTGCCACAGTGCCTATACACAAATGCAAGAAGCCTGGGAAACAAGCAGGGAAAACTGGAAGTCCTGGCACAGTCAAGGAATTATGATGTGATTGGAATAACAGAAACTTGGTGGGATAACTCATATGACTGGAGTACTGTCATGGATGGGTATAAACTTTTCAGGAAGGACAGGCAGGGCAGAAAAGGTGGAGGAGTTGCATTGTATATAAGAGAGCAGTATGACTGCTCAGAGCTCCGGTAGGAAACTGCAGAAAAACCTGAGTGTCTCTGATTAAGTGTATAAGTGTGAGCAACAAGGGTGATGTCATGGTGGGAGTCTGCTGTAGACCACCAGACCAGGGGGATGAGGTGGACGAGGCTTTCTTCGGGCAACTAACATAAGTTACTAAATCACAGGCCCTGGTTCTCATGGTGGACGTCAATCCTCCTGATATCTGCTGGGAGAACAATACAGCAGTTCACAGATAATTCAGGAAGTTTTTGGAAAGGGTAGGGGACAATTTCCTGGTGCAAGTGCTGGAGGAACCAACTAGGGGCAGAGCTCTTCTTAACCTGCTGCTCACAAAAGGGGAAGAATTAGTAGGGGAAGCAAAAGTGGATGGGAACCTGAGAGGCCATGACCATGAGGTAGTTGAGTTCAGGATCCTGACACAAGGAAGAAAGGAGAGCAGCAGAATATGGATCCTGGACTTCAGAAAAGCAGACTTTGACTCCCTTAGGGAACTGATGGGCAGGATCCCTGGGAGAATAGGAGGGGAAAGGAGTGCAGGAGAGCTGGCTGTATTTTAAAGAATCCTTATTGAGGTTGCAGGAACAAACCATCCTGATGTGTAGAAAGAGTAGTAAATATGGTAGGTGACCACCTTGGCTTAACAGTGTAATCCTTGCTGATCTCAAACACAGAAAAGAAGTTTACAAGAAGTGGAAGCTTGGAAGCAAATGACCAGGGAGGAGTATAAAAATATTGCTCAGGCATGCAGGAATGAAATCAGGAAGGCCAAATCAGTTGGAGTTGCAGCTAGCAAGGGATGTTAAGAGTAACAGGAAGGGTTTCTACAGATATGTTAGCAACAAGAAGGTCAAGGAAAGTGTGGGCCCCTTACTGAATGGGGGAGGCAACCTAGTGACAGAGGATGTGGAAAAAGCTAATGTACTCAATGCTTTTTCTGCCTCTGTCTTCATGAACAAGGTCAGCTCCCAGATTGCTGCACTGGGCAGCACAGTATAGAGAGGAGGTAACTAGCCCTCTGTGGAGAAAGAAGTGGTTCGGGACTGTTTAGAAAAGCTGGACGAGCACAAGTCGATGGGGCCAGATCCACTGCATCTGATGGTGCTAAAGGAGTTGGCTGATGTGATTGCAGAGCCATTGGCCATTATCTTTGAAAACTCATGGCGCATAGGGGAGGTCCCGGATGACTGGAAAAAGGCTAATGTAGTGCCCATCTTTAAAAAAGGGAAGAAGGAGGAGCTGGGGAACTACAGGCCAGTCAGCTCAGTCCCTGGAAAAATCATGGAGCAGGTCCTCAAGGAATCAATTTTGAAGCACTTCGAGGAGAGAAAAGTGATCGGGAACAGTCAGGACTGTGAGCCATAGCAGCATACCATTTAAGGCACACAGAGTTGCAGGGCAGGTGGTGACACAGGCCCTCACTGGTCTGGGTTGCACCCCAAAACGTGACACGCTACCAACTGTGCTCATGCCTCATCTATCCTAAAGCATGTTTCATTACTCTCACTCCATCCTTTCCCTCTTTTTTTCACCCACCTATTAAATACTGTCATAAGCTAACATCGTCACCTCTTTGGAGCAGGGACTATTTTACTGTAGGTCACCTAACACAATGGCACCTCTGTTTTCTCGGGCTTCCTAGGCATTACCTTAATACAAGTATGTAATATGGATAGAAGCTTGTGCAGGGCCTAGGAGTGTTGCTGGGTGTATAAGATAAGGGTGAGGGATTTGCTGTAGGAGATGAGATGCAGGCAAAGCCAGAAGAATGGCATGATGTGAAAATGAGGAGTAGTTTTGATTTTTATGTGGAAAAAGATAGGAAGTTGATACTGAGACTGAAGTAAAGCAGATCTGTGCTCAGAATAGTGAAGAGCTTTTTACTAATTACCCAAACAATATTTCCTAATGTATTTGTTCTCATTATTAGGAGGAGCCCAGCAATGAATTCAGCCTTGAACAGAAATTTTCCTGCCACCCCCAACCGAGGCATACATAACCAAACAGGCAAAAGAAGAGAGAGTTTTATTTTAAATAATCAAACTATTAATCTACATTCTTCCCCCATATTCATATCAGACATAGAGAAGTCATATTTCCCTATTAAGATTTAATTAATTTCCAATGGCAATGACATTCCTGTCTTTAACAAATAGAAGCAGAACTTGCATCATCACTCAGTGTATCCAGTATGTCATCGGGCCAGTATATCCTCATTTTAAAGATGGGTGACAACAGTACTTAATAGCATAACAAGGTTAAAATACTTGCCCAATCAGCAGCATGGTGGTCAGCGTGGATAAATGCCTACTATAAAAAGATGAGAAAGTATATTATTTTCGGCTAGAGAAGATGATGTAAAAAGGTCACCCTGAAGGCACATTCCCCGCAAAAGGACAATCAGATACTGAACATCAGTCATTACTCCTTCTTGAATCCTGATTGTAGCAATAATGAATTTATATCCATGAAGTTACAATTTGTTTCTTCATACTCATTATTTGGAGATTTATCCAACTCTTCTCTATGGACTTAACCCAATTCCCATTAAGGTCAATGGAAAGACTTTAATGTGAGTTGAATATGTCAGGTTTTATATGACACCAAAACCAAAAATAATTTGTTTAATGAACTTAATCTTTACGTTTACTTGACTTCTATTATTTTACATAAAAAGAAGAAAACAGTGGATGGGTCAATATTTGTTCTATGCATTATTCATCCCTCCCCCCACCTAAAGTTTATTTTTCCTCTAAAAAGTTTGAACTTGAGCCAAAATGAGGAGTTGGTAAATGAATTCCCAGGCACCCTAGGCTTAGCAGGAAAACTGTTTAATTTTAGAAGCAGGAAGATTATTTCCGCTCTTACCCGGTTCACACCCTGACACAGTACTTATCTAACATAAATAAATCTATAAATAGTTAAATGCAAAAAACTATTAATGCTGCTTGTATGATTGAGAGGTATGTCAACTTACTATTGCAGAGGAATATGTGTCTTATCTTTAAAAGAGTTACCAGTGTTTTCTTACCTATGGTCACCTGGCTAATTATCTGGTGCTGTCTCCTTTCTGCTGTTTTGAGGGGCTAAATTGCACTTTGACACTTACAAATACAAGAAATGTTTTCCTAACATTGTTTTTCATGTGAACAACTACTATAATTGTTACAGGGATGTTATATAAGCATGAATGTGAGGATAGATGGTCCATGCAAACTTAAATGGGAAGACCAGGGATCCCTGAGACAATCTCTGCATTTAGAGAATTGTTTACATTATGAAAGTGTTTGAGAATCTATGGCTGATACTTCTTTTAATTTGGACATACTCGTGCACACTTTCATGTGTGTATATTTGGATACTTGTATTCATTACTGTCAAATCAATGAGAAAAATATGCAGCATGCACACAATATGTTAAATTCATTTCTTTATATGTCAGCTTTTGTTAAACTTAACAAATCACATTTCTAAACACAGGGCACACATCACATTAAGGAAAATATACCTGAGTCATTTGACTGTTTTGGGGACAACCACTCACAAAACAAAACACAGGAGGGAGTAAACTTTTTTTAAATAGAAAAGTACAGTCTTGTTGAGCTTATATAGCCCAGTAGTGGCTAAAGGTCCCCCCCGCCCCAAATACATAACTATGCTGAGACCTGCCAAGAGAAATCCCAGACCAAGGAGTATTTTTTTGCAGAAAGAGATAACCACTGAATACACAGGGCTTGGAATTAAAGTGCCATCACAGTCATACATTTATCATCAATTGCACCAAGTTACATAGAGGCTTTAGAACAGATAAGGCTGCCCAAGCTAGTTTACAAGAGGAAATGTTGCATTTATCATACAGTTAATGAATGACACTAATTAGTTTGAGTGCACTAGGGGTGGAGTACACAAGGAGCCTTTATTTCCTCTTCCAGTGAACTTCCACAGTGATCCATTAGTGGGTGTTAACAGGTCAACTCCCTCTGCTGGAATCAGTAGCAGCCCGAAGACGTGTGTCTGGGTGGGACATGAGCAGGGCTTTACATCCACAGCCTGCCCTAAAGGGAGTGCCAGGCAGGTCACACCTATTACACAGAGTGTGCAAGGTATACTTCCTCATATACATTATGCCTTTCAGTGTCCTGCTGAAGTGCTGCATTTCCTTCCACTTCCTCACACAACTTGGTCTCTCAAAAGACATAAGTGAGTCTTAGCTCTCCAAGAGAACTTTGACCCCTCATGTGACCTGCTAATATGTGACCATATTAGGAGGCTTTTACCTTGGGACACCATAGAGTTTGGGTGACCAATGCCTGTGAGAGCAGTATAGACTGCAAGTATCAGAGGGGTAGCCGTGTTAGTCTGGATCTGTAAAAGCAGCAAAGAATCCTGTGGCACCTTATAGACTAACAGACGTTTTGGAGCATGAGCTTTCGTGGGTGAATACCCACTTCTTCAGATGCATGTGGTGGAAATATCCAGGGGCAGGTATATATATGCTAGCAGGCAAGCAAGCTAGAGATAACGAGGTCAGTTCAATCAGGGAGGATGAGGCCCTGTTCTAGCAGTTGAGGTGTGAAAACCAAGAGAGGAGAAACTGGTTCTGTAGTTGGCAAGCCATTCACAGTCTTTGTTCAATCCTGAGCTGATGGTGTCAAATTTGCAGATGAACTGAAGCTCAGCAGTTTCTCTTTGAAGTCTGGTCCTGAAGTTTTTTTGCTGCAGGATGGCCACCTTAAGGTCTGCTATAGTGTGGCCAGGGAGGTTGAAGTGCTCTCCTACAGGTTTTTGTATATTGCCATTCCTAATGTCTGATTTGTGTCCATTTATCCTTTTCCGTAGAGACTGTCCAGTTTGGCCGATGTACATAGCAGAGGGGCATTGCTGGCATATGATGGCGTATATTACATTGGTGGATGTGCAGGTGAATAAACCAGTGATGGTGTGGCTGATCAGGTTAGGTCCTGTGATGGTGTCGCTGGTGTAGATATGTGGGCATAGTTGGCATCGAGGTTTGTTGCATGGATTGGTACCTGAGCTAGAGTTATTATGGTGCGGTGTGCAGTTACTGGTGAGAATATGTTTCAGGTTGGCAGGTTGTCTGTGGGCAAGGACTGGCCTGCCACCCAAGGCCTGTGAAAGTGTGGGATCATTGTCCAGGATGGGTTGTAGATCCTTGATGATGTGTTGGAGGGGTTTTAGCTGGGGGCTGTATGTGATGGCCAGTGGAGTCCTGTTGGTTTCTTTCTTGGGTTTGTCTTGCAGTAGGAGGCTTCTCTACATCCATGGTGGCTAGGATGGTGTTTTCTGGGAGGTGACCAATGCATTGTAGTTTCCTCAGGAAATCAGTGGTGTCACGGAGATAGCTGGGAGTGCTGGTGGCATAGGGTCTGAGCAGAGAGTCCATATATCCAGACAGTCCTTCAGTGAGAGTGCCAATGCCCGAGATGATGGGGCATCCAGGATTTCCGGGTTTGTGGATCTTGGGTAGTAGATAGAATAACCCTGGTCGGGGCTCTAGGGGTATGTTGATTTCTTCTGGTGTTAGTGTAGGGAGTGTCCTGAGTAGATGCTGTAGTTTCTTAGTGTATTCATGTATATCAAATTCTACAGGCCACTTCCCTCAGATCCCACTTAGTGTATTCCTCAGTGGGATCTGAGGGAAGTGGCCTGTAGAATTTGATCAACATCAGCCCGGCCCAGAAGGGCTTCATGCCATCAGAGGGGTGCTATGAGCACAACTTCTTGCTCCAGACCGTCCTCCAGACGACCAGGAGGGCCCACAACCAGTGCGCAATAGCGTGGCTGGATCTGGCCAACGCCTTCGGGTCCATCCCCCACCATCACATCTTCAGCACCCTACGGGAGTTCGGGATGCCGGAGACCTTTCTCCGCCTAATCCGGGAACTGTACAAGGGCTGCAGCACCACCATCCGTTCGGTAGAAGGCGAAACCGCCGAGATCCCGATCCGCAGCGGCGTGAAGCAGGGCTGCCCCCTCAGCCCGATCATCTTCAGCCTCGCCATGGAGCCGCTCCTGCGGGCAATCTCCAACGGCGCCGACGGCTTCGACCTACACGGCGAGAGAGTGAACGTCTTGGCCTACGCAGATGACCTAGTCCTGATCGCGGACGACCCCGAGAGGCTCCAGGGCATGCTCAACACCATCGGGAGAGTCGCAGAATGGACGGGACTCCGCTTTAATGCCAAAAAGTGCGCGTCCCTCCATGTCAACTGCAGCAAGAAGAACTCGGTGCAGGCTACGGACTTCCTCATCCAGGGTGAATCCGTCGTCCCCCTGGCCGAGGGGCAGGCGTACCAACATCTCGGCACGCCGACGGGCTTCCGTGTCCGGCAGACCCCCGAGGACACCATCCAGGAAATCCTGCAGGACGCCGCCAGGATCGACGTTTCCCTGCTGGCTCCATGGCAGAAAATCGATGCCCTCAACACGTTCCTGATCCCCCGCATCGCCTTCGTCCTGAGAGGATCCGCCGTGGCAAAGGTGCCCCTCAACAAGGCGGACAACGTCATCCGACAACTGGTGAAGAAGTGGCTGTCCCTGCCCCAGAGAGCAAGCAACGAGCTGGTCTATATCGCTCACCGGCATGGTGGCGCCAACGTCGCCCGCATGGGAGACCTCTGCGATATCGCGGTCGTCACACACGCCTTTCGCCTCCTGACGTGCCCGGACGCCGTGGTAAAGAACGTCGCGACGACCGCCCTGCGCTCCGCCACCGCAAAGCGAATCGACAGAGCTGCCTCTGGCCAAGATATGGCCACCTTCCTGAGCGGCTCCATGGACGGTGACTTCGCCCGAGACAGAGGCGACATAGCCTCACTGTGGACCCGTGCCCGCAATGCCACGCGCCGACTGAGGAAACGACTTGGCTGCCGATGGGTATGGAGCGAGGACCGACGGGAGCTGGGAGTCCTGATACCGCGGACTGAGACGGAGGACACCGTCATCAGCCCTGGAGCCAGAGGCACGCTGGAGAGGTCACTGAAGGCCGCCGTACGCGCCCTCTACTTGGGCACGCTGAAGAAAAAACCAGACCAGGGCAAGGTTTTCGAGGTCACCAGCAAGTGGGACTCCAGTAACCACTTCCTCCACTCAGGCAGCTTCATCCGCTTTGCTGACTGGCGCTTCATACACCGCGCCAGACTAAACTGCGTCCCGCTCAACGGAGCCGTCCGCCACGGGAACCGAGACAAGCGCTGCAGGAAGTGTGGGTACGCCATGGAGACCCTGCCCCACGTCCTGTGCAGCTGCAAGCCCCACGCCAGAGCCTGGCAGCTGCGTCACAACGCCATCCAGGACCGTCTGGTAAAGGCCATCGCTCCACACCTGGGAGAAAAAGTCACCAACCGCACCGTCCCTGGCACCGACAGCCCACTGCGCCCAGACATCGTCGTCACGGACGAGGCTCGAAAAAAGATCATCCTCGTTGATGTGACGGTTCCTTTCGAGAACAGGACCCTGGCCTTCCGCGAGGCCCGAGCCCGAAAGCTCGAAAAATACACCCCCTTGGCGGACACTCTGCGGTCAAAGGGCTACGAGGTCTATACCGACGCCCTGATTGTTGGGGCCCTGGGCGCCTGGGACCCTTGTAATGAACGCGTGCTTCGGGCCTGTGGGGTAGGCCGTCGCTACGCGCAGCTCATGAGACGCCTGATGGTCTCGGACACTATCAGATGGTCCAGAGACATCTACACGGAGCACGTCACCGGTCACCGCCAATACCAGGAGTAAGCGGGCGTGACTCCGTGCTCCTGAAGGGAGGAGGAGATTTTTGGGCCCCCCCCTTGGACTCTATCCCCTGAGCCCTGAACCCACCAAACCAAACTCCACTATGTGAGGGTCGCCCTATCCTCATCACCCAGCTCGCTCCTTTATTCCCACGACTGTCTGTAACCTATTTGTATGAGCGATGTACCCTCACTGACTCCCGACTGTCTCTTGATCTCACCCACCGTTCACCCCGCATTGGGGACATGACAGACTGTATATGGTATATGCTGCCCAATACTAAAATACTGACCCCTCCCCCATAGTCTATATGATATCCCCGATGAAACAATAACTGATGCTTTAAACTCTCTGTATCGTTTATTTTCAAATATTCACTAATAAACATTAAATCTGCTTATTTTAGTGGCAAAAATATGTTTTCACTCTGACTGATATACCATCAACAGAATTATAAGTTAAATTTCAATTGCAGGGCTGAATTCATCTGTCATTTACACTCAAGGAAACCACTGAGGAAACCAGTTACACTCAAGGAAGCCCACTGAGGAAACCAGTTCTTCTGCTGTCACAGAGGGTTTTACCCCAGTTTGAGTATTCCAGTTATATATCACAAACAGGGTTCTATATATGAACAGAAATGATGCAGAATTTTCAATGCTCACAATAATAGCTCTCTAACTGTTTTCTCTCATCGAGACAAGAACTTGCTACTGTGTGTGACTGGAAACTTACCCTGATGTTGTGTTCCGCACTTCAGAGATGCAGGCAGCGCCACAGTGTGCTAATGTACTGAGTTGTAATGAAGTTACAGTGATGGATTTTCCTCGACTATCACATTTGATGGTATGTATGCTTTTTCATATTTGTTATTACCCACACTATAAGAGGTGCAGATATTCTGTTAATAATTTGAGTTCTCACACTATTCTTCTTCCATGGTAAAATCATATCCCCTCTCAGTCTTTGTTTTGCTAGGCTAAACGGGCAAACCTTGTCTAGTAGGTTCTTGTTAGATAGGTTCTCCATTCTCCTGATTTAACAAAGCTAGCACAAGTAGTCCTCCCACAGTTGTTCCACATTTCACCGGTCACCACAATCATCTTTCTTTGGTCAACTTCCCCACACAGTCTCATTCTGCAAACCACAGTTGCAACCACTGTCTTGTATCCTACAGACAGTGCAGCTTTCAAATTATGTGTTAATGGGTGCTAAAAAGGAGTACAACTTATACTGGCTTGCTGCCTGACACACACACACACAAATGTATCTATGTTTGTAAATGTAAAATGCCCTTTGCAGTAAAAGATGGTATATTAGCAATGCAAAAAACCAAAACCAAAACCTACTCAACATAATTCATTTGGAATACATATTAAGGAACATTTACTACTTATTGTATTAGAAATATAACAATTTATAACCCACTCATCCGCCTCTGTCCTATGACTACAGGGGTGTGAACTGCCCACTTCACCTTAAATACTCTTTACAACCTGTTAACTCCTTAGGCTGAAAGATCTGTTCCACCTCCTATTTAGCTGTGACATGCAGAGCACCTTTCCCAGACCTGAGGAGCTCTGTGTAAGCTTGAAAGCTTGTCTCTTTCACCAACAGAATCTGGTCCAATAAAACAGGGGTTCTCAATCTTTTTCTTTCTGAGGCTTCCCCCCAACATGCTATAAAAACTTCACAGCCCACCTGTGCCACAATAACTGATTTTCTGCATATAAAAACCAGCAGCAGCATGAAGCAGGGCAAATGCTTTGGGCTCCATGCCACAGGGGCCCCTGCAAAGCTACATTGCTCAGGCTTCGGATTTACCCCCGGGTGACAGGGCTCAGCCCATGTGGTGAGGCTTCAGCTTTCTGCCTTGGGCCTCAGTGAGTATAATGCTGGCCCTGCTTGGTGGACCCCCTGAAACCTGTTAACGGCCCCCCCCCAGAGGGCTCCAGACCCCTGGCTGAAAACCACTGCAATAAAAGGTAGTACTTCACTCACCTTGTCTCTTTAATAGAAATATGTTCTTCTTTTTACAAAATCCTAGTCTGTTTTCAGGGGCTAGTGCTCCCTCTGCAGGCAGAAGAAAACTAAGACCATTTGGCTTTACAGAACTGTTAATATCATGGAGTTCTGGATAAAATGCTTTTTTTAAAAAAAGTTGTCAGTAACTGGAGTATGGATTTATTTTTTTTTATAACTGATGAGTAGGTGGTGGTTGTTTTTTTAGAACATTATTTTAAGTTTGCTGTTGCATTTAAATTCAGTAGAAATAAAGTGTAACTTAGAAACATTATTTAAATGATTCGGCTATCTGTTCAATCTTAATATTATTGGACAATAAGTTGTTTACATGCATGTTTAAAGATTATTCCAAATAACCCGTGTGTGATTTGCTTCTTTAGCAACACGTGATGAGCTGGTCCGCAGAGTTTTTGGAAAGAGATTTTTATTAAGCATGATGAGAGGCTGGTGTTACATACTGAGGCCTATGTGTTGGCAGCCTGGCCCCAGCTTGTATTCCTGACCCTTTGCTCTCACATCAAACTAGCGCCCTCCTGAAACCTATCTTTCTCCAGTTCCTCATCAACTAAAGGACTTAATGCATTTGAAATATTAGGCTACCAAAATATAAATACACAGTTGTTCTATTCAAAGCACGTATGCAACTATGGAAATGGGAAAAGAAAGTACACCTCTACCTCGATATAACACAACCCGATATAACACGAATTCATGTATAATGCAGTAAAGCCATGCTCCGGGCGGGGGCGGAGCTACGCACTCCAGTGGATCAAAGCAAGTTCAATATAACGCGGTTTCACCTATAACGCGATAAGATTTTTTGGCTCCCGAGGACAGCGTTATATCAAGTTAGAGGTGTATGTTAAATAGGCAGTATTGCCAGAGTGCCCCTTATTTTATTTGGAAGCTTTTGGTTTGTGATGTCTCTCAAAGTTTTCTGTAATAATTTGTTGTTCTACAATGTGTTTGTGTACTATAAAATGAATTATTATGCAAGAATATTTTAAATTTGAACAGACCGTGAGTAGGAATCATCTGCAAATGGACTTGATAGACTTAATAGATGGATTTCTATAAATAATAAAAGAGGAGACAACAAAAAATACAGATTGGCTTTGGATTGCTTGAGACAAAATTATCTGAGGAATCTTGGAATTTGGGTGGATCTCATTCAGAAATGAAGAACTCCAAAAATATGAGACAGAAGCAATATAATTCTTATTAGACTGCCCAAGTCATGCTAACTGTATCCTCGTTATTAATCCCAATGTCAGTGCACTGGAGATCAGAATACTGATTCAACAGGAAGAAACACATTAAACTCCATTAATGCCTGTCTTTAAAATTTTAAAAGGAATCTTGAGAATAAGAAGCGATGGTTTAAAACAAGCTCCTATGCACTTTGCCAATAATGTAAATGGAGCAGTTAGAATTGAGCCATTTAATTTAAATATGCTAGAAATCTGGAGCAAGTTCTCTTTTTTATCAATGGAGCTGAAAAATTTAGCCATAGCATTTGCATTCATTGAACATTCTCAACTGGAAAATCCATAGGGTTTCTCAAAATGAAGCTTAGACCCCAAAAGAGAGTCTACTGGCAAATGGTTAAAATACTGGGAGATGTGCGCAGAGCCATGTATTTTTACTCTCGTTTAGTGATTATGAAATGCTTTTATTTTAACAGTTTCATCCAAGAAGCATTTAAAAGAGAGGAAGGAAGACAATACCCCTCATATACAGGAGCTATCAAGACAAGCTGAGTGTACCAAATACCATGATATAGAAAAGCATATGAATCCTAATACTCAGATCATTGAAAACAGAAACTCTCTCAAGAATACATCATTGCCATTCTGGAATAGAAGCCTGTACCCAGAAAGACAGATGCCATATACTGGCCAAACGTGATCAAGGACAACTGAGACCTGTGAGCAATTATGAAGCAAGTGGGGAAAAGCAGGCCAAGCAGCAAAAAAAAAAAAAAAAAAAAAAAAAAAGGAATGCTGTGTGTTTCCATTGTCCAGCAGAGCAAAGTGATAATGGACTCTTTGATCACAAACTACCTTATTACTGTAGATTGCTAGCTAGACTTTTAGGACTAGCTGAACTGTCGAGCACTATTGAAGTGACCCTTATCCTTATAGACAAAGTAATGAAGCATTTCAGCCGGCATGGCGTCCCACACCGTATAGTTTCAGACAATAGACCCCAGCTGATTTGCAGCAAATGTAAGGCCCCATGGGTCTAGATGAACCCAGGCCTAGTAGAGCTACCAGGCAGCTGGCTTCTCCAGGCTGCCCCCCAGCAGCGGCTATAACTGACTTGCACATCACTCCCCATGACACACTCTAGATGCAGACCCCTGGAAGTTCTGCCTCAAGAGTTTGACAGACAGCATCCCATTGCTCCTGATTGGCTCCCTGCCCTATATAAACTCAAGGGGCATTCTAGGATGTCTTCAGGTAAGAGCGTAGCTGCCATGGCTATTTCTGCTCCTTGCTCTTGAATTCCTGGCTTGACTTTGGCTTGATTTGGTCTTCACTTCCTGACTTGGACTCTGAAACCTGACTTGGACTCTGACCCTTGGTATGGACTCTAGCCTGGACCTGACTATGAACTCCTCTGCTACTCCTAGCCTCAGGTTTGCTCCTGCTCTGGCCCTAGGCCCTGGCTTGTTGGGCTCCTGACAGTAAATTTGTGCAGTTTATCCAGAAATGGGAATTCAGTCCTATTACATCATTGCCATACCACAGCTAGTCACTGACAAAGCTGAACAGAAAGTTAAAGTTGCTAAGATTCTGTTAAAGAAAGTGGCAAAAAGCAAAGAGAATATATGGCAAGACATTCTTGAATGGAGATACACTCCCACAGAAGGCATTAATAGCAGTCCAGTACAATATTTGATGTCAAGATGAACATTTTTTGACCCAAGAACTCTTCAATGCCAACTGGCAAGGGCATTGCAAGAGTATCCTGATTATGGTATGTACGTTCTGATTCACCAAAGAATGTCATGTGAGTTCTCAGATGAAAGCCAGGGTCGTACAAGTTGCTGTTATTGTTGAGAAATACTATGTGAAAAGTCATGTATGTAGACTGAAAATATGTTTGTAGCTTCTGTATCACAGCATGGGCAGAAACAAGTTTCCTGTCAGACACAAGGTGTTTATTCACCCATCTCTCTGTCAGCAGGTAAATGAAACATTGTAAGCTAAGACAATGGATGCACAATTATGTACAAAGTCAACAGAGACATATGAAGTCAACAGGTATGAGCACACAGGAAAAACAAGTAACTGGTGGTTGTAGTGTGTCTGAGTACAGACAGTGAACTTTGAGGAAATAAGCAGAAGGCAAAGAAGGCATCCCCTTATCCTGCACCAAGGAAGTAAATGGGAAGTGTGTTTACATTCATGAAAAATGGGATCACAACCAGCTGTGGTTGAAAACATTGTAAAGCATTGGGTGAGATAACCTCCTAATGAAGTTTAACCTAATAGTTAATTTTAATTACTACAAAGTGTGTTATGATTTTGTTTTACATGTAACCTTTTGTTTTCATTACCCTTACTCACCATCTCTTAATCTTAAATCTTCAGTAATATACTTATCCTTGTTTTCACTATAAATACATCTCAGTGCTGTTATTAAGCAAGATGATGATCCTGAGTTGTATCATACCAACTGGTATGTGCACTGTTCCCTTGGGTACAGCAGATCTGGTATTTATGTGAGTGTTCAGTGGACAGGGGGTTGGTCACTAACGGGAACACTTCAAAGGGGCTTGGAGACTCGGGTGCACCTACTGTTAGCCTGCAAGGCAAAGTAAGGGCTGGCAAAGCCCAGAGGAGAGAGCGTGTGGTGGGGGAAACAGGCTGGTGGTGCCAGGGAGCTGACATCCAGTTAAGCACAAACAAGTATCCCTCATGCGGGAGGCAGGGGCTAACAAGGTGATTCACAGTCCTGGGTACCCCAAGAACCATCACTCACACATCTTGGTGTTACAGCCCCAGCATTACTACACCCAGGAGTAGTGGAAGGAGTAACAGACAAAAAGGAAGCGGATACACAAAGCCCAAAGCCTACTACAATCAATAAGCTAAAGACTACCCAGAACTACAAACACGAGATCCCATCAGGATCAAATTATTTCCTTAGGACAAATCATACTCTTGAAGGTACATGTGTCAAACAGATAAACTTTCTTTCAGATAACGTGGCAGTGGATGGGCACATATTTCACTGAAACCACAAATACATTTACACAGTACAAACACAAGACAAAAACGCAGACGAGGAAGACAGTGAAATATGCACTCCACTGAGATTTGCTCAGCAGGGCACAGAAGGTGCACAGGAGCACTGACTGATAGATATTGGAACAAACTGTCAAAATACCACACCACCAAGTTCCTGGCAGTCTTCTATCATCACAAGAGAGACTCATGCTCCAACATCAAACCACCCTCAAGGCATATACAAGTCTTTATATAATTCTAGGGTATGAAAGAACAACCCTTCCAAACACAAAGGAAAATAGACCAGTGGTTCTCAACCTGTGGTTCATAGACCCCTGGGGGTCTGCAAACTATGTCTAAAAGGTCCATGAAAGACTTAGACAAAACAGGATAAACAGAATTCAATTATATCAACAGACAAAAGATTTTCAAAGGGGTCCGCATCTCCATATGAAATTTTTTAGGGATCTGCAAATGAAAAAAGGTTGAGAACCAGTGCATTAGACATCAAACAAATTGAGTTAGTTAATTAAAACAAAAAGTTGATGATAAACAATATATAATCATATATAGAGTATAATAAAGTAAGTATATAAGAATATAGTATTCATGTTTAATATTGCTGTTTCAAATGTGGCATATGGGAGGTAACAATAAATAGTTCTGTCTACAGGGAAGCTATAGTATGATTGTGTATGGGCACTTAGAGAACTTTTGTTTCAGGAAGTGCTTGATGAGAGCACAGAGTACATGAGGGAGGAATAAAGCCTGAATGTAACACTGTCATGGTTCTCTCTCTTTATGCTTGCATATAGAACGAGAATGAAAACGGAGACTATCACTGTGTTCCAGGTTTGAGCTGAAGCAACAAGGTCATGTAATATATAAGAGTGAGTGAACCTGTTAAGAGAAAATATAACCAACACCACTGTTAGGCTTGGTAGGCCCTCCCCCTACTGTTCAACCCACCAGAGGGCTTTGCAAACATTAACCTGGCCTCACAACACCCCTGCAACTTAGGCAGGTGTTTCTATCCCCACTTTATAGGTAGGCTAAGTGATTTTCTGAGGTCTCTTAAAAAGTCAGGCTCTGTCAGGACTAGCCCTCAGGAGTTCCTGGCACCCAGTCCTGTGTGCAGACCATACTTCTTAGACATAGGAACATAGGACTGGAAGGGAGTTCCTGGGCTATTGAGTCCAGGGTCCTGCTATTACCAGTATGGTGCCAAAACTATCATCATTAGATCTCTAGTGTTCTACAGAGAACTGGCTGTCACTGGCGCCTCCTCCTTGTTGTCAGGTGCAATATCCCCTTAAAAGAAGTTGACAATACATTAATATTTTCCTGAAGCCATTTAACGAATTACTGTAGCTTGCCACAATAGTAAATAGGGGGTAAGGCAGCTTGTGAAAACATGACTGGGAGGGGAGATATGAGACAGTATCTCTATTAAGACATGGCCCACACAATAGAAATGTTTGAGAGTCCCAAAAGTAAAGCATAAATGGATTTTTTATTTTATTTTGCATGTGCTGTTGACCTCAATCTCCTTTCCCTTTACACAGAAACCTTCTATTTTTATATATCTCATATGCCTCCAGGTACTCTTCCTCCTAGGAAATAACTAGTTCAAGGACACCATAAGATCTCTTTGCATATATAAAGTGGATCTTCAGTACTCTGTGAAACTGGATGACAAAACCCTCTGATATGATGTGCTATATTATTCAGCTCAGAGAGAAGGTTGGAAGAATGGGGCCACACTCTATGTGATGCAGAATGAACAAGAACTTAAAATCATGTTGCACACATTCAAATGAAATGTCAGCATGGAACAAAAAGCAAACAAGTAAAACCAGAGCTGAGTGTTATGACTATAAAGTACCCATGATCATAGCTCCAGCCTACAGAGAGCATAGCTCTCCTTTCACTATTTCTCCTTCAGAGCCTCTTATTATTAGGGCCCCAGACTCCAGTAGGAACGGGGGACCCATTAGCAGGACTTCTCCCACAAGGAAATACTATGTAATGTAAGTGAAGCTTGTAGCGTCTGGCTCAGTATTTGTAACTTGAAAAATATCGATCACTTAAAATATAGCATTTACTGGATCTGGAGACATCCATGCTGTCCTCCAGTCTCATTGTGCAAGGCCACTGAGCAGGAACAAGGTTTTGTACAAAATGTTTTAGGTGAAACCACTTTGTATGTATTATGTAATCCACCCAAATGAATCCTAAATAATTAATCTAAAAGCAATCCTATTGTCATGTCAGTTCCTGTTAGCTATTACAGCAGAATATGCCAGACTTTCTCCTTCACTCAGTGCCACTAGTATATGTATTTGTTTAAAAATGCCAAGTTTTGTACCATAAATATTTAATATAATACAAACACTGCTTTTTAATACACGCTGTCTGACATCCTGTATAATTTCATTCCATACTCAAAAACATTTCAAGATACAGTTTGTAGGGAAGATACTATTTGTGATGGGGCAAGGCCAGATGGAGACAGTAAAGTAGTGAGGAACAGGTATGTTAGCCCCAAGCTAAACAAATCCCTGGTACCATGGTAACCAAATGACAGTTGCTCCAGGTAAATCAAGACACCTGGGGCCAATTAAGATCCTTCTAGAAGGCAGTGGAGATAGCTACACTGATTGGGACACCTGAAGCCAATCAAGGGCTGGCTGGAACTAGTTAAAAGCCTCCCAGTTAGTCAGTAAGGTGTCTGTGTGAGGAGCTGGGAGCAAGAGGTGTAAGGAGCTGCTGGAGGACTGAGGAATACAAGCATTATCAGACACCAGGAGGAAGGTCCTGTGGTGAGGATAAAGAAGGTGTTTGGAGGAGGCCATGGGGAAGTAGCCCAGGGAGTTGTAGCTGACATGCAACTGTTACAGGAGGCACTATAGACAGCTGCAATCCACAGGGCCCTGGGCTGGAACCCAGAGTAGAGGGCAGCCCAGGTTCCCCCTAAACCTCCCAACTTCTGATCAGACACAGGAGGAGTTGACCCCGACTGTGGGTTCCACCAGAGGGGAAGATCACTGAGGTGAGCAAATCTGCCAATAAGCGCAGGACCCACCAAGGTAGAGGAGGAACTTTGTCACATATTCTAAATGATACGTGAAGTTGTTTTATTTTAATAAATTTTTTTTGTTATTGCACAGCCTATTTCTTAATATATCTGCTCGCACCCTATAACACTGACTCCCCTTTCCTCTATTAGTTCCTTTCCTCTCCTGCCCTCCTTCATAAGACCTGCAGATGCGCAATGTCCTGCAAAAAAAAAGAAGAGACCTGGACATTCTAATAACACTTTCCACTTGCAGATTCAAATATACCTACTAATGCATTTATGAATTATGTGCGCTTGTATTTTGCTGGGATTATTTTTCAAATAGACTATATACATTGGTCAGTGGGTTTGATGCTCATACTCTCCACTCACTGGGGAAGCAGCTGATGTTGCGGTTAAAGCACAGGGTGGGGAGCCTGGATGCCACCATTCTATTTCCAGTTTTGACACATCTTTCCCTTATGACTTTGGTCAAATCACTCTTTCTGTGTGCATCAGTTCCCCCATGTGTAGAAAAGGGATATTAACCCTTCACCTCAACTGTGCAGCTGAACTCGTTAACTTATCTGTATATTGTATTGGGATTCTCAGATGGAAGGTGCTATGGAAGTACACTGTACAGTAGTTGTAGAACTGCAAAGTTCAGTGTAAGCTGAACACTCATGTAGCCTGCTTGTATGCACATTTCTTTTGTAGAACGGGGTTTTTAGGATTGAACATAGCAAGGAATCGGTTGATACGCTAACCTCTCTTAGCTTCCTATCAGAACCACTTTTAGGGCCCACAATTGCATCTTTTACCTCTATTAAAGTCTAAGGCCAGCACATCAAAGTGGTTGTGGCAGCTGTGTAGAAGATGCCTGGCTAGTTTCACTGGAAGAGATTATAACAGGGAAAACAAAAAGGATTTCTGACTTCACATTTGTGTTTCCAGGGGTACCGAATGAAAACATCACTTTGTATTCCTAGAGGGCTTCCCTCAGCAATATATTATTGTTGGACTATTCTAGCCTTTCAGTGTTTAGATCACAGTTGAAGTGAAGGGAATCTCAATCTGTTTCCCAGTGACTATCCATGTAGGCACTATTTATAGCTTCTGCTCAAGTGGCCTCAGGACTACAGCTGGGCAGAAAATATTTTTTTCCAGTCCCACAATAACATCCAAAATATTTTCTGAAAAATTCCCATCCTAAATTGGGATGAAATGTCAAAATCACAAATTTTTGTGAACTGAGAATCTGAAGGAAAAAAAATTCCATTGAAAGATTCTATTTTTATTTCAACAGGTTTTTTTAGTTTTTTTTCTTAACTTTTTTGTACTATAAGTAGTTTAAACATTGGAAAAAAAATTTTTGAACCAAAAAACAGAATTTTTCATTGTGAAAATATCCAAGAGAGAGAGAGGCGTGCAGAACTGACCCTTTCCTGTGCACAGTTTTGGTTAAGATTAATTGCCTTTTTCCTATGGAAAAAAAAAACATTTTTGTCAGAAAATTCTCAATCAGTTCTACTCAGGATGGCACTTGTATGTAAATTGCTGGTTAGGACTGAGGTGGATTTGCAGAGATGTGTGGGGAAAGTGCAGCACCTGTTTACCTTATTGTCTATCAGTTCGCCATTTTTATTTACCCACACAATTCCTCTCCTTTAACAATGAAAAGAGCTGCACCCAGGCCTCATACAAGCTAATGCACCTTGACATAATAGATGATTTCCAGGGGACCTTTATCTTCCTCAAGAAGCTCTCCCTTTGCCTGAGCCAAAGGCCGTTGCAGTCAATGTCTCCCAATGCCAGCAGTGGGATGTGGATCAGAACCTCCAAGTGCATGTTGGAATTCCCTCCAAGACCTTTACCAAGAAGTTTCAGAGAGGCTGGAGCAGGTGGGTATTCACCAGAGTCCAACCCAATGCTGGCAATGAATAAGACACCTCAGGCTCTCCTACTGGAAGGGTAGAGACTCCAACGGTCACTTCAAGACTGCATCATGTGCCTTATTCAAGCAGTGGGACCCAGTGCTTGCCCAGGCTCCAGTACCAAGCCTGAGGTAGCTCTTGACCCCCTCCTGAATCCTGCTGGTCTCATCATCCAACAGGGTGCCGATGAGGGCCAGTGGAAAGAGGGCTTGAGGAGACAGGACCATGGTGGAGGAAGCCCCAGAAGACCTGAAGGAAGAGGACCAAGCTATTCTGCACTTCTTCCCGGAGGAGTTGGCTCTGCAAGCCCCTCCTGATGAGCCAGAGAAGGACCCTGAGACACAGCTGGAAATGGAGTCTGAGTTGGATAAACTAACCCCCCACCTTTCTTGCAAACATCCCCTTCTTCTTTCTCTGGGGCTGCATTCAGCACTGGAAGCTTCCCTCTCCCAAAAAATGTTCTCTGACCAAGACATAACTGCACATGCAATATTTTATTGAATTACCTCAAACCTCTGTAATGCTTTTGGCAGAGGCCACAGAACAGATTATCAGTGAACTATCATACTACCTCTGGGTCTGTGAGTTTGTTGCCCAATCGACTGACAGCGAGGTTGGCGGTGGGGGGGGGGGGAAGGTCTAGCTGGGGGACAGGACATTTGTAGAAGATTAATGGTTCTGAGCAGTTACTGTTTTCTGTTCCTTTCAAGATTACAAGCTTTCATTACATTAAGTCCTCTTCCCCCACTTACAAACAGGAGATACACAGAAGGAGTGGGTGGGTTTAGGGCCAGTTAGTACAGGAAGGAGGAGGGAAACCTGTGCTGCTCCAAGGAATGTGGCAGCAGTCTTCTGTCACAGTATAAAGAATGAGTACTTGTGGAACCTTAGAGACTAACAAATTTATTTGAGCATAAGTTTTCATGGGCTACTCATTCTTTTTGCTGATACAGACTAACACGGCTACCACTCTGAAACTTGTCACAGTATAAAGATTTTCAAGTATTTCCTGTCGCTGGTGTCCAGGATTTCCCCTTTCAGAGCCATGCTGCACAAGTCAGGAAAATGGAGGCGGTGGGGGTGGGTGAGATCTAATCCAGCAGCTGCAACAACAGTGTGGCATCCCTTTGCGGGAGGGCAGGGAGGGAGGGGAATGTGAGTGGCTTGTGGTCTTTATCAGAAAGTTCATGGAACAAAGCACAGTTGCTGTTTGACTCTTTCTTCATTCCTTTTTCTGATCTTTGATGGATGAAGGGGCTGGTTTTCCTGGTGCTGGTGGTGTGGGCTTGGGGGACAGCTGGTCATTTGCAGGGGTTCACTTTTCCCCTCTATGCAGGCATTATTTGCTATTTCAGAATATAATCTATTGCCTTCGACCTGCCTTCTAGTCTCATAAATGCATGTCCACAATTTTCTGGCCTAGCAGAAAATTCAGCTGGTACTTCAGATCCCACAAACACTTCTGAAACCCCGCCATCATTTCCAGAACTTTGGTGAGGGCAAACACCCATGGGTAGATGAAAATATTGATAGCTTCGCAAACTTGCACCATGACAAACCCAACAATAGACTTCTCCACCCCAAAGTAGTTTGCGATTGATTGATAGCTATCGGGCATTGCCAACTTCCAGAGGATATTAGCCGCCCACTTCTGCACTGGTATGGGTCTATGGAATGAAGTGTTCTATCCTGTAGGGTTGAGGTCAGCTCTTCAGAGTTCCAGGAATATCTACTTCCTCATTCTGAACTTCTGCAGCCACTAGTCATCATCTCAAGATTTCAGGATGATGTGATCACCCCACACCATGCTGGTTCTCCTGGTCCAGAAGCAGCAGTACACTCATGGACATTCAGTCAGAACTCTGGCAGTCTCCTGCATCTCTGTATTATGGAGTGACAGTGCATCAGTCAGTACCTCAGACGTCTGTTTCTCACTTATGAGAAAGATGTGAGTCCATTCACCCAAGATTCTCAGCAGTCACATACAGTAACACACACACACTAGTCTTGCAAGTAAGAGCAGGAGCAGAAGCATATCATTGGTCATTTGCTCCATGTCTTTCATTACATTGAGCAGGAAAAAGGGGTAACCAGGAACTACCATCAACAAATGTGCAAAGGCAGCAAACAGTACCAACAACGCACCACAAGGCGGTTCCTGGAGTGTCTGCTGTGACACACACAATCCTGGGGTACTACCCCTGAAATCCTATTGCCAAAAAGCAGCAGAATGGACATGTGTATACAGCTTGAACCTAGGTCCAGCACAGCATATGTGGGCACTCAGTGCAGGCCTGGGATACATATATGGACATAAACATGGGTAAGTATTGAGTGTGGATGCCAGTGTAGATATAGCCTAGGAAATGACTTCAAACACCCTGGACCCTGAGGTTGAATTGCAGTGGTTTGAATCCAGAGCCAAACTCCTATTTCCAAGCCAGACTGTCAGTGAATGTAAATCAGCATCATTGACTGTCTCTCTAGCTTAAAGGATTGCTCAAGAACATTTTGTTTTAGAAAAATTGTTACTCAGATGATATGGAATATCATTCGTTTACAGCACCACCAGGGCTATTTATTCATTTTATAGACCCTATCAGTTTTACTTGCCTTCTGATTCTGCTTAAAGATATAGGGCCAATCCTGCCAGATGCTGAGTGCCCTCAGCCACCAATGAAGTCAATGTTTGTCTGGGGGAAGATGGGGGAGATTGAGGGTACTCAGCCCTTCATAGAATCTATAGATAATAAATAGAACAGTGGTGTACAGACTGTAAGTATTGAATGTGGATGATCAAACCCCAAAGAAATCTGAAGATGATCTGTGCAGGTTGTAGAAAGTGTTTCCAGAAACCTGGCTGGAAGGTGTTATGGAAACAGCTTTTTTACACTAGGGTTTTTAGCCACTGCAGTAACTATACTGATGTAGATCACGGCCGGTGCAAGGAAGTTTCGCCTAGGGCGCGAAACTTCCACTTTGCACCCCCCTCATGGCAGCTAACTCAGCCCCCCACCTTGGGGAGGCCCCCTGCAGCAGCTACCCCCCCACACTGCAACAGCTAACGCCTCTCCCCCCATGGCAACCAACCCTGCTTGGGGAGACTTCCCCCCGGCAGCTAACCCTGCCTGGGGAGACCTCCTGCGGAAACTAAGCCTGCCTGAGTAGCCTGCCCCAGCTCACCTCAGCTCCACCTCCTCCACTGAGCACGCGGCGCTGCTCTAATTCTCCTCCCCGCCCAGGCTTGCGGCACTGATTGGAGGAGACTTAGAGCTGGGCTATGTGCTCAGTGGAGGAGGCAGAGTGGACATGAGCTGGGGCAGGGAGCGGTTCCCCTGTGTGCCCCCTCCTCGTTATTGTGGGCAACCCTCTCTGCATGCCCCCACACCCAGGTCACCTCCACCTCCTTGCCTGACGGGGTTTTTAGGCGCCCCCAATCACTAGGCGCCCTTGGCGGCCACCTAGTTTGCCTAAATGGTTGCACGGGCCCTGATGTAGATGCATCAGTACAAACCCCCTAATATAGACACTGTGCATGGGAGGAAAACTCTGACATGTACAGGTGAAGATTACCACAGTGTAAAGCAGGGATAGGCAACCTATGGCACAGGTGCCGAAAGCGGCACGTGAGCTGATTTTCAGTGGCACTCACACTGCCTGGGTCCTGGCCACTGGTCCGAGGGGGCTCTGCATTTTAATTTAGTTTTAAATGAAGCTTCTTAAACATTTTCAAAACCTTAGTTACTTTACATACAACAATAGTTTAGTTATATATTATAGACATAGAAAGAGACCTTCTAAAAATTTTAAAATGTATTACTGGCATGTGAAACCTTAAATTAGAATGAATAAATGAAGACTTGGCACAGCACTGCTGAAAGGTTGCCAATCCCTGGTGTAAAGCAACAATTTTCTATGAAGACAATGGGACAGCTGACATGCTTAATGTTTAGCATGAGCTTAAGGGTTTGCAGGACCAGGGCCACAGTAAATTATTTTCTAAAGACTGTTTCTGTTTCTTTACACAAGAAATAAATATGTAGGAACACTGTTACTTGCCTCTTCATATTTTTTATTAAGCATAAAGTTATTACAACTAGTTTTAGAAACAAAGATCATGACATGAATAAATTAAGTAGTAAAAGCATTTTAAAAAATCTATTCAAAGACTATGCTATTAATTTATGTACAAATAAAATTCTTTACTTTAGCTCAATGTGGCACTAATTATTTAAAGTAGTTAAGGTAAAATGTGAGTTCTCTAATGTGCTCCTTTTCTCCTGAATGTGTAACTTTCAATTCGTTGAAGAATCTCTCTTGATTGTGCATGGACCTCTTGCCAAGCACAGTGACTGTTTGACTGTTTAAGGAAACAATATCGAAGAAATGTTTATTAGATATTGTACTTGGCACTGAAAGAACGAGATTCAAGATTATGACAAGTCAGGACTGAAGGTAGTACAGACCATATAATCAGCTGCTGTAAATTGCCAGACCTCCATTTAAATCAATACAGCTACTCTGGTTTACATCAGCTGAGGACCTGGGCTTCTATGTTTTTAATTTAATTTTTAAGCATGTGAAATTCAAAAATAGCTGAAGAGATTTTGCTGAAATTGTCCTCAAACTGACAGCAGGCTTGGAAAATTTTCATCAAATGGAATTTGTTTAAGAAAGGTATGAGACCCGGTCTACACTGGAAAATCGGGTCAGTTTAACTACATCAGCCAGGGGGGTCAAAAATCCATGCCCCTGAGTGGCCTTGTTAAACTGACCTAAATCCCAGGGTAGACAGTACTAGGTCAATGGAAGAATTCTTCTGTCAACCGAGCTACAGGCTCTTGGGGGGGGGGGGGAGGGAGGCAGATTACCCACACCATGGGAGAACCCCTCCAGTCAGCATAGGTAGTTGTACACTGAAGCACTGCAGTGGTGCAGGTGCTGCTGTAGTATTTTAAGCGTAGACAAGCCCTGAGTAACTGCAGTAGCTGCATTTCAACCTTAACCATAGTGGTCATTAGTGCTCTCACTAAAACATAGGTATTGGCAGATTCCTGTTGAGTGCCCCTGAGCAGAGAGTGACTAATCCCATAAACAACTGTCAACCTCTAAAACAAAAAAGCTATACCATTTCCAGAAGTTGGAATAAAATGGTGCATTGTGCTTAAAATGCCCTTGGACACAAACATGCTTTTTGGGGGCTTTTACATAGGATTTGGTAATATAGCACAATCCACAGATTCTTAAAGATAATTTTAATTTTTTTATTACAGCCGGGACTACTTGAGTAAGAAAGAAGCACTCCCATGACTTAAATATTTGCTAACATGATCATGAAGAAAAGACAGTACTCAATGTACTTACTTTGATCAAATAATTACTCATCCTTTTGAAGCAGTCTTTTACTACGGATTCATGGATAACATTAAAAAGACTGGACTGTAGCTGTTGAATTAAAAATAAAAGGAAAAGCAAATGATCGTTATGAGCTTGAGCACTTGGAAATAAAAATACATTTGGCTTGGAATATATGCTATTAAAATGATACCCTCCTCTAGCTCTATGATAGTCTACTATAGAGCATAACTAGCTACTAGTAGCAACATCTTTCTCATATGCAGGTCTGGACATGGCAGTACTGCACTGAGGGAGTTAGTTTTGGAAAATGTGTACACTATGAAATCACTATTTCTATATTAAATAATCAAAACTATACTGATAGCTTTTATGAGACATACAAAGAGACTCTAACTATGCAGATTTGAAAATTAAGTGCACTAGAATTTGAATCCAAGCAAGGTGACATAGTTTTACAGTGCTTTGGTTTTTTATTTCATTTTTAGATCATTTGGTACAGTAGGTATATTATTTTAATGGCGGTACATTGTTACCGTAGTAAAACCATGGAAATACTTAGTATGCTTGGATGAGCACTGGATATTATTATTCACTTAGAGGCAAATCTTATCCTGGCCTTTGCTGGTACAGAAAACCTGATAACCATTAGAAGCCCCATGGTTCTGCTGCATAGGGCTGGAACACGGTATGAGGTTCCATTGAATTCCCAATCTCTTGACGGTAAAGAACTGTGCTTTGTGGTTTCCCTCTACCGCAGCATGAAGAGGGAATTACTGGGACAGATGTGTGCATCGGGCTGCCTGCAATTTCAAAGGTGCTTCAGCCCACCTCACCCAGGAGCGGCCCAAGGTTTTTGGCGCGCAGGGCCGGCTCGCCGCTCCCACGGCTCTGGTGGACCTGCCGCAGGTGTCCCTGCGGATGCTCCACTGGAGCCCTGGGACCAGCAGACCGTCCACAGGAATGCTTGCGGGAGGTTCACCAGAGCCGCGGGACCCACGGACAGACCGCAGGCACGCCTGTAGGAGGTCCACCGGAGCAGTCTGCCGCCCTCCCAAATCCTAGTGGCAGTCGCCTAAATGGAAGCGCCGGCCCTGACCTCACCCCTGGGATGGAGGGTGCAGTTGCCAGAGAGGCTACCGATTACCTGAGCTTTCAATCCCATTTAAACAAAACAATTAAGCTTAAGCACTTTGCTGATTAGGGATGGATTTAAGCACTTGCTTAAATTCTATACTGCTTAGTGTAGGGTTTGGGATTTGGCAGTTACTGTGGTTAGTAATTTTTAGGCTTAAGAAGAATGTGTAATGAATCAAAATAAAAAGAAAGACTTCAGTGTTCAGAGAGCGAGTCAGAGCAGTAAAGAATTGATTGCGTACTCAGTAGTATCTTAGTAAACAAACAAAAATTAAAAACTGTTTGGGCTGAATTTTAAGGTATTGCATCTGAATGAAGCCTTAAAAATGTATGTTTAAAACTTGGAAATACCCATTTTTGCACATGTATTTGAATATGTTAATATGTTTGTACCTTTACCCATTCTACATATTCATATGTTATGGATGCATCATATGTGCCATTGTTTAAAATTTTAGTTCTATACTTTTAAAGCTTTCTAGGGTATTTTCATTGTTATACATTATGAGTTTCATTTTCCTCTAATGTCCATGCCTTTAGCTTGAAGATCACCTTGGAGCATGAATTTCCATACTTACACAAGTCTTGAGCTGCTCATGAGCTGCATACATTTCCTTTAGAAAAACGTTTGTATGGGGAAAAGGAACTTTGGCTGTTTTAAAAAGCTCAATAATTTCACGGACTATTTGGACAATGGCTGCTTTATCATGCTTAACCTATAAGGAGCAGAAAAAAAGAAATCCTAGGTATTTTTTTTCAAATGTTGGATTTTAGATTTCTGAATTAACAGGGCTCTTTGAAGCTGACAGATTCAACATAAAAGTTTTGTCTCATCTTCATGATTGCCCTCTGTTTTTCTAACCACTAAAATTAAATACAGAAGTTATGCACCAAGATGTGCATTTGTGTGCACACCTCAGGTATTACATGCACAATTTGCCATTACACATTTTTACTTGCATAATCTAGACCAATTTTTAAAAAAAAAAAAAAATTAACCCAATGTCACAAAAACTCTTAAAAAAATAGCCTCCCAAAGTCATTTCCTAATTCACCAACTTTTAAGAAATTCTAAACTTCCATTTTAAAAAAGAAGCACTTAAATTTTTGATTCTGAAAGTGCAGGCATAACACCTTACTTAAACTCATAAGGGTCTCCAGTCAAACTATCTGCCATCAGACAGTGGCAGAAGCAAAATTATCTGTAGTCAAACAATGACAAAATCAAAGGCCAGGTGTCAACTCTTTCCTTTCTCTCCACCTTTCTACCTCCACAGCTCCTCTTGCCCTGCGAGGTAGGAATTGCACAGACCAGTTGGAGTCTAATATTAAGGACAAGCAACTTCATTCTCTTTCTCTTTTTTTTTTTTTTTTTTTTTTTTAAGAAGCATATTACATGCTAAGGCAATTTTAGAGCTGCACAGTCAGATCACACTGAATGTGATGTAAAGCAGGAGTAAAATTTTTAGGCCTTGTGCAGGTCCTATATTGAATTTTGCCCCAAATCCTGCTCCCTTTGAAATCAATTAAACTTTTGCTATTGACTTCAGTGGAAGCAGGCCTAAAATTTTAAAAGTTCCAGTAACAAGGTTAATTATTCAATATTTAATTGATTTTTCTGATTAAATATGTAGCTTAGTATATTATCGCTTATGATGTAAAATGCTTATTGCAAAATGTACAAAATATGCAAAGCAGCTGAGTTACAATGCAACAACGATAACAGCTTAGCAAATATTTTTTCAACTTACTGCTTTTAACATCTGTTCTGGGACACACAAATCTTTGTTATCCATATCCTTGCAGTCCAGAGGAAAGCTTCTCATGTTCTTTAAGGAAAATGAAGTGTAAATACATTATGCACATTTTAAAAAATGTTTATCACAAAAACAATCCATTAGAAAATCAGTTATTAGTGATCCATTAGCCATGTGAGTGCATCAGAGCATACTAACAACTATGTTAATGTAGAGTTTGAACATGCCCCCTGATTGCATGCGTACAGGATCCATTCTGCACAAACTTCCCCATGCCTACACAGAATTGGGGAGAGAGCTGCTTCTACAGCAACATTTTCCCAGCCCCCTCTGCTTGTCTCCCTGAATGCTCCATCAGGCTTATAAAACCCTGTGGGTGTGATGATGGGCAGTGGGCAGGTCATAATGGGTCAGACTAATCGCCCATCTAGCCTAGTATTCTGTCTTCTGACAGTGTCCCTAGTCTCTGACTGCTTGAACCTGGGACTGAACTAAAGGGGATGGGTCACTTGATAATTGCCCTGTTCTGTTCATTCCCTCTGAAGCACCTGGCATTGGCCACTGAGCACCATGGTTGGTTCCCAAGGCATAGAAACATAGAAGATTAGGGTTGGAAGAGACCTCAAGAGGTCATCTAGTCCAACCCCCATACAATCTCTATGTGGAGAGCTTGAAGCTGGACTACTGCTCATATGGGTTGTGGGGTAGGAGAGACACACAGACTTCAGCTGTCCAGCAGAAGGATTCTGGAAGTGAACCTTCTGCTGTTTTCCCACTTTTTAGCCCCTCCTCCAAGGCACTTTCTTGTGAGAGGGGCAATATGGTCCATTTTTTTTGGTGTCACTACAACTACTGACTACCCAACCATGATACATTTTTGAGTGGTTCTTTATTCCATAAACTTGTGAAACAAAATATAAAGACACATCTGAATAGTAAAATTGAAGCCACATACCAGTTTCTCAATCTCCATCAAAATCTCATTCCATCGGATGCTTTCCATGCAGCGTTGACTGCTACTTCTATGAACACCAAGGGACTTGGCAATCAGGCAGCCAGTTATCACGAATAGGAAGCTCCTGAAGTAGTACATGTTCTGCGCGGGTGGGGGAAAGCAAAGATTCAATCCTCAGACTCTGCGCAACTTTTATGGGATGTTACTGAGCAAAACTAATTCAGAAGGTTTTAAAATTCTGTAAAATGTGTACAGTTATTGTTCAATTCACCTGCTCTTACATACTCTGTATTACTCTCTGTAAAGACAGTGGGCCATGTCCTCAGGTATAAATAAGCACAGCTTCAATGAAGTCAGTGTGTCTGCACTCACTTAAACAAGCTAAAGATCTGGCCTAGTATATTATACCAGACAGAATCTGTGCTACCCGAGGTAAAATGAAAACAGGATGGTGAGGTGTTGATTATTGATGTTATATTGGTATATGTTTTTAATGTTATGAGGCTATAATATGTTCATAGTCATTCTGGTGCATTTGCAAGGTTTCATTACAAACATTTACAGCAATGAACAACTGAAAACTTGTAATAAGAGCCAATGTTATATTGAATTGCATTACCCTAAATATAAACTGGAAAAATATGTATAAAGACACACTATCAGTTTAAAAAAAGAAGTTAAAAGTAATGTTCATACCTCTCTCCCTGCCTTTCTGTGTAAGACCCATACAAATAATATAGGAAACTGATTAGACAGAGAGAACAGTGAAACAACAGTTGAACAAAGTAAACAAACTGAAAATGGAGAATATTATTCCCTAATCCGTTTTTATAGTAATCCTAGTTGCTACTTGTAACATCTATGTGTTTTAAAAAGTCAGAAAGTATTGAATTTAAGTTGATGGTGACCCTTATATTGACCCTTTCAATATAGGAATATATTTTATATGAATTATTTTCCATAGTAATTAATAGGCCATCACTATAGTAAAGGAAAAACTATACATAAATTCTTCTCCTTAACAAAAAACCCTCCAGTGTTAAAATCAAAGTTTCCTACCTTGGGAATAAGATTCAACTCCTGATAGGACACTTCTGGACAGCTCTTGCAGTACCATTCTGCCAGCTATCCTGAGTCCCTTTTAACTGTTCTTTGCTCACCTTAGGAAACCACTGACATGCCCTCTTTCATCTGCTGATGCAAAGTGAAACAGTTCCTTCTTTCAATATCCCATCCTTTCAGGTACACTTATTTACAGGTACTGGAAAAAATTTATATGTGGGTGGTATAGAGGCTAGAGTTGTAAGTTTTAATTTAAATACAGATATAAAGAAGTATACTACTAACGTCAATAGGACTGAAACATAATAGTGTGCATTTCTACTGGGTTTTACATCAGGAATTGAATAAGTAAACTGTTAATGATTTTTAAATATCCATATACAAAGGACATAGCTTAAAACGTATGTTTTTTACCAGTTTGAACAGACACTGTATTCTCTATATTTGTAATGGGGAACACTATTTGCTCTCGTAATAGTGTCCCGACCAATAAAAAGGGATTTTTTTAAATCAATGACCATTGTGTGTATACACACACACACACACACACACACACACACACACACATATCTATAATTATCAGTCAGATGAATGCACATGCACACATATAATGTACAATATACACACACACTTATAGGTACCAGTATATATGTATGTGTTTTATATACAACCACAAACATATATAAATATTCACACGTGGGTATATATAGAGATAGATTTACAAAAAAAATATTACTTCAGCTTTTTGGTTGTCTTTTGGGATTTTCAAAGGAGTTTAAAGGAGTTATATGTCCAACTCCCAACAAATTTGAAAGAGATCACAGCCTTATTGAATAATAACTATAGTTCCACAACACTGAGGCTCTCAAATTCTATATGAATATTAAAGACTTATGCCTCAAAACAACCCCACAAGATAGCTATGTTGCTCTTGCTTATCACTTCATACTTCAAGTCATTTTTATTCTCATTCTAGAATGTTTCCTTTTCTCTTTTTGTGATATACCTCCCCAAAATACTAAGCATTGTATTATTACCAGGAGCATTTCCACAAGGTGGGAGTAGTACTTGACTCACTCAACCCAAACCACACCTGAAAGAAACTAATCTCCTCGCTACCCAGTGAGGTTTACACCTATGAATTCCAAAAGTGTAAACCTCACTGCTGAGAACAGCTCATGGCTGATGGGTTGAGTCATGTTCACGTAAAAGACTTAGCCATTGCAGCTGCCAAAAAATACTTTAACTTCTCCAAAAAAGATTTATTGTCACAAAACTATTACCTGCCGCTATTGCTATAAATCCTAAATATGTATGTGATACTCCTACTTCGGATGTACCGAGGATTCTCACAAGGTCATATATTAGGTCCTAGAAATATTTAAGGGAATCTTGGAAAAAATAGTCTCAACAAACACAAATCTTTTTGTGTGCTCTTGGATAGATCATTTAATATCTCTGTGCCTCAGTTCCCCATCTGTAAAAGGGGAGTTAATAATGTTTCCTTTCTCCTCTCTTTGTCTGACTTGTCTATTTAGATAGTCCTTTCCCCCAAAGATATTTAGATATTCCTATCTATTCTATGTGTCTGTACAGTGCCTAATACAATGAGGTTCTGATCTCCTTTCGGGCCTCTAGGCACTACAATATTGCAAATAAAAAATAATAAGATTAGAGATGTCCTGGGACTGGTTGGGTTTATATTAGTGGTATTCTCCCATGAGGCTTAGCAGGAAAACTTCAGGGCTGGACTGGAGAGTGTATGTTTCCCATAACTGTACACCCATTTAAAGTCCTCAGGGCACCAGTGTACCCAATGACACTTTAAGAAGGAATTACCCACAGCTGCCAAATTTTGGGCAGCAGTATGTGTGATATTTCTTGATGTGAAACAAGCTGCCCCTTTGCAATGTGTGTGTGTGGGAGGTTTCTACCCTTCTTCTGCCCCCTCAGAAGGAGGAGTTGTCAAGAAAAGCTATAATAGGGCTGTGGGCTGGGTGAGTCAGTGGTGACTGAAGGGGAAGCCAGTGGGATCCAGGGCATTGGAAAGAGTTGGAGCAGCCTGAAGGAGCCTGACATAGGGTTTTTTTAATGGAACGAAGGAGTGTGAGGCCTAAGGGTATGTTATAGAGAGAGGTAGGAGAACCTGGGAGAAGATCTTTGGGCACTCTGAGAGGTTACTGGGGGGCAGTGGATGCCTGAAGACTTGGAAAGTTATTGAGGTGTAGCTATGGAGTGAGGGAACCTGGGGTGGCCTGCACTTCTCTGCCCCATTCCTCTCTCTCCCTTAGAGTCCGAGTCCTTGAGCTCTCCCACCAGTGATTTGCTGCTGCTGCTGCTGCTTTCTTCTCCTTACTGCCATCAGCACCATCTGACTTTGAACCAGCAGGGGGCATGAGAGCTGAGGAAAAAAGACAGTTTGGGGTAAGGGCATGAGTAAGTGAGTGCCCCCATTCCTTCAAGACTGTGAAATGCATGACAGGGCTGCTGAATGTGTGAATAGTGCAGCCAATACGAATACCAGGCATAAAGGGCTACAGCAGAAGGGCATTTTTCTTCTTTAGTCTTCTGATGACAGCTTCCCCTGCTTGTCCTGCAGTAAAACACTGCCACAAAGAAAGGTGGCAAGGGAAATGGTGGGAAGTCACAGGGAGCTTGTTGTAACATCTCCCATGTACGGCAAGTGGTTTCTTCACCAAATGATTTAGAAACTCCAAGATAGTTTGAGTCAAGAGCTGGGAGATGGTTCAGAATGGAGCAGTCCCTATCCTAGCTGGGCCAACTGAATCATCCCTAGAAAGACAGTCTCAGCATGATTTAAAAAAAATTGCCATCTTGATACCTGCTGTCTCTACTGGTTAGCTTGCCTGTCAATAAGTCATAGCTCCTGGTGACATGTATTAGGGAATGGGAAGAATATTTATGTTTTAGTCTGGGACAGCTGTAAGCAATTGATGCTGCTAGGGAGAGAAATTCAGATTGTTTAGACATAGCTATTAAATTGGTGAAATTTGATTCAAAACCATTTTATAATCCTTCATTTAACATTTTTACTTCAGTCAGGAAGTTAAGCATATAAGGAGACAGTAGGTGAATGGAGAAGATGCTAATGATGAATAATGATCTGTAATTAAGATGAATTTTTAGCTCCATATGTCTTATTTTGCCTGCAGACACAGTTGTAAGTGAGGTTATCTTGATCAAATATGGTACATTTCACTGTAGATGAACAAGCAGAGTCGATTCATTTTGGGTTGTGTTCCAAGGAATAGAGAGAGCATTAGAGAATGCATCAAAGTCTTGAATATGGTGCCTCACCAATTGGCATCATCAGCATAACTAGTTCCTTGCCAATGACTCATGCAGTGGTAATATGGCCTGCAGCCTTACCTCATCAGATTTCATCACTAAGGCTAAGATTTTGTCACGGCCATTTTTAATAAAAGTAACAGACAATAAACAATAAACAATAAATCACGGAAGCCCAAACCCTGCAGTGTGGGGCTGGAGTCAACAGTCCGAACCTGGCTGACAGCTTGAGGCCTGCCTTCTGGAGCTGAAGTCACGGGAGTCACATAAAATCACAGAATCCATGACCTCTGTGACCAGCTCATAGCCTTACTCATAAGGTATTCAGGGTCATGGCAGGATAGTCGAATACTTGGATGGAAGATTTTCAAGGACCATTTAGATGATCCAAGAAGTGATATTGGTGATTCATTAGGAGAATGTTAGTAGTTGATCACAATTTGAGTGAATAAAAAATAGGGCTGATATTTACAAGTGTTATACTGTAGCTGTTATTGTTGCAAATGATTTCTCATTGCATACAACTGGGCTTTAATTCTCCTATCTTCCTTCAGGAACACTGGAGATAGGTAGAAAGTTAGTAGAAGATTCAATCTTATGTATACTGAACAGATTTTTAATTTTTAAGGAATAGATAGGATACCAAATTACATGAATTGGCAGCAAATAGCACTGTGTATTTTTACCTAGACCAAGATCAGATTTCATGTGACCATTCACTGTATAAAGTGTAGGTGCTTTTCTTTGCATAAAATATTTGATTAATAATATTTGTGAGTAATTGTTTTTAAAAAAACAGACTAGAAGTTGATTAAAATGCTCAGAGGACTGTCTGGCATTTTCAGAAGAGGTTGTAACCAGTCATCTACAAAATCCATATTTGCATGTGCAATCGAGCATTTGTACATAGAAATGAACATTTAAATACAAGGGGCCTACCCCTAGTCCACCAGGGGTCATTGAGAGTTTTGCCATTAATTTCAACAGGAGCCTTGTCATAATTCCATTTGCATGCACAAATTTAGGCTGTTGTGGGTACAACTAATTTGAAAATTAGGCCTAAAATTCCATTTTAGGGTCTAATCCCCTTATAGATTCATAGATTCCAAGGCCTAAAGGGATCATTGTGATCATCTAGTCTGACCTTCTGTACAACACAGACAGAACTTCACCAAAATAATTCCTACAGCATAAATGTTCACCAACTCTTGGTGAAATCAATGGAAATCTCTCTCTTGACTTAAGTAAAAATGGGACTGGGCCTGGCCAAAATATTTAAACCTGGTAACCTAAAGTTAGGCTCTTAAATACAGATGTAGGCACTTGAATAAAAGTTGTCTGTTTTTCAAAGGTTTTGAGCACGTGTTGCTCTCATTGACTGAAATAAGATTTGTGAGTGCTCAATTATTCTGAAAATCTGGGCCTCTAGATGCTTGAATCTGGATTTGAAGCAGGTATGAAGATGTTTAACCCTTATTTCTTTTGGTGTCATTTCCTTAAATTGCCTTTCTGTACTCACTACTTTCTGTTCTTGAAACTGGAGCCTCTTTCCCAGGATATCTCTACTCACCTACATAGCTGCACACCTCTCTCAGTAGAGCAAATATCCAACTTCACATATTTAGTTTCAAAAACTTTCTAGATTACATCACCTTTTTAACAATCTAGTGCTCTAAGGGTATTTTTTAATTATTTTAATTATTTTAATAGTCCCACATATAAATCTTTAAAGCTGTTAATTTTTTTCTACTCACAAAAACAACTGTGAAAGAATTCATAAACTACAAACCTAAAAACATTCAAAAATGTGGCAAGTTATAAGAATTGTCATATTCTTGGTTAGACCTCAATTTTGCAAAGACTATGCACAGGCTTAACTTTAGAAACAGGAGCAGTCCTACCGAGGACATTCAGGCTACTCACTGGTTTAAAGATAAGCAAAAATCTTTGCAGCAAAGGGATCCATTTATCCTTTTACGTAGGGATGTCCAGTTTGACAGATGTACATAGCAGAGGGGCATTGCTGGCACATGATGGTGTATATTACATTGGTGGATGTGCAGGTGAATGAACCCGTGATTTTGTGGCTGGTCCTGCGATGGTGTTGCTGGTGTAAATATGTGGGCAGAATTGGCATCGAGGTTTGTTGCATGGGTTGGTTCCTGAGTTAGAGTTACTATGGTGCGGTGTGGTTGCTGATGAAAATATACTTACGGTTGGCGGGTTGTCTGTGGTCGAGGACTGGCCTGCCTCTCAAGGCCTGTGAAGGTGAGGGATTATTGTCCAGGGAGGGTTGTAGATCTATGATGATGTATTGGAGAGGTTTTAGCTGAAGACTGTAGGTGATGGCCAGTGGAGTTCTGTTGGTTTCTTTCTTGGGCTTGTTTTGCAGTGGGAGGCTTCTGGGTACATGTCTGGCTCTGTTGATTTGTTTCCTTATTTCCTCGTGCGGGTATCATAGTTTTGAGATTGCTCGGTGAAGATTCTCAAGCATTCTCAAAACTACGATACCCTCTCAAGGAAGTAAGGAAACAAGTCAACAAAGCCAGATGTGTACCCAGTTGTGAGACTCTTTCCCTGCTGTGATGTCTTCTTGTGGTCATTGAAAATCAGACTGTGTGTTTAGGCAAAGCCTGGTGTAGTTCTAAATCCTTCCTGTTCCCCACTTTTTCCAGAAGGAAATAAATATCCCGTTGTCCCTTACCAGTTTTAGATTACGTCTCCCACACTGGCTCAGCTTCATTGTGCAGTGCATTTGGTCTGTGTGCATGTAGTCAAGATTCTGCCCATCCTTGACTCAGGCCCAGATCAAGGCCAAATTTTCTGCAGTAGCATATGGGGAGTAAGGCTGTCACCCCAACTCTTGCATGGGCTCTCCAGAAAGCTGCTCAGGGTACTGGGGACAGAGCAGGCTCCATGGTCTATTTCTTGAGGATGGATCAAGATTCTGCCCTGTGACCACATGAGCAAGTTGTCATGATCTCAGTTTAGTTAATCCACTCTGTTCCTTTAAATAGAATATTCAGCATGGTGTCACACCAGAAATTGGCAATTAGCAGGATTATCGTTACTTGAAACAAACACGTATCTGTCTATAAATGTTCTAATCGCACAGCATCCCAGCATGAGATAATAGTCTTAGCCACCATTCTGATACAGCAATCTTAGAAAACATCAAGTCCAAAACAAAACTGAGTCTAATTCTGATCTCAGTTACACTAGTACAGCCCAGAGCAGAGTTTGGCTCACTATATGCATTCTGCTAGTAATATGTTTATACATGGACTGGTAATATACAAGTTCAAGGCAAATGACTACTACAATTTAGCATATGAGTACAGGATGACCAGATTCTCCCTATAAAATCAGGCTGTCTTGATTTTGGGGTCTTTTTCTTATATAGACTCTTATTACCCTGCACTCACTGTCCCGATTTTTCACATTTTCTGTCTGGTCACTCTATATGAGTAGCTATTAACTATTTTCAGGAAAAATCCTGTTGTTGTGTTGGCAGGTGGTAGACAAGGTAACATAAAAGAAGTCTTTTCCAAATTAAAATTTAATGCTCCAAATCCTGGAGTCCATACTACATAACTAGGTCTTCAGATTCTATACAAAATATACTTCACTGGGATGATTAGCAAAGCAGATGCATCTGGAGAATGTTCTGTTTCAAGGATAGTATATTTTGGTTCCAGCTCTCTTTTGTGCCTTAGGAGAGTCATCAGTTTGTATGTGATGAAAATACATGAAACACTGTTGGCTTCTGACATAATAATATCCCTCTAAAAGCAACATTTGGTTTCTAAGCAACAAGGCCGGATTACCAAAGAAACTTAGGTATGGTGATGCTCTGAGACTACTTAGGATGGACTTCATAAGTGAATTAGACAGAGGCACAGCTATCTTCCTGGTTCGTGCTCTGCTCTGGGGCGTAGGCATGTAGACACCTGGAGTAGGGCTGCAATACATGTTTTGCACAGGCAAAACCATACATGCGTAGGGAAATTTTACTGCAAAAAATTAAGTGCCGAGCAAATATAGGTGTCTACAGTTTTGGTAGCAGTTGAGTAGGGGTTTTATGGATCCCATTGTGGCTTGATGTTGGATTTTAGTTGCCTAACTGACACTTTAAGTGCCTAAATTCTTTTGTGAATCTAGCCCTAAGACATCAATCATAACCACTACACAGAATCTGCTCTCTGGGTCTCAACTGGATGAAAGTGGTAAGAAAAGGTATGATCTTATTCAGCATAACCAACGTATCTTTCTTGATTTAAAAGGGAAGGGATTGATAGTCCCACATTCTCTGTGAGTGGGCCTCAGCTTTGGAGCAAGCTTCCCTCTCCATAGTCTTTTGATTGTCAGGGCACTCTGAAAGGAGCATCTATTTGCATGAGCTGCTGCAGAGGATGTGTTTTGATGGCAGTCAGATCTGTGGGGTGGAGGAGTTTTCTGTACTGCTGTCTTTTAAATTTTATTTACTTATGTGCATAGTAGCAGGGATGCTGACAGCTTTGGATAGGTTCCTCCTTTACTTTAGGACACAAATAATTTGTACAATGTTAACCAGAGATTGGACAGTTTTCAAGAGCCTCACTCTATAAGAACTTGGAAAGAGTCATATCTCAAGATTCTGACATTAAAGCTAGGTTCTGTATATAACCATAAGATCAAATGCTCCATGCAATTATGAAAAATAAAAGAACAAAACCCAAAGATGGATAATATAGCATTTCAACAGAATAGGAAGATTAGAATCATAGAATAATAGAATATCAGGGTTGGAAGGGACCTCAGGATGTCATCTAGTCAAACCCCCTGCTCAAAGCAGGACCAATTCCCAACTAAATCATCCCAGCCAGGGCTTTCTCAAGCCTGACCTTAAAAACCTCTAAGGAAGGAGATTCCACCACATCCCTAGATAACCCATTCCAGTGTTTCACCACTCTCCGAGTGAAAAAGTTTTTCCTAATATCCAACCTAAACTTCCCCCAATGCAGCTTGAGACCATTACTCCTTGTTCTGACATCAGGTACCACTGAGAACAGTCTAGATCCATCCTCTTTGGAACCCCATTTCAGGTAGTTGAAAGCAGCTATCAAATCCCCGCTCATTCTTCTCTTCTGCAGACTAAACAATCCCAGTTCCCTCAGCCTCTCCTCACAAGTCATGTGCTGCAGCCCCTAATCATTTTTGTTGCCCTCCACTGGACTCTTTCCAATTTTTCCACATCCTTCTTGTAGTGTGGGGCCCAAAACAGGACACAGTACTCCAGATGAGGCCTCACCAATGTCAAATAGAGGAGAATGATCACATCCCTCGATCTGCTGGCAATGCCCCTACTTATACAGCCCAAAATGTCGTTAGCCTTCTTGGCAACAAGGGCACACTGTTGACTCATATCCAGCTTCTCGTCCACTGTAACCCCTCGGTCCTTTTCTGCAGAACTGCTTCCTAGCCATTCGGTCCCTAGTCTGTAACAGTGAATGGGATTCTTCCGTCCTAAGTGCAGGACTCTGCACTTGTCCTTGTTGAACACCATCAGGTTTCTTTTGGCCCAATCCTCTAATTTGTCTAGGTCCCTCTGTATCCTATCCCTACCCTCCAGCATATCTACCACTCCCCCCAGTTTAGTGTCATCTGCAAACTTGCTGAGGGTGCAGTCCACGCCATCCTCCAGATCATTAATGAAGATATTGAACAAAACCGGCCCCAGGACCGACCCTTGGGGCACTCCACTTGAAACCGGTTGCCAACTAGACATGGAGCTGTTGATCACTACCCGTTGAGCCCGACAATCTAGCCAGCTTTCTATCCATCTTATAGTCCAATCGTCCAGCCCATACTTCTTTAGCTTGCTGGCAAGAATACTGTGGGAGACAGCGTCAAAAGCTTTGCTAAAGTCAAGCAATAACACATCCACTGCTTTCCCCTCTTCCACAGAGCCAGTTATCTTCTCACAGAAGGCAATTAGGTTAGTCAGGCATGACTTGCCCTTGGTGAATCCATGCTGACTGTTCCTGATCACTTTCCTCTCCTCTAAGTGCTTCAGAATTGATTCCTTCAGGATCTGCTCCATGATTTTTCCAGGGACTGAGGTGAGGCTGACTGGCCTGTAGTTCCCCAGCTCCTCCTCCTTCCCTTTTTTAAAGATGGGCACTACTTTAGCCTTTTTCCAGTCATCCAGGACCTCCCCGGATCGCCATGAGTTTTCAAAGATAACGGCCAATGGCTATGCAATCACATTCACCAACTCCTTTAACACCCTTGGATGCAGCTCATCTGGCCCCATGGACTTGTGCTTGTCCAGTTTTTCTAAATAGTCCCGAACCACTTCTTTCTCCACAGAGGGCTGGTCACCTTCTCCCCATACTGTGCTGCCCAATGCAGCAGTCTGGGAGCTGACCTTGTTTGTGAAGACAGAGGCAAAAAAATCAAGTACATTAGCTTTTTCCACATCCTCTGTCACTAGGTTGCCTCCCCCATTCAGTAAGGGGCCCACACTTTCCTTGACTTTCTTCTTATTGCTAACATACCTGTAGAAACTCTTCTTGTTACTCTTAACATCCCTTGCTAAATGCAACTCCAAGTGTAATTTGGCCTTCCTGAATTCACTCGTGCAAGTCTGAGCAATATTTTTATACTCCTCCCTGGTCATTTGTCCAATCTTCCACTTCTTGTAAGCTTCTTTTTTGCGTTTAAGATCAGCAAGGATTTCACTGTTAAGCCAAGCTGGTCACCTGCCATATTTACTATTCTTCCTACACATCGGGATGGTTTTTTCCTGCAACCTCAATAAGGATTCTTTAAAATACAGCCAGCTCTCCTGGACTCCTTTCCACCTATGTTATTTTTTCAGGGGATCCTGCCCATCAGTTCCCTGAGGGAGTCAAAATCTGCTTTTCTGAAGTCCAGGGTCTGTATTCTGCTGCTCTCCTTTCTTCCTTGTGTCAGGATCCTGAACTCGACCATCTCATGGTCACTGCCTCCCAGGTTCCCATCTACTTTTGCTTCCTCTACTAACTCTTCTCTGTTTGTGAGCAGCAGGTCAAGAAGAGCTCTGCCTCTAGTTGCTTCCTCCAGCACTTGCACCAGGAAATTGTCCCGTACACTTTCCAAAAACTTCCCGGATTGTCTGTGCACCACTGTATTGCTCTCCCAGCAGATATCAGAGTGATTAAAGTCTCCCATGAGAACCAGGGCCTGCGATCTAGTAACTTCTGTTAGTTGCCCCAAGAAAGCCTCATCCACCTGGTCTGGTGGTCTATAGCAGACTCCCGCCACAACATCACCCTTGTTGCTCACATTTCTAAATTGAAGATATACATTAAGGTGTAGGGCTGAATTCAGCTATTGATTACTTAATAAAACTCTGGTTAATTTCAATGAAAGTTGAGTGAATGATAATGTATGTTGAGTGCAGAATTTGGTCCCTAGACTCTGGGAGTTGTAGAAGATTATTTTCAGTTTGGACCACTGATTTAAACAACACTTTCCAGTTTTTATACATGGTACACTCTTGCATTTGGTATTGCATAGTGAGGTTTATGTTAGGCATTGCTATTAGATCCAAAAGGAATGGAAGGCAGGGGATGGCAGATGTGAGGGAAAAGGACAAGAATATTTCTGGATTCCTAGAACTTGATAGCTGTTTCTGAAAGACACATTCTTTACCCAATCTTGCAGAAAAATCCCTGAGCTAAAGAGATCTGTCTAGACATGCAATAGCAATCAGCAAGTTGATTTTTTTTAATTTAAGATAAAATGAAACCTAATTATAGTTAAAATGAAACCTAATCAATATTCCACACTTACAAAGGGATTTTGCAAAAGCTGAGTTAGAAAACCTATGCTAAACATTTACATGAACAAGAAACTTTAGAATTAGAAACTTAAAATTCTGAATAGTATGAGAAAATAATAATGCAACAATCATTGAAGTAGGTGGCAATTCATAACTTTTTAATAAAGAACCTTGAAAGCAAAAGATCTGAAACATCTGTAATTGCTAATATAATTATTATAATACTTTGATGTTTTTCTGATATTTTATTAAAAATACAATTTTTTTTCTCAAATAAACTTCAAAACATTCCAGAAAAAGTCATAAAACAAAACAGATTAACATACATGTAACATTACCTCAAGGAAGACTTTATTCATTTTGTTTTTCTACTCTGTTTTCAGAGGTCATTGATTTTATTTTAAAAAAGTATTGAACTCATTACAAGGTATTCACAGATTACAAGGCTAAAATGTGATAATCTAATCTGACACCTTGTATTACAGAGACCATAAACTTCTTTTAGTTCCTATTTGAACTAGAGCAGATCTTTTAGAAAAACATCCAGTGTTGATCTGAAAATTGTCATTGATGGAGAATCCACCGTGACCCTCGGTAAATTGTTCCAAGGGTTAACTACTCTCGCTAGTTAAAAAATGCACCTTATTTCCAGTCTGAATTTGTCTAGCTTCAGCTTCCAGCTATTGACTCTTGTTATACATTTGTCTGCTAGGTTGAAGAGCCCATTATTAATTTTTTGTTCCCCAGGTAGGTACTTATAGACTGTGATCAAGTCACCCCTTAACTTTCTCCTTGTTAAGATAAATAGATTAAGCTCTTTATTGTTACACCATGAAGTGCATTTTCCAATCCTTTAATCATTCTTGTGGTTCTTCTGTGAACTGCATCCAATTTATCAACATTCTTCTTGAACTGTGGACACTAGAACTGGGTACCCTATTCCAGGGGCAGTTTGACCAGTGCCAAATACAGAGGTAGTATATAACTTCCCTACTCCTACTCAATATTCCCTTTGATACATTCAAGGATCACATGACTATAGCTGATTATCCACCATGACCCCCTCCCGCAGAGTCACTGGTTTCCAGGATAGAGTCTCCCATTTTGTAAATATGGCCTTACAATCTTTGTTCCTTGATGTATAGCTAAAGCTACTAACTCTGTCCTTGTCTCTTAAATGAGTAAGGCCACAAATAATCTTTCTCTTGCATTTATGATGAGAAAGTCTGAAAAAGTTTGGAAGTTCAGTTCAGATTCAATAAGCAACAAAAATGTTTCTTTAACTGTTATTTGAAATTCCTGAACGTACTAAAATATTGAGTGACCAGAAAATTTGTGAATCTTACAATATATGCAGTAATTCCTGATTTTCAAGTTAATTTTGAGTTTCGAATGAAAATACAGTTTAATTCTTACCAGTATTTAAATTGTTTCATCCAACCCCATTATGTAATAAGCCTACTGAAAAAGCACACAGGGAAAATAAAATATTACATGTTGTTTACTGGCAAAAGTACAAGAAGCAGACAATGGTGGTGATATCCCTGCTACCCTGCAGTACACTCTTTTGATTATGAGCAAGTTCAGCATGACCTAAACTGATGGAGATAAAATGGGGGGAAATTACAAAACTGATCAAAAATATTATTTCATTTGAATTTTCAGATTCATCAAAACTGGGACATTTTGGGGGCCAATGGACAGATTTCACCAAAATTCTGACAGAATCTTGTCAGGCAGGGTTCCTTTGGTTGCCTGGTTTCCTGACACCTTGTCTACCTGGCTCCTCCGCAACCACATGATCTGTGGCTCTAGAAAAGCCAACTACACTGTCTGCCATGGGACCAATGAACGCAAGGCTTCCAGTGCAGTCCACCAGGGCAATGGCTTGGAGCCAGCACTCCATTCTTTTTTGTGTGGAGAATTTTGAATTTTTTGTTTCTAATCAAAATGACACCAGATTTTGAAATTTCAAAATCCTCCACCTTTCTCTGCACAGTTTTAGAAGATACTAATCACTATGTCTCACTTAAAGGAAAATACTTTGCAAATACTTCTCTCCATTCTCCATGGCTTCCAAAAGCGCTGAACACTGCGCAACAGTTCTGCTCCTGTGTGGGCAGCAGCAGGCGGGGACCTGTGGACATCGAGCAGCACACGTATGGTGCAGCATGCAGAGAGATTTCAGGAACTAGAGGCAAGAAAAGAAGATCCATGCTGAGCCACTGGTGACAGCCATCTGAAGAGGGAGTAGGAGTAGAAGATTCTCTTTCCAGCACATGTTCCATTCATCGTGCACCAGGATGATGAATTTGGCATTTGGTATCTGTGCATTGGATTGTTTTCACTCTGACTAGATGTCATCACTCCAAAACATGAGATGCAATCAACAGTCTTTGAAAAACGCTGTCCAAAAGTATAAATTAAAATATATACTTTGATATCTATACTGTCATCTCAACACAGACATTTATTCTAGGTCTAGCGATATTAGCACTTCTAGTGGAATTCCCCAGTTTAAGTTTAGGGAACAATTTTGGAATCCATAATATCTCTGAAGCCTGAAATAACTATTTAAATTGTGCTCATAGTACATGGCACTTTAATTTAATTTATAGATGCTAATATTAATAGGAGTTATGCAAATAAATATTACCTTATACTTTTACCACACAATAGTTGTGTAATACTGACAAACCCCAGTTGTCAGAGGGTGGGATTTAACATGGGAACTTCAGGAGCTAAATGCATGAGCCTCTATTGCATAAACTAGCTGTTAGCTAAAGCTATAGCAGAATCATTAATCTCTAAGTGGACTTAGTGCAACTGGAGGGGACAGAACATCACACCCAGGAGGTGTGTGGGTTACAGTTGCGTTACTAATGTATCATACAATAATGTTTTTTCATGAGAAGACTAAGTATGACACTTACAGCAACCACCACTTTAAAAATCAACATTTTCCCCTAGGTACCATCACATACACATCTTTTTCTAAGCACAGGGGACAACTGGTGTCTCAGATACTGCTGTGTGGTCACTTGATGGGAAATGTTGCCTAGAGCTGGCCAAACAGCAGTTTAAAAAATCATATTAATTGTGACTCTTTTTAAAAATAAAAATGTTGGTGAAAAATCTTGACAAGTTCAAAAATGATCGACCTACTCTAAAGTTGAGTTGTTAATTTTGGCCACAGTTTACTATAAATTATACATAAATATCTCCTGATTTACATACAGTTAAATTATGTTCCGTTAGGTAACTGGAATGTGTTAACTTCTTACTACTTTAAGTTGTTTTTACAGCACTTGGACAGTTTGCCTCATTGCATAGCTTGGGAACGTGCGCAGTGATGTTTCTTTCTTTCAGTTTCGTTTTCCTGGCTAGGGCAGCACAAAATGATTTCCCCCTCTGCCTGGAGAGTCCACTTTTACTAGCAAGTGGGTGGAAGTTACTCCTACAGATTACTCAACTCATTTTCCAATAATTATCAAATGCTTTTATGATTCCCAGCCATTTTTTTTTATATTTTGTGGTTTCACTCCGTGATACAGTCAGTGGGTATGTACACTAGCAATTTCAGATGTGTATGTATTCCTGTAAATTCTGCTAGATTTACCAACAGGAAATGGAGCTTCTGTAAAAATTTGGGTGCAGTGGCAAGCTGTAGTATTGTAAGAAGAACTTGATTTTGCTGATTACTGCTTGTAATGATAACTCAGTTCTATGGATCAAAGTTTTTATATTCCAAAAAACATTTCCCAGGTGTGCTGATATGTTTGCCACTTGTTTAAACTGATTTTGAGCGGTATCTGTTGAAAGGATCAAAGTGGAAGCAACTTCTTTGATATTGTTATCCTCGTTTGACCTAAACAGTTAGCCAAATTCAGCATTTGTGGGTTGTTTGTTAGAAGAAAGTGATAATAAATTCATGTTTTTTCTTTGGTGCAGTCTTGTTTATTTACAAAGAATATATGAAGTCCTGCTTCCCTGACACCAAAGGAACCTACCAAGTTTCTTTGTTTACAGCTCCAAGCCTCTTTAGCCAGCAGCACACTTTAGGCTTCTCTCAGGATCAAACATCACGTTTGTCCAGGCTCTCTCTCACACACACCCCCACCCACCCATCCACCCTGCAAAACCGTCCACCCAGGTAGTTACAATTTCCGTACAACCTTTCATTTGCTTTGGTTTTGGGCAGAGACATGTGCCTGTGTTTTGGATTTGGAGATTGCTATTACTTCAATCATTTCTTTACATTCATCCCAAATGTATAGCGATTATACCCAATGCATGACAGCAAGGTTTAACCCCAGGCACAACAAAATTCTGTATTGCTTTCAATGGCAAGCAATCATTTCATGCCTTGGTTAAAGGTAGAGAATGTCATATGTGATGCTGCAGTGCCTACTAGAACTCATTCTTTCCTTACAAGGTGGAGATTTGGATTCCATGCCGATGTCTTTGAAAGTTCACTATTTCATGGTCATGCATATGATAACCATTTGGATATAACCATCTCAAAAGCGGGTGCCACAATCAAAACATTTTACAGATTTCTACTATATACATTGAAGGGCATTGGCATGTATTCTAGTTGGAGCAAATTTGATTGTATTTTGCAAAACAGTAATGCAATTAACTGTATGCAGTGTTGTAGCCATGCCAATCCCAGGATATTAGAGAGACACGGTGGGTGAGGTAATATTTTTTATTAAAAGATATTACCTCACCCACTTGTGTCTATGAAATTAATGGACATCATTTGGAAATTTACTATCATTTACACCGATTGCAAGTTTTTTGGGACAGGGCTGGTCTTTTTGTTCTGTCTTTGTACAGTGCTTAGCACAGTGAGTCCACAACGAGGGCTCATACGTGCTACCACAATACAAATAATCAATAATCATAATTTGTTGCGCAATTTTCTCCTGTTATCTAGCAAAAATGTGAAAAAGGATAGTTTTCCTTTATGTTCTCACCTCTCCATTCTATGGGGTCAAGTGTATGGATGCAAATGTCTGACTGTCAGTGATGTCATGTCAATCATCTCCTCCTCATACCCAAGTATACACACCCTTTCAAGAGCATTGTCAAGCCATTTCTTCATGAAACAGAAATCTGGGTTCTATTGCTGTCTCTGCAATAGACTTCCTGTATAACTTTGGGCAAATCATTTAACCTCTATTTGCTTCAGTTTTTCATTGGCGCATAGAATTTTTTTACCCTTGGTCCATCTAATTTGGTATCCTGTCTTTAACCACGGTGAATATCAGATGTAAGAATCCCGGGTAAGCCTTCTATCAGGTGATTAATGGCAACTATAAGGATTGGGTTCAATATATCTGGAGTCCCTCTTGACAAATAACTAAAATGGCTCCAGCCCCAATCCAGAACCTAGGAAAACTCCCTTAACAAGCAGAACTTCCCCACTTGCAGGCACACCGAGACGGTGTACAAACAGATAAGTCTTTATTAGGAAAAGGAGAACACAGCACCAGAATACATACACAAATAAAGGGTTAAATAGCCCTCACTCTTTGCCTCCTTTTACTTTGTCAGTCATCTGTCTCACTCCCATTCCACTTGCTGGTGAGACTGTCCTACAGGTGCCTTGACTGCACCATCTCACCCATCCATCAAATTCCACTTATTGTTTGGATCAGCGAGTAGCAGTAGTCCAAGTGTCTCTTTGCAGGGCTATCTCCAGTGGCCAGGGAGCTGCTTGCTGGTCCCACCTGATGGCACCACCACCTAGCCCAGTGTAGCAGTTCAGCTTTATTAAGGTGCTGGGTAGGCAGGGCTTGCAGCTCTGCTGCTGTCGTCTCTATTGTTTCTCACTGCAGAACCCTCTGTACCTGCTCCCACAGTAAAATCTTCAGTCTGCATTGTTTCTTACAGAGATGTCCTCACAGGAGGGAAGCCATTTTGAGCAGATTGCTGGCTGCTTGAAAAGGAGATCTTTGCCACAAAGTAACACCTTGTTCCCAATCAGTGGTTGGCTTCTTCCCCAAAGCATGCAGATTTGTATCCCTTACGACTTTTAAAAATCCCAACCAATGTAACTGTGAAAGTTCTCATTATCCATAGAAATGTCTAATCTTGTTTGAATCCAACTAAGCTTTTGACCTCAATGCTATCATATGGCAAACCATTCTACATATTAATTATGTGTTGGATATCTTCAAAATCCTTAGATTGGTTTTAAAGTTTTTTTTTTCATTTTAATTGAATGTCCCCTTGCTCTTCTATTATATGAGGTGTCATGGTACAATTCCCCACTCTGAACCTTAGCGTACAAAAGATGGGGTACCAGCATGAATTCCTCTAAGCTCAATTACCAGCTTAGTACTTGTGGCGTTGCCACCAACCAGGAATTCCAGTGCCTGGTACACTCCGGTCCCCCCAAAACCTTGCCCGGGGACCCCCAAGACCCAGTCCCTCTGGATCTTAACACAAGGAAAGTAAACCCTTTCCCCCACCGTTGCCTCTCCCAGGCTTCCCCTCCCTGGGTTACTCTGGAAGATCACTGTGATTCAAACTCCTTGAATCTTTAAACAGAGAGGAAAATTCACCTTCCCCCCTCCTTCTCTCTTCCCCTCCCAGACTATCCCTGAGAGAGACAGTAATCCTAACAGAGAGAGAAAATTATCCTTTCTCTCCCCCTTCCCTCCTTTCTCCCCACCAATTCCCTGGTGGATCCAGATCCAGTCCCCTGGGGTCTCACCAGAATAAAAAAACAATCAGGTTCTTAAACAAGAAAAGCTTTTAATTAGAGAAAGAAAAAACAGTAAAAATTATCTTTGTAAATTTAAGATGGAATATGTTACAGGGTCTTTCAGCTATAGACACTGGGAATATCCTCCCAGCCTGAGTATACAAGTACAAATTAAAATCCTTCCAGCCAAATACACATTTGTACTCCTTCCAGCCAAATACACATTTGCAAATAAAGAAAACAAACATAAGCCTAACTCGCCTTATCTATCTAGTACTTACTATTCTGAACTTATAAGAGCCTGTATCAGAGAGATTGGAGAGAAACCTGGTGGCACGTCTGGTCCCTCTGACTCTTCAGAGTGAACAACAACCAAACACTAACAGCACACACAAAAACTTCCCTCCCTCAAGATTTGAAAGTATCCTGTCCCCTGATTGGTCCTCTGGTCAGGTGACAGCCAGGCTCACTGATCTTGTTAACCCTTTACAGGCAAGAGAGACATGAAGTACTTCTGTTTTATTAACTCTTAACTATCCGTTTATGACATGAGGAGTAAACCTTCTGTATACTGTTCATTATATTGTGTAACCCTGTTCATGTCCCCTCTTTGTTATCTCCTGTCTAAACTAAACAATCCCAATAGTTTCAATCTCTTTATCCCTATCATCATTTTTGTGGCCTGTCTCTAGAGCATATTCTATTACTGTTATTTTATTTGTTTGAGATAAGGTGATCAGATTTGAACACAATGTACCAAGCCAGCATGTTCCACGGGTTTGTATAACAGCACTATAATATTTTCAGTGTTATGTTCTATCCCATTCCCGGTCTATGAAATGAGGATAGTAATACTTACCTGACACACAAGGATTAATGTTTGGAAATCTCTTTGAGATCCCCAAATAGATGTTAGGGGCTGTCGAAGAGCAAAGTATTGTTACAACAAATGATTTTCATTTCATAGACATAACAAGAGGATGTTACCACAACACTTGGTGCTGAAAATGCTTCACTGTGCATCCAGTAATGTGCATGACACAGAGTAAGTTTGGACCTTTAAGAGAGTCCAGGTTAGTTTGCTCCTGTGAGGGAGTTTCTGCCAAAACAGAGGGATTCTGGAATGTGTAGTACAGAACCATAGGAACTATAGGTTACTAACAAAAACATGTTGGATATAAAAAGGCCCGCTTTCCTCAGTCAGGAGGAGATCAGGGAGATGATAGGATTGGTTGTGTGTCTTTGTGGCAAGGGGGAGACTAAGTAAACGCAACAGCATAGCATGCCGTCCATTCTTAGCCTGCTGTGAAATGAAGCCTCTTCAGCTCTGGTCTTGAGGCTGATGGGATGAATTGTTTTGGTCAACACACCATCCTGTTTGATCAGTGCAGGCTGACAAGGGCGTGACACTGTTCAGGCAAGTCTGTCTCCCTTGAACCCTACTCACCAAGGCTGAATCTTCCAAAGAAAGTGACAGTACTCAGAGGTGCTGTATCACAGTTGTTGCCTCTGACCCACAGCCTGTGAGATATAGTCTCTGATTTTTACATGAAATCCAGGGGTTAGTTTATAAACTGTAATCTGCTGCACGCATAGGAGGAATTTGGTTTGGCAGAATGTGTACCTGAGCAGCAGCAGCGCATAAGCAACCACTCCTACAATAACCTTGGGACCCCCCACAACTCCTTTTTGGGCTAGGATCCCTACAATTACAAAACCATGAAATTTCAGATTTAAATAGCTAAAATAATGAAATTCCTGATTTAAAAAAATCCTGTGACCATGAAATTGACTAAAATGGATCATGAATTTGCCGCAGCCCTACCTATATGTAAAGTTAAACAAAACTTGTAACATTGTTTATAATGGTTGTTTCTTGTGACTCTCAGTAATGTTAGTTTTTCTTTTGTATATTTTATTGCTTGTGGTTCATCATCAGACCTCTTAGAGCCATATTCTCTTCCATGTCAAAATACTCTCTGTATAGAATAAAGCAGGTGTTCTCAGAAAGCTAATTACAGTGCGCTATTCTCAAGTTGTCCCAGCATCAGCAAGGGTAATTTTTTCAGAAAAATTTTGACATTATATTAAAATTATTTCCATTTTGTGAACATCTTATGGGTTTGACTATATGTCATTCTCAACAACATTTCTGTTACAAATATTTCACCCATCTATAATAGTAGTTGCTGTTTAAGATCAGTATTAGTATCTGGACAGAGTATGGGAACACTGTTCTCCGAGTGAATAATGCATTAACAATGAGGTGTAGGCTGTGGTATTGTCTATTATAGTCCTCAATAGAACTAGTTGAAATATTTTTGATAGAATAGTTTTCCATGAGAAAATGCAGTTTCACTGAGATCAAAATGTTTTGTAGGAATGTGTCAGTTTTTATTAAATGTTCAACAGGAGAAAGACAATGTTTCATTTTGATAATGTCAAAACATTTTGGTACGGTAAAATATGTAGTTTCAATTTTATTGTCTTGATTCATTTTGTTTAAACATATAAAAATGATTTATTGTATAGTACTGTATTGCATGTATCTTTAGAATTTACATTTCAGCATTACCTTAGTGAAATGGTCTGATGTTTCCAGATTAGATTCATAATGAAAACAAATGTTGAAAATTTGGAATTTTCCATAGAATGACAATTCCATGTTCCAACCAGCTCTAGTTCTTCTGGTTCATTCCTATTCTTGTTTGTCGCAAGGCTTTAACACTGGGTTGTAATAAATTGGTTACTGTTGCTGAATAGCTTTTATAGAGTTTGCCTAACAATGGCTGGTTATTATGCTGGGAGTACTTAAGGGCATTGTGAAAGTCTGGCTGGAGAAATGACCACTAAACAAAGGAACGAGCAGATCTAAGATGCATGCTGACATACGAGAGAAACCCAGTGTTGGCACTTGAAGTGCGGTTTTAGACATAATAGAACAGATTTTGTAACTGCGTCATAGCGCTTTTCACTATTTGGCTCATGTAAAAAGGCTGGAAAACAGCTGCAAATGTGCAGCAGAGAATCCTGGGGGGAAGCCTGCTGGCACATCTACACAGCTACTGGGCCCTGAACCTCCGCCCACCCACCCATAATTTAGGAGGCAGATTGGAGGAATGCTAGGTGCCAGGGGATGGGGAGAAGTATGCTGCAACAGAGCTCTGCCACAGCAATTCACCACTTCCATAGGTTCCATTAATGACCCTGCACCAGTAGTGCAAGTTAAAGCTGATCAGAAGCTCTACATTGTATTGGGTCTGGGGCTGGCCCTGAGACTCTTGGAGATATAACTAGAGAGAATCAACCCCCAAACTACCTCTAGAACAAGAGTGAACGTTATAGGTGCTCAAACTGTGGCTTATGTTTTAAATCCAGTCCCTACTTATGTGAGCAGCTTCACTGAAGTGAATGGGCCTTTATTATTTTATTAATAAAATACAGCCATGCCCAGAGGACTGTATCAGGACCCTGTTCCACTGCACCCTGTACAAATGTAGAAGGAGACACAATCCCAGCCTTGAATAGCAGTAAAATCACATAAATAACACCTGTAGAACCAGGTGACCATGAACAACCAAATGTGACCCGTCTCTTAAAGACCCTGTAGTCCCACAAAGGCTTTTCCCACTGTAAGTCTTGAGTAACTGAAATGGTGAAAAAACATTTTAGAAGGCAACATAGATTACATTATGCTATAAAAGTACAGCGTCTCTGTCAAATGTGATTTTCCATGTAATAAGTATTAGTTGGAGTTTATAAACTTATCTTCAGGCCCATTTCTGAATACTTCCAATAAAGGCTGGCCCCAGTATGATGGATTTGGAGTTTCCTGCAATAATTTATTAATACTGTATGCTCTCTCTCTGTTTGTCTGAGTATAGGAAATATGTCCACTACATGTATATTGAGTTAATTCAGTAGCTGCTTCAGCAGGAAACCTGCCCAGGAAAAGTGACAGTATCCCAGGTAAGAGCTCCTCAGCAAACACTCAGGACTATTAACTGTGATATGCTACCTCTGATGGGCCACATAAATTGGGCCTACCAGGTTCATGAGGCACAAGGAAGACAAAGACTTTGGGGTGGAGACAATCACAGCCCCTGAGACACATGGAAAGAAGCCGAGACTGCTGGGAGGGAGACCTAGTCCCCAGAAATGTGCGTTTGTATATCGATGGGGGAAAGCTCCTTGGATAAGCTACGCCTATCTAAGCTTTAGGTAAGACAGACATGCATGAAGGCATTTGTGGCTGGGTTGCCTCTGGAGTGCCACCTTATGACCTTTTAGGACACAACTCACCAGACACGGGTCTCTGCGACTAGGTTTCTGTTTCTTATGAGGTCAGAGGTAACAGTGTTTTGGCCCTTTCGCCCAGGCACACTTCAGTCCTACCCTTTGCAGGTTGCTAGGGTCCAAAAGAAATCAGGAACAGAAAACCACAACTTAAAACAGAGTCACCCAACTTTGGTGAGAACCCACCCTTGGATTTAGGGATTGCCTTCAAAGAGTCCCATGTTTTTGCTGCCCCCCTCCCCTCCGGTCTAGTTATCCCTTCTAGCAGGGGCTCGGGCAGCCACCAGACTAGCTCTGTGGGCTGCAACCAGGCTTCTCACACTCAGAGAAGTAGATCTCTGGCCAGCCCTGAATTGGGCTAAGTTTCCCACTTTCAACTTCCCTCTCCATGCCTAATATTTACTGGAGGTGCAGCGGGGCAGAGCCAATTGGGTCCACCGACTCTTGTTGCTAGAGTGGATTCTATCTACCACATTACAGCCTTTTGTTGAATGAATTCTTTGTTCTTGTTGTGCTGTGTTTCTATTATTAAGAGAGGCTGTTTTGGGTCACTGTATTCACCTACTGCTCCTAGTTCCCAGATCAAAGAACGGCAGGTACAGAGTCCAGGAGGACTTGTGGGGAGTAAGCATGGTTGGGTCATAGGACACTGTAGACCTTGGGTTAAAAGTGGGTGAATTGTGGGATCCAGCACCAGAGAGCTGAAGGCTCAACTAAAGGTGAAGGCTAAAACCTGGAGAGGATGCATTTGGAGGCCAGGAAAAGGGAACAAAAATGAAGCTAGTTTTGAACCATGATCCAGTATTGCTCCAAACTTGGGGGATTTACTCCTACGTAACTTGGGGGATTTACTCCTACATAACTGGGTCTCAAGATCTGGCCCTAATTAAAGGCAGCAACTTGGTATTCTTCCGCCTAGCTGCCATAGTTCCAGCCACCTCTTTATTTATTTAAGGGCAGACTCACTGGCTTTTGTTACTTCCATGTCATTCTATATTATTATTCTCCTTCTGGCTACTTGAGACCCAGACCCTACTGGAGAAGTCTAGCCCACTTTCAATGCACATGCATAACTCCTATTAATGATAAAGGAGTGCAGAGTAGATCCCAGATTTGAATTACATATGATGATGGCAGCACAAGCTATCCTGCATTACTCAAGATAAACAGTTACTGTATTAACTGTTAAGGAAGAATAATTCCTTTTTGTCGTTAACATCACACCCACTGGGTTTGTAGCATTTTTCAAGGTAGGTTATTTCCCCAGCTTACTTCTTTTCTAAAGTAGAACCTGCAGCACAGATTGTGAGTACAGTATTCTGGTGTTCAGATGACTTCTAAGAGCCATCTTGCCAATGAAAATTTGTATTTAGAAAAAGGATTTAGGTCTCAATCCTGTCATTTGCTGCACTGAATTGAGAAGGAGAAAGGGAGAGAAGTTGTGCAGAGCCTCTCCTCTCAGCACAAGGAGCCAGGTAGAACACCTACTTGATACACCAGACTGCTCTAGAAGGTGTGTCCTGCTGATGCGCTTTGCCACCAGTGGGATGTGGCCTTAACAAACACAGACCCCAGGCCTATCCTCAAGCTTGCTGTCTTTTGCCTTCAATTCTAGAAATAAAAAAGTAGGACTGGTAGGGAACTCGTTAGGCCATCTAGTCCAGTCCCCTGTAAAGAGGCCGGATTAAGTGTTATCTACACCAGCAGTTCTCAACTGGGGGCCCATGAACCATTTCAGGGTGTCCAACAAGCAGAACTGCTCAGAGCCTCAAGTCCTGGCACCAGGCAGCTGAAGCTCAGAGTCTTGAGCCCAGACACTCCTGGGACAGAAGCCATGAGCCCAGGCATCCCATGGGGCTGAAACCCGGAGCCCCGGAGCCCTGCAGGCCTGAAGCCCAGAGCCTCGGTGCTCCAAGACCTAACAGAAGCCACCCTGTGGGGCTGAAGCCCTGATCCCTCGCAGAAGCTACACCATGGGGCAGAAGCCCCAACCCCACTATCCTGCAGGGCTCCTAACCTCCCCCACAGGCCTCCAGTTCAGAAGCCCCCCTCCTCTGTGGCTGAAGCCCGAACCCCCTCCCGCACTGGGCTATGGGGTTTTTATAGCATGTTGGGGGGTCTTGGAAAGAAAAAGGTTGAGAACCCTGATCTATACCATCCCTGACAGGTGCTTTTCTAATCTGTTCTTAAAAACCTCCAGTGATGGAGATTCCACAACTTCCCTAGGTAATTTGTTCCAATGCTTAACTGACCTTGCAGTTATGAAGTTAGTCTAACCTAAATCACCCTGGCTGTAATTTAAGTACATTGCTTCTTGTCCGGTTCTCAGTGGATGAGAACAATTTAACACCCTCCTCTTTATAACAATCTTTTAAGTATTTGAAGACAGTTATCATGTTCCCACTTAGTCTTTTCCAGACTAAATGAACACACATTTTTCAATCTTTCCTTGTAAGTCATGTTTTCTAGACCCTATAATCATTTTTGTTGCTCCCTTCTGGACTTTCTCCAGTTTGTCTATATCTTTCCCAAAATGTGGTGCCTAGAACTGGACACAGTACACCATTTGAAGCCTAAGTGCTGAGGAAAGTGGAAGATTTTTGTCCTTTTTTGGAATGACTGTGTAAATCAGTGGGTTTGAAATATCCTTTGGCCAGAAGAGAGACAAAGACGGGAAAGACGTTGCACCATGCATGCTACAACTGTAGGAAAATCACTAATTGCAATTGAAGGAATCCAGATCATATCTGAAATGAGAGAATAAAGTCAGGAAAAGGAAAGTCAACCAGTGTGTGCATGGAGCTGAAATATTGAGTCAAAGGGAAAATCGCAGCGTTGCAGGTTGCAACATGTAGAAGCCTGGCATTCCCATTATGATGACAAATGGCAAAGAACGAATGGTCTGTGTTAATTTATGGTTGAGTGACACTTAAAGGAAAAACTCACAGACTAGTATAAAAAACTGGCAGAATTCCATTCATTCATTCATTCATTCATTCACTCCTCCCCTCTCCCCCAGCCCATGAACTAATATCTGTCAGTATGCCAAGAGGCCACGTAGATTTTCTGCCTTAGCTAGTACATGATAATTTTCCTAGGCAGATGTATAAATGTTGTTTATGCATTAAGATTCCACCCCCCCCCCAATATCCTGTGCATGATCAGCACTCTCAAACCAGTGTCAAAACAATGCTGATTCTTGGGGTGGGCAGCAGTCTCACATAAACTGTCCCTAGCTTCTGTGAGTCTTGGAGGCAGCTCACAAGTATAGTGTTATAACCAAATCCTCTGCAAGGAGTCACTGCATGTGCTGTGGTGCACCTGTCCCCAGGATGGTTAGTAGTGTGCTTGATGTACCCCCGCATTGGAGGCAAGTGTTGTAGATGCTCCAAGTCTTCACCCTTCAGACTCCACCCTTCGGTAGGTTCCTATAATAACTCAGCCGGGTGGATTATAAGGATGATGAGCACAAACAGAACAGGTCCCAGTCCAGCTACTAGGGGCAGTCCAGGGGTATAAAGTTGGGGCTCCTCAGGCCTGAGTCCCAGGGAGACTCTGTTTAGGCTAGCCCCTTCAGAAGTCAATTGCCTGCAGATGTACCAGCCAGAGTCCAATGCTTTTGTCTGCAACAGTGGTCTCAATCAGCTCTGTCCACACAATCCCCTTCACCGGCTGTCGCTACCGCTCTTCTAGCAACAAGCACCTTCGAGAATGTCTCTCAGCCCTTCCCTGCTGGCTCTTCACAACCAACTCCAAGGCTGCTCCCATGCAGCTTCTGGCACACTCCTGAGCCCTGGTTCCCCTGTGGCCCATCTTCCCTTTCCCACTCTGGAGGGATTATGGAGCCTCTGCTGGGTGGATATTGTACTGGTGTTTAACGCAGAGCTTAGTAATGAGCCAATTGGGTCTTTATTACAGTATATTAATCCCACCCTGGAATTTGTGCCAACCTGTATGAAAATATGTAAACTTGTGTAAAACAATATGCAAGGCAGAGCTTAATGAAACTGTGCCACATAGGCAAAATGTGATCTTCCTCAGCACTAATGGATTGTTTGAAATTGTGGGTTTAAAAAATGCATATTGGTCTAGAACCAAAGAGTGAAGGGGCAGTTAAAGAGGGTGAAGAGGCTGCAAAGAAGCTATTAGTCAGTTATTTTGCATGAGTCTTTGCAGCTCAGGATGATGGAAGAATTCCTATCCATATCTAAAGGTTACCTCTTCATAGGTAATGCATGTGTGATACAGAGAGGGTATGGAAGAGCTGATAGATAAACAGAGGGTCAGCTGCAGTAAGTCATCAGGATATTTATGCAAAGAAAAAACATGGGAGAAGATGAGCTACTAAAAAAGCTAAACAGTCTAGCCTTAAAAACATAGGCCTTGGTCCTGCAATTGTCCATGGAGGTAGACTCTTGAATCCATACAGATCTAATTGTGGGGTGCTGTTGGGGCTGACCGCAAGTTACCTTGGCCTGTTGTTACAGAATGGTCAGGGTGGAGCTAGTGGTGAACTGGCTTTGACTGGCTGGGCTGACTTTCAGCCACTCCAACTGGATAAACAAGTAAAGAGATAAGAAGAGCCTCAAAGTGTTAAGTGTGGGAATAGAAAGTGATAATGTTTCCTCCCAGAGCCTGCTTGTGGATGAATATGCCCCCCCCCTTAGAAAGAGATGATGATAAAAACGGCTATGAGAATTGCTTTAGATGAACAGTCTCACCTGCAGACCGTGGCCTTGTGGGTACCCAGGAACTCCCCACACTGGAGCAGTGCCTACTATGGGCCCTCAGGGACAAGAATGGAGGGTCTGGGACTGTCCATAGCAGAAGTGGTGTAAGCATTGATTCTTGCTTGGTTGCTGGAAAGCACGTATTTAGTGTGCATGAAGGCTAGGAAGCTTATTATACTTTGGCAATAAAACAGGTTATACTTATACACCTTGTGTGGCTTCCCTGAGCGTATCTGAGCCCCCTCCCTTTGTTCCGACAGATGCAGGGCAAAAATAGTTCCAGTAGTCACTAGTATGTAGTGAATATCACTAAAAAGATAGTCTGCTGATGTAAATCTATATAGCTTCATGGACTCCAATGTAACTAAACCACGGTTCACTAGCTGGAGATCTGGCTCATTGTTTTCTAATCTTCAGGCTCATGCCTCCAGTGACCCTCCAGTAACAGGAAGACAAACTGCAAATATTATAAGACAGATAAAAGCAGGGTTTCTCAAACAAGGGTCACCGCTTGTCTAGGGAAAACCCCTCATGGACCAGGCCAGTTTGTTTACCTGCCCTGTCCGCAGGCCCAGCCGATTGCGGCTCCCACTGGCCGTGGATTGCTGCTCCAGGCCAATGGGAGCTCCTGGAAGCAGTGGCCAGCACATCCCTCAGCCCACGCCACTTCCAGCAGCTCCCAGTGGCCCAGAGCAGCAATCTGCGGCCAGCGGGAGCTGTCGGCTGGACCTGTGGACGGGGCAGGTAAACAAACTGGCCCCGGCCGCCTGGGGCTTTCCCTACACAAGCGGCGACCCCTGTTTGAGAAACTCTGGATAAAAGGGATAGATTTGAAGGACAGGAATGAAACAAAAGGCCTGCTCTTAAGAATGTAAGAATGGCCATGCTTAATCAGACCAATGTTCCATCTAGCCCAGTATCCTATCTTCTGACAGTGCCAGATGCTTCAGAGGGAATGAACAGAATAGTCCAGTTATCAAGTGATCCATCCCCTGTTGTCCAATCCCAGCATCTAGCAGCCAGAGGTATAGGGACACCCAGAGCATGGGGTTGCAGCCCTGACTGTTTTGGCTATTAGTTATTGATAGACCTATCATCCATGAACTTATCTAATTTCTTTTTGAACCCAGTTATACTTTTGGCCTTCACCACATGCCCTGGAAATGAGTTCCACAGTTTGACAGGGCATTGTGTGTTTGTTTTAAACCTGCTGCTATTAATTTCATTGGGTGATCCTGGGTTCTTGTATTATGTGAAGGGATAAATACACTTCCATATTCATTTTCTCCACACCTTTCATGATTTTATTACACATCTATCATAGTTCTGCTTAGTTCTCTCTTCTTCTAGTTGAACAGTCCCAGTTTTTTAAATCTTTCCTCATACGGAAGCTCTTCCATATCCATAATCATTTTTTTTGCCATTCTCTGTACCTTTTTCAGATCTAATATATCACTTTTGAGATGGGGTGACCAGAACTGCACAGAGTATTCAAGATGTGGGCATATCATGGATTTATATAATGGCATTATGAGATTTACTGTCTTATCATAATACCACTTGATCTTGCACACACTGATGTAAACCAAGAGTAACTCCCTTTTTTGTTGTATTTGGGTTCTTATCCATCATTGTGATATCTGAGCGCTACTCAAGTCAAGGTAGCTATATTACTGTAAAATCTGTATCAGTGAGATGAAAATAGTATTGCATATAAAGAGCAATTTCTAAAATCCTTAAAGAGATTCCTCAGCCTGTAAAGGAGCAAAGTCAGAGGGGACATGATTGAGGTATGTAAAATAGTATGTTACTTAGTAAAAAGGGATAAGGGATTCCTTTAGCTTTCTTGTATATATGTATTTATTAGGATTCCTGTGGCATTTCCCGTATAGTTCTACATGAGAATATGCAGCATTCCATGAAATTAAAAGGGAAGATGCTTAAACTGGATCAAAGAAAATAATTTTTCATGGGCAAACAGTAAAATCTATTGTGATGAACTGGGAATGTTCTTAATGTTTCCTCTGAGTGCTGGGGCTGGGAGGGGGGCTCAGTTCCTGGCCGACCCTCTGTTGCCTAGCAACTAATGGCCAGGCCCTTCCCCCCCTGCAAGGGAATGCTAAAGGTGTGGGAGAACAAAGAGGTCAGATGACCTCCTGGCCTGGGAAAGAAACTGAGCAGAGAAGGAGGGGCTGGAGGGGGTTTTGAGTTTGGGGCTGGCTGGGGACAAGGAGTGAAGTGCAGACGTGGGGGTCTGCCTTGCTGGGCCCCAGAATGGACCTGGCCGAGGGGATCCCACTTGCTGTACCTCCAAGCTCTGTTTAAGACCATGTTCCTGTCATCAAATTAACCTCCGTTTTACTGGCTGGCTAAGAGTCACGTCTGACTGCAAATGGGGGTGCAGGACCTTGGGGCTTCCCCAGGATTCCGCTGGGGCAGACTCGCTGTGAGAAGCACACGGAGTGGCAGAGGATGCTGAATGTTCCAAGGAGAGACCCAGGAGGTGAAGATGTGTGAGCTTCTTGCCCTGAAGATAGTCTGCTCCAAGGGAGAGGAGGCTCCCCAAAGTCCTGACTGGCTTTGTGGGGAACAGTTCCAGAGCATCCCCCAGGGACTCTATGAAGGTAATTGCCACAGAAAATGAAGAAGTATCATTGATTTGGCTTCTTTTACAACAGATTTAAAGCAGAGATTGGTTGACATAGCATGTGGCTTCAGATGTCACCATAATTAGAATTTGGTATATTTCTCCAGATCTAAATTCAGATCCTGTGACCAAACCAAAATGGTGGAAATATCATGTTAACAGTAGTACTCATAAGATTTCCACTTCCATAGAAACTACCCTCTGTTCCTTGTTTCCCAGCCCCCTAGCTCCCATATGGCTAATTACTGGCTTCAAAGAGGGAAAACAATAGATGGCCTTCCTTTGTAAGGGCATCAGCTGGCCACTAACCTCCCCACTGTAATTTTTGAGTCTGCCAGGAATGGCTGCTGCCCCTCTCTAGTCTTTGGAGGGGTGACAGGTAGCCTAGCCCATCCCACTTGTAACACAGCTGAGAGCATCATGGTCAAGTGTCACTGGGAATTGCAAATCCCAGAATCATCTGAAAGATATCCTAGCAACTGAGCCTAATTTGTGTATAGGATTTTTTTTTCTGGTTACTTCAACTTCAGTAATTTCATTCCTGAACAATAATGGTTGCATTGAAATAGTCCATAAGATACTATAACTAGTACATTTTTATTGGAGCTAATGTATACTTGCTGGGACCTATATTTCGAATGCAAGTGAACCTGACCCAATATACTGGACTAACTATAAAAAGTGATAGCATGTATTTTGGTCCTGCTAGATCATGCATCTCTAAACAATCCCTGGAGGATAATAACCAAACTCACAGATTTCTTTGACTTTAATTAATGATTTTTTTTCTTGTAGGGAATTTCATAAATAGCACGGACGAAATATTATATTTAATTGTGTCTTAATATTTCATGCCTCATTTCAGACAGCTTTGCATAAAATGAAAACACCAGCAGAGGGAGTCATAATACCTTACTGTGCACCATCTGTGCTTGAATGTATTAGTCCCAGTTGTCCTTAGTAGAGTAGTTTGTTCTCATTTAAACCTCTTGCTTCTCAATCTGTGTACAGTGTGAAATGCTGAGAGTTAGCACTCTGAATGGCTTGTGAAAGAGATGCTAAAATTCTGGGGTTTATTGTTTGTCTTGCAACAAATGGAAAATATAGAAATACAAATGTTGTTGTGTTTGTACTGATGAAAGGTGATTAACAGGTTTGGGTTATTTTCCTTAAATAAAAAAACTCATGATTCTGTAAGTATAACACAAAAACACAACAATCAAGTTCATACTTGCTATCTCGGGGCGAGCAAACTTTTTGGCCTGAGGGCCACATCTGGTTTCAGAAATTGTATGGAGGGCCGGTTAGGGGAGAGGGTTGTGGCCTGACCCCCATCCCCTATCCATCCCCCCTGGACTCCTGCTGAAGCCAAACCCCCTTCCCGCCCGGTCCCTGACGGCCTCCTTGTGACTCCTGCCCCATCCCCCCACCCCACTCCCTGTCCCTGACTGCCCCCGGCACCCCTGCCCATGACTGCCCCCTGCTGGCTCATCCAACCTCCCTTCTCATTCTTGATGGTGCCCCTTGGACCAACCATCCCTTCTTCCTGTCCCCTGAATGTCCCCTGCCACCTTATTCAACCCCCCCTCCTTCCTGACTGCCCCATCCAACCACCCTTTCTCCCTGTCCCCAACTGCCTCCGGAATCCCTGTCCCTGACTGCCTCCCCCCCCCACTGCTCCATCCAACCTCTCCTCTCATTTCTGACTACCCGCCGGGGACCTCTGCCCCATTCAACCCCCCTGTTTCCTGCACTCTGACCACCCTGACCCCTATTCACACCCCCATCCCCGACCACAACCCCAAACTCCCCTGCCCTCTATCCAACCCCTACTTCTCCCTGCCCCCTTACCACGCTGCCTGAAACACTGGTGACTGGCAGCACTACAGCTGTGCCACCTGGCTGAAGCCAGCCACGCTGTCACCACCGTGCAGCACAAAGCAACGGGTCAGGCCATAGTCTGCAGCTGCGCTGCCCCAGGATCTCGCAGCCCCACCGCCCAGAGCATTGCGCTGGCTGTGGAGTGAGCTGAGGCTGCGAGGGAGGGGGAACAGCAGGGGAGGGGCCGGGGGCTAGCCCCCCAGGCCAGGAGCTCAGGGGCCGGGCAGGATGGCCCAGAGGCCATAATTTGCCCACCTCTGTGCTATCTAGTTAGGCCTACCACTGTTTTGTATGTGCTGTTAGACACCATTTACCAGTGGATTTGCTTATTCAGCACCCAGCCTGTTGTCTGGATTGGTTTGATCAAAACTTCACATGCTAAAAGCATGCTCCATTGGTGCTGAAATGTTTGAATAAGGGTTCACGTCTCCTAAATTATGTATTTCTGAATTTGACTCTCCTGTCTTCTACAATTTCACATCACTTTGAAGTAACAAACTGTGCCCAACCTCTTTCAGAAACATATTTTTGGGGTAGAAACCAGGAACCTAAATGTTAAACACTAAGGAAGGAAGAACTGAAGATTAAGTAATATCAGTCCCATTTGTGTTTCTTCTTCCTGTTCAGGGCTCAACATATCTCTTTAGTACTGGAAATCAGTCATGTTAGCTAAGTAATGGAAAGTGTCCATAGCTTCGCTGAATGGATTTCTGATCTAATTTTTGTGTGGTTTCAGTTCCTTATTAACTAGATTGCAACAGATTCCACTGTGGTCGTGACAATATTGCCCTCATCAACTTGTAGCATATAAAATCCTTCCATTGATTTGTGGGGTGTTTTTTTTAAACCTGTGGTGCCTCTCTGTATGCATTTTACACAAAGGACTCTGCAAAGTTGTCTTTGTTCACAGTGCAAATCTCAACATACCTTATGGCAGGTAGATGCAGATGTGGAGATGCTGGGCTGTACTGCACCTACTTTCTGCTATTTCACCAATGCAAAACAGCCCTATATCAGCCCCTGGTGGAGCTTATTTATATCTTAGTGTGGCACAGAGTTTCCACAGTACTTCCTGGCTACTTTGCTGGAGGAAAGGTGTTGTGGCCAGGTCTCCCCTCCCTCTGACAGTCCCCAACAGCTTTAACCACTCGTTGGGACTGTTGGTGGCTGGAATGTTTTAGGGTAGCCTTCAGATTGTTGCAGCCTCCACGGGGGGGGGCAGCCCCCAGTATTGGGCGAGCACAAAGGTCAACTTTCCACCCCCTCCTCAGCTCTGAGGACAGGAAGGGAATGTGCAGCAAGAGGAAAGGATGTAGTCATCTGTGGAGTGTTTAAGAGGAGAACCCTTCCCTTTCTATGGCAAACAGCACATTTCAGTAAGGAAAGCAATGAAATGCAACAGCAGAATACTGAATTTATCCTTTTCTTTGTCATCAGTGCAGACAGGGGATGTTCTGAGTCTCTAGGAAATCATAAGAAGGCCACACTCCATCGAGTCCTTCTAAATGAAATGTAGAAATTATGCATCAGGGATCAGTTGTTTGATTTAGCCACTCACAGCATGGGATAGTTGCTGTTCTTTGCTCAGCAAGATAGCTTCCATGTCTGCTGCTGCGGTTGTGAATGCTCTCTTGCATCCCATGCCTTGAAATAAATAAACCAATTCTCTCAGCCAGTGTGCCCACCGTGCAATGCAATGACAAAGGCAAAGCTTGGAATGGCAAGAGAAGTAGCCAGGAAGTGTTAATGTAGTATATGTAGTTTATGGGAAACAATAACCTGTTCCACTCTGTGATATTGTGTGAGTGTCGGGAGAGAGTTCAGACGTATGGATTATTAATGGAAGAATGCCAATATTAACAAATGTGGTGAGGGGAAGCTCTTCTAACATATTTTCAGAAGTCTGGTGTCAGGAGCAAAACACAAGATGGGAGAGAATTGATTTTCTCAACAGAGCTGATGCAGATGGCTCTCTAATTATTCTTCAATCATGTTCATTGCATTGAAGACAAGAAGTGTAGCATACAGTTACATCTACATTCTATAGAAGATGTGTGAGGCACAAGTTCACATACAGCAGCTACACCGCTCTGAACACTTCAGGTATTCAACGAAATCGTGGCTCAGACCATCACCCTCCTCACAAAATCCATCAGGGGCTTTGAGGGGGGAAACCACCATAAGGCTCCCCTTACATCATCCCACTGTGATTTACCTTCCATAGAAAGCCTGCATGGCCCATCCCAAATCTGTTTATGGTACTTATATGGCCCCCATTCCTGTAGTATTTGAGCACCTCACAGCCTCTAATGTATTTATCCTCACAATACCCCTGTGAGGTAGGGAAGTGCTGTTAGCCCCATTTTACAGATGGGGAAGTGAGGCACAAAGAGGCTAAATGACTGGCCCAACGGCACACAGGAAGTCTATAATGAAGCAAGGAATTGAACCTGACTCTCAAGCTAGCACCCTAACCACCGGACTGTTCAACATCTCCCCATCCAAAGACTCTAGCCTTTCTCTTCCCTGATTCTGATTTCCTTGCCCCCAGCTGGAGCGGTACAACCGGAGGGGCTTCCACTTGGTCATGACTCCTCCTAGACTCTTGGGGAAGGGCTTTTGCCCAGCAGTGTGCAAAAGATTATATAGCCACAGACTGTTTGATCAATTTTTGTCTAATTTCTGCTTGGAGAGGGGTGAGGTGATGTGCCTTCCTCATCCTTTCCCTAGGAGGAATGTCAGAACATGGATAGCAATCTTCACAGGGTCTAGCATGGGGGTGCGCCACAGAGGGAGCTGAGCCCCACTTCTTGTGAGATGAGGGTCTCCTCTGTGCTTGGAGTTTGGGGGCATGAGAGCCCCACTTCACTAGCGATGTGGCTACCCATATATATCATACAGGAGCTATAATCCAGAGGTCATCCAAAGTGGACCCTGCTAGAGAATTGGTTAAGTGCACAAAGGAAAAATTAAGGACAGATCCAGAAGACAAAATAGCCAACCAAAAGAGCACCCAACAAAGAATGCTTTAAAAGCAGCAGCTATTCTTATATAGTGCCCTTTTTGATCTCCCTTGGCCCATGCTGTGAACAGAAAGGGCAACTGGGCCTTTTTTGTCTTCTTAACTCTTTATACTTGTCAAGATTATTTGAATGTCCTGCTGCAAAAGTCCCACTTTGAATCCTGCCATAGTAATATAGAAATCAGGTGTAGCTAATAAGAGCAAAATCTTTCCTGAACATGTAAACTTTCTCTCTCTCTCTCACACACACATATGAGCCCGCATGCACACACATACAATTTTTGAAAGCATCATGTCCCTGAGCAGCTAAATCCTAGGTACTTGAACTGGTTCTCTAACATCAGCACTCCTATATTTAACCTTATTTTAAAAAAAACAACAAAGTTTTCGTCTGTGTTTTATGAAACTCTGAGGCTTAGGTATTTCAGCAGGAAGAAGAAAACACAGACTTCACAACAATCCCAGACCAATACACACATATACACAACACACCAGAGCAATTCACACACACACACACACACACACACACACACACACACACACACACACACACACACACACACACACACACACAGAGAGCACTTTAACAGCAGCTGTGCTTCCTAAAGGTGAGTCAATGTTCAGAAAAACATACATGCAAAACTAACAAACTTGCTATCTACAGGCCAATAATTCTAAACATCAAGGGAAGTAACAGCTCAGACAGTCTCAGTAGACTTGCTAGCAACTCCGGGAGGGATAAATAAGCACTAGTATAGGATAAGGGACCAAAGGAAAAGAAAGGAGTTAAGGGATCATGAAGAGCCTCAAACATAAGTGGAAAAACTATTTTTTACAGTGAAGATCACAGATTTTGGGGTAACAGTGGGGGAGGGAGCAGCAGCTCATTTGTATCATTTATCCGTAGAGCTAGTTGGGAAATTTCCAAGAGAAAATGAACACTTCTACAAAATCAAAATTTTCAACCTTAAAATTTAGATTTTGATGAAAATTTCCAATTTTTGACCAGGAAAATTAAAGGGAAAAATTTTGTTTTGGGTTGGTTTGACTTGAATTGGAATAGTTCATTTTGTTGAACTGGTCCAGAACATTTCATTTAGAATCAGTTCAACAAAGCATCAAACTGTTTTCCCCATCAGTGCCTTTTGGGAGTTGTCTCTTCAGGCCCCCATTCTCTCCTATAAGCCAGGCTCCTCAGAAGAATACATCTTCCATAATGCAATGAAGATTTTCCTCTGACCAACCTGCATGGTACATCATGGAAGTTGCATAACTCTGAGTTCATCATGGGAGCTGTTGTCCTGCCAGGGAGACTGACCCATATGGGAGAATGCACTACAATTCCCATTAGCAAATGCATCACTTTGGGAAAAATAAAAGCAGCAAAGAATCCTGTGGCACTTTATAGACTAACAGATGTTTTGGAGCATGAACTTTCGTGGGTGAATACCCACTTCGTCAAATGTCTTGCATCTGACGAAGTGGGTATTCACCCACGAAGGCTCATGCTCCAAAACGTCTGTTAGTTTATAAGGTGCCACAGGATTCTTTGCTGCTTTTACAGATCCAGACTAACACGGCTACCCCTCTGATACTTGTGGGAAACATGCTATTTAATATTGAACTGAGTCACAAAATAAGCATTTCTATTTCAGGAATGTTGAAACTTTGTGGATATGAATGTTCTCTTGAATCTCATGCCACAGAATAAACCAATGATCTCAGACAATGCAAATGCTTTCTCAGAGAGGAAGATTTTGGAATATTTCCTAAAAAAAGGTCACACTATACATGTGACTGGGCTCCTCCAGAAGATTGTTCCCTGGCTGGATCCAATCAAGCAAGAATGCTTTGTCTTCAGCTCTCACATGCTTTGTCCTGGGTTTCGTGATTTGCAGTGTCCCAGATGAACAGAACTGTCAGGGTGGTTAAAATCCTACTGTGAGTTTTGACTGAAAAAAAAAATTACTGCCCTCATTCTATGTCCCATTTGTGTACATCACACAAGCACCTCATGTGTTTGATTTGCATCTCTGGACAGGTCAGCTCAAAGTAGCAAGGATGGAATAATAGCAAGGTTGTTACAGGCCAGGAATGAGGATCAAGGTTTTCAAAAGTGACCATGCTTCACTCTTTTGGTATTCAACTTGACACATCTTAAAGGTGCCTGGCTTTCCAGAAAGTGTCTCTTTTAAAAATCTTGGCCAAGATGCAGTGATGGCAGGTAGGTCAAGATTTTCAAAAGTGATCAGTGATTTCATTGGGAGCCCAACTTGACACCTTAGATACCCAACTCATTTGTCCACTCCTGTAAATGTTGGCTGCAGCGACTGCACCGAAATTAAGATATTGTAATTCATAGGGCATTGGTCTTCATTGTTACCATTTTTAATTTGGGTGTGAACAGTGACTAGAAAAAGACATGCATCTGACCAAGTGGGTATTCACCTACGAAAGCTCATGCTCCAATACGTCTATTAGTCTATAAGGTGCCACAGGACTCTTTGCTGCTTTTACAGATCCAGATTAACATGGCTATCCCTCTGATATTAGAAAAAGATAAAACATCATCCACCGCCTTCCTTTTATTGTATCTGTTCTGAAAATCTGCAGCCTTCTGATTAGTCTGGAGGGTTTGTTCAAGAATGAGTGACACATGAGCATAGGATGGGATAAGATAGTTCTCTTCCTTCTGCACAGAATCCCCGAAGCAAAAAACACCGCATGTGGTTTACATATAAGGTTAGAACTACACAGTGACTAGAACAGAAAACAAGTCTTCACCGATTCATGTTGCTCCAAAACACACTGGCAAATAAATTACAAAGTGTCCCACTCCTTTGAGCACTGTCGGAAGAAGACCCTATGCTGCAACCTCTCTTCTGTATTCTCAATTCATGTTATAGATCTCAATTACAGAAGGTTGGAACTACTGGTGGAGTGAAATAATACATGAAAAGGCTAAATACACTTGACTAGGGGAAGGGTATTTGTCCTTTAACATGAAACGCTATTTAAAATCCCATTTTAAAATGTCAGCATTGGCCAACAACTACGACACAATTTTATCACATTTAGGTGAAAATGATACTCAGAGCAGTCCAGGTGAAACACATAACTGACCAGAATGTTTCAATGGCTCTTTGGTCAACAGGGAGAAGAAAGATACAATAAGTTAGTCTGGTAGGGAGTGTTCTTACTTTTTTGACCAGAACTTGCTGTAGTTGCTACTAAAAAGTTGGTATTTCCTCACAATTGCCACACAGTAGCATCTCATATGCCACAGTATTCTCTGTGCTTGCAACAGGAAATAAACACTGTATTAATCTATTCTGCATATAGAATATTCTGCATACTGTGGTATTTCAGATGGTAATTGTTCACAAATGCTAACTTTTTAATGGAAAGCCCCAAGGGCTAGTCAGAGTAATAAGAAACTTTCTAGGAATCTGACTCATTACATCCTTATCTTATCTAAAGAGGAAAGATCTCTTGAGTCTTCCTCTGCAGTCACATGTTTCTAATTCACTCCTTTGACCTGAGTTTTATTTTTATGTTTACTGAGCTAGCTTGAGTTTTCCTGTTGTCTTTTCCCATTGACTTTGGAGTTAAGGGTGCTCAGCAACACAAGGGGGAGAAATTCAGCCCCTTGAAGGACTGATTCATAAATCCACAGCAGCAATCAGCCCATAGCACCCTATTATGCCCCACAGCAAAAAGTAAATCAACAAAGTTTCAATCCAGCATCTTTTATTAGCATTGTTCAGCTTAAAATACTGTGACAGACCCAAACCAGTGTGGTACAGGAGTCTGGTAGAGGGCAAATATACTGGTCACTGCATGAGTAGTTTTCTGTTCCCTGAGTGACCGGAGCAGGGGCTGCACTAGAGTAATCAGGAACCTGCTAGAACCAATTAAGGCAGACAGGCTGATTAGATCACCTGCAGCCAATCAAGGCAGGCTAATCAGGGCATCTGGGTTTAAAAAGGAGCTCACTCCAGTCAGGGAGGGGGGAGCCAGAGGAGAGGAAGTGTGTGTGAGGAGCTGGGAGCAAGAGGCACAAGGAGCTGAGAGTGAGAGGGTGTGCTGCTGGAGGACTAAGGAGGACAAGCGTTATCAGACACCAGGAGGAAGGTCCTGTGATGAGGATAAAGTAGATGTTTGGAGGAGGCCAGGGGGAAGTAGCCCAGGGAGTTGTAGCTGTCATGTAGCTGTACTATAGACAGTAGAGGCACTATAGACAGTTGCAATCCACAGGGCCCTGGGCTGGAACCTGGAGTAGAGGGTGGGCCCAGATTCCTCCCAACTCCTGATCAGACACAGGAGAAGTTGATACAGATTGTGGGGAAGATCACTGAGGTTAGCAAATCTGCCAATAAGCGCAGGACCCACCAAGGTAGAGGAGGAACTTTGTCACAATACATAATAGATAAAATGGACTTATTGTTTGTATTACAGGATCCCATTGTGCTAGGTGCTGTACAAACATAGGCAAAAAGATGGCCCCTGCCCCAAAGAGTTTCCATTCAAAATATAAGACAAGAGACAACAGATGGATACAGACAGTTAGATGGAAGAGTAAAAGAACAATAAGATAATATGGGTTAGTAGGCTAGGCAGTGATCTCAGGGCATGGTGCCCTGTCATTGTTAAGCTTTTTGTATGCATCACAGTAAGGAGTGTTGTACATTGTAATGAGGAGCTCCTGCCAAGCATGAAGAACAGCACGGGCGAAAGCACTATGCTGCTTGTTTGAAAAGGTAACAATTAGGCAATGGAGGCTGGCATCATGAGACGATTAGAGGCAAGAGTTAACATCTTGATAGTGAATGAGAAGTGGTAGGTAGAATGGGGATAGCCCCTAAAGTGCCTTCAAAGGAAGAAATGCAGCTTATGTTTGATGCAAAAGAGAAGGGGAAGCCACTGGAGGGATGTAAAGAGAGGGGCGATGTGGTCATAACAGCAGACAAGAAGAACGATCTTTGCAGCAACATTTGTCAAGGCCAGAAAGAAAAATGTTGCAGTAATGAAGATGAAAGATGAGCGGTGCTTGGATGAGAGTTTTAGCTGTTTGGATAGAGAAGAAAGGCCATGTTTCAGATGTTATGCAGAAAGAAACTACAAGATTTGGCCAGAGCCTGGAGGTGAGGACCCAGCAGAGGTCTAAGTTGAAGATGATGCTCAGGTTATGGACCTGAGCAGCAGGCAGGATGAAGGTGTTGTCTACAGTGATGGAGAAGGGAGGTGAGGGGAAGGGTTGGGGCTTGGAGAGAGATTAAGAGCTCTGCTTTAGCCCTGTTGAGTTTGAGCTGATGGGTAGACATCCATGAGGATGTCAGAGAGATACACCAACATTTTAAGTAATACAGAAGGAGACAAATCTGGAGTAGAGAAGTAAATCTGTGAGTTATCAGCATAGAGGTGGTAACTGAATTTGTGTTTGCAGACAAGGTGACCCAGAAACAAGGTGTAGAGAGAGGAGAGAAGGGAACTAAGGATAGAGCCCTCTGGAACCCCCGCCATTTAGTTATGAATAACTCTGTAAGGCTCACTACCACAATCTTTTCCATACCAGAGCCTCATTTTGTGTAAATGGACTCTACTGGAACTACGCTAACTTACCCCAGTTGAGGATCTGATCTCCAGAGATTTCTCCGTCCCCCATCCCTCCTTAAACAGGCACAAAGGAAAGAACATTGGAACTAAATTCATATAAGAATTCACACCCTCGATACCAATGACAAATAAAAAATTAGAATAATTTCTTGTATATATGACAGCAAAATACAGTATGAACCCACATTATGCCTAATATTTGATAGCTATTTGCATTTATTGTGTTATATATTAATATGGTGTTTTAACATGGCAAGAGAACAATAGAAAGGAAGATATCATGAAAAAAACATTAGAAGGATTAACTTGGTTGATCCAGGTTTGCAAGTAGTGTGTTCTCTATAGCATCTGTCTGCAGATCGAATCTAAATAGCCCTGGTGAGTCACCTGATTGACCTGAGAAGACAAGATGCTATATAGGCCTGTAGTGTCTCTTCCTTCAATGACTTTCACTCATATTATTTTCCAGATGTAACCCTTCTAAGGGATTTTAACTCTTTTGGCATGTGTTAATCATGCAGGGGAATGGTGACATGAGCTGTACTGAGTCGGGTGTGTTGTTACCCAGCTCAGATATAAGGATGGTGGGAGTGGTTCTCTATAGGAAAAAAATCCAGAGGGTGGGCTGAATAGCCCTGAGGTGGGAACTCTCAGAGCAGCAAAGCCTGAGGCAGAACAGTAGTGCCGAATTTTGTTAGTGTCAAATTCAAGCCAAATGACCCTGACTTCCGTTAATGATAACATATAATTATACTTACAGAAGCAAATATTTTCCAAATGCAGAGACTGAATAGGAGTTTTGTCTTTAGACACTAGAGGGCAGGCAGGGAAAGGTACTTGCTCAGAGGGCTTGAGTCTTGTTTTCCCAGCGTAGTCTCTTATGCTGACTTTTGTACTGATGTTTCTTCTTGCAGAAAATAAATGGGTCAGGCCAGTTGTGATTTAATGTCTCGGATTATGATTACTTGTTAAGCACCAAAAGTGTGTCTTTGTACTGAACACAAAAGAGAACAAGCTGTCTTATGCAAATAGTGCTATCAATGGAGAGAGAAAGCTATACTGACATCGAATGCTCTGAGTGACCAATGGGAGAAGATCTTGGAGAAGGTAGGTCATTTTTACTTTTTAGTGGAGTAGCACAAGATGGTGGATCATACCTTTCTTCCAATCAATGAGTGAATCCATTTGCAAGAGTAGTTAGTGAGAATACCTGCTAAATCTGGTTTTTGTGAGAAGGTCTGCCAATATTTTGGGAAAATGAAGGCTGGAGCTGAAAAATGTCTTTACCGAGGATGAATGACCATTATCGGAGTGGATTTGCACTGGGACATCCTAGCAACAAACATGGATGAAAACCTTCACAACTATAGTAGATGTGGCTGTTTGACAACCTGGCTGCATCAGTGAGGTACTAGACACAATCTCTGATGAGAAGATAGGTTGTACCATCTTCCAGGGAAAGATCCATACCAGTCTTCTACCATGGTAGAACCATAGTCCATATAGGAGAGCAATGGGAGAAGTAGTTCCAGAATTGGTGGCCATCAAAGAACATGGAACAAAGAAAAGACGGGAGAAATGGTTGAAAAGTGGAGAATACAACTGGCTGATAAATTAACAAAGAAAAACATACTTAAGTGATTCACTTAAGTGATATTTAGTCTTAAAGAAGATGGACAGTTCAGAAATACACTAAACAAAATGCAAAAGCACACAAATTTGCTAATGGTTTACACCAAGAGCCAGATTTTGCAACTTTTACATTGAATATAGAATAATAGAATATCACGGTTGGAAGGGACTTCAGGAGATCGTCTAGTCCAACCCTCTGCTCAAAGCAGGACAAATCCCCAGTTTTTTTTTTTTTTTTTTTTTTTACTCCTATTCCCTATATGTTCCCCTCAAGGATTGGGCTTACAACCCTGGATTTGGCAGGCCAATGCTCAAACCACTGAGCTATCTCTCCCATTCATATGGGACTGTGTATATGAATAGGAGCTACTTGGGGAAAGTAAGGCTTATAGAATTGTGCCCCAAGCTACAACCCTGACTTCCGTTAATGATAACGTATAATTGTACTTACAGAAGCAAATATTTTCCAAATGCAGAGATCTAATTGGAGTTTTGTCTTTAGAAACTAGGGGGCAGCACCTCACTGAATTACAGCTGCTTGCAGAGCTTAAGAGAAAGCTAGAGCAGCTCTGTAGTGATGGACTCCTTTGCCTTTAATGGCAACATTAAAATTTTTCAGAGGGAAAACACAATTAGTGGACTAAGGAAATGAATGCAGGTTATGAGGCTTGTTCTTGCTGTAATGGATATAAATGTACTCTAAAACTTCGGTTACTGTTATGGATCACGGACAGCCAAGCAAATTATATATTCAACTAATCGCATGTAATGCTTATATGTCACGGTTTTGCCTTTTCTTCTTCTTCCCCTGCAATTGATGTTTCCTAATTTAAACCTTTTCTTCCTTTCGTACACGTAAAAAAAAATCTTAAGGCTCTGATTCACCACCTGCTGTCGATGTTATTTCTGGGTATTCTATGGTAAAAGAAAAGTCTGAAGAAGCTTTTTTACTTAAGGCCAGAATTAATGACTGTAACATACTGGACTTCGTGTACAATTCATGAGGGCTGATTTAGCGTTAATGCAGGTGCCTAGCATGGCTCAAGCTGTTCACCTACTCTCCCTGATAGACCTAAAATGCTGCAGCGATGGCTAGCAAGGAGCAAACTGGAAATGAAGTAGGGATAACTATCTATCCATGGCTTCAGAAATGGTGCAAATGCTTTGTAAATAGCTGGATAAAGAATCTCCTCTTGTTACTGGGAGATCTGTTTGTAGTGAATGCTGAGGCATATGGTTGAATTATTGCATGAGATCATTGCAAGCCTGTGGAAAAAACTTAGGGCTCAATCCTGCTCCCACTGAAGTCACTGGCAAAACGATCATACACAGAATGTATTGCTTCAGATACCGCAGAAGAAAAGTGACCCAGCTGGCTGAGAGAACAAGTGGACAAGCTGCTCTGATTTTGTATTTGTCAGAAAAGTTACCATTTCTTTAGTTATCTTCCAATTCATATGTGGGAAGAAATTCAAGCAAGCCAAGGACCTGGTCCAGTGTCCAATGAAGTCAACAAAAATCTTTCCATTGGCTTCAATGGGCATGGGATCAGGCCCTAAAAGCCTATCTTTGAAGATGATAGCAGCCCAGAGCCATTAGCTTCACAGTAAGGAGGACCAAGCACTAAACTATCACCATGGTTATGCTACAAGTGTCCTATTAAATGGACCTAAGACATACCTTCCAATTCAGAGTTCATACAGATTGGATACCTTGGACAATTTTTCTTTACAGAAATGTGACAAGAAAACCATGCTCCTTCCCTTTTGGAAATTGCAGTGGTAATGCAAATCATCAGTAATTCAAAGAGAGAGAGAGAGAAAGTGCTGAATTCTATGTGCAAGATTTCACCCTTTTCCAGTTAAGTGTGTAATTCATGTCATAATCTGATGGGTGCTCTGATTAAAGACACACAGTCATATTTATAGCCCAGATGTCTCACCGTTACTTATGTGAGATCCATCTCTTTGGAAATCTGGGCATTTTTTTACTGGAAATAAATACATATAGCTGTTATTGATTTAAGAGAGAAGCTGGTAAAACATTTTCTTCTCTCTCTGTGTAAATAAGCTATATGTAAATAAGTAAGTAAAGTCCATTTACTCATGTCTGAATATTAGTGACATCATAGCAGAATTTTCAGAAGCCTTTTCAAACCACCACTAACATCACACATTCAGCAGCTGATTTCCCAGTGATCTGGCACACACCATCTATCCATCTCCTTGCTGGTCAACCCCTAGGGCAACGATGTGCCACCATGCCTTCCATGATAACTTTCTCAATGTTATTTCTATCTCTATGGCTGATGTGACCAAAGTACATAAATTTGCACCTGTTGATTTCTGAGGGCAGAATCCACTTCTCTCCATTTCTATACCTAATAAGCGTTTGTTGTCTTTTCCATGCAGGGGATATGCAACAGTCTTCACCAGTACCACATCTCAAAGGCTTCAATTTTCCTCTTGTCAGCAGAATTAGTTTCCCAGGAATCCCAGCCATAAGTAACTATGAAAAATAATTAAGCTTTTCACCAGTCAAACCTTTGTATATTTTGATATTCTACAGTTTTTCCACACTTTTTAAGGGAGGCTTCTGGCTGAGCGAGCCATCTCCGGTCTTCTTCTGAGTTCTTTGGAGCAGCCTCCTTGGTTTGATATATATTAAATTCATCTATTGACTTTGTAGTTTAACTGTTAATTGTGATGCTTGCTTCCATCCTATTATTGACTGTGTCAGCATATGTGAATTTCATATTCACTGCATGCCAGGATAGTCCATATTCCTTACTAACTCTTTTTACAGACTCCAACATTCACTGCATTGCATTGATGGTTGCAGCAAAGAGCATTGTATCATCAACATATCTGAGACTGATTAAGTGGTGTCCACTAATGGAAATCCCAGCTCCTTCCATGTTATCAGACTTTCCAGGAATTGGCTCATAATTAATTCTGTGTATATGTTGAAAATACTTGGGGACAGAATGCATCCTTGTCTCACTGGAAAACCACTCACTATCAATGCTGTTCTTTACACCGTGGTCTGTTGTTGACAGTAGAGACTTGCAATGAATTCAGTGAAATGCTTTGGAATCCCCATGTCTGCCAGTATCCTCCAGAGATGGTCACATCAGATGGCTTCAAGTGCTTTGGAGTACTCACTAAAACACATAATTCATGAGTGATTATACTGCGTGCATTTTTCAATAATATGAGAGAGATTCATGATTTGATCATGTGTGCTTTGACTGTCTCTAAAACCAGCTTGTTGATGTGGCACTGCTTCTATAATTCACTTCATGCAATCCTGAATTATGTACAGCGTCACTTTGCTCACATACGGTATCAGGGAGATGGTATTATAGTTACTGCACTCTGTTATATCCACTTTCTTTTTTAAGGGCAGAAAAATTCCCTTCATCAGGTCATCCAACCAAGGTTTAGTCACCCAGACCCCATTGCAAATTTTCCACATTAGATCAATATCACAGTCACCAACTGCTTTTAGGAGTTCTGCTGGTAAGTTTTCAAGTGCTGGTGCTTTCTGAGGCTTCATTTTCATAATAGCATGTGCCACCTCTTCTTGCAGGATTGATGGCTCTGTACTCTTTTCTGTTGTCCTGTATTGTAAATGGCTCTGATGAGGCATACAGATTGGCACAGTAATCTCTCCATCTGCTTTTAACATCATCAACTTCAGGAAGAACTCTGCCATTATGATCTCTTATTATGCTTGATCATGAAGGAAAACTTTTCAGTAAGAAGCCTGACCACTTTGAAACATTCCCTTTATATTATTACTATTCTCAAATTCCTCACATTTTGCACATTTCCTCACTCTTGTCTCATCTAGTCTGCCTTTAAATCTGTCTGCTCAGTTCCTTGTATTCTCTGCTGCATTCGTCAATCTCCGAGTCACTCTCTTTCACTCTGCATAGTTTTTTCGCCAGCTCAAACACCTTCTCCATTAACCATGGTGGGGGTCAATGCTGACTTTTCACATTGTGTACTTTGGTAGCTTCAAGCATGATAGTTTTCATTTTCTTCCAAAACTAGTTGGGTTGTGCTTCTTTTTCAGCTGTGACAATGCCTCAGTCCCATTCTGGACAGAAGTCATGTCGTTTTTGATGATTCTGGACAAATCCAGACACAGTGGACCTGCCAAATGTCTTATCTTTTTGCATTTCAATTTTATGATTGAAGCTAAGAATTGATGATGTGACCTTCAGTCTGCATTTGGGAAAGTCTTTTGTCAATTGGACACTTTATTTCCAGTGTCCCTATATCTTTATATAGTCAGTTTGGTTCTTTATCTTGCTGTGAGGTCACCTCCATGTATATTGTGAATGCTGGCCTGGTTTGACCTATAAACCCTAGTTGGTTGCTATGCAGAAACAGAGCAAGAAGCCTCAGCTGATTCTTAGAACAGCTGATGTCATAAGCAACGGCTGCACAGGATGCGCTTAACCGCAAACCACAAGCTAAAACTTAATTAGCATAAGAAGCGCTGGTGAACGTAAATGTCTGTACCTCAGAATCAAATAAAAGACGCGGCATGAGAGAAGTCGGGGCGAGTCACTTAAGGGGGTACCTGATCCTCGGAAAGGGACGTGCCTAAGGTGAACTCTGCCCGGTGCCTAAGGGCATCGTTAACCAGGGAAACAAAATCGCTGTTACCGGAGTCCGTAGAGAACCCCGAAATCCTCGGAGACAAGGGGGCAGGGCCTCTTGGACACATCCCCACCAAGGGAGATCCAAGTAGGCTTTGCCGCCGAGAGCCCGAGTGAGCGGACTGGAAAGGGGCCCAAGACACATCCCCACCAAGGGAGATCTTGGGTATTACCTGGACCATCCTAGGGGGTATCCGGAGCCTCTTGGTGCGTCAGTCGATTCTGGGTACAGAAAAAAGGGGCAATTCAGAGGGCTCTAGAGTGCTGGCCTTACAGCACACGTAAAGAGCAAAAACCTGCTTTGCTAAATCAAGCGCTTGAAAAAGAATTAAGGTAAGGCTTTTAATTTAAGGTCGCACGGCCTGATCAGCCGTATAGCTAAAAGAAAGTTAGTATGATATAAGCTTATAATTCCAATAGATATACAAATTGTTATATTTGTTATATAAGATAGCCCTTTATATGCTGCTATTATTTGTCATAATTATCTAGCTACCTCACTTTAACTATATATTTACCTGGCTATAGTTATAAGACTACTAGAAGAATTAACTCATATAAACACAATTATTATACTTATACTGTTTAATAAACATTAATAAACGTTGTACAAGCCTCTGAGTGAGTGAATCTTAAAAAAGATCCACGTGGAAGCAGCCGGCCGCTATAGGGCTAACCTCCAAATGATTTTTAACAGGAGGCGCCTAAGGCTGGGCCACGATAGGAGATGGAAATAATATCACCCATCTCATAATAAGCGGTGCATGGCGTAGTCGGCAGGATTCTCCACCAGATGGCGGTATAACTTTAGGATTTTGAAGAAACCTATATAATCAGTTGAAAGCGAGCCAGTGAAACCCAGTAAGTAGGTTAACTGGAACCTTGGAAGAGGGAGGAAGGTTAAGTTCATGGGATACTGGATATATTTCGAGGGATTTATAGGAGATAACGAGTTCCGCTATAAAGGAAAAATCTCTAAAAACCAATATTTGATAGTTCAGGATTTGTTTACAAATGATTGGACAGGTGAAGTGAGTTGGGAGCAGTGGGTCAGCTCATTAAAAAGGATAGGGTTGTTAACAGTAGAAAAAGGAATCCACTTAGGAACAGGCGATGATTCATTACTTCCACCAACACCCACCTATATAGCCATAACTGGGAAGGTGTGGTGTGAATATCAAATAAACTGGGGGCTTATAAGGGTCTATGCAAGGAAAATAACGTCAAGTAGGGAAAGAGTACGTTGGTGCAGATGTATGGGTTAGAGTTTTATAGCATTGAAAGCGATTGGGTTCTGATTCTGATTACAAGGAGTCAAGCAAAATTTCTAGGATTACAAAAGAAAGTACCCACGGCGCAACTTATTTTTTCGGTGTTAACTCTAAGTCAGTTGCACTGTTGGAATAATGAAGATCCTTGGTCTACTAGGATGGAAAAAATTGACCCAGGATCAGTCAGGATCGTTACATCTGGACCATAAGAAAGAATCACAAGAATTCACTGAACTTGGGATGGTAGTATTTTGGCTAGTGCTAATAATAGGTATTGGTTGTTACAGTGTATTGATAACATTTCTGGTTATTGTTGGGTATCTTTGGTTTCCAACCGGATGGGATCAGATATGGAAATTAACAGCTATATGCATAATGCTTTGGCCAATATTTATGTTAATACTATATTCTGTGTGGAATATATTGATGGCCGAAGAACAAGACCGCTTGTTATACAGGTATCGCCTCAGATTAGCACAACTGGATGGGATACAGGAACAGTTTTGTCCAGACAAGATAAAAGAAAACTCGGTATAAAGAGTAGGCGAAAAGTCGTGTATATAGGATAATTGTTGTATAATTGTAAATAACTGTGTATAAATTAGGATGGCAGAAGGAGGAAGGCCTCGGAAATTTCCAACACCTCCTCCACCTTCAGTACCTGCGATCCCTGGACTGGTGAGTAATGAACAGTATTGTCCGCCCGGATTAGGGTGTCGATACAAGCAAATATATGATGAAAGGGCCTTAACGGGAATAGAACATTTGTTGCATGTACTGAGTCATGATATTTCATCTTTGAGCCCGGAAAGTTGTTTTGGGGTAAGAGTAAAGGTTAGATATGCAGGAGGATTTACTTGTCTTCAGGAGGATGGACGGGTAAATGAGGGCCGAGGTATAGTGGAAGTAACCACTACCCAGGAGGGAGTATTATGTATGAATCAAACTATGACAGCCCCGGACCAAGGGGGACATCCCATGTTGCATTATTTCCATATTTTCCCTGAAGCCTCAGGATTGACGGAGGGATTAACATCAGGAGATTATGCTAACATATTTCGAAGCCTGAAATACAAAGGAGCGACTAAGTTAAAATTAAAAAGAAAAATAGATAAGCCTAGGGTGCAGATCCAACCAGTAACCAAAACGGACTCTGCCTGGAAAAGTTACCCTGTTTGTCTTAAAGGGGAAAAACCCCGGAAAATATATGGAAAAGATAAATCCACGGTATTAGCAGAATACTCTTCTAAAATAATGAAATACCCTACGAAAGCAGAAAAAGAGCAAATAGCAGAGTGGGAACAGCAGAACTTTAAAAAGGAAGTGACTATGAAACCGGTCGGGGCAATAGAAGCACCACCCCCCTATACCTATGAGAGTATAAAAGAAAGGGGGGAGGAAAAAGAAGGGCCTCTAACTATGCAAACGGTCACTCAAATTTGTAATAAAATCTTTAAACAAGGAATGGGACCTGACTTTAAAAATCCTTCAGCACCACCGGAGGATATTAATTATATAGACGCAGGACCCACCCCAGGAAAATTAAAACCGGGCTTATATCCTGATTTAAAAGCTCTGGTGCTTCCAATAGCAGAGAGACAAATCAAAATAGATGGAGGAATTCAAAGAGAAGTAATAAAATTTAGACAATATAAAGATAAGGAGGAGGAAAAGTTATCTGACCTCTTCTCAAATAACCCTAGAGTAATAATAGGGAAATGTTTCAGAGAAAATTGGAGAAATTACTATGTAGGACCAGATGAATGGCACCTATTGCCTAGGGAATTTTTCCCTAAAGATAAAACTGAGGATGACTTGAGTTTAGATTTAGGAACCCAAGCAAAGCCTATTTTAAAGGTTTTAAGGGAATTGACCAGAGCAGGATGGTGGGATGATGATTTAAAAGCAAACGAAAGCTCAGAAGTTTTAGGAGCTGTGGTAATGAGAGGATGGAAGGAGGGGAAAATTTGGAATACTAAAAGTGACCTAACAGGGGGGGTTTTAGATTGGGATGGAATAGACCCTCGTGGGATACTATCTCGAGGATTGAAGTACCAGAAACCGTGGCTGCCAGAAGCCATGTATCAAGCTCAGAATTTTTATGAGCTTGAGGGAGTAACCTCAGGGGGGAGACCAAAGCCTAAAGATAAAAAACCAGTGAAAATAGAAAATAAACAGAAAGAAGGAGATCAGGTAGTAAGTAATCCAAAATGGAAAGAAATACCTGGCAAAGAAAGGTCGGCTTGGGCCTTCTTAAGAGATAAGGGACAAACAGAAGTAGGATTGAAAGGAGCAGCTCTCATAACTAAGGCCAAACAACTGGGATGGGTAGATAAATTTGAACGTTAGGAAAAGGCCCTCCTAAATAATATCTCCCAGGAGGGGGAAGAACAAGAAAAAGGGATAAGGGGGAATCTTAAAAATTTGATTTTAGTAGATATTAAATATAATGGGAAAAAATGGCTATTAGACTCAGGAGCTCAAACTTCAGTGATTTGTAAAAAAGGACCAACCTGGCAAAGGAGGGGACAAGCAATAGCTATAGGGGTAGGAGAAAGGATAGTGGAATATGGACAAATTAAAATTAATGGAAGCCCCCTTGATGTTATGTTAATGGATCATGATTTTAACATATTGGCCATGAAAGATTGGAAAACATTAAAGCATGATCCAGCTGTAAAGAAAGGATTAAAAATGATCTCAACATATGTAAATGAAACAAAGCTAATAAACATACCAATATTAGAAACAGGCAACCCCCCCATAAAGTCCAAACAATATCCTTTAAATAAAGAACAATAAAGAGCGGCAATGGACCTAATAGAAAAATTAAAAGGTCAAGGGGTACTAGAATTTTGTCAAAACCCGGGACATTTAAACCCTATTTGGGTAGTTAAAAAGAAAGCGAAAGGAGAGTGGAGACTGGTAGTAGATTGCAGGAATTTAAATAAAGCTACCATTATTAGAGCTGGAGGTCCGGATATTAATCATATAATGAGTTTTATCCGAGAAAATGGAGACTGTAAAATGTGGGGAATTCTGGATGTAACAGATCAATTTTACAGCATCCCCTGCCGAGATCCTCACAATTATGGATGCATTAAAATAGGAGGGGACGCTTGGAAATTTACCACTTTAATGCAAGGATGGGTAAACTCTCCTAGCTATGCTCAAGACTATATGGATAAAATTCTACAGCCGTATAGCTGGTGTGCTTGTTTCATGGATGATATAATCATTTGCGGAGACACCAGCGAGGATGTAGAAGTTAAAGTGGAAGCAGTAATAACAGTTCTTAAAGAACATAAATTACGTATAAAATCTGAAAAAATGCAAATAGGATCAGAAGTTGAAATTATGGGAAAATTATTAGGGGAAGGGCGATTTAAACTAATGGACAAAACCAGGGATATGTTAAAATCAATGGCAGAGAAATATTATAAAACAGAAAAGCAACAACAGCATGCTTTGGGTAAGCTTATTTATTATAAGGCATGGCTGTCACCAGGAGCCACAAAACGATTGGGGGCAACTATTGGTTGTCAGGAGGACTTTAATTCATTGTTAAGAGAGGAATTGGAACAGGCTGACCTTAGCCGACATATTAGTATTAGGATACCACAAAAGGTGGAAATTAGGGTAGAATTGGAATCATCTGTTATAATAGATAAAGAAACAGACATGGTACTTGATGTTATTTCTCATAATAGGGAAGATTCCTTTGAGCAAATAATGACTAAATTAGCAGAAAGACATCCGTGGATTAGAACAAGCAATGGGAATATTATAACAGTGGTCAGCCCTTATAGAAAATTGCATCCAGGAGATGGATGGTGGAATAACAATTGGAGTTGCATACATAAAAAAATAGGATATAAACAAGGAGGGGATCACATAGAGCCCATCTGTGGGGGAATAATGCCACTTGATGGAAGTAGCGATGGAAACGCTTCAGGAATATGGAGTTATGGTTGTTCAATATGTGGTATGTTAAAAGCAGGAATAATAGAAAAAGGTCAGAAAGAACAGAGAAAAAATTGTACTCAAATGGCAGAACGGGAGGGAAATAGTCAATTGTTTAAGCACTTTTGCTTAAACCATGGAGACAGAAATCAATGGGTAATAGGAGTAGATAGTGATTGGATATATAGAAGTATCCTAAAACAGCAGAAGTGGATAAACAAACAAACTCCTAAAATAAAATTGTGTAAAATCAAAAGTCATGATGAGAATGAATCAGAGTTACATCAACTTGTCGATGAATATGGGGAAGAAGCCACATATTTAAACCCTGTGGCACATGAGGATTATCACCCAACTCAAAAGACAGAAAAACAAATGTGGAAAGAGTTGGCATTCTCCTCGAGCGAAATAGACCAAGCTCAGAAAAAAAGATTGAACTGTAAATATTGTGCAGAAAAAGCTGATCAAAAAAGACAGGATAAAAATTATCACACTCAGGAGGAATATGAAGGATCCAGAGTGTGAATGATAGATCTAATGTATCATATGGGAAAAGAATGGATCGTAATTTTACAAAGGGAAACAGGAAATATTTATGTTAAACATCTTAAAACCTTGGCATGTGATAATGTAACTAAAACTTTGGAAAATGTATTTTGCTTTTGGGGAATTCCACAGTATATTTTGTCAGATAATGGGCCACCGTTTAACAGTAAAAGGTGGATTCAATGGGTTCATGACTGGAAAATAACATCGCATCTACATATCCCACTCCACTCCCAAAGCCATGGTGCTGTGGAAGGGGCGATCAAAATAGCAAAACGAGGAATAGAAAAAGTAGGCCAAGAAAAAACCTGGATGGCTTACCATAACACTCCATGGCAGTCTGATGTAAAATTACTGCCTACTAAGCCCTGGCAGCCTAGATACGCCTTACAAGAACTGGTATGGTGTCACAGACCAGGGGAAAGTGCTCAAAAGGCTGTAATATTAGATTGGGGACCAACTCCATACCGATATAGAGTACAGTTAGAAAATGGAATAGAGAAAGATGTACACCAAAAGTGGCTAAGACTTAGTGAACCACAAAATGTCCATGATCAGGATAAAACAGTCATAATGCTATAACAAGTTTATTAGATTTTCTGTTCTAGGTCTTTGTAATCCTCAACCTTTGGACAAGGTCGAGTATGGCAGCTGAAGATTGTGGACTGGATATTAATACAACTTGGTGGAATTTAACAAACGAATTCGGAAGTTGGGAACAATATACCTCGCTGGATATGAGAGTACTATTATTTAATCAAAGTAATTATATAGTATCCTTTAACTCTTCAATATATTTCGACCGGAACGGATATCATTATGGAAGGATGGTGCCTTATGTAAGTGGGGGCCGCTATTTTAATGGTGATCCCCTAAATGTTACCAATATTACAGTATTGGGGGTATTTACGGGACTCGGAGGGGGCCCACTAGTAGGCCCAGTTATAATCCACAATAAATTAAATACTTCTATTTTAAACAATCCCATTGATCGTCTTAATTATGGAATGAAGATTCCATACAACAACGGGACAATAGAGGTGACATTCGATACGTCAGGATTAAAACATTGGGGAAAGGTAAAAAATGGGAGCAGTCAGTATTATATAAAATATGTGGAAATAATATATCCAAATGGTTCGGTGGGAAACAATAGTGATCATTATTGTAATTCTAATTATTCATATTGTGAAATCGATATAAATTGGGCAAAAATAACAAAGCTTTGTGCCCACAATTGTTCGTTTAATGATATGAGTCGGTATAACGTATCTGGGTCAGTAAATATTAGTAATTGTAAGGACAAGACAGAGGAAGAGATAGGTGAAGATGAGAACGAGAAGAATAAAAGTAAGAATAAGGATAGTTGTCATTTAAGATGTTTTTGTTATTCATATTTTAAAATTCCAAATATAACTAATTTTGCAATATATAAAGTGGATTATGAACCATTTTTTGCAAAAACAAGGGAGTGGGACAACCCATTTTGCCCAAATCAAGTGTATAATAGGCTATTAATAGTTAAAGGGGATGTGAACTGGAAAGGAAATAATTTATCCATGACCAGAGAATTCCCAACAGTATATGCAACCACTAAATTATATTTAAAGGGTAATGTGACAAGGCCTAGAAGTAAACGAGACGTAATGACTTACTTAAACCCAGCAAATTATAAGTGGATAGATAAATTAAATGATCAAATGGGAAGTTTGGTCGGAGGAATAAAAAGCACATTAAAGGAGCTGCAAGAGAATAATTATAGAAAAATAGATGCCACTGTACAAATCTTTCAGTTATTAATTGGACAACTAAATAACTCATTTGATGCAAATTGTAAAAATGAAACTGTTTGGGAAGAACATATAAAAAAAATGCGTGAGGTGTATCATATTTATAATTGTAACTTTCGAAAACAATGTGATTATGCATGTATAATAGGACTAAAAGGACCTGTAATAAGAAAGCATATTAATTGTACTACCAAAGCATGTATGATATATTGGAGTTCAAATCTAGCATGTCATAATGGGTCGCAGGGATATAACAAGCAAGAGTACTTTTGTAGCCCACCCGCGAACGTGTTTAAAAACATTTATACACCTTGTGTACCAAAAAGTTATGAAGCAGAAATGATTACAGGAAATGAAGATAATGACAACGCCTTTTGTCGAAACGATAAATGTGGACTTTATTATGGATGGATGTATTCCCGAGGAAAAGGACGTATGGTTCTTGCCCCTAATGGATTTGACCGAAGTATGGCGATTCCAATGAAGTTTCCATTCAATGATACCCAGTTACAGGCATTATTGGACATTATTCGTGCTGGACATTATGCAGAACTGGAATATATTTGGGAACATATGCGTCCACTAGAACAAACGGATATTATGGGCATGGGATCCGGAATAACCGGCGAAGCTTTTCTTAAAGGACTTGCTATGGCCCTAGGTGAGGCCGGACAATGGTTAAATAATAAAATAGAACAAGGAATTGAGATATCAAAAGGGGTATTAATGCAACCGGTCAACATTGTTAAAATGATTGCTGATAACATTATATGGATAATAGGCGCTGTTGTAACTTGTAGTGTGCTAACTATAATCGGAATAATTGTTAAAGCATGTATCAAGCCAAAATATGAAAAGTTAATAAACGAGGAAGATTAGGTCAAACCACTCACAGCATGTAGGTAAAAAAGGGAGGATGTGAATGCTGGCCTGGTTTGACCTATAAACCCTAGTTGGTTGCTATGCAGAAACAGAGCAAGAAGCCTCAGCTGATTCTTAGAACAGCTGATGTCATAAGCAACGGCTGCACAGGATGCGCTTAACCGCAAACCACAAGCTAAAACTTAATTAGCATAAGAAGCGCTGGTGAACGTAAATGTCTGTACCTCAGAATCAAATAAAAGACGCGGCATGAGAGAAGTCGGGGCGAGTCACTTAAGGGGGTACCTGATCCTCGGAAAGGGACGTGCCTAAGGTGAACTCTGCCCGGTGCCTAAGGGCATCGTTAACCAGGGAAACAAAATCGCTGTTACCGGAGTCCGTAGAGAACCCCGAAATCCTCGGAGACAAGGGGGCAGGGCCTCTTGGACACATCCCCACCAAGGGAGATCCAAGTAGGCTTTGCCGCCGAGAGCCCGAGTGAGCGGACTGGAAAGGGGCCCAAGACACATCCCCACCAAGGGAGATCTTGGGTATTACCTGGACCATCCTAGGGGGTATCCGGAGCCTCTTGGTGCGTCAGTCGATTCTGGGTACAGAAAAAAGGGGCAATTCAGAGGGCTCTAGAGTGCTGGCCTTACAGCACACGTAAAGAGCAAAAACCTGCTTTGCTAAATCAAGCGCTTGAAAAAGAATTAAGGTAAGGCTTTTAATTTAAGGTCGCACGGCCTGATCAGCCGTATAGCTAAAAGAAAGTTAGTATGATATAAGCTTATAATTCCAATAGATATACAAATTGTTATATTTGTTATATAAGATAGCCCTTTATATGCTGCTATTATTTGTCATAATTATCTAGCTACCTCACTTTAACTATATATTTACCTGGCTATAGTTATAAGACTACTAGAAGAATTAACTCATATAAACACAATTATTATACTTATACTGTTTAATAAACATTAATAAACGTTGTACAAGCCTCTGAGTGAGTGAATCTTAAAAAAGATCCACGTGGAAGCAGCCGGCCGCTATAGGGCTAACCTCCAAATGATTTTTAACAGGAGGCGCCTAAGGCTGGGCCACGATAGGAGATGGAAATAATATCACCCATCTCATAATAAGCGGTGCATATATGGTAAGTGATATGTGGTCACCTGTTAAAAGAAAGCTGCTTCCTTTAAATAGACAATGTAATCTGAGTACTGGAATTGCAGTTACATAAAATGCTTTTTGGATATTACTTGTAGTTATATGTTATTGTACTAAACTATTTTATTATTGGGCCAAATCCTGAAGTCCTTACTCAGGGCTTGTGTATGTTCTCTTTGGTTCTACTTTCATAGTGGTGTAATGCCACTGATATCAAAGGAGTTACTTCTGACTTATATTGGTATAAGTGAGAGCAGAATCTGCTGATCAGCTCCTGTTCAGTTCTTTGTCACTGGTTTTTCAATAGAAGTTTTACCTGACATGTTCCATTATTAAAAAAATAAGAGATCCAGTGATTTACAGTTACATTATGGATTGTCTACTATGGATAATCAATGTAATAGAAGTAGTTAATACATTAAGCAACTTCTTTATATGTCTGGAGTATGCATAAATGTATGTATACTAATTAACCCTTTATGCTGTACTAAAACTGCTATTACAGATCTAGTCTTGAGGAATTTACAGTGCTAGGCAATACATGTGTTAGTACATTGACAAATGAAAGGATATCATTTTTCAAGTAGGAAAAGTTATAAGATTCTTAAAACTAATATAAGAGATTCTTATTTTCTGAGGCTACCATAGACTCTCTTTCATCACAGATTGGGCTGCTTTGGAATAACTTTTAAGCTGGTCACAGCAAAGCATTGCAAAGTTATATCTGTCTTGGCTGGCTAAACAGGATTCTTATTAGTCAAAAGGGAAAAAGAGAGATAATAAGGTGGGGTTGGAAACTGGAAACCAACACACTAATGAAGGAAATATAGTAGGAAAGTTAAATCCACATCTCAGGATTTGGTCAAGATGCAGCAAGGAGATGATGACATCATCTAGCTCCCTCTTCTTGTCTGGTGTGGTCAGAACATCAAGCGTGATCAGAAAAAAGATGGAGTATTGATAAATCTCAGCATCTCAGCATGTGCCAGTGGTAGTGATGGCCATGATGCTGTCTAAGGCACCCTGCCGTATGCAAATATATTATCCTGAAAATCCAGGTCCAGAAAGGTGTCAACTTGGATTCACCAAAATCAGCTACTCAAAAGAAGCATCGAGTGTCCCATATGTGAAAACTACCTCTTGTGTTAAGAATGTTTTGGTCTGTTACTGTAACAATATTGTAAACTCACCAGGACCCTTGAGAACCTCCAATAATCAGTTCTTTTAGGCCAGACTCAGTTCACACCATTCCTCCCTTCCGTGCTGTCTTTTAAAAACAATTGAACATATGTAGGTTAAAACTAAGTTTCTGCCACTTTGTATAATTGAAAATTTCAACTCAAGATAGAGTTAAACCACAACAAACATCCTCTCTTAGCCCATGGACCAATGACTATGTGACCTCTGACCCTGGGTTTAGGATTTGAACTTGGATCCATGTCTTCAAATGTCTTTTATCTGCTTAACAGAAAAGCAGCATATCTAAATTCAAAGTAATTTAAAGTCACATTTAAATCTTTGATTAGGTTTGGATGAAATTTAACATAATCAACTTCTAAGTCAATTACTCTATTTTTAAATTGAATTTGATTTTCAACCTTAACCATTCTTTGTTCTCTGCCTAAATTAATCAATTTTCAGACTGTTTACTGTAGTAATTTACTTTATCAAATGCCAAATATAAATTGCCAATTCAATTTTTTTTTCTTAGTGATGTGAAAAGAGTAATTCCCTGAGGAGCTGAAACCATGAAGGAATACCATGTAGGGAGATTTTAGTCTCAAAAATATTTGGATTTCTTAAACATATGGAGCCAAATTCAGGCCTTTCTTGACTTTCAAGGTCAGATGATTGTACATGAAGTCTCCAAAAGATACTGAAGTCAGTGAGTTTTACCATTGATTTAGATGAGATTTGGATTGGGCCTTAACAGTGCAAAAGAGTTTATATTTACACAACCGTGGCCATCTCTCACAGATTATTCCTGAGATTTCAGACTCTTAAGGGGGCTGGCTCAAAGAGCATCAATTACATTGGCATTGACACCAGGGACACAGAATGAACACAGTGGGTGAAGTCCTGGCCCTATTAAGTTAATGGCAAAACTCCCACTGGCTTCAATAGGGCCAGAGTTTCACTCTGCATTCCAGGTGAAGGTGGCCCACCTATTAACAGAATGATGATATAATATTTTGTATCCCATGCTTTTACATCCTAACACTTTGTTTACTTTCTTGAATGCACGTTGAACAGAGATCTTCACTGAGCAATCTGCAGTGAAACACTGATTTCCTGGTTGGTTTCCATTAATTTACAAAAAACAATCTGTGTCAATATTTAAAATTAGTCCTTCCAATGAGACAACTCATCCGATTACTACTCAAGCTCCATCATCAGTCCAAAGCCATCACTAGGATTTTCACAGCCAGTTGCCATAATGTTGCAATATCTATAATGTGTTACTGATTGTCTGCACATGGAATATCCTCTGTTTATCCAATTACTTAGGGGGAGGCTCTCACACCTGGTAGAACTTTTCATGATTTCAGCTGCGGACTTCTTATGATGTCTATGAATGCGCTCAACCAGAAAAGAGTTCCAGTGATTTTAACTTGTAACTTGTATTCTTGTTTTATTTAATAACTCTTTATGCAATCCATCTAGGTCATCTGAAATGAATGCCTTGTTGCTAGTTAGATGATTATGATTTGTGATTCATTTAACATGGTCAACGATTCATGTTTAACTGATTGACTATAATGCAGTATCAGAATGACCTATACATGTGTTGTGGTTTTTCTCTCTCTCACGCACACACACACCTGTATGATGGACAGTTATTTTGGTAAAGCAATCATCATAGCCTTGTGTTAGAGTTTCAGATATCATGTAACTTTTTATATTGCTGTTTAATTTAATGCAGCTTTCACTAATGAGTCAGTCTGGGTTGACTGGCTACCTCTCAGAAGCTCTTTGGTTTTCATGAACGCAAGATGGTCCAGGATGAAGGCTCTGTGATTTATATCACGAGCACAACTGGCATGAGGTGTTGAGCTAAGTTTGCATCTCACTAGATTTTTCCATCAAGATACTAAGCAAGTGAACTGTGCTTTGTTTACGGCTCTGGGTATGAGTTGTGCACCAATGTCTTATGAGAAATCAAACAACATCTGCAGGTGAGTATTAAACATCGTTGTTCAAATCAGTCCCTATGAAGTTTATGGCCATGTAAGGATGCAGGAACTCCATGAGTTTGCATTTGAGAAATTATCTAATCACTTCTCCGCCTGCAGAATGTGGGAGGGCTCCAGGAGCCTGTGGATCGCCTGAAATCCACTAAAAGTCAGGCCAGTCCCTTGAGACATCCTGTACCCTCATGCTTTGTCCCAACTTGCACCAGCTCCCTACTATTCCTGATCTAGGGGGTGTTCTTCTAGGTTACATCAAGAAGAGGAATCCTTGGCAGCACTGACTGAGTCAGAATTACTTTACTTAGGAAAAAACTGTTTAGGTTGTTGGGGGTCAATGCTGCGAAGAGTGGGAGTCATCCTGGCCATATCCAGTCTTCCTTCCCTATGGGCTACAATACCCACAGAACACCCAAAGTGGCGTATCTGCCTCAGAAGGGTGATTGATGTGGCTTTCTTACCATCCAGATCCACAATTTTTCACCCCCTCTGCTCATCAGGCCAAACCCTGCTCTCCTTACTCACATGAGAAGTGTCATTACCCATTGTGTATATGCGGCATAAAGAAAACAATTCTCACTAGACTTCTTGCTAGAATAATAATCACAGTCAAGAAAGCAGACCTCAGTGCGTTCAATATCCATTTCTAACTTCTTCTGTTTGGCTACCTCTGAAAGATGAGTTCAGAAAGTTGCAAATCTGTTACATTTAGTATGTTTCATCTGTTGAATAATTGGATTCTCAACAGTGAAAAATAGTTCAGCACAATTTTTTCCTTCCAAGCAGTTGCATCAATGCATATTTCAGTAGCTACTAGGGATCTGCTGGTTTTAATTTCCTGTTAACAAATAAACCCCATGTCCCAAAAGAGCAAAGCTAATTCCACACTCAGATTTATACAATTTATACTAAATTATACCCTGTAGTGGATCTGATAATGCCGAGTGCAAAGCATTCTGGTTGACTACCAGCACATCGAAAGCACATATTCATATCTAGGCAGAAAAAACATCTAGAAAAAGGTGCCTAGACCAATGGGTCACTAACTATTTTACTGGCGACCCCTTTCACACAGCAAGCCTCTGAGTGCAACCCCCAGAATAAATTAAACACACTGGTTTATATATTTAACACCATTATCAATGCTGGAGGCAAGTGGGGTTTGGGGTGGAGATTGACAGCTCCCGACCTCCCATTTAATAACCTCATGATCCCCAGTTTGACAACCCCTGATCTAGATGCTTAAGCTCACAGTTCTTTATTAAACCAGTAAACCAGTCTTTAAATGTTTATTTTTGTAAAATTAAGTCTGCACACACTTTTTTATTGGCTTTTTATACCTAATAAGCATTATACGCTTGCAAAGTGTTGAGTAAGGCTATGTCTGTAGTACCACTCATGTCAGCAAAACTTATGTCACTCAGGGGTGTGAACAGTCCACCCCTCAAGCGACATAAGTTACACCAGCATAAGTGCTAAAATGAACACTACTATGTTGGCAGGAAAACTCCCACTGACTTGGCTCGTTGGGGGTGGATAATTATGTTGAAGGGAGAGTTCTCTCCCATCAGAATAGAGAGGCTGCACGAGAGATCTTACAGCTGAGCAGCTGCGTCAGTATAGCTGTGCCACTATAATCTCTCTAGTGTAGACGTAGCCTAAGACAATCTAGCATACACAATCCTCTTCAACAGTATCTGCTGACTTATTTTCAGGCTCCTTAGAACCAGATTCTCAGCTGGGGTAAATTGTCTTTGGTCCATCAGTGAAGCTATGGCAATTTACACTTGCTGAGCATCTGATCCTTGACATGCATTTGCTGCCACTTAATACCACGCTAAATGTAGGCACTTGCACATCTCACTAGAAATTAGACTGAACTGACATAAGCCTATCATAACCAATTGCCTGTACATCATCTGGAGTGCTAAGTGGCTTCTCCACCTGATGAATTTGAAGGGAAAAAAATGAATTGCACTATAGAGAAAAAAAATCCTCTTGTCTTAAATATTTAAAGTGGTTAAAGTTCTTCATAGTACCAGCCAGACTGAATGTTAGAGAAATCGGAAGTTTATAATAGATCTGTCTGCACTAGGAAGGCAATAGTGGGGCTTAGGATTCCTCTTTTGACACCAGCGACAATAGAAAAAAAACCAGGAAAACTTTTCTACAGCAGTTGAATTTGTTGCTGTCCTGCTGAACCATGACTTACAAGAAATGAAAGGCTCCCCTGGAGGTAAGGCAAGTTTAGAGCAGGTAATGATCAGTTACTGAGCAAAGCTTTAGCAAAAAAGTCCTCTGGTACTTAAGGCCAAGTTCTCTCTGCTTGTGCGAAACCCAGGTCTTGTGCAGTCAGTGTGGTTTGGGAGGAACAAATATCTCTCATGTAGTGTGAGCAGAGCTGTTCTTTTACAGATGCAGTCCTTCCTTCTCCACTAGGTGCTGTGATAAATAATGGGGTTGTGTAGTCAGGGATCCATGTACCATGACCCTTCAATTTTCCTGGCTCATCTTACACAAGGAGGGGTGTGACCTTTAAAAGTTTGGGGACCACTGCATTAAACCTAGTATTGTTGTAAACTTGAATCTCAGGCTGGGTTTCTCAGAGTATTTGCTAAGGTTTATAAACCTTTCCAAAGAACCTGGCCTGCATTACGTTTCAGATACAAAATTAGGTGAAAACCAGACTGAATTTCAGGGTTCATCATCACCTCATACTCACTCTTAAATATGTGAGGCAGGCAGGGGTGGGAGAAAGAGGGACAAACTCATGTGAAACCACAGAAGTTTTGCATAGATTTAAAACCAGAATGCTTCCCACCCCGGAGCCTGAGAGGAAGGACAGCAGGACCTTTATATGCCCTACATTGGAGGCAGCACGGAGGTTGGTTTGGGGGTGTAGTAGAGCAGGGAATGGCCACACCATGACTATTACAGTCTACAGGTTTCAGCTGCGTAACAGAAGTGGAGCTGCTCAACACTCTGCCCCCCTAACCCTAGAAGACAGCAGTGCAAGCTATCTGGCATAGAGCACCATTTGCTTTTTTATTGGCCACAATTTGTTTACAACTAGACAGACTTTTCCCTTAACAGAACTTTTTTCACCTCACTCTATTCCTTGGTGTCTGGAACCTCTGAAATTGGTCACTATTACTAAAAGTAGAGGTACAGTTAGCACACAAAGCAGGCATTGCTGCACCTGCCATGTATTATACAGCATCCACAAGTAAGTGTGTCCAGAACATCATAGGCACTTACTTTTAAATTCCAGAGGACTGATTTTCCACAGTTACATAGGTGCAAATCAGGAGTAGCTCCATTGAAGACAATGGAGTTACACCAACAAGTGTTGGCACAAGGAGTTTGTGCATGGAGCAGCACATAGTTTACTCCCGGGGAAATGCAACAATATGTTACTCTGTGCACATGGCTTATGGCAAAGCCATGACTGAGCCCTACTCTTAGATGTTTTGGGGGCTCAGAGTATTGGGTCTTTCTGCCAATTCATTCTGGAATTGTGGGGTAGCTTCTTCCTGCTGTTTGGATTGCTGCTTCTTTATGAGCAACAAGGCCTCTCATCTGGGTCTCCTGGCAGGCTGCCGATTTCAGAAATAATGTATTTCCATTGATGGATGAGATGTTGCTCTAATTGCCCTCCTTGATGATGTCAACACATACACTACCTGTAGCAGTTTAATTGCTCGGCAACATACAGCCTGTGAGATGTCACTTTCCTTTTATGCTGCACAACTTTCCCTTCTCCTTTTACCATTGTATGATGGCTTAGTGCGAGGCTCCACTCCGGGGGTGGTGCTGGTGTGATTAGAACAACAGTAGATGCAATCAAACTCACAATTAGACTGTGATTCACATTATGTAAACGATTCATCACCCCAACTGATGTGAAATTTCATGTGATCGCGAGGCAGTGATTGCACAAGGCTTTAATCTCCACGCATGCTGAATCCCATTCCTACAGTGGTTCAGCAAAGCTCAGTTGTAATCATTCTTAGGCTGATGCCTTTCCATGATGTCATTACATGCAGTCTAACAATGCACTAACAATGAAGCTTTTTTTTTTTTTTTACTGAGCTCTGTAAATAACTCAGTGTCCTGATTGCATGGTCAGTGTTCTGTATGCATGTGACCTTTCATGTAGAAATGGATGGAGGCTGTGATGTTTATGTCTTACCAAAATTAACATTCAGAGTGTAGATCTCTTTCCAAATCCTAATAATGGTTCTGACTCCAGCCCTAGCACCTGCCTTCCCCTGTGCTTGGACATGACGGCTGTGACACAGATTGGATCAGATTCCTCTTGGCCCACAGAGATCCTCAGACTTGGTCACTCACCATTAGGAATCTTGAGGGAGGAGGGGTCTTCTGTGAAAGGGAGAGAAAAATCTTTTGCCAGCCAAAGGGCAGAATTTCCTAACCCCACATTTGAGATCCCTTTCCTGGGCTGGAGGCTTGGAAGAGAAGAATCTCTCACTGCCCATGATTCTGGAAACAAGAAAAACAAGAAAAACAATACTCTTTAAGTGGCCCTCTCCGAAGGACAAAGACTCTCAGTCCCACTCTATTTTCCTGTCTGGTGAGAGATTTGTGTGTCTGAGGAGCTGGGGGTGGGGGAAGTGTGTGAGTCTGAGTGATGGTATCTGGAGTAGTGTGCAGCAACCGGGAGGCTGTTGTAGCTCACTATAAAAAGGGACAGATTCAAAGAATTCTAGTACACAGTCTTAAACTCAGCTTGTCTTTAATGCTTGTACATGACAAGGAATATATAGATGTATAAAACTAAACTGATTCAAAGACGTGAAAATGGTGCATTGAAGTTCATTCATTTCACATCTGTGAATAACTTACTCCACATCAAACAATCCTCTGAGACATGGATGCCAACATAAAAATCAGAGGTATGTAAATCATGACATCTTTGGTCAGTAATTGAAAGCAGCCATCTCAAGTGCTGAAATAAATTAGTCTTCAGCTTTCTTGGGATACAGCCTGAATTCTATCTCATGAGCAGGAAATGCAGATGATTAAGGAAGAGCTTCACACTGTCTTCTTCTTCTAGGAATACTCTGGACCTCTTTGAGCTTTGAGATCTTTTAGTTTAGGTAATTATTTCGGGTATAGAGGAGGTCCTGGAGCAAAAATCCACTGAAGTCCATGGACTGCATTGGCTCAGGCCCAGAAATCTCAAGATGCCAGTTTGTAGTTCACATTGACGCATAGCTCTGAATTTCTGTGTTCTACACAAATCCTGTGCCTCTTATCCATCTACAAAACCCGCCTACCCCAAGCACAGTTCTGACCCCACAAAGGGAGAAGTGCCAGAGACTCCATGAAGTCCACTAAGGACTTCATTATGGCTATTGGTTGCAAATGAAAGGTGCTCAAAATAATGCTAGGGTGATGGGCAGCAGTGTAAAGCTATGATAGCTAGATACATCTTGATAAAAAATTCTCCTGCCCTGGTTTATCAGTATAGATTAGATATGTTGTTCCAGATGAAGACTCACACTTGCTGTAGAATTCAACCTATTTCATGTCCTCTTGATTCATTTTCAATCTGTGTAGCACTGGTAAATCATGTCACAGCTCTTCCCATGCACTTTGACATCTTCTGTTGATATCATAACCTGAGATGCTACATCCATGAAAGTCAGTTCATGTACCAGGAGCTGACAAGAGTGATAGGGCAGGGCCAAATCATGCAACCCAAGGTAAGAAAAAAAAATCTGTTGAATCATGATCTTTACCTTTAACATGTGTCCCCTCCTTTTTCACATTTTGTCCTATAGTTCTTGTCATTGGTAGGAGGAAGTCCCATGTTGATGAATCTGTCTAGGTACTTACAAAGCACCAATCTTTGCAATAACTTAATTCCTCTTGAGTGACTTTATGGACTTATCTCGCAGCATCCCTATGATATAGGGTGGTAGTATTATCACATTTTAATGATCAGAAACAGATCAAGTGACTTGCCTGAAACTTTGCGGGAGGTCTAGGTGTTCTGAGTCCCTAGTTAATCACTTTTCCTGATAAACTGTCCTTCTTGAAATTCTGAAATATGTACCCTGTGATTTTATTCTTTCAAACTCTAGCCTCTTTACCAGAAGAATTGCAAAACCACTGGTGTTTTCTATAAAAAGACCCATATCTTTCCTACTATTCACAGAAAACAGGAAATATCTCAACTAATATTGGCTAAGATGGAAAGGCATGATAAAGGTCAATCACTAATCACATGTGGGAATACTTGCTACAAGGAACCATGATTTTCTTCAAGACCTTGTAGTGGCTTCCAGTGGTAAGAGCCTTTATCTCCATTACAGTAAATTTGGGCACAGTTCCTTTAGTCTTAAAAAATGAGCAATACCAAAGCAAACTTTCAACAAGACTTAAAATTGAAGCTGTAAACCTAAACAATAAGTGTGAGCACTTATATGAAGCCTCAGAGTAGGTTTCTATAAAGTTTCCTACAATTAATCGTCTTTGTCAGATGTTGGAAAGCCAGTCTGAGAAAGACAATGAAGCTTTTATGAGTAACAGCTACAAATCACAGCACCACAGCTACAAATCTCTGCTAAAAATGACAAATGGTGAATGGTGTAGCGCCGCTGACTTCAATAGAGCTATGCTGATTTACACCAGCTAAGGATTTGACCCAGTATATAAATGACTCACTTCAGCTTTGTATAAATAGCTCATTTCTCCAATGTTATTTCCAAATGTCCATAGTTTATTTATTTGTTCTATTGTTTTCAAGATGTTAGCCTCTCCAAAAATGGAATTTTAGTTCGGTCAGGTCTCTTAAAAACTGTTTAATTGGATAATGCTTTTCACCCACGGTTTGATTTTTGTTAACACAGAAAGCAAAAAGCCACAAGGCATTTAGAAGTCTCTGAAGCACGGTTGATAAATGACTAATAACTGAGTTCTTCAACATTAAATGCCAAATTGCATCTTCTGATTCCTTCTGTCCCTCTGCCATATGAGACTCAAACTCAAAACTTTTCTGACAGAAATAGGGTGACCAGATGAGATGAAGAAAATATCGAGACACATGGCGGGAGAGGGAGAGGTGATTTACCGACGGAGCAAAAAATACAAAAAAATCCCCCAAACCAGTGCTGCCAGCGGAACGAAATATCAGGACAAATTATGTCCCGACCAAAGATTGGTCGGGACGTGGGACAACCACCCAAATATCAAGACGGTCCTGATTGTATCAGGACATCTGGTCACCCTAGATAGAAAAGAGAGAGAGAGAGAGAGAGAGAGACGCTTACTCAAAAAAGGGCCAGAATGTGTCTTACTTTTGTACTGGGACATGGGAGGGTTCAGAAGGATACAAGGAGACTTGCTACCTGCCTAGCCCCAATTATAATCCTGCTGGTGAGAACTGCTTCCGTCTAAAACCTTGAGAGCTGAAATAGTCAAAGATCACCCCAAGGAGGCTGGGAGAGGGGATTGGGCATTCCAGACCCACATTGTCCCCAAGGCCTGGGGAGGGGCAGTTTAGAAGTAAGAAAGCTAAAGGAAAGAATTTTTAAAAACCCAAACAAATGCACCAAAATAGCGATTATAAATCGTATAATAGGCCCTATTTTTTCCACTATTAACTCTCTTTCACACAATATGATCAATATTTTCCCTTTTATCTTTGAAACAAAAATCAGATGTAGCACTCAGAAGCTATTTTAAAAGTACATATTCTGGTGATCCATTAATACAGACTTTGGGCCTGATCCTGAACTCACTGATTTTATGGGGAGTTCTATTAATGGCAGCAGGATCTGGGTTTGTAAGGTGGCTGAATGCACCCGATGTGCTGCAATGTGGAGAGTCTTAGGTCATGATCCAGTGCAGCATTTAAGCACATGCTTAATTTAAAGCACTTGAGTAGTGCCATTGAAGTCTATGGGATGATTCAGGTGCTTAAATTTAAGCAAGCACTGAAGTTTGTTTTCCTGGATCAGGGCCCCAAAGAAGTGTTTGCAAAGGTTGGTCAGAATATTCAATTAAAAAAGAGAAAATTCCAAAGAGTGGAAGCTGAATATCTAGAGTAGTCACCATTCAGAATCAGCATTTGCCCTTAGTAGTATCTGAGATACTGCAGTTTATTATTCAAAGTACAGGGAGGAACTGTGATAACTGCTGACCTATACTGACTTTAACAGACATCATTGTGTCTTTTAACTACTTGGAGCTATTCCATTGTCTGGCTACACTGCTGAACTATATCCCAAAGGCTGGTTACAAGGCTGGCTGTTTGACTTTGATAGATGTAATTTTTTTTTTCTAAATGAGCTTGACATTCATTAGGGTAGAAACATATGTTGGTGGTCACAGCATAGAAGGCCACGTGCCAAAGCTCCTGTGTTGTTAAGCACTGCACACTGGTACCCTGACTATGCCCATGCTGTTTCCAGCTAGGAGTGCAGATGTTGAGTTTGCTCTTCTACTCGCTCAGCAATAGATATATCCAATTATACCTAACACTGACCAGGCTTTTTACGCACTTGCAATTTATTCCTTAATCAAAACAAATCTACCAGTTGAAAATGAAATTAGACATGTGTGTTTTAGGTGTGCATGGATATTGTTAATTATTACTTACCCATCTGTACCCACCCATGGGCATGCCCCTTCTCCTATGGCTCTGTTGACACCACACTGTTGTGCCATCATTTTAGCAGTCCTTTTTCTGCAATGAGATACCTCTGGATATATTTCATTGCCAGCAAATAAGCATTTTGGGTGCAGTCAGAGCACTTCAGGGAGGACTTTGAACTTCAGAGGACAATATTTTACATCATTGAGGGATCAGAAGCAAAAGAAAACTCTTGGGTATTCTGGCAATAGCTGATGAGATATTTTCTCCAGACTCTGCCTGTATTGTTAAAGGATTATTTCATAAGGGGAAGGGTTTGCCCATTTTGTTTTCTACTCCACTTGACAATACCTCACAGAGCATCATCTTCTTAGACTGCAACACTTCCGGCCCCCTCCCTCCCCCAAGGGAGTCACCAGCAGTTGCCTGCAAATTACACCGCGAGAGTTCAATACATCTTGGCTGATGACAATGTAAATACCACTTTCTGTACATAACAATATATGTATTTTTTTGAACTTAGCACTGGTGGAAGGTGTGAAACTATGACGGAGGCTCTTTTTCTGTCCATTGAACAAGTATAACCTGGGCAGCAGCAAAGTAAGTGTTGCTCCCTGAATGGAAAGGTGGGTTGGGCAGAATATACAGTCCCAGAAACACTGGATGAACAGAAATTTGTTGCAGTGAGACTGAAACAGCCACTTATCATAACTTGCCCTGAGGCATTCCTAACCATTGTGGAAAATTGATTCCCAACCAGCTCTGTTTTAACATAACACTTAGGCCATGTCTACAGTGCAGCTGGAACCGTGCTTCCCAGCGCAGGTAGCCAGACTCGTGCTAATTCCGTTCAAGCTAGTGCTGCACATAGCAGTGTAGCTGGGGGTAGCATGGGTGGCAGCTCGGGCTAGCTGCCCAAGTACATACCCGGAGGGTCCAGGTGGGTTTGTACTCAGGCAACTATCCCGAGCTGCTGCCTATGCGACCTCCAGCTACACTGCTATTTTTAGCACACTAGCTCAAGCAGCTATCTGTCTACTCACATTGGGAAACAAGCTCCCAGCTGCAGTGTAGACATTCTCTTTCTTTAACATGAACATGCTTCTAGGATACAAATATCACTATATTCCACATTAGTGCACACCAGCATCAAAATCAGGGCCGTGTTCTTCTATGCACCTAAACAACCTTGCGTTTGGTGGTGTTTGCATGTTTTTTTTCTCTATCTTCTTCCAGAATTGTGAGAGCTGAGCCATTCTAGCATGTGAAGCTAATAATGCTCCTGAAGAGTGCTTGTTCAAATTCGTGGTAACTGCGCAAAACAGAAAAGGCAGTTACAATAGAATTCTACCTGTCCAGCTAGATCTCATTTACATTTGCTCTACTTTTGAATCTGATATGTTTTGTTTTTCCTTTTGCCAGTTTGCAAAGAAAATCCACCTAAATTCCTCTGGAGGTTGTTATACGAGCCTTTATTTGATGGTATGTATCGTCTCTTTCATGAGGAATTTATGCATTCGATCCTTTGGATGCTGGAAATAATAGTGTCACACATCTTATTCTTCAGATAAATACTCTGGGTCAAATCCTGAGAGACAGCTATAGATGCTCTTTATTCTAGTGCTATTCTCAGTATAATTTGTGTATTAAAAGTTAATGTGTAAACTAGGGACATGATTTAACACTTAACTGAGGAGTAAATTTAACATCAAATATGCATTTGTGGTCTGGCTAACTCCATAAATTTAAAAGGACACAGAATATGAGCGTACACTTGCTGCTTGCATTAAACCTACACGTCAGTGCTCAGAGATAAATCTGCATGTACAAAACAAGTAGTTGCATGTGCAGAAAGGCATTTCTTTATCTTTTATCCTGGGTATTTCATTGGTATAGAAAGCTGTTTATGGTCATACTTTCCCATTTTACACATGTAGATGCCCATTTCAGTGTGCAAATGGCTCTTTTGTTTATATGACAGTTGCATACACATACGTACACAAAATTTGTGCATAAATTAGAAATCCAGGTTAAAAATATGAGGTCATATATGGGTAATGAAGAGTTGTTCACATATATATATATATATATATAATGTATTATATATTATTATATTTTTCCTGTTATAGTGATCTGTAGTTACATACATGTCAAGAAATATCTCTCTGCGTTGGTTATAGTGGCATGGCAGCACCACCATAGTTAAGGTTGCATCATGACTTCAGTTTGAAGGTTGATCACTCAAAGTCCTCCAAAACTGGCATGCTTAGTTGGATTCCTTTGAAACTTGGTGTGCCTCAGGAAAATGCAGGGTAGAGTTAGTGACCCAATTTTGAGGTAATTTGAGCTACAGGTTGTAGAGTTATAACCCCTTTCCCCCAAATAACCATTTTCCAAAAGGTTTCTAGGTGCTTTTGGGGGTTTTTTTTGCACAAGAACTAGGGATCAAACTGTTGATGTGATGCAGGTCAAAATTGTTTCAGTCTGTTTTTCTCAAGATAGTGCATAACACCGACTAAATCTTTGAGACACCCAAATTGAGAATAACATTTAAGAAAATGTAATTTTTTTTTTACTGTGCACATACATAAATACAGAAAAATGACTAGATGATTTTCATTCCCACCATTTTCTATCCATTAATGCTTGACTCCTGTAAATACTGTAAAATCTGAATGGTTTCCTGGGCAGCTTTGAAATGTGGTGTGTCTCAATGGAGTTTGAGTTAGCATTAATGATCCAAATTTGAGGTTATTTGACATATTAGTTCCTGAGTTACAGATCCCCCAAAAGAAAGTAGCCTTCTGCTGCCTTGTAATGTTAAGATGAGAGGTACTGATGCCTGGATGACTCACATACCTCTCTGAGATTAATGGCTGTAAACTCAGCCTTCAAATAAAATAATGAAGAATAAGTTAATTACAAGACCCCACCTAAGACAAAAGATGTTTTGGACTGAATGACTGGAGGTTTCTAAAATTTGTGAGTCATGGGTGGCAATTTAATTCTGGAGGAGACTAAAACATGTGAAGAGAGGGGAGGGGAGGGCTAGTAGCAGCAGCGTAGTAGGGGAGGGGTGGAGCTTGGGACTGCATTGAAGGGAGGGGGGATTATGTGTAAGGAAACCCGTGCACTCTCAACTATGTACGGTCCGTGGGAGTAACCTCCTTCAGTGTGACAGCTCTCATTGAGAGTTGCACTCACTCTCTGGGGTTAGGCCCTTTGGTCCCACCGTCTCTTGGGATCAGACCTCTGAGCCTGCTGTTGTTGCGGATCTTGTAATTGTTATCCCATTGCCAGCTGCTAAAACAACTGGGTCTGTTGTTGCTGCTGTTGATTCTGTGCAACCCATTTAACAACTTACCTAGATCCATCTCTACAACCTCGCCTCCCCTCTTTTTTCCTTTGTTTCAAGTATCTTTTAGGCTCAAGCGCCTAAGTGCCCATATTTCCAGTTTTATAGCAGGACAGTCCCAAGATCTGCTGGCCTAGTGATCAGGCCCTGGCCTTACAGTTTCTGCCATCTTAGTCATTCCGGAGGGTCCTGGAGAAGTTCTATCATCAATCCCTCCTGAGCACTCCTATCAGTCCCTTTGAGGTTCTGCTGATACAAAGGAGTAGACGGGGCCAGGTAGGGAGGCCTGGGCCCACGCACCCCACTGGATCCTGACTCAGAGCCTTAGTAGTTTGTCAAAGTGTCCAGCCCAGTTGTTGATCTCCCCCAAGCTAGACTTTCCCCTGGGTCACTTCCTGCCAGACTGGAACTCCTCTGCTTGGGGCTTGGCTGCTGGCTTAGATAACTACACTTGATTTGCTAATGTCCTGTTCATAGCAGTCTCTTTTGGGCTTTCAGCTCCTAAAGGGAGGAGTGGATATACAGATCCTGGCTGCTAGAGCAGCCTTAACTCCCATCACCGCTCCCAGCATCAGCCTTGCTCCCTGGTGCAGCCTGCAGCACCTTCCCGACCTTTTCTGGGCTACCAGCGTTGCATGGTGGGGCCTCCCTAGCCTAGTATTGCTCTATTTCTTGCCCTAGTTCAGGGTGGAGTCTACAGAGGCATGGCCCCACCAAGCTCTGCCAATGCAAAGCAACCCTCTGCACCTTCTGCTCTGCCAATTTGACCCTAATGTCCCTGGACCCCCAGTTCTGCTAGTGCCTCCCAACTCCACTGCACTTCCCTGTTCTGCGAATACACCCCAACCCTGGCCAAAAAAAACCAAAAAACCTACCTTGTCTTCATTTTCCATTTTAATAAGAAATATATGAAATGATTAAAACAATGTTGATGGTGGCAGATTTGCTATGACTGCTATCTTATGCACTGGGTGGACAGCTGCTATACTTGTTTCTAGTTGCTTTAGTCTGTTTGATGAGTTTAGATAGGACAATTTACATTTTTCGTTTTAAAACCTCCCCAGCTTTGATATGTTCATCATGATGTGACACAGTGCAATATCAAAACCACTTTTTGATTGAATAGTGGCTTTTCATGAGCTCTTTTACATTTTCTGCCTTTATTTGAATGATTTTTTTTTCATGCTCATGAAAGTAGGGGACTGGTAATGCTAGCTAGGCACAATGAGGACAAGCTTCACCATTCAGCTCTGCTGATGCAGCTCCTTCCTAGCCCTGCAAACACTCACTGCTTGTCCAGCCTTTGGGCCTCTCTGGAGCTGCCCATTTGTGTTACACAACTTTAGCCAACAGGGGACACAAAGGGGACACAAAGAATATGTGACTTAGCTGCCCCACTGCTGGTTCCCCTTGCATTTTCTGGGCCCTGGTGAGATATGCCAGTGAACATAGAGGGAGGAATTTTTAAAGCTACGTAGGGTATTTGGACGCCCAGGCCTCACTTCTGCCCTGTCAATGGTGGAGTTGGGATGCTGACAGGGACCCAGTCACAGGTCCCATGATGCTGCTCTGCCGGGGGATAGCTTTAAGTTATGCTGCTGGCAAAGACTTTCTGCAGGCAGAGAATTGGGCATAGCAGAACCTTGCGCCTCAATGCCCCCTCCCCTGACACACTGCCTCCTTTTCACACTTTATGCTGCTGGTGGAGGAGGTGGCTCTGCTCTTTCTGATGGTGGTGGCTGTGCCACCTCTGACAGTGTTAAACTAGCTGGAGAGTCCTCTACATGGGGGAATTGTCCAGGCGGGTTGCTCTGCCCATTTTAAATTCACACTATGCTGCATAACTCATCTAACAGACCAGAGCATTCAGTCACCAAGTCCTACTGTTTCCTAATGGCAGTTAGGCTTCCACATCAGTTAGGCAGCTTTGAAAATCTTGCCCAAAGCCTGGTGCAAAGTGGGGCCTTTCTGATAAGCTCTCAGCCGTGCACCACATTCCAGCAGGGCACAGCTGGGAGCCACCCACTGAAATATATTAAAAGAAAAACCCCAGACCTTTTTTGTTAAATGCTGTAGACAATTGGCAGCCACATTGCAACAGGAGCAAAGGTGTCACAATATGGCCCTAAACAAGGACCTTTTAAAACTATCAACCCCTATTCTAATAGTAATAAACCACCTCTGGAATGAATTAGTCAGCTGCTAGTGCATTTTATGGTTGATTGAAGGTACAAGGCCAAGCAATGCACAAGGGATGTACAAGGGATGAAATTCTGGCTTTATTGAAGTCTAGGACCAAACTCCCCTGACTTCAGTGGGGCCAGGAATTCACCGCAGCAGTCTGCTAATGCAAGCTTGGTTGTGGCTTGTTGCTACAAGCTGCATTGTTCTTTGAAGTTCCAGTATTCCAGAGGTGCTGCCATTCTACCGGAACTGTAATGCTTCACAGGTGATCTACAAGCTACCTCGAGTACACTGGATGGTTTTTGTCCCATATAGCCAACACATCATAGAGCACTAGGAAAGCCCTGTGTTGACTTGGGTTGCCAGAGGTGAAAGGCTACAGAGGGTTGAATCACTGCTGTGCCCATCTCTCCAGCAGCAACTGTTGTATGAAAATTACTTTTGCAAACTGTCATGATCTAAACAGCTCCCCAGAGTGGGACATTTTTCCCCTCTCTCTCTTTTTCTTCTGTTCAGTAGACAGATGCAACAACAAACAGTAGGAGGGCTGGCTCATCTCCACTGATGATAACATACAGAATAACTTTACCATGTGATTTGCTTTCTTCTTTGACTCTGAAAGATGTGCAAAAAGAGTGGCATTAATTTAAATAAGATTTCCTATAAACAGGATTTAATGAAAAAAACCCACCTTGATTTAATCTCATTTTAAAAAAAATAACAGAAAAGAAAATGCTCACTATGAAGTCCCAGCTTTTAAAATATTATTTAAGAATGAGAATATCCTCTTACTGAGTAAATTAACCTCTTTGAAGGTTATGTATTGCCATGAAAAACTGCTACCAGTCTATGGGTGTACTGCTCACAAAACCCGCCATTGCTTCCTCAGTGTGTCATAGGCAATAATGGCACCCTGCTTTGTAAGTAGACCCTAGTCTGACCTTGAGCAGGATCATGGTATGGAATGAATTGATAAGATATACCTCATTTAGGATTAAATAGCAGGGAGATTGGTAAAGCCCAGAGGGATTTGCAATTCTAATGGTGAGTTTATCAGCATTCTTTAGGGGGGGAAAAACAATTTGACTTGGATTAGCTGTCTCTTTTCTGTCAGTCATACAAGGCAGACCTACCCCAGGGGCTAATCTAACCTGCAGACCCCACTTTTTATAGAACATCAGAGGTGCTAAATGTGTGAAACAAAAAGTATTTCTTAGCTGATTTGTACTGGGATCACCTATTGATTCTCATTAGGAGCTCCCTTTATAGTTCTCTGTTCTGTCCTATTTACCATAGGTTCTGGTATCATGCGCATCACTACAGTATCTGAGAGTTTGAACCTAATCCCCTGCCCGCTCCCTAGAAGCATGCCATCTAAGTTTCATATACCAGGAAGCCAGGTGGATGGATATAAATTTCATGAACAGTAATTACCGAAAACTGATTGTAAGCAACACTTGATCCTGCTTTCAATTTAATGGTAGTGGGATTGGCAAGAGAAAGGAGAAACAACAGGATCTTCCTGGAATAAACCAGAAGCTACCAGTGAGCTGAACCTTTCAGTTTGTGGTGCTGCTGGGGTGGCAAAATCCAGATGTGAGTTACCTCTGCCTCTGTGCCTGCTGCCGGAGTGTGGGTTAGGTTGGTACAAGCGTTTCAAAGAACAGCCTCATACATTGTGTCATCCTGGAAGCAGAGGGCTTTAAGAAGCTGCTGGCACTGTTTGCCCTGGCTATGTACCCTTACCCTTTAATGAACACATGCACAAAAAATACCTGCTCTGGGGGATTAGATAGTGTTAAGAAATGCCAATATATATACAATCTTGAATAAGCTTCATGATGTGTACATTGCTAACCATAATGTGTCCTTATTATTGTGAGTCTTGTCCTCTCCTCTTAACCTTAGTGTTTATCTCTTTCATCAAGTCATGACACCTCCCTCCGCAAGCCTCTACTAGGTCCTGTGCTTAGCCCCATTGAAGCCAATGTTTGCAGGATCCTCATCCCTGATTCAGCAAGACACTTAGGAATGTGTCTAACTTGACATCTGAATAGTCCCACTGAAGTCTACAAAAAGGGGCTACTCGTGTGCTTTCAGTTGGGCACATGATTAAGTACCTCACTGAACTGGGATATTTGACTATAACTTCTACACTATCATTACTAGACAAGGAAACATGTCCTTATTTGGGGGCAGTCCAGTCTCATGGAGTTTGGTGCCATATATCCAGAGCCCAGAGAAAGAGAGAGTAAAGCAGGAATTGTCATATTGGATCAAACCAAAGGTTCATCTAGTTCAGTATCCTGAATTAATTAATACTAACTAACTAAGTAATTAGAACTATAGTGCTTCCCAATCCATACCTTTTTCTTCCTAAATAATTGCTGAATTCATTAGAAAAAGAAAAAGAAAAAGTCCTGCTCGTAGTAGTCACTCCTATTATTTTCCTTCAAGATGTATTCTGTTGATTAAACACAGCCCTACTATAGAAATCTTACCTAAATTCCTTTGGTACCCCTTCTTACCCTAGTGCATCTGTTCCTTCAAACCTTACTATCATCTCCATTTGCAATATTACTTCAATCGTCTCTTTATTTTAAAGACCACTGAGCTAGTTTTAGATTCATATGATTCATAGATTTTAAGGCCAGAAGAAGTCATCTCATCTGACTGCACACATAACGCAGGCCAAAGAATCTAATCTAATATTTTTTTTCATCAAGCCCTTAACTTCCGTTTGAGCTACAGCATGTCTTGTAGAAAAAAATCTTGTCTTGATTTAAAGATTTTAAGTGATGAAGAATCAACCACATCCCCATACGTCACCCACATGCTTTATAGCTCAGCATTTGACTTTGTTTGTCCTGGGGAGGGAGAGAGAAGCAGTGTGGAGTGGACATGGATCTTAGCTGGATATGCTGTGTCTTTGTAGAGATCAGAGCAGGGCAACTAGTTAGAAGAAGTAGAAACTTCTAGAACAGGGTGTGGCAGTTACTTGATGTGTTCTGCAGCAGTTTCTGAGGCTGTGTAGGAAGTCTTCATTGTTGGCAACCCAACTGGCAGGACACGCCAGAGTCCCCCTCTGAAAGCTGAGCCAATTAGAGTGCAAAGGGGGAAAAGTTATAAATACAGGAATGAAAGACAGTCCTGTGGACTCAGCATCTGACTAATGCAAGCCTCTGCTGGAAGGGCTGGATCCCACTCCTTGTATTACTTTGTATTTACTAGGGAAGCCCTCCATTAGAATAACTTATGGTTTGCTGTGGTGTGTTATGGACCTAGGGGGAGAGCTGGGGGAGTATTTGTTACCCCTATAGGTGACAGAGCCTGTGGAACTGACATGGAACTATCAGCAAATTCCTCTAAACTGGGATTCTGTTTCAGTTATGGAGAGAGAATTTGACAGCACTTGGTGAGATGAGGGATTGTGAGCTCTTGCCTGATGTAGCTGGGCTCATAAGCAGAAGATGATGCCCTATAGAGTGAGAGCTCTATTGAGATCCAAGAAGTGGATACGGGTGATCCCAATCCCTTTGCCACTTTGGATACAGGCCATAGGAAGTGAAAGGAGCAGTCAGTTATTAACCCAAGGGGCTGGACTATGGCTAGCTATGGAGATCCCTTGACTGTTTGCTTACAGGGTTCTAAAGTGTTCAAAGGTGAGATGCTGAGATTTCTCAAGTTCTGAAGAGTCCACACAACTTACTACAGTCATAATATACAGATTGAGAAATTGTCTCTGGAGACAATCAGAGGGGAATGTGTTTTCAAGTGTGTGTTTTAGAGTATATAAAATATTATACTGAAACTTTATATTTGACTGTTTGAAAGAGAGACAAAAGGGGAAGGTCTGAATAAGGAATACCCATAGATTTACTATCTAATGGCTTTGTTTAAAAGTTACTCAGAGTATTCCAAATACTATTTACTATTTGACGTTAATGGTGCTCTCTCTTTCAAAATTGATTGGGGATTATTAACATTCATTTATCAGGTTTTTACATAGATTAACCTGAGGTTTAACTCTGTGTCATGCTTTTTAAAAAGTTCTGAAAAGACAGACCTAGGTTTCAGGATAACTTTAAACTGAAGTGCAGGAAAAGGGAAGTGTATAGTTATAAAGAATATTGCCCGAGCATTTCCTCTCCTGCCCCCATTACACCTATATACATTTTTCCAGTGGTTAATTACTCTCACTTTAAAAAATTATGCTTATTTCTAGTCCAAATGTGTCTAGTTTCAGCTTCCAACCACTAAATCCCATTATGCCTTACTATGCAAAATCTCTTCCCAGTGTAGGTATATGTTGGCTGTGATCAAGTCACTTCTTAACCTTCTCTTGGATAAAGTAAATGGATTGAGTTTCTTTAGTCTGGCAGTATAGCACATGGTTTCTTTAACTTTGAGGGAATCAACCAGCATGTGGATAAGGATGATCCAGTCAATATAGTGTACCTGGGCCTTCAGAAAGCCTACGACAAGGTTCCACACCAAGCCTGTTAAGGAAACTAAGCATCATGGGATAAGAGGGAAGGTCATCTCATGGATCAATAACTAGTTAAAAGATATGAAACATAGGGTAGGAATAAATGGTCAGAATTCACAATGGACAGTGGTATATAGTGGGGGTGGCCAGGGGTCTGTACTGAGACTAGTCCTATTCAACATATTTATAAATAATCTGGAAAAAGCAGTGAACAGTGTGGTGGAAAAATTTTCAGACAATACAAAATGACTCAAGATAATTAAGTCCAAAGCTGACAGTGAAGAGTTACAAAGAGATCTCACAAAACTGGTGACTGGGCAAAAGAAGGGCAGATGAAATTCAACATTGATAAATGCAAAGTAATGCACACTGGCAAAAATAATCCCAGCACAACATACAAAATGATGGGATCTTAATTAGCAGTTACCACTCAAGTTAAAGATCTTGGGATCATCATGGGCAGTTCCCTGAAAACATACACTCATGTGCAATAGCAGTTAAAAAAAATAACAGGAACCATTAGGGAAGAGATTAATAATAATAAAACAGGGCATATCATAATGCCACTATATAAATGGATGGTATGCCCACGCCTTGACTACTGTGTTCAGTTCTTGTTGCCTCATCTTAAAAAAAGTTATATTGGAATTGGAAAAGCTGCAGAGAAAGGCAACAAAAATGATTAGGGGTATGGAATAGCTTCCATGTGAAGAGAGATTGAAAAGATTGAGACTACTCATCTTAGAAAAGAGATGACTAAGGGGAGGATATGACAGAGATTTATAAAATCATGAATGATATGGAGAAAGTGAATAGGGAAGTGTTATTTACCCCTTCACATAACAGAAGAACCAGGGGTCACATAACCAAATTAACAAGCATCAGGTTTCTTTAAAACAAACAAAAGGCAGTACTTCTTCTCACAATGCTAAATCAATCTGTGGAATTCAGTGCCATGATATGCTGTGAACACCAAAAATATAACTGGGTTCAAAAAATAATTCAGTAAGACTTCAACTACTCAGACATCTGTTGGGAAAATAACACAGAAGTGGAAATGGTAGAAGTGCTTAATGACTACTTTGTTTCAATTTTCACCAAGAAGGTTGGTGGAGATTGGACATCAAACATAGTGAATGCCAGTGAAAATGAGGTAGGATCAGAGGCTAAAATAGGGAAAGAACAAGTTAAAAATTACTTAGACAAGTTAGATGTCTTCAAATAACCAAGGCCTGATGAAATGTATTCTAGAATACTCAAGGAGCTGACTGAGGAGATATCTGAGCCATTAGTGATTATCTTTGAAAAGTCATGGAAGATGGGAGTGATTCCAGAGGACTGGAAAAGTGCAAATATAGTATCTATCTATGCAAAGGGAAATAAGGAGAACTGGGGGAATTACAGACCAGTCAGCTTAACTTCTGTACCCAGAAAGATAATGGAGCAAATAATTACACAATAACTTTGCAAACATCTAGAAGATAATAATGTGATAAGTAACGGTCAGCACGGATTTGTCAAGAACAAATTGTGTCAAACCAACCTTTGATAGGATAAAAAGCCTTGTGGATGGGGGGAAGTGGTAGATGTCATATATCTTGAGTTTAGTAAGGATTTTGATACTGTCGCACATGACATTCTCATAAACAAACTAGGGAAATACAACCTAGATGGAGCTGCTATAAGATGGGTGCACAACTGGTTGGAAAACCGTTCTCAGAGAGTAGTTATAGGTGATTCACAGTCATGCTCGAAGGGTATAACGAGTAGGGTTCTGCAGGAATCAGTTCTGGAGCTAGTTCTGTTCAATATCTTCATCAATGATTTAAATAATGGCATAGAGAGTACACTTATAAAGTTTGCAGATGATACGCAGCTGGGAAGGGTTGCAAGTACTTTGGAGGATAGGATTATAATTCAAAATGATCTAGACAAACTGAAGAAATGATCTGAAGTAAATAGGATGAAATTCAATAAGGACAAATGCAAAGTACACTTAGGAACGGACAATCAGTTGCAGACATACAAAATGGGAATTGACTGCCTAGGAAGGAGTAGTTTGAAAAGGGATCTGGGGGTCATAGTGGACCATAAGCTAAGTATGAGTCAACAGTGTAGCGCTATTGCAAAAAAAGAAAACTTCAGTCTGGGATATATTAGCAGGAGTGTTGTAAATAGGAGATGAGAAGTAATTCTTCCTCTCTACTCCGCGCTGATTAGGCCTCAACTGGAGTATTATGTCCAGTTCTGGGTGCCACAGTTCAGAAAAGATGTGGACAAATTGGAAAAAGTCCAGAGATGAGCAACAAAAATTATTAAAGGTCAAGAAAACATGACATATGAGGGAAGATTGAAAAAATTGGGTTTGTTTAATCAAAGAGAAGACTGAGGGGATATGATAACAGTTTTCAAGTACATAAAAGGTTGTTACAAGGAGGAGGCAGAAAAATTGTTCTTCTTAACTTCTGAGGATAGGACAAGAAGCAATGGGCTTAAATTGCAGCAAGGGATTGCACCCTAACTGTCAGGGTGGTTAACAACTGGAATAAATTGCCTAGGGAGGTTGTGGAATCTCAATCATTGGAGATATGGAAGAGCAGATTTGACAAACACCTGTTATGGATGGTCTAGATAATTAGTCCTGCCATGAGGGGACTGGACTAGATGACCTCTTAAGGTCCCTTCCAGTCCTATGATTCTAAGTTCTCAGAGGACAGGTCCATCAGTGACTGTTAGCCTAGATGGTCAGGAACACAACTCTTGCTCTTCACAGCCCTAAACCTCCAACTGCTAGAAGCTGATGTCGTCAGATGTTCGGCTGCATGTGTGTGTGTTCTCCCTGTGTGTTGTCCCAGCTCTGCACAGATAGCTGGCACAGCAGATCTCGAGAGAACCACCCAATGACCAGAAAATCCGTTAAGATGCTAAGGCACTTGGTCAGGTTTATTTTCAGGAAAGCACGGTCCTAGCTCCCTGGATCGATGTCTACAGTTACACTAGCGCATGTATGCCCATGACAATGGACACAGCTCAGTTAGTGGTGGGACTTTCCACTGACCCCTTGGCTGGACAAAGACACCCTCTCTGAGATACATCTTTATACATAATACAAAAAAGTTACAAATCACCCTTGATGTATCAGGGTGCCACCCTCTGATGTATTAGGGTGCCACCCATTGCCTTGTACCTGTAGGTTTGATCAAAACATCTCTGTTCATTATGCTGTCGTTCTGACCTTATCCTTAAGATAGGTTAGTATGTTCCTGTTATCTTTGGGGAATGTATTTGGAATCAGGGTGTTCTGGTACCACCCTTCTGGAATGTGCTTGAGTGAGTGCTTTGTGCCTAGCAATTCTTAGGAATAATGTTTTTGTTTCAAATTCTGAGAGTAGGGCCTGCCTCTTGCTCACAACTTAATTTTGCTTTATATCAGCAAAGTTTTGACTACTTTAGCTCAGGCTTCAGGCCTCATACCAGGCCTCTGATACAAGGCTTATGTCTTAGGCTCTCTTCCTACTACATCTAGGACTGGCCCCAAGAGGATGGATCACTGAAAATTGCCCTGTTCTGTTCATTCCTGCTGAAGCAGCCTGCACTGATCACTGTCAGAAAACAGAATACTGGGCTAGATGGACCATTGGTCTGACCCAGTATGACCGTTCTTATGTTCTTAACTATTTTAAATAACAGAAGTTCTTCAAGCACTTGTATCACCCAGATTTTATTTTCTTTATTTCTGTAATACCATTTTACATAATACAGTAACCAGAAAGCTGCACCACATTTTACATGTAGACTAGAGAGTTAGAATGATTTCCTCTGTTTAAAGTCCCATACCTTTTTTCATGCTTGACAAAATGCATTTCCCCTCTTTATTTTTTATTTTTCCAATGCTTTCCTCACTCTGTTCCAGCTATTCTGTTAATAAGTTATGTGCCCACTCAGTTTTTCAGATACTTCACATTTAGGGTGCAAAACAAGGGAATACAATCATTCTAATTTTAAATCAGTGCCTATTCAGTATTTTAATTTGCTTGATAGCCTATTTTTACTATGGGAACACACTCTCTCTCCCCCTACTCTAGAGTTTCTTTGGTTCCTATCCTCAGTATACTATCTTATCTAGCAGTGAATTGTAAAACATGAAGGGCCTGATTCTCAAGTCCCCTGTACAACTCTTGCTTTCACTTAGGGTAAGTGAAAATTAGGCCTAGAACTTTCCACGATCCGGTTATGTCCATGTCACTCCTTGTGATGGGGTGTGTATTCCACACAGGCAAGCACTGGCTTAATGTGGGCCTGACTGTCTAGTTGTGCTATGCGGCTTCACTTGGAGGGTGACCCAGATTTAACTGAAGATGTATCTTAGCTGGGGGAGGAGTTGGATAGTGGCTGTGTCATAAACAGATAGTTAAGGGTTAATGTCTCTTTTACCTGTAAAGGGTTAACAAACAGGGAACCAAACACATGACCAGGAGACCAATCAGGAGACAAGATACTTTCAAATCTCTGTGGAGGGAAGCCTTTGTTTGTGTTTTTTGAGTTTTGCTTTGTTCTCTCTGGGCTCTGAGAGTGACCACTCGTACCTACAGGCTCTCTAATCTTCTATTCCAATTTTGTGAGTATAAAAAGGTAGAAAGGCGGTATAGTCTTTTTATTTGTTTTTCTTTATTTGCAAATGTGTAGTTTGCTGGAAGTATTTTAAATTGTATTTTGCTGGTGGGGGCGCTTCTTTCTAGTTTCTATAAGCTGACAAACTCTGTAACTTTTTACCATCTAAATTGCAGAGATAAACTTTTACCTTTTTTCTTTCTTTTTATTAAAAGCTTTGCTTTAAGACCTATCTGATTTTTTTCTCCTAGTTAAGGCTCAAAGGAACTGAGTCTGTACACACCAGGGAATTGGTGGGGAGAAGGGAAAGAGAGCAGGGGGGAGGAGGGAAAAGTGAATTTCCTCTTTGTTTTAGATTCACGGAGTTTGAATCTGGATTGCCTCTGTGTGAAGGGAAAAGAGGAGGGGGAAGGTATCATTCCTCTCTGTGTGGTGATTCAAGGAGTTTGAATCACGGTGATCTCCTAGTGTACCTAGGGCGGAAAGGTGCTGGGAGGAAGAAAGGAGAGGGAAGGGAAATGGTTTATTCCCCTTTGTTGTGAGACTCAAGGAATTTGGGTCTTGGGGTCCCCAGGGAAGGTGCTGGGGGAGACGAGAGTTTATCAGGCATTCTACTCTAAGTCCTGATTGGTGGCAGCACTACAGGATCTAAGCTGGTAATCAAGCTTAGGGGAATTCATGCTAGTACCCATATTTTGGAGGCTAAGGTTCAGAATTGGGAATTATACTATGACAGGCTGTAAAGTGAGGAAGCCCAGAATAGAAGAGGACTGGTGTGAGGAACTCTGCTATTACTCCTTGGGACTAAAGAGAGTAGAGACCAGAAAGATCAAAGAGAAAGTTCAAGGGGGAGAGTTGGCCCTGGGATCCTGTCCTGAATAGAGACATCTGGCAGTAGGCCAATGGAGACACACAGCAGCCACTAGAGTGGAGCAGGCTCTGCTGAGAAGCCCTGACAAAAAGGCAGGAACTTTATCTCCAGGGAGAGAGCCCTGAGAAACATTTAACTGAGGAATTGTGTAAGAAAAACTTAAAAGGGATGACAGGTCAATACTGAGGAGAGTAGAAGTTGGGTTAAGTTGTATTTCTGGTATGAGATTTATTTGGGGATTCCAGGGGTGCTGGAACGATTTGTATAGTGTGGGTGATGAGAGCCATTGAACCAAACTGTAAACTCTTTATATAATGGAGAGTAGCAGCATTCCCAGCACCCCTTGTTCCAGCACCTATAGGGGATTCCTGGGGACAGCACTGTCAGTCCTAACTCTAAGGGAAAGGTGAACCTAGAGAGGTTGTGAGGAAAAGGCCTTGTGACAGACTCAGGTAGGAAGAGGCCCACGGATGTAGCAGGGGCTGGGTCTGAATACAGAGAAGGGGATAAGGATTACCAAACCTCAAGAGAAGGCTGGAGGATCACAGGGACCAGAACTGGGTCAAAAAACCCTTTTGTGAGGACATTGGACTGTTATTAGTTGGGCTTCCTGTTCCCTCCAGAAGGGGTAGGATTAAAGCATAACTTGGCTGGAGGGCTGAGTCACAAAAAGTGGTGGATCACTGTGGGACTAGAGTGACGACTGAGAGGGAATGCTAGACAGGGACAGAGCTGCTATACCACTCCCAGCTATGAAGAGGCATCCTAGCAGTGAGTCAACTCTTTTACACTCCTAAATGTATTGTTCTATTAACTCAAAATAATTGCTTTCTCTTCTTCCTTGCCAGTTTCATCGGGTCATAATATTCCAGCGTTTGACATAGCTATCTGAACCCCTACATTTTGGATACAATTTTCAGACTTGGATAACTAAAGTTTTGGCACCTATATTTGTATCTGGCACCTTAATACTTGTTTTACACATATACGCATTGGTTTAAGCACCTGTATCCCTAATTTGACACAACCAAGTTTAAAATTTTTGGGCTTTCTAAAGAATTGTATGTGCATACATGCCAATTATTTTTTCTCCTGTGTCATTGCTGAAATAAATATCTACACTGAATTCTCTCTGGAGGTCAATCTTCCTGTTGATACTCGGTCATCTTCCTAGTTTCTTCAAAAAAGACTTTTCTTCCAGCAGGAATCTCAAGTGATAAAATATTCCTCTGAGCAGCTAACAAGCTCTGTAAATAAATAAAATAAGTAACTGGCTCCTGACATTTGAGTTGTAAAAGTTGAAATGTTATGGGAATCCTAATACAGTATGATATTCTTAATTGGTACCAATGGTAGAAACTGAAATATGTCTATTAAGAGAACATACCAGTTCAGAGACCCATTGCAATGTACTTTGCGGGGATAGATTAGTTTTTGTTTCATGCAATGTACATGCCATTAAAACATTAAACCGTTAAAGTAAGTTTCACTTATTGAGTATCAAGCAGGAAACTGATTCTAGCAAACCCCAATTCATAGCTGCAAATGTCTATAAATAGCATTCTTTTAAAAAGTCATGTTAGAACTAAGTGTGCCATTAATCCATTATGTAGACAGTAATTTAAATACATGGGAACAAAACTGTTCCCTGGTAATCGGAGTTATTTAGAAGGGATTTTTTTTAACTAGGGTACTATTTAAGGGTCTTATCCAAATCCTCTTGAAGTCAATAGGAACTTTTCCATTGATTTTAATGACAGGAGAATTGGGTCATAAATGGAATTTACTCTACCAGTATTATATGCTTGAAATAAAGTTTTAAACAAAATTCATTTGAAAGATTCCAATGAAATTTTTATGATAGTCTGCGAAAGAGTTGGAAAGTTGACAAATCATTGGGCAAATCATTCAATCTCTCAGTGCTTAGTTCCACATCTGTAAAATGGAGAAAATAATTATTCCATTCTCCCACCTTTTGTCTGTCTTGTCTCTCTGGACTGTAAGCTCTTCAGGGGATGATCTGTCTTATATGTTGGTACAGTGCCTAGCACAAATGAGGCTGTCATCCTGATTGGAGCCTCTAGATATTGCTATGATACAAATAAATGATAATAACTCAAAATATACCTCTTAGTGTAATTAAACATTTCCACTTTCTGGACCCCAAAGGGCAGTTTCTCCCCCTCTTATGTCTTGTAACTGAAAATGATGAATCCTAACTTCTTATATTGAGCTTTACCAAGTATTTGTACTCAGAGATTTCTGTGCGTCAACAGTGCTCATCCACTTCACAATCCATTCCACAGAGAATGTATCCTCTTTGCTTATGTTTGCAGACATGTACATTCTATGGTGATCAATTCACAACAAAGATTAAATGGCTGGATATTGATTGAGTAAAGTTTTAATTCTACCTTCTCAAGGAAATTCATAGCTCTCAGGATTTTTACATGAATTCTAATGTTCATTAATTCGAATCTAGCCACCCATGTTAATGCTGACCATTTCCTAGGAGAACCTGATAATGACTGGTGTACTTCATTTTCAAATATGCTATTTTTCATGGAACCCTGCAAAACTCCTGTCATAAACAGAAAGCTAAGGATTAATGTTCTTTTACCTGTAAAGGGGTAATACCAGTAACCTGAAACACCTGACCAGAGGACCAATCAGGAAACAAGACTTTTTCAAATCTGGGTGGAGGGAAGTTTATGTGTGAGTTCTTTGTTCTTTGTCTTGTGTCTGACCCTCTCGGCTCTGAGAGTGATCTTTCTGTCTCCTGGCTTTCTAATCTTCTGTTTCCAAGTTGTAAGTACAAAAATAGTAAGACAATAAGGTTTATATTGTTTTCTTTTGTATTTACATGTGTGTAGTTGCTGGAATGTTTTGAATTGTATTCTTTTTGAATAAGGCTGTTTATTCATTTTTCTTTTAAGCAATTGACCCTGTATTTGTCACCTTAATACAGAGAGACCATTTTTATGTCCTTTTCTTTCTTTTTATAAAGCTTTCTTTCTAAGACCTGTTGGAGTTTTTCTTTAGTGGGGACTCCAGGGAATTGAGTCTGCAGCTCACCAGGGAATTGGTTGGAGGAAGAAGTCAGGGGGAAAATCTCTTTGTGTTAAATTTACTAAGCCTGACTTTGCATACCCTCTGGGTGAGGCGGGAAGTACTTGTGTTTCCAGGACTGGAAACAGGGAGGGTGGAGTCCCTCTGTTTAGATTCACGGAGCTTGCTTCTGTGTATCTCTCCAAGAACCCAGGGAGGGAACACCTGGAGGGGAGGAGGGGAATGGTTTATTCCCCTTTGTTGTGAGACTCAAGGCATCTGAGTCTGGGAGTCCCCCAGGGAAGGTTTTGGGGAGACCACAGTGCGCCAGGCACTGTATAGATTCCTGGCTGGTGGCAGCTTTACCAGGTCCAAGCTGGCAACTAAGCTTGGAGGTTTTCATGCTAACACCCATATTTTGGATGCTAAGGTCCAGATCTGGGAAAAATGTTATGACAACTCTCCAGTTTGTTTCCCTTCCTATGCTGATCTCCCAAGACAATAGTGTCTTCTGGGGTAGAGTAGGGGCGTACAGCCTACACACTGATTGACCTGGTCTCTCACAGGTCTCAAGGATTCTGTCAGGCCTCAATGCCTTTACCACATGGGAGCAAACCCTTGTTGGCATGTGATGGGGTAATCGCTCTGAGAGACTCCTGGCTGAGTGTTCCATGGAAAAAAATCACATCTCAAAGTTTTTCAGGTAGAGGGCAAGAGATGACCTGGCCCACAGTAGATAGGTGCATCTGCAGCACCAAAATCATCATTAAAAGCAGCAAAGAATCCTGTGGCACCTTATAGACTAGCAGACGTTTTGGAGCATGAGCTTTCGTGGGTGAATACCCACTTCCTCAGATGCATGTAATGGAAATATCCAGGGGCAGGTATATATATGTGTGCTAGCAAGCAAGCTAGAGATAACGAGGTCAGTTCAATCAGGGAGGATGAGGCCCTGTTCTAGCAGTTGAGGTGTGAAAACCAAGAGAGGAGAAACTGGTTCTGTCCAGTTTCTCCTCTCTTGATTTTCACACCTCAACTGCTAGAACAGGGCCTCATCCTCCCTGATTGAACTGACCTCGTTATCTCTAGCTTGCTTGCTAGCACACATATATATACCTGCCCCTGGATATTTCCATTACATGCATCTGAGGAAGTGGGTATTCACCCACGAAAGCTCATGCTCCAAAACGTCTGCTAGTCTATAAGGTGCCACAGGATTCTTTGCTGCTTTTACAGATCCAGACTAACACGGCTACCCTCTGATACTTAAAATCATCATTGTCACTCAAGTTCATGCTTTATTTGAAGTGTCACCCTAAGGGCTCACAGCTGATGGAATAAGAGTTACACTTTCACCTCAAGAGGTGGCCCATCATGAGGCTGAAGTACATTGACAAGATATTGTAGGTAAACATTTACTACTTTACTGCTGCTTTTGTTTTAACCTGTCCCATGGGTGAATAGATTTCACTTTCCAATGCAGTCAGTGTAGCACCTTTCACAAGTACTAAGGATAAGTATGTCTACATTGCAATCAGCAGGTGTGACAGCACCACATGCAGACATATCCAACCTAGCTTTGGAGTGAAGCTCCGATAACATGGGTGGTGGCCTGGGTTAACTGCTCAAGTACAAGCCAGCCTAGGACAATGGACACATACTCAGGTAGTTACCCCACGAGGCTATGGCTCCACTGTTATTTTTACTGAGCTAGCACAATCACAGCTAGCTTGGGTATGCCGACACATACTGCAATCACATCATAGTCATACCCCAAATGTCCATTTAAGATGCAAAAAGTTATTTTATTCCTACTTGTCTTAGGCTACATTTTAAGAAATCAGGATGTATTTCTAAGCATTTTATAGTTCTGACGTGAATACAGAATTGTGTTCTGTGTCCCTGATTCAACAAAGCACTTAAGTATGTGCTTAACTTTAAGATCATGTGTAAATCCCACTTGTTTCAGTGACACTTAAAGTGCTTATTTAAGAGATTTGCTGAATAGGGATGAATTTATGCACTTACTTAAATACTTCATTTAATCAGGGTTTGTGAACTGTTAAATAAAAATACCTGTATTGCCAATTTCTTTAAAGGGAAACATTGCTAAATATCAAAGATGTCTGAGTTTTTATCAGAGTTCTCATCCTGCTAATTCTCAGTGTGTAAAATACTTTCAAAATGATCTACCAATTAGCAATGAAAGTTAATTCCAAAGTGATATATAAGTCAGGAAAAAGAGAAAAAAGCAGTGAAGGCCAATATGCTCTTATATCTTTAAATCCCAAGAGCAGTGATCATTAAATTTAATCTTCTGACTAACTTTCATATTCATAAAACCTCTTGACATTCTGTAATTTTGATCTGTACTGCTGATGGGTATTAAAGATTCATACTTTCTCTCTGAATAAACAAGTGGGATAATGATAAATAATATTATAAGGATGTTGAAAATACTGTTCTTCCCATTTGAATAAAATCAGTAGTTGTGTTATAATACAATAAGAAAAATAATTTAAATCTTCTGAAAAGTCTCTCACTGGCTTCCATGTAAGTAAATAATATCATATTTTATTTGCTTATTTTCTCAGTTATTTTTTATTTGCGTTACCATAGTGCCAGGAGTCCAAATCATGGACCAAGACCCTTTTGTCCTGAGTATACAATAAAACAGAATGTTACTGAAACACCATACTATGCTGTTGAACTATTTCTGTTAGACAAAACTTCTCTGCTATTCTAATCTAGCATTTATCTCAACTGTGAATAGGGTTGCAGGAACTGATAGTATTTCACTAGGGTATTTTGACTAGCACTTTGTGGTTTTAAAATATTAAAAGTACTGTACCTGTAATACCTCCTATATCCACTTGAGCGTGCTCACAACAAGCTTAAAACTCACGGTGTGAGGCTAGCAGCAAAGAAATAGATGCTAATTTCACTTTGAAATTTCTTGGTTATTTCATATTATAGTAAATTTTGTATACTACTCAGGGATGACTGTCTTGCTGAAAACATCACTATATTATGTGGCTGCATTTCAACATTTGAAAACATCCTTAGCAAATGATTCCTTGTTTTGGTATTTCCCACTGGCTTTTCCATAGTGAAGAGCTCACATGCTTAGAAACTTCTTTGTGCAAAATGGCAATACATATGGAGCTAAAAAAAATGTACTTATCTATTCTGCATCTTAAAGATATTGTCAGTAAAATTAAAAATTTCTTCCTTTTAGATATCGTTAGTGACGTAAGAAAAACTGCAAATATTGAAGTGGTGAATGGAAGTCTTTTATACAACCTGTCTACCTCAAGAATACCGGTATAACCTGCTAGCAACAGTTTTGTCTTGGGATAAGTGCTGTAATATTAGCAAGCCATTTACACTCCAGCCACTTTGCTAGTACAGCATATTTTAGAAAAATGCATGACAAGTTGACCCGGTTGAAGAATGCAAGAACAGGTTTCATAAACAGTGTTTTGAACTGAACAGTCATTTAGAATTCAGCCATACGCATTGCCTTTTTTTCACTATTCACAGACATTTTCACACATTTTTGTTATTCATGAGTGCTTTGGGGTCAGGCAATTCTTCATGCACATAACTGTATTTGCAGGCCAATATTATTATTCATGTGCTAACAAGAGTATCCATTACTTGTTTTGAGTTTTGATATTTATTTGTTGTCTGTTTGTTGTATGCATGCCTGCTTGCTTGCCGTGTGCCTCCTAACGTTCATAGTGTGGTTTGTCTTGGGGCTGTGTGCTGAGTCTAGCAGTCTGCTAGGCCAGTGGCTCTCAACCAGGGGCACGCATACCCCTGGAGGTATGCCAAGGTCTTCAACTTATCTAGATATTTGCCTAGTTCTACAACAGGCTCCATAAAAAGCACTAAAGAAGTCAGCACAAACTGAAATGTCATACAGATAATGACCTGTCTTTACTGCTCTATATACACTATACCCTGAAAAGTAAGTACAATATTTATATTCCAATTGGTTTATTTTATAATTATAGGGTAAAAATGAGAAACTAAGGGCTTGGCTACACTGGAGAGTTGCAGCGCTGTAAACCCACCACCAGAGCTGCAACTTACTCACCGTCCACACTTGGAAGGCACATACAGCGCTGCATCTCCCTGGCTGCAGCACTGGTTGTACTCCTGCTCTGCCTCGGGTATAAGGATTGCAGCGCTGGTGATGCAGCGCTGCTCCTTAAGTGTGGCCACCAAAAGCGCTGTAATTGGCCTCCGGAGTATTCGGAGGTATTCCAGAATGCCTGTTCAGCCACTCTGCCCATCAGTTCGCACTCTACTGCCCTGGCCTCAGGTGACCTGCCCTTTAAATGCCCTGGGAATTTTAAAAATCCCCTTCCTGTTTGCTCAGCCAGGTGTGGAGTGCAATCAGTCAGTGACTCTTTCCAGGTGACCATGCCTCCATGCGCCAAACGAGCCCCAGCATGGAGCAATGGCGAATTGATGGACCTCATCAGTGTTTGAGGGGAGGAAGTTGTGCAGTCACAGCTGTGCTCCAGCCGTAGGAATTATGATACCTATGGACAGATCTCAAGGGCCATGCTGGAAAGGGGCCATGACCGGGACACGGTGCAGTGCAGGGTTAAAGTAAAGAAGCTGCGGAGTGCCTATTGCAAAGCCCGCTAGGGAAACCGCCGCTCAGGTACTGCCTCCACGACCTGCCATTTTTACAAGGAGCTGGACGTGATACTTGGGGGTGACCCCACTGACAATCCAACGACCACGATGGACACTTCAGAATGGGGAGAGGAGGGAGGAGGTGGAGGGGGGGAGGAAACCGAGAGTGAGGGTACTGGGGTGGGGGGAGGCACCCCGGAGTCCCAGGAGGCATGCAGCCAAGAGCTCTTTTCAAACCAGGAGGAAGGTAACCAGTTGCAGCAGCTGGAACTTGGTGAAGGAGAAGCAGAGGAGCGGGTACCCAGTAAGCAGCTTTTATTTTCAGGATGGAAATGTTTCGGGAGAGGAGGGGGGGTTATGGCTGCATGCATGCATGCCTAGATGTGGAATAGCCCATTGATGTGGTCCATCACGTCACGGTAATCGGCCTCGGTAATCTCTTCAAAAGTTTCTTCCAGAGCGTAGGCAATGCGCTTGCCCAAGTTTATAGGGAGAGCCACTGTGGTCCTTGTCCCAGTCAGGCTAATGCGTCTGCGCCACTGTGCCGTGAGGGGTGGGGGAACCATTGCTGCACACAGGCAAGCTGCATAGGGGCCAGGGCAGAATCCGCATTGCTGTAAAAGACCCTCCTGCTCTTCCCAGGTGACCCGCAGCAGCGAGATATCTTCCAGAATTAACTCTTGTGGAAAATGTTGGGAGAGTGTTCAGTGTAGGTACCCCTGCAGCACTTTGCTTTCCCCAATGCAATGAAACCCCAGTGCAGCCCTGACCCAATCAGTCCCCCTTCCCAGGTGACCCGCAGCAGCGAGATATCTTCCAGGATTAATTAACTCCTGCACCCATTCCCCCTTACTCACCATTTCTTCGCTGCTGCGTGTTCTCTGTGCTCTGGTTGGTATGTGGAGAGTATGCTAAAGTGAGACTGTAAACTCCTTCACTGTAATTATACACAATGCTGCCTCTCTGTTAAATGTCTCGATTTCTGTCTTTCTAATAACAGTGTCCTTGAATACCCCACTGGCTGGATCAGAGACTGCTGAAAGGCTACAAAACCTTAGAAAGAAGCCATGAAAAAGCAAAGAAGATATGGTGAAAGCAGTTATGAATCAGTCTGCCAGAGAGAGTAAAAAACTCCAGGACTGGAGGGAAAAAATGCAGTACTGGAGGGAAAGAGAAAGCAGGAGAAAGGCAGTAGCTAAGAAGAAAAGCACGAAGCAGCTGATAAGCATCCTGGCGCGCCAAACGGACTGTATCCAGTCACTCGTAACCATGCAGGCAGAGCACTACCGTGCAGCCCCCCCCCAGTCCCAAAGCTCTTTCCCTTGTGCCCCAATGTCAGCTCAAAACCCCCTTCTCCAGCATGCAGGTTATTATCACCAGCAGCTGCCCCCAACACCTGTACGTTCACCTACCAGCCCTGAGAACTACGACCCTTACCCTCTACACTCAATCCCCATCACCATGCAGCATTTTCATCCTGAAGTGCAGCAGTCATTGCACAGCACTCCAGACAGGACATATTCAAACCTCTGACTGTACAGTTCACCACCCCACCCCCCTGCCCTTTTAGTTATTTTCTTTTCAATAAATGAATTTGTGGCTTTCAAAACAGTTTTCTTTATTGCAGAAAGTGTAAGATACCGTAGCCCAGGAAAAAAAAAGACACTGCAAATCATTGTAACCACTGCACTTCACTCCTGTGCAAGGCACCAAACATTACTGTTGGCTTTCAGCCTCAAATTCCTCCCTCAAGGCATCCCTAATCCTTGTAGCCCTGTGCTGAGCCTCTCTAGTAGCCCTGCTCTCTGGCTGTGCAAATTCAGCCTCCAGGCAGTGAACCTCGAAGGTCCATTCCTGATTGAATGTTTCACCCTTCCCTTCACAAATATTATGGAGGATATAACCGCAGGGATGCTGCTTTCCCTCAAGTCTAGCTTCCCATAAAAAGAACACCAGCGCCCTTTTAAATGGCCAAAAGCACACTCCACAGTCATTCTGCACCGGCTCAGTCTGTAGTTGAACCGGTCCTTGCGCCTGTCAAGTTTCCCTGTATACGGTTTCATGAGCCAAGGCATTAACGGGTAAGCGGGGTCTCCAAGGATCACATTGGGCATTTCGACATCCCCTACTGTGATCTTCCGGTTTGGGAAAAAAGTCCCGGCCTGCAGCTTCCTGAACAGGCCACTGTTCCGAAAGATGCGTGCATCATGCACCTTTCCAGGCCAGCCTGTGTAAATGTCAACGAAACGCCCACGGTGATCCACAAGCGCTTGGAGAACCATAGAGAAATACCCCTTCTGATTAATGTACTCGGATGCTTGGTGGGGTGGTGCCAGAATAGGAATATGCGTCCCATCTATCGCCCCTCCACAGTTAGGGAAACCCATTTGTGCAAAGCCATCCACAATATCCTGCACGTTCCCCAGAGTCACAGTTCTTCTTAACAGGATGCGATTAATGGCTCTGCAAACTTGCATCAACATGATTCCAATGGTCGACTTTCCCACTCCAAACTGGTTCCCGACCGATCGGTAGCTGTTTGGAGTTGCCATCTTCCAGATTGCAATAGCCACCCACTTCTCCACTGACAGGGCAGCTCTCAATCTCGTGTCCTTGTGCCGCTGGGTGGGGGCGAGCTCCTCACACAGTCCCATGAAAGTGGCTTTTCTTATCCGAAACTTCTGCAGCCACTGCTCGTCATCCCAGACTTCCATGACGATGTGATCCCACAACTCAGTGCTTGTTTCCCGAGCCCAAAAGCGGCGTTCCATGGTGCTGAGCAGTTCCGTTAATGCCAAAAGCACTTTAGTGTCACATGCGTCAGGCGAATCGATATCGTCGGACTTCTCACTGTCACTTTGGAGCTGAAGGAATAGCTCAATTGCCAACCATGATGTGTTGGCGACAGTCATCAGCAAAGACCTCAGCAGCTCGGGCTCCATTTCCCACAGAAATCGCGCTGCACAGAAACCGTTGGGAGACTTACAATGGCGCCAAACGTGGACGGAAAAACAGTGACTGCTGGGATGTGAAGCGAAGCACCACAGGGCGTTGGGACAGGAAGCGGAATGACCCGCACCCTTCCGTCCCCTTCCCACAACCCACGGCACCAATATGGGACAAGGTGCTGTGTGGGATAGCTGCCCACAATGCACCACTCCTAACAGTGCTGCAAATGCTGCGAATGTGGCCACACTGCAGCGCTGGTAGCTGTCAGTGTGGCCACACTGCAGCGCTTTCCCTACACAGCTGTATGAAGACAGCTGTAACTCCCAGCGCTGCACAACTGCAAGTGTAGCCAAGCCCTAAGCAATTTTTCAGTAACAGTGTGCTGTGACACTTTTGTATTTTTAGGTCTGATTTTCTAAGTAAGTAGTTTTAAAGCGAGGTGTAAGTTGGGTACGCAAGGCAAATCAGACTCCTGAAAGAGGTAAAGTAGTCTGGAAAGGTTGAGAGCCACTGTACTAGGCAAGGCTGAGAGCTTCCTAAGGAGGCTCTAGCCTGCTATCCTTTGATCTCTAATCTAATCTCTAATCTAAAGGATTCCTTGAGAAGGGGGTGCGGTTAAATCAGGAAGAACAGGGTTTTAAAAAGAAAGCTCCTAAGCAAACAGAGGAGTTAGCAAACAGAAGCGGAACACAGGGGAGTTTTGCAAGGGAGTTTAGAAAGGGCACGTGAGAGCCAGATGCACCTAACAAACATACTTTAAACTTAGGCCAATATCCACTGCCCTCCGCCAAAGAAAAGAACAGGCAGAAGCCTAGCAACAGAGTTGGAACTGCCTAGTTTATTGCACTGAATGCAGCATGTACAATTACCTACCTTGTGAGTAGGTGACATATGTGTGCATTCAGTACAAGCAACTCATGGCCCTCATACTGAGTATGGGCTCTTGAGATCAGAGTGGCTGAACTGCAGGAGCTAAAGGAGACAGAGAGGTACATAGATAGACTAGACTTTCAGGGACACAGCAGAGCAGTTCCATCCCCAGTCTGACAGCCTCTGTGCTGTTGAGGAGGATGAAAGTCTTGGGGAAGAACATCAAGCTGGACCAGTGGGAAACAATCCCATAGCTGGGAACCTCTTTCCAGATGATGGTATCCTCTCATACTGAGGATACTTCTCTGGAGGAGGGGACCCTAGTTATTAGGAAGAGATAGGAAATAGTAATGGAGGATTTGATTATTGAAAATATATATGGTTGGATTTGTGATGACTGGGAGAACCTCATGGTGAATTGCCTGGCAGGTGTGAAGGTTGCAGACATCTAGATAGACTTATGTTGAGTGCTCGGCAGGAGCCAGTAGTCGTGGTACGCATAGGTACTATGACATATGGAAAGATTGGAGGCAGTCCTGGAGGCCAAATTTAGACTAAAGTCCAGAAAATCAATGGTAGCATTCTTTGAAATGCTTCCAGTTTCCCGCGCAAGGCCAGTGGGTCAGGCAGGACTGCAGGATCTCAACTCATGGATGAGACTGTGGTGTTCAGAGGAGGGATTTAGATTTATTAGGAGCTAAGGAATCTTGAGAAAAGAGGAGTCTATACTATAAGAATGGGTTTCACCTAAACCAAAACCGAACCAGATTGCTGGTATGTAAAATTAAAAAGGTTGTAAAGGAGTTTTTAAATTAAGAGCTGTGGCAAAGCAGGCAGGTACAGTGGAACACATGATTCCAACAGAGACTTCCCTTAGAGGAGGATTTATTAATGGAGATACTGTATAGTCTAGTAAGGATGAGAGGATAGAAATTGGTAAAATACAGGTAGGAACTGAAGAGAAACAGTAAAACAAAAGAAGTTCCATTCAATTACATCCCATGAAGGCAGACAACTAAATATTGACAAATTTTATAAGTGCTTATATATAAATTCAAGAAGTCTAAATCCTAAAATGGGTGAACTTGAGTGCATGGTACTAGATAAGGATATTGATTTAAGAGGCATCACAGAGACTTGGTGGAATGATGATAATCAATGGGATACAGTACTACAGGGAACAAAATATATAGGAATGACAGAATAGGTCATGCTAATGGGGGAGTGGCACTATATGTGAAAGAAAGCCTAGAGTCAAATATAGTAAAAATCTTATGAACCAAACTGTGCCATAGAATCTCTGTGGATAGAATTCCCAATCTTGAATAATAAGAGTGTAGCAGTAGGAATATGCTACTAATCACCTGACCAGGACGATGACAGTAATTGTGAAATACTCAGGGAGAATAGAGAGGTTACAAAAACAGAAAAGCCATAATAATGGAGATTTTAACTATCCCCACATTGACTGGATACATATCACCTCAGGACAGCATGCAGAGATAAAGTTTTTAGATACCGTTAAAGACTACTTCTTGGAGCAGCAAGTCCAGGAAGGCACATGGGGAGAGGCAGTTCATGTCTCACTCTTCTTGCACAGTTAGCACAGAATCTTGTCCAAGAGATGAATATTGCTGAACTGCTTGGTAATAGTGACAGTAATAAAATTTAACATCCTTGTAGGGGGGGAAATACCAAAGAAACCCACCATAGTGCCATTTAACTTCAAAGGGGAGGGGACTACACAAAAATGAAGTGATTAGGTAAATGGAAATTAAAAGGAACAGTCACAAGAGTGAAATGCCTGCAAGCTGCAAGGAAACTTTTTAAAAACACCACAATAGAGGCTCAAAATAGATGTATACCTCAATTAAAAAACCAAAACAGAAAAGTAAGAGGACCACCAAATATATATAAAAAGCCACCATGGCTAAACACAATAAAAGAGGCGATTAAAGTCAAAAAAACATCTTTTAAAAATTGGGAGTCAAATACTACTAAGGAAAATAGAAAAGATTGTAAACTCTGGCATGTGTAAAAGTATAATTAGGCCAAAAAATAATTTGAAGAACAACTAATGAAAAGACACAAAATTTAACAATTTTTTTACATATATCAGAAACAGGAAATCTGCCAAATGATTAGTGGGCCTTTGGATGATCGAAGTGCTAAAGAATTAATCAATGAAGTAAAGGCCATTTCAGAGAAGTTGCAGAAGATGTGGGGAAGATTTGTTTTAGGTGACAAATCTACGGAACTGTCTCAAGCCAAGGTATCAGTAGAGGTGATTTTGAAACAAATTGTTAAATAAGTCACTAGAACCAGATAATACTCACCCAAGAGTTCTGAAGAAGCACAGATAATAAAATTGCAGAACTACTAACTAAGGTTTGTAATCTGTTACTTAAATCAGCCTATGGATCAGATGACTGGAGGATAGTGAATGAAACACCATTTAAAAGATGCTCCAGGGGCGATACTGGCCTGTAATTGCCAGGAAGCCTAATTTCAGTACCAGGCAAACAGGTTGAAACTACAGTAAAGAACAGAATGACAGACCCATAGATGAACACAATATGTTGAGAGGGTCTTTTGCAGAAGGAAATCATGCCTTGTCAGTCTTTTAGAATTCTTTGAGGGTGCAGATAAGCATGTGGACAAAGGTGATACAGTGGATGTAGTGGACTTTCCAAAAGCCTTTGACAAGGTCCCTTACCAAAAGCTCTTAAGTAAACAAAGCACTCATAGGTTAAGAGGGAAAGTGCTTCCATAGATCAGTAACTGATTAAAAAATAGAACACAACAGGTGGGAATAAATGGTCAGTTTTCACAATGGAGAGAGGCAAATAGTAAGGTCCCCTAGGATCTGTACTGGGACCACTGCTGTTCAACATATTCTTAAATAATCTGGAAAGCAAAGTGAACAGTGAAGTGGCAAATTTACAGATGATACAAAATTACTCAAGGCCAAAGCTGACTGTAAAGAGTTACACAGGGATCTCATGAAACTGTGTCACTGGGCAACAAAATGGCAGATGAAAATCAACATCTATAAGTGCAAAGTAATGCACACGGGAAAATATAGTCCCAACCATACATACAGAATGATGGGTGTCTAAATTAGCTGTTACCACTCAAGATATAGATGTTGGCATCATTGTGGCTAGTTCTCTGAAAACATCTGCTCAACGTGCAGTGGCAGTCAAAAAAAGCTAACAGTGTTGGGACCCATTGGAAAAGGGATAGATAATAAACAGAAAATATAATGCTGCTATAAAATCCATGATATGCCCACATCTTGAATATTGCACGCAGTTCTAGTTGCCCCATCTCAAAAAAGATACATTAGAATTGGAAAAGGTACAGAGAAGGACAACGAAAATGATTAGAGATATGGATCAACTTCCATATGAGGAGACTGTCATGTTCCACTTAGAAAAGAGATGACTAAGGGGTGGATATGATAGAGGTCTATAAAATCATGAATGACATGGAAAAAGTGAATAAGGAAGTGTTATTTACCCTTCACATAACACAAAAACCAGGGGGTCGCCTGATGATATTAACAGGCAGCAGGTTTAAAACAAACAAAAGGAAGTACTTCTTCACACAGTATCCAGTCAACTTGTGAAACTTGGTTCCAGGGGATGTTGTGATGGCCAAAAGTATAACTGGGTTCAAATGAGAATTAGATAAGTTCATGGAAGATAGGTCCATCAATGGCTATTAGCCAGCATGGCCAGGGATGCAACCCCATGCTCTGGGTGTCTCTAAACCTCTGACTGCCAGATGCTGGGACTGGACAAAAGGGGTTGGATCACTCAATAATTGCCACATTCTGTTAATTCCCTCTGAAGCATCTGGCACTGGCCACTGTCAGAAGGCAGCATACTACATGGGCTACATGGATCATTGGTCTGACCCAGTAAGGCTTATTCTGGTTTTATAAGTTTTAGTCATCCAGTCATGGAGGAGAAATGCTATCATGTGATTTAGGTGGTCAAAAGCAGCCAACAAGACATAGTAGAAAGGAGCAATTCATGAACACTCAGGCAAAAATGTGTTCATGTATGCCCTTTGTCCACCAATTACACATCAAATACATTCATAGGGCTAAACTCTGATCAACGTAATCACACTGAATAGCACTGTACTCCACAGATGGTTCCAGTGAAATAAATGGGACCGGTTATGAAACAAGGTGCTGTTCAGTGTAAGCATCTCAGAATCTGGCCCATAGAAAGTCAGTTAGTAAATAATTCACAAACAAAAAAAAATACATTTCTTAGGTAATGTATTCACGGCAAACAGTGTGGTCAGCTTGAGTTAGAAAGTAGACTAATGTATAAATGCATTTCATAAAAGCAGTGAAATTATGTTTCTGCTATAATTGTCAAGATCATGGGTCTGATTCAAAACAAAAAGTTTCTTTTTTTCTGACCCATTTTTATATTTGCTTATATTATTTTAGAATTGGGTAGAATTCAACTGTTTCTTTTGGGTTCAATTCACATTGGTTCACATCTTCTGAGTTTTGCTTTGAGTTTGAGGCTTGAACAGTCCTTAAATTTCAAAGCAAAACCCTGTAAAAAATTCTGGGTGTCACTTGGTTTCCTGTCAAAACATGTAGAACTGCTTGGTGTCTTTCAAAACTCTGAACTATCCCAGAATCACTTTGAAACAGAATCCAGTTTGCAAACCTTGTTGAACAGTTCATCAAAGCTGGGCTGAATTTCATGTTTGTAAGGAAACTGAAAACTCCAGTTGGTCCTGAATGATCGCTGAAAGCTGGAGCAGCACTTTTCAGTGTGCAGGTTAAGCTTCCCTTGTGTGGTTTAATAGTCTTATGTTCCTTTTTCCTAGTTCAGGAGACATATGATATTCAGATTGAAAAGTGCTTGTGGCAGAGGTCAAATTACTGGCTGTGAATAAATTACCTGATGAATTTAGCCCCTTTTGGGTCTGTTTGTCCTGTGTGGACTTGCAAAAGACCATGGATATGGCACCAGAAAGAAAATGCTACTGGCTCACAGGCTGTGTACTTATTTCATGAATGACTCGACTGTTAATCTTAAAATATTGATGAAGATCTCAATGCAAACATGTGTCTTTTAAAGGGATTTTGTTTTCCTTAAAAAATAAAATATTTGACTATGTTTGGACTTGCAAAATATAAAAGAGAAGAGACAGTGGACATGGCTCTGATATCTGTTACACTTCTTACAGGTTGGCAGGATTTCACTGACTTCAGTGGTGTTGATTTACTCCTTTATACCAAGAACAGAATCTAAGGCCTGAGTCTCCATTGTATTGTCCCTTGGGTTTCCATTTATACCTGTGTGGGTAAAATACTACTAACTCACGTGGTGCAGGCAGGAGAGGCTCAGGCCCTTAGTATCTATTAACTTTCATACTATTGTGTACTATATGATAGTACAAAATCTCTCTGGAACAGATCCTGCTCCCACTGAAGTAAATGGCAAAACTCCCATTGAGCTCAGTGGTGCAGGATTAGCCTCTTTATTTTCTACTGAGGCAGGTTTTTTATCCGCCCCATTATTGTGTCTCCACACAAATATAGCAGTATTACTGAAAGCCTGGAGCCTGCTGCCATTGCCTCGCTCATCTCCTTAAATTCAGTACCACATAGCAGATTTCTGCAGAGCCTTATCTCTAGGACCAAAAAGAAAAGCACAATCACAACAGTCAGCTTGGCTTTTCTTCTCATCTCTATATGCACTTCAGTGCAGGAGAAGTTCAGACACCACAGAGCTTCAAATGGTTTCTTTCAAAGGCATTAAGAAGAGAAAAGGAAACAAATATTGAGCTATTACAAAGAAGTTTTCAGCCAGTGAACGTTTATTAAGCTTACTTTATTCTAGCCAGAATATTCAAAGATATCTGATTAAACTGTCCCATCAAAAAAAAAAAAAGGACAAAGCTTTCTTCAATCTGTGCATTATAGATAAATAATTTTGTGGAAGATTTTTATCATCTCTCTCCGGCTCTGTTCCAGGAACTCCTTCAGTGTCGTTTCAAGAATCTGTGTTAGAGGAATACATTGCCAAATACAATTTAATTCAGATTCAGAATATGCTGAAAAATTGGAGATTGAGAAAAATTTGGTTCAGATCACTAAGATCAAGATCCTCAAAGAAAGTTAGGCACCTAAATGGCACATTTGAGGATCTGGGCCTATGAGCCATATTTTACCATTGTTATACATACTTCATGCATACCTTCACTGAAATCAGTATGGCTAGTTACATGAATAAGGATAGGAAAATTGGGCCAATATAGTAGTTGGCAGAAACAAATGGGCGACATATGGCAGTTCACAATGATTATTTAGTTACAATGGTTTTCCACCCATTGTTTATGCCTTGTACTAACTTCTATCTAACATTATTAGTGCCATTTTTGCAGAGGTTATTCCAGCCTGAAAGGAGAAGTGAAGAAACACTGTATATATGAAGGCAGAGAGAGCACAGATTCTCTCTGGGCAGCTCCTCAGCTGGTGTAACGATCAGAGTTCCATTGAGGTCAATGAAGTTATGACAACGTACACCCGCTGAGAAGCTGCCCTTCACATTTCTTTTTAAACCATGACCAATAGATAGAATGCTCTCCTTATTCTAGTTCACCCAGGCATTCCTCATTCCCCTCTCTTTATTTGAGGCCTGACACAGTGTGGTACTTATGCATGATCCTAACTTTATGGGACTACTCACGTGCTTAAAGTTAGGCACAAAGGAAGAAAGAACAATTCATACTTACACTTGTGCCAGCTGCTAAATTGTCCAAAATGCAAATGAAAAAAACTACAAAAGAAGACAAAAAAACATTGAGTTTATAATCCAAGTTAGCTTTCAAGCTATATACAGAAAGCAATACAGCTGGTTAAACTTGAACTTTTTTCTAAGGAAACTTCAGACTCCCTCCCCCTCCCCTGCAATATTGAATTTTAAAAAATAACTTTCACTTTAGCCTTTCTATGAACTGGAAAAGAACAAATGACGATAGAGCAGTAATTTGGGGGCCAATTTCCCTTAAATACATGTTCCGTTAGATATTGAACCGTTTTGATATTTGGAAGCTTCATGACTCGGTTCTCTGAAAGAAGCTGCATAAATTGAGGAATTCTGACAATACAGTTTGGCCTAATAGCTACTTGATCATGATTCCTCAGTGGATCACACTGTTCTGGCTGATTGGAATGCTCTCAGTTAGATACCGTATTATAGAGATGCCATTCAAACTGCCATGGTTAGGGTTGTGCCTGCATTTTCATTATTAAACCCTATTGTCAGGGGCTTCATAATCACTCTGAGATGAGGCTTGGTATACAAGCCTGGCAGCACATTCACTTCTTTATTTTTACATAATTTTCAGAGTCTATTCATTTCTACTGTCTATTTTTAAGGAGGTCTCTTCTCCTCAAAACTCAGTGTATAGAGTGATGGGGGAGATTGGGTGACATCACAGACCAGTTCATTTCCCTCTCTGGATGCTGCAAAACTACCCCTGGCAATGGCTTTCATTCCTACCCCCTAAAAAAATTCTGAAGAGTAATAAGTCTTTTTTTCTTTGGTATGAACCAGATCGCACCAGATAGCAGGTGTTTTCAAAACACTTTTGTGATGAAGGATGTCCGCAACCGCTTCATCTACAGTTGTCATGGTCTCCCCCTCTGCAAATGCCTCAGGGCCCAGGGCCCAGTTGTTCCACTTGTGATCATGCTGAATAGTATCTTACTACACAAGTGATCCTGTTGAAATCAATGGCACAGTGCATATGAGTAAGGGAGGTAAAAATGGGCCCTTAATTTGAACACTACTGACAATGTAGAAATTTGAAATTTCCCATTTTTTTGAGTCACTCTAAGCTGGGGTTAGTTTTTTTTTTTAAGGCAAATTTTACTTTGTGTTGGCTGTTAGCATTAACTAGTTACTTTTGGTGTTGTTGTAGAAGGAACGTTTCTATTAAAATTATCAGATGCATGTGAGCTAGGGATGGGCAAAACTTGAAATAAAACTGGAAATACGAGTGCACTTGTGCCTTTCCTTGCCACTCACAAAGTAGCTTACCCATTCCTGTAATCCCATCCCCCTAAATCTATATGATCTATCAAGGTATTTGTACCATGCTTCACACCATAGTATAGGAGCATCTTTCAAATTCAGTATTACAAATGACTTTCCCTCTTCTTACCCCCTAGTGTTATATTTTGATCACACTTTATATTAAGGTTCCATATATAAATATGCTTACAAAGGGTTAATTAATAATTAACAGATGGTTAAATACGTAGTTAATCTCTTGTTATAGATTCCTAGAGTACAACAGTCAATAGCTAACTTATAGTGAACTGTAACACCTCCTTATGATGTTCTTGTACCCTTCTGTATAACACATACTTCTAGTACCCGTAACATGCTTATAACTTAGATTAACATTTATAAAAGGTTCATAAATGATTACCTTAATATAAAGTCTGACTATTTATTATTTTGTATTTTGTTCTGCAGCTGGTAAGAAGGGGACCCTGGACATTCTAATCTTATCCAGCAATGAGTTCCATAGCCATAGGTGAGGAAGGGCAAGAAAGTCTTGTCTTCTGCACTCAAGCATCTCTCCATTATGACTGACAATTCCATTGTTCCAGATCAAAGTAGCTGCCATGCGAGGTCCTGGTCACAAAGACAGCGAGAGTGTTTTGCTCAGCTGTCTTGGTCCAGACACATGGAAGGCTTTGAATGTTAGGAACAAAACCATGGTTTGACTTTGTATCAAAAGGAGGAGACAATGCAAAGAGTGATGTCCCGGGGGAGGTGGTCTCAGCAACTTACATTGCTGCCTATGTGGGCTACTGCTTTCTGCTCCAACCTTATCGTCTTCTTTTCCAGTGGAGGCTTCTGAGAGTGGTAGTGGAGGTTTTGTGTCTGTGACAGTATGTTCTTTACTTGCTGCTGTGTGTAAGTTACTTCCTATTAATAGAGTAAGGCCATTAGTATCAACTGCAACTATTCACTTTCAGATATCAGCGGTTTTCATTCCCCACCCACACAGCTGACCTTCCTTCTTCTCCCTTCAGTGTAGGAATATAGACCTGTAACAAAGAGCTGCCTCCAGCTACTACTTTGACTACTACAGTCTGCACTCATAGCACCCTTAGCTCCGTGTTTTTTTTACAAGTCATGCAAGGCATTACAGAATGTATGTTGTATCAGAGAAGTTCTGTAAAATTGAGGAGTCCCATGGGCACATGATACTGCAAGACTGGCAGTCCTTAGAGGTCCCAGCCTGAAATACCTGGCATATTATTACAAATCATATACCTTACTGGTGGAACTATGTGAGGGAATTCATACAACACTTGGCTCCAGCCAATGATTTGCTTGTTAGATATACTAATTTTAGGAAGCCAAACATTCATACAAACTTTCTTCAGTTTTTCAAGAGGTCAACATGTAGTAGTGAGCCTGTGTGGCTGATTTAACTAAGATTATTTGAAAGCGGAAAAGAATTAGATGCATATAGGCCAGAGTGCCTTTGTTCAACCATCCTGTTCCCCCTTCCCCCCAATAACTCTTTACTTTGACCAAGAGGAATGATCCTAACCCATGGCTGATATTTTGTGAACACTTCCACTGAGGAAGTGTGCCAGACTGAGCAATGAAACTCTTTTCAGAATAGGCACCAAGGCCTCTGCTTTGAAGGCTGTCAGTTTCCCTTAGGGTGTTTTCTAAAAGGTCTTCCCTCTGGGCCATTTTCCTCTCTCCATCTTCTCCCATTTGTGTCTCTTTTCCTGCACATGCTTCTTAGATGTTCATCTTTTCAATTCCACACTTACTGCTGATACTGACTTTTTTTATATCTTGCAGAAGAGGAGCAGTGGTTTCTTCCTGTTGGTCTCAGCATGCTACATTAACTGTTCTGAGTGCTACAGCTAAACTCTGTTATCTTAGAGCACTGATTAAAATAGAAAGTAACAATTTGATGGTAGAAACTGTCTGAAAGAAAAAAAACTTGACTCCAAACCTAGTTGAATGTGGAGTGGATTTAAAACCCCAGATCTAAACCTGTCCCCACAGTTTCGGTTTATGGATCCAAACACTGAAGAAGCCTATTTTCCAGTCCATGTTCACTTGCAGTTAACATCTCTGAATAGGCATTTGCAAAGTTTCAGCTCTATCAACAAAAACACAAATCCCAGCCCTTGTTTTACTTCAAACCCAAATCCCACCCCCCTTTAAACCTGATCTAAATCCACATCATTGCTTCCTCAGCCCCATCTACACAACACCCAAAATGAATGCCTGACCTTTACAAAGAGTTTATTTGCAACACATAGTATCTGAATATGAGGAATGTGCTTTGACTGCGTTATTCCTCTTTGCTGCCCCCAGTCATTTTTTACAGTACTGGAGTATGTCTGAAATCTTTGAAAACGTGTTTTAGCAATCTCTTTAACTTACTTTTAGAAAGGTTGTGCTACTATCACAGAAATAGCAGATAGAAGGAACTCAGAGATACTGGTTGTATTGTCAGAACAGACTCGTAAAATGACACTTAATAAAGTGTCACAAGAAGACTTACCAGCAAGTAAGGATTTATGAATAACAAGAAAAAAGGAGTGACTTAAAAATGCACTGGGGAGAGATATGATTTGTCATTGTGACAGACAGTTAAAAAAAATAGTATTCCTGATACTGGTAGTGTGCAGAGATGTCCCATGGAGATCAAGTTTAAGGCTTATATTCAGTGCATTACATTTTAAAAAATGTGTGGGGAGGAGGAACCTTCCAAGAGGCCATAAGAATATTCTAAAGAAGGAGCTCATTCTACTAAATAGCCAAATCTAGCTCCACATAATCCTGCTGGAAAATTCAAACAGCCTGGACATATTCAGGTTCATCCTCTTCTTCAGCAGCACAGACACAAATTCTCTTACACATCTATCTCTTGGCAGCAATACATCACGTTTAAGGAGTGGCACCCAGACATTGAAAAGGAAAGTAATAGGATTACTGGCAGTAGAATTCCTTGCAGTTAGAACCATGCTGTAGCTCAGGAGTTCTCAAACTAGGGTCGGGACCCCTGAGGGGGTTGCAAGGTTATTATGTGGGGGTCCTGAGCTGTCAGCCTCCACCCCAAACCCCGCTTTGCCTCCAGAGTTTATAATGGTGTTAAATATATAAAAAAGTGTTTTTAATTTATAACGGAAGTCGCACTCAGTGGCTTGCTGTGTGAAAGGGGTCACCAGGACAAAAGTTTGAGAACCCCTGCTGTAGCTAATGAAACCTAGAGGAAAAATGTCACAAAGCAAAATTCAGACCTAGGTGAAGGAGAGGTAACTCCAGTGAAGCCAGTGGAGCTGCATTTACTTACACAATATTTGAATGTGACCCAAAATGTTCAAAAGACATAATGGTCCAAACAGAATTGAACACAACCCTACAATTGTTCATTGTTTGGAAAATGCCCATATCTGAACCTTGTGAGTATCATACAATACATTTTCCACACACTTGTTTTTTTAATGTTTTTTTCTCTTGAAAGATTAATCCCACTGTCAATTGTCCTTTGTGGATGAATAAGAGAATTATCCCACCTTACACTTCAAGGCATTTTTTTATTTAAAAAAGAATATTTAAGTCTATACAGGAATATTGCATTATGTCTGTGTTGTAACTTAAATGAATGGATAGGAGCCCTCCTTTCAGTTGTGGATGAAACTACTTCTAGGTATCATTTATGTGCTGTGACATTTAAGAATCTTATCGCACACACAAATCAGACAACTATGATGCCTAAACTGTGGACTCAAATACTTGAAGATGCAAAATGTAAACAATCCAAATTTTTCCTTTTTTCCTTGGAATGTGGAATTTTCCCCAAAGCTACCCAGGGTTGAGGCCCATGCACATAATAATCAGTCTTGGATTCATGAGAGGTTTATGATCAAACACCTTGTGAACTGGTAAGGCTAGAAACTGCATTCTATACTAATGCACTATTTCACCATCCACTAAATCCCACTCAGTTTGGATCAGCAAGTAGCAGTAGTCTGAATGGCCTGTGCAGGTCTGTCTACTGTTCCAAGTGAACTCCTTGCCTTGCCAGGTCACCATCTAACCCCAATTAGTGACTTATCTTTAATAAGGTACAGGTGCCCTCTGATGTCCAATCAGCTGTGTTACTATCCTATGCACATTCTCACAACAAAGCCCTCATGGAAGGAGGGCTAAGAACACACAGGATTCTCAAGCAGAACCCTGACTACTTGGATGAGCTCTTTGCTATAAGATAAGAACACTCTTTCCTCTTTGAGCCTTTCTGGGAGCCCACTACCCCTTAAAATACTTTGTACAAATATAGTTATGGTGATTTCCCTAGTGTCATTAGAGGAATTGTGAGTAGTTAGCCTATCAAATGAACCTTTCTATGGCAACACTTTTCCCTTTTTACCAACGAAGGAAGTACAGAGCTCTGTCCCCTCTGGAGCCTTTGAATAGCATTTCTACATATATTCATACATAGATCAGAGGTTAAATCCTGACCATCTTGAAATTAGTGGCAGCTTTGCCACTGCATTGACTTCAGTGGGCCAAGATTTCACCCCAGATAGCCAAGCATACATACACAGACATTTTAGTGCCCATTGGCTTATTGCCTATCCAATCACTGCATTGCTGAGAGATTGTCAGGGTAGAAAATCAGATCTTGGTGCCCCCAAAAGCTGGAAGTTTACCAGTTCAGTAAAGATTATCAGGCAAAAAAGTAGCAATCATTGTGGGTAAGAGCAGTGATGTTGACAAAGAAATATTCTGAACGTTTAATGGCAGTTCTGGTAGCTGCATAGAATGCTCTAGTCAAATAGTTTTGTCAGCTGCTTTCCTTGTAACCATTGGCTATGCCATAGTGCTCTATAAACCTTTACAGGAGACAGAATTAGCTTTAATGAAATTTGAATAGCTGACATAATAGATAATGCATTATACTGAAGAAATGTTGCATGATATTTTTCTAAGAGACTGTTTCTTGACTGTGATCACTTTTTCCCCTCGCTATACATGATGTCACCAAAGACTTTAAGAAACTAATTATTTTGACATTGACTATAAAACAAACAGTTTAAGAGCATATGAGGCTCTTTTTCTCTATAATCTGTACAAAGCACTGGAAGCGACAGCAATTAGCAGAAGTAGACTTTAGCAGGCATAGTAACTACTGGCATTGTAAATACATGCTGCAGTATGGCCACCTTAAGATCTGCTATAGTGTGGCCAGGGAAGTTGAAGTGTTCTCCTAGAGGTTTTTGTATATTGCCATTCCTAATATCTGATTTGTGCCCATTTATCCTTTTCCATAGAGACTGACCAATTTGGCCAATGTACATAGCAGAGGGGCATTGCTGGCATATGATGGCATGTATTACATTGGTGGACGTGCGGGTGAATGAACCTGTGATGGTGTGACTGAGCTGGTTAGATCAGCCACACCATCACTGGTTCATTCACCTGCATGTCCACCAATGTAATATACACCATCATATGCCAGCAATGTCCCTCTGCTATGTACATCAGCCAAATTGGACAGTCGCTACGGAAAAGGATAAATGGACACAAATCAGATATTAGGAATGGCAATATACAAAAACCTGTAGAAGAACACTTCAACCTCTCTGGCTACACTATAGCAGATCTTAAGGTGACCATACTGCAGCAAAAAAGACTTCAGGACCAGACTTAAAAGAGAAACTGCTGAGCTTCAGTTCATGTGCAAATTTGACACCATCAGCTCAGGAATAAACAAAGACTATGAATGGCTTGCCAACTACAAAACCAGTTTCTCTTCCCTTGGTTTTCACACCTCAACTGCTAGAATAGGGCCTCATCATCCCTGATTGAACTAACCTCGTTATCTCTAGCTTGCTTCTTGCTTGCATATATATACCTGCCCCTGGAAATTTCCACTACATGCATCCGACGAAGTAGGTATTCACCCACGAAAGTTCATGCTCCAAAACATCTGTTAGTCTATAAGGTGACACAGGATTCTTTGCTGCTTTTAAAGTTTCAGCTGTATTTAAGGCAGGGCAATGTAAAAAGTGTAGCTTGAATTTTTTTTTCAATAGCGAACTTATCATGTTTTCCTGTCAGTCATTGCATTACAGTTATCTTAAAGTTTTTCTGATCTTAGAACTCTTTGGTGCTTATAATTTACTACTGCATTGGCTTTGAAAAAAGATGGTAAGATGGAAAATACTACTTGCCTTAAACTGATTTATTCTGAATTCAGATTTCTTCAGTAACCTGTGCCAATATGTATGGTGTGATATGATTCATGTTTAATTTCCTTTCCCCAAGATGCTTCCCTATAATTCTGATGTAGACGAAAAAGTTTTCACAGGATAGGAGACCACTGTAAAATTTCATGATTTTTGATGAGATTGAGTTCCCTTGAGTGCAACAAACCCAAATTATATTTTTGTGACAGATTTTTTGATTATGCTGTCATGGTAGTTGTCATTGTCTGTGATCCTTGCTGTTAAAACTGATTTCAGTGCAAAATCCCTTTTCCATGTGTATATGCAACTGGGATATCATTGCAAATTATGTATATTATTATTATACTTCTCTTTCTGCACTTCCATTTAATTCTTTGGTGAAACACAGGCCAATGTTGGTCTTTTCAAAAAGTATTATGCCAGCCTAGGGCCACTATTTTTAAAACCAGAATTAAAATCTTATCACTAACTCATAGTCACAGTCAAGGATAGAATATCACAGAATTGCATAACATACAAATATTTACATTTATTACAAACAATCAAGCATTTTAAACAGCATGTAATATACTCTTCAATAAATGTTTGTAAACAAAAGCTAGTAAGTAGTAAGACTGTGAATGATCTATTCACTTCAGCCTCACTTCAGTCCCTGGCAAAATCATGGAGCAGGTTCTCAAGGAATATATTTTGAAGCACTTGGAGGAGAGGAAGGTGATCAGGAACAGTTAACATGGATTTACAAAGTGCAAGTCATGTCTGACCAACCTGATTGCCTTGTATGATGAGATAATTGGCTCTGCGGATATAGGGAAAATGGTGGATGTGATATATCTTGACTTTAGCAAAGCTTTTGATACAGTCTCCCACAGTATTCTTGCCAGCAAGTTAAAAAAGTAAGGTGGATAGATAGCTGGCTAGATTGTTAGGCTCAACGGGTAGTGATCAATGGCTCAATGTCTAGCTGGCAGCCAATATCAAGCATAGTTCCCCAGGGGTCGATTCTGGGGCCAGTTTTGTTCAACATCTTTATTGATGATCTGGGTGATAGGATCAATTGCACTCTCGGCAACTTTGCAGATGACACTAAGCTGCGAGGAGAGGTAGATATGCTGGAGGGTAGGGATAGGGTCCAGAGTGACCTAGACAAATTGGAGGATTGGGACAAAAGAAATCTGATGAGATTCAACAAGGATAAGTGCAGAGCTCTGCACTTACGAAGGAAGAATCCCATGCACCACTACAGGCTGGGGACCGACTGGTTAAGCAGCAGTTCTGCAGAAAAGGCCCTGGGGATTACAGTGTACGAGAAGCTGGATATAAGCCAGCAGTGTGCCCTTGTTGCCAAGAAGGCCAATGGTATATTGGGCTGTATTAGTAGGAGCATTGCCAGCAGATCGAGGGAAGTGATTATTCCCCTCTGTTTGGCACTGGTGAGGCCACACCTAGAGTATTGCACCCAGTTTTGATCCCCCCACTACAGAAGGGATGTGGACAAATTGGAGAGAGTCCAGTGGAGGGCAAAAAAATGATTAGGGAGCTGGGGCACATGATTTACAAGGAGAGGCTGAGGGAACTGGGCTTATTTAGTCTGCAGAAGAGAAGAATGAGGGGGCATTTGATAGCAGCCTTTAATTACTTGAAAGGGGGTTCCAAAGAGGATGGAGCTAGGCTGTTCTCAGTGGTGGTAGATGACAGAACAAGAAGCAATGGTCTCAAGTTGTAGTGGGGGAGGCCTAGGTTGGCTATTAGGAAACACTATTTCACTAGGAAGGTGGTGAAGCACTGGAATGGGTTACCTAGGGAGGTGGTAGAATCTCCATCCTTAGAGGGTTTTAAGGCCCATCTTGACAAATCCCTGGCTGGGATGATTTAGTTGGTGTTGGTCCTGCTTTGAGCAGGGGGTTGGACTAGATGTCCTCCTGAGGTCTCTTCCAATCGTAATATTCTGTGATTCTATTGAAATTGAATGTCCCATCAACAATGACAATGGGCCATGAGGAAAGCTTATCTTCACCTGATGAACTGTCCTGGGGATGCTTCAGTCAGCCTATGGATAATGGTTGCCATCACTCATCGAAGTATGCAAGGGCATATGACTAGATCACATGATACTGAACTCCATTTTGGTACCTGTATTTTTCTACAAACTGGGCTGGGAACTTGGCTTGAAACAAAGGGATTCCCATTATATGAAGTAAGCTATTAAAAGGGGAAGTGACATTACCAAGTGGCTTCACTCCCCACACAAGACAACACATGGAAACACCTGAGGAAGAAAACTGAACTGGGGGAAGTGCTGGTCCTAGGCAGGAAAGAAGGAAGCCTGACTGGTTATGAAACCTTGGTGGACTGTTTATGCTATCTAACAGGGTGAGACACTGGTTAATTCAAATTCTATCTTGTATATTAGGCTTAGATTGTGTTTTTGTATATTTGCTAAGTAATGACTTTGATCTGTTTGCTATCACTTATAATCACTTAAAACCCATCTTTCTGTAGTTAATAAATTTGTTTTATATTTTACTTAAAACAGTGTGGTTTGAGTGAAGTGCTTGGGGGAAAATCTCAGCTCAGGAACAAGAGTTAATGCATGTCCACTTTCCTTTGTAGAAGTGGTGGACTAGGTAATAACTCATATACTGGTCAGGTTTTTGACCAGGGCAGATCAGTACAGCTCTGGGGTCCTAGGCTGGGGAGCTCGGGGTATTTTGGCTGGAGCCTCAGTCTATTGTCAGGTTGCAGAATGGTAGCCGTATTAGTTTGTATCAGCAAAAATGAGGAGTCCTTGTAGCCCCTTAGAGATTAACAAATTTATTTGGGCATAAGCTTTCGTGGGCTAAAACCCACTTCATCAGATGCATGGAGTGAAAAATACAGTAAACAGGTATAAATACGCAGCACATGAAAAACCGGGAGTTTCCTTACCAAGTGTGTGGGCCGGGGGCGGGGTCATGAGGCCAATTCAATTAGGGAGGATGTGGCCCATTCCCAATACTTGACAAGAAGGGGTGAAGTTCTTGAGTGACTTGGCAGAAGCATTCATGTAACTGCAGCTGGGTGTGTCCCTGCCTGTGTAAAGGTCTGTGCAAGTGCAGGGTTGGAAGTGGTCTGCAGCTTGTCACAACAGCACAGTGTGAGAGAGAGTCCAGGCTAGTGAGACAGAGGTCTCAGCAGTACCCTAGTTCCAGGTTGCACCCCGTGGGGACCCATCACAAGGTGTATGCACATATTTTGCAGATATCAGTTGGATATAGAATATTTAAAAATCTAGCTGGTCTTTTTCAAACAGGCTGAGCAGCATTAGCTGTATGTCCTGGCTTTAATAACAGAGGAGCCAATCATGCAGCAGTCCATGATCTGCAGTTCTTTTACAAAGTTGAAGCATGTTAGAAGCCTCTCAGCAACACCTCATTGTGTGAGTCACCTTACAGCAAATCACTACTTTTTATCTCAGACACGTCGTGTTATTCCTTAAATAGCTGTCACACCTGGGACTTGAATGGGGAGCCCAAAGTTGTAGTTCTGCCACTTCAGTTCCAATAGCTTGTAGTAGTGGAATTACTTGCTGTTATCAGCTTTCAGGCCTTTAACCATTAGAGGGCAGACTATCATATTGTTGAATAGTAATGTGCTTAGTCTAAGCAGTGCTATTATAGTACACTGGAAGTCTTGAGAGAGAGATTTTCTGCCCTACCTTGAAGTAAACAAGTCACAGCAGCAGTCCAAAGACTGGTGATGCAGTATTTTGTAGCAGCGCTTTGCTACCCTCATCTTATTCCAAACATAGATACTGCATCTCCAGGATTTGCTTTAGCAGCACTTGTGTAAATCCCAGTGGAACCCCATTTGTTAGAAAGGATGCTGAATTCAGTTCCTTAACAGTCCTAAAATAGCAACTGAACTCCATTGCACTAGGGGCTCCTTGGTAAGGGTTAACAGGCAGTCAGGTTAATTGTCATTTATCTCTTGCTCTTTTGGGGTGAAGGAATGTAGGAGCTAAAACTGTGATTAATTGTTCAGTAGTAAATGCAGGGAATAGAAATTAAAGAGGCTGGGGAAGGAGAGCTGTTATAACCTTCATAATAGCAACAACTTAGAATAGTGAGCTACATTATGATTCCATTATTTACATGTGTCTATATGTGCCCACTCGTGACCAGAAACAGAAAGAGGCATACAATTACTGCTAGCTAAGGGAGATGCCCCTTGGCTCAAGAGGTTGAGGCCTGTGTTTTTGGCAAGATCTTAGATTTAGTTCCATAGCACTTTCATATATAACATGCAACGCCAAAATGGGTGTAAACAGTGTCCATGACCAGGGATCAATTATAACACAGTGTTTCCAGTTCTTACAACTAATCTGAATGAACAGAAAAAAATAGTTTTAACATTCATATTTGTATATTATGATCCTCTAAGGAGTTTAAATAATTTAGCAAAATGTTGATCCTTTAAATGTGTTCATATTTGGGAACTGTAGGTCTTTAGAGTTAAGACCCACAAAGGAATCATTTTAATTCTCTCAATTTAGATAACCCTGCTATAACTGAACCTCTGGCTAGTTTGAAGGTTGATGTGGATAAACTTTTTAAAATGCAAAACACTAGGAAATGAATACATTACAGAAATTACAGCTTTCAAACTATCCAGAGCCTCAACCACGTCATCCAAATAGAAGCTATTTTTAAAAATTATTTTAATGTTAGCTCTCCCAAATCCCAGTAAAATTGTGATTGCGGAGAAAGACTTATATCCTTTAGCCACTTATCCCTACCATCGCAAATGTGGAATTGTGGTCTGAAGCCAGGGAGATAGGATTAAATCACCTTTGACTGGATTCCTGGGAGTCACTAAATTGACTAATAATGTCTCTACCAGAGTTGAAAACCAGCTCTTACTCTGCCAATCTCTTATTCTGTTTCTCTTCCTGTGCTTGGTTCAGAACCTGTGGGATCAAAGTGGTGAGTGGTAGCAGAGGATTCCCCAGTTTGCAAAATAATAAATGATGTGACTCATCCACCTTCCTTGCACCTTTCCAACTGGCTTCTGGATGTGAATCTTATTAGCTGGACATTGCCTATTAAAACTGAAACTGTCACTCTCCAAATGCTGTACCCAGATCATGGATATGAGGTAAATTTCCTTCGCCATTGTAATCTGAGCCGTAATCTAAAACTCTTTCCCTTCCTAAATCCCACGTTGTGAGGGCTGCTGATGCTAAATCATATTGTACTTTGTCTTCCTCTTGCAGAAGCAGCCATTTTTTTGTCTCGCATTCTCTTAATTGTTGTTCCTGTATATTCTTTTGAAACGTTTGTTTAACTAGCCATCTTACAACTCAATTTTAGTAAATTTTTGCAAAGAATTCATCCTCCATGTCCCAAATTCCAGCTTGCCAGTAGTTTCCTGAAAAAGCTGTTTTAGTGGCGGGAGAAGCAGCAGAGCAGCATGGAGAGAGCTTTGAGTTTGCAGCATGGACCTTGTCTTTCCCAGGGATCCCGAGAATCTACACGGTTCAGAGGCAGTACCTCTTGCCTGTCAGTTACTTGGCCATCATGGTATTTCCTGGCTCTCTATTCCTCTGCCAGAAGTTTCTCCACTACAGGCTTTTAAGTAATCTAGTGCCCAATAAGGTCTTGACCCAACATCCACTGAAGTAAATGAGAAGTCAGTGGGTATCGATGAGGCTCTCAGTGTCCTGAACCAAAATATGGCTCCGAGGTGCTGGTTACTCTAAGGGTAGGCAGTACTGGATATATAGATCTTTACAGCTTCAAAGTACATTCACGAACAGTAACTCAACAGAATATCCATAATCCCCCAAACATCCAGTTTTAAAGGGACCATCCCAATGTATAAAGGTAAATGTGGCAAAGAGAAAGAATGCACTAGATAAGAAAATTAGAATCAAGATGATTTCTACAAGTACAAAGTGACCTGTGAACTCACTGTAGAATTTTATCATTCAATGAGAACCAAGTTCAGAGATTTGTGACAGCAAATAACATTATCAGTGTGTTCAGCTGCATTTTTAACGAAGATAAATCTGTAATGGTCGTTCAATCAAAGCCAAGGGATATGGCGTATTGCTCTTACTTTGAAAGAGCTGATGGAAACAAGTAATGCGAAGTCCAATAAAACCAAAACCAACTCCCCACACAAACAAAGCTCCCAAATATCAGCTTGGTCAGCTCAACATCATATAAACAAGAAAACCCACCCAGAACCACACATCTTGGGTATGTCAGGGAAATGTTCTTACACATTGAATGAAATCTCTTGGGGAGGTAATAAATCCTAAGCAACAAATTATATACTAACAGGTTCTTAGGGGAATTCAAATAAATCCTCACAACCGCTTAGTGGGTAATCTCCAGATCAGATTCCCATTCTTCTTTAGAGGAAAATAATATATTGCTTCTTATATTCTCTGCCAGCTAAATGCTATATATCAAAGATATGAATGTACTCGAAATATTGATCTTGAGCCAAAGTGAAACATAAGTTCAATATATTCCATTGTATATAAAAAAGAAGGAACGTGATGAAGAAAATATTGAAAGTACAGCTTTTAGTTAAAGGCTACTGGGTGAGAAGGGAAATTAAAACAGGAAATATATGAGACTCCCTCCCCTGCCCCCATTTTATATTCATTGTCTACACCAAGAAAAGTGAAGAAACAAGGCTGAAAAGCTAGAATCTTCCACACCAAATAACAGCAAATCATAACTAAAGAGTGCAGAAGAGATTGCTGGAAGGGTGAAATAACTTAATGTTGTGTGCAAATGTGTTTAATGAGGAATTTATTGCATAGCAAGATGGAAGACTCCCTTTAACTGTCTACTGTAAACACAGAAACTGGCAGGGAGTGTAGTACTGACTCTGGAAGGCAGGCCTTGAAAGGGAATGTATTGATGCAAGAGGACTTTCTGCTGAGTAAAGCTGGTTAGTTCAGCCAGAAGAAAAGATTCCCCTGTCACAGCGATTGCAGGCAGCATTTGAAGGTTCTAATACAAGTCTCAGATGCTGTGGTTTGCAGAGTACAGCCTCTAGACAGGCAACTCCATTAACAGACCAGGTCTTTCCACTGGGTCGTAGAGTCTGGGTCTGACTCTGTTACCCTCACTCCTGTACTTGAGCCAGAAGCAAAAATGTGTGTAATCCACCTTTGTGCTCTCCATATTCTAGAGCTGCTCAGGGGCCTCCCCAGTCCTTAGAGCATGTCAAATGTCTAACTTATCCTCTGCTTCCCTTAGTGTCCTGTGATCTCTGGCAAACATGATTTCCAAAGTAGACTGGAAAGCTGATGGTGAAAGAAGATGTGTGAAGAAATGCATTCTTCATTCATGGCTGCATCCATCTAAGAACTTTTGAACAGAAGGCTGGTCGGTAGCATTGATCTGCTACATTGGGGCAACAGAAGGGACAGTAAATCTAAAAAAAAAATCTTTTTCTCAGTGTTATAGCAATGGCAACTGCTAATACAATAAAGCCACATTCATCCCTGTCATCATAGCGCAGATTTAAAAGGCCTAAACCCACTGAAACAGCATTTTTGTGATTAGGTTGATGGGTATTTGCAGTCCTTAATGAAACATTATATAGTCATTTGTGCAAAGCATGAGCATATTGCATTCCCAAGTTGTCACATAGCCAAGCTAAAATTATACTCCATGCAGACAGCATCACAGCAGTGAGCTGCTGTATGCAAAAAAAAAAAATAAATAAATATCTTCAGAAGATCTAATGTCCTCATTTATTATTTCTGTCATTCTCATTCATCATCTATAAACCTGTATAAAAATATTTTTTTCAAACCACCTTTTTTCACGCCATCCTTATAAGGTTTGATTTTTTTTTATGTTAGCAGCAAACCGCTTTCTCCATGCATGCATAAAATGAAGGAAAGCTGTAGTTTCATTCACAGCAATGTGAATCTGCAGCAGGTGTTAGTCAGTGGAGCTCCATGCAGAATCTGTCTGGCCTCAGTGGGTCTCTGCACAGGCATGGAGACCACTAGTACAGTACTCAGTACATAACTGGAGTCTGGGTCTTAGTATGTTAAACTAGATTTTGTATTTGTAGTGTATAGGTGTTTGGTTTTATCTATTTGAATAGTTTGGGAGCTCTCTACCTGGCCACTCTGTCTTCTGGTGCAGAAGCCACTAGATCTTAGAAAAGGAACAGCGTATACAATTATATTTCTAGACCTTATATGTTTGTATATAGTTAGTCGACACAGGTATTTCAAAGACAGCTATGTCCGTGTAGTTTCCTCATACTCTAAAAGCAAAGACATAACAGTAGCCTAAAATTATTAGTAGGATTCTGTGGCACCTTGACATCTCCTGTGGTAAACCCATATTGTATGAGTGTAATATTTTACATTCAGCAATTCTAGGCAAATGTACAATATATCACTGTAACCTTTGTCGTTCCTTATTCTATCGCCTCTCTCTTGTGTAATACATTCACTCATTATATCATGCCTAAAATGAGATTTCTAACTCTTTGGGACAGGACTCATAGCAATTCTTTATCTATCTTCGGTAAAGCACCTACAATATTGCTGGATAATCTATACATAACAGTAATTCTTGTATAATATAATTATTCAGTATTCCCCAAAATGAGATATGTACATCACAAAATAATTATAACTAGGTTATTATTGCTGAGATGGCCAGATTTCTTTATATGCCATAGACTCATTTTGCCAATTTCTCCTTACAGCTACTCCAGTGCAACCGAACCAGTCCAGTGCTGTTGTCCTTAGTTTAGGCCTTGATCTTCCTATTTGGTCCCCAAATAACCCACTGGTCAATGTGTGTTCACCTCTGTGCCTGATCTACAGTGGTTCCACAGCTAGAGAACTTGCCTGTTTGGCTCAAACTGCAGGGACTAGTACCTTTTAGCTGTGGAAGTACTTTTTAGCTGGTTCATTACTTGGTGTTAGCTGAGATGGAAGCCCTCACACTTATAATTCAATGGAGCCCTGTTAACTTCATTGAGATTCTGCATAAGGGTCAGGGTTGTCTCACACAGCTCGATTCCAGGATCAAGGAACATCAGAGGATAATATGTATCATCACCACTTTACATTTTGTATCTCAAATCAATTTCAAAGTGTGTATTAGAGTTGGCTATAAACCTGTTTTAAAAAAACTGATTTCCCCCCCAAAATTTGACACTGATTTTTTAAAAATGTAAAAGATTTTTTAAATGTAAAAGTTTATCAAAATGTTTTTTGAAAAATTCTGACCAGAATTGTAAGAGTATCAAGCCACTCACCCCGACCCCCTACAAAACTTAAATTCACATTTTTTCTTCAAAAAGGGAAATTTCAATGGAAAAAATCATGAAAAATGAAAGCTGGACAATTTATACTCAAACTAACATGTATATAAATTTCCTTGGATATTACTGAAAAAGAAAAAATCCTCAAAAGTCACTGATTCATAAAAGACTTTCAGTGTATTATCAAATCCTTTTTTAACTAATTGAAAATATTTTCGTGAAAAATATTGTGCCAAATCCTTAGCTGGTATAAACTGACAGAGCTAAATTGACTTTGATGGAGTTATGCCAAATTACAGTAGCTGAGGATCTAGTCCGCTATTCATGGCTATAAAGACAACTTGGACGTAAGACTAAAGCTTACAGGTTACAGCATGCCTGCTGTTGAGTGGTTTATGGCTTTTAAATTGATTGAGGAGTTTGCTGCTAAGCTAATTTCCAAAAAGACTAAAGATTGGCAACAACAACATTACTTAAAAAAACCCAACAACATTCAGTGCTCTGTTCCCTGAAGTAATTTTACCAGCCTGTATGAACTGAGAGATGCCTAAGTGAAAGCTTTGCCAAGCCTTTAGTTTTGTAAGCACATCAGTGGTAAATTAAACCCACTGCTCCTCCAGAATGAGAGTGCTTCAGTGCTGCACTTTATGACTTGAACTGCCTGCTTAATGGTCTGTGAGATCCTTCCCATTTGCTCTGCACAAAAGAGAAAGAGAGAGAGAGAGGCTGATTCTAGTTAAATCCCTGGCTGCATTGAAAATTAAGAAATTTCTTAATCTATCTTTATGAATATGTAGAGTTAGGACACCCTGGCATTTGAGCAGAAGAGATGCAACAGGACTGAAATGGTTTAAGCTCTCATTAGGAAACAATCCCTTTGCATCATTTCTTGTCTCCCGTGGTTAGAGAAGGCATGCCCTGGCATTTCAGTAGAGGAATTGCAAAGAAGTGAAGTGGTTTGACCTCTCATTAGAAAATAATCCTGTTGCATCATTGCTTGTCTTAAGTGGTTAAAGAAGGCAAACAGAATTTATAGACTCACATGTAACACAGATACATGACAGAATGACCTGCTCCACAGTGATTTTTTTAAAGGAAGGCCAAGAAAAAGGGGAAGTGGAAAAGTAGGATTGTGAGAGACCATGGCAGAGCCACAATGGGATTGCTGAACATGATGTTTTGTGACTTCTAATGATAAAGTGAAGTAAGCTGAGGGGAGCATGCCCTGTAGAAATTTGGACTGGCAATAACACTGTGCTATCACCCAACACAATGTCATGAAAAATTGAGCAGTGGGTGATTTACTAGCATTTAATGGCCACTTTTGCCCCGGTGTAAATGACTGTACAAGTGTAAGGCAGTGGGGAATCAGGCCCATTGTTTTCTTAGACATTTCGGTGGTTGTGTTTGGTCCCAGTTGCTGCCCCAGTGCTGTTCTTCTAAGGTAGTTCACAAGTACATTCTAATAAGCCAGGTAGCCGTCATAGCTGAAAATTCTCTGATTGGCTGCTATGCACATCATTTGCATTCATTGCTCTAAATCAACCCCCCCCCCCCTTATGGAAAAGGCTATGGAATGCAGCTCTGGGGCAGTTAATCATATATCTCAATGGAAAACTATGGCAGTCCTCTCCACTTTTACTGAATGAGGCTGAAGGATCACCCAGAAACCTTGAAGATACCAGAGGATCCACAAGAAGCCAGGAATGCTAGACTGAGTCCAGAGCTGGTAATGCTGAAGTTTTGATGAGAGGGTTTTTTTCAGTCTTTTAGCCAGCTAGGCAGGATATCATTATTGTCATATCTCCCCATGCTGTATGTCAGGCATCAGCAACCTTTGACACATGGCCCATCAGAGAAATCTGCTGGTGGGCTTGGATGGTTTGTTTACCTGCAGCATCCACAGGTTCAGCCGATTGAAGCTCCCACTGGCCGTGATTCGCTGTTCCAGGCCAATGGGGGCTGCGGGAAGAGGTGCAGGCTGAGGGGTGTGCTGGCCAGCAGATTTCCGGCCACGTGCTAAAGATTGCCCATCCCTTCTGTGTGTGTTTGAGATGGGATTTTGGGGGGGTTGGTTTTGTGGGGAGCATGGGATTTCAAAGGAAGCCTGGTCATAGACTCATAGAATTACAGTAGATTAGAGTTGGAAGAGACCTCAGGAGATCATCTAGTACAGCCACCTGCTTAAAGCAGGACCAACACCAACTAAATCATCCCTGCAAGGACTTTGTCACCCCAGGCCTTAAAAACCTCTAAGGAAGGAGATTCCACCACCTCCCTAGGTAACCCATTCCAGTGCTTTACCACCCTGCTAGTGAAATAATGTTTCCTAATATCCAACCTAGACCTTTCCCACTGCAACTTGAGACCATTGCTTCTTGTTCTGTTGTCTATCATCACTGAGAACAGCCTAGATCCATCCTCTTTGGAACCCTCCTTCAGGTAGTTGAAGGCTGCTATCAAATCCCCCCTCATTCTTCTTTTCTGCAGACTAAATATGCACAGTTCCCTCAGCCTCTCCTTGTAAGCCATTTGTCCTGGCCACCTAATCATTTTCGTTGTCCTCCACTAGACTTTCTCCAGTTTGTCCACATCTTTTCTGTAGTGAGGAGCCCAAAACTGGATTTAATACTCCAGACGTGTGTGATAGTGGGAAAACTATTATTTTCTCTTTTGATTAAGTATTTGAGACAAAAGAAAACTTTTTGCAACAGATTTAGTGGAGCATTCTGGGATAGAAAATGATATTTAATGGAAAAATATTTAAAATAAATATTGACCCTAACACCATGGTGTATATGTATGTATATTTTTTTCATATAGCAAAGACGCTGAATTATCCATCAATTTTAAGGATTTACTCTTTGTGCAGAGCCAGATTTTAAATTGGCAACAAGCTGGAACCAGTAAGCTCTGATAGGTTCATAAGTCTTCTATTACTTTGGGATTTTTAAGTTTTCAGAATGTGATTGCATATTTTCCTTCTAAGGTCAACAACATGAAGCACCAACACAAATTCAGCACTCTAATTCTACATGTTATTATATATATTGGCCAAATGTTTGTTCTTAGCACCCTGATTATTCACCAGTAAAAGTTTCCAGGCCTTTGAATGTATAAGTATCTCAAAGTACTGTACAAACATGAATTACCTAAGCTTCAAAACACCCCTTTCTGGTAGGTTAATATCACAGATGACTTAAATCAAGGCTGTGATGTTTGGGGACCAGTAAGGGAATCTGTCACTGCCTGCTCTGTAACTTTGAAGTGCCTTGGTGCCATGCAGCTATGAATCAAATTTTTGCCACCAGTTGCCACAAATGTAAGGTACCCCAAAGTTACAGGGCAAGTGATGACAGAACCTTTCACCAGTCTGGGTGGTCCCCAAAATGTCACAGTGCCATAGTTGTTACAGAAATTGCACCCCAATATCAGCAAACTGAGGTTCACACTCCAAACACTTGCTAAACCGACCTTAATGGATTCAAAAGTGAGGGAGACAAGTACAAGCTAACAGTGTGTTATTTTTTTCTCTTTGTTTATTTTGGGTAAAGGAAACAGAACAAAAGATAGTTTAAGATGAATAAAGCAGCAGAAAAGGCAGGCTGAGCAACAAAATGTGTGCTAAGCTCCCCAAGAAGCAGTTAAAAGAGCTGTGAGCACAGCAAGGTCTGTTAGCTGCTGATCAGAAGATATCAGAGCTGGTGGCCATGAGGCAGTATGGGGATTCTGCTCCAAACTGGGGTGGGGGCCAGAAGGGTCCCCTTTTCTCCTACAGGGCAGGCAGAAGACCAAGCAAATGGTTCCCCAGACAATCTAGCAGAGGGACCAGTGAAGGTGAGAGGTCCAGAGCTATGGAGGCTGGAATGGAGTAGCCTGCCTGTGGAGGTGAAAACCAATGGAACTAATTCATTTTGCTTCTCTGCAACAGCCTTGTCTTCCTTAAGTGAACTTTTAGCACCCCGATCAGTCAGTAGCTCCACTGGTTGTTTGGGAATTTTCCTATTTCTGATGTACTGAAATTTTTGTTTGCTGTTAGTTTTTGTGTCTTTAACTACTTGCTCCTCAGATTCTTTCTTGATCTGCCTTATTATGCTTTTTAAACTTGACTTGCCAGAATTTATCTTCCTTTCTATTTTCCTTACTAGGATTTGACTTCCAATGTTTAAAAGATGCTTTTTTTGCCTCTACCTGCCTCTTTTACCCTGCTGTTTAGCCATGGTGCCATTTTTTTGGTCCTCTTTTTTTTTTTCATATGGATTTATACATTTAGTGGAAACCTGTATTATGATGGTTTTAAAATAGTTTCCATGCAATTTGCAGGCACTTCACCCTTGTGACTGTACCTTTTAATTTCCGTTTAATCAGCTTCCTCATTTTTGTGTAGTTGCTCTTTTTGAAGTTAATGGAGATTAAACATATTGAGGGGTTGGAGAACATGGTAGCGCACACTCTACCCAGAAAAGAGGGGCAGAGGTGAAGCTTACATCACGATTAGTGGCCAAAACTCCAGCGTCAGACTCACAAGGGGTGAGTGACAATCTCCCTCAAGGGGAGAACAGAAGGTTCAAACCTCTCCAAAATGAGCAGTTCACTCAACTGATTGCATACTGTATTATTGTACTATAAAAGTATATCAAGTAAGGTCTTCGATGAAAGCTTGTATTGTTCTGAACTTGATGGTCATTATGAGATATGTATACAAGCTGTGGTTATGAATCTGTGTATTTATGTATATAGAAAACTGTGTTCATACCCTGTTCCCTAATTTCAGCTACATCTCACAATATGACAGTGAGCAGTCAAATGGGAAGAGGCACCTCCCAAGCCAAATGTTTACATGAAACTGAATCCAAGTAAATATTCATTTTCCAACTCAGGAAAAGACAATGATGGACCATTAGAGTTAATGTAAAGACACCGAGTCACTCCCAGGCTATCAAATCAAGAGGAAATTTCCCCTGGTCTGAATAAACATGAGTCATGATATACTGAGAGGGAAAAAAAAAAAAAGCCTTTTAAAAACAGGCTTGAGACTGAGGTATTTTTATCCAGAACTTGAGAGCCAGTCTCTAGGGGGGAAGCTGTTCGTGAACTCTGGTTCCTTCCTATAGCAAGGCTGTATGCTGAGAAGCTGTTTTAAGGCAATATGTATCGTATGAAAAAAGGGATTGTATCGAATATCAAAATATAAAGTCTGAGGTTGTGTCTTCATGTTTATTTACTGAGTAACTTGTCTATCTGCCTTCCTTTATTATTTCACCTTTGAATCTGTGTTTTTTCTTTTAAATAAACTTTTTGTTATTTGTATTCCACTCAAGTGCAAACTGTGTGGATTATGTGTGCCAAAGAGAACTGATAACTAGGGAGCTTCAGGGGTGAGGTTTTCAGGGATGACCAACCCTAGGGCAGTGGTCCCCAAACTTCTTATCTTACCCCCTCTTACCCCTGTCTGCGCCCCCTGCCCTGCCTTCTGGAGCCGGGGACAGGAACAGGGCCATGGTTCTGGGAGGAGGGGAAGTGGACAGGGGTAAGAGGGCTAAGGCTGGGGCCACAGCTGGGGGCAGAGCCCCGGGTGTGGGGCCGGCAGCTGGGACCCTGGGTATGGGGCCAGCAGCCGGGACCCTGGGCACAGGGCTGGGGACCAGGGCCAGGAGCAGAACTAGATGGTGCCCCCGCCCTGCTCATGCCCCAGCCACACCACCCCGAACGTTCCTCCACACCCCCGGTAGGGGGGCATGCCCCACAGATTGGGGAACTCTGCCCTAAGGGAACAATCTGAGCGTCTAGTACTTAAGAACTTGGGGAAGACAGATTTGGGAAAACGTGGGGCTGGATGGGCGCTTAGTGTCACCATGAAAGGAATAACTAGACTGTTGAGAGCCTGGTTGAGACCATATGCTTGTAGGCTGGCTACTGGTGTCAAGAATCTGACCCATAGCCACATGACATCAAGGCACCGTGAAGTTACAGAGCAGCTGGAGATAGAACCCCTTATTGCTCTGAGTGGTCCCTAGAATGTCACAGTTGCAGGGAAGAAATTTGTTAAAAGCCACATATCAAGTTAAGTATACAGTCCAGGAGTGTTGATTCCCCACTCCAACCACTCTACTGTAATATGCTGCCAAAATTTCATGTAATTATGTATTGTACATATACTACTTAACGACATGGTTTTGCTCTGTGTTATACATAGGTTTCTAAAGATGAGATTTTTATAGGAAAATGTTGGGAAACATTGATTTCACCATAAACATGCAAACGGACGAAAATATATTTCCATCAATGATAAAAGAAACATAGAGATAGACAAAATAAGAAATTCTGCTTAAGAATATATTAGCATCAAAATCTGATTATTTAGACTTTTGAATTAGGCTTGTTACAAATGGGCTAGCCAATGAATAGTAAAACCAGCTATGAGCTGTTGATTTAAGGATATTTACTTTGCAGATGTCAACATTTGTGTTTTAATGATGTATACATTTTTAACTTTTTGAATCTCAATGTCTACCATCATTAAATAATGGCCTGACACCTCTCCTGCCTCCCTAATTTTCCACAGCCATGGAAATATAAATTGATAAAAGTAGAAAACAAAATGGTTAAAACCCAAAATTCCATGAAACTGTGAACATTTAAATGAATCAAAAACGTAAAAAGATTAAAACCAAACATCAATATTATCCTTCAAAATTATAAAACAATAGACACTGAATTCTGCCAACCCTAATTATGGACCACTCTAGAACCCCATTTTGCCATTGTAAAGGTGCTATCCATTTATGGCGGTAAGAGAGCCATGCAGAGGCTGCGGAATGTACCGAACCCTGAATTTGCAAAGGCTATATAGTGTCATCTACAAATGAAATGAATGGAAGGGGTAAATATTAAATACTCATACCTACCATGAGAGGGTTTTGAAGTTTAAAGTGCTCCTGTAGAATCATGATGTTAATTTCCTCCCAGTGCTTTGTGGCATCTGGCTGTATTCTCCCATGCAAAGTAATTTTACAAGATTTATCTCATTAATTTTTTTCCACAAAATATGAAAAAAAATTCTCAAAGGGTATCGTATCAAATATCTGACCACTACAATATGTGCGTGTGCGTGTGTTACATATAGGACAAATATGTTAAGAGCATTATAGTTGCAAAGTCAAGCACTCAAAAGTTTGGAAATACCAGAATACAAATTGTCCATGCAGCCTTAATTCAGCCTCCTTATCTGTATGAACTATGATATAGTCTTGCCCAACATTACATAGAAAGTTAGGGTTAGAACCAGGAACATAACTACTCTTCTAAAATGGGAATACAGATCACCTTCTTTGTGAAGTTGTTGAGGGATATGCACATCCCATCCTCCTTTGAGGGGGCAGGATACCACTGTGGTTGCAGTTTACCACACTGCCCTTCTGCTGAAAGCAGCACAGCCTAGTACCCAGAATCAATACAACTACCCTTAGGGTCAGGGCAGTGTGGCCCGGCGGCTGGAGTCAATACAATTGCCCCATGTGTTAGGGCAGCATGGCCCAGAGGCCAGTGCCAGGGGAGTGGGCCACCACCTAGGGGTGAGTGGTGACTGCGGTAGGCGACCTGGGCCTGCCCTCTCCACCAGGTCCCAGCCCAGATCCCTGTTGGCGAAGAGTGTGGTCATCACCCAGTCAGCAGAGAATCCTACTGGAACACGCTGACCTTGCTCGGGTGGTAGATACCACTACCTCCCCCTCCCTGGGCCACTTCCTACTGCAGCTCCTGAGGTAGCAGCTGATATACCGTCAGGACCTCCGGGTTCCATGGCTAGGGTAACTCCCTGGAAGTTCAGCTTCCAGCCATTCGCTGAGAGTAACAGGTCCTCACTCTGGTCTCCGGGTTCTTGGGCTTCTGCAGTCCATGGCTGTAGCAGCTCCTGGCCTGGAGCCTCCACCAAGCATCCTCTCTCCTCAGTGGTCAGCCTAGAATGATTTGGGCTGCTCTTTTCTATACTGAGGTAGCAGCTAGAGTCTGCCCAGTACAGTCTGAGGGGTGGGACTTCCACTGCCCATAGCATGGATTAACCCTCTCTTGCTCAGTGTGGGATATTCAGACCCTGTCACAGAAGTGCTTTGAGATCCATGGATGACAGCACTATATGGGAGATGAATATTATTCTCCCTCTCACTTTCCGAGATTCGCACACAGGATATGTCTACACTGCAAATATAAAAAAAGACCTGCAGCAGCAAGTCTCACAGCCCAGGTCAACTGACTCAGGCTTACTGGGCTCACGCTATGGAGCCCAAACTAGTGGTGCTGACATTTGGGCTCAGGCTAAAGCCTAGCAAGGTGAGAAGGTCTCAAAGCCTAGGCTACAGCCCTAGCCTGAACATCTGTGCTGCTATTTTTAGCCTGTAGCATGAGTACCATGAGCCCAAGTCAGTTGACCCAGGCTCTGAGACTTGCTGCCACAAGTCTTTTTTTGCAGTGTAGACATATCCACACACACACAGCCAGCAAAAGGCAGTTTTTCAACTTCATACTGATGTGATAAACCTACTCTAGGTGAAAATTGTCCCCAAGAAAAGAGTAATAAAAATGTCTAGATTTGCTGGGGGGGGAGAGGGTTCATCTTGCACAGCAATAGAAGACAACTGCCTACAGTAGCAAAAATATTTCTATATTAGGAAAATATATAACCTGGTGTGCACTTGAATCGTATTTGAGCCACACAAGCATACGCTAATATGCCATCCTGTACGAACACTCTATATAGTATTGTTCAATATGACTTCATGGCCTGCAGCTGTTACAAAATGCTGACCCAGCCACAGCTTTGTCAACATCCCCTCATAGGGCATCACAATGGGCTGACTGGATGGGCTATTTTGTGTTTGCTGTGTGCTCTATAAGTTGTCCATAACATTGTAGAGGAGTCCCATTTGCCATTATATTAATTCTTGGCATTATTTAAGCTTAAAGCCATTCTGTGAGTTGACAATAGCTTTTTTCCACTGCTAAATTAGAAGAATGGGGTTTAGGGGATAGAGACATAGCCATGTGCAGTGTCCTCTTTATGATAATCAGAGTAACAGCTAGAAAGCAAAGAAAATGGATTTTACCACATCATCAATCTAATGAAGTTCAACCAATTGGATATCTGTAATGGTTTCTGACCAATTCGGCTAGGGAAAAATAGTTCAAAATCACAGACCTAATATTTGGTGAAGTTCTTGAAATTGCCTTTCATTAAAACTAGTATTAAAGATTTTTAGATGTACTTGATAAAATCATAGCAGAGTTGTCTGAAGATCTCAGTGGACTGCCAGCTTATCTGGATAGCATTATAGTTTGCAGTCCTGGAAGAACACAAGTCCATCAGGTACTTAAGAAGCTGGAGATGAAGGTCTATGTTTCAATCAGAGCAAGTGTGGGCTCAGAATGGCTAAAATCAGGCTCTCAGGGAATGTGTCAGACTTGACAGCTCAAAAATAGAAATAATTATGTAAATCTTGGCTCCAAACCAGAAAGCACGAGTTGCAAATGTTGTTCTGTGGTCACATACTTCAGCAAATTAATTTAATTGCTGTCACAGATTAAAGCTCCCTTATGAAGTTGCTAAAAAGGCAGAGCATTGCATGGCAATATGGGCTGAGCAAACGCATGTTATCCAGGAACTGGAAAAAGGATCTGACAAAATATTCAGTTCCAGATTTCTGTGCACCTGGACAGACAATTAAAATACCTGTATAGCATCCAGAACAGAGCTTGGAGCTCTGTGGGCCCAACCCTGCAGTCAGAATGCACAGAAAACTTCCATTTAAATCAACACAAGTTTTGCATGACAAAGGAGTGAGTAGATTGTATTGGGCTTGTGGGGGAACTGTGGAGGCATATGTCAGTTTCTTTTCTTCTATAGCATTAACTACATGCTGTTAGGTAGCCTTTTCATGGATAAGTATAGGAGACAAAATCTGCAGAAATATACAACACTGGTAAACTGTTCTGTGCTCATAACTTACCAAATCCACACAATAAACAGCATCAAAAGTCATTTTCAGAAGGGTCCTTTAACATGGGATACCTCCATTTCTGAGTGGCCAATTTGTGTTTGGTAAAGGGGATGCTGGAAGACTGACCTTCCTAAAGGCATAGCGAGTAAAAGTTGTGGTATCTGGTCTGTGGAACATAGGAACCACCATGATGGTTCAATCTCACATTACATCTAGTCTAGGGTCCTGTCTCTGATACAGATTAGTGCTAGGAAATGAAGTATGGTGTCTGTGGCATAGGTAAGGTGTATGCTTGTATTTAATTTCCTATCTTTTGTTTTTTTCATGTCAAGTATGTTATGCTGTTAGAGCTCAGTGATTTTTTTTTGCAAGAAAAAAGTCCTGTTAGAAAATGTGATTTTGGCAAAATTGATATTTTCTGTGGAAAGATGTGGATTTCAGCAAAATTTTTTGATTTTCCAATATAAAAATTCAAAGTGAAAAATGTGGCTTTAAAGTGACATTTTAAAATGAAATGACATCTTTCATTTTGTTTTGACTTGAAGTGGTTTTTTCATTTTAGATTTTGGAGACCAAAATGTTCAGTTTTTCCCTTTGGATTTGTTTTTTTCCCATCTTTCTTTTCCTTTTTTATTTCCTCATCTTTCCCCCCCCCCCACTCGAAAGAGTGGGGGAACACTAAGAAAGTGTACAAAAGTATGAAAAAAAAACACACTTTCACACATTTTATTGTTTTCAGAAAAACAGTAGAAATTATGAAAAATGTATTTCCCCACACTTTCATTCAAGTGAATTTATTATTTTCCATCTTTTTTCTGATTGCAAAACAGTAAAAAAAAAAGTGTAAAGGTATGTATGTGGGTTCTTACTTTTAACTCAATTTTTCCTTTCTCATCTACTTTCCCAGTGTAATATAAGAAGAGGAAAGGTAGGGGGAAAATGAGGGGGGCTTACCTCCAATATGAGTGCAATGCCACACATGGACACAAAGGAGTGTGTAGGATAACCCACTTACAGTAAACCATAAGAAACCAACTGCTCTTAATTGTATGTTACAGAATTCCAAACACAGCAAGAAGCACTAACTACTAAATAAATAGAAGTGTATGATGAAGTTCACTTTGTGGTGAGAAGCCACAGTGTGTGATGCTGATGTGTGTGAAAAGTTGTTCTCCTATGGGGTAGGTCACGGTTGGCTCAAGCCTTCTCCTTGGTAATTGCTACTCAGAGCAGCTTCTCCCCTCTCCTTGCATGGGTTCTTTTTTGATGCCTAGTGCCCCTACACAAGGTGACTCCCTCACTCTCCCTGAGCCACAAGGGATACTGTCCCTTGGGAAAATGAATAATGATATTAATGGACAGGGAGCATACAATCCAATACACAAGAGACAATAATGTACATAAACCCCAGTGCCAGGAACAGAATGTCATACCCAAAAAACATCTGTAGAACAAAGGGCGACTTTATTCAGGTTAGGAAAATAGGATCCGGGGAAGGAGAAGGGTAAGCTTAACTAAAAGTATGAAACATTAATAAGTCAACCAATTTCCCAACTTCAACCCTTGCACCTTTCCAGGCAGATGGCACACTCAGGATAAGTCCAGAGATTAATTCTGCAGTGCTGTGAACTTTGGCCTGCTTAAATATAAAGATTTTTCTTATTGGCTCTTTGCCTCTGGATGGGGCAGGGTCCCCTCTTCACTCTCTGGGCTGGAGTCCTGTGGAGGTTTCAGCTGGCTTACAGTAGCTGGTATTGGATCAGTTCTCTGCCATTCTGGACACTGGTCTCTGCAGGACTGGAGCTGCCTGACTTATGCACAAGGTCCCACAGCAGTTCAAAGACCCCCCTGCGGAGAGAGGAAGTTAACCAGAAAGCTCCTCGTTTCTTTCTCAGCTCCCAGACTGAAAACTAAAACTAGATTCTTAGTCTCTGAGTCAGGCTGTTCCTTCCTGCTGAGGGGTCCAAGCAGCCCTGACTCCTCATTAACCCAGAAAACTGCTTGGCCATATCGCCTCATGCAGAAACCTCTTCGTTGACTTCAGCAGGACTTTCTAGTCCATTCTGTCCCCACCCCTGACTCCAAGCATGCTGGGAAATGGTCTCAGAGGGCTCTGGTAGCCATTACAGATGTAGTCCCTTGGGTAGGACTCCATAGAGGCTCAGTCGGTCACTCAAGAAGCTGGCAAAATGCAAGTGTGCATTACATAGACAGATAAAAGAAATATTTAAAGTAATGACACTGGTGCCACTGAACTTCTTATGCTTACAGGCAGAAGCAGCCATAGGGCAGTTGTTCAGCTCCTAGAAAGCATTCAGGCTTGCTGGAGTCCAGAGACAAAGAACTACATCAGCATCCATCTCAAAAGGATTGTCCCCAGCCTGCCCCTCATCCCCTAGCCAAAAGTACCTACTGAGAGTAAAATAAGATTTTTTTAGTTCTCTTTAAGCTTGTTTTGCCTCCCTCTCACAGGATACAGCAATGATGCTTTTTTTAGTACGAGTTCCAGACAAACTAAACTGGCCCTCCTGTTCATATGGATTAAAGGTAGAGCAGGATGAATTGCTTTGGCTATAATCCTACTATATGCAGAACCAGATGCTCAGAACAGAGCAATTTCTGTTTCAGGTCTTGATCAGAAAAACCTAAGCAGAAAATCTCTTCTGCATTGTAAAATGTGCTTGCTTCACCTAGCAGGAAGTGTACAGAACTGAGTCATTTTAGTTAGTATGCCAGTTATCAATGACTGATTAATTAATTGACTGCCAGCACTGTAACGGTGATTCACAGAAGAGGAAGGAAGAGGACAGAGGGCCAGATCTGCAAAGGTATCTAAGGACCTAACTCCCATTGATAACAAGATGCCCCAAACCTTGCCCCAGGGATCCAGGTGGATCATTGTGGGGCTATGGCCTTCTTCACACAGGTCCTGTGCCTCCAATGCTGTCCTCTCCTCCACATGCACACACATACTCCTTGGCAGCATTGCTCTGATGGAGTAAGACTAGGGAAGATTACCATTGACTATGGCTGCAAAGTGGTGCTCAATGGATAAGATAATACAGCCATCAGCTTTCCTAGGGAATCTCCGTGAAGTCTGAGGGTGGTGATGTGCATCTTTTCCTAGCTCTCCTTTCCTGTCATCCAGTGCAGGGTCATTTACCCATGACACCCCCAGCCCACCCAGTCATCAAACCTTTCCCTTGTGCATAACCCAGCCACAAGGAGTGCTGCTCACAGAGCCTTGGATGGAACAGATAGTACTACGTGTCAAGGGTGCCTTCTGAGAGCAGATCTTGGGGGGCACAATCTAACCTCTACATAATTTTCTCTTTTTTGTTTTAATTCTTTTAAGATCAGCTGTCTGCAAACATGAGAATTGATATTTGGACTCTTTATTCAAGTTGATTTTTTTATGCTGTTATCTTTAAAGTTATTCATGATAATAAAAGTAGTAGGAAAAGGTGGGGGCTGAACTGAATGTAACAGCAAGGGCTGTAAGTTCCAGCTTTGAGTGGATGAATACTGGCATCATGTCTAAGGTACTTAAGGTACAGAATCCTTAGAAGCAGCCTGAGGCCTGGCACCTGGACTGGTGCCTCAACAAGTCTGCCGCCTCCTGGACTTTTGTGTTTGTCAGATTTATTTTTCAGATTTAAAAATAATAATAATAAAAAAGCCCGAAGAAACATTTTTATCTAATATAACTACTGTGATATTCCAGAAAGAGCTTAGCAGGGCTGCTTAGCTGTTTCATAACAGCAGTTCAATAGAGAATTTGCTCATTTCTACTACATTTGAAAATCCTATTAGCTCTTGACCTCAATGATTCCTTACAGCAATGAGTTCCACAGGTTAATTGTGTAATTAATTAGTTGGAAAAATATTTCTTTTGATCAGTTTAAAGTTTTGCCTTCTAAGTTCATCTCTTTATTGTTCTGGTATTACAAGAAGAGGTAAGTAAATAAATTTACCTTCTTTGTAACTCTATCATGTTGCCTCTCTAAACTAAACAGCCTCAGCCTTTTCAATCTATCCACATACAGAAGTTTCTCCAGGCCCTTAATCATTTCTGTTGTCCAGCTCTTACATCCTTCATTTGTCTTAAACCTGTTTTCAGATTGGATGACCAGAACCAAACACAAAATTCCGCTTGAGGGTAGATCATCCATTTAGATGTTGGCAAGATATTTTCCAAATTACCTTCTATCCCATTTTTTACATACCCTGGCATTTTGTTTACTTTTTGAAGATTGATTATAGATAATTTAAGATCCTGCAATGGGCATGAGTGCTTCAAATTATTTTATCCAGTATGCATTACATTTGCATTTGTCAGCATTGAATTACATCTGCCATTGTGCTGCCCATTCACCTGGTTTTGTCAGATTCCTCTGAAGTACCTCACAGTCTTCTCTAAGCGAAACAATTTTGTGTCATCTATACATTGTGCTAATTCTCTTTAACCCTTTCCCCAGATCATTAATGTTCCTCAGATCAATAATCATAGAATATTAGGGTTGGAAAGGACCTCAGCAGATCATCTAGTCCAACCCCCTGCTCAAAGGAGGATCAGTCCCCAGATTTTTATCTCAATTCCACAAATTAGTTAATGTCCCCTTCAAGGATTGAACTCACAACCCTGGGTTTAAGCAGAGCAATGCTCAAATCACTGAGCTATCCCTCCCCCAATCTTCATGTGTAACATGACCCCACTGTCAACTCTCTGCCAGGACTGTTTATCCCCATGCTTCTTGTTTTCTGTGGCCATTCAGGATTAAAGGAGGAATATATACACAATGGACTTTTAACCTATTTTTTTATTACTATTATGACTGGGAATTGGAACTAGATTAACTGAGTTGCAATATGATGACTTTGAAGTGAAGCAAACACCAATAAAGGCCTGTCATATTTCTCCTTTAATATATCTCAGTTTATTAATATTTTTATTTGCATTACTAGTTCAGGGGCAACATTAGTACTGCTGGTCTGACAGTTTCAGGAAACAAAACAAATAAACCATTTATATGGAGATCCTAGAAATTAAAGACGGAAGAGTACTTTTTCTTGTCCTCAGTCATGATACTGAGCAGCCCTTCATACAATCATCTGCCAATATTCACAAATTTCTTACCTAGGGATCAGCATCCTAGAAACTCATTGATGTTATCCATGCAGACAATTTGTCTTCCAGTAATTATGACTTTCTACATGCTTTTCCTTTATACTCTAATACACTTCCTCCTGGCTTCCATTTGACATATGTCCAACACAGTCTAAAAAATGTATCTTAAATTTCAAACACTTCTGTTCATGCTGCTTCAGTATTGGTTCTCAATTCTTATGTGTTCGTGGTGCTTGGTAAAAAGATTTAAACTGAAAAGATTCCTATTTCCTCAAAAATAATTGGAAAAATATGGTAAAATCAATAAAGACCATTTAACTTGTTTGTCATAACAGCAGTTGAGCAGTACTTGGGTCATCCTTTTTGAACGGTTGGTTTAAGGAAAAAATTACAAGGACATGGTATTTCTCTGAGGATGTTAGACAGAAATCAAAAGGAGCTATCACAAGGGTTAAATGCCTGCAAGCAGGATGGGGACTCTTTGTAAACACAATAACAGAGGTTCAGACTAGAAGTATACCCTTAATCAGAGAAGACAGTAAGAGGACCAAAAGAATGCCACCATGACTAAACAGCAGAGTAATGGAGACCATTAGAGGCAAAAAGTCATCCTTTAAACTTAAAAGCAGCAAAGAATCCTGTGGCACCTTATAGACTAACAGACGTTTTGGAGCATGAACTTTCATGGGTGAATACCCACTTCGTCAGATGCATGTGACGAAGTGGGTATTCACCCACGAAAGCTCATGCTCCAAAACGTCTGTTAGTCTATAAGGTGCCACAGGATTCTTTGCTGCTTTTACAGATCCAAACTAACACGGCTACCCCTCTGATCCTTTAAACTTAGGAATTCAGATCCTAGCGAGGAAAACAGGAAGGTGCACAAACCCTGGCAGATAAAGTATAAAAGTATAAGGCAGGCAAAAAGAGTTTGAGAAACAATGTATAAATGTTCAAGCAGTAATAGCAAGATTTTTTTAAAGTATATCAGAAGCAGGAAACCTACCAAACAGGCAGTGGGGCCACTAGATGACCAAGATGTTAAAACAGCACTCAAGGAAGACAAGGCCATTGCAAGGAAACGAAATGAACTTTTTGCATTGGTCTTCACTGCAGAGGATGTGGTGGAGATCCCCACATCAAAGCTATCCATTTTGAAAGACAAAACTGAACTGTCCCACATTGAGCTGTCAGTAGAAGGGGTTTTAGAACAAATTGATAAATTAAATAGTGATAAGTCTCCAGGACCAGATGGTATTCACTCAATAGTTTGGAAGGAACTAAAATATGAAACTGCAGAACTACTAACTATAGAATGTAACCTACTGCTGAAAAAAGCCTCTTTATAAGATGACTGGAAAGGTGGCCAATGTAATGTTGATTTTTAAAAAGGGCTCCAGAGGCAACCCTGGTAATTACAGGCCAGTAAGCCTAACTTCAGTTCCAGGCAAACTGGTAGAAAGTATAGCAAAGAAAAAAATAGCTAGACACATAGATAAACATGATAGGTTGCGAAGAGTCAACATGACTTTTGTAAAGGGAAATCATGCCTCACCAATCTATTAGAATTCTTTGAGAGTTTCAGTAGGCACATGGACAAGGGTGATTCAGTGGACATAGTGCACTTGGATTTTTAGAAAGCCCTCATCAAAGGCTCAAGTAAACTAAGCAACCATGTGAGAATACATAAGAACATAAGAATGGCCCTATTGGGTCACCCTAAAGATCCATCTAGCCCAGTATCCTGTCTTCTGACTGCGGCCAGTGCCAGGTGCCCCAGAGGGAATGAACAGAACAGGTAATCATCAATTGATCCATCTCCTGTCACTCATTCCCAGCTTCTGGCAAACAGAGACTAGGGACACCATCCCTTTCCAACCTGGCTAATAGCCATTGGTGGACCTATCATCCATGAACTTATCTAGTTCTTTTTTGAACCCTGTTATAGTCTTGGCCTTCACATCATCCCAGGGCCACCGAGAGTGGGTTCGGGCCCGAATGAAAAAAATTTTTGGGCCCCCCAGCAAGGGCAGACTGGCTAAATGGGGCCAACAAAGCCAGGGAAGCCAGGCCCTGGGCCCCCTTCCAGACCACCGGGCCCTGGTAATTTGTACCAGCTTTCCCTCCCTCTCATCAGCCCTGCACCATCCTCTGGGAAGGAGCTCACAGGTTGACTGTGTGTTGTGTGAAGAACACAGTCTGCAGAAGAGAAGAATTAAACTAGCTGAGAGGGGGTTCCAAAGAGGATGGATCTAGGCTGTTCTCAGTGGTACCAGATGATAGAACAAGGAGTAGAGGTCTCAAGTTGCAGCGGGAGAGGTTTAGGTTGGATAGTAGGAAAAACTTTTTCACTAGGAGGATGGTGAGGCACTGGAATGGGTTACCTAGGGAGGTGGTGGAATCTCCTTCCATAGAGGTTTTTAAGGTCAGGCTTGACAAAGCCATGGCTGGGATGATTTAGTTGGGAATTAGATCCCGCTTTGAGTAGGGGGTTGGACTAGATAACCTCTTGAGGTCCCTTCCAACCCTATGATTCTATGATTCTAAGAAATACTTCCTTTTATTTGTTATAGGGAACATCCTCTCACGGATCAGCAATTGGTTAAAAGATAGGGAAAAAAGAGTAGGAATAAATTGTCAGTTTTCACAATGGAAAGAGGTAAACAGTGGGGTCCCCCAAGGATCTGTCCTGGGATCCGGGCTGTTCAACATATTCATAAGTGATCTGGAAAAGGGAGTAAACTGTGAAGTGGCAAAGTCTGCAGAAGATATAAAATTATTTGATAAAGTTATGTCCAAAACTGACTGTGAACAGTGACGGGGGAATTCATAAATCAGGTGATTGGGCAACAAAAGTAAGTGCAAAGTAATGCACATTGGAAAAAGTAATCCCAACTACTCACATATAATGATGGGTTCTAAATTAGCTGTTACGACTCAGGTAAGAAATTCTAGAATCATCTGGTTAGTTCTCTGAAAACTTCAGCTCAATGCACAGCAGCAGTCAAAAAGGCTAACAGAATGTGAGGAGCTATTAGTAAAGGGATAGATAATAAAATAGAAAACATCATAACACCACTACATGAATCCCTGGTGAGCAGAATACTGTGTCCTGTTCTGGTTGACATTTTCAAAACAGAAACTTATTTTGTTTGAAACAACTTTTTGTTTTGAAATGTAAGTTAAACTTAAGTGAAAAAATGTAAAAAAGAATAAAATATTTGAAATCAGAACATCTTAAAATGATCAAAACACATCATTTTGATTGACCTCTTTTTAAAAAAAGATTTTTAGATTGCGTTTTCATCCTGATTCAAAGGACTGGACATATTTTGAAATATCTAAAATTCTTTTGGGATGGGAAAAGCAGTTCCTGACCAGCTATACTATTAATCTGGACATATTCCTCTCTGTGTTCATTCTGCTTTGCATTTCACTGTATTTTAACAGCTCGCCCCCCCAACCCCAGCATACTTTCTGGATCTTCCCCTTTAAATTTGGCAGAGCCAAACAACTACAGTCCTAAAGGGGCTATTTTGGAATTTGCTGTTGCTGTCTGCATTTTTCTCATTCCTAGTTTGTAAGTATGGCTTCCTTGCTTGTAGAGATTAAAGAGATTAAGAAAACTGGGTTTAAAAATGTTAACTATGTCAAAGAGGTAAACATCACCTTGAATCCTATACACTTTAAAAACACCTTTTTTTATTAAGAGGAAATTACAATACGACATTAACATATTACATCATAAGTTACTTACTATGGTATAAGATCAGGTCAATATTTAAAGAATCTGGCTAAAGATACTAGCTTGCTGGATGGGGAGACCTGCTTCCCTGAATACACTATAAAAAGTTGACTACATTTCTAAATACCTATCTTCGGGATTTGTTTGGGTTTTTTTGAGCTTCTCTTGTGTGTGTATGTGGTGTGAAAAGCTTTTTACTATACCGCAATTCCATAGGAGCAGGAGTCACATTTTCCAATAACATGCAATACAGTCTTGCCGCTAACAGTAAAAAAGAAATTAGTTTGTCATTCTGTTTAAAATGTAGATCCTTTACTGGAGCATTAAGTAATCAGGTCAGGGGACCCATTTGGCTTTATAGTTTCACAGTCTGCTCTTATTTATACTGGTGTTAATTTGAATTGGCTTCAAGTGTTGTTTTAGATTTATTCTGGGTCAACTGAGAATACAATCTCTCTCTTTCTTTTTTCTATAGCACCCTTCATTATAGTACTTAAGTGCTGAATGTTGCCTGTATAACTTATAAGCAGCTGGACAAATATTTTGGAAAGTTTGTATGAAATAATTCTGGGTCTGGAAACCTTCTCTTATGAAAAAGAGCATTGCCAATGCGCTGAAGAAGCTATGCTGTTACTTCATAAAGACTATATAGTCCATCCTTCAGCCCAGAGCACATTCTTATGGGTGAGAGATGGAACAAAAATGCTGACACAGTCTTGCATAGGAAATTGCTGGTGGGTGTCACTGTAAATAAAAACTAGACCACAGTCATTTGCAAGTGTAAGCCAGGAGAGAGAAATGTTCAGCAATGAAGCTAGGGATATTTATTTTCATGACCTACAGATTAAGGCCTGAGGGAAGAAGGACAAAGGACCGAAAATGTGTCTTTTTTGCAGACGGTGCAAAGATGCATTACAGAAAGATCTTGGTGTTCTGTTTTTTTTCTAGAAATAGTAAATTACAGCTAGTTAGTCAGAGTGACTGCTATTTAAAAAGTCAAGAGTTACTGCACAATATTGCAGTAATTTCCTGTTCTAAATAAGAGAAATACTGTCACTGTTGTCTCTTTAATAGTGACTACTGTGTACATCAGATTGTCTACGAATAACATACTTTTTCCTCTGCTGCAGTTAGGGAATCTACCTCCCAGAATGAGATTGGTGTAGTTGAAAGCAGAACATGATGTGTGATATGATAATAACATATTAGTATGGACCAATAAAACACACATGGCATGGGACAATTGTCCCTTTTATGGGGTGTCAGGGCCCAGTCTGCCCCTCACTGTCTTCTGAAGGCCCAGGTGGGAGATAAATGGTTAACTAGTCAATGTGCACCTGGACCTAATAAGGGTTACCCAAGCTCAGTGAGGGCAGGTACTCCCAAGGAGATGAAGCTGATGCAGAGACAGACTCCAGGGGTGGGCTAGTTAGGAAGCTACTCTCAGGGGTGCCTCCCTGGAGAGCAGAGGCTCCAGGACAAAGGAATAACCCCAGGGAGCAAATGTTCCCAGGGAAGGGAGCGGAGCAGCCCAGGAGAATGAACTGGGTGTGGTGCCTCCTGGGGAGCTCCTAGAGACTTGCTTAGCAAAGAGGGTGTCATAAACAGATAGCTAAGGGTTAATGTCTCTTTCACCTGAAAAAAAAGTAACCTGAAGCACCTGACCAGAGGACCAATCAGGAAACCAGATTTTTTCAACTCTGGGTGGAGGGAAGGTTGTGTCTGAGTCTTTGTCTTCTGCCTGTCCCTCTCAGCTTTGGGAAGGATTTTCTATTTCCTGCTTTCTAATCTTCTGTTTCCAAGTTGTAAGTACAAAATTTAGTAAGGCAGTAAGGTTTCTATTGTTTTTCTTTTGTATTTACATGAATATAGTTGCTGGAGTGCCTTGATTTGTATTCTCTTTGAATAAGGCTGTTTATTCAATATTCTTTTAAGCAATTGACCCTGTATTTGTCACCTTAATACAGAGAGACCATATTTTATGTATTTTTCTTTCGTTTTATATAAAGCTTTCTTTTTAAGACCTGTTGAAGTTTTCTTTACTGGGAAACTTCAGGGGGTTGGGTCTGCAGCTCACCAGGGAATTGGTGGGAGGAAGAAGTCAGAGGGAGATCTGTGTGTGTTAGATATATTTGCCTGACTTTGCATACCCTCTGGGTGAGGGGGGAAAGAGAGATTAACTCTCCGTAATTCTGTTCTCCAGGACTGGGAACGGGGAGGGGGGAGTCCCTCTGTTTAGATTCACAGAACTTGTGTCTGTGTATCTCTCCAGGAGCACCTGGAGGGGGGAAGGGAAAAAGGATTATTTCCCTTTGTTGTGAGACTCAAGGGATTTGGGTCTTGGGGTCCCCAGGGAAGGTTTTTCAGGGGGACCAGAGTGCCCCAAAACACTCTAATTTTTTGGGTGGTGGCAGCAATACCAGGTCCAAGCTGGTAACTAAGCTTGGAGGTTTTCATGCTAACCCCCATATTTAGGATGCTAAGGTCCAAATCTGGGACTAGGTTATATGACATGGTGTGCAGTGGTGAGATAGAATCCAGAAGCCAGTAGGAATATTATATTTTTCTTTTCTCTGCTAGGGGCTTTTTAGCAGAGAGAAACAGTTTGGTTTTAAAAGGGAACCAGAGAGAATTTTTTTTTCTGCTCTCTCTGGCAGCCGTGGCTTGCATATTAAGCAAGCAGCCATTAAAGAGACTATTTCGGGTCTTTTGTCAGACAATAGCCCTCCCATTAGGAGGCAAGTACCAGCACTATATACATGCAAATAAAGTGGTTTTTCTGGTTTACTTTACATTGAACATTAGCTAGAGAAAAAAAAAGGGAAAAAGGCACTGTTGCTAGGCAGACCCCAGGAGGCAACAGAGCCTGCAGTTCAGAAGATAAACATCGGAGGGCACCCCAACACAAGAAAACAGGAACCATGACTTCTAAGGCAAAAATTAAGGCCGAAGAACAAATCAAAGAAGCCGAACACAGGTGAGAGATGGAAAAACACAAACAGGAACTAGAAATAAAACAAAAAAGAGATGGAGATGAAAGAAAGAGAAGAACAGATCAAAGAGCCCATAAAACAGCCCATAAAAGAGAACAAGAAGCCAAAAATGCCGCCCACCACAGAAAACTAGAAGAAGAAGAGGTGGCCCACCGCCGAGACATGGAAAAACAACAAAAAGAAAATGAAGAGAAGGAAAAACAGAGAAAACATGAACTGGACTTAGCACAAGCTGGGCTGCATGCGCCAAACAATCCTAACAACCCTTCGCCAATTATGGTTCCACATCACAGAAAATTTCCCACCTACAAGGCAGGTGATGACACCGAGGCCTTCTTGGAAAATTTTGAAAGAGCCTGTCTTGGGTACCGCATCCCTGAAGACCAGTACATGGTAGAATTGAGGCCACAGCTCAGTGGACCTTTAGCAGAGGTGGCAGCTGAAATGCCTAAGGAGAACATGAACGACTATAAACTTTTTCAAACCAAGGCCAGATACAGAATGGAAATAACCCCGGATCATGCCCGTCGGCGTTTCAGAACCCAAAAGTGGAAACCAGATGTGTCATTTCCCAAACACGCCTACTACGTTGGGAAGAATTATGAGGCCTGGATATCAGGAAACAATGTTAAAACCTTGGATGAACTGCACCTCCTCATACAAATGGAGCAGTTCTTGGATGGTGTTCCTGAGGACATCACACGGTACATACAAGATGGAAAACCCAAAAATCTCGCTGAGGCGGGGGAGATTGGAGCCAGATGGATGGAAGTGGCAGAAAGCAAGAAAGCTACGGTCAAGGGGAACGAATACCCCAGGGGGCACACCGACCATAAACCCTACAACCGAGGACAGCCAAAGACCCCACATACAACCCAAGTAAAGCCACAGACACCCTATTCTTCCACCTCACCAGTCTCCAGTAACTCACCTCGGCCCAGTGACCCATCAGATGGAAGATGCTTTAAGTGTAATGAACTGGGACATATCAAGGCCAACTGTCCAAAGAACACCATGCGAGTGCAATTCATTACACCATCATCACACCAAAGATCCCCAGGCCCAGATGCCTCTCAAATACCCTTGGAGCGAAGGGAAAATTTGAGAGTGGGCGGAAAGAAGGTTACTGCGTGGAGAGACACGGGGGCACAAGTGTCAGCTATCCACCAATCCTTCATAGACCCCAAATTCATCAACCCAAAGGCCCAAGTGACAATTTCCCCATTCATGTCACAAGCTGTAGACTTGCCTACAGCTGAACTGCCTGTCCAGTACAAAGGCTGGTCAGGAATGTGGACTTTTGCAATCTATGACAATTATCCTATCCCCATGCTACTGGGGGAAGACTTGGCCAACCAGGTGAAGCAGACCAAGAGAGTGGGAATGGTTATATGCAGCCAAACCAGGCAAGCTTCCAGACCCATTCCTGTTCCTGAGCCGTCCACAGAGGCCCCGTCTGTGTTACCAGAGACCCAGACAGAGGTAGTGGACCCGGATACCATGCCAACCACTGAAACAGCCACAGCACCTCCAGTCCCAGGCCCGGAACTGGAACAGCAACCAGCACCAGCAAGTGCAACCACATCTTCAAACTCAACGCCAGAGGGTGCCAGCGAGCCAGAACTGGCAGAAGCAACAGACAGCCATACCCAAAAGGCTCAGCCAGAGCCTGAAGTACCCTCAGGTGCACCAGCGGAGAGTGGTTCACCAGCAACGGAAACAACCCCATCACCTACATCACTTCCAGAGGGACCAAGCCCAAGTCCACAGTCTGAGGAAGAACTGGTGACCCCAGCCTTAAGGGAACAGTTCCAGACTGAGCAGGAAGCAGATGACAGCCTTCAGAAAGCTTGGGCGGCGGCACGGAGCACCCCTCCGCCTCTCAGCTCTTCTAATCGATCCCGGTTTGTTATACTTTTATACTTTTATACAAGGAGATTCTTTCTGGTGGACACCGGGAAGAATGGCAGCCGCAAAAACAGTTGGTGGTTCCAACTAAGTACCGGGGGAAGCTCTTAAGCTTAGCCCATGATCATCCCAGTGGCCATGCTGGGGTGAACAGAACCAAGGACCGGTTGGGGAAGTCCTTCCACTGGGAGGGGATGGGCAAGGACATTGCCAAGTATGTTCGGTCTTGTGAGGTATGCCAAAGAGTGGGTAAGCCTCAAGACCAGGTCAAGGCCCCTCTCCAGCCACTCCCCATAATTGAGGTCCAATTTCAGCGAGTAGCTGTGGATATTCTGGATCCTTTCCCAAAAAAAACACCCAGAGGAAAGCAGTACGTACTGACTTTAGTGGACTTTGCTACCCGATGGCCGTCAGCAGTAGCTCCACAGGCCCAAGGATACAGCCTAAGAGTGCTCTGTGGCTGGTGGGGCAAGATGTAAAACTGATTAACCCAGAGGCAGAGTTTCCCATGAAACAGCTGACAGAAGCTTTCATTTACGTTTTTGTGCTGTCTGTTTTCTGTTAAATAAATGAGAGCCTCTGAAAAGGCTGCTCTTTAATATTAGAAAGGTCTGCTTGGACTTGTTTATACTGAGGTAAGAACTCACATGCGGCATGGCCCTGATGACACAGGGTGCACTGAGGTGATCTCCTTGATACTACAACACCAATGCTTAACAATGGGCCCTGATTGCATTACCCTTATTCAGGCTAAAATAGTAGCCAGTGTAAGTATTGGTAGGAAAATGGGGCCTTACAATCATAGACCTTAACACATTGATACAAATAGAAGTCTTGCGTCTACTGAAATCAATAGCAAAACTCCAGTTAAGTTCAGCAGTACAGGATCAAGCCTACAAAGAGATGGGGGGAAGAAGAGGTAGATGGAGGCAAGATGTGAAATCCTAGCCCCACTGAAAGAATGGAAGACTTGCCATTGACTTCAGTGGGGTCAGGATTTCACCCAAGTAGCTGTGCAACTTTCACTGGCTACTTGTTGCCTCCAGATTGTTTGTGAAATTTTGGTTTTGACCTGTAAAGACTTAAATGACTTGGGAACATCCAATGGAAGAGCCCGCCTCTCTCTCTATGACATATTGCTGCAGCGGCAGTCAGCAGAGGTGCCTGAGCAGAAACTCACTTAGTATAAGAGAGTGGGCTTTCAGGGTGCTCTGCACTGGGGCCTATAACCTTTGGGAGTCACTTAAAAAGATTGTCAAGGGTTCCTGAGTTTTGGCTGAGTGCATTTTAAAATAGAGCAGTAGAAATCCAAACAAATAAGTATATTTTCTCCCGCTTAAAGTGATTTACAGTGAGAGTCAACAGAAATACCGTGATGTAGAAACACAGTGAGATCAGAATCAGGCCCAAGATAATTATTCTTTTCTCTGTATAATCTGTATTTAATTTTTTTCTGCAGTAACTAAAATAAACTGCCCTATGCCAAATAGACACTGTCACTGCCCATACCTTTAGGGTTCATGAGACATCTTAAGCAATAATTCTGACGTGAAATGCTCTCTACCTAATTTTACAATGGTATCTAAACAATGACAAGACAGCAGTACAGGAAGGCTGCTCTGAGCACTTTCATGCCCTGTGGTTATTGCTGCTTGTAAATTCCTGCTGCAGTTAGCATGTCTGGCTTTATTTTTTTATTTTTATTTTTATTTTATTTTTTGCTTTTCTTTCAGGGAGTTTGCTTTGTATTCTTTAGAGTAAGAGAGACGATGTAAACAATGGTTCAAATTCCAAACCCAGTGGAGATGCAAGTAAACACAGAAGAGGAAAAGTAATAAAGTCTGTGTGACTGGGAACCCCTTTTAAAGTGTGTCCAGGAACAACTGTGACTGGGGGGAGTCTTTGTTAGCACAGTTCATTGGTACCACGCTGCTGCCAGGAAGTAGATGCACACTTGGACCAATTTGGAGAGAAGAGCAGTTTGATAGAACCACCTCAAGGGAATCTTTGTGGAGATTTCCTGCTCCTGAGTCCCTGGCAGCACCCTCCCAATACTACTGCATACTAGATCCCCTTATACCTACTTGTTAATATGGGCCAGACATTGATAAGAAAATAAAAGTTTCACAATGACAGCAAATCTAGCTGGCTGATAAAAGGGTAATAAATGATCCTGAATGTGTAAGACAAATGCTGCAACAGATTAATTAAATTGTTATAGCCGTTATAGTCAATGATTTAAGAATACGGGGACAGATTCAGATGTAAGTTACACCAATGTAAATCTGAATTAACTTCATTGGTTTCCATTGGTATTACTGGTAATTCAAACCCTGTCCCACTATCTGTTGTTTCAAGTGTTTTAAAGAAGTTGGAGAACTCTTCTGGCTTACTTGCTTGGGGAACGGATCTCTCTATGTCTGCAAAGGGGTAAAAGATGATAGAATAGATTATTTTTAATAAGCTTTAAGATACCCTCAATAATGTTTGTTTTCTAGAGGGATTTATTTAATTTTTCATTATTTCAAGTCCCTGGGAGTTGAGAGTATTCAGAATCTCCCAGGAGAGATTTGGTATGTGACTAGGTCAGACCCTCATTCTTAATTGGTTAAACAAAAGACTCTCAATACCCAGTCTTAGAACTGAACAAAACTAGCAACTCTCTGCTGGAGCTTGCAATAGATGAAGGAGACCAGGTATTTATAAATAAAATCTCAAACCTATGCCAAACTCTCTCAATCTAGTCTTTTTCATTTAAATAACATAGAAAAATATTGCTAATGAGGTGCCAAATTAGAGCAGCAAGTGCTCATGTACATCCCGGGCAGCTGATTATCTCTCATCAAGGTGTCTAAGTAATACAGTCCTCATAATGAACTAATGGATTTGCAGGTCCAGTTAACACAAAAGTTCAGCCTCAGACAAGTTAAAGTTAATCAAGTACAAAAAGGATTAAATTAGTACATTTAAATTCAACGGACAGAGGCATTAGAACGGTGCCACACTCCCTCCTTTTTGCTTTGGTGTGAGCTAGTGGGAAAAGAATTGCTGCTGAAGTATCCTGCTCTTTGGGGACTTCATGCTTCAGTACTTTCCCACCCATGCATACGGAGTTGCTAATGACAGAGGTTACCCATCAGGGAATGCAATTCCACGTAGACGTTTTCACCAAAATGGATTATTTCAGCCTCGTTGGTCACAGATTCTGTAGTTTTCCAGTGATTCATCTTACTATTAATAATGTCAGAGAATTTTAGGCCCTTGAATTAAATAATGATAAATAGGAGCCACTGAGCGAGCTAGGCTGAGGCAGTGCTGTTTATTTCAGTGTGAAGCTCTGTCAGGCCTGATAAATCGGATCCCTGAAATAGTTTATAAAGTACTGAATTGATGTGGCGGTTGGTGAGGGAGAGAATTAATGTTACGAAATAGGCCTGCAACCTAGATTTGATGAAAGCTGAGGAAAGCCTTTTATATAAATTCTGTGTCTGTGTAGGAAATGGTTGCAGCAAGAGGTGAAAGAGCTGCACAGGGAAATAATGTGCTTCTATAATCTCTGTGGGCTACAGGTCAGTGAAAGAGGAGCACTGCGGACACCAGTGGTACAGGAGCTCCGCAGTGCTACATTAGAGCTCTGCAGACTGAAGGAGTGGCAGTAGACTGCTCATTTATAATACAAAACCTGAGGACACACTGCACACAAGAGAAAAAATGAAAAGCTGTTTAAAGATGTTGCAGAGGCTTTCAAGTTCCACATGGCTGTCTTTACCAGGCTGCTATGGAAGAAGAGAATCCTTGATGCCACATCAAGTAGTACAGTCACTATTGCTGCCTGAATTCATAGTTTCCTCTTCCGATCCCGTCATAAAAGCCACTGGGAAATTCAGGGGAAAAATCCTATATCTAATTCATAATTCTAGTGGAGTGCTTGCAAAATACAGCAATTTCCCTCTTTGGGAAATGATTACCTGTAAAGTAAAACATGTGGATCCAATCTATAGTCTGTATGAAGTGTGAGATAGCACAGATTTCACACCAGGCAAGAATGGGAAAGATGGACTCACAAAGACACGCAGATATCAAACCCACTTAGTGCATTTGGACATTCACTTGCAGTTAAAGTTAATAGGCACTGGGCATCCAGATCCCATGAGTGACTTTGAAAATCTCAGCCACGTATTTTAAATATTATTCAGAGTTTGTTATTTTATTCTAAGCATTAAATACACTGTGTGGAATCTGATTTGTGGGAAATGCTGATCCATGATGGTAAGAGAAGAAAAATGAAATCCTCAGGATGGAGGGCAGATGGCATGCCACCACCCCCTCCTCAAAACCTGGAGACTGTGATTCCATTCCTTAGTACCATACTTGGAGACAAGGGCACCAGAGAGTGATTTTACAGGACCGCAAGGCCTCTCTGATATCTCAGACTCACCTCATCTGAGTGGCCGTCAGAAAGACTGGATCATCCATGCAACCCACAGCCTGCAAAGCTCCTAGCTACAAAATGGAGCTAACAGAAAGGGGAGGACAGTTTCATCATGGCACAGACTTCCTAGCCTGGCAAATCTCACACCCCCGCTCCAGTCACTGTTCTCTCATCTGTTTGTTCCAGTAGGGGGGTTACTTTTCTACACAAATGATGCATTGCACATCTCTGGCCTTGGGGAAGCCCCAGCGTGTGTGAGACCTGAAAACAAAAACCAAACCTACTGTTCTACAGCTGACCTGGAAGGAAATCTGAATAAGCTGAAAGGGGGATGGTAGGCGGAGATGGGAAGCATGATGTCTATACAATCTGAACCTTTAAAATGATTAGATTTTATTCAATGTGCTTGTACTGAGGTTTGGGCAGGTTCTTGGGGTTTTTTTCCATTGGGTTAAACTTATCCCTGCTAACAATCATAAAATTACTCTGTAAATTGCATAAGCACATGCAGTAAAAAAAAATGAGAAACACCATGGGAACATATTTTATTCCCTTAAATGTATTATTTGCAAGTAAAGTGCAGGGAAATGTCTCAGGGTGTATTTTTTCTTTCCACAGTCTTGTGTATTCCCTTGATCTCTGAAGAGCGTAGGACCTGATTACAAGTGCCATCTGTAAGTATGAGGAATGGTACAGGCAAGATTAAATAGGCTTTTTGCCTATGATAATTGACTTTGTATGGACAGCTTAACCTGAGCTATGTTTTACATATTTAATGTGGGGGTGGAAGGAACAGAACAACAACAAACAAGAAAAAAACAGTAAAAACATGATAGGGAAGGTTAGCCTCAAACTGACAGAAGTCAGGCAATTCAGCAGCAAAGCACCTATTTATGAACATGAAAACTGCCATACAATGGTCCAGCTAGCTCAGGATCCCTTCTGCAATAGTGGCCAGTACCAGAGCTTTGTGGGGAGTGTACAGAACAGGACAATTTTGGAGAGATCAGCCCTTTCTTTCCCTCCTGGCTTCTGGCAGTCAGAAGTTTGTCATCCCCTGAGCACGGGTTGCATCCCTGACCACCTTGACTAATAGCCATGGATGGACCTATACTCCATGAAAGTATCTAGCTCTTTGTTAAATCCAGTTATACTTTTGGCCATCACAACATCCCATGGCAATGAATTCCATGGGGTTGACTGTGTATTGTGTGAAAAAGTACTTCCTTTTCTTTGTATGAAACTTGCTGCCTATTAAGTTAACTAGTGACCCCTGTTTCATTCTTCTCTTACCTTCTTGTACTATTGTACCCATCAGAAATTCTGCTCAAAACTGAAGGTAATCTTGCATGCCACATGATCTATAAGGGCCTGATTCAAAGCCCATTTAAATCAATTGAAAGACTCCCAATGACTTAAATGAGCCTTGGTTTAGGTTCTGATTTCTTCGTGCAACTGATGAATGAAACCACATGTGTTATAGTAACTCTTACACCCTGGCCCCTATTGGGTCAAAACTGTACCAGTCCCAACTCTGTTTCATCATGACTGTGACTAGAAGGGTCCAGCTCCTACCACTTTCCCTCTACTACATTAGCGTACAGGATTTTTTTCTTTCTGAAAATTGGCTAGTCATGAGCTTGATCAATGAGTCTTTCAGCTGACTATGTTGGTCTTTAAACCAGGCCCAATAGCATTGCCCCTTAATTAGCCTATGGCACAGTTAAACTTAACTGGCACTTAAAAGTTTTTCATGTTTGGAAAACAATGTAGTACTCTTAGCAAGACTTCCAGTATGCACAATGGGCAATACCAATAGAGCAGGCGAAAATTCTAAAACCAATATAAACATTTTAGGAGAGCCCATGTGTGATGGGACCTGTCAGGCCTTCTCTGCAGCATCGGTGCCGAAACACCCCCTTCTTAAGGAAAACTCATGCACGCTGGGTGACCGATAAGAGGACCAGGAGGAGACACTGATCAACTGGGAGCCTGCAGGCCAGTTAAGAAGGCTTGCCTAGTTCCTTTCAGAGGGAGTGGTTGGTGGAGGTGCAATAGGAGAGGACCTCCTTAGTATTAACCCAGAGCCCTGGGCTACATCAAGGATTTGGCTGAAAATGCTGTGACCAAACAGTGGCCTTTGATGTTTGTTTGTTAGTGTAAAGAAGCAGACAGTCAACTGAGTTTATTATTGTCTGTTTAAAGACTGACACTGAGCTTAAAGCATGGGCCACCCAACTCCGAACAGGCTGCCACACCTTTTAAAGGGAGGTAAGGAGTGCCAGCAGAGCCATGCTTGACCAGAATGCGGTGCAATGGGGTGGTCCTGCCTGTAACACCATGAATTGGTCAGAAAATGGTAAGTAGTTTCAGCCAAAATTTTCAAAAGAAATTCAGTTGACTTTTGGCACTTTCATGGAAAATTTTATGCAATTCTGTTGAAAGAGGTAAAAAAAATTCTCAGTGTTCAGTTTTCCATATTTCATGAAAAAACCCTGAACATTTTGGAAGAAATGAAAATTTTCATATTGAAAAGGCCTTTTTTCATCATTTCCTCCCCTCCCCCAAATGGTTAATTTTGGCTAGATCTATCTGGCAGACCTAGGTAGTCACAGAACCCTCAGTTTGGCTGCTACCAGTTTCCCAATGCAAGCCATTTGGTATGAAAGAGGAAGAGCAGAATTTTGCTGCAAACTATGATACTAGCTTTTCACTAGCTACACAAATTCCCTTATGGGTTAAAACTCTACTGCATGCTTGGTGGTAGAATCTGATTGGTCAGTGTTTCAGACAGTAATGTTTTGGACTTATTTCATGACATTTTTCAAATACAATATTCATGTTTCTCACCCTTGTTACTATTTCAGTTCATCTTGGCTGTATTGCTAATCTAATACAACTTTCTATTAAACAATGAAGGGTGGAGGGAAGAGGCCTATTTTTAAGACAATACTTCAGGAAAAGACAATTTTTCTAAACCTAAAGCATATCATTTAGCTAAATTCTCAAAATGTTGCTGTGCCACCTTCTTATTAGTGCATCCCATTACACCTTTTAGTCATGCCTTAGCCACTGAACTCCCCTTTTGAAAGGAAATGTTCTAGAAGGCGGTGATTCTTCAGAGAAGTTCACTTTGACCCAATAATACAAATATGAAAATAAAGAGGGTAGAAAGAGTGCCGTGTGGTTAACAGCAGTTTAATAGCTACACATCTGCACTGTTTCTCTACCATCCCCTCAAATTCTGTGACTTATAGACAGTAACTCACTTTCAGGAAAAAAAAGTCAATACTTTTCTCTTTGGGGAAAACCTGCAGCATATGTAAAAACTTATAATTATTCCTCTGATCAAAAAGCATCAGCCCTGAATTAGGGTACAGCAAGTTGGCTCTGATGGAGTGCATGTAGCAGAAACTAACTGGGTTTTGGCATTCAGTTGGAAACTAGCAGTTTCATGAACAAACTAGCAGAATGCATAGGCAGATTTAGAGGTCAGGCAATTCAGGTTTCTGTAGGAAGCACCCAGCATTATCCCACATGACTGTGGGTAACTGTGCCCAGGATGCAGCCTATGGGCATCACAAGAGGAACTTTCACAAGCCTTCCCCTCCAAAAATGAAGGTGCATGTACACATCTTCATTAGCAACAAAAACAAAGGATACCCAATGATTAATTTGAAAGGGTCTGGAACTGGATCAAACAAGTCTAAAAACCACTGGGTACGTCTTTCTTCCTATATGCCATGAAAAAGTAGTTTGAACTATGAGTCTGGAAGGACTAATAATTATGGATGTAATGGAGGCAATATGACTTAGTGGATAGAGCACTGGACTGGGACTCAGACCCAACTTCTTTTCCAGGATCTGCCCTGGCCTGCTGGGTGACCTTGAGCAAATCACTTCACCTCTCTGCCTTCATTTCCTCATCTGTAAAGTGAGGATAAAGATACTGTCCTCCTTTGTAAAGCAGTTTGAGACCTACTGTTGAAAAGCACTGTACAAGAGACAGGGGTAATACTTTCTATTCTGTTCATCTGCTTCTTCCACAACCATCCTCATGTTGTCATTTGTACCACTGCCTATGCAAGGAGCATCCTCTCTAAACTGTCCCACAAGGCCATTACTTTCTCTTCCTCAAAACCCACTACTTGTGTAATGCCTACAAGAAACTAGCCAACTAATACTGGAAAGGTTGAGGTGAGAGAGGATATAGATGAGATTTCTGTTTAAATATGTATAATATAAATTAAAAGCTGCATTTTGATTGTCTTCTTCTTGTCATCACAGTGCCTGGTGGATTAGTGCAGGGAAAAGGACCTATACCTGCCTTGCTCTCACTCTTTTCTAGTGTCTTTGGGTGCTGAATGCCCCTTGAGGAATAAGGAAGGTACAGGACAAGCTCCTTACACCCATGTCCCTGTACCGTGTCAGGACCAGGCACAATCTGGCCCTTAGACTGTAAGGACTGCACAGGGACTGTGATCTGGTGTGAAAACTATAGATGCTATCTGCAAATGATAGTTTCTTTTTTCCACAAGCTAATTTGTTTTTCTTCCTGATTCTTTGTGAAATCCTAGCAGCCATTCCAGACTACTTTTAAAATGAAGCAGGCACTGTATTTGATATTCTAGTAGCTGCTAGGTAGGGTCCCAAAAATTAGCATTTTGTAGAAGTTGTACTTGCAACGCCCGCATTAGTCTGTTGCTATCAAGGTTTTCTGATGGAGGCAATAGCTTCCTAAGTCAGATCATAAAAAGCATCATTGCCAGCTTATTCAATAAGCATCACACATCTGAAAATTTCTGTTCACCTCTGCAAGGTCTGGAGTCTTTGGCCTTGTAGTTTATGAGATCTTTTAACTAATACCCATGATGATGCCCTTTTGAGACTATCCAGTGTGTGTGTGTGTGTGTGTGTGTGTGTGTGTGTGTGTATAGGGGTTTGATTCACACTCACTGACACAGGTGCATGTAGTGTGCAATCTTCAGTGAGGCAGATGTGCTAGGATCAAGAACTGTGTGGAAAGGCAGATGGTATTTACCCCAAAACACTTCCCTGAAGGTTTCACTAGGTGACAGAGCTTTAACTTGTGATCATGCAAGCCTCAGTCAGTTTAGGGGCTGGGGTGGCTAGTTGCAGGACCTCTGCAAAGCAGATCTGTGGGCATCTTGAACCAATGCAAAATCCCTTCTGTACAGACTTTCCATTACTGTGCACCTAAGTAATCCAGTCTGAAAATGACTCTGTAAAATATGCACAAGTTAGGAACATATTTTTGAACAATGGGCCCACAGTGGCTCTGATTAAGTCCAACCATTCTTCCATATATGAAGGTCCAAATGAAATCAGTTTTACATAGGGCTCAGAACTGTTTGTTCGGGCCAATTGTTAATAGATGATAGTGACCACAAATGAACGAGAATCCACCTTGGAACATGCATTTCTGCTCAATCCTCAGCTATTGCTGCAGTCTTTTGATCCATGTGATAACAATCACCCTTGTAATGACTTGTGATCTAATTTGTAAAGGGTCATGCAATTGAAATCAGCGGCAAACCAGAAGGAATTATATTGGGTATATTTGACAGAGGAGATATTGCATGACACATATGAAACACAGGCAGCTGATAACACTATGCAGGAATATCAGAGGGGTAGCCGTGTTAGTCTGAATCTGTAAAAGCAGCAAAGAGTCCTGTGGCACCTTATAGACTGACAGATGTATTGGAGCATGAGCTTTTGTGGGTGAATAGTATGCAGGAGGTAAGCTGAGACAATTACTATTGAACAAAATCAAACCAAACACAAAATCCCCCACTATACCTAAAAACTGCACTTTACTACCTATGCAACATGCTTACATTACTGTTACCCAGTCCTCCTTTCACCATCTACATATTTGTTTTACCCACCTGTTGTGTCCTGTGTTAATATAAGCTTTTTGGAACAAAGACGTTGGCTATATATTTGTACAGTTCTTTATGAAATAGCAATCTATGCTGGGCATTATTTTAATCTAAACCGGGGTAGGCAACCTATGGCACGTGTGCTGAAGGCGGCATGCGACCTGATTTTCAGTGGCACTCACGTTGCTTGGATTCTGGCCACCGATCGGAGGGGGGTTCTGCATTTTAATTTAATTTTAAATGAAGCTTCTTAAACATTTAAAAAACCTTACTTATTTTACATACAACAATAGTTTAGTTATATATTATAGACTTATAGAAAGAGACCTTCTAAAAACATTAAAATGTATTACTGGCACGCAAACCCTTAAATGAGAATGAATAAATGAAGACTCAGCACAGCACTTCTGAAAGGTTGCCGACCCCTTATCTAAACCATGATTTTTTAGATTCAGATGACATGGTCATTGGGCCAGATCCTCAGCTTGGGTAAACTGACATTGCTCCATTGATGCATATGTAGCTATGGCAGTATAAACCAGAGGGAAATCTTACCAATTGTCCTTTAAATGTTTTAATAGTTGAACTCATGCATAGTCTGATGGAGTGGATAGCTGGCACTGCTTGACCCACTGCTTCGATAGGTATGACAAGTATAACAGGTACCCCAAATTAACAACATTGTAAAGGATAACGGAGCTGAAGCCTAATTTTTATCTTCATCTACAATAAACAAAAATAGATGGTGTTGAGAAACAAGATCTGATCAAAAAGATATGAATGCACTGGGCCAGTAACTCTGGGAATAAAGTATATTGAATCAGACACCCAAATGGTACAGAGGCCTGATTTATCATTGCAGCAAAATTTCTTTTTGGCACTTCCACTGGCATAAAGGACACAAAGTAGATGTAGTCCCTCCCCCACCCATTTCCCAAGGAATTCCCCTGATGTAGTGCCAACAGGCACTGCCATCTATACTACCCTTTTTCTGTAGAAGTCTCCAGTGCAGGAAATATATTAATAAAAGGGGATATGGCTGGTGGAAGCATTCCTCTTCCCCTGTGTGACATAATTCCCAGAGGTGCAACCTGGAACTGGAGTACTGCTGAACCCTCTGTTTCACCAGCCTGGGCTCCCTCTCTTATTGTGATGCTGTGGCAAGCTGTAGACCCCTCCAGATCCCCTTCCACTCCTCGAGACTGCCCAAACCCATGCTCCCTAATCCCTCAGTCTCTGTGCTAAACTTTGTTCTGGCACAGGCACAAATTGCATCCTAAGTGTTTACTCTTAGCTTCTCTGAACTATGTAAAGAACACTCCTACATCCTAGCTATCCCATCATATCTCCTGTCCCTCCGTAACTAGTCTGTTGCCACTCACTTTGTGCCAGATCTTAATATCCTTATTCAGTTGATTCAGTAATTGTCTTCAGTGGGACTATCTATGGAATACATAACTATGCATTGTGGGTAAAAATATCAGGGTCCAGCCTATTGTTAAGTAAACCAAAATAAGGGTCAATGAGATATGTTGGCGTGTGTGTGCAAAATGAGTGTACCACTTCTCACAAAGCAATCGAAATGCAATATACATGAGAACAGCAAAATGCCTTTTCAAAAGTCATTTTTCAGAATATGTTAATTGTAATCGAGGGAAGAACAAACCTCAAAGAGAAGCACAGAGTAAAAGAGTTTGCAATTTAATAATAACAATTACCTGGGGGAATAAATAAAATGCTAATGTAGTTTGTTACCAATCTCCATATTTTAGTGTTGCACACTAGTAAATGCTGCCGTATGATTTTAAATGGTAAATTACGAAGGTTAATAAGTCCAGTTTAATTTTTATAAATAGCTCTTTCTAAAAGAACCTTTGCACACGCAGGAAGCTTAACACAACATACTAAGCAATGTTTTTAACAGGAAAGCTTCTCTTTTAATATTTTGTTCTTTCCCCTTTTCACTGTCCAGAATCTATCCTCATAATCCTTAAATCCTCATCTTATTCCTATCACCATAGAAACACCTGTGGTTAAAATCATTGTTGATCAGTAGCAAGATTTCCAACTCCTTTCTTTGGCCAGCAAAGCAGTTCTAGCCTCCAGTCTGTTTGTATGGAATGAAGAGATCAACAATGAGCAAGATTTAAACCTGTTTTTTTCTCGCTCAGTGGTATCTCATCTCTTCATTAGGGAAGCTTGTCCTCTGGGGAAGGGGGCGAGGACTAATTCATTACTAATTATGCTTGTCATAAAAGAACAAGGTTCTCCCATGACCAGTTAGGTTTTAGGCTTTAAAATAGGTTCTTCAGAAAAGCTATAGAAGAACGCAATAAGGATTCAGATGTAGAAACATATATTTGCCTCTTTTTCTGATTGCAAATTGTCCTTGAAAAGCTTATGTTTGTCTTGAATATATCTGTTAAAGTATTTGCTGGATTACTGCTACAAATGTTTTTTGATATGAGCATAAGTAGTTTGTTGTGAATATTCAATATTCAAAACGGAAGCTGTTTTGATTGGCAATAAAGGTCACATGGCAGGCTTTTATTTCCTAATTGGAAAAGTCATGTAACTTTTGAATCTGTTTTCTGGTGGGAAAAAATGTGTATTTAGAATTTAACGTTCTGTCAATATTCTATAATATGCTCTTAGATTGTTTTTCCCATCTACATTCCTGCCCATAAATTTGTTAGCTAAACTATTCAAGGGAAGCAGAAACTAAAAGGGGCACAGAATATAAGCTACAGCCTCAGATATGGATATATGTATTGTTGAATAGACTGAGAAATATATTGCTGAATTTTCAATGAAAGTGGTATCTGAGAACAAACTAACAGCAGCCAGAGTTCTGTGTGAATATGGATTGCAGTATCAGGCCAAAATGTTGTAAAGTATGTGAAAATATTTGTGAATTGCCTTGACACCCATTTGAATCCTGATTTCTTATCTAACAAGGAGTTAGATGTATGATCTGTACCAATTCTAACAGCACTTTAAGGGGCTGACAATCTAATTCCCAGTTTCCTAAGGGCGCAGGTTATGTCTTGCTAGGTTCTGTACAGCACCTACCATACTACTGCTGCTATCTATATAAATACATACACATACAACAACAAACAAACAAACAAACAAAACATCAAAAGAACATTATTTAGGCTAGTAGCTGAGTACTTCAGAAATATTAATGAATTTAATTTCAACACATCCCTGTGAAATGAGGGGGCATTTTTATCCTCATTTTACAGATGGGGAATGGAGACACACAAAGAGTAAGGTCAAAAGTATCTAGTAATTTTGAATTCCCAATCTGAGAAATCTAGGACCTGATTTTTCAGAGCATGTAGCATTATATAGCACTTAACATATTCAAAGCAGAACTCCCATTGACTTTGGTTGCAGTTGTGACTGCTCAGCACTTCTGCAAATCAGACCCCAGAGTCTCAAGTCGGGCATGCAGAAAATGAGAGAACCACAATTGGTGGCCACATGTGAAAAGGTTTTTTTAGGTGACTTGTCCAGCATCTGTGGCAGAGACAGAATTATAATCCAATATTCTAAGGCAGTATTCAGCTGCCTTGATCATGATTCTATCTGTTTCTTCCTGATGTTCCCTACTTCATTCACTACACACCTTCCAACTTCTGTAACAAATGACACAGGGGTCCTATGGAGGAAAAACAGTGTGTCATCATATAGTTAAAGACTGTATCAAAATGCATGTGTCAAGAGAATCAAATTAAGGTTACACATGCAACATTAATTCTGGCATTTCCTAACTCTTGAGAGCTTGACTTTACAATCTTAACAATGTCCTTTCAACACAGAGGTGTTTTGTGTGTGCTTGTATGTGTGTGTGTGTGTGTGTGTGTGTGAGAGAGAGAGAGAGAGAGAGAGAGAGAGAGATGCTCTAGGTTTTTGAAAAAGCAAACTGAAAAAAATAAATTCCATCATGTGACATTTGACGCCCATATCGTTCGTCAGCAGGGCTGGAACCTTTAGATCCACCACACACAGCTCTGTCACTTGAGCTAACAGAATAATTGGTAGCAGTAGTGGGTTGTCATCCTCTGTGTGGGCTAGATGAGGATGAGGCTCTTTGCCAGCAGGTTTTTACAGATATTTGCAAACAGCAAAGGAATGATGAGGCTCAAGGATCTTGGGTTCCATCCCAAGCTCTGGAGGAAAGTGTCCTAATAGACACAGACTCTTCTGCTCACCCCCTTTCCTCACCACTGCCAAGCCTGATCCCCCCACACCTTTGCTGTGTTCACTCCCACTCATCCTTGTCCTGTCTCTTCCCCACTCCTTGCTCCTTGTCCTGGTTCCATTCTCCTTGGCTAGCTAGTCCCAGTCTGCACTTCCCAGTCTTCTTATCCTGATCCCTTTGCCCAGCCAGTCCTCGTCTTCTGCTCTGAAAACCCTGCTCCACTTTCCCCACCATAACTCCCAGTCTTTCCTCCCATTGCAAATCCCTATCTTCTGGCCCAACCATTCCCAGTTCCACTCCATCCACTCTGGTTCCTTGTCCCAGTCAACTTGCCCATCCCAGTTCTGGCACCTCATCTGATCTCTCACTCTCCCTGTCACCAGTCTCCATACTCCACCGTACCCACATTTCCTGCCACACTGGCCCAATCTCCCTCTCTGGGCTCCACATCCAGTCTCAGTTCTCCACCCCAGCTTTTGTCCCAGTCTCAAAGTGAAGTTTGCCAGATTTTTTTAATATGAGCAAACCAATATATTTTCCCTAGCCTCATTCTCAGAATCAGAGGACCATTTTGGCTGACATTTCTATAACAAAGAAATAAAAATCAGTTTTAGGTAGACATCAGGTATGGTAAAATTCAGCCCGAATGGTTACAGTTTAGCAAAGTTATAAGCAACTGAAAACAGTGTCATATTGTGTTGGACAACCTTGATAATAGGCGGTCCTACCAGCCCCACCTGTAATTAATAGAACTATAAGAAATTATTTCAGCAGTAACTGGAATGATTGTGTTTCCTCAAAGTGGAACTGAAGCAAATCAATCTGAGCCCATTGGAGCCAATCTAATTAAAAAGGAGCTAATCTGTTTTTCAGTGAGGGAAGCATGGCCTACAAGAAGAACTCATTTCCAGACAAGGGAAACATGTTGATAATCAAAAGAAGGGAAAGAATTTTGATTATTTCACTCTTCATTTTAACAAAATAGATGCTGTCTATTGCTCTGTAGCATTACTTGTATTTATAGGATATCAGTCTGGAAGATAAACTCCGCAGGATAAACACTTATTTTCAGTCCACAGTCTACTGGTTCACACTGCCTCTCTAATTCTAACTATTCATTGTCAAGTATGAAGGCCAACATAATTGATTATAGTTTGGCCATATCAATATTATTAATTAAAAAAGAAAACAATTACAATAAATGTTTACCACTTTCTAACTATTTATACTTGTTCTGTAGTGTGGTTCATAAATTGCTTTGTTTTGGAAGTTTTCAATAATCTGATGATTGGGGACATGTCAGTATCTAGGTAGATGCAAAATAATATGGTTATGACTTTTAGTCACTACCATCCACAGCTAGATTCGTATCCAGTTACCACTAGAGCTGAGTGAGAAACAGTTTTCCCATTCTGTGACTATTTCTGAGAGTTTCACATTTTCCCCGCCTCAAATCAGATCAAAAAGTCAAAATCTCAAATATATTCGCAAACCAAGAATACATTTTTTTTCTTTTTAAGTCAACTGAAACATCTTGTTTTGATCATATCAAAACATTTTATATTGACTTTGACCTTTTTTTCTGTCTTCAAACATTTTTTCAGTCAAATTAGCTTGACTATTGAAACAAAAAGTTGTTTTGAACGAATATGTTTCCAAGTTGGAAAATTCATTTAACCCAACCCTCTTTTGTGAACAGCTTGTTTTGATGAATCAGCATTTTCCGACAAAAGTGATTCAGTGAAAAATTCTCAACCACCTCTAGTTATTGCTAAACCACCTTGCCGTTATCCTGTACGAGCAAGAAACTGCATCAGGCAATGTAGCTGAAAGGTCTGAGAAGTGGCAGAGGGAAGAAAGGGTCATTTCATTTTATTGCATCACATTTTCCAGTTCAGATTTTTCAAAGTAGTTTTTAGGAGTGATGATGTTGAGTTTCGGTTGGCTTCAACTAGCACTGAATAGTTGAGAAAAAGCAAAATATTCAAATCTCCCGAGTCTGTAAATCTCTAGAGAGCAAATCTTTGCTCATGATACTGTAATAGTTCTGGCCCCAGACGGAATCTGGGTTTGAGAAAACAACTATTAGAAAACTGCAGAGCTTTAAAAAAAAGTTCCATTCTGCAAATGGGCAAAGGTTCACAGGAGCAGTGAGTGGAGTTAGTTTTGTGCCTAAAGTTCAGCACTGGGACTCAAAAGATCTGATTTCCATTCCTAGCTCCTCTGTGGATTTCCTTTGTGAATCTGAACAAGTCTCTTGGCCTCTCTGTACTTCACTTACCTTATCTGTGAAATGGAGGACAATAGTTCCCTCCCACACCAGAGTGAAGTGAGGCTGAATTATGCAATGTCTAGACCCCATGATGCACTAGAAGTAGACAGATATCTAAGATGGATGGATGGAGGGATAGAACATATGGATTGAGAGAGAGCGAGAGAGAGATTAATGTTTGCTAAATGCTCTGAATTCCTTGGATATACGGTGCCATATAAATGAAATATATTATTCTTTTAGTATTTTACCCAAACTGATTTACTCATCCATCGTCTGGAGGATTTTAAAGATAGTCCAGCTTTCCTTCAGGTAAATCGTCTCTTGGGATTTGCAGCTAAGAAAGGAACAGAATATCTAGACTTATGACTGTTAATACCTTTTTTTCTTTTAAGAGGAAATTGATAGACACTTTCCCATGAGACTTACTGTAGATGTGGTTACTTCCCCAATGATTATTCCATATCAAGCCCACTCTGCTAAAGAGCTGCTAAATTAAAAGGCTGCTGTTTGAAGCAAAAGCTACAAACTGAATTTCAAACACCTAATAAGATACTGAAAATTACCTCAAGCTTTCAACTGTCACATACTTTAAAAATACAGATTAGACTGGAAATGTAGCCCAGCCATAATTAACACTATGATGTGTTCAAATAATCAAACATTATCCTCAGAGGAATCTATTGAAGGAGATTATTATGAGCGATAGTTCACTAATCATTATGTGACAACTATTTTTATGTCATTGATCTAGACTGCCTTGTCTATTTTGTCAGTGTCGCTAGGCATCTTTTTAAAAAAGGTGATATTTTCCCCCACACAGAGACAGCTCGTCCTACAGCTCCAATTGATGTCAACCTTTGCTCACAGTTATCATCTGCACACAGCCAGGCTTCATTTTAAATCAGAAAAGCGGGGATAAATAAAACTGGATGGCTTTCAGTTCCAATCACGTCCTGTTTTACCTCATGCCAGCCAATAAGTTATCATGAAATAATGGATTTTTATCTGTGACAATGAAAGAGCAGGTTTAAGATTTCCAAATTAAAGAAAAAAAATCTCATGCATCTCTTATATGGTGTGGAGAAAGATTTCTTTTTCAGAGGAAGGATGCAAAAGTTTGAGGGGTATTATTTGTTTATTTTTTAATAATAGAAAAGAATGATTTCAGGAAAAAAAAATTCAGGTACCTTTTGCAGAGAAGAAAATGAGATGGACACTATATATTTTGTATTGTTAGAAAGTCATTGCAGATTCCCAAATTTTGCAAATCTTGGAAATTGAATTTCGTAGTGTAATCCCTCACCTTCCCCCTAGCAAAATTCTCTCTCATTTATAAAGCATGTCACAGATGTAAACTCCAGAGAGCTCAGGGTATCAGTCCCCCCTCAATATTCCTCTTTGGTATCAAACATCAAGGTAAGATAAGTGGCTTCAGCAATTTGACCTCTGTTTATGAAATGTATTTCTTTACTATGTATCTCCAAGCACAGTAATATAAAACAGAGTAAGAATTATTACTTACCTCTTTGTGTGGTTTAGTCTAATCCTTAAAAATAAAAATAAAAAAAACATGCATAAGAACTGGAGCTAGCCAAATGTGTAATATGCTGCACTAACAACAATCACTAGAGTGTATATCACCTATGATTTAGCTTCCAGAACACGCAAACTAATGAAAGAAAAAGTTTACACTATGTGAAATCCACATGCAGTATAATGCAGTGAGAACCAATCTCAGCCTTAGCCTGGAACTCAAACTGAACCCTTCCAAAATGATTTCTGAGGTTTAGTAAAGTTTCACATGACTTCTTTAAAGTGTTTTTATTTTCACATGTGCCTCTGCTCTTCTGGTTTTACCAGGACCAGAAATGATTATGCAAAAATACCATGAGAGGCTATTCTCACAAGAATTTAAGTCTAGTTGTGCTTACCCAAGAAATTCAGACAAATTCTGCCAGGCTAAGACAAGTAACAGTTTTGAGGTTCCCCAATTCTGAAGTCAGCATAACGATCGTTGTAGACAGCACCGCCACCAATAGATGGACCTGTATCTTTATCTCCATGGTAAGTTGCTGTCTTGTATGTTATGTTGTATCTTCATTAATGATCTGATGGATGGCATGGACTGCACTCTCAGCAAGTTTGTAGATGACACTAAACTGGGAGGAGTGGAAGATATGCTGGAGGGTAGGGATAGGATACAGCGGAACCTAGACAAATTAGAGGATTGAGCCAAAAGAAACCTGATGAGGTTCAACAAGGACAAGTGCAGAGTGCTGCACTTAGGACAGAAAAATCCCATTCACTGTTACAGACGAGGGACCAAATGGCTAGGAAGCAGTTCTGCAGAAAAGGACCTAGGGGTTACAGTGGACGAGAATCTCGATATGATTCAACAGTGTGCCTTTGTTGCCAAGAAGGCTAACGGCATTTTGGGCTGTATAAATAGGGGCATTGCCAGCAGATAGAGGGACGTGATAATTCCCCTCTATTCGACATTGGTGAGACCTCATCTGGAGTACTGTGTCCGGTTTTGGGCCCCACAATGCAAGAAGGATGTGGAAAAATTGGAAAGAGTCCAATGGAGGGCAACAAAAATAATTAGGGGCTGGAGCTCATGACTTATGAGGAGAGGCTGAGGGAACTGAGATTGTTTAGTCTGCAGAAAAGAAGAATGAGGGGGCATTTGATAGCTGTTTTCAACTACCTAAAGGGGGTTCCAAAGAGGATGGATCTAGATTGTTCTCAGTGGTACCAGATGCCAGAACAAGGAGTAATGGTCTCAAGTTGCAGTGGGGGAAGTTTAGGTTTGATATTAGGAAAAAACTTTTTCACTCAGATAGTGGTGAAGCACTGGAATGGGTTACCTAAGGAGGTGGTGGAATCTCCTTCCTTAGAGGTTTTTAAGGTCAGGCTTGACAAAGCCCTGGCTGGGATAATTTAGTTGGAAATTGGTCCTGCTTTGAGCAGGGGGTTGGACTAGATCACCTCCTGAGGTCCCTTCCTGATATTCTATGATTCTATGATCTTATACTGAGGCAGGGAGGAGGCTTGGTAAGAGCAACTTAAGTCCCCTCTGTGGTGCTGGAGTTGTTACTTGAAGTGTTACAATACATCCCTGTGATTTCTATAAGCATTACAATAGAAAGGATGGTTTGTGACCAAGGAACAGTACTCAGGAGGTCTAGATTTAGTTCCTGGCTCTGTGACAGACTTCTTGTGTGATCTCGGGAAAGTCATTCAATTTCTCTATGCCTCCCATCCCAATCTGTAAAGTAGGGATAAGAATACTTCCATTCTCCTACTCTTTGTGTGTCTTGTTTATTTAGATTGTAAGCTCTTCAGGACAGGAGCTGTCTTTTACAATATGTGCCTAGTACAAAGGAAACCCTATCTTGCTCCTGTCAGTATAAAAGAAATAATTACCAGTTACTAATGAAGGGCCCAATCCTGCATCCCTGATTCTGTTCGTGGGCTGATTTCCTCGAGTTTTGCTAAGGATGGAATTTGACCTATGGCAAGGAAAACAATACAAATTCCATTTGGATATTTTAAATCAGAACAAACTTAAACAAAGAATTTGTGAACTAGGTAATATATGATAGCCTCCCTGGCTACTCTGCCTGGTGCTGGAATTAGAGTTGTATCGTCTTAGAAATTATAACAAAGCGCAGAGGTCTGTATTCATGTATGAGTGGCTGCACATGTGCTTGTTAAGGCTCTGATCCTGCAAACATTTAGGCACTCTGAGTAGCTTTGTTTGGTGGTAGCAAAGTTAAGACTGTGCAGAAGGGTTTGCAGGATCAGAGCCTAATAAAGTCCAGAAGCAATATTGTGGACTTCCAGGAAGATTTTTCAAACATGTATTCCTACAGTTAGGCACATAAAGCCATGTTTAGATTCCTAAAATACGGCTTTCGTTGCCTGACTGCAGGACCCAATTTTGGCCCCATACTCTTATACACATATAAACACATACACCCCCACCCCTTCTGTGAGTAGCATAGGTCTTTAAAAACTGCAGTTGAATGACAAAGGCGAGGTGGGTTAGATAATATCTTTCACTGGACCAGCTTCTGTTGGTGAGAGAGACAAGATTTCAAGCCACACAGAAGCTCTTTTCTGTGTGGCTTTGAAAGTTATTTCTCTCACCAACAGACGTTGGTCCAATGAAAGATGTCACCTCACCCACCTTGTCTCTCTAATATCCTGGGACTGACGTGGCTACAACTGCACTGCATACATTGAATTACAAAATCAGGAAGGGTGTATTGAGTCAATATGCCCCTGCAATAAAAATGAAAAAAAAAGAAGCAATTAAAATCTTCTTGGTCTGCAGATAGTATAACTTCCTCAGGGTGTCAAGATGGACAGTTTCAAAGCTGGTGGGGAGGAGGGTTTTTTTCTAGTGAAGGTTTCAAGTAGACAGAAAGCTGGCTCTGATATTTAGCCATTTATCATATGCATATCCTATTAATGTTGACTTCATATTACTGCCTGTCTAGTGCTCTTCACACAGTGAACTATGTTCTTTATAGCTGATAGGCTTCTACTTTTCTGAAGTATTTTTGAAAGATGAGGGTGAGGGAGTTTGGCAAACATCAACCAAAAGGCTGATCCATGCCTTATGGATAGTGTGGAAGAAGGTATGAAGTCAGGAGCGGGCAAAGCAAAAGAAAGGAGCAATGAAGAAAGAGGCGCTTCTACAAGCACAGTTTAAAAAAGGGATGCTCTTTTTTTGCAAACAAATTTTGATGTGGCTGGCTGTTTGGGGCCTGATGGAAAGAGTCCCATTGGCTTCAGAGGATGTTGGAACAGACCCCAGGTCCTTGGTGTGGAGTAAATGCTTATTCTATTTTGAAACTAAAATTTCCATCGATGCAGGTTTCTGTTCACTGATCATTTCACGAAGACCTTTACTGTAAATACTGACACAGTAGAGCAGTCACACCATCTATCATGGCATTCTGAATTTGAATCCTTCCTGTGCTGTCAAATGTTGCTTAGGGCATGAACAAAGCTCTGCCATCCCTGCCTATCCTTGATTGCTCTTTGCAAGTCCTCTATGTTGTTAAATTGCTCTCTAAATGTTGTTTGTCAGAGGGATTCTTTCGGTCAATCCTTTTCACCTGTTCCTCCAGCCCCCCCATAGCAAATGCTCTGTCATAGCAAATGCTCTGGTTTCACTTTCAACACTTCTCAGATGTGTCCATTTTTCTGAAAAACTTTGAAGATAAGGAATTGTTGAACTCTGATTAATCTCAGCAGTCGTTAAATTCCTTCCATTTAATACATAGTATTTTCCTGAGGCACTTGCTTTTAAAGGCATTTATAGACATCAGTCTATAGATTTTGGTGGATTTCCAGCCTTTACATCCAAATGTTAAAGTGGAAATAACATTTAAGTTGAAGATTCATAGTTTCATCTTTAAGATGCAATTTTTCAATCTTGTTTAAGATTCTGACTTGTCAGTCATGACATTATTTCCTTCTGGATATCCCCAGTGGCTTACACATTACTGACAAGGTATGTGAATTGATTCACTCTTGAATTCCTGCGCCTTCTTCGCTGGATTTATCATTAGATTTGTCATCATCAACCCCATTCTTTTTTGCAATGCTGGACAGTCTTTTGGTCTTTGCATGCATGTTGACTGCAACTGTCATTCAGCAGAGCTATGTTGTCTTAAACCATGCAATACCTGTGTGGCAGCCATCTATATTTTTTCTCATAACAAGGTTAATGGCAATTCCAGACAGGAGATGTGAGAGAATGCATCCTTGTTTGACACCAGTGTCTGGGTTAAACCATTTGCTCAACTCTGCATCTAATTATGTGTGAAAGCTGTGCCTTGATATAACCCTTGATAGATATTTTCACTGGCATGCCACAATACTGCAAGGTGTTACACAAAGAATCACAATGGAAGCTGTTAGATGCTTTGTTAAAATCTATGAGGTTTATGATGAGTATTTTTGGATGATGTTCTTTTCAGTGTTATTGTTAGGGTGAAAATCTGGTGGACACGTGATCTTCTGGACCAAAATTCAGCCTGCTCATCCCTTAGCTTTACCTTAACTGTTGATGTTATCCATATATTTCCTCTTCTCATGCTGCTTTTTACTGCTTAGTCCTTTGCTTTATACAGATATTTTGCTTCTGCTTTTTCTGGAGGTGTTCTGGAGATTAATTTTTGCTTTGGCTTATTTCCTTTTTTCACATGATTCCATATATCCTCATTTATTCAGATTTTAGGTTTGCTTGTCTAGAAACCAACTACAGTTATTATGGCATCTATGGTACTGTCATGCAGAAAGGACCATGATGTGTCAATGTTGACTTCTTGTGGTGGATCTAAGTCTTGTAGCATCAGAGATCTGTTCTTCTTTTCAATCTGAAATTACGACTACTGTCTTGTCTGATAGCCAGCCTGTCAATTTTTTTGGTGCTTTGGGGAATTTTGTTTTTCATAAGTTTGATCTTCTTCAGTCTTGCCACCCATAAATTGAAGTCTCATCTAATGTCAGCTCCTCTAAATGCTCTGACATCCTAAAGAGTTGATCTAAATTTCCTTTTCATACGTATTTGGTCAATCTGGTTCCTAGTGATTCCATACGGGAAATTCGAAGTTACTTTATGGAAAACTCTGTATATGAATAGTGTTACATCAATTATGATCCTTGATACCATGCACAGTTCAACCAATTCTGATTTTTGGAACCACGGCCATGCTCCCTCATTGTACTCTCCATTTTATTCTTGTGATCCTAAACCATGGCACTTAAGTCCCCATTATTAAGAAGATGTCATGTTTGGGAATATTGTCAGAGTTTGTAGTTGTCTGTTGGTACATAACATTGTATGTTTGACTTTTTTGTGTATTGTGTTTGAAATGTAACTTGGAGCTGTTAGCTGGCAATTGGCTCCCAGTCTATACATGATTTTTCTGCTTTGGAAGTCATAATTAATGCTAGTCCCACTGAGTGGCAACTGTCTTGCCTCCCTGCGTATATTTTCATTTTTGAATTATTTTTGATAAGCTCCTGTTTATCAACATTTACTTACATCAAAGAGTTTGTGATTGTATTAATTCATTTCTTTCATCACCTGAATGACTTATGTTATTACAGACATTATTCTAATGTTCCAAAAACCTACATTGATAGTTTGTTTTGCCTTTAGTAAAGAACTTCTCAGAGTCTTGGCTTCCTGCTGGCTTTTGCCTAATCTTGTCATTTCTGCTGAGACAGAGTTCATTACTTTGTCATGATGTTTGCCAGGATGGCTACCTTGGTGTACAATGATGGCATTGTCAGCTTTGGACCAGGCTCTGCCTGCGTGAACAAGTAGTGGTGGAAGGAAAGTACAAGAGGCCAAATCCACAAAGGGACTTAGGTGTCCTGCTACTCAAGTGGAATTCACAGCTCTGAAGTGTCCAGGCTTCTTAAAGTATATCTGGGGAGGTGCCTAAGAATGGGATTTAAGGGGGCCAATATGCTGAGTGGGGAGAGTCCTAAAATAGCAAGTAAGAATTGCCAAGGAAAGGGGTAGGACCTAAGCCCAGCCTCTTGAAATTAATTTGGTGCCTAATTCTGCTCTGGAGTGAGAAGTCTATCTCTACTTGGGCATTCACAGCCGTGCACTCTCTCCTGGAGTTAGATGCCTTAGTCAGATCAGACCTTTCTCTCTCTCTCACACACACACAAAAGCCTAGAGAGAGACTCCTCACCCCACAGTAGCTCAGTGGTTTAGGCACTCACCTGGGGTGGGGGACGGGTGGGGGAGCCCGTTTTAAAATTCCTGCCCTGGCTACTTTGGGGCAGAGATTGGAATTTAGGGGTTCTATATTCCAGGAGAGGGCCCAAACCACCAGGCTATAGAGTCAATCTCTTGCGTCCTCTCTGTGGCCCAATGAATAGTTAATACTGAGTGAAACAGTTTTCACTGGAGAGACTGAGAGAAGCCCACCACAGCACATCCAATAGCCAAGGGATGTGGTCCCACTTCCCTGAGATGTAGGACACACAAGTTCAAGTCCTTGCTCTAAATTAGGCAGTGGGGATATAAACCTTAGTGTCCCTGGGAGAGTACTGTAGCCCCTAGGCTATTGGGTATTCTGGGGGAAACATGCATCCACCCCCCTAGATCTTATTGCCCCTAACTATCTTTTGTGTGGGTTAGGCATGCCCTAAGCACGCCCCAGGCAAGATAGGTGAGGGAACTCCTGTTTGTGAACCCTGCCAGGTCTTGGGTATCATGCAACTTAGTGGCATTAGGACGTAGGCAGTTTTGCGCATGCCCACCAGCAGCAACTTAGGCACTTAGGTAATTTAGGCACTTGCAGGGTTAGGTGGCAGCTAAGCAGGGGTTCTGAGGATCATATCAGCACTTACATTTTGGATTTAGGTGTCTAATTCATTTTTTGAATCTAGCCCAAGGAGTCTGCTCCCACATCCCTTCTTCCTAATAACTGGCTTGTATTGCAGTGCTTGTTCTCCCTTGCTCCTGGCACTAATCACTCCAAGGGACATGACAATGGCCCCAGCCCTCCATCAATTCTGCTCAGCAGAGCTAATCAGCTGAAAAAGGGAATACATGCTGTAACTCTTTAAGGATCTTATCAATAGATTCCCTTCATTTGGAAGGCCACAACAGCTTACATCTTGGTACTTACATTGCTCCCACTACTACAGTATCTAGTATAATGTATAATATTGACTAGCCACTATACACTAGTGTTTCAATAGTAGGTGAAATATGAGCACTTACATATTATTGCTAGTGAAAAATGAGGATTTTAAAAATTCAGCTACAAAAAGATACTTTAATTTGTATTTAATCCACAAGAGCAAAGAAAGTCAGTTAAGTGTTTTTTATTTTGCACTGTGGCACAAGTGTACAAAATAACAAAGGGGGAAAAGCTGCAAAAGTTTGCCCCCAGACATATATTGTAGCCTGCTACTCTTTGTTAACCTGCCCAGCCAAAGCTATGCCTCCTCTTGTTAAGGGCAGAATGCAACTTCCTTTCCACAGAGAACAACAGCTGTATTTCTTTTTAATCACTAAAATTTATGTTAAATATAAGTAGAGAGAGAAAATCACTTTTGAATAGAGCCATAGCTTAAAAGCAAGAATTTTTTCATATGAATTTTACCTCATCAATAAATAGATTACATTGAAGTAGTTCTTTTTAAAAAAATGAGAGATCAATCACATTCAACATTGTGTTGAATAAAACCTTTAATAATTGCTTTTTTTGACCTGTTGTGTGTATCTCTCCATTAGACCTCTCTATAAAATCTGTGTAGCAGGCCATAAAGGGGGAAGTAGCCACATGTGAGCTCCATGCTTGGAATCATTAACAAATTAACTTTTAAGGCAGTAGATGACTCTTTTTCAAGAGCAATCTCTCTCCCCTTATGCTAGAGATCAACCCATTAGCACCACCCTGTGTTAGGCAAAGGATCTTGTTAACTAATCTTGGCACTCTGAAGTGGACTAAATTCAAAACCTGTTTTAAAAGTTTTAAAACCATTACTCAGTAAGGTCCAAACATAACAATGTATCATGAAACAGTTTCAGGTATATCACTATATGTCATATCATGGACTAAAAATGAGACACAGGAAATTATAATAAAAAACAAAACAACCTACAATTAGAAATTGTGTGAATTTACTTCTAAGTAAAAGTTGTGATGAATTATTTTGGATACTTCCACTACTAAATAAAATCATTGTATTGTGCCTTGTGCTGTAATTTTTACTGCATGATTACAGCTTGCTCCAATTTCTAATACACATACTGTGAAATCTTTTCATCATGTCAGCACTGGTTCAGGTTTCAAAGCAGTATATAGCAAGGTCTACAGTTCTCATAAGCTTCTCATTTACTCCTTAAATCGGTAATATCCAAAAGCTGGTAATTTTCCTTGCTGTGCCTGCAGTGAAAATCTCTTCTCTCCTCGTGTGTAAATATCAGTTCTCCGAGGGTGCAGATGTCTTCTGTAAAATGATGAAGAAAACAGGCTAGATCCTCAGCTTGGAGAAATCTGCGTAGCTCAATTGAAGTCAATGGAACTAAGCTGACTTACACTGGCTGAGGATCTGGCCACATATATTTAGAACATCTAGGGGTACCTGACAAGCAAAGAATATGAATGAGACAGAGCTACTCCAAGAATTTTTAATAAAAAAGCAGAGTTCAGTATATAAATCAATATTTCATGAAGATATAATTCTAATGTATGTGCTTTACTATGTTTTGATATATTTAATAGTCTATACTTCCTAAGGTTGCTCTTAGGCTTAATTAATTAATATATGTAAAGCACTTTGAGATGCTTCAGTGATTGGTGTTGTATAAGTGCACAGCATCTTTTCTACTTTATTCCATTTTTTTGGTATTGAAAATGTTTCCATTTGGAGTTTTGAAATCCCAGTGTAATTTTTCTGCCTTATCAAATTGCAAATAATGGTGAGAATATATGGTCAGTTGCAACACATAGGTGGGATACTGTGCAGAGTTCAGTGGCATGCGTAAAAAGAGTGGAAATGTTACCAGTTACCAAAGAGATCTGAAACCGAGGAGAATTTTCTCATAAAATGTTCAGAAATTTTGTTTCACTCATTTTTGCCCATCACCACCTGAAATTGTGACAGTTTGGGAACATTGCATTTTTCCTGATTAAAACATCTGAAATTATGAATCCTTGTCTCCACAATTAAAACAATTTAACAAAAAAGTCTGTTTTGTTGTAGAATAATTTTATTTAAAATGGTGTAGCTTTAGCATGGACATTTCATGAAAACAGGACCATCTTCAAATTCTCCACAAAATGCAATATGCTCATATTTTAAGTATTTTTTGATTGTGTTATAAATATCTACCTCTGTTTCTGGTGAATATGGGGGTGAGGCTTATGTGGCAGATTACACTGAGAGGAGGAAAAAGAAATCTGGGTTTATCCACAAGAACCATTTTAACTATATCTGGGCTGAAGAGGATGAATTGGGATTCTAGAATAGGGTATGTCAAGAATATTCAGCTGGTGGATATTTCATCTGCATGAACGTCCTCCATCTTTGATAGCATTATTCCCTGAAATATGGCCTCAGGAAGTGTTGCTTCTTCCAGAAAATGATTTTTGAATGATATTGTAGAAATCTATAGCAAAGCTATCATCCTATATTAAAGAATCAGATTGGTAGAAGAATCTGGTAGCTGAGGCAGATTTCTGTTCTGTGAGAAAGTGCATTAATGGGACTTAAGCTGCACTGGTCACATGGCTGGTGGTAATGTGTGACAGGGTGGGAAGAAGAGTGCTGCCGCTTTGATCAATTTTTACTTTGTATCTCCTGTATTCTTGTATTGTTCAGTCTATATCAAAGGTTCCCACAGCTTTGGATGTGCTGAGAATGAGGGCCTTCAGCTGTGTCCATCTAGACATCAGGCAATCAGTGAACACAGTGGAGCCACCGCAGAAGCACCTGGCTGGCTATGGCAGTCAGATGGCTGCCGTAGCCAGCCAGCAGCTGCAAAGGATTAGTGACTGCTCAGTGCACATGCTCATGATCTATCTGCCTCCCTGTGCTCACTTAGTTCCAAGCCCTGCTCCAGCCGAGACTGTGCCCTGCAACTAATCTTGCTCCTGCCTTGGAATCAGCCATGCGGACTTCAAGTAATTCCATGCTGACCCTTGGCTCTGATGCCTGACTCTGACTCTGCTTTGACCTTGGGCTTTGGCTTTTGGATTCTGACCACTAGGTCTGACACCTGTGACCTGTCTCCTGACAGGCTTATACCATTTGTGCAAGTCTGAAATTGAAATAAGCTATAGAGTGTCATTTTCCAATAAATTCTATAGAAGTTTTCCAAAAGTGGGAATAGCACCTGGATAGTTAAACTATAAAAGAATGTAGACTTGTTTAAGCTGTGCCCATTGCATTTTGGATTTACATTAGTGTGGTTGAGAGCAGAATTAGACCTCTATTTCTTAAGTTCTTGCCAGGAACTTAAATTTCTCCCAAACCCTCACTGCCCTAACTATAAGCCAATGAGGAATTAGAAACTGGGCTAGACAAGTGCAGCGAGTGAGTCACTTCAAATCCTAGTTTATGGATCAGACACTGGTGGTGTAAACTTATGTTCTATAATGCTCATCTTCAAATATCTTTGGAAGAAACGATATGGAAAATGCTATGACTCTGGGTGAAATTATCATCTGATGGAATGTCACTTATTTTACATCAAGTCACTGAGGAAAGAATCTGGCTCTTTATTCTGTAGTGGATGGAAAATTGATTTCATAAAGGAAACCATCTACTGAAGTCTTATGACTTCAACTAGAGAAAAAGATAAGTATATTTTCAATTGGTAAATACTCTAGTACAGCTACACCTTTCCTCTGAGTCATTGTGTTATTTCTTCTGAACTTTGTGGCCTAAAGATAAAGTGGAAAGATCTTCTTTTTGCCTGTACTATCACAACACTTAGCCCTGAATTAGAGCAGCTACCACCACTGATTCAATACCTTGCTGAATTTCACTTTTATTTTCTCCCAAATAGCTGCCTCTTTGAAAGCCTGAGGGTCCTTTAATGTCTGTGCTTTGTTAATAATGGATTTTGTTAGAAACAAAAATTGTCAAGGTAAAGAGTATGACCTCTTCTATTCTCTGGTTTGAGTCCCGTGTTGCAGCCCTGCGCTTCATTTGTTACCTTACTGCACTTCACTGGGAAAGGTAATTACAGTTAAAATTAAACTCTATAGAGTGTGTCCCGCTGCCTTTTAACTGCTAGACACGAAGAAGAGGCTGATTCCTATGTATTCACCTCTTGTTTAGAAGATTCATGTTTATCTAATGTGAAGTCAATATTATTATCCTGAAAAGAGTTAGAGGATGGCTAACAATCCATCAGGGAGTGTTTCTTTATAGCACTGATGCTGTGCTCTAGTGGTTCAGAAACCATTTAACTGTGCTAAGATTCTGATCTACCTTTGCGCATCAACATTTGAAACATCATTTATCTCATCTTAAATGCTTGACAATAAAATATTTCATTATGTTTAACAGTAAGATATTTTATAGATGGAGAAAAAAATGAAGCACCAATGGATGAGATGAAAAAATACAAAGAAAATAAACTGTACATTTTGGTACAAGTTTATTTTCTTTGTATTTATATTTCATTGTGTTTAACAGTGAGATATTTTATAGATGGAGAAGAAGAATGAAGAACCAGTGGATGAGATGAAAAAATACAAAGAAAATAAACGTGTACTATATATATAAAATGTGTGTATGTATGTATGTATATATACTTCCAGTATAGAGAGATTTTGGTAAAAGTTTATTTTCTTTGTATTTTTCCATCACATCCATTGGCACTTGATTCTTTTTCTCATCTCCATTTATAAAATACACACTTTTTTATATTAGTGAGATATGTGTATTAGGGAAATATTATGTTGTAAGGAGTTGTTTAGTACAAATATAGGAGTCCAAAGTAATATGGATAGCTCTGCTGTCGTATATAATGTATATTGCCTATGGAATTAAAGTGAAAGAAAATGCAGATTCTGGTTACAGAGTTTCTGATCATTATTTTGGACCAAATTCTGCCCTTTTCACTCCTGTCACATGTTCCATGTAAAGCTTAAAACACTCTGCCAATACTAATGAAGGATGACTTGCAACACTTCTGTGAAGTACAGAAGTAATTGGAGGGAGGGATAGCTCAGTGGTTTGAGCATTGGCCTGCTAAACCCAGGGTTCAATCCTTGAGGGGGCCATTTAGCAACTGGGGTAAAAATCTGCCTGGGGATTGGTCTTGCTTTGAGCAGGGGGTTGGACTAGATGACTTCCCAAGGTCCCTCCCAACCCTAATATTCTATTATTCAGATTTCTATGACTCAGAATATCAGTCTTTTACAGTTGAAGGAGAGATTTTTGTTTTTCAGAAGGATTCTCAGTTGTTCCGTGGAATGCTTCCCCTGAGGGAAACTAACATATAGAAAGGTTAATGACTTACTGTGATGGGGTGTGCTCTGCACACTGGCCCTGCAAAAGCTGAGCTGGGCCAGATGGTCCCTATTTGTAATTTGGCTGCAATTAGGCTGGAGGCTGCTAATTAGAGAGAAGCTCACCTGTGAGGGACAGGTGCGGCTTCTACAAAAACCAGGAAATTGGAAGCAGAGAGGGCAATAAGGAGAAGTCTGCAGTCATGCCCTGAGAGAATGGAGGAGTATTTGGGCAGGAGGGCTGCAGAGATGAGTTGCCAAAAGTTACTCCCTTGGAGGAAGACTAGATGAGACTGGCAAACCCAGAGGGGTAGGGAGGGCCAGGAAATATGGAAGTAACTTAGGGAAAGACAGTAAGGTGCAGGTAATGAACCTTGGCTGCTGGGTAGAATGCTGGAGTAGAGGATGGGCCCAGGTTCCCCATCAGCCACCATGGGAGTGGTACTGTGAGGCAGTGAAGCAGGAGACTGCTGGAGAGCAGGAATTTTGATTCTGCTTTGGTGGGAGGGGCTGAGTCACAAAGAGGACACTATGGTTCCTGGAGAGTGAGAGGGATTGCAGAAGATAATCTGATAGGGTGTACCTGCCCATAATAATGAAGTTAGATGGTAAAAATGTTGGGCCTGATTCTGATCTCATTTACACAAATGTAACTCCATCAACTTCAGTAGAGTTACCTCTGGTACACTGGTTGGAGTCAGATAAGAATCAGGCCTTTAAAGTTTAGTTTAAGCAATACTTGGGCAGAGTTAGGCACCTATGAAAGGGACCCACAAGAACCAGCGTGATAGCTGCCTAAACTAGCCAATAGGCCACACCACTCTCCTCAGCATTTCCTAAGCCTGGTCCCTCAAAGGGATTTAGGTGCCTAACTCTGGTTTGGAGGGAGGACCCATCTCTACTTGTGATTCACAGCTGTGAACCTGGAGCTAGATGCCTAATCGAGTTCAGTCATTTTTAAAGAAAAACTGAGGAGGAAATGCCTCTGTTATAACTTTTAGCTCAGTAGTGGCTAGAGCACTCACCTGGGATGTGGAAGACCCAGGTTCCATTCCCACCTCTGCATGAGTGGAGCAGGGATTTGAACTTGGAGGTCCTACATCCCTAATTACTGGCTTATGGATTTCTTGGGGCAGGGGTTACTCAGTCTCTCCTGTTGAAGCTGTTCTACCATATATAAACATTGAATTATTCACTGGGCCACAGAGTGCATTAGATGGACTCACTTTAGTTAGGGCACTTATCTGGGAGGTATTGGGGCCGGGTTCCAGTTCCCCTGTTCTGTTTTGTGTGCTCTGAGGATATTTACCACATTGAGCCCTGAGGGTAAGAGGGGCAGGGAATGCCTAGTTTGGGAATCCAGCTGGAGTTTAGGTGCTGAGCTGCTGAAATTAATGGTGGAAACTTGGGCTTCTAGGGAATTTAGGCATGTACAGTGTTAGGCAACAGCTGAGCAGTGGTTTTGTGAATGCCTGTGGCGCCTACATGTTGGACTTAGGGACCTAAAGTACCAATTTCACACTTTAGTCTCTATCATCTTTCTAAGAGGCTGGAATAGTTCACTGTGTATTTTTTTGCTGTGTTCCCATTTATTTGTCTTTCAATGCACTGCCTAAAAGATTTGATTTGGGTGGGAAGAAACCATATGGCAAGCAGCGTGCACACTTCAAAAATTCTGGTAGATAAGAAAACACAACCTCTATTTCGTAGCAAAGGAAGAATCACTGAAAATAAAGGGATTTGTCTGGTGTCTCCCTTCTTACTTTGAGCCATGCATTGTGGTGTTTTTTTTCCTGCTAGTAGACATTACTGTTGCATTTATTCTTTGATATTAACAATGTCACATTCAGGAGACAAGGTCATTTAACCTATGTTTGGCAGGCAAACACATAAAGCTGCAAGATAGCATGTAAAGCAAACTATTTTCAAATTGGGCTCAGGAATCAGAGTGACAGAATGAATGAACTGCAGATCTGAAGAGCAAACATTTAATGTGGCATGTTCAGCACTGGCCAATTTGATTAGATTAAACACCATATTTTCATGCAAGGTATAAATATTGAACTGTAGCTGTATGCTGTTTGTTTGCCTGGCTGAGATGATTAAATAAGGGTTAATAAATATAACCTCCTTTAAATCTTCTATAACCAAATTTATCTCTCAGCGTCACCTACTGTAGAATTAATAGCTAAAGCTGGCATTGTGAGACAGGACATTTTAAGCACAATATCTCTTGAGCAGAATATTTGTTCAGAATAGGAGTTGCAACTGATTGACAGTCATTGCAAATGCACTTGTTCACATACATTAATCTGGACAGAGAGAGGTAAGGGCGGCCTGACCATCCCGTGGGTGAGATAACACAATCTGATACACTGCTCACTGGTTGTGTAGTATCTTGGCCTTCAATTCTTTATATAAATACCAGCAAGAACTGCTTTAAACCTACGAAAATATTTTCTTTGCATCTGTGATGGGTTCCCCACGGTGCAACCTGGAACTGGGGTACCAGAGCTCTCTCTCACACTGTAATGCTCTGAAAAGCTGAAAACCCCTCCGGATCCTGCACGCCACATTCACGGACACACCAACTGAGTTACATGAATGCTTTCATCAGCCAGTCATGAACCAGCCATAGAGAGGCTCCAGCCAATTCCCCACAGCTCCCCAGTCTAAGACTCCAGAGCTGTATCATCTTGCCGTGGTCAGAAGCCTGACCTGTATATGTTTATTACCCAGTCCACCTCTTCATTAAGGTGGAGAGGACATGCACCAGCTTTTGTATACTAAGCAGATATCCCAGGCACTTCAAGCAAAACCCACTGTTTTAGGTAAAACATAAAATAGATTTATTAATTATAGAAAGATAGATTTTAAGTGATTACAGGTAAGAAGTGTACAGACCAAAGTGGGTCTCCTAAGAAATAAATGTAATATTGCAATCTGAGTTCTAGAATCCAGACAGGATTTGAATCAAGCAGTGTATCATCCTGATGGTCCAGTTCCTTAATACACAAGCTGGGATTCTCCTTTCCACCTTGGGACCACCTTCCCCATTCAAAGACTTTATTCTCCAGATATGTTTCCAGATGTTGAGTTGTGAAGGGAGTGAGGACAAATGATAATGTCAATTCCCCTCCTTTATAGGTTCTTCCAGCTTGATGGAAAGATCTTTTTGCTATGACATGAGTCAAGCCGTGTTTATTGTCTATGTGCTCCCTCTGAGAAGACTTCATTGTATACAGACAATGTGATAGTCCTTAGTAGAGGTGATTACCCTTAATGGGCCATCCACGCTGTCTGGCTTTTCCATTCTTGTACCCCAAAGGCTGGTTGTGGGTGTTTCCAATCTTACATCGTATTTCAGTAACACATACATAACTTCACCTACAGTAAGAGCACATACAATCCAACAGGATATTAATGTTCAATAGATCAAGACTTTTAAAATAATACCTCACAAGGCATACTTTGTACAAAATGTACCATAATTATATGACAGTGGTAAATATGGGGGTCCCAGGGTGCTGCTTTCAGGTACAGCGTGCCACAGCATCTTTTAGCACGTGTCATAAAATGAAAAAGAAATCTCCCATCTTCTGCAGTTCTTAGAAACAAAATAGAAAATGAAGATAAAGTGGACACAGAGCTGTGAGGAGAGAACTGATAGAATCTCTATAAGAATTGGATGGGACAAAAGGTACAATGCCATTCATGCCTATTATACTTTGTCATCATGGAGAAGGTCCCCGCTGACAAACAGTGTTTTAGCCAATATTATAGTTCCACACTTGAGAGCACTTTCCTTCTGGCACCAATAACTGCAGCAGAAAAAGAGTTTCTATGGTAAAGGATTGTTTTTTTGCATTCAGTAATGAAAAGAGAAAGCATGAGATGCTGATAACAAACCCAGACTATCAGATGCAAAAAAGTCTGTATCAAGCATACATTCTTCATATGTAACAATCTAGGATTAATTTCTCCATTGCGTATAGGGTCTGTGACATCCTGCTAAGGACAATCAAACAGATCAGTACATCACTAAACTGAAACATTTCAATGTTCTGTATGAATTTGAATCTCCCAGTCACAAAAGTAGGAATGAGTGAAACTCCTCCAATGCCTGAATGGAACATCATTGAAGCCCCTTACTCCTTACGAAGCAAAGCCCATGGAAGTCAGTGGAAAGATTCTCATCTACTCTGATGGACTGCAGGACAAGCCATAAAATGGGTTAAGTGTATAATGGAACCCTAAGCATTTGGAGGTTCAGTTTCCTTTGAATAAGGACCTAAAAGTAGAACAAAGGAGACAAAAAATGATTTACTTTTTTTCCATTGTAACTGAAATGTTTCTGCTAAGAAGATTGCTCAGGTCTAAGTTGTAATTTCTGGTCAAGTAGAAAGGGTGGGAGAGTCTAGAATAGCCTCTATCCCAGTGGTTAGGGCACTCATGTGGGAGATGCTGATCCAAGTCCCTGATCTTAAACAAGCAGAGCCAGTACCTGAGCCTGTATCTCCCACATCCACCTCATTGTACATCAGAACAAAACCAATATCTGAAACTTTAGGGTGTTTTTTTCCCCCATGAAATAGAATGGTTTTCAAACCAGCCCTACCTAAATGTTTGTCTAACCAGACCTTTTGTTTGACATATTGTGAGATCAGGCCTTTCCCTGAGATTTTCAGTAATGTCTGGTTTTACATTATCTGGAAAGACTATTAGAACAGTGACTAATAATGTATGAGACCATCTTCCACATGAAGCAACCTTTAAGTCCATACAGAACCACTGTGAAAAGTCACAAACTGGGTGCCAGATTCTTTTTATAATCCTCTGTAACTCATCCCTTTTTAAAGTACAGCTGTGATATTTTAAGCATAGAATAATATCGCTGAAATTGTCTGGGGTTCCCAAAAGTCAGTCCCCTAAATGAGTGAGATTTTCAGGGAAGTTTAAGTCGCTTAGGCTATGTCTAAACAACAGATTTAATTGACACAAGTTACATTGGCATACAGCGGCCAAAGTCTGTATATTGCTCATGAATATGTGAATGTGGTTGCTTGCATCAGCACTGTGTTTGCTTGCCAGGAGTGCTTGTCTCGATGCAAAGTGCAGTGCATCATGGATAGGAATCCAAGTCTGCCACATGCTGCCATCTAACACAATGCCTTTTGGAAACTTTTTCACAGTATTATGGGGTAAAAATAATTCACCCAAGGGTCTCTGGGAGGTAGGACTCAACTTCCCAGCATGCAATTTTCTCTATCCCACACTGTCATCTATATCCCGTGTACCTTCTTTCTTAAAAAAAAAAAAATCTCAAAACTTGCACAAAATTGTTCAGTGTCCATCATCACTGACAGAAGCATGGACCCTGCAGACCTCTGCATTATTTTCAGGAATGTTCAAAATACAGGATGCACAGTTCTCCTGTATTTGCAGAACTACAGAAAGTACTCCAACAACCAGGGACATGATGACTTCCTGGAGGACAGTTTGCTGAGGGACATAGTGAAAAACTATTCAAGGTTGTTGGTGGCATTCACGGAGCAGCCGCAGATGGTGGCATGCCACTTCTGGACCTGAGAAACTAGCACTGAATGGTGGGATTTCATCGTGATGTAGGTGTTGGATGACAAGCAGTGGCTGCAGAACTTTTGGATGTGAAAGGCCATATTCCTGGATCTGAGTGCCAAACTCACCCTAGCCCTCTAGCGCAGGGACACCAGAATGAGAACTGCACTGACAGTGGAGAAGCAAGGGGTAATCACATTCTGGAAGCTCTCAATGCTGGATTACTGCTGGTTATTGGGAAATTATTTTGGAGTTGGAAAATCTACAGTAGTGGCTGTTCTCATACAATTATGAAGGGCTGTTAATCATGTCCTGCCATGCAGGATTGTTATTCTCAGAAATGTGTATGACAAAGAGGATGAATTTGTGGCCATGGGATTCCCAAACTGAAGTAGGGTGATGGATGGCACACACATGCCAATTTTGGCATCAATACACCTTGCCCACTGAGTACAGGAAGGGCTACTTTTCTGTCATTATGGAAACACTGGTGGATCACTGAGGCTTGTCAGGGAAGAGGCATGATTCTTGTGTCTTTCAGAACACAGGACAGTTCAGAAAGCCTGCAAGCAGGGATTTTCTTTGTATTGCCAGCAGATTGCCATTGGCCATATTGAAATGCCAAAACTGATTCTGAGAGATCCAGTCAGCCCCTTGCTCCCCTGGCTCATGAATCCATACTCTGGCAATCTCAAGAGCCACAAGGAAAGCTTCAGCCACTGGCTCAGCAGTGCAGAATGACTCAATGTGCTTTTAGTAGATTGAAGGGATGCTGGCTTTGTTTATTCACTAGACTTGATCTTGGTGAGGAAAAATATCCCAGAGGTTCTAGCTGCCTTTTGTGTCCTGTACAATATCTGCGAGGCAAAGGGGAAAAGGATGCCACCAGGGTGGAGCAGTTGTCTACTGACTTTGAATAGCCAGACACAAGGGTCACTACAAGAGCTCAATGTGGAGCTATGTCTTTGAAGGAGGGGGAAGTCCAGGGCCCATGATGTCACGTGGAATGTTGGAAAGTGTAGGGAGCTGCTACCATGGAGTTCTCCAAGGACTTCAAAGAGTGGGGAGGGTTTTTTTAAATTATTTTTAATTATTTTATTATCATTATTTATTTATTATTATTTTTGGACCTGTAAATCAACCAGGGTCTGCAACATTTGGGTTTGCTACCTGAAAAGACCCATTACGGCCTGGTGCATCTCCCTCTTCTTTTTCTTCTGGGACTCAGGCCTATGTCCTCTCTGATCTTTCCTTTCCTAAGAACACAAGAATGGTCATACTGGATCGAATTCTGTCTAGCCTAACATCCAGTCTTTTGACAGTGGACAGTGAAAGATGCTTCAGAGGAAATGAACAGAGCAATTATCAAGTGAATCATCCCCTGATATCCAGTCCCAGCTTCTGGAAATTGGAGGGTTAGGAAAGCCCAGAGCCTGGAGTGACTGACTAACTTGGCTAATAGCCATCAGTGAGCCTATCTTCCACGAACTTATCCAATTCTTTTTTGACTCCAGTTATATTTTGGCCTCCCCAGCATCCCCTGGTAATTAGTTCTACAGGTTGGCTGTGCTTTGCAAATTTCACAGAATAGGTGGAACACTTCTGGCACTGAGGGGACTTTAACTATATCTCATTCCCTGAAGAATTATCCTGTACTCAAAAAAGGAAGATAAAAGGTCTAGACAATAGGATTAAAGTTTATTGATTTTTAAGAGATACTTAATTCTTTGTGAAAAAGATTTCAGATTTCAGTTTCTGCAGGAATAATACCCTTGACTTTACAGGCACATGTGTATGTATATATATTTGTGTGTATGTATAAATACACATGGGCACACAGTCAGAAATCAGAAATGCATACAGTAACAGTGAGAGAAATAGCCTTTCTGATCATGCCCTATTTTCCATCAGATTAGCACTGAAAACAGAGAACGGGCCAAAGGCATGATAGAGAATTAATATTATAATTCTAAAAGTCCTTTTAGTATGTTGGGACATACAATCCATAGTCACTGCATATATTAAAAATGATATGTACTGCCATTGCCCTGCATGCGAAAGTCCCACTGAAGGTAATTGGAATTTTACATTAAAAATGATAGTGCTAATGATGAGAGGCCATTCCCTCATTTGGGATACTGCAATAGCAGTCCTCAGAAATAGGTTGATCTCCAACTTCTTACTGAAGGAAAAAATAGGAGACCTCATATGAACACACAACATCTTGATGGATTAAAAACTAGTTAAGTGATAGGTCTCATAATGTAACCCCAGGGATCATCACTGAGAGGGTTTGTTTCTAGTGGGGTTCTGCAGGGATTGGTTTTTGGTCTTATGCTGTTAAACATTTTTATCAATGACCCAGAAGAACACACAAAACCATTAGTAATAAGTAATGATGACACAAAGATTGAGGGAGTGAAAAATGATTTTTTATTATCACTAATATAGAATTACCTGGATTGTTTGCTTGCACCCATCTTACCAAGCAATATGCATTTTAATATGGCCAATTTAAAGTCATAAATCTAGGAGCAAAGAATGCAAGCCATATTACAGGATGGGGACTCTATCCTGGGAAAAACTGACTCTCAAAAGGACTTGGGGATCCTGGTGGATAGCCATCAGAATATGACTTCTCAGTGTGATGCAGTGGCCAAAAAGGCTAATGCAAATCTTGGATGTATAAATAGGGGGATATCAAGTAGAAATAAGGAGGATATATTACCTCTGTATTTGGCAGTGGTATAACTGCTGCTGGAATATTGACTCTAGTTCTGGTGGCCACAATTCAAGAAGGATATTGAAAAACCTAAGAATTCAGAGAAGTGCCATGAGAATGTTTAAAGGACTGGAAAATTTGCCTTCTAGTGAAAGTCTCAAGAAGCTCAATCCATCTAGTTTAACAAACAGAAGGTTAAGGGATGACTTGATGACAGTGTATAAATACCTACATGAGGAACAGAAATTTAATAACAGAGGGCTCTTCATCTAGTAGACAAAAGTATAATATCCAATGGTGGCAAGTTAAACTTACAGGCATTCAGACTAGAATAAGGTGCAAATTTTTAACAGAGAGAGTAATCAACCATGGAGCAGTTTACCCAAGGTTTGTGGTGGATTCTCTAACCCTGGCAATTTTTAAATCAAGATTTGATGTTTTTCTAAAAGCTATGCCCTAGTTCAAACAGGAATTAATTCAGGGAAATACTATGACCAATGTTATACAAGAGGTTGGACTAGATTATCACAACTGTCCCTTCTGGCCTTATCTATACATTAATTCACAATTCAAATATTGACTGCAGGCTACAGACTGAACTACAAATTGTAGACATTCAGGATACATTTGATTTCATTCTGTGTATCCCATAACCAGGTAAGAATCTGGATCTTTTTAACAGAGCAGAACACAGAAAAAGCAGCCAAAGGAATTGACTATCAGAAAGAGCAATTAAGAAATGGTGCCTGTACCATTTTTGGCCAGAGGTGCTCAGCTGATATAAGCACAAGAGGTCCAAGCTCTCTTGAATTCTCATCCAAGCTGGGACAGTGTCACCCACTGTGACCATGTGCAAGTCACTTTGTTACCCGGGGTTCTTTCAACCCAAAGCTCTTGATAACTTTTACTTTGTGCGAGGTGGAGTCAGGAAATAAATCAGGGGAGACATGGCCATCCGACCGATAGATGGCAGGCACAAACAGGACAACACAAGAGTGCTTTCACTTAAAGTTAAACTTTACATAGTCTCAAGCACTTACAAGCGTTCGCAACAGGGTTAGTAAAACGCCCCCAACCCTCGATAATTACTGAAGCTGAGTGTGGCTTTCGAGTGACACAGCGACAGCCCCATCTGCTGGTGGGGAACACAAGATATATCCAGAGGGAGAGATCAGTCCTGAAGAGTCCCCTCTATCTCAAACATTTCCCTCTTTTATTTATACAAAGTAATACAATGACATGTCACTTAAAGAATACTTGTTAAGCAAGCAGTTCCAATGGTCAAGAAAGAGGCTTCCTTCTGTTTATTGATTAGCCAGGTTTGGGTATTTCCAGTTTCCAGCCTTGAGACCCTGTTAGACACATTCCTGGGGGCATATCCCGCTCTTCTAAGATGCATTTATCAGCAACTTCAACACAATTCTTAGGAAGGACGGGGGGTCAATCTGCCCTTTCTGTGGCACCCAAAATCCCTTCCCCTCCTGCCTTGGTCAAGCTGAGGCTGCGACATGGCCAATTTACAGCTTGCTGACTTGGCTGCTTTTAGCAATAAGCCATAGCGCAGGGATAGGCAACCTATGGCATGTGTGCCGAAGGCGGCACGCGTGCTGATTTTCAGTGGCACTCACACTGCCTGAGTCCTGGCCACCAGTCCAGGGGGCTCTGCATTTTAATTTAATTTTAAATGAAGCTTCTTAAATATTTTTAAAACCTTATTTATTTTACATACAACAATAGTTTAGTTATATATTAAAGACATATAGAAAGAGACCTTCTAAAAATGTTAAAATGTATTACTGGCATGCGAAACCTTAAATTAGAGTGAATAAATGAAGACTCAGCACACTGCTTCTGAAAGGTTGCCGACCCCTGCCATAGTGGTTTCAGGAACTTTACTGGTTTGCTGACATTGCCCCATGCAACTTAGCCTCTCTTCCTCAACTTTTCCATTGGTAAAATGGAAAGAGTAATCACCTAGCTCTCAAGAGGTCATGAGGATAAATTAGTGCTTCTTCTCCCTTCTTGTAAAAGTGCAAGCTGGCCCCAGTTAGGGCCCAGCCCCATTTGTATCGGCTATAGGCCACTTCCCTAGGTAAAGGGAATGAGTCCAGGGGTCACAGTGTCTTAGAAGCAGGCCTGTTGGGGAAGGTGAAGGGCAGCCAGAGCTCAGTTAGATGTGCAGGAGGCTGAATCTGGTTTATCTCTTTGATTATTAATATTTATTGCCTCCCGGTATGTCTACACAGCAAAGAAAAATGTGTGGCTGGCCTGTGCCTATTGACTTGGGCTCGTGGGGCTTGGGCTGTGAGATTGTTTCATTGCTGTGTACACTTCCAGGTTGGGCTGGTGTTCTAGAGCCCAACCTCCAGGCCAAGCTCAAATGTGTACTCCTTAGTGAAACAGCGTCATGAGTCTGAGTTGTCTGGCATGGGCTTGCTGTGGGTTTTTCTTTGCTGTGTGGACATGCCCCATGGGACAACCAAGAATAGGGCCCCATTCCACTAGGAATTGTTGAATTATTTTGATTTGAGGGAAATAAAACTTGACTTTGAAGGAAAGAGCCTGAAATTCTGCTGCTGTTGGGCAAATTATTTGGTGCACAGGCTGATGAGTTGTCCCTCTGACTTGCACTGTCAAAAAAAGTATAGAAGTATATCTATGAATACAAGATAGTGAATGGTAAGCTGGAGGCTAAGGAGGTGTTCATGTTTATCCCATGATAGAAAAACAAGGGAGAACTTTACATTAAATGATGACACAATATAAAACTGATACAAATAAATAGCATTTTTTGATAATTTATCATAAATGAACTTGTAACATTCACTGCTACAAGATATTATGTAAGCAAATAATTTAGTACATTTCATTCAAGGATTACATATTTATATGAATGAGAACAGCATCTGCAGTTCCATTAGTTATTAACCTAATGGCAAGGGTCTAGAAACACTCCCACAGGTACACTGAGGTGCAAGTGGCCCCGACCTTTGCCAAATAGGACCATTAAGATTTAAACAATCCCTAGAGGGGATTTCCACCATCATCCAATGGGATTATCTGAGGAAAAGACAGCCCTAGTTTATTTCTCACAGGAGCCCCCCAAGAGAAGTTGCTGAGGGTGGGTACTCAGTCAGGGTAATGCCTTCTTGCCTGGGCTATGTTCCTTCCCCAGCCAGCACCAAAAGATTTAATGGCTACATTGTCATCCTAGCCGACTTGCAACCTTCTCCCTTTCTACCACCAAGTGCTGAGAAAAGCCAGAATAAAGCCGGAGTGAATCTAGCCCAACGAGTGTAAATCCTTGCAGAGTTCAGAGCAGAAAATGAACAACAGAGATGGGATCAGGAAGGAATTTTATGTCCTCCTCCTCCCCAACACATGCTATAGATTTGCACAAATGACGAGGTCTATCATATTTTGGAAGGCTTTTTTTTCCACTTCATCTGAACATCTGCTATAGGCATCTACCAAATTTGAGAGACCAGACTAGATAGACCATTGGGCTGTGCCCATACAGTGCTAGGGATTAGCACATAATTTTAAATGACAGATTTCTGTATTGCAATGAACACTCTATCACAAAGGGATTTCATTTTTTATTACTGCATTCATTCTAGAAGAAATTAGAATGTAGATGAAGTACTTGTAACAGACACTCTAAGAGATTTTAAATGTGTACTCTACTGCTAATTGAGGTTGGTAATTGTATGGACCAGAACCTCAGCTGGTTGACGTCAACATAGCTTCATTGTCTTCAATGGAACTATGCCAGTTTGCACCAGATCATCTGGCTCTTAAATAAATATAATCTCAAGTTATTGCTTTTATGAAATCTGTAAGCCTTCCAGCATTTTCAGAGAAGTCCTGATCCTACTGCTAATTTGCCTTGGGAAACCTATTATAAATACTAGTATGTGTACTGAATAAGGTCTTCTGAAAATCTACTCACCCAGGCTGAGTACTTGGTTTTGGTAGGCAAGTCAAATATTATTAGCTTTTTCATCACCATTGCTATCATTATGGTACAATGAAGACAAGCACTTTTTCTGCCAGGGCTGGTTAATTTTCATGGCACTTTTGTAAGGCTAGATTATTAGGCACCAATGTAAACATATTTGGGAAAAATGGATGCAGAGGTTATGAGGTGATTATAAAGATAAACGTGCATTTTTACACTGAAAATTGAGGTGTCTTCAGAATATGGATCAGTCAAGGGGGCATATTCAGTTCTTTAATTACATAATTGTAATCCCATTACAACTGTCTATATGTTGTTTTATATCATGCTCCTCACCAAGCAGTAGAATAGGCTGGGTTCCTTGGATGAGATGAGAACAGTGTTTGGCCTGCAATTCTGTACTTTTTGTCTGAAAACTTACAATTACATGTCATGATGTATCACAGTATCAGCCAAATTCTGCAGACCTTTTTCAGGCAAACCTTCTGTTGCCTTTGATGGAGAAAGGAGTGCACAGTTGGCCCCGTATGGCCAGATCTTTAAAAAGAAGAGGCCACTGCATCCCTAAAATTTATGTGCTATTAGCATGCAAATTTATGTTCAGGGGGACTGTGAATTAGCTAAATAGGCACCTAACTGCTAACTGATCATTTGTGCATATAATTACCTGATTTGCATATGCAAGTACAGCAATACATGCAGAAAAGCTACAATGTACCAATGTTATCTCAAGTGTGCCTCTACTATTTGATAATCTGGCCTACAATGTCAACTGTACTATATCACAAGGATAATACAGAAATATCACAGGAGGCTTTAAATTCTAACTAAATTATAATTATAAGCCTGCCATGATCTTTGAGGAGCCTGCACTGCTTTATTAAGTAGCCACTTAAACTTACACCAGGCTAATAATGTATTTGCTCAGCTTAATATTTTCTGCAATGAGGAAAAATGTGTTACAAAAATCTTTGTTTTAATTTACTATAACAATTTTCAGAAACGAGTGGAATCTTGTAGGTATGATACAAAATAAATTGCTGGGGCTGCTGCTAATACTGTAATGGAAATGCCTTAAATGTAGATTTAATTTAGGGTCTCAGTCAGCCACTAAGCAATTTGAATTCTTAAGGTTAAAAAGTGGGACTAAATTCCACACAGTTAGCTAAACGAGATGATCAAGCTGCCTCCTCTGTTATGTGGACCCAGTCTAATGTGCAGGAGTTAGCTCAGCCTCTGAGGGGAAGACTGCTATAGTTCTCACTGATTTGGAGAAGCTTTGGGGACCAGTTTGGAAGTAGAGTTGTGGGGGAGAGCAGTTTCTTAATGAGAGCTGGTTAGAAGTTTTTTTCTCTAACCTTGTTTTTGTTTGGAAAATGCCAGTTCATTGAAATCAAAACAGTTTGTGGGAAAGCATCGGTTTTGATTAATTTTATGTTTTGCGGGATAGATCCAATTCATAGAAGATTAAGGTTGGAAGGGACCTCAGAACGTCATCTAGTCCAACCCCCTGCTCAAAGCAGGACCAATCCCCAGATAGAAATTGTTGAAACTGTTAATGTGCGACTTTGACACTTTCTGAACAGAAAACCTCCAAAACAACTTTTTGTTTTGAAATTTGTAACTTATGGTGTTAAAGTTAAATAAATAAGCCTGAAAGCAAAACAAAACATTTTGGTTGAGCTGATCTGATTGTTTTTTGAGAGGAGAGCGAAGCAGGGATTTTCAGCTCATGAAAAATTTCAAGATTTTGACACTTCATCCCAATTTGGAACTAGGAATTTTTTTTTTAAACTCAGCAATTCCAGAAAAACGGGCTCCCTGGTCTGTGACAGGATCCCTGGAGTGCAAACTGGGATGGTGGGATTGCTGTGCCCCCATAATTCACTAATCTGGGTTGTTTCTCAGAATGCCTTAGTGGCAAAACCCTCCAGCTGCCAATACCACTTAGTATATCCTAGGATAGGGGGTGTTATAAAATTGGATGGGTGGGGTTCTGTGGCCTGCCTTGTGCAGGAGGTCAGACTAGATGATCAGATTGGTCCCTTCTGACCTATTAGTCTATGAGTCTATGAGTCTATGTGAAGCCTCATACCCAGCTCGATTTGCATGAATGCTCCCAGACCCACTCACAAATCACACAGAGTAAGGCATCAGCCAAATCACCTTCCAGCTCCCAGCCTTGTACTTGAGAAATATACCGTCCTGCACTGCTCAAGACCCTTGTTGAGCAATGCAATTTTATTCATTGGGTCACCACTTCATCAATGGAAAGTGGACATACACCAGTCTTTGTAACCTGAGCAGATTTACAAAGCATTTCAGTCAAACTCATTGGTAAAGATAAACATTAAAATAAGTTTATTGATTATAAAAGATTGACTTTTGCCTATCACTTATAATCCGAGTAGTCACCAAAAGAAAATAAAAGATAAGCATGCAGTTTAAATTCTCAGCCAATATTATTAGACTAGGCAATATCTAGACTAAGCAGTTTTTCTCACCCCACTGAATACTGTAGGTTGGGTACAGTATTTCATATGCAGGCTCTCCCTGTTAGCTTGGAGACCAGTGTCCTTAGTGCCAGCATTCTAGTTCCCTTCAGCATAGGTGGGCGAAGAGACAAGAAAAACATGCGGCTTCTGTCCTTTATTTTATATCCTCATTCCATGTCCTTGGAGAACACAAGTCCAGGCATCTCTGGTGGGTATTGCTGAGTCACCAGCCAAAGCTGAACAATCCCCCTTCTGTGGACTTGTGCAAGGGAATCATTGAATTGTAACTCCCTTGCTGGACAATGTCTGTTGATGGTTGTTTGACACCCACTTGGGCATTGGTTACATCCTTTGTTGTTGTCTCTGGTGAGCTAATATCTAGGTGATTCCACAACTCACAGCATATTTTAGTGTCAACCATACAACGCAATCTCATAACTTCATATGCACTAGTGATACACATATTTAGCGAGAACAAAGTTTTCAGCAGATTGCAACCTTTCCCATGATACCTTACATGTATGCTTTGTATGAAATATCACAATTATATACAAATGATGAATTTGGGGGTTATGGGGTACTCCCTGTCACACTGTCACCCAGCTCTACTCTGAACTGTTATTCATGTGGGGTGGTGATACATTTGCACATCTCATCAGTGCTTGGTCATTCAGCTCTCTGGTCATCTGGTTTCTCACCTTGCATGAAAGGGTTCACACTCACAAAAAGGCTTCACTGTAGTGAAATACTTTTTGTTTGTGGTTTAGTCACACCTGGAGGAGCCAACTGATATCTGGGTCCAAACAGGAAAGAAAAAACAGACTCTGAGGAGAAGACAAGGAGAAGACAGTTAGTCATCAGAAGGAAGTGAAACAGAGGAGGGGCATTTCTTGGCAGCTATAATGAGGAAATGAACTAGTTGCCTAATGTAGGTGATGAGGAAGGGGAAAATTTGCTAGGAGAAAGAAAGATGAGTTTACTTTTATGGCAAGGGACTTCCCTCTCCGAAGAAGCAGGAATTCACCCAAGAATCTCTCCAACACAGAGATATATCTCAATGCATTTACTAGCACAGATAGAATAACGCTCTCATTGAAAAGATCAGTTATAATCCAGGATGTCCAATATTGCCAAACCCAAACACTCAGATATTATGAGTCAGCACCCCCCGCCCCCCATCCTGATTTGTTTTTTAAATAACAAGTTTGCAAATCTCTTTATTTGCTTTCTGCTTTTAAGCCTTTTGCCCAAACTCAAGTTATCCTTTCAAGCTTTACTGTATAACAAAGATGGCTGGAAACTTTTATTTTTTAGTGAGAGCTGAGATTCTTGCTGAAGTACAGGAAACACAGACACATTGCTAAGGAGGAGTACAAAAGAGTAGTACAAACATGTAGGGACAAAATTGGAAAGGCTAAGACATAAAATCTGTTATACCAAGCATGGGAAATAAAAGATAGTAAGAGGTTCTTTAAATACATTAGGAGCAAGAGAAAGATAAAGAGAAGTGTAGGTCTCTACTTAATTGTGAAAGGAGAGCTAATAACTGACATCAAGAAAGCTAAGATGTTTTATACCTATTTTACTTCAGTCTTCACTAAAAAGATACTCAGTACAATTAATAACAAATAATAATAGAAGGGGAAGTAACACAAGCCAAAATAAGGAATGAACAAGTTAAAGAATATTTAGACAAGTTAGATGTATTCAAGTTGGCAGGGCCTGATGAAATTCATCCTAGGACACTTAAGGAACTGGTTGAAGAAATCTTGGAGACATTAGCAATTATCTCTGAGAACTCATAGAGGATGGGTGAGGTCCCAGAAGACTGCAGAGGGGCAAATATAGTACAGTACTTGTTTTTTTAAAAGGGGACCAAAGAGGACCCCAGAAATTTATAGATCATTCAGCCATACTTTGATACCTGGAACAATAATGGAACAAATTATTAAACAATCAGTTTGTAAGCACTTTCTTTGACAGGGTTAATGGTCTAGTTCAGGGGTTCCCAAGCTTGTTCAGGGTAAGCCCATGGCAGGCTGCAGACTTTGTTTACCTGAACATCCACAGGTGTGGCTGCTTGCAGCTCCCCATGGTTGCAGTTTGCCATTCCCAGCCAATGGGAGCTGCAGGAAGCAGTGGCCCAGCCTGCCAAGGGCTTACCATGAACAAGCCAAGAACCATGTTTGGGAACCCCTTGTCTAGTGATAGGGGGGAAGACGTAGGCATGATACATCACCTTGATTTTAGTAAGGTTTTGACACACTCCCACCTGACATTCTCATAGCCATACTAGGGAAATGTGGTCTAGATGAAATTACTATAAAGTGGGTGCAAAACTGGTTGAAAAAGACCATTCTCAAAGAATAGTTTCCAATGGCTTATAGTCAAACTTGGAGAATGTATCTAGTGGAATGCCACAAGGGTCATCTGGGTCCAGTAATATTCAATTTTTTCATTGATGACAGATAATGGAGCGAAGAGTATGCTTATGAAGTTCATATATGTCACCAAGTTGGGAGGGGGTGCAAGCATTTTGAAGGACAGCCATTCAAAACAACCTTGATAAGATTTGATCTGAAATCAATAAGATTATATTCAATAAAGACAACATAAGAACGTAAGAGTGGCCATACTGGGTTATACCAAAGGTCCATCTAGCCCAGTATCTTCTGACAGTGGCCAATGCCAGGTCTCCAAGAGGGAATGAACAGAACAGGTAATCATCAAGTGATCCATTCTCTGTTGCCCATTCCCAGCTTCTGGCAAACAGAGGCTAGGGACTCCATCCCTGTCCAACCTGGCTAATAGCCATTGCTGGACCTATCCTCCATGAATTTATCTAGTTCTTTTTCGAACCCTATTATAGTCTTGGCCTTTACAAAATCTTCTGGAAAGGAGATCCACAGACTGACTGTGCATTGTGCGGAAAAAAATACTTCTGTTAGTTTGTTTTAAACCTGCTGTCTGTTAATGTCATTTGGTGATCCCTAGTTCTTGTGTTATGAGAAGGAATAAATAACACTTTCTTATTTATTTTTCTCTACACCACTCATTATTTTATAGACCTCTATCATATCCTCCCTTAGTCATCTCTTTTCCAAGCTGAAAAATCCCAGTCTTATTAATCACTCCTCATATGGCAGCTGTTCCATACCCCTAATCATTTTTGTTGCCCTTTTCTGAAACTTTTTCAATTCCGATATATCTTTTTTTGAGATGGGGAGACTACATCTGCATGCAGTATTCAAGATGTGAGCATACCATGGATTTATATAGATGCAATATGATATTTTTTGTCTTATTATCTATCCCATTCCTGTCCCCTTGATTCCCAACATTCTGTTAGCTTTTTTGACTGCTGCAGCACATTGAGTGGATGTTTTCAGAGAACTATCCACAATGACTCCAAGATCTCTTTCTTGAGTGGTAACTGCTAATTTAGACCCCATTATTTTTTATGTATAGTTGGGAATATGTTTTCCAATGTGCATTACATTGCATTTATCAACACTGAATTTCATCTGGCATTTTGTTGCTCAGTCACTCAGTTTGAGAGATCCTTTTGTAGCTCTTTGCAGTCTGCCTGGGACTTAACTATCTTGAGTAATTTTGTATGATCTGCAAATTTTACCACCTCAGTGTTTACCTCCTTTTCCAGATCATTTATGAATATGTTGAATAGGACTGGGCCCAGTACAGACTCCTGGGGGACACCACTATTTACCTCTCTCCATTCTGAAAACTGACCATTTATTTCTAACTTCTGTTTTTTATCTTTTAACCAATTACCAGTCCATGAGAGGACCTTCCCTCTTATCCCATGACAGCTTACTTTGCTTAAGAGCCTTTGGTGAGGGATCTTGTGAAGGCTTTCTGAAACCCTAAGTACGCTATGTCCACTGGATCCCCCCTGTCCACATGCTTGTTAACCCCTTCTAAGCATTCTAGTAGATTGGTGAGGCATGATTTTCCTTTACAAAAACCATGTTGACTCTTCTCCAACAATTTATGTTTATCTATGTGTCTGACAATCTTTTTCTGTACTAGTTTCAACCAGCAAAGAGTCCTGTGGCACCTTATAGACTAACAGACGTATTGGAGCACGAGCTTTCATGGATGCATCCAACAAAGTGGGTATTCACCCACGAAAGCTCATGCTCCAATCCGTCTGTTAGTCTATAAGGTGCCACAGGACTCTTTGCTGCTTTTACAGATCCAAACTAACACAGCTACCCCTCTGGTAGTTTCAACCAGTTTGCCCAGTACTGAAGTCAGGCTTACCATCCAGTAATTGCTGGGGTCTTTTCTGGAGCCCTTTTTAAAAATTGATGTCACATTAGCTATCCTCCAGTCATTTGGTACAGAAGCTGATTTAATGATAGGTTACAGATTACAGTTAGTAGTTCTGCAATTTCACATGTGACTTTCTTCAGAGTTGTCCTTCAGACAAATGCAAAGTACTCTATCTGGGAAGGAAAAAACAAATGCGCAACTACAAAATGGGGAATAATTGGCTAGCTGGTTGTATTGATGAGCAGGATCTGGGGGTTATAGTGGATCACAAACTGAGTATGAGTCAACCAGGTGGGGCAGTTGCAAAAAGGACTGATATGTTCTCGGGTGTATTAACAGGAATGTCATATATAAGACATAGAAGGTAATTGTTCCACTCTACTTGACAGTGGTGAGGCCTCAGCTGGAGAAGTGTGTCCAATTCTGAGTGCCACACTTTAGGAAAGATGTGGAAAAATTGGAAAGTCCAGAGGAGAACAACAAAAAGTGATACAAAGGTTAGATAACCTGATCTATGACGAAGGGAATATGTTAAGTCTTGAGGAAAAAAAGACAGAATGGGCACCTGATAACAATCTTCCAAAATGTTAAGTGCTGTTATAATGATCAATTATTCTCCATGTCCACTGAAGGTAGAAGTAAAGGCCTAATATGCAGCAAGGAAGATTTAGGTCAACTATTAGGAAAAGCTTTCCAACTCTAAGGGTAGTTAAGATCTGGAATAGATTTCCAGAGAAAGCTATGGAATCCCCATTACTGGAGGATTTAAAGAACAAGTTGGACAAACACCTGTCAGGGATGGTCTAGGTACACTTGGTCCTGCCTCAGCACACAGGGCTGGACTTGATGACTTCTCATGGTCCCCTCTAGCCCTACATTTCTATGATTCCAGGAGCTGGGGATTTAAGAAAAACACCAAATAGAAAAAGACTCAGAATAAAATCACAAGAGTTGGCAGTGCTAAGTGGGGCCTTATAGGAACTCGACCCCATCAGTAAACAGACTCAGCTGCCTCTCCAGCCTCAGCCCTTTAGTTCTGAATTAAGGCACCTTCTTTCCTTTGAGCAGTGGCAAATTCTTGAAAAAAAAACCTGTAGTTTTAGGGACCACAAGTTCAGTCTGCTCCCAAGGCTTATCTAGTAGCCCCAAGTTCATGGTCTTTTTGGACCTGCTGTGTCCCCACAGCCCTCTCCTGCAGCCCACATGGGGTGTATCTACACTGTAATAAAAGACCCGCAGCATGGCCATGGCTAGCCTGGGTCAGCCAACATGGGTGCACAGGGCTAAAAATTGTAGTGTAGCTATTTGGGCTCAGGCTGAAGCCCAGTCTCTACAACTCCCCACCCTCATGGGATCTCAGAGCCCAGGCTTCTGCCCAAACCCAAACATCTACTCTGCAATTTTTAGCCCTACAGCCTGAATCCTGACCTGGACTTTAAGACTCGGTGATGTGGGTTATTTTATTGTAGTGTCAAGGTACCCTCAGTATCTTCACAACTACTATCCCCCTTCTCCAATGGGAGGAGAGCTGGCAGCAGGAAGTAGGAGTGGGCTTGCCAGCTTTCGAGACAACCAGGGCTCTGGGGGCATTGCCAGCTTTCACATCACTGCTGCTGACATGCACAGTAGAGGCTCCACAATTTTTCATGAACTGAACCATCAATCTACACCCTTCAAGTCTCCCCATAAATATTTATTATATCTTTGTTTTCAGTTTTTAGTAAATGTGATTTTTGGAGGTTTTTTGAGTTAGGTAGTGAGAACTCTTGATGAGTTAAATAGTGAAATGCACGCAGTGTTGCCAACAGTCTCGATTTTACTGCAAGTCTCACAATATTTGATGGTTGTTCTTAAAGCCTCTTTTCCAGGAGGTATTTGATTAGGTGATAATTTCAGGTTTCATTTTTTAAAGAAAAGAGTTTCTAGCCCTCCTGCTTGAAAAGAAAAGTTTGAAAATGTGACCTGAGTGCACCCTAAATATTCAAAAACTAGAAGGCAAATAACATCCTCCCACAAATATTGTTTTGTTTTAAATCTCATGGGTTTTTTTGGGCCTGATACATGGCTTGAGTGTCTGCTTGCAATATTGGCACTGCATAAGGGAGGAGTAGAATACAATGTATAGTAGGTGTGATGTTGCACTCTATATGATTTTATGTAAAATGTAACTAAAATATGCTTTGTGCAAAAGGTCTCTTGTAAGGTATCATTACAAAGTTTGTAATCTACTGAGTGTGGTCAAACTATTTATATAACTGTATCACTCTTGTATCTGAACCTAGAAATATGAAATATAACTCTGAGGGCCTATTGTCATTATGCAAAGTGTGGGCCATTAATGGTGGTTTGGAATCTTGATGGTTCCCATTAGCTAGGACAATTGACTGTAGATGGCTCTGTTTTACCTGTAAGTCTTCCTGTGTACCTGTGTGCTGGAAAGTGGGCAATGAAGTCCTACAGTGACATGTGATCATATCACCTGAACTGGAATCCATCTTTAACCTGGTGTTTTTCTGTTGAGAAGGATGGGTGGGAACCCAAAGGAACAAAGGATTCCCACCTTATGCAAAAGAGATATAAGTGGGTGGAACAGAACACAGAAGGCGGCCATCAGGAGAAATTCTCTAGCTACAACCTGAGCTGGAACAAGGGGTGTACCGGGGGAAAGGATTGTGCCCAGACTAGGAAGGCATCCAGTCTGTGAAAGAAACTCACTGAAACATCTCTGAGGGTGAGATTTTATCTGTATTCAGTTATATTACTGTACTAAGTGTAGACTTGCGTATTTTATTTTGCTTGGTAATTCACTTTGTTCTGTCTGTTACTACTTGGAACCACTTAAATCCTACTTTCTGTATTGAATAAAATCACTTTTTACATAGTAATTAACCCAGAGTATATATTAATACCTGGGGGGCAAACAACTGTGCATATCTCTCTCTCAGTGTTATAGAGGGCATACAATATATGAGTTTACCCTATATACGCTTTATACAGAATAAAGTGGTTTTATTTGGGGTTTGGACCCCATTGGGAGTTGGGCATCTGAGTGTTAAAGACAGAAACACTTCGTAAGTTGCTTTCAGTCAAGTCTGCAACTTTGAGACACCTGGTTCAGACTCTGGGTCTGTGTTGGAGTAGACGGGTGCATCTGGCTCAACAGGACAGGGTGCTGAAGTCCCAAGCTGGCAGGGAAAGCAGGGCCAGAAGTAGTCTTGGCACATCAATTGGCAGCCTCAAATGGGTTTCTGTGATCCAACCCCTCACAGTAGGCAATTCACTTTTTGCCTTGCTAAGAGAGATTCTGTTCAGCTGCCTGCACTGATGAGGATCTGTGAAGTACCATGAAGGAAACAAACAAGGACAGAAAAGTACAAAAGTGTTTAAAAATTCAGACTGTGCAAGGGAAGAATGGTCTGTTCTATTTACTGTCAGCAATACAAACAATACAGGATTGAAAAATATCTGGAGGCTGTCTCCACTAATCAGTGATTTGGTAACAGCTGATAAGATAGCTCACACTGAGAAACAAATGAACACCATGTCATGCCCATATCTTCAGTAATTAATATCACGGGGCTAGATTGCAGGCATTAACTACTGCTTTGGCTTCCTTTTTTTATTTCATGACTACAGTATCCCAAAGTGAATCACATACACCTCCATTGCATTTTGGCAGGATAATGATAATTTTTTTTTTAAATTAAAGATTATTAGTTTGGATTGGCCACATAAATTGTCATTAAATACTACTGAAAAGATAACATTTCCTAGTGACTTTCCAGTTAGTGCTAAAAGAGAGGGAGGGAAGAGCTATTGCTTTTTCTCCTTCAAGTATAATAACCTTCCGGAAACCAGAGCTATGCTGAATTTAACAGTTTCTATCCACCATGCCCCCAGCTGTAACAGCTATGGAAAAGAAATGATTACCTTATATTAGCTAAACTACTGAAATGCTGAGCAACGATGGCAGACTTAGTGGAAATGAATGTAGTCTTAAAAATTATATTGATTTTATTATGGGAAATACAGAGAAATACATACATGAAAATTTTTGTTCAAAACTACCCTGGCTATGGTAACAATGTACCTTGGCAGCTACTGGGTCCACCTATTCCATTATCCTGTTTCTGACATTGGCCAGAACCAAATGCTTCAGTATAAGTTGCAAGGATCTCCATAATGGTCAGATATGGAATAATCTGTACATGGGGACATTTCTTCTGAGTTACCTTGATACCTATATATCAACCTTCCAACAGTAGGAGTTAGATCCAATGATCTCGCCTTTAATGTTTTACTACTTTTTATTCTTCTTAGCACTGCAGAGCCAAAACAACCAAAAAATAATGTGATCATAGATTCTGGTTTTAGCAGATAGTCCCAGTTTTACATACAATGCCTTGATGTCAGAGTCACTTTCTTTGTGAAAACTGAAATATCCCTTTGTATATGTAGCAATCAAAACCATGTTTTTAAAAATAACCTCAAAAACATGGTTATGGTGCATTGCTAAACTGAGTAGGGTTTATTCTCTTTAGCAGGAGCACACAGCTCAGTGAAACAAGTGAGTGTTCAGTGTGATGAACGGTGTTGAGCTGGGGAGTGTAGACAATATTAAACTGGTTTTGAACTTAAAGCAAATGTTAATGACAATGCTTTGCTTGTCGGAAGGCTGAGTATGATGTTCCAGGGTGCAGTCCAGACCAGTAAGGTTCTGTGTCACCACCTGCCATGCAACTTTGGGGGCCTCACAATGCTTTGCTGCTGTAGCTCCAACCTCAGCTGCTCACAACCAGCTTGCCAGCATGCAGGTCACCCCATGAATGTCTGTGTACAGCTTCAGCCTCCTAGGAACACTCCAGTCACACACTGATTTCCACCAGCCTTGTTTTCCACATGTGGAGTGACCCCAATACACTCCCAATCCTGGATTTTCCACCCAAATCATGTGTTCTGCACTGTCCAGCCCTATTAAGTCCATTGCCCTTTTAAGGAGATCAAGATACAATAGTGTGCCACCTCATGTGAAGCTACCCATGCAGTTCACATCACTAGATTAGTTTTGATCAAATAATTTATTTAACTACAAAGAGAGGTTTTAAGTGAGTACAAGTAATGAGGTGTGAAATCAGAAATGGTTACAAGAAAAATAAAACACTTTCTAAATTTAACATATTAGATTTGGTTCAAAATGGGGTCCCCTTACCAGATGCTCCAATGACATTGCTGACCAAACTCTTAGTCCAGGATCTGACCCCAAGGTCCAATAGCTGTTTTCATTTGTCCTCTTAGGTGAAAGAAAGAGGTGAATAGGGGGAGATAATTTGAGGTGTTTTTGCCCCTCAATTTTATAGTTCAGTCAGCCTTTGAAATGCATTTTCCTAAGAGTGACCTCTGTATAAAATTATTTCCAGCTGAGAGCAAAGAGACATGGAGTCTGGGTGGAGGAAGTTCCATGCTGTGTCTCTGTATGTGCATTTTCCACCTATGTATGCTGAAATGCAGATTTGTCTTGTCTCCTGCCCCCCTTCCATGTCAAAGAATGGCCACTACATAAGTGACGGCCCATCAGCTTTTATGACATCTGGCTAGGGCTGTCAACTTGTTCTTTATCTTTTCCCACTTCCCAGACTTCCCTGGTAAACATACTTAAGACATGATTTCAGCTTATGGTCATAACTTTGAGTATAATGTTGCTGCATACATTTCATCATGAAGTTGCTGACCAGCAAGTTATCAATTTTCAAATGATACCTTACAAGGCATATTTTGTACAAAGATTATCATAATAGTGTGTAGGGTATGAATACAGAAGGGACATTCCATCACACTGAGAGAGAGAGAGAGAACGCAAGCAAGCTATTTTTATCTGGCCAGATTTTCAAAAGAACTTGACATCAAACCAAAACATTATGATTTCGGTTAACCCAACCCAAAATGAAATATTTTTTATTCTCTGAGTGGCAACTTCTGATTTCATAGCCAATAGGTTTCAGTTCTGAGGTTTTTGATGAAAAATCAAAATTTTCTACAGAAGGAAAAACACATTTTCTGACCAGCTCTAATGCTTAAATGTGGACTTAGGAGTAATATTTGAAAAACTTCTTCACTTAGAAGCCTAAATCCACTGACTTTCAGAAGTCTTAGGTTCTGAAGTCACTTAACTGCTTTTTAAAATGGTACCCTAAGAAGCCTAACTTTAGGCACCTAGGTTTCAAAATTGAGGTCCAAGTCTCGGCTTTTACTTGGTCCTTACTTATATCAGAGTGTGCCTGGGTGAAATCCTGGCACCTTTGAATACAGTGGGGGCCACAACTTCACCCCGTGCATAAAATATGTGTAAAGTCCTGGCTGTTGGAATACAGTGTTGTGTGTAGCAACTACCAGTATGTTTGAATAGTGAATTAGAAGTTTGCTAACACACTATAAAGTGACTGGTCTCTTGAATCTAAACGAAATTCTTTAATGAAAATCTTAATTTAAAATCTGACCAATTACTTTTTCACCAGATCTAACATGCAATAGGTTGCCCTTTTAAACTGCTGTAGATGAGGAGCCAAAAACAAAACAAAAAAACCCAACCACCCCAAAACCTGAAATGGGCAGACTTTTTTAAAGAATATAATCATGTATTGATCGTACTGTTTTTCTCTAAGAGGTACAACCAGTGCATGGCATTTTGCAAAGAAGGTACAAGACATTTTTTAATACAATGTATTTAGCTGAAATCCATTGAAACACTCCTTATGAAGCCAATATTTCAAGCATTGTGCTGCAGATAATCATTATTTTTAAAAAGAATTCATCATACTGCTGGTGTGAAAAATTCACACTAGGCAGACAGTATTTAATAAGTAAATCAATAATGCTCATTTCAGGGAAAAATTAGGTATAGACTACAGCTAGGGAAGATAATAAAACAAGATCAAATACTAAATCTCAGAACTAATGATCCATTAGGGATAATGCAATTCACTGCTGTATCAAGCTGCAGTATATTAAGAAGCTTACATCATAAAATGCTGTGTAAATGCAAATTCAATCTAATTTGTCATATGATTAAAATGCAAAGAAAAAGGAATCCTGTTGTAATCTAATGTAGCATTTATTACTTCAATACAGCTATGTTGGAGAGGACTGGTGCTCAGAACTGACATTTCCAGGATATAAACAGGTCAGCTTTTCAAGGGAATAGAGCATACACAGTGCAGCTCTTAAATTATCTGTCCTTTATAGACATGCTTGATTTCTTCTGTATAATTTTAACTATGCTTAGTGATACACCCCAGTGCAAACAGAAACCTGTTAAATACGAGCTCCTTGCTCTTCTCCATCACCCTGTGTTCGAGGGGCTGCCCATGTAGATCTGGGCCTTAGGAAAAGTGGAAGGGGAAGTGTCACCATTGCAACATGCTCTTCCCCTGATTCCCTAACCCTGTGGAAACACTTTCCTCATGCTTCCAGCTCAGTGAAAGAAAGGAAGGGTGGTCCAGAGGTGTGGGAGATTTCTGGGCTCTCTCAGATTACCACTCTTTAAAGTCATTGGGGAAACCAACTGAAGTTAATATGATCAGAGTGATGGTTTGCTCTGCCAATCTATGGTGCCTAACTGCAGATCAGGAACCAAGGGTAACTACACAGGTGCCCTTTACCTCCTTTGGATGCCCTGAGTTTACACGTCTGAAAGACCTTGATTTTTTTCAGGGACCTTTAACCACATTGCTTTGGTTTAGCATGCGCACACACACATGGTCTTGCAAATGCACCTTTTGCATACTACCACCTGGGTGGGAAGGAGAGAGATTCAGCCACCTGTATGGGCATTTATAGACTCTCCATGCACAGAATCTATTGTCTGTCTGGGTGAGTGGCAGTATCTATCTCCTGTGGGTACAAGTAGTAGTAGGAAATGTCTGCATGGGTAGTTTCTAAGAATGCAGGACTGTAACTCATTACTTCATGGGCTAGTTGATAAATGCTACCATCATGATTCCTAAACAAAAGCATTTATACAGATCACGGATTGTGCATGGTAGCACAGTGATCCAGTTGAAGAAGCAATAGAGTCCAAACATTTTTCAGATGCTGGTAGCTAGCAATGCTGAATAAATATATGAACTTTTAGATGCTTATCTGAATCTAACTTCTGAACCTTTTGAGATTCACCTACCTACTACTGTGCTTATATTACTGTAATATATGCTGAGGCTCCAACTGAGATCAGGATTCCATTGGCCAATTCTTGCAGCTTCTACTTAGATATTTATTCTTAATATTTGATCATTTCTGTCTGTCCAGACTGCTAACATTTTTGTGTGAACCCTCACCTTGTGCCTTGGCTACTACTCTCTGACCTTGATGCCAGTCATTGCTGCTAAGATTATTTTTCTGTCTTGTCATTCTGACCACATCACTCCACTCCCCATTTTCATCCATCTGCTGGCCCCTTCCTCCACCACATCACACACAAACACTAGAGCTGTACCTTCCAGGCCTTTCCTCATTTAACTGCACCCTATTTCCTGTCTCTCAGATCTATTAGCTTATCAAGCTGTGATCTGCACCTTCACTCTGCTGATGATGGCAGCAACCATCCCCAGTAGAGCTGCTTGGAACCCTTTTGATTAAATAACATTTCATCAAAGGGGGTGGGAAAGAGAAGTAAGTGTGAATTTAACAAGAGGTAGCTTGGTGGTGAGGACACTGGCCTAGGATTGGTGATTCTGAGTTACCTGGGATGACAAAATCTGCTCTGAATCAAGCACACTAGGGACATGAATCTGGATCTCCCACCTCCCTAACTACTGGATTCTATACACCCCGTTCCTGAAGTGGAAAACTAAGGTTTTGATCTGAAAATGGGCATTTCAATATAATTTCATTTTTTCAGTGTGGAATAAAAGTCAATTTTGAAACCTCAAGAATTGCCATGAAACAGACCTGTCCTTTTGTTAACTCTAATAGCCAGGATACCCACTTCTTCTTCAACTGCTTCTGCCCTTTCTCCCATGTCTCCCCTCCATGCACAGGAAACACTCTCCGGTAATATTCTTACTTCTCTTTAAATCCTTCCTAAAACTATCTCTGCTGTGAGGCCCATAAATCACTCTGATCTGCCACTGGCTAGACCAGGGATCAAAAATCTTTGGCCTGTAGCCCACCAGGGTAAGCCCTCTGGTGGGCCAGGCCAGTTTGTTTACCTGCCATGTCCACAGGTTCAGCTGATTGCAGCTCCCACTGGCCGTGGTTCCCTAGGCCAACGGGGGTTGCGGGAAGTGGCACAAGACGAGGGATGTGCTGGCCGTGGATATCCCTCAGCCCCCATTGGCCTGGGATAGTGAACCATGGCCAGTGGGAGCTGCGATCAGCCTAATCTGTGGACACGGCAGGTAAACAAACCAGCCAGGCGTGCCAGAGTGCTTACCCTGATGAGCTGCATGCCAAAGGTTTCTGATCCCTGGGCTAGACAATGGTTGAGCAGTGACTTATGATTCTCTGCTCTATTCTGTTCATTTTGTTACTTCATTCTCCCACCATATTTGTCAATTATGTCTGCTTATGTCCTGGCTGTGATTTGGATTGTGAGCTTTCAGGGGAGAGACTGTCTTTTCTGTTACATTTGTATACAGTGCCTAGCACAGTGGAGCCTTGATCTTGGATTAGGGTTCCTATCATAACACTACCAATAATAACAGCGCTAAACACTGTATTTAAACCTAGCAGGCCATCCTACCTAGTCTACTTTACATAGGCAGGAAAGACAAAGGGTCATAGGGGAAAGAGAACTATCACAAGTTGAAGTGACTTTCCCAAGATCACACAGCAAGTTAGGGGCAGAGCCAGGAATAGAAATCAGGCCTCTGGAGTCCCATTCCACTTTCTGATGCCCTGGACCATATAGCCAGTAATTGCAAGGTTACCACATAAGTGACAATAACCAGGTAGTTTAATTTTTTTGTTGTCTGGCTTCTGTTTTTTTAATAAAAAACATCTTGGGCAAGAATTCAGTGCTTTAGAGTCTGATTTATTAACTTTAAAATACAAGTGGACTCAGGCAGTGTCAAAATTCAAGGAGCAAAATTCCAAAATGATCAAATGCATCTGTATACCTCAGAGGCTGCTATTCATCCTTCTGGAAGAACTATACCTGCATGCAACATTATAAACAAATAAACTAACAGACAGATGGTGTCTCCTTACACCCCAGAGGTGCAATTATTTCGCATGCCCCACCTACACCCTCCCAGCTCCAAGCCAAGCTTACTATTCCTGTTTTGCGTACAGTATTACATTTCATATTCTCACAAGCTTCAAATGAGCTTTCCAACAGCACTTGTGTTTAAATATTTGTTTATTTGCCAAAGGCTGGAATCAACAGTCTTCTCTTCCAGGAGTATGCAAGGCTGTGTCAGTAATTTTGATGTGGGAAAGAAGCCACAAAAATATGGATTTTGAGTGACAATGCAAAGTTCACACAATAAATAGCAAGTTTTCCTTACGTAAAAGACTATAGGACTGTTCTAGTCATTTCTCTAACTATTAATTATCATAATAATTGCTCACCTGCAAAAGTCACTAGGTGACAGACAACCTATAGTTATGTTGTACTGTGTAGACAGGGAAGTTTGGAAGGATTAATTACAGCATATTATATACGCAATGACATTTTTGTCTACTGTAGAAAACTGTAATCATGTTTATAGTTGGCATTCTTCTTTTTTACTTGTAATTTTTCGTGTGTGTGTGGCCAGGGGTGCTCATGTGCTCCAGAATGGTAGGTGGAAAAAAATTCCATTTTTAGCAGAACAAGGCACAGTAATCTCTATAAGGTCTGAATCCATTGAAATACCTTTTGGAATTACCATCACCATTCCTGTTAGACACCCACCTCCTCTCCCGTTATTAACTTTCCTGTTTTTGTGGTATTTTAGGTAAAGATACGACTATGAATATCATCATTATTTTGTAAAGATGTAATCACAAATTCTTGGCAAAATAACAAAGTTTTTCCATTTTATGAGGTAGTTTAGTAGACACATTTCCTGTTTAAGGTGTGATTCTGTTCTGAAAAGGGTGAAATGTAAGTCTCTGCATAACTTAAGTCCCTTTTAAGCCCTGTTTTGAGGACTCAAGAAGAACTTAAGGTTTTCTGCTCATCCTCTGTCACTTCACCCAGAAATGATTATGTAAAACTGGCACCAATCAGCTCCTGGTATGTATTTACAATCATACCTGCTCATTTCAGGATATCTGCACTAAAACTGAGAAGCGTGTTTGAGTGGCTAGCCTGTGCTGCTTCTCACTGTTTCTTTTAGCAAGCTCACTCTATCAAAGTTATCTTGGGTGTGCATATACACACAGCAATCACAGTCACCTCCCGATTGCAGTGTAGGCATATCTTTAGGGACTAAAATACATTTTTTACCCATATTAGCACTGGGATAGTGAGCTGGGTTCTGCTCTCTCACTCATCATCAACCAAGTAGTTAATTGTTCCAACTGCAGGTCTTGGCTCTACCTTCTGCAGCATCAATGCAACCTTCTTTGAAAGTACTGGGGTTTCAGGAGATGCAACATAAAATATAATTTGAAGGCAATGGATGGAGATGATGTACAGCCAGGAAAGAACCCTTCTTAGAACAAAAATTACTTAAACTGAGCAAAATTGATCTGGAAATCACTGATACACAATGAACATTCAATGTATAATGCCAGTTTTAAAGCCATATGTCACAGTAGGACATAAATGTGAAAATGTTGACTTCTCTTGCAACTGTTGCTATTAACATCACTAAAATCCCTTTATGACTCAGAAAATTAAAGAGTAAGAGGCTTTCACCATTTCTTAGGGATGCCTCTAGAGAAATTCTGAAAGATTTTTCTTCCAAAGACACTGTCCAAGTCCTTTCTCTCACAAAAGTCTCCTATGAGGTAGGGGAGACCTTACTAATTACAGGAGTAAGATTTTAGCAGGGCAAAGCTCATAAGAATATTTGCATTTCTGCTTCCTCTCTATTCTCTTTAGATGTGGGTTACAGATTTTTTCATTTCAGATAAAATCTGAATGATACTGCACTGCTGAAAAGCAATTGTATTGACATAAATTCAATGTTAGTGCATTCTTCTCTATATGTAAAACATTTCAAAATTGCTTAAACACAGTATGAATACAATGATGTTTGGTTTCATGTCTGATGTCTCCAATTATCTCAATTTTACCTCTAATTTTATAAGAATGAAATTTTCAATATGAGGCGGTGACATGAGAAATATATTACTTGCCATTCATGACTGTCAGCTATGAATGGCTGGGTTAATATAAATGTCTGTCTAGAACTTTATTTTTCTTAGCTTTGTAACAAAAGTGAAAGACTAAAAAGTTCCATTCACATACTTGGCCCTTTTATTAAGTGCTTTCCAATGCTATTCCTTACAGACTTAAAGTATTTTCACAGTTCATTAAATTTATCTTTTTTGTTTTTAAATTAATATCTTTCAGAAGCCCACTAAACGCAGTCAAGTTAGAAGAGGTTAATGGGGTTTTCATTAGCGGACAAGGCTCTGCAAAAATCACTTAAAAATAGCAGCTGATCATTTAAAATTATGTTGGAACACAGATAATTTGGGATAAAAAGTCCAAATTCTGTTAAAATATGTGGTACTAAGAGACCTTTAAACTTAATCTCAAATTGTTTACATGCACTCAGTGTGAATGCAACAAAATTCTTACAGAAGTTAAACTTTACACATAGGGCGACATTTTGTTTTAGGTGCTTGACATTAGTTCGCTTTATCAAAATTGGACTCAAGGGTACAGACAAAAAGAGGAATCTATGCCCTGTGCTATAAACCCCCTGAAAAAGATTTTCAGAAGTGACTTGTGATTTTGGGGTTCCTAAAGTTTTATGTGCCCAGCTTGAGGAACTTAATTTTCAGAAAGTGCTACCTCTGGGAATCTACAGTGTTCTCTGTGAGCTGTCTCAAATTGAGCACCCAAAAATTGAAGCAGCCAGAATCACTAAAAAAAATACGTACCTATCTCATAGAGCTGGAAGGTCATCAAATCCAGCCCCCTGCCTTCACTAGCAGGACCAAGTACCGATTTTTGCCCCAGATCTCTAAATGGCCCCATGAAGAATTAAACTCACAACCCTGGGTTTAGCAGACCAATGCTCACACCACTGAGCAATCCTTGCCCTACTGGTCACCCTTGAAAATCTTGGTCTATGATCTCTAGAGTCAGAGTTGGCGTCTGCCAACAGACTATTTTCCAGTTTTCCAAGGCTGTACACTTTCATTGGTTTAGAATACAATGTGCACGGGTAAAGTGATAGTAAATGGTAATGCTTCAACAAAAAGTACATGTTTGTATTCCACATAAATAAAAATAAGCATGAAAATTACTTAAAAAAATTATTTCTAAATTCTTCTGATTCAATCCTCCTGCAAGAGTTGGCTAATTGTCAACAGTGTAAGGAAAACATTTTTGTTTAGATGTTACAGAGCTAAAGTCACTTCAGTCTGCATTATATATTTGGCAAAAAATTAGCCACCTGTTTATGCTTGCAGCTGTAGGAAGATACATTTAACTTTTCAACTTGCGTTTTGTGAGGAAAAAGTATAATAAAAGATGAAAGATCTCACCGACGTCCATCTATGGTTTTATATTTCTGCCCATCATAGGCGTCCTGAGACATGGGAAACTGGGCCCATGCCAAGGGCCCCCTGCTGAAAGGAGGCCCTAGCAATGTTGTGTACATTTTTTTAACCTAGTTCCAGATCATGCAATGGGACATTCGAATGCAAGTGGAGCTGCAAAAAGAAGAAGAAAAAGAAAAAAGCAGCTGAAGAACAGGAGAAGCTTGCAAAGCTACCAAAAGAGATTTTTAGTTTTGGTCATCTTTTGGTTTTCAAAAAAATTATAAAGACAAAAATTGTTATTTATTTCCTACTGTAATGAGGTAAGGGTCCCCAATTTACAGTGTGGTTAGGGGCCTCCAAAGTCATGAAGATGGCTCTGAAGCCCATCACTGTAGTCTGAGGTTTTTTCCATGTAGAATCAATAGCAAGGGTCATAAATTGAAATAAAAGAATTATCAGTTGCACATAGATTAGATACTAGAAGGAGAGAAAAGAAATAATTGTGTGTATAAGGAAGATGGAGATGGAGGTAGCAACTAGATATCAAAATTTTCACTTCTTGGCTTTTCACCTGGCTTGACAGTGACAAAACATCATTATCATCTAATGACTGTTCAGTGCCTGAAATAAACTAGCAATGCCATTTCCTAGTGCACATATGTCAACATCATAAAAAAATAATCACGCCTGGAACTAATTGGCACATTTATTGCCAAGCTTAGCAGGTGGAGCATGGACTGTGTGGCCTATGAAGGATGAACTCTTGTTCACTCCTAAAGATGATCCCTCCACAGCAAGGAAGTGGGGCAGCTTGAGCTACTACTTCCAGCACTGTTCCTGTTCCATGGACAAAAGAAGCCTTTCAGTTTCCATTGTTCTCAGTCCAGCATTTTTCACTAGCACTGAAATCAATTACCCTCCCTTTACTGCACCCAGATTTTGCAGGTCAGATTTAATTCATAATGCAGTTAGGTCTCACACCTCCAACTATTCAATGAAGTTTAATTTTCTGATAACATTATTTTTATCATCACTCTGAAATCATTTGTTATTCTTTGTGTAATAGCTTTGAAAAATAATGAACTAATTTACTATTCTTCATATTCTACCAGAATCCCATTGTAAATGGGCATTAAATAATGCACTGTTAAAATATTTTTTTAATAGTTTCATATGCCTGGCCCAGAAAAGTGCTTCTAATGGGGAACATCTTGTTATCAGTGCTAAAAGTTAAATAATCTGATTTTTCTATCTTCTGATTTAGTCCGGAAATTAATTTTAAACTGTGTCATAAGTAAATGGAATATTTATGGCTTTTCACCAGGAGTATGTATCCCCAGGGCAAATATGTGGGAGGAGGAGAAGAATATAAATACTTTCCAGTAATCTAAAAATGAATGAATATGTGTGCTCTGTTAATTCCATTGCATTCTGTACTTGTAGAAAAAGTATTCCAAGTCATGCTAGTGTAAGGCATCTGCTTTACCACTCTTTTTGAAGGGTAAAAAGAGTACATCCAAGAGCTGTCATTCAGAAGCCTAAAAAAGTTCTAGGATGATGAGATCAGGAGTTGAATTGGGCACTTGGAGAGGAAGTGGGGAGAGCTCATTGGGTGATTCCTCAAGAAGGGTGAGATGTAGAACAAGGAATGGAAAAGGGAACCCCTGTGTACTGTTCAAGTTGTGTCATTGGCTTGCTTAGCAATTATTGTGGCAATGATGAATCTCTCTGTGCCTCAGTTTATCAATCTGTATAATGGGGACAATAATACCTCCTAACAGGGGTGTCATGAGGCTTAATTCATTAAAGATAATAAAGCACTTTAAGACGATTTCATGAAAAGTGCTACATTATTCGATAGTAATGACTCCAAATACAGGGTAATGCAAACTGTGAGTCTGGGGGGTTATTACTCTATGACCAATGTAGAACTGGGGCTCTTTTTCCTCTGTCTGTCATCTGCTGGAACATTATTAGCTTTCTGCTTTCTTGGTAGCATACAGGAGAAGCCTGAGGAAAGGTTCAGGATCAGCTACATGTTTGAATCTCTCATAAGTCACAATCACTGCAATCATAATATTGTCATTATTTATCATTCCCCTTTAGAGGAAGGGATTCCCCCACTTTCCCCTTGGAAGCTGGGATAAGTACTGGGCCTGTCTGCTTGAATATGGTTAAGTATTTACATGCCACTGAGAGGGTTCTCAGGTCAGAGAGAAGCTGTAGCAGATAGCAGAGCCGGCTGTCTGCGTTATGGTCTGTATCTGAAGGCAATTCTTGGGATAGAATAGCTTCTTGGGAACTTTGCATTGATGTGTGGGCTGATATTTCCAGATGAGTGGATTGCCTGTATGCAGTTTGTGACTGCCTCTGCCTCAGGACTCTTGTGTATGTGTAAATAATGCAAGTTATGCTCAGAATATACCCAGACTCTGCATTTGCTAATTTCTCCTCACTTTAGAAGCCAAGTGGCTAGGTCCCAAATATGCTACTGCTTGGTAGAGTGATGACTTCAGTGTGAGATATGGGACACTGGAAGCCAAAGAAGGAGGAACACCAATAAACTCAAAAGCTACAGTCAGAATCAGAGCCTCTTTTGGCTGGGCACTATAGGACCACATTCTACTGTGCTTGCCTTGAAGAGTTTACAATCTAGAGAAACATACAAATAAACAATTATAGTGATGACTGACACCCTGTATTGTTACAAGTTTTTGTTGCTGCAGTTATTTATGGTTAAATTACGTTAGAATGAGTGAAGGAGTGGGAAAAGGAAAGATATTGAAGTGAGTTGTTGAGGTAAAGGGGAATGGAGGGATAAAGTAGTGAAAGAGTGAATTTGGCTTTCTACTGAAAACATGCTGTCATAAACAGATAAGTAAGAGTTAATAGAACAAAACTGCTTCATATCTCTTTTGCCTGGAAAGGGTTAACAAGAACAGTGAGCCTGGCTGTCACCTGACCCGAGGACCAATCAGAGGACAGGATATTTTCAAATCTTGAGGGAGGGAAGTTTTTGTGCTGTGCTGTTAGTTCTGGTTGTTGTTCACTCTGGGGGCTCAGAGGGACCAGATGTGCAACCAGGTTTCTCTCCAATCTCCCTGATACAGGTTCTTATAGATTCAGAATAGTGAGTACTAGATAGATAAAGTGAGTTAGGCTTATGTTTGTTTTCTTTATTTGCAAATGTGTATTTGGCTGGAAGAAGTTCAAATGTGTATTTGGCTGAAAGGAGTTCAAATTGGTATTTTGCTGAAAAGATTTTAATTTGTACTTGTATACTTAGGCTGGGAGGGTGTTCCCAGTGTCTATAGCTGAAAGACCCTGTACCTATTCCATCTTAAATTTACAAAGATAATTTTTACTGGTTTTTCTTTCTTTAATTAAAAGCTTTTCTTGTTTAAGAACCTGATTGTTTTTTTATTCTGGTGAGACCCCAGGGGACTGGGTCTGGATTCACCAGGGAATTGGTGGGGAGAAAGGAGGGAAGGGGGAGAGAGAGGCTGATTTCTCTCTGTGCCAGGATTACTTTCGCTCAGGAAGAGTCTGGGAGGGGGAAAGAGAAGCGGGGAGGAAGGTGAATTGTCCTCTCTGTTTTGTGATTCAAGGAGTCTGAATCACACAGTGATCTTCCAGGGTAACCCAGGGAGCGGAAGCCTGGGAGAGGCAACGGTGAGGGAAAGGGTTTACTTTCCTTGTGTTAAGATCCAGAGGGTCTGGGTCTTGGGGTCCCCGGCAAGGTTTTGTGGGGACCAGAGTGTACCAGGCACTGGAATTCCTGGTTGGTGGCAGCGCTACAGGTTCTAAGCTGGTAATTGAGCTTAGAGGAATTCATGCTGGTATCCCATCTTTTGGACGCTAAGGTTCAGAGTGGGGAATTGTACTATGACACATGCAAAATGTGCTTGTTCAGACATTTTTCTGGTGAAAATTGCCACTTTCATAGCCAAAATGTAGGGATGCAAATTTGCCAAGAGAAATTTTACAAGACATGGTCTTGCTTTTGCACAGCTCTAGCAATAGCCCATGTTGTGCTTTGGGTTAGGTATTTCACTGTGTAGCTCTGGGGGTATATTACAGAAGCTAAAACCCAGAGCCTTAGTTGCAACTGAGAAGTACACAGCGCAGCTCAAAGGCGCATGGTAAGCTGCAACCTACCTTTGCATTCCTGCAATAAAAAGCAGAACTATAGGGGCTGAAATGGAGTTGGGAACTGTCAGGGTGCTGCATCCTGACCACACCTCCTTTTCTTGATCCACACCCCCAACATCAGCCATTGGAATTGGTGCATGGCCTAGAAGACATTACTCTACTCCATACTGCTGGTGGTCTCGTTGTTCTTTGCTAGGATGATCCTCCTGTGATCAGCAATGTTGCTAAAGGATTGTTTTGTTTTAGTAGCTCTAATTGCAGATGAGAATCTATGCCTAAGTGTAACAAAGGATACAAAATAAGACCAATTGTGCAGAAATTATTTTATTCTCTTCTAGTGCTAAAAGTAGCTCAGTTGCCAATGGTTACATTTGAACATTAGATCAAGATTTGCCTTGGATAAATTATTCTTAGTGACTTCAGTTAAACAGTTGCATTTTCTTTACCCAAATGATTGGCGATGTATTTTTTCAAAGACTTGCTGAACTTTTTCAGTGTTCATCTCACAGATTTGCTAACGTTCTATAGAGTGGTGACACCCATGAACTGACCTTTACAAAGCTTAATAGGCAGAGTTCTCTGACAAAGAGGAGGCAATATATCAAGAAAGCAATTTTTTAAATACCACCCTGTTAAATAAGCTAGTGACAAATCTCATATTGAATAATATATAGAAATAATGATGCATGAATAGGTTTTGCCCTAATTAGCACATAGAAATTATTTTTTAAAACTAGTATTTGGGAGGAGGGATAGCACAGTGGTTTGAGCATTAGCCTGTTAAATCCAGTATTGTGAGTTCAATCCTTGAGGAGGGGCAAAGTGGGGAAAAATCTGTCTGGGGATGGGTCCTGCTTTGAGCAAGGAGTTGGACTAGATGACCTCCTGAGGTCCCTTTAGCGTCTATGACTATGTAATGGTTAAAGAGCACAAACCCTCAAAATGAGCCATGTCCTGATCTCAATGAAGTTAGTGGCCTAGATCCTCAGTTTGAAATCAACTTAGCTTCATTGTTGTCATATCAAGATGCTTTGTTCCCAGCATTGACATCAAAGGAGCTACATCCACTTACACAAGGGGAACATCTGGCCCAATAATGGAGCTTTTCAGTGGCAGTGGAAGGTTTAAACCCAATAAGGTGGCTGTCAATTTCAAGGATTGCTACTTTTAGCAGAGAAGTTTAGAAAGTGACAACATTTTACTGAAACTTTATTAAATTATCATGCTGCTTTTCTGTATGCTCTCTCCATTATATTTATGTGCAGATAGAGAGAGTGGAAAAGCTTTTGCTTTTACAACCAAACTTACTGTTTCTACACAATCCGTAGTGGGCCAAATGCTGTTATGCTCATCTTTCCTATGCAAGAATAGACTTAATTATCTCTTGACTTCAGTGAGACAGCTCTCTTGAGAATGGCAAGCAGGATTTCACCCCTGTTGAGGATGGAGAAATTTAACCCACAGTTTGTGAGATCATGCCACTTGCATTTTACCTCCTAATGCACTGAACAAGCATTCTGCAGTGTTTGCCTGAAATTCCTCTACTCTAAGGCTATGTCTACACTACAGCTTATGTAGGCTGGGAGGAGATAATTGGCTTTGTGGATGAGGGGAAAGCAGTGGATGTGTTATTCCTTGATTTTAGCAAAGCTTTTGATATGGTCTCCCACAGTATTCTTGCTGGCAAGTTAAAGAAGTATGGGGTGGATGAATGGACTATAAGGAGGATAGGAAGCTGCCTAGATTGTCGGGCTCAATGGGTAGTGATCAATGGCTCCATGTCTAGTTGGCAGCCGGTCTCAAGCGAAGTACCCCAAGGGTCGGTCCTGGGGCTGGTTTTGTTCAATATCTTCATTAATGATCTGGACAACAGTATGGACTGCACTCTCAGCAAGTTTGCAGATGACATTAAACTGGGAGGAGTGGTAGATATGCTGGAGGCTAGGGATAGGATACAGCGGGACCTAGAAAAATTAGAGGATTGGGCCAAAAGAAATCTGATGAGGTTCAACAAGGACAAGTGCAGAGTCCTGCACTTAGGACGGAAGAATCCCATTCACTGTTACAGACTAGGGACCAAATGGCTAGGAAGCAGTTCTGCAGAAAAGGACCTAGGGGTTACAGTTGATGAGAAGCTGGATATGAGTCAACAGTGTGCCCTTGTGGCTAAGCAGGCTAATGGCATTTTGGGCTGCATAAGTAGGGGCATTGCCAGCAGATTGAGGGACATGATCATTCCCATCTATTCGACTTGGATGAGGCCTCATCTGGAGTATTGTGTCCAGTTTTGGGCCCCACACTACAAGAAGGATGTGGAAAAATTAGAAAGAGTCCAGCAGAGGGCAACAAAAATGATTAGGGGGCTGGATCACATGACTTATGAGAAGAGGCTGAGGGAACTGGGATTATTTAGTCCGCAGAAGAGAAGAATGAGGGGGGATTTGATAGCTTCTTTCAACTACTTGAAAGGGGGTTCCAAAGAGGATGGATCTAGACTGTTCTCAGTGGTACCAGATGATAGAACAAGGAGTAATGGTCTCAGGTTGCAGTCGGGAGGTTTAGGTTGTATATTAGGAAAAACTTTTTCCCTAGGAGTGTAGTGAAGCACTGGAAAGGGTTACCTAGGGAGGTGGTGGAATCTCCTTCCTTAGAGGTTTTTAAGGTCAGGCTTGACAAAGCCCTGGCTGGAATGATTTAGTTGGGAATTGGTCCTCCTTTGAGCAGGGGGTTGGACTAGATGACCTCCTGAGGTCCTTTCCAACTCTGATATTCTATGATTCTAACTTATGTTGCTCAGGGGTGTGAATAGACCACCCCCTTCAGTGACATATGTTACACCAACATAAGCGCAGGTGTGGACAATGCTATGTCTTCAGGAGATCTTCTGCTGCTGACATAGCTACTGCTGCTCATGGGGACTGGAATAGTTAAGCTGACAGAAGAACTTTCTCCCGTCAGCTTAGAGTGACTACATTAGAGAGCTTAAAGTGCCGTAGCTAAACTCTCTAATGTAGCTGTGACCTTATTCTTTCCTGGACTGGCTGCAATTTATCCTGATTTAGCCATTCTACTGAAACTGATCTCACTACAATCTCTAATGACCTCAACCTGGCCAATTTTTGAGGCCTGTACTCATTAGTATTTTATTATTTGTATTGCAGTAGCACAGAGGTAATGTGCAAACATAATGCATTATGGTCCCCGCCTCAAGAAGCATACATCCCTTTCTTATCTTCCTTGACTTACCACGGAACACTTTCACCTTGACTTCCTGTCCTCCTCTGGCTTTTTGTGATAGTGTGCTTTCTTGTTTGCCTCCTACCTCTCTAATTCTTACTTCATTCCCTCCTTCCTCATCTATTCTCCCAAGATACTGTCCCAAGGCCTCTGTTCTGTGCTAATCCCTCTGCTCTAGGTCTCCCCCAGCCACCTAGATTTGTTTTTCATTTCATGTCACCTTCTGTCCATGCCGTTTCCCTCTCTCTAGTAACTCCTATAAAAATTGTCTGCCACTATCCCTTTCTCTTCCTCTCCCTCTGCACATCCTTTCTTTTTTCTTGGTTTTCTTCTTGCCTGTTCCCCAAGGCACTCCTCTCCTGCCGATGGCTGGCAGTTCTGGCCCTTTAGCAGGATTTCTGGTGTAACGGGAACGTCAAGTGGGAGGATTGTCATCATTTCATAGGCATCAGTGAGACCATTATTAGGTCCAGTTCTGATGTCAGCACTTGGAAAAGAGTGGTGAAAATTTGGAAGGGTTTCAGAAAAGGAATTCATGGTTGATTCGATGTCTGGAAAACCTGCCTTACAGTTAGAGATTAAAGAAGCTCCATCTATTTAGTTTAAAATAGAGAAGGTTAAGAGATTACTTGATTGTGGCCTATAAATACCTACCGGGGAAGAAGATTTCTGGTAGTTGCGGGCTCTTTAGTCTAACAGACAAAGGCATAATGAAATCCAACGGCTAGAACTTGAAGTTAGCTAAATTCAGACTGGAAAAAGGCACACATTTCTAATAGTGAGGGTAATTAATTCCTGGAACAGATTACCTGGGGATGTGGTGGATTCTTCATCATTTGAAGTCTTTGCATCAAGATTGGATGTATTTCTAAATGATATGCTGTAGCTCAGCTGGAACTCATGGGCTTAATGAGAATTTACCTAGTGAAATTCTGTGGCTTGTGTTATGCAGGAGATCAGGTTAGATGACCATATTGGTCCCTTACTGCCTTGTAAATTATGAATTTTTCTGGGTAAATTGCTACTAAATTGGGTTCAGTTACATTCATGTTAATCTTCTTTTTTGTCCTAAGCCCTCTCCACTTGCTCCAGCCTCCAGTACTGCTAACAACAATACCATCCTCCAGTCTCCAAAGCTTGTCACCTGATGATCATATGCAGCTCCTTCCTTTTCTTCTCCTCACACATGCAGGTAGTGTCCAAATCTAGCTCAACATCTCAGGTACTAGCCTTGCTGTCTGTCCTTACAACTCAAACTCCCATCCATACTCTGATAATCTCCAGTCTTGATTGCTGCAAACTGCTCCTCTCAGTCTTCCCTATATCCACATTGATCCTCTCGTTCCATTAATCTGCCAGCAATGGAAGCAACAATGTTTATTCATATACTTCTCTCAAAGCCATGTCCTGATGTCTCATGCCTTCTTCAATACTTGTGATCCAGGTACCTTCCTATTGTAAAACTTCTAAGCAACCTCCCTATCTTGATTCAACCCCCTCCCCAAGGACAACTCATCTCATATTTGTTTGTCTCTTGGCTATCGTGCGTGGGTTGAGTCCGAAAGCCTCAGTCTGCATGGGTGTCATGCTGAAGGCTCAGGTCAGAGTTGATAAGTTGTGCTGAGTCACAAACCCAATAGGTCTGTCAAAGTTGGGGAAGTGGAGCAAGGGCATGGGCAGGATCCAGAAACCAGATAGGGGAACCTAGAATGTGGAGACAGAAACCAGGAGCAAGGTGAGATAAATGGAAACACACTGTCTGCTTGCAGCAACAAGCCAGTGTCAGTCTAATAGCACAGAGAGCCTCCTGGTGTTTTCCCCCAGGCCTTATATAGCATATATGAGCCAATCAGGGGATTCAGTAGATATCACCAATTAGGGCCTCTGTGGGTAGCATCTGGTGAAGGATGAGCCCATAGGGTTCCAAGGCTGCTATTGTCTGCTTTGCTGGAGTTGTGAAATGGCAGTGTGGACAATAGCCAGCTGGGATCCAGCAGCTATGGGGTCTTGACTCACAGATCTTACAATTTTGCCCACTAGAAGTGAGTCTATATATACACACACATGCCTCTTTTGTGGGCTTCCTATTGTCACCTGTCTATTTTTCTTTGTCTAGCTTAGATAATAAGTTTTTGCTTTTTGTACAGTGATGAACATTTAATTAATAAACAGCAATAATAAAATGATTTGACTGAAATAAGTGTGACTGAACTTTCAAGGAATGCAACATCATGAAGAAAAACAGGCTGATATAAATTAGACATTTCTCTTACCTTGGTGATCATTCATGAGGAGACACAGGAAGACAAGTCTGGTAGTGGTGTTTTGTTAGAAACCTTTTTAATCTGACTGAGTAACCGTTTAAGTATCAAATCACTAGACATGAATTCACTTTTCACTTCATTTACCTATATAACCACTGGCAATAAAAATAATGAAACCCTTCTATTATCTTAAACACATGTGAACATACTTGAAAGATATGCAGATTAACTCAAAACCTCTGCTGCTACCATCTATGACAAGGGGACAGATCATGATCTCATTTACACCAACAGAATCCTGGAGATGCTCAAAAGCCATCCTGGATTTAATGCTGTGAAATGGAGAGAAAAATCTGGGCCAGCGCTATCTGATCTTTCCTCACTTTAAAACAAAAAGAACTGGATTTGTCTCCACATGGCAGATCTGAGTTCTTTCTTCCTTTGTTTGAACAGACTTGCTCATCATCAGTAATAAGCCCCTTTCTGAGACTAATTTTTTTTATTAAAATTGATTTTCCATCATTTTCCAAGAAACATTTTAAAACAATCCCCCTGCATGCGCACGCATGTGCGTTCTCTCTCTCTCTCTCTCTCTCTCTCTCTCACACACACACACACACTATTCAGAATCCTGCACTTCAGAGTGAATTTTGCACATTAAACAAACATTTGCTATCCAGAACGATGTTGAAAGGGCAGAGAAATTGTTTTCCGTTACTTTACCAGTTAAATTGGGCATATAGGTCCAAGAACTGTGGACTTCAATAGAACTGTGCTAATGTATACCAGCAGAGAGTTTGGCTCAGCCATTTCCTAATGGCCCTTATTCAGCAAAGCATGTAACCACATGCTGAAAGTTAAGCACATGCTTAACTCCCATTGACTTGATTGGGATTTAAGCACATAATTAAAGTTAAGCATGTGCTTAACTAACTTGCAGGATCATGGCTTTAGCAAGTACAAAAGCGTGAAGGCAAATGTCTATTTTTTTTCTAGCCTTGCCATTGTTATAGTCAATATATTTTACCTCTACTTTTGTCTATTCATTTTAATTTGGGATGTTGCTGGTTGAAAGTAGGGCTGCTCAAAATATTAATAATAAAATATGGAAATCTTGAAATTCAAAGATTTTGCATTTCATTTTAAATGTTTGGAAATGGTCCATTTTGGGGGGGTGGGAGGAAGAAGGCCCTCTCAAAGAAGACAATTGTGTCAGAATGAACTACTATCCACTGAGGAATATTTTGTTTTGCCCCAAAACTTCCAACAGATTAATTTTCACTTTAAAATATGCAAATGTTTATTTTTTTTACACATAAAACTGGCTATTTGGCAAAAGTTTCATGATACACATAATTTCTGATGCTTAAATGCAGCAGACAGACATTGTCTTTTCACACAAGTCAGCAAAGGAAAAGAATTCCAGCACCTTGACACATTAATAATTTAAGCCCCAGTTCTGCAGTCAGATCTGGTGAGAGCTGGACTCCCTGCCTGCATAGAGCCCTATACAATCTGTGTGGCTCCTTCAGAAACAAGGGACTGCCAGTATGAATCCAACTGCAAGACTCAGGTTTTATGCATACTTCTGGATGTATGTGTTACCAGTTCTGGTTTCATTCCACTTAGGACTTCTCTACAGTCTGAACACCAGAACACTGAAGAACTGATTTTGCCATCCTTACTCATGTTGAACAGGACCTTACCTTGTAACTAGTCCTCAATCATATAGATATTTTGGCATTTGCTTAAATGTTTCTAGGATCAGGTTTATTCTCATTCATTTCAATAGGATTAATCTCAGAAGAAACTGCTATTCAGCATGAGTAAAGTGGCAGAAACTGGCCTTAAATGTACACACCTCTGCAATGAGCAACCAGTTCCTAGACTGAGATCAAAGAGCTTCTCAAATAACCTGACCAGACTTAGCCCTGGTCTACACTGAGGGTGGGATCGATCTAAGTTACGCAACTTCAGCTACGTGAATAATGTAGCTGAAGTCGACGTACTTAGATTGACTTACCGCGGTGTCTTCATGGTGAGTCGACTGCTGCCAATCCCCCATTGACTCTGGCTGTGCGTCTTGCGGCAGTGGAGTACAGGAGTCAACGAGAGAGCACGCGGGGGTCGATTTATCACATCTAGACTAGACGCAATAAATCGATCTGGATCGATCACTACCGCCAATCCGGTGGGTAGCAAAGATGTACCCTTAGTAGGTTGAGAAATCTTACAGTAACACACACTGCCAGCTGATCTAGGGATAGAAGTTATATAGCGTGTTAACCTGCTATGTAGAGCAAAAAAATTACATGCTGAAAATTGGAAGTCCTTTTACATCATTAAATATGGGATGTGTTCAAAGATATCTTATAGCTACCTACAGAGCACAGGGACCCATCTTACTCTATTAGATTTTAGTACAATGTGTTGTATCTTGCCACAGTTCTAATTTACATAAAATGAAACAGTATCTCAATCTGTAATAAAAAATTAAAAAAATACCCCCCCAAAACCTAAAATCACCAGTGAATGGCATTTTGAAAACCATAATTTATTTTTGCCCTGAACAAGACATTTAAAATGTTTTCAAGGACATCATGCCTGCAGGCTTTAAAATATCAACTAATTATCAAATCAATGATCATTTGAGGGAAAGTAATGAAGTATGGAAAATAACCACTTCAAATTATATAAATCATTACCACAAAGTATTTAAAACTGGTAAGTCATTAGCAAAGAGACGTAATATGTAGGTATTAAATGACTTAAAAGTTTGATTAAAAAAGGCAAATTGCATTTTAATTGTTATAATTTCCCAGAAAACAAGTAAAGTGCCCTTTAAGTTTTTTACACTTAATCTATGATTTGTTTATTTTTCTAAGGAAATATTCACTTACTTAAATCATTATCTGTCTTTCCATAAAGTTTACGTAATTTTTCTTTACTATCCAATCATGGGAATTATTTGAGGTTGCAGATAGTAGAATGAATCAGGTCTTAGGCCCAGTCCTAGATACATGCACGCACATGCTTAATTTTAAGCAAGAGTAGTCCTTGAAGTCAAGTATAAATGTTTTCATGATTAGGTGTTTATTTTGCTTATTCTTAGATTAATACATACCACTGGGCTAGTAGCCTCATCCTCTCTTATGCATTTCAAGTGATGTCATTGTCCTGACACCAGTTTTATGCAAATAATTTGTCCTATATGTACTCAGATAGGGGGACTAATCTATGAGACTTTCTCCTTTTCTTCTCCTGTGAGACTGACTACAAATGCCCCAGAGACCCTGAGTTCAGTGCTGACAGCTGGGGGCTCTGCTTGAGGCCAGGGTTATCTGTGCCCTATATTTCTGGGAGTGCAGAACATGGAGTGGGCTTGCCACATATGAATACTGACTCCCTTAGTGTTATCTTTAGAATCCCCATGGAGCTAATAGGAGTTTAATCTGCTTATCTCTCCCTGTTCCCAGCCTACCCCTTCTCCTGCGCAGACCCCAGACCTGAGTGAGCACTGCTGCAGAGGCAGAACTCCTCTCCTCTTTAAATTCAGGTCTGTGATTTGTCTGAGTTTTTAACCAACAGGCCTGGGGAATAATTTGGGTCCTGCTTATTGCTGTGAAAGAGCCATTACATCCTGATTGTATTCCATTGGGATTTTAGAAGACAAATTACGTTAAATTCTTCTTCCACCCCAGCTAATTTCTCTTTCACAAACTTTGTCAGTTATATACTTATAACTATCAACCCCTCCCTCCCTTTGGGACACGTTAAATAAGCTCCAGTGCCCAGATAACATTCTTCGTATACGCCAAACTCCCACTGACTTCAGGAGGAGATTTGGGCCTGCAAGGAATGCAACATTGGGCCTCAAGTGTGACTAAAAACAATGTAATTCTCCCTGCATGAGGGAGAGCTATTACAAAGGATGTGGGAGACATTTGTAGGGAGGCTGCAGTGCAGTGCTATCTCCTTAGCTCCCCCAAAAAAATGTCACTGAGGCCTGGTCTACACTAGTCTGTTATTTCGGAATTAGCCAAGTTCATTAAAAAAAAAAAAAGATTCCGTCCACATGACCAAACTGGCCTTTTTAATTTAAAGGGTCTTTAAATCGATTTCTGTACTCCACCTTGGCAAGTTGGGTAGTGCTTAAATCGAGATTGCAATCCCAGGTTAAAGGTATTGTGGACGCAATTCAATATTATTGGTCTCCAGGACCTATCCCAGAATGCTCCCTTGTGACTGCTCTGGACGACACTCTCAACTCCGATGCACAAGCCAGGTGGGCATGAAAAGCCCCGGGAACTTTTGAATTTCATTTCCTGTTTGGTCACGGTCCACCATCACTGGCGACCAGGCAGAGTCCACCATCACAAGAGATCACGCAGTCCCAGATTTGCAGACAAGCTCCAGCATGGTCTGAATGGGAGGTACTGGATCTCCTTGCATGTTGGGGAGACGAGTCTGTTATGGCAGAACTATGTTCTAAAAAAAGGAATGCAAATACCTACATTAAAGTCCCCTAGACCATGATGGAAAGAGGCTACTCCAGGGACACAGAGCAGAGTCGTACAAAAATCAAGATGCTCAGGCAAACCATACCAAAAAGCCAAGGAGGCAAATGGGTGCTCTGGGTCCCAGCCCCATACATTCTGCTTCTACCTTGAGCTCCATTCAATTATGGGGGGTGACGCCACCACTACCGCTCCACTGTCCATGGACATCTGCAAGGGGGTGTTGCACAGAGCGAGGAGGAAGAGTCATTGGAGGACGAAGAGGAGGAGGAGAAGGACAGTGGACAGGTGGCAAGTGGGGAATCTGTTTCTCCCCTAGCCAGGAACTGTACTTAATGCTGGAGCCAATAGTCTTCCCCCAGTCCCAATGCGGGTTCCCGGATGATGACTCTGGAGAAGGTACTTCTGGTGAGTGAGAGCCTGATCGGAGCCACGCAGTGGGGGTAGGGGTGGGGAACGAGCTGCGCTAGGCTGTTTGTGCATAGTTTAAAGGGCTCATCCCTGCTCAGAGCCTCATCGGAGCCATGTGGTGGGTATGGGGGTATGGGGGTAGGGGTTGTGTGTTGTGTGAAGTGATCATCCCAAAGAGCCCACAGGCCCTCCTTTATGGCAAACCCACTAGGCACTGCTTGCTATGGGAAAAGGGTCCCAGCAGTCTGAAAACGTTGAAATGAATGTAGAAGAAGCAGAACCCCACTTGCCCTTAGGCTGCCTGCAAGCTGAATTCTATTGCCTGGCTGTGTGTGATGGCTTACTCATACCAAAGTGTCCCCTTTGTTCTCTGAAATGTATATTTTAAAATAGTACCGTCTCTTTTTCTCCTCCCACAGGTGAAAATGTTTCAACTCAGCCCCTATCTACTCCATCCCAGAGGCTGGTCCAGATTAGAAGGTGGAAAAAACAAACTCGGGAAGCCATGTTCGCCGAGCTCATGCAGTCCTCCTGCATTGATAGGGCCCAGCTGAATGCATGGAGGCAAACAACTGCGGAGTCTCGTAAAGCATTACAGGAACACGAACAGAGGAGAGATGCATGCAGTGAGAGCAGGCAGGATGCTAGGGTCAAGCTCATGGAGGAGCAAACTGACATGCTTCGCTGTATGGTAAATCTAATGCGGGAAAGGCAGCAAGACCATAGACTGCTGCTGCAGCCCCTGTATAACCGCCCTCCCACCTCCACAAGTTCCATAGCCTTCTCACTCAGACGCCCAAGAACAGCATGGGGGAGGCTACTGGGACCCACACACTCAACCCCAGAGGATCGCCCAAGCAGCAGAAAGCTGGCATATGGGAACTTTTGATTTGGTTTCTCAACTTGTTCTATGAAAGTGGCCCTACGCATATGAAAGTTTCGCAGCCACTGGGAATCATCCCAGACCTGCAACACTATGCGGTCCCACTAGTCTGTGCTTGTTTTCTGGGTCCAGAATCGGTGTTCCATGGCATGAACCAGGCCCAATGCTACCATGATCTCCCAATTGCCACATGCTGTGCTTCTAGTAATGTCTGTGTCCATGTCCTCATCAGTATAGTAATTGCATTGTAGTTGCTTCCTCGCCTGGTTTTGCAGGTACTGCACATAGTGCTGGATAATGTGCAAGGTATTTACAATGGTCGAAACTGCAGCAGAGATCTGAGCGAGCTCCATGCTTGCTGCATTATGGCGCCTGCATGGGTAATCATGGAAAAAGGGCGCAAAACGAACTGTTCAGTTCAAGATGGCCGATAAAAGGCGGTAAATGGTTGTCTTCTGTAGCTTTCACAGAGTCAGGAAGCTCGTTAGAGCTGCAAGAGCAGGAGAGCAGAGTTTGCGGTGGGAACATGAGCAGAGTTTGCGGTGGAAGATGTGCGGCTGTGTTCACGATGGCCGAAAAATGGCAGGGAATTGTTGCCTTCTGTAGCTTCCACTGGAGCCCAGGACAGACAACATGGAAAAAGTGGTGCAAGCTGTGCCTCTCTGTCCATGGTAGCTGAAAAAAGGCGGGAAATGGTTAGATGAAAGAGTAGATAGAAAGACAAGAAGACATGCAGATAGATTCATAGTACCAGGAGACAGGTGGTACACTGTGCTGCATCGTCTGCTGGTAGTATAGCATCTGCCGTAGCTTTCACAAAGGAAGGAGCAAGTGACGGCACACACCCAGAAACACCCACGAGAATGTTTTTGCCCCATCAGGCACTGGGAGCTTAACTCAGAATTCCAATAGGCAGCAGAGACTGTGAGAACTGCGGGATAGCTATGCACAGTGCACCGCTCTGACATTTGATGCTAGCCTCAGTACTGTGGACACACTCCATTGAATTCACATGCTTTAGTGGGGACACACAACACTAAATGTAGAAAATTGCTTCAGAAAATTAGAGTAAAATATGTTCAAATTAATTTTGTACTGTAGAAGTATCCTGAATCTCTCTCCCCTTTTATATTTAATTATTCATCCCACACTTTGATATGCGAATAACTAGAACCATTTCTGCAGTAGCTTCTCTTACTTAAAACTTCTTTCTCATCTTTCCTTCTAGTCTACAAGGACTTGGTTTTTAGAAGGGCTCTGCATGCTAAGCTCCATGTGAAGTCCAGCAGGAGCTCTAGATGGTTAGCAGCTCTCAAAATCAGGACCTAAGGGAAGACAGCTCCTTCAGGGGTATATTTTCTAGTCGATGCATAAAGAAGAGAAAAAAATCCTTAGTCAAATTTTCTGCTTGTGGCAAAAGCAATTGTGTTAACTATTTTTTTCCATATGAGGAAAAATGGCTTGCTTGCATGATTCTTACATAGTCCTCATCATCAACAGTATCTGAGCTCCTTCTAATCATCAGTGATTTTTTTCTCTCAGTAGTTCTGAAAAATAGGGAAGAATTATCCCAGTGTAACAAAGGAGAAACTTACTTTTTCTCTGTGGCTCAGGGCTGGATTGTGTCCCAAGGACACAGCCCACAATAAAGGACAGCACATTGCTGTGCTGCCCTGGGAAGGACTGTGGCTCTAAAGTGGTAATAATTTACTGCTGGCCTGTACCTGCAGTCAATAACTACCTGTTGGCCTTCACATTGGGCCATCTCAGCTCCATGGGTCACTGGGTGTTGAGGTGGAAACTATGGCTCCATCCATTCCCTACCCGCTCCCAGGAGAGACTAAACAGACTTAGTGTAGTACTGCTTACTCCTGCAGGGCCAGACTCGAGATCCAGGCAGCTTGCTAAGAGGGGTTCTCACTGCTCCTAATCCTCCTATATGGGAGCACAGTCCAAACTACAATTTAGATGTAAGTGACTATCCTTGGAAGCAAGGGCTCTGGAAGCTTTGTAGAAGTGGGAGGGTCAAGGCCAAAGTGCCTCCTCCCTCTCTGCAGTGCCTGCTCTGATGGTGAGCCAACTACCTTCTCTTCTGGTGCCACAGCAGCTCCAGGTGGGCGAAAGATATAATTGCATCACCTCCCTGACAGAATCTATTATTCTGCTGAGGGGAAAAAATCTGTGGGGGACGTGAATTCTGCACTTATGTTTCTTTTGTTAAAAAGCGGGAGGGGAGCATGGCCCCTTGGCCCCCCACTGGTTCCAGAGCCAGTGGTTGGAAGTTTATGTCTGAGCCAGAAAGTGAACCCAGAACACCTGAGGCACACTGCAGAGATTTAACTGCAGCACCATCTTCCTGTCCTGGTAAGGAAACCTGTAAATTTTACACAATTGCACTGGCCACTTCTGCAATGTTCTTAATGTTATCATCAATACTAAATTTTCTGGTATATGACCTGAAAGGGGAACATACACAGATTTTTACTGACTGCTCACAAAGAAGTCAGACAGCTTGAAGCTATACTTCTAAAATGCCCAAATGTTTCAATGCAGGAAAAATGCTTTAGCCTTACTCAGTGAATTTATGCATGTTCAATAATTCTAGATTTTTTAAAATCAATTTCAATTGTATTTTATGTTATTAGATAGTAAGAAATGCATTAAAGTGTAGCTGTAAGCTTAAACACTGCAATGAAAATAGCTACCATAATAAATCAGTTTGCTCCTAGCATTACGGGACTATATTGTTCCCCATCTGCTTGTTTGTTATAGCTAGTTACAGTACTTGTACTAATGGTAAGAAAAGACTTTGGATAAGTATCTTAAAGGTTATCTCAGCTATCCGAGTCTATGAAAGCTCCCCTAATCCACTGCCCAACACAAGGTATTGCTCCTGCCCCAGTTGCAAATAATGCCTGATTTCTCAAATTTGTCCCTAAAAGCCAGCTGGTTCTCTCTCCATTCTGGCTCCAGGTCCTAGTTGCTGGATAGGTAACTTTCACCACAAGTCTTGAGTGTTTGATCTTTTCTCTCCCAAGTCTTTGAGACAGAGTCTTATCTCATCTACACTCATGTAAATCAGGAGGAAACTCCATTGAAATTAGTGATGGGATGTCAAAGCGGGAACTGACATAGACAGGGCAACATGAGCGAACATGAGAGGAGAAAAGATTTGGTGGAAACATTTTTGGATAGATGAAGTAGTATCGGGTGAGAGAGGAGAGGGTGCTATGGAAGTCATTGCAGGTGGTGTCGAAGATACGCACAAGGTTTTTATCAGTGGGATGAAGAGGAAAGGGTGGATTTTGGAGATGCTGTAGCACAAAGAAGCATCAAGATTCAAAGTTAGGGCAGAATGCCTGCTCTCACAGCCCCTGGTCTTCTTGGGGCAATGCAAAAGGGAGCAGCTGTTGCTTAAAGGGTTAATGGGGAGGTTACAAGGCTTCCTCTCTGACTGGGCTGTGAGGAAAAGGAGGCAGAGCCTTGGTGGATCTGCAGACTTCTGCAACCATTGATGGAGGAAGGGAGCAGGGAAAGCTGCCAAGTCATTTTTCTTTTTCCATTAACAGAAGTGTTCCCGGTCTGAGATAGGAGAAGGAGAGAGGTAAGGGGAACTACAACAGCTGTTGGGGAGAAGACAAAGCTACTAACAAGGACAGATGCTAAAGAGAGAGCAACTAGCAAGATGGGGGAGTTAGTCAGGAGCAGCTGGCAAATGGAGTGAGGGCCTGCCTCCAGGAGGAGGAAGAAACCAACAAAATAGGCATGGAGACAGAAGGATGAACCAGTGGACAGCGTAGCATACCAAGGAGAGCAGTGAGGGGGGAGCAGCCAGAGGGGCATTGAAAAAAGGAAAACAAGAAGAGAAGTGGCACAACCACCAAGAGGTGAGATGGTGATGAAAGGGGCCAGATGCCACAGAAGTGGTGGACATTTTCTGTGAGCAGGAGGAAGGGAGGATATCTAAGCTGGCAGATTTTGAAGGTGAACTCCCTTTACAACTTTGATTTGGGGGCAATTCAGATATTGTATCAGAAGGTAGCCGTGTTAGTCTGGATCTGTAAAAGCAGCAAAGAATCCTGTGGCACCTTATAGACTAACAGACGTTTTGGAGCATGAGCTTTCGTGGGTGAATACCCACTTCCTCAGATGCATGTAATGGGAATATCCAGGGGCAGGTATATATATGTGTGCTAGCAAGCAAGCTAGAGATAACGAGGTCAGTTCAATCAGGGAGGATGAGGCCCTGTTCTAGCAGTTGAGGTGTGAAAACCAAGAGAGGAGAAACTGGTTCTGTAATTGGCAAGCCATTCACAGTCTTTGTTCAATCCTGAGCTGATGGTGTCAAATTTGCAGATGAACTGAAGCTCAGCAGTTTCTCTTTGAAGTCTGGTCCTGAAGTTTTTTTGCTGCAGGATGGCCACCTTAAGGTCTGCTATAGTGTGGCCAGGGAGGTTGAAGTGCTCTCCTACAGGTTTTTGTATATTGCCATTCCTAATGTCTGATTTGTGTCCATTTATCCTTTTCCGTAGAGACTGTCCAGTTTGGCCGATGTACATAGCAGAGGGGCATTGCTGGCATATGATGGCGTATATTACATTGGTGGATGTGCAGGTGAATGAACCAGTGATGGTGTGGCTGATCTGGTTAGGTCCTGTGATGGTGTCGCTGGTGTAGATATGTGGGCATAGTTGGCATCGAGGTTTGTTGCATGGATTGGTTCCTGAGCAAGAGTTATTATGGTGTGGTGTGCAGTTACTGGTGAGAATATGTTTCAGGTTGGCAGGTTGTCTGTGGGCAAGGATTGGCCTGCCACCCAAGGCCTGTGAAAGTGTGGGATCATTGTCCAGGATGGGTTGTAGATCCTTGATGATGCGTTGGAGGGGTTTTAGCTGGGGGCTGTATGTGATGGCCAGTGGAGTCCTGTTGGTTTCTCTCTTGGGTTTGTCTTGCAGTAGGAGGCTTCTGGGTACACGTCTGGCTCTGTTGATCTGTTTCCTTATTTCCTCGTGCGGGTATTGTAGTTTTGAGAATGCTTGGTGGAGATTTTGTAGGTGTTGGTCTCTGTCTGAGGGGTTAGAGCAGATGCGGTTGTACCTCAATGCTTGGCTGTAGACAACGGATCGTGTGATGTGCCCGGGATGGAAGCTGGAGGCATGAAGGTAGGCATAGCGGTCGGTGGGTTTTCGATATAGAGTGGTGTTAATGTGACCATCACTGATTTGCACCGTGGTGTCAAGAAAGTGGACCTCCCGTGTAGATTGGTCCAGGCTGAGGTTGATGGTGGGGTGGAAGCTGTTGAAATCATGGTGGAATTTTTCCAGAGTCTCCTTCCCATGGGTCCAGATGATGAAGATGTCATCAATGTAGCGTAGATAGAGAAGGGGTGTGAGTGGACGAGAGCTGAGGAAGCGTTGTTCCAGGTCGGCCATGAAGATATTGGCATATTGTGGGGCCATGCGGGTGCCCATAGCAGTGCCACTGATCTGGAGATATATATTGTCATCAAATGTGAAATAGTTGTGTGTAAGTATAAAGGCACAGAGCTCAGCAGCCAGTTGTGCTGTGGCATCATCAGGGATAGTGTTCCTGACAGCTTGTATTCCATCTGTGTGTGGGATGTTTGTGTAGAGAGCCTCTACATCGATGGTGGCTAGGATGGTGTTTTCTGGGAGGTCACCAATGCATTGTAGTTTCCTCAGGAAATCAGTGGTGTCGCGGAGATAGCTGGGAGTGCTGGTCGCATAGGGTCTGAGTAGAGAGTCCATATATCCAGATAGTCCTTCAGTGAGAGTGCCAATGCCCGAGATGATGGGGCGTCCAGGATTTCCGGGTTTGTGGATCTTGGGTAGTAGATAGAATAACCCTGGTCGGGGCTCTAGGGGTATGTTGATTTCTTCTGGTGTTAGTGTAGGGAGTGTCCTGAGTAGATGCTGTAGTTTCTTAGTGTATTCCTCAGTGCGATCTGAGGGAAGTGGCCTGTAGAATTTGGTATTGGAGAGTTGTCTGGCTGCCTCCTTTTGATAGTCAGACCTGTTCATGATGACAACGGCACCTCCTTTATCAGCCTCTTTGATGATAATGTCAGGGTGGTTTCTGAGGCTGTGGATGGCATTGCGTTCTGCACGACTTAGGTTGTGAGGCAAGCGATGTTGTTGTTCCACGATTTCTGCCTGTGCACGCCGGCGGAAGCATTCAATGTATAGGTCCAGGTTGTCATTTCGACCCTCAGGAGGAGTCCATGTGGAGTTCTTTTTCTTGTGCTGTTGGTGGGAGGGCACCCGTGTATCAGTGCACTGTTCAGTGTTGTCCTGGAAGTATTCTTTGAGTCGGAGACGGCGAAAGTAGGCTTCCAGATCGCCACAGAACTGTATCATGTTGGTGGGGGTGGCAGGGCAGAAAGAGAGTCCCCGAGATAGGACAGACTTTTCTTCTGGGCTGAGTGTGTAGTTGGATAGATTGACGATATTGCTGGGTGGGTTGGGGTACCACTGTTGTGGCCCCATGTGGCAGGTAGGAGTTTAGACAGCTTACAGTCCTTTTTCCTTTGAAGAGCGGTGAAGTGAGTAATGTAGATCTCCTGTCTTATTCTAGTGAAGTCCGTTTGTATAGAAGTTTGGTTATTAATGAGAGTCTCCAGGTTGGAGAGCTCTTTTTTGATGTTTTCCTGTTTGCTGTATAGGATGCTGATCAGGTGGTTCCTCAGTTTTTTTGATAGAGTATGACATAATCTCTCACTGTGGTCTGTGTAGTATGTAGATAGCAGCGGATTTTTTACCTTTAGTCCATTTGGTATGATGTCCATCCGTTTGCATTTGGAAAGGAAGATGATATCTGTCTGTATTTGTGCAAGTTTCTTCATGAGGTTGATGGATTTCCATTCCATACGGCTAAATGCAGTGCCTTGCATGGTGTCAAGTATCAGAGGGTAGCCGTGTTAGTCTGGATCTGTAAAAGCAGCAAAGAATCCTGTGGCACCTTATAGACTAACAGACGTTTTGGAGCATGAGCTTTCGTGGGTGAATACCCACTTCCTCAGATGCATGTAATGGGAATATCCAGGGGCAGGTATATATATGTGTGCTAGCAAGCAAGCTAGAGATAACGAGGTCAGTTCAATCAGGGAGGATGAGGCCCTGTTCTAGCAGTTGAGGTGTGAAAACCAAGAGAGGAGAAACTGGTTCTGTAATTGGCAAGCCATTCACAGTCTTTGTTCAATCCTGAGCTGATGGTGTCAAATTTGCAGATGAACTGAAGCTCAGCAGTTTCTCTTTGAAGTCTGGTCCTGAAGTTTTTTTGCTGCAGGATGGCCACCTTAAGGTCTGCTATAGTGTGGCCAGGGAGGTTGAAGTGCTCTCCTACAGGTTTTTGTATATTGCCATTCCTAATGTCTGATTTGTGTCCATTTATCCTTTTCCGTAGAGACTGTCCAGTTTGGCCGATGTACATAGCAGAGGGGCATTGCTGGCATATGATGGCGTATATTACATTGGTGGATGTGCAGGTGAATGAACCAGTGATGGTGTGGCTGATCTGGTTAGGTCCTGTGATGGTGTCGCTGGTGTAGATATGTGGGCATAGTTGGCATCGAGGTTTGTTGCATGGATTGGTTCCTGAGCAAGAGTTATTATGGTGTGGTGTGCAGTTACTGGTGAGAATATGTTTCAGGTTGGCAGGTTGTCTGTGGGCAAGGATTGGCCTGCCACCCAAGGCCTGTGAAAGTGTGGGATCATTGTCCAGGATGGGTTGTAGATCCTTGATGATGCGTTGGAGGGGTTTTAGCTGGGGGCTGTATGTGATGGCCAGTGGAGTCCTGTTGGTTTCTCTCTTGGGTTTGTCTTGCAGTAGGAGGCTTCTGGGTACACGTCTGGCTCTGTTGATCTGTTTCCTTATTTCCTCGTGCGGGTATTGTAGTTTTGAGAATGCTTGGTGGAGATTTTGTAGGTGTTGGTCTCTGTCTGAGGGGTTAGAGCAGATGCGGTTGTACCTCAATGCTTGGCTGTAGACAACGGATCGTGTGATGTGCCCGGGATGGAAGCTGGAGGCATGAAGGTAGGCATAGCGGTCGGTGGGTTTTTGATATAGAGTGGTGTTAATGTGACCATCACTGATTTGCACCGTGGTGTCAAGAAAGTGGACCTCCCGTGTAGATTGGTCCAGGCTGAGGTTGATGGTGGGGTGGAAGCTGTTGAAATCATGGTGGAATTTTTCCAGAGTCTCCTTCCCATGGGTCCAGATGATGAAGATGTCATCAATGTAGCGTAGACAGAGAAGGGGTGTGAGTGGACGAGAGCTGAGGAAGCGTTGTTCCAGGTCGGCCATGAAGATATTGGCATATTGTGGGGCCATGCGGGTGCCCATAGCAGTGCCACTGATCTGGAGATATATATTGTCATCAAATGTGAAATAGTAGTGACCCTGTTAAAATGGTACTAATGTTGTTTGCAGCATACTGACTTCAGAATGAATGCACTGGTTTTAATGACATTGACAGGAGATAGTGAAACATTATCAGCTAAGTTCAATATGCATCCATTTCAATTAAAGTGTATTACTAGAGAAATTAACAAACATTAGTCAGGTGTCCTACGGAGCTGAGCTCACACCATCCAGAGTGGGAATTTGTCACGGCTTCTGTGCATGTTGTTGTGAGAAATATGAGACTGTTTAAACAGGCAAATTTAAAAAGATCTATTTAGTCTCACACTAATTTTATATGCTTTTGAAGTCAAATATGAGTTATCCTACACAGAACTCCAGTTTTCCACTAGCTCTTTCCACTAAAAAATGCACTTATCTATCAAAAACAATTTTTAAATAGGCCCAAAACAAACAAGTAGCTAATTTTGGCAGAGTGATTGCCAATTTTGCAAGTGATGGAAATCCAAAATTTAAAATATTGTGACTTTTGCTGCCTGCATTTTTGCAAGCAATTAACACAATAATGAATATAGAGAAATTGCTTCATTTCATGCTAGTGCATGAGAAAGGGGGGCTGGGATTATGGACCCCATGCAGTCTTCACGTTCATTATTGCAGCAGGGAAGACTGGCGTAAACAATTCTCTCATCTCAAATTAAACTTTTAGGATGTCTGGACTATGGAAGCCACCTAACCTGTCTGTCTTACTTGGATCCCATTTATTATACAGAGAACAACAACAACAAAATAACATAACAGGTTAATCAGTCTGAAATGTTATCCCTTGCCAGTGTGCAAGGCCCAGAGTGCCAAGGCAATGGCAACTTATCCAGTTGACATCAGTGGACACAGGATAGAACCTTTGGGGGAGAAATATTTTCGTTTGGCAATTTCTCTCCAACATCCAACTTGATGTGCTCTCGTGTCTGACTGGATTCTTTCCAGATCAGTCTGAAAAGTGAGCTAACGCTGCAAAGCAGCAACCAGAGATGCTCCATAATTAAGTTCTTTCAGACACCAGAGCCAATCTCACTATGTTAAGTAAATATTATTAAGTCAGCTAAACTCAAATTTGATGTAAACTAGTGCAACTCCACTTCCTTACACCAGGTTTCAATTTGGCTCTTAGGGTCGGATACTCAGAAAAAGAGCTAGGTACCTAAGTCACCATCGTAGGTGCCTAAGTCCTAGTTTGGGGTCCACTGCAATGCACAAAACTCCCTCCTAACACTGTAGTTGCCTAAACTCACTCAGCACTTACATTTTAAGGGTAAAAGTTCCCTGGACATCTATGTTTCTACCTCTGACCAAGTGCAGTGCTGCCTTGCTGTGGGCATATAGGTGCCTATCTCCCACCTATCTCCTCCAGAGGGATTCCCAAACCAAGGGAACACAGGTCCTTGGCTATCTAAGGCATGTAGAGGACCCAACCCAGCAGGCATGCTCAGAGGCTGCCTTGTGGATAAGGTATCATTCAAAATCCAGCTGCAGGAGATAGAGCCGTCGTTACAACTTTTAACCCAGTGGTTAAAGCAGTTGCCTGGGACATAGGAAACCAAGGGTTCAATTACCCCCTCTGCCAGAGGGGGAGAGAGGATTTGAACAGGGGTGTCCCACCTCTCAGGAGAGTGGAAAAATCAACTCAGTGTTTCATTATTTAGCCACAGTGGAGCAGCTTCAGCAAAAGACTGATGCCCCCATCAGAATACCCCATAGCTCAGCCATTAGAGCACTCTCCTGAGAGGTGGAATATCTCTGTTCCAATTCTTCCTCTGCCAGAAATGAGGAAATTGAATCCAGGTCTCCTATGTCACAGGCAAATCCTCTAATTGCTGGAGTAGAAGTTACATGGTGGGCACCACCACCTGTGGAGGCAGCTTCTTGCTAAAAGGGTATGAGCACAAACAGAGCTAGATATCCCCTTAGAGCTCACATTTAGATGCTTATCTCTGTGAGGGTTTAGCACACACCCCTCTGGTCAGCATCTTCCATTGGTTAGCTTGGGTGGCTCCCTGAGGATTGAAATTTAAGGCACCTATGTCTCTCTGTTCATTGTATAGGTGCTTAGGTGCCTAACTCAGGCCTTGAGAATCAGTACTTTTTCCAGGAACCTAAAAGGTAGGTGGTATTATGGTATTATGGCATCACAATACCTAACTTATTTTGAGTATTCAGCCCTTAGTTTTAGTTTTAACTGGGGAAAAAAACAGACTAGACTCTGTTACCCTTATGATCCAACTGTAAGCAGCTTGTTTTAGATTTGGTTAGCAAGTTATCTGGTGGTTGCAAGATTATCCGTGCAGCAGAAAACAAGTAGTGACCCTTTAAAGGTTCTATGGCATGTCTGAAGAAGTGCTGCAGGGATCAGCGCCAGTTTCATTACAGTTTTTATGGTTAATCAATGAAGCCACACATTGTGACATATTGTAGTTCTTACATACACAACACTATCCTCTGGGAAATAGGGAAATAATACCCCAGGAGGTTAGCATTCTCTAGACTGAAAACTGATATACGAAGCTAAGGAAAACAGCCTGCAAAATTTTTATTATCTAGCAAATTTCCTTTTATCACAGCTAGTAGATTGTTTTAGATCACTAATCTAGGAAGATTACAACAGAAATGATTGCTTAGATGATAAGCTAACACTATTGTATTTTCTTGAGAAGTGTTTTTGAGATATAAAAATGATGCTTTCTAAGAAAAGGCTTTTTATTATTTTTAAGAAGATAAAAAAGCTGCAAAAACAGCTAAAACATTACAATATGGGAGATTATGATTTCACACTGGTGTAAATCAAGAATCATTCAGTTAAAGTAATTGGAGTTGCACAGGTTTAGAACTGGTCTAAGATTAGAATCAGACCCTGTAAATACAGAGTGTTTCTAAAGTTCTAAATGACTTGTTTCGTAATGGCTATTCTACAGTTATGATCACAATGAAAATTATAACTTGGTTACTCATAACAACAGTTGCAGGAGTGTCAGATGGTTGAAAAGTAAAACCCACCAGTCTTGACATTGTCCTTTATTATTAAACTAAATTGTTGTTATGATCAGAAGAGTGTTACTTTTAAAAAATGGCACCTTCTCAGCCAATCTACATGCAAGATTCTAGCCTCAGTTAAACCCATATCCTATCTGGCTGAGGGCACAGTGACTAGTGCAATCTAACAGTGCAAGAGGCAGAGTACCAGCACTCCTCTTGGCTTTGACATTTTCTCACTGTGTAGCTATTAGCCTCTCTGTACCTCAGTTTACTCACATGTAAAATGAAGATAATACCTATCCCAAACAGCACTGTGAGGCTTAATTAAATAACACTGTAAATGTACTTCAACATCCTTAGATTAAAAGTGCTGTATAAAATATCAAGTACCATTATTACTCTACGTAGAATCTGCTTAGCTTACTAACAAGCATATTTTTTCTACTGTCAGCACTTACTGACAGTGTAGATGTAGAAGGGAACGCTATAATCACTTCTACCATATGCATCATCAACAAAATTGCAGGCTAGTTTCTGATCCCAGAATTGTTAGTCCTGGTGATTGTTGGTGAGGATGTATGAGGCTGAAAAGAGCACAGCTTGATTTCCAGACGCTAGGTTAAGCTGCCAGTGCTGGCACTGAGAGAAGTCACACTTTGATTTATAAACTGAGTAAATTTGACCTCAGAGTCATTGCTAGTGAATTAATTTGGAACCCCAAGGTATAATTTGCGTTATGTTTGCTTTTCTGTCCAGACTCACACTGTAAAAATTTGACATGGAAATTGCTTATGGGTACACTCTCAGAGGTGAAGGATGGTTTTGAGTTAAAGTCACTGGATCGAGAATCAGGAGAACTGGGTTGAGTTTCCAGTCCTGCTGCAGAATTCCTGTCTGTGATTTTGGCCAAGCTATTTCAGGCTAGTTTTTAAAAATATTTAAGTGTATAAAGATTTAAAAACCCCAGTAGGTGCCTATCTGTATCTTAAGGCTCTTCTGTATACCTTTAAAATCTGGCTCTCAGACTCTCTACTTCACACATTCATCTATGCTGCAGATAACTATCTTGATTCTGATATTTGTTTTTATGATTTAGCTTGTTTTTAATAAGGGATTTTCAATTGTGTTTGGACATAAAGAATCAACCCAAATCTTCTCCCATCCCTTGAGTTGAACCAAAGTTTTTTGGCGGTTCAGAAAGGTCCTAAGGTCCTAGGCTCAAGAGGTTGGGACACATCAGATAGGCAGCAAAATTTTGGGACTGTTATCCTAACTGAAGAAGGACTTAATCCTGAACTTGGAGTCCATACAAAAAGCTTTGGCTGCACCATGCCATGCCCTACCCTTTGCTGAGTAACTGAGTGACCTTATATTCTCACTGACATCCTTTGTGCTGTTTTCGTGCTATGCCTGTCCCACTGCATCACGTGTGAAGTTAGATTTTAAACCTGCAATTGACAGTGTAGGAGCAGACTACTGTGCCATGCAGAGTCATGGGGGCCCCACATGACTGTGCCATGCAGAGTCATGGGGGCCCCACATGGACACAACACTTGTGTGCTGTCAGTTGAAGGACTGGGCACCAAAACCATGAAGTCTGCCAGGCAGGGATTGTGTTTTCTTTTTACTGCAGTGTTCCTGCCATGTTTTTGGGTGCTGCAAAATAAACATAAATAATCATCTGTTGAGACATGTTTCTATACACTCTTTAACATTTTTCTCTGAAGAATATTTTTTTGATATTTTTAGTTGAAAAGTTGGAACTAAAAACAAAAATTGAAAATACTACAGAGATCCCAATCCTGCTTTCCTCAACCCACCCTCTTCTCCAGGAAAAGGGAGTAGGATTTGGCACAAACTCAAGAATTGCTGGAAAATTGCACCCTCAAGTCAAAACAATAATGTATTTTCTGTGTCTCTCAATGAACACTAAAGCTCTGTCAACATTGGGCCAAAATAGACTTCGGGAAATTTCTTCTTAAACTGAAAGTCTGCACACCCCTTCCTAAAATTTAGTAAGCTGAATAATGAGCAGTCCCACCAGAGCACCATTTTTAGCCATGAGTAAAATGAATAAACAAACCTGTAAACAGAGTTAAAATACTGGAAGCTCTCTAGTAAGAGCATTATTCAAGCTGATAGGATTTTTGGGGAGCAATCCTCAACAGCACCTGATCTGAACTTCTTCCTTTCAAGCCAAGGATGCTGACAAGAGGCTATTAAAAATCCAGTTACTATTATAATTTTTAATTAAGGCGTAAATAAGGATCTTGCTGCATTCTTTTGGTATTGCTGTGGATACAATGTTTAATGCTCAGCAAGTTATGATATTTGATTTGTACTCTGCATCACATACATGATGGTGTATTATGCCAAAATCATAAATAAAGGTAAAAAATAGTTCACTGATAATCATGTTTTATTACTATGTTGAATGCTGTTCATGGCCAAAATGTTGGCTGTTTGGCCTATTTTCAAGGTATCATAACCTAGTCCCAGATTTGGACCTTAGCGTCCAAAATATGGGGGTTAGAATGAAAACCTCCAAGCTTAGTTACCAGCTTGGACCTGGTAAAGCTGCCACCACCCAAAAAATTAGAGTGTTTTGGGGCACTCTGGTCCCCCCAAACCTTCCCTGGGGACCCCAAGACCCAAATCCCTTGAATCTCACAACAAAGGGAAATAAACCTTTTCCCTTCCCCCCTCCAGGTGTTCCTGGAGAGACACACAGAAGCAAGCTCCGTGAATCTAAACAGAGGGATTCCACCCTCCCCGTTTCCAGCCTTGGAAAACAGAAGTACTAATCTCTCTTTCCCCCTCACCCAGAGGGAATGCAAAGTCAGGCTAGTAAATCTAACACACACAGATTTCCCCCTGACTTCTTCCTCCCACCAATTCCCTGGTGAGCACAGACTCAATTCCCTGGAGTTCCCCACTAAAGAAAAACTCCAACAGGTCTTAAAAAGAAAGCTTTATGTAAAAAGAAAGAAAACTACAAAAAAATGGTCTCTCTGTATCAAGGTGACAAATACAGGGTCAATTGCTTAAAAGAAATATGAATAAACAGCCTTATTTTAAAAAAATACAATTCAAAGCACTCCAGCAACTATAGACATGTAAATACAAAAAAACATATAAATCACTATCTGATCTTTTGTACTTACAAATGGGAAACAGAAGATTAGAAAGGCAGGAGACAGAAAAAATCACTTCTCATAGCCGAGAGAGTACAGGCAGAAGACCCAAGAACAAAGGACTCACACACAAACTTCCCTCCACCCAGATCTGAAAAAGTCTGGTTTCCTGATTGGTCCTCTGGTCAGGTGTTTCAGGTACTTCTTTCCAGGTGTAAGAGACAATAACCCTTAGCTATCTGTTTATGACACGCCCCCCAAATTGCAGACAGTGGGGAAGCTCACTAGCGGCGATTTCCTTTTAGAACTTTAAAATAAACAGATTAATACAACACATGCACCTTTACATATACCACTAAGTATATAACTAACAGACTTTTACATTTTAAGAACACTTTTTAACTACTGGATTTTGGGAAACTTTTACAGGAGAGTGCAGCAGCTACTTTGTTAGAAGCTTTTGAGATGTGCTGAATTTTAAAATTAAAATTTTGGAGAGACAAACTTTAATGAAGAAGTTTTTTGTTGTTTCCCTTGGCAGTATGAAGCCACTTTAGTGCAGCATGGTTAGTTTGCAGCTGGAACCGCCATCCCCAAACATATGGACGTAGCTTTTTTAGGGCGTACACAATGGCATAGCATTTTTTTTTTACTGATTGACCAGTGACTTTTTTTTTTAGACAGTTTTTTGCTGAGAAACACGACAGGATGGAAGTTGTGATCCATTGCTTTCTGCATGAGAACTGCTCCTATACCACGCTTAGATGCATCCGTGGTTACTAGGAATGGCTTGTCAAAGTCCGGGGCCCTGAGCACAGGGTCAGACATGAGCGTTGCCTTAAGTTGGGTAAAGGCCTTTTGACACTTATTAGTTTAGTTAACTGCATTTGGCTGGGTTTTTTTGGTCAGGTCTGTTAGTGGGACAGAGATTTGGCTGTAGTGTGGTACAAATTGCCTGTAGTACCCGGCCAAGCTAAGAAGGATTGGACCTGTTTTTTTGACCTTGGGACAGGCCACTTTTGGATAGCATTTACCTTGGCCTGTAGGGGGTTTATGGGTTTTTGACCCACCTGGTGCCCAGGTAAGTTACTTTGTTTTGGCCTATTTGACACTTTTTGGCCTTAACAGTTAGTTTGGCCTGCCTGATGTGCTTAAAGACCTTTTTTAGGTGTAGTAGGTGTTTGGGCCAGGAGTTTGAAAAAATGGCCATATTATTGAGGTAGGCAACTGCATACTTTTTTAGTTTTGCTAGTAGACCATCTATTAGCCTTTGGAAGGTGGTGGGTGCATTTTGAAGGCCAAAAGGAAGGACATTAAATTTATACACCCCCGCATGGGTGACGAATGCTGACCTTTTTTTGGCAGGTTTATTTAGCGGTACTTGCCAGTACCCCTTGGTTAAGTTTATTGTAGAGATGAACTGGGCACGTTCCAACTTTTTTAATAGCTTATTGGTGCATGGCATTGGATAGTTGTTTGGACGAGTTACCGCATTTAGCTTACGGTAGTCCACGCAAAAGCATATTTTTTTATCTGGTTTGGGTACCAGAACCACTGGAGATGCCCATGCACTGGTAGATGAGCGGATTATACCCATTTGTAGCATGTTTTGGATTTTTTGTTTTATAGCAGCTTGGGCATGAGGAGACACCCGGTAGGGTGGGGTTTTAATGGGGTGAGCATTACCTGTGTTAATGGAGTGGTATGCCCGTTTAGTTCGTCCTGGGGTGGCTGAGAACAATGGGGTGAAGCTAGTACACAGCTTCTTGATTTGTCGCCGCTGCAGACGTTTCAGGGTGGTTGAGAGGTTCACCTTTTTTACGCCACCGTTTTTTTTCCGTTGTAGTAGACACCGTTAGGCCACTTAGCATTATCTCCCTGGACTGTAAACTGACAAACCTGTAAGTTTTTGGAATAGAAAGGCTTGAGAGAATTAACATGGTACACTTTGGGCTTTAGTGAGGAATTGGGAAATGCTATGAGGTAGTTTACAGTTCCCAGGCACTTTTGGACTGTGAATGGCCCTTTCCATGATGCTTCCATCTTATGGGCCTGTTGCGCCTTCAAGACCATAACCTGGTCTTCTACCTTGAAGGAACGTTTTTTGGCATGTTTGTTATACCAGGCCTTTTGCTTTTTCTGAGCATTCTTTAGGTTTTCTTTAGCAAGGGCTAAGGAGTGTCGGAGGGTGCTTTGTAGGTTGCTTACAAAGTTCAGAATGTTAGTTCCTGGAGAAGGCGTAAACCCCTCCCATTGCTGCTTTACCAACTGTAATGGCCCCTTAACCTCGTGACCATACACAAGTTTAAACGGTGAAAACCCTAAACTGCTGCAACACTAGGTCCCAATTATTGGAGTGTTTGTTGACAAATTTACGTATCATGGCCCCCAAAGTTTTATTAAACCTTTTCACCAGGCCATTGGTTTGATGGTGGTACAAGGTGGCAACCAAGTGGTTCACCCCATGCGTTTTTCACAGTTTTTGCATGGTCCTTGCCAGGAAATTAGATCCTGAATCAGTAAGGATGTCGGAGGGCCAACCTACCCTGGCAAAAATGTCTGTTAGGGCCAGGCACACAGTGTTAGCCCTGGTGTTGCCTAGAGCTACAGCTTCCGGCCATTGGGTAACAAAGTTTACGAAAGTCAGTACGTACTGCTTTCCTCTGGGTGTCTTTTTTGGGAAAGGACCCAGAATATTCACAGCTACTTGCTGAAATGGGACCTTAATTATGGGGAGTGGCTGGAGAGGGGCCTTGACCTGGTTTTGGGGTTTTTCCACTCTTTGGCATACCTCACAAGACCGGACATACTTGGCAACGTCCTTGCCCATCCCCTCCCAGTGGAAGGGCTTCCCCAACCGGTTCTTGGTTTTGTTTACTCCAGCATGGCCAGTGGGATGATTAAGGGGCTAAGCTTAAGAGCTTCCCCCGGTACTTAGTTGGAACCACCAACTGTTTTTGCGGCTGCCATTTTTTTTGGTGTTTACCAGAAATAATTTTTTTATATAAAAGTTATTGGTTTATAACAAACCGGGATTGATTAGAAGAGCTGAGAGGAGGTGGGGTGCTTTGTGTTGCCGCCCAAGCTTTTTGAAGGCTGTTATCTGCTTTCTGCTCAGTCTGGAACTGTTTCTTTGAGGTTGGGGTCACCAGTTCTTTCTCAGACTGTGGACTTCGGCTTGGTCCCTCTGGAAGCGATGTAGGTAATGGGATTGTTTTCGTTGCTGGTGAACCACTTTCCGCTGGTGCACCTGAGGGTATTTTAGGCTCTGGCTGAGCCTTTTGGGTATGGCTGTTTGTTGGTTTTGCCAGTTTTGGCTTGCTGGTGCCCTTTGGCGTTGAGTTTGAAGATCTGGTTGCAAATGCTGGTGCTGGTTGCTGTTCCAGTTTCGGGCCTGGGACTGGAGGTGCTGTGGCTGTTTTAGTGGTTGGCATGGAATCCAGGTCCACTACCTCTGCCTGGGTCTTTGGTAACACAGACGGGGCATCTGTGGACGGCTTAGGAACAGGAATGGGTCTGGAAGCTTGCCTGGTTTGGCTACGTGTAACCATTTTTACTTGCTTGGCCCGCTTCACCTGGTTGGCCAAGTCTTTCCCCAGTAGAATGGGGATAGGATAATTGTTATAGACTGCAAAAGTTCACATTTTTGACCAGCCTTTGTACTGGACAGGCAGTTTAACTGTAGGCAAGTCTACAGCTTGTGACATGAAGGGGTAAGTTGTCACTTGGCCCTTTGGGTTGATGAATTTGGGATCTACGAAGGATTGGTGGATAGCTGACACTTGGGCCCCCGTGTCTCTCCACGCAGTAACCTTCTTTCCACCCACTCTCAAATTTTCCCTTCACTCCAAGGGTATTTGAGAGGCATCTGGGCCTGGGGATTTTTTGGGTGATGGTGGTGTAATGAACTGCACTTGGATGGTGTTCTTTGGACAGTTGGCCTTGATATGTCCCAGTTCATTACACTTAAAGCATCTTCCATCTGATGGGTCACTGGGTTGAGGTGGGTTACTGGAGACTGGTGAGGTGGAAGAATAGTGTGTCTGTGGCTTTCCTTGGGTTGTAGGTGGGGTCTTTGGTTGTCCTCGGTTGTAGGGTTTATGGTCGGTGTGCCCTCTGGGGTATTTGTTCCCCTTGACAGTAGCTTTCTTGCTTTCTGCCACTTCTATCCATCTGGCTCCAATCTCCCCTGCCTCGGTGAGATTTTTGGGTTTTCCATCTTGTATGTACCGTGTTATGTGCTCAGGAACACCATCCAAGAACTGCTCCATTTGTATGAGGAGGTGCAGTTTTTCCAAGGATTTAACATTGTGTTCTGATATCCAGGCCTCATAATTTTTTCCAACGTAGTAGGCGTGTTTGGGAAATGACACATCTGGTTTCCACTTTTGGGTTCTGAAACGCCGACGGGCATGATCCGGGGTTATTTCCATTCTGTATCTGGCCTTGGTTTGAAAAAGTTTATAGTCGTTCATGTTCTCCTTAGGCATTTCAGCTGCCACCTCTGCTAAAGGTCCACTGAGCTGTGGCCTTAATTCTACCATGTACTGGTCTTCAGAGATGTGATACCCAAGACAGGCTCTTTCAAAATTTTCCAAGAAGGCCTCGGTGTCATCACCTGCCTTGTAGGTGGGAAATTTTCTGTGCTGTGGAACAATCATTGGCGCAGGGTTGTTAGGGTTGGCTATGTTTTGTTTAGCCTTTTCTAATTCCAGGGCCTGCCGGTGGGCTTCCCTCTGGAGTTCCAGCTGTTTCTGGTGGTCTGCATCTTTGGCTGCTTGCTCTCTTTTGTAAGCTGCCTCTCTGTCTTCTTGTTCTCTTCTGTGGGCCGCCTCTCTTTCTCTTCCTCTTTCTCTTTCTCTTAGATCCATCTCTTTTTGTTTTATTTCTAGTTCCTGTATTTTTTTTCCATATCTCACTTGTGCTCTGCGTCTTTTATTTGTCTCTCTGCCTACATTTTTGCCTTAGAAGTCATGGTTCCTGTTTTCTTGTGTTGGGGTGCCCTCTGGTGTTTATTGTCTGAACTGCAGGCTCTGTTGTCTCTTGGGGTCTGCCTAGCAACAGTGCCTTTTTCCCTTTCTTCCGCTAGCTAATCTTTTAAATGTAAAGTAAACCAGAAAAACCACTTTATTTGCATGTGTATAGTGCTGGTAATGACTCTCAATGGGAGTGCTATTGTCACAAAAGACCCTTAATAGTCCCTTAATGGTTCCTTGCTTAATATGCAAGCCAAAAACTGCCAGAGAGAGCAGAAAAAAAAATTCTCTCTGGTTCCCTTTAAAAACCAAACTGTTTCTCTCTGCTTAAAAGCCCCTAGCAGAGAAAAGAAAAATATAATATTCCTACTGGCTTCTGGATTCTATCTATCTCACCACTGCCACTCATATCATAACCTAGTCCCAGATTTGGACCTTAGCGTCCAAAATATGGGGGTTAGCATAAAAACCTACAAGCTTAGTTACCAGCTTGGACCTGGTAAAGCTGCCACCACCCAAAAAATGAGTGTTTTGGGGCACTCTGGTCCCCCCAAACCTTCCCTGGGGACCCCAAGACCCAAATCCTTTGAGTCTCACAACAAAGGGAAATAAACTTTTTCCCTTCCCCCTTCCAGTTGTTCCTGGAGAGACACACAGAAGCAAGCTCCGTGAATCTAAACAGAGGGATTCCACCCTCCCCGTTTCCAGCCTTGGAAAACAGAAGTACTAATCTCTCTTTCCCCCTCACCCAGAGGGAATGCAAAGTCAGGCTAGTAAATCTAACACACACAGATTTCCCCCTGACTTCTTCCTCCCACCAATTCCCTGGTGAGCACAGACTCAATTCCCTGAAGTTCCCCACTAAAAAAAAACTCCAACAGGTCTTAAAAAAAAAAGCTTTATGTAAAAAAAAAATACAAAAAAATGGTCTCTCTGTATCAAGGTGACAAATACAGGGTCAATTGCTTAAAAGAAATATGAATAAACAGCCTTATTTTAAAAAAATACAATTCAAAGCACTCCAGCAACTATAAACATGTAAATACAAAAAAACATATAAATCACTATCTGATCTTTTGTACTTACAACTGGAAAACAGAAAATTAGAAAGGCAGAAGACAAAAAAAATCACTTCTCATAGCCGAGAAAGTACAGGCAGAAGACCCAAGAACAAAGGACTCACACACAAACTTCCCTCCACCCAGATCTGAAAAAATCTGGTTTCCTGATTGGTCCTCTGGTCAGGTGTTTCAGGTACTTCTTTCCAGATGTAAGAGACATTACTATCTGTTTATGACACAAGGCTTTTCCCCTTGTGCTAGTAATGGCATTAAAATGTACAGTAATGTCTCTAGAGCATCCATCAATGTTTTAATGTTCAGAATACAATTTGAATGACAGTGGAGTGGGAACACAGAGTTATTTTTCTGTAGCTCATGTTTTATTTTAAGGGATATCAGTGTGCCTGAAGAAACAGTGGTTAAAGATTGTTGCCTCTTGAAAATGTTTCCATGGTGAGAAACTTATTTTAGTAAGATTTTTATTGCTCCATGATATGAGAGAAGCTAAGATAATTTTAAAATTCTGTTGCATTCTTTTGAATTCTATTGAATTTTTAATGGTTCAAAGGGTTCTAAAATGTAGTTAGAACTTTTTCACACTTTTTAATTCTTGCACATGCGTAATGGTTTCAGAGACTGAAGTTCTCTGTTTATCTAACTTGGTGCAATCTATTTCAATTTGTGAACACTGCAGAGTTTATCCAGCAGATGCCTGGCCTCTAACCCAAACCCCAAACCTCAACATACCCTTTAAAGGTCACATCTCCTAGTGGTTTAAATAGGTAAAGATTCACAGCTAAATATCTGATCCTAAAGGTTTCAGAAATTCAGATACAAGAGGGCTATAGGCAGGCTTAGGACTTGATCCATTGCCTATTGAAGTCAATGGGCAGCCTTTTCCAGTAGCAGCTGCATTAAGCCCTTAGGAAGGGATGTGAGATGGTTTCCTAGGCAAAGAGAGATTCATGCACCAGTTTTTACCAATCTCCTATGCCAAGCCTGGAGCTAGCACTAACAGAGGATTGAATGAATATGTACGATTTTGTCTACATTTTACATCTGGGGATTTCTCACTGCTGTAGTTGTTTTAGCTCTAAAACACAGTACTTTCTCCCAAGGATTCTATGGTTGCATAGCACCAGTATCTAAATAAGTGTATGGGTAATATTACATTCCTGGTTGCAGATTCCCACCATAAACATTTAACTCAGTGCTAAGAATTAAATAACTAGACTCTCATTTATATGTCCAGCATGCAAAGCATGTGGACTTTGGGCCAGCCACTACAACTAGGGCATAACTCTCTATCCTGCTCCAGTAGCAAGCGGGTGGGCTGGAGAGCCTGGGAAACCATGTGGCATCAGCAGCACTGCTACACTGGATGGCCTGCTTGTGCTGAAAATGGTGAACAGGTAGACTACTTGGGGGGATACACAAGGAATGGCTCCACCTATAGCCATACAGGATCCGGGACAGAAGCAATGCAGGGCTACCACAAAACACACACACATACACACAGCACCAATGTACTTCAGTCTTGGAGAGCCCACCATAATGGCTGAGAAAACATTTAAGATTCTGTTCCTACTCAGTCTTTGTCCTGTTTTACTCTAGAAATGGGGCTGAACTGCAATATTTGGATCCAAATTTTCCCTCAGCTCAAAAGGAATTGGGTTCAAGGTTTTGATTTGGATACAATTCCTAGTGATAGGCACCAGCTGCAAAGCTCTGATTTGAATTTGAATTTGATCTTCCTTCATTTGGGCCCCATCTCTAGCTGAGATTGCATCAGATTGTGCTTGTTAGCTTAAATTATGGTGATAATTTTGTGATTGGAGACTTGTCCAACAGGAAATGAAGTGTGAGCTTCAGATCCATTCTCATAGGTCACAAAAAAACATTTATTGGATACACTGCTGTGACAGAAAAATCAGGGAGAGGGAAAGTTCAGGAATTAAGCTTTGACCATGTTAAGTTGAAGCTATTGGTTGGACATCTGGAAGGAGATTTCAGAAGGACAGCCTGAGAAAGCTGTCAAGCCAGTGATTCATAATGTATGTTGGGTACAGTATTCTTGAAGCCCACTATTTTTCAATGCCTACTCTCTTAGCAGATTTCAGCTTACTAGCACGAGTAACACAGCACAATGTTCATCAGCATAAACCATGGTACTCTCCATTTTCATCTGCATCCGAGCTGGAGAGGAACTATAGAGAAGAACATAATCCACTTTATATTTTTAGTTGTAGAGCTTCCCTGTCACTCCACAAAGCACTGTTGTAAATCTACTTTTAAAAAAACACACCCACTAAGGAATATATGCAAACCTTTCAAATGCTTATTGAAGCAGTTGTGGAAGTGACTGATGTGCATTAAGAGCCTGTGAGAGGATGACTGAGCTGTTTGCATTCTTTTAAATGTAGCACTGATACTTGATTTAAATGAAAATTCCCATAAGTATTCTAACCGTACCTGTGAAATAAGGGCTTCTACTTCTCAGAATTAATTGCTTCACATATTTGCATGTGTGAAATTCTTCAGATCAGTCCTGAGTCACACACAAATTGCTAATTCTGACTTTATCCTGAAGATACAAGACAGACCAAAAAATAATGTGTTAGCATTAATGATTTGGGTCCTAGCTATTGAATCAGAAAATTCATTTTAAGACAAAAAAAATTATTTGTCCTTTTTCTGCTAGATGGTACATATTTTGCTTAGGGCTGTGTTGTACAGTTTCAAACATGCTGAAATCAGCAAAAGTTTTTAAAAAATCTAGTAATTTTACATGCATGATTAAATAAATTCACTCCCTACTAACCTGCAGACTGAAAATTAATGAACTGCACTATAATGTGTTGTAGACTTCTGAATAATTTAAAATACAATAACAGAAAACATAAATAGGGTTTATCTAACAAGGCTGTTTCCTGGAAAATCCTAGATTAACTAAAAATTATGCTTGCAATATATGTAAATTGAGCAAATCTAGGTTATTTTTATTACATTCTCTTTTTATAACATATTACAGCATGGCTTATTTAGAATCATAGCTTGATAGTTTGCTCACAGTTGATTCATGGGGCCAAAAGAATACTAGGTCTGATTCTATTGATTTCAGTGGGGTTATACCAGGGATTAATCTAAGCCAGTGGTTTCTAAACTTGTTCCGCCGCTTGTGTAGGAAAGTCCCTGGCGGGCTGGACTGGTTTGTGTACCTGCTGTGTCCGTGGGTTCGGGCTCATAGCGGCTCCTAGTGGCCGCAGTTCGCTGCTCCAAGCCAATGGGAGCTGCTGGAAGCGGCGCCAGTACGTCTCTCTGCCTGCGCCGCTTCCAGCAGCTCCCATTGGCGTGGAGCAGTGAACTGCGGCCACTGGGAGCCACAATCAGCAGAACCCGCGGACGCGACAGGAACACAAACCAGCCCAGCTCACTGGGGGCTTTCCCTGCACAAGCAGCAGAACAAGTTTCAGAACCACTGATCTAACCCATAAATTGCAATTATTCTCCATTTTGCTCAAAGAGAGGTAGTGGAGACCATATGTGACTTTCTCTCTCACATACAGTTCAATACAAATACTGTAATATTAAATACAAAGTAGCTTACTACTTGCCCCTATCCAGTATATTTTATTCTCCACTCCCACTCCCTCTGAGTTTTCTTCTGTTTATTGGGTCTTTAGAAACCCATGTTCTGCCACTCTACCAGTGGAGCTGAACTATTCTCACTCAATTTACATCCACATTCCCTCAGACTAGAGCTCTGAGCTTATTTGAAGGTTTCACAAAAGAATGAAAGGACTCCTGGAGTGCTGACATTATGCACCCAACCTGAGACCAGTGTTGTCAAAATCAATTGTAATTAGTCAGGTTAGAACAGAAGCACCTTTGGATTAGTCCTTTTTGGTTAACCATATTTCTATAAAATAGAGAGATGGGTGTGGTCTAAACACAGGATCAGGCATTAGAAACTTCTGAGTACTAGGTCTGAGATCTCGGATTCCCTACAGCCCCAGTTCAGGAATCCTTTAAACTATTGCTTAATTCCTTTGGATTTGTGCATATGGCAGAAAGGTGTGTGTTTTTTTTCAATCAAGAGAGCTAAATTACATTAACAAACACAACACACTTTTCTCCTTTCTTGATGATTGTTAGAGCTGTTGTGTTGTAGCCTAGGCTTCCCCCCAGGTTGGAGGTCTTCAACTATGTGAGAAATAAGGGGAATTTAGAGACACAGAGTGAGTGAGGTAATAGCTTTTATTGGACCAGCTTTTATTGGTGAAAGAGACACTTTCAAGCTACACAGAGCTCTTCTTCAGGTCTGCGGAATGTCAGGACTTGTCTACACTTAAAATACTACAATGACAGTTGTGCTGCTGTAGTGCATCAGCATAGACACTACCTACACCGATAGGAGGGAATCTCCCATCAGCATAGGTAATGCATGTCCCTGAGAGGTGATAGCTAGGTCAACAGAAGAATTCTCCTAAAAACCTTGCACTGTCTACATGGGAATTTAGGATGTCTTAACTACACTGATCAGGGATGTGGACTTTTTAAAACCCCTTGAGAGACATAGCTATGCCGACCTAAGGGTATGTCTACACTGGAAACTTCAGAGCTTCCCCAGCACTCCTGGTAATCCACCTCCACGAGGGGATTAGCTCTGAGCTCTGGAAGCATGGGTCCCAGTGCTCGGAGCCTGTCTACACTAGCAATTTAAAGCATTCGGACTTGCTGTGCTGAGGGGGGTGATTTTTCATTCCCCTGAGCCAGGAAGTTAGAGCGCTATAAAATGTAAGCATAGGCAAGCCCTAATTTTCTGATGTAGACCAGACCTCACTCAAGTTAATCTAACTCAATTGAGCTAACTTGATTTGAGAATCAAGACATTTTTGCTCATATAGACAGGACTGCAGAGGTCAATGGGACATAAGTACATGCTTAAAGTTAGTGTTTTCCTGAGTAGGGATGCTTTTCTGAATCATGTTTAGCTTCCCTGTGTGGCATTAGGCAAGTAATTTACTCTATCTTCGTAGCTCACTATGCATTCTTAATTATAGATCTTTGTGATGTGCAATAGAATGCTTTCCTACAGTATAAACTTGAGCTCTCTCTTATATTCTGTGCAAGCCCTGGCATTTTACAGTGAAACCATTATGGACTTTATAGAGGTGATAAGGGACAGAATTAATGACTGCATACACTTTTTAACACTAATTTATTTTGTTTTTGTCCTTCTATATTATCCTTGAATTATCCTGTATCACAAATTTAAGAAATTAAAAATTGAAAAAAAAAAACTTTACTACAGATTCTCCATCGGTATGATGGAATTAATAGTGCAGTACTAATAATAGCTAGTAATAATCGGAAAGCACTGTGATAGTGTGCTTAACAAGTTCATGTTTTAAAGACCTTGGAAAATTAAAAGCACAATGTCCTCCTAAATAGTGGCCCTGACTCTAGCTGCACTGTGGCCTCTGTATGTCACACCAGGGTTCAAAGTGGCTATAAGCAGAGCTGTTTGGGAATTTTCCATCAATTTCTTTTTTTTTTAATGCAGTTCCTGGGAAATCAAAATTTTCCTTGGGAAACTGATTCAAAATATTTTGGTTGGAAAACTGAGCTGAAATGCTTCAGTTTGACATTAGTCTGCAGTTTCCTGAGTTGTCACCAGACCTCATGGAGGTGTATTTTGGATGTCTCAAGTCCCATTCTCCCTATGGACTAGGCTCCGAAGCTGGACAACCTCTTCCACAATGCATCTCAATCTCCATTTTAATTGAACTGCTATGATACATCACATTAGCAGTATTTTGAGATTTGCTCATTGTCCAGTGAGATTTCTAAATGGGTACATTTCTCCTGTAAGGAAGATAATCTATTGTAAGCAGTGCCTTCCAAATATACTTATATTGTATAAAGGCACAGGTATTGTGTTAACTAAACGTAATCCTACATATGTAATTCTGGGTAGAAGAGAGACCAGATGAGGTGAGGAATTATTTCACAATTTTTGTCAGTAAGAACTTTTTGTATTACAATGAACTTACATAAAAGTTCATCTTTTCTTTAGAAAGGACAGTTTAGTGATCTACATAGAACAGAACTATGCAATTCTAAAAATGTTTTGTATGATAAAATCATAGTTCAGCTTTGAATCTACCTAAAGAGAGACATTTTTTCAGCTAGCTTTCTCCTCCTCTGCTCAGAACTGTACCATGTGCAATAAGAAGGAGGATGGGTCATAGTTTGATATAGTGAGAAGTGTCACATCACTGTCTTGGAAAACTGCTGTTGCCTTGGAGACCAAGAGCATACTTCTCTGGGCAATGCCATTTATCCATCTTTTAACACATTACATGCTGTGGAACTCTAATAGCCCCACATAATTATTCTAATTTCAGATTTTATAAGTGGAATTAACTTGTTTAAAGTCTCAACACTTAAGCATCTTGGTTGTAGTCTGTAGGGATGCAAATACAACATGTACACTTATCTTTTATCCATGTCAATGATGCCAGTCTTGCTTGTCTGCTTCCTCACACAACCAGCCATGACTCTCTTCATGTTATCCTTACATATGCAATGCCTTTCATATTTTGGTTCACAGTGCTACTATTCTTTCCTTATCTGAGTGCCTTCTTTAAGCATCACTTCTTCCTCTTGTTGATATGAAGTGAGTCAACAATAATTAAGATGGAGGTAAAATTGATGGCTATTAGCCAAGATGATCAGGGATGCAACCCTTATCCCTTGGGTGTCCCTAAACCTCTAACTGCTAGAAACTGTGACTGGTCAATAGGGGATGGATCACTTTATAGTTGCCCTATTCCGTTCATTCCCTCTGAAGCATCTGGCACTGGCCACTGTCAGAAGTCAGCATACTGGGCTATATGGACCATTGGTCTGACCCAGTATGACCATTCTTACGCAAATAATTTATTAAGTCAAATATATTTTGATAAGACAGTATCACTCTATTATCATTATAGGGTCATTTAAGCAAAATATTTTCATATACTTCTCTGCTCTTTTCTTTTATAAGAACAGCTATACTGGGCTGGAACAGAGCAGGGATTAGAACAAAGGCTGGAAGCAGGAGCAGGGCCAGAACCACTCCGGGGTGTGGTACGAATTGAGCAGACACCAATCTGCTGTGGTTGCCAAGTTTCTATGTGGAGCTGCCAGGTGCTGTGACTACTCTGTCAGTTCTAAGGCAGTGCAGCTGGTCTTACTGCTTGCCTAGCAGCACAGTTAGTGGGGCACAGGCCAGCAGCTGGTCCTAGCTGGTCTGACCCCTAGCAATGCCCACTTCCTTTTGGGGTCACTTCTTGGAGGAACTTGGGCTTGGTTTCTCAGGGTAGGCCTGGTGGAAGACATGCAGGAGTTATGAGGTGTGGATGTGTTCTACAGGTTTCAGTGGCCACTCCTTTGGGCTGTATTCCTCCCAGTCAGATATTGGAGTCTTCCCAGGACTCAGAGGGAGTCTAGAATCTGCTGAACTACGTATTCTTCTTGGCCCTGCACAATCAGCAGAGGCATCATCGTGGTGCAATGTGGGAAGGGATTCAAGAATAAAGGTTTCAAGTGGGAGACGTGGAACCCAGGGTGGGTCTCATGGGATTCTGGCCGCTGCACTCAAAAGGCTAAAGGGTTAAGTTGTTCTGTGATCACAGATGGCCCTACGTATTTGTGGTCCAGCTTTGCAGATGGATAGGTGGATCACAGGCTCTGAGTTGGCAACAGGCTTTGTCCACATATCTATTCAGGGGACACCATCATAGGACCAACAGATGTTTTGGAGCATGAGCTTTCGTGGGTGAATACCCACTTCGTCAGATGCATGTAGTGGAAATTTCCAGGGGCAGGTATATATATGCAGGCAAGCTAGAGATAATGAGGTAGGTTCAATCAGGGAAGATGAGGCCCTGTTCTAGCAGTTGAGGTGTGAAAACTAAGGGAGGAGAAACTGGTTTTGTAGTTGGCAAGCCATTCACAGTCTTTGTTTAATCCTGAGCTGATGGTGTCAAATTTGCAGATGAACTGAAACTCAGCAGTTTCTCTTTGAAGTCTGGTCCTGAAGGACTGTCTGGATATGTGGAATACACTAAGAAACTGCAACATCTACTCAGGACCCTCCCTACACTAACACCTGAACAAATCAACATACCCTTAGAGCCCCGACCAGGGTTATTCTATCTACTACCCAAGATCCACAAACCCGGAAATCCCGGATGCCCCATCATCTCAGGCATTGGCACTCTCACTGAAGGACTGTCTGGATATGTGGACTCTCTACTCAGACCCTAAAATAAGCACAGAATTTTCAATAGGAGCTGGGCAGGTAACTCCCTTAAGCACTTCTGAAAATCACAGTCTAACTGACTTGATCAAGGCAACCCAGGAAGTCTGCAGCTGTGGGAAATGACCCAGATTTTCTGAGTCTCAGGTGAGTATTGTAAGCACCCTCCTTCCCCTCAATACAAGCATATCTTCTAAGCAAGTATGTGTATGTAAAAAGGACAAGGTGCAAGGAATCTTCTGCTCTCCCCTCTCCACTGCAGGAACTACGCACAACACCACCTTTGCACTGAGGAAATGCAGAATTACTGCCACTGCTGGTCCTAGCCTCTCCAGATGGGGACAGTCCTTACAGGACAATCATTTGTTTCCTTGTTTTCTTTAAAGGGCTTCTTCAGTAGTTCTAGTCCACAACACCCTAGTAACATCCATCCATGCACAGCCACAGTTTTGCTGACCAGAGGTTAATTCTCTATAAAACCCAAACATTTTCTACTGTTTTCAGCAGTCTCCACTCTTCCTTCTATGCACAGTAGACTGTTAATCACCTGTTCCCTAAAGGATCACATTTTCTTCAGGTTCTGAGATATGTATTTATCTGGATCAGAAGAAAAAGACAAAAATAGGCACCTATTGCAAGTTTGAGGCACCCTTTGAAATTATTTATAAACTGAAGCAAAGGAAAGGAAAACCAGCAGCAATTCCCACCATATGCAGCACTGGCTAATTAACCTTTACATGAAAATAAATCAAGGAAAATACTCACCCTGCCTAAATATTACCACTCAGGTAAGATCCCCTGCCCTGAAAGTAAGTAGATCTGGGTTAATTCAGACCAAGTGGGGAGGAAGTTCTAAGAGCTGCCTGAACTTCCCCCCTTGGCAGCTGGTACCCCATCTCTTAGGCTTGGGTGCCTCCACTGTGTCAGTAAAGCACTGAGAGTCAGGTCCCATGACATAATGGGAATGTCTACACAGCAATAAAACACCAGTGGCCAGCCCAGGTCAGCTGACTAGGGCTTGTGGGGTTCAGGCTGTCAGGTTTTAAGAGTCCAATGTATAGGTTTGGGTTCCTTTACCCTCTCCGGAGTCCAAAGCCTGGGCTCCAGTCCAAGCCCCAACATCTACACTGCAATTTTATAGCCTTGCAGCTCAATTCAAATCAGCTGACCTGGGCCAGCTGCAGGTGTTTTATTACAGTGTAGACATACCCTTAAAGCATGAGCCTGATATTTTTTTCTGCCTGTGTAAACCCATTGATTTAAGTGGAGTTACTCTCATTGACACTGATGTAGCTTAGGTCAGAATCAGGGCCTAAGTATAAAAAACAACACTGTTAACCCCAGCCCCAAACTCACTAGCAGACAGTGTAAATTGCAAAATGTTGTTGTTATGGATTGCACAGTCATTAGGCAAAACAATTAATACATTTCCAGATTAGCAGCCCCATAGAGCATTTGGTTATCTCCTTCACTTAGTCACTACAAAGGCCACATTTTCCTATGCTGGAACCAGTCCGTGTTGGGGATAGTATGGAGATTTGAGATTGTCCCTGGAAGAAGCAAATGCCTCACAGAAGTGGAAAGGGAATATGGGACATCTGCCATTTTGATCAATACATTGGCAGTTAAAAATGGAGGGCCTCTGGAGCTAAGAGCATGAATTACTACAGATAAAGCTAGCTAGAATTCTTTAGCTGGCACTATAACTGACTTGCATCCTCTGTGATGTATTGAAAACTGTGCTAAAATTGTGACCCATCACTTTAAATTCTCAGGGGGTTTTCCAGTCCAGCTTGCAGACAGGGATGTCTGCAAGTGTGCACTGACATCTGTCAGCTCACAGGCAGCCTAATGTAATAGATGAGTTGTGCCTCTGTTTTAGGGAGCAGCCTGCTTTCTCTGTGTGTGTGTTATTGTTTTCCATTGATAAGGGAAAAAGTAGTGTTACATTTCAGCCTTCCACCAAGGGTACTTATGTTTTTAATCTTACTTATTTATGTATGTACTGTAAACATAATCCTCCTGAACAGGCACAGAAGGGGATGCAGAACACACTGACCAGTGGGTTACACGTGCATAAAAGAACACTGACGATGATTCTCTCCTTTTCACCTGCTGAAGGGGGCACAGGGCTATGATATTTCCTAGGCCACTAAAAAAAAGTAGTGCATGTGCTTGGAGAAACACAATGGTAAGGAGGGTGGAAGTGCTCCCTACCTCTTACATCACTGCACAGATTTCTAAGAGACAGCAGAGCAGTGCTGAGTTAAAAGATTAACATGCAGTTGGCATCCTTGGCTTGTAGGAAGACTATTGCTGCATAATTAAAGGTCACATTTTCAAAAGAGCTCAGGTCCCAGCTAAATGCAGTAGGCAGATTTTCAAATGTTCTTAGTATTCAGCAGGTGCCCTTAAAAACAAGAGTAACTTATGGACACTGAGCACATCTGAAAATCTGGATATTTCATTAGATAACAAATTGAAAACAAGTCCTATAAAAAATAAATGAACAGTGATCTTTCTCTCTCTTCTGGAGTGAAAAAAATATATTTTTTTTCCTGTGGCTTAAAAAAAAAAAAGCTACAATTTTCCAAAGCTCGCAATCAAGGGGAATTGGAACTCCGTAGTCTCAGTACTCCAGACACTTTTTTCCAAATGATAATTGTTAATTATCATCAGCTGTTATAATTTCATTCAATACGGTGCTTTGACTAGCTAGCTCACATCTGAGAGATTGCACACAGTTCATTCTCAGTTCACCTCTTAGCAGTTCAAAACAAATCTCATAAATCCGAGGATATTCATGTCCAAAGAAGCTGGTGGAAACTGAAATCTTTTGATTTTAGGCAAGATATTTCTAAGTGGTTTTTTTTTTTCTGTCTCTCATTCTTTCTGATAACAGAAGAGAAAAGCTGCAGAGGCAGACTGGTCTAGTGGATAGGTGCCTGGACTGGGAATCAGAAGACCTAAATTCTATTTCTTGTTCTGCTACTGACCTGCAGCATGACCTTTGGCAAATCACTTCAGCCATCTGCTTCTGTCTCCCTGCTCACCCTGACTATCTTGTCTATTGAGACAAGACCTACCTCAGGCAGTTTATCATCTTTTAGTCTACATATGGTGCTGAACACAGTGTGGCTCTGGTCTTAGTTGGCGCTTTAGGTCCTATGATAAAACAAATACATAGTAAGTAGAAATGGGATCTGTGCTTAAAATTGTATCTGGATTTTAAACCACCAAAAGACAGAGGATGTTCCTACAGCATCTAGTGTTTTAATAATAAAACCATTAATGATTACCACTCACCCAGCACTTTACAACAGTGGGCAACTATTTTCAGCCTCATTTTAGAGATGGGGAAACAGAGGCCCAGAGAGGACTTGCCCTTCTTGGTTTGGTCCATTACAGAGAAAAGTTAGGTGTGCAGTTCAGTTCCCTGTTTTGAAACCCTTCATACTAAAAGGCATTTTTTCCAGGGAGCAGAGGATGTTTGGTTCTAGGGTTATAACTCAGATTCTTAGGCCCTGATCTTGCACCATTAAAGTCGATCACTGTTTTGCCATCGATAACAATGAATGTAGGTTCCAACCTATATATGGTGAAAGACCACTAGGTCATCACTGAAGAGCTAGGGTCTGGAGTCCTCACATAGACAAAAAATTCCCACTGGCTTCAATTGAAATTACTGGTGCATAAGATGTTCAGGAGGAAACCTGTCCTTCCTTTGAACTTTATCTTAATGGTGAAGTAGCTTAGACTCAAAAAGTATGTTTTATTTAAGATTAGAAACAATTAGGAACATTTATTAATTATGATGTATACATTAATTATAATGTATTCTTGTTGCCGAGAAGGCTAATGGCATTTTGAGCTGTATAAGTAGGGGCATTGCCAGCAGATAGAGGGACGTGATCATTCCTCTCTATTCAGCATTAGTGAGGCCTCATCTGGAGTACTGTGTCCAGTTGTAGGCCCCACACTACAAGGAGGATGTGGAAAAATTGGGAAGAGTCCAGCGGAGGGCAACAAAAATGATTAGGGGGCTGGATCACATGACTTATGAGGAGAGGCTGAGGGAACTGGGATTATTTAGTCTGCAGAAGAGAAGAATGGGGGGAAGTATGATAGCTGCTTTCAACTACCTGAAAGAGGGTCCCAAAGAGGATGGATCTAGACTGTTCTCAGTGATACCAGATGACAGAACAAGGAGTAATGGACTCAAGTTGCAGTGGGAAGTTTAGGTTGGATATTAGGGAAAACTTTTTCCCTAGGAGTGTGGTGAAGCACTAGAATGGGTTACCTAAGGAGGTGGTGGAATCTCCTTCTTTAGAGGTTTTTAAGGTCCGGCTTGACAAACCCTGTCTGGGATGATTTACTTGGGGATTGGTCCTGCTCTGAGCAGGGAGTTGGACTAGATGACCTCCTGAGATCCCTTCCAACCCTGATATTCCATGATTCTATGAATTTCTGAGGAACCTTAGAGGCACAGTGAGTGCCCTTGAAAGATTCAACTGGTTCTAACAGGGAGATTTCAGCATTGGCCAGGATGAGGTCAAGCTGATGGAGGGACAACCAGGAAGATGTTATAGAGAAAACATGGATGTGGGTAGGAAGGCAGGTTAGGAACAGTGAGGTTGGTTTGCAGCTTATTAGCATAAAGATAGTAGCTGAAAGTATGTGAATTAATGAGATCACTCATAAAGGGTATCAGGTGAGAAAAGGGCTTTCATTAAAATGCATACAATGAACAGTGCCATCATGCATAAACATGTAGACACATAAATGTGTGGGTCATATAGGGTTTGATCCTGCAAAATGTTCAGCTTTTTGCCCCAACCCAGCAAAACATTTAACTGTGGGCTTAACTTTAAGCCTGTGCATAGTCCCACAAAGTCTGTATTGGCGGGAACAGTACTTCAATGGGACTGCTCCTCTGCTTACAGCTGAGTGCTTTGCTGGGTCATGGATGGAAGCACTGGGGAGGATTGAGCCCTAACTGTACGTGTTGTGAGAATAGAAAAGTCTCCCCCCAACCAGGGAAAGGAATGCCTAGACCAGCTAGTAAGTAATTCACCTCACCACCAGCTTTGAAGAGTTAGATGCTCTTCAACAATTTGTGAGAAAAGAAATACTATTTATGGTACTGAACGGTGCATCTATTCAGCAACTTACTGTTGGAGAAAGAGGTACCTTGATTAAATATTCACGGACATGTGCAGACAACATACCTTTATCTTGTTCTTCTTGTTCTTGCACTGCAGTAATGCCTTTTTTTCATTATCCCCTTTGCCTTTCCCATTTACCTTCACAGAACAGCACTTAGCAAGATATTTTATAGTCTCTATCTCATAACCAGTGTTCTTTGTTTTGTTTTTTTAATTCACTTGATAATTATATAATCTCTCCAATTTTTGGCAATTAGTGTGCTAATTTGGGACTTTGCACTATACAAGTGATTAATCTCAGCCAATTTGAGCATCCAAAGTTGTACAGTTAGGGGTCTAACTCTGATTTGTATAAGCATTTCTGAGTTTCAGGATAGGCTATTATCAAGATGCTATTCTTGATAATTGGACCTTAACTGGTATCAGACATAGAAGAAACTTGTAGTGTACATGTTCTGCCACTACGGAACAGGCCGCCCGGAGGATTCAGGGGACCTGGGGTCTTCGGCAGCGGGGGCCACCCGCTTCAGCGGTAAATTGGTGGCAGGGGCCCCCCTGCTTCAGCGGTAATTTGGCAGTGGGGGGGTCCTTCTGCTCCAGGACCCGCCGCCGAAGTGCCCTGAAGACCCGTGGCATGGGCCCCCCACCACCAAATTACCGCTGAAGACCCGGTACTTCGGCTGCGTGTCCCACTTTGGCGGTAATTCAGTGTCAGGGGGTCCTTCCCCGGGGTGGAAGGATCCCCCGCTGCTGAAGACCCAGAGCGGAAGATGCTCTAGGAGCCCCGGGAGCAAGTGAAGGACTCCGCTCCAGGGACCCTGAAAAACTCTCATGGGGGCCCCTGCGGGGCCCAGGGCCTGGGGCAAATTGCCCCATTCCCCCCTCTCTGCCCCCCTGGGTGGCCCTGCTATGGAATGGTAGTAGAACTTTGGGAGCCTCATTAAGGGCACTTTACATAGAGTACAGGGCCTAAAGGTGCATGCAAATTTGTATGCCTACTTTAGGGCCCCTTTACACTGCCAGAGTAGTGTATGAATGAAAAGCTAAGCCTGATACTCTTCCTAGTTAAACCTTCCCAAGTTTCATTCATTTTAACCTACATAGGGAGTATAGGTCATGTTTGATATTTAATTGTATAAAAATTATTTCAAAAATGGTCAACTCAAGTACACATAAAGGCGGAACATCATGATTAGCTGGGCTTAGGGCAATATTTGAAAGAAACTAAGAAAAGTTGTGTGTACACATCCAGAATGAATTGGAAACAACTATCAATCTCTAGTTACAGAAACTATTATAGCTTTGCCTTACAAAAGTATTCAGCAACCTGTAGAAATCTATAGCAGGGATATCATTTTTATTAACTTGAATTTTAAAGTTTTATAGCAAGGATGTACATCTATTGCATTTGATAGGTAGGAGAATAATTTCTATAGAAGTCTATTTAGTATATATATTGCTCTGTTAGTTTTTCCCGTTCTATTGGATTTATCCAAGTCAGATAATTAAGAGGGGATTTTCAAAGGCACAGCTCCCTTCAGCTTTCAATGAGAGTGGAGTGCCTAACTGCCCTTTGTGCTTTTGAAAATCTCCCCCAAGAATGCTACTTTAAAGACATACAATTTTTTTCCAGGTGTTTGATTACAGGTTAACAGAATAGGAAGTGTTTCTATAGATACAAATCAAACTGATTTATTTCAATACATTTTGCTATGAATCCAGTCATATTTCAAATGGAAATGGTGATTTCAAACATGAAAGATAAAATTTACAAGTTGGGTTTGGATTTGATATTATCCTGTATTTCCCATATCTCTCACTATTTCAAAATGCATTCAAGTAGTAGTGCCAATATGCACACAAAAAAAATCAAATCAAGCCTAGAAATGAAAAGCAACTCTCCTGTATCGTTGGCAAGATACATGGCCAACATTTAACAATACAGAATGAAATCTGAAATATAGTTCAGATCTGAAATGTTCTATTTCTATGCAGCATTTATTTTCTCCTAAATAAATCCTGGTTGTTAGCTCCTGTTACTATATTTTGTGTAGTACTGTATGCTTTAAAAAAAGCAAGCAAAAGGAGCACGAAGAAACACAATGGACTTATTCACATACATGGACCAAGAGGGTTTATTTTTAGGTCAAATGCATAAATCACATCAAGTAGTTTGTTTCCTCACACAAGGTAAGGTAACTTCCAGCTGTGAACAGACTGCTAATAAAATGTACTCTTCTCCCACTCAGGACAGGTACAGGGGCTCTACCCTCCATATTCTGTGATTTTTTTATTTTTTTGTTAGTCTCTAAGGTGCCATAAGTACTCCTCATTCCTTTTTTTAAAAGAATGGTTCAAGCAGGAAGTCTCTCAGAAGGAAATCCTATAACAGAATCCACATAGGTGGACTTTTGTGCCTGCATAGATGCAGTAGCAAGATAAATCCCTCATGGAGGTGATAAGTAAAGGCAGGCAAATAATTGATTTTTCAGTTCTAAAAAATAAAAATAAATACATGTTTCTGAGATGAAGAAAATGTTGCATTCAGTTTGAGTACATTAAACTGGTTTTAAATAAAGCCAAATGAAATTTAAGACACAGGGCTTGATTCACAAAACCCCAGTGAGTATGGTGTCCTCCCTCTTCTCTATACCTAATAGCTTAATGCTTAGAGCACTAACCTGGAATGTGGGAAACCAGGGGTATGTCTACATCTACAATTTTGCAGCGCTGGTTGTTACAGCTGTATTAGTACAGCTGAATAGGGCCAGCGCTGCAGAGTGGCCACACTTACAGCAACCAGCGCTGCAAGTGGTGTTAGATGTGGCCACACTGCAGCGCTGTTGGGCGGCTTCCAGGGGGGCTCGGGGAACGCGAGAGCAAACCGGGGAAGGAGACCAGCTTCGCCGCGGTTTGCTCTCGCGTTCCCCGAACCCCCCTGCAAACCGCAGGGAAGGAGACCTGCTTGCACGGGGGTTTGGGGAACGCGAGAGCAAACCGGGGAAGGAGACCAGCTTCGCCGCGGTTTGCTCTCGCGTTCCCCGAACCCCCCTGCAAACCGCAGGGAAGGAGATCTGCTTGCACGGGGGTTCGGGGAACGCGAGAGCAAACTGGGGAAGGAGACCTGCTTGCTCGGGGATTCGGAGAACGCGAGAGCAAACCGCAGGGAAGGAGACCTGCTTGCACGGGGGTTCGGGGAACGCGAGAGCAAACCGGGAAAGGAGACCAGCTTTGCCGCGGTTTGCTCTCGCGTTCCCCGAACCCCCCTGCAAACCGCAGGGAAGGAGACCTGCTTGCACGGGGGTTCGGGAAACGCGAGAGCAAACCGGGGAAGAAGACCAGCTTTGCCGCGGTTTGCTCTCGCGTTCCCTGAACCCCCCTGCAAACCGCAGGGAAGGAGACCTGCTTGCTCGGGGTTCGGGGAACGCGAGAGCAAACCGGGGAAGGAGACCTGCTTGATTACCAGAGGCTTCCTCAGGTATGCTGGGATACCTGCTTATTCCACGGAGGTCAAGAAAAGCGCTGGTAAGTGTCTACACTTGATTACCAGCACTGGATCCTCTACACCCGCGACAAAACGGGAGTACGGCCAGCGCTGTAGACAGGGAGTTGTAGCGCTGGTGATGCCCTACAGATGTGTACACCTCCTAAGTTGCAGCACTGTAACCCCCTCACCAGCGCTGCAACTTTGTGATGTAGACAAGCCCCAGGATCTAATTCCCTCTCCACAGCAGGGTCTTGAATGCTACTCTCCAACATCTGTGGCAAGTGCACTAACAGGCAGGCTATTGGGCGTTCTGGGGAGAGTCTCAGTCTCTGCTGTTGAAGCTGTTCCACTCTGCATAAATAATGGAATATGCATAGGTATTCTCCACCCCTGCCCACTGGTGAGTGCCCTGGCCATCAGGCTAGAGACTCATTTTCATATTATCTGTGGCCCAATGAATACTGAAGTATTTCATACAAAATGGAACAGCTTCTTCAGTATTCATTGGGCCACAGATAATATGAAAATGAGTCTCCAGCCTGGTGGCCAGGACACTCATCAGTGGACAGGGGTGGAGAATACCTATCCCATATTTTATTATTTATGCAGAGTGGAACAGCTTCAACAGCAGAGACTGAAAGAAACCCACACTAGAATACCCATCTCACCTGGAACGCTGGAGACCCAGGTTCAAATCCCTGTCCAAGAGCAGGGATTTGAACTGAGATCTCATCTCCCAGGTGGGTACCCCAGCCACCAAACTATTGGCTGTAAAGTGGATGTCATAAGAAAGGAGCCTCTCCCCAGTTTCCAAACACTCACTGCCACACCCAGTCTCCTTTAAGAAGGTTTAGTCTCTTTACACGGGCACATAAAGCAATAGAAAACAGTCCTTCAACTAACCCCTTTCTCTCAGGCTTCAAGGCCACACCTCCCATAGGGTCTTTGGCACTCCTGCTTCTGGCAGCCTCTCATTTCTAGTCAACTCAGCTCTCCTCCTGGAGTAATAACCCCAAGGATGCTTCCCTGAGCACCTAGCCCCTTAGTCTAGGAATCCACTACAGGCATTAGCTCTGCTCTGCTCCACTATAACTTCCCCAGGAATAGCCTGTCCCAATTACTGTCTACTACCTCCTTATTTCCTCCTGACCTTCAGCAACCTTCTGTAGGCCCAGGTGTAGCCCAGTCCCCTTCAATTAGCTGGATTCTGTTTACCTGCTCTGACACAGGGTGCTGCTTACAGGGAGGGGCTCCCCTATGACAGAGGATACTACTACTTACCCTTCAGTTTTGTGACCCTAGTTTGACATTTCTGAAATTTTAGTTTTAACTGACTGAAACAATTCTCTGAAATCAACACAAATTTACAAAATGTTTTGGTCAGGCCAAATATGCATTTTTTTTTTTTTTTTTTTTTGGTGGTGGTGATGGGGAGTTTTGCCTGAACAATGTCACTTAGTTCAACTGGTAAGTGCCTATAAAGAGACAAGCAAAGAGCCCTCATCTTCCATTAAAATCAGTGGACTTGGCAGGTGTTATTGCCTCACAGGAGGTGCTCAAATCCTTTCATGTTCAGAGCCTTAAAGCCAGAGTTCAGCAAGGTATTTGGGCCCCAATTCAGTGAAGCTCTTAAGCACATGCTTAAGTCCCTCAACCTTAATGGGAATTAACCAGATGTTTAAGTGCTTTGCTTAATATGGATGGATTTAACTGTGCATCCATGTTTTGCTGAATTGGGGACTTTAGCACATTCCTAACTTTAAGCATATGAGTGATTTCACTGAAATTATTAATTGGGATTACTCATGTGCTTATGTATCTTGCTTAATATGGCCCATAGGTTTACCAGTTGCACCAATAACATGCAGATATTGGTAGATGCAAGGGCAAATTCTGCTCTAACTTACACAAGTGAAAATCCAGAATAACTGCTTCGAGTTACCCTGATATAAAACAGAGAGCGAAATCTGGGCCACAATGTAATGATATATCATAGAATACATGGTTGTTGTTTCTATAATATTTTGTTAGACCTGTTTTTATGCTCTATGTAATTAATATTCTTTTATGAAATATAACAGACATGTGGAAATGAAGTAAAATCAGATGAAATGAACACCTGTGTGGGGATATTTTCTAGTATAATTTTCAGCATGACCTGTAGCAATCACCCTGCCCACACAATGATATTTCTATTGGTTCCCATGTTGTGAGCAGAGGTGTACATAATTATATGGTAAATATTGGTTCATCACAGATCACAATAGGCTAATATAGTGCTTTTATGATTCACAGGTCTTTTCAAAAGGTGTTTATTGCATATATTACTGAGATAGCATTGAAAATGTGGATCATCAGACTCTCTTATATTATGAATTAAGTAAGTAAGTAATTTTTACTGCTCTTTAAAACGTTTAAGAGACCAACCTTTCCACAGAAAAAACAGTATAGGCAGATTTTTTTTGCAAGCCCTTATTTCTGCAGTTGTACATACAGTTCCATATGTCCTATATCATTCAATAAAAAGATACAGTATGAGGGGATCATCCTATGTAATCATGTAATGGAACTCCCATTGGCTTTAAATAAAGTTTTGCATGAAGAATGACTACTTGAGTTGTCACTAGTGATGTTCCTCCATCCTGCAAAGACTAAAATCATGGTTAAAGAAATACTAGTTTTCAGTACTCATTTTCACATATTTCTTACTATGTGCTTACACACCAAGAGTTAGAATTTCAGCCTGGCATAAATTGGTTCACCTCTACTTCAACAGAGCTACAACAACTGAGGATCTGGTCCCAAGTTCCCTATTTGGATTATGCATTCTAATTTGGTATGTAGCAATTGCTCTAATTAGTACTTGCATTAGTTCAATTTATTTAACAAGATTACCCCCAAAGAAAGGCAACTTTGAATATGGATAGTATAAACCCTACTGTGAATTAGTGATAAATCTGTAACAAAAAAAGCTTTTGAGGTTCCATTTGCAAAAATCCCCAAAAGGTTAATGCGGTGTTTAGATGTTGCTTGTAATTATGAGAACTAGGAGCACTGGCTGCTGGGAGTCTGAAAGGACAGGAAACAGGAAGGAGGGGAGGAGGAGTTGAGGAGGCAGAGTGAGAGTTACAGAGGGTGCAGAGCAGCAGTTTGGTAAAGAGGTTTCCACTTTAAAAATAAAGTCCTGTTGAAGTTTGTTACTACCTTTCCTGGTTGATACAACAGTTAATTAACCCTATTTAATTTCTGAAGAGCCCTATTGGTTTCAACCTTATTAATGTCTAGATCAGTGGTTTTCAAACTGTGGATCGTGAATATAAGGCACTGTGTTGCGGCAGCTCTGATCAGCACCACTTACTGGGCCATTAAAATTCCCTAAGGCAGGCTAGTCCCTATCTGTTCTGATACTGCGCTGTGGCCCAGAAGTGCCAGCAGCAGGTCCAGCTCATAGGTGGTGGCAGGGGGCGGACATGGGGCTCCACGCACTGCCCCCACCCTGAGCACTGGATCCTCACTCTCACTGGGTGGGAGTTGGTGGAGGGGCAGTGTATGCGGGCTAGAGCCATGCGGAGCCACTTGTGTGCCTCTGCATAGGAGCCAGACCTGCTGCTGGCTGCTTATAGAGTGCAGCACAGTCCATAGTGCAGTCCACTGCAGAGTCACCTGAGGTAAGCTTTTGCCCCAACCCTGCACCCCAATCCCCTGCACCAGCCCTGAGCCCCCGCAACCCAGAGCCCCTTCCTGCACCCTAAACTGCTCATCCCTGGCCCCAACCCAGAGTCCTTCCCCTATCCTGCACCCCAAACCTCTGCCCCAGCCTTGAGCCCCCCCAACACAGAGCCCCCTCCTGCACTCTAAACCCATCATCCCTGGCCCCATCCCAAAGGCTGCACTCCCAGCCCAGAGCCCTGACCCCCTCGCTCACTCCAATGCCCTTTCCCAGCCCTGAGTCCCTCCCACACCACAAACCCCTCAGCCCCAGCTCCATTGGATCATGGGCATCAACTATTTTCTTCAACTGGGGCTTAATCTTAAAAAAAAAAAGTATATCACAAGCTTCTTTGGAATACAAAATGATTTGTGGTAGTTCTCATCTAATGTATATTTTAATCCCTGAGAGATACTCACTTCTGTGGTTGAGGTTCCAGAAATAAGCGATTCAGTAATATGGGTATGTGATTGGAGCTGGCCATAATTACATGACTGATGCTAACCATGGAATGAGAATAGCTTTTCAGTAGGTGTAGACAGTGGATGGCTCAGTGCAGCAAAATGGATTTAATTGACTTGAATGTCCATGACTCATTTGCTTCAAACTCTGGTTTAACAGAAGTCAAAGAATGAAGTTTGAAAAAAGTTCTTCTTTAATCTCTTATTTGCAAATATTTTTTTCTTCAAAGTTAAGCAGAACTTTTTTTTTGGTGCACCTTCCAGTTTTCATGCTGCATTCATCTTCAGTGCTTATCATTACAAGACTCTCTACTAAACTTCACACTGAGGTTTGATGTTTGCATAACCACCCCATAACTTTGTGGTGGTCTTCCTCCTCCCCATCCAAACACAGCTCTCTCCCTGTTAGGATATAGATATTCAGGCCTGTCTGCAAAGGCCTCTACTTTAAGAATTTAGGTGTATTCTTATCACTTAGCTAGTTATAGAGGTATGAAAGAAAGAATAAAAAAATCACTGTCCGTCTATGTAATGGCCTTCTCTTACTGTGACAGTCTGAGGCCTGGTTCTTCAGCTAAGCAGCCATGAACTGGGAAATGTCTGGTCACATCCTCACAGTCCAAACTAGTCATATGTGAGGATGTGACTATACATTTCCCAGTTTATGGCTCCTTAGCTGAAGAACCAGGCCTCAGACTGTCACAGTAAGAGAAGGCCATTACATAGGCAGACAGTGATTTTTTTATTCTTTCTTTCATACCTCTATAACTAGCTAAGTGATAAGAATACATCTAAATTCTTAAAGTAGAGGCCTTTGCAGACAGGCCTGAATATCTATATCCTAACACTCCCTTTCTCCTCCCTGTTTTTCTTTGCTTCTATGTTGCCTATCCTCTTCTTCCCTTGAACCTCTCTCCCAACACTGTGACTTCTTTAACATATAATAGTATCCCAACTCCTTCTAAATCATGCAAAACCTTGAATTCATATAGGCTAGTTTTTTTCAAACTCAAGGAGGCCTAATGTTCGTCTCCCAAATCTGAAACTATTGACCTGAGTTTTTCTGCTAGGTGAGGGGAGTAGGAAGTTGGCAATAACATGACACTTTGATAAAATGTAAGAAAAATCTATTTCTTAAAAATGGTGGCTTTTCAATGGCTGAAGAATCTGGACCTATACTGGAAATCTTTAATAGCTCCTTTAAAGGGGTGGCACAGAGAAGCAAACGATTGAGGTTTTGTGGCACTTCATTTATATATTTGACTCAGTTCTCTAGCAGTGGTCACAAGGATTGGTTATATATCAACTAGTAATTACAGTTTTTCTTTAAAGGCACCAAATTCAAGACCTTTACAACAAGCATGTTGTGCAAGAATCCTCTGTTACCAATGTTTTCCTTCATATGTCTATCATTCTTCTATACATATATTTGTTGGGCTGTCAGGAGACTATAACCTTGGCTACTGTTTAATACATTTTTCCCTTGAAAAGGCTGCATCATTTCTTTCTACAACCTGCACTTAGTTCACATAATTTACTGTATATACCTGGGGAGTTATATACTTTTTCTTTAAACATTACAGTTTATCCTTTTACACTTCAAAGTTCATTTTGACAAGAGCAAAGACACAACCAATCCCTATTAGAAAACTCTCTTCAAGAGCAAATTCAGGGGCAATGTCACTCTCCATATTCAGGTTTACAAGAAATTTTGACTCACCAATCTGAACATAGAGTTCTTAACACCCTTTGACCATAGAGGTTCTACCATTTTCCCAAATTGACAACTAATAGTTCAAGGAGAGACATTATTGAGGTTCTACAGAAGGGGACCACTTACAAATTGGTCGTTTTATTGCTAAGCTTTTAACTGTTAACTTGCAAATCAGATTTATTTTCTCAAAGTGTTCCACTTACTATAGTTACAAGTAACACTGACAATCAGAAAAAGTGAAATGAGGTGGCAAATAGTATTTTCTCTTTTTCAGTTTTACTATGTGCAAATGTAAAACTGTTATTTGTTCAGTTAATTGCATTAGTGCATAGAGACCCTATTTGAGAATGGGATTCCATTGTTCTAGGCACTATATTGATATATAATAAGACAGGCTATAATCCCAAGATCTTAGGCCCAGATCTTCAGAGCTATTTAGGTTCCTACCTGTGACAGGTTCTCCCCAGGGTGCCACCTGGAACTGGGGTACACCGAGTCCCCTAATCCACCAGTCTGGACTTCCTCTCACACTGTATTGCTGTGACAAGCTGCAAAGCCCTCCAGCCTTCACCACCATTCATACAAGTAGGGACAGACCCAGCTGCAGTTATACACAGGGTCTCTAACCATCAGCTTCCCAGCCTAGGACCCCAGAGCAGTACCATCCTGCCCTGGTGAAATCTGGACAGTACATGGATTTAATACCTGGTCCACCTCTCCCACAATGTGAAGAGAACAATTCACACTTGTGGTAACCAAGCAGAGATTTTCCCCAAGCACTCCAGTCAAACTTCACTTGTTTAGATTAAACAAAAATAAGTTTATTAATTACAAAAGATAGATTTTAAGTGATTACACGTGATAGCAAACAGATCAAAGCAGATCACCTAGCAAATAATCAAAAAAAGCAAACTAAGCTTAATATACTAGATAGATTGGATATGAATTAGCAGATTCTGACTCTAAGAGATGACACAAGCAGGCTAAAGATTCTTAAGGCAAGCTGCACTTGCTTTACAACTTAGAATCCCCGGGTGTTTCATACACAGGCTAGAAATCCCTTTAGCCTGGGTCCAGCACTGCCCCCAGTTCAGTCTTTGTTCCTCAGGTGTTTCCAGGAGTCCTCTAGTGTGGGGAGTAAAAAACCATAGATGATGTCACTCCCTGCCTTATATAACTTTGGCAGATGGTGGCAAACCTTTGTTCCAAAGCTTGATTCTGAGACCAGTCTGTGGAAAAAGTACTGACATCCCAAGATGGAGTCCAGCATCTTTTGGCCTGGTCACATGTCCGTGTAGAGTCATAGCAGCCATCACTCACGGGCTGTCTGTAGCATTCTCAGGAAGGCTCACCAAGTGGGAGATAAGCTTCTCCTAAGGCCTATTGTTTTCCTTAATGGCCCAATACCCTGAATAGGCGCTTCCCAAAAAGCTTTCTAGACTAGAAAGCATCTTATCTAGTGAGCATTACCCAGGTATAACTACATTTGAAATACAGATACATAGTCAATATTCATAACTTCAGATGAAAAACAATACATGCATACAAATATAATAATCATATTCAGCAAATCATAAGTTTTCCAATGACATCTTATATGACTTATCTTGTACAAAATACCATAATTATACCCTAATCATATCATAATTATTTCACTGTGAAGAATATGGGGTGCAGTGTCACACTACCTTCTACTGAAATCAAGTCAAAGGAGGGGAAGGGAAGCAGAGGTATAGAGAGGTGAAGTGATTTCCTCAGGATCACACACAGCAGCTAGAATAAAACCTATATCTCTAGACCTAAGCAGCTGGATAGTGTTTAACCCACTGGACCACAATGTCTCTCACACTTTTTGAGCACACTTCCCTTTTTATAGTCAATTTGTCAGTTTCTTCCTTGCTGAAAACACCTTCATAAAACATCAACAGAAATAAACACCCTTCATTTTTTTTAATGGGTAACTCATTTGGGACCAGATTTAAAAAAGGATGTAAGTGTCTAAACAGGCAGATACCAGATGCCCAAGTCCACCAATTCCCAAAGTGCCTATGTTTCTTCTGGTCAGCATTTTCAAAGCAGTCTAAGAGTTGCTGCCAACTCAAGGCTAAGCGCTGCTCTGAACCCTAGTCAAAGTTCTGAAATACATTGGTGGCCACTACCACATCCTCAGAATACTGGACATTTTGGTAGATCCAGAAACAATGTGGGACCTTGCACTCACAATGCCTGCAAGATCATGCCAGCAGGGACAGAGCAGAGCCCTCTTCAAAATGGTGTCCCGAATGCTTGGTACCCAACAGACCACGTCCAGTTCTGCATCAGACAAAAGCAGGACTGTCTGGTTTAAGCTGGACTAATGGCCTGCCTATCTGGATGCCTCAAAGCAGGCTTTTTAAACACTGGGACCCAATTCTATAACTGTGCCATGAGCACATCTAAGACCTGGTACCTTTCAGATCCCACACAAGTAGGGCAGGATGCATACTGCAGAGAGGGGGCAAGGTGGACAGCAGAGCACCCACACAGACAGCTGGGGCCACAGGGAAATGTAGGGTGAGCATGAGGAAGAGTTTAAGCTGTTAGGGCATGGGCTACCTGAGCAGCTGACCTGGCTTTGAGGCGTAACTCCAGGAGAGGGTTTGTGGCTGAGGATCCCAAACATCATGGGGTGCCTATCTCTGGACCATCAGCCACTTATTAGGCCTTGTCTACACTACAAAGTTTTGATGGCAAAACTGCCTTTTGCCAGCAAAAAAAGGGAGGTGTATACACTACAAAGCGACTTTTGGCAGCAAAACTCTGCTGCTTTGCAACAAAATAAACCACCTCAATGAGGGGCATAAAACCTTTTGCGGCAAAGTTAAAGTGACAAAGCATCAGTGTAGACACTGCTGTTTGTTTTGTCGACAGAAATGGCTGACGCCAGTATCCCACAATGCCTGCCCTGATCACTCTGCTCAGTGTTTTGATCTCTGCTGTCCTGCAGGCATGCGCCCCGGCCCCCTCTTCTTTCAAAGCTCCGGGAAGTATCTAACAGCTGAGCTTGCTTCTCCGTTTGGGGAACAAAGGCAAATCACAGGAATGCTCCTGTTCTACCCTGTACTAGGAACACGGTGGTAGGCAGACTGCTGCTTTGGGGAGAGGAGGGGAAGAGTGAACAGACTGCCATGCTGCTTTGACATTCCTCAGCAGGGAGAGCTCACAGCTGCTCAGGATGCCGCTCTGAGGAGGCTGTGGGAGAACTCGGAGGGAATCACAGAACCATAGGCTGGCTGGGAGACTGCTGTGCGGAGCAGAGCCAAGGACTGATGTGGGGTTGTATCCCCCTGCCCCAAGATCAGGATAGGTCGCTCAGCCTACTGTCTCCCCTGCCCTAGACACACCACTCTCCTCTCCCCACACACTTCAGTTGAAAAGCAGCTGGCAATCTTAGTAGGATGTCCATGGAACTATGTGGTTGAGAAACCTGCATCATGTGATGCTGTACCTGCCCCATGAGGCTTTGCAAACCCTTCCCAAAGCACCCTGTGGCCAATTGCATAGTGGGATAGCTCTGTGTCAATGCAAGAGCTGCTAGTGTGCATGCACTCTGCTGATACAAGGAGCTCGTGTGGACAGGCAACAGCGATTTTAATTAAAGCGGCATAACTTTTGCCAACAAAAGTTTGTAGTGTAGACATAGTCTTAGGCACCTCAATCTCTCAATTTGGCATTTCAGTCCAGGCTAGTTTAGGCAGCTCTTTGCTCAGCTGACTGAATTATTAAAATCCCTTAGGAGTTTAACTATCCCTATGCACTCTCTAAGGAGTCTCGATGCACAGCCACCTAAGTTTCCAGTAGGCAGTGAGCCATTTATAAATTAGGTGTTGCTCATCTCAGCCATATAACCCCTAAATTCCTTGGAAAATCTGTCTATGAATATCTTTGGCCCTCAGTTTCCTATCTGCAAAATGAGAGACAGTGGTGTTGTTTGACTGAATCCATTAATACATACAAAGGACTTGGATCCTGTGGTAATTTAAATATCTACATAAACTCATGTTGCTGGGATCTGGATCACCAATAATGTGCAGTTGTCTTGTAATGCTGTGTTCTGGCTTCTGTCAGTTTGTTGCTTTCAGTTATAGTAAATCTGGGAAAATTAATTAGGAATTACATTTACAAGTTCAGAGTCAGAACCCTCTGGCTGAAGTGATACAGAAAAAAAGTCCATAAATTTAGTCATTACATTGCTTGTAACATTCTGTTTGTTTTTTTTTAAACTAGATCTTGAAGACTGGTAGTCCAGAAGTATACATTTTTGCTATTCTGAATAATTAGTTGACAATAAAGAGGAAAAACAACTTCTCCTAATTATTTAGAGTAAATTCTATAATATCAAGGGGTGTCATCTATCAACCTAATATGATACAAGTTAGGCCTTGACAGGATGGGAAACTTTTTAAAAATTTATTGTAAAGGCTTATAACTGCACTTGAAAAGCCTGATGAAGTGAGTATTGAGGAGTGGCTGCTATAGAACAGGTGACATGTGATTGATATTTTATAGGGCATAATTTTGTAATTTGTAGCTAGCTGGCTGCCCCAGAAGAGACAAGATGCACTGGGAGAAACTATATAGCAATAAGCAGTATTCATAGGCATCAAAAATAGAGACCAGGCTTGCAAGGAGTGCCACTAAAGTTCAAACAAGCTTTGCATTTACCTGCTTGTTTTCATCATTGGGGGTTAACCTGGTTGTATGCCTGACAATTTCCAAAGCAGCCCTCTTTGAGGTGTTTTCATTTTTTTCACTCCTTCCTTTTCCAGTCCTTTGTCAGTTATTGCCCACCCGTTGCACTCTCCTTTCTGAGCGAGCTGCGGTTAATGAAATGCTGATTGAGAATTCTAGAATACACTTGCTGATGATTATGTGTTATTTTAACAGGAGAATGACAATAATTTCCTGTAATGCCACTTGTTAAGGTAATTATGCTGTAATTGCCTTATCAAGGTGTCATAGAGGAGAGAGGAGAAACTCCTAGATTTCACAGCTGCTGTCATGCTCCTGTTAAGTGTTATCTTGAAAATGTATTATCAGCCATCAAGCTAAATTTCTACCAGTTGTTCTAAATCAGAAAGGATCTGTCCTGGGTGGGGCATACGACCTCTGCATGTAATATTTCTCATTCTGATAATTATAGAGGATGGATTACCTTTGTTTGAACATGGAAGCCCACAGCACATTTGCATAGGTGGGATAAATAAGTGCAGATTTATTAATCTGCATTTGGGACTTGTGTGAGGTGAGAAAGCAGGTTCTGAAAAAAAGGTAGATTAAAAAAATGAGTTGGGTTTTGGAGTAAATATGCCTACTAATATTTGGGTATTGGTTCTGCTCTAGAGAGGGAGAGGGTGGGATAGCACAAAAGGAGAATGAGGTGGTCAAAATTAGAAAACTGATAAACTTTTGTCTAATTTTGACTGGTTTAAATCCAAGGTAAATTCCAGCAACCAATATCAGATCATGAAAAGAATTAGTGGAGGGGGCAGGAAATGGTTTTCCATCCACATGAACATTTTAGAGATTTAATTTTCTTTGCATACTGAATTGGGATGAAGAATTGAAATATTATTTTTGTGAACTGAAAATCCAAAACAAAATTGGATCAGATTAATCAAAATGTTTCATTTTGAGAATTATGAATCATTTTGATGTGGTTCTTTGTTGTTGTTGTTCTTTTTATATTTACTATAAATTAAATTTCAAAACAAAATTGCTTTGAACAGAAAAAAATGAACTTTTAATTTAAAAATGTTGAAATGGAACTCTTCAGAATTTCAAAACAGAAATTCATCTAAACCAAACCTTTCCCATGAAAAGTTTCCGTTTTGATGAATCTGCATTTTTGATCAACTCCTCCCCCTCCCCCACAACGTTTTCTTGAAAAATTCTAAACCAGTTGTAACAATTAGTTGGGGAACTTATAGAAACCATTAATATTCACTATAGAAAACCATTACTATTCAGTGGGGATGTTGCATTTCATACATATGCACCCGATTCTCTATTTGTGTTGTCCTTTGCACCTGTGCAAACCTAAATGTGTGAGGAAACAGCTACCATTTTGATTTGCTGGCATTTGACATTCACTTTGAACAGATGAAATAACAACATAGAGCGGTGCAAAGCTGTGGAGAATCAGGCCCATATGACCTGATCCGGTGAGGCATAGAGCCCCATGGTTTTCACTGATGTCAGTGAGAACTGAGAGCACCAAGTGCTTTACTGGACCTAGCTCTATAGAGTGTAGTTGTTTTTAGAAATGTTAAATAAATGTGCACGTTTGGATATCTGCAATTGTTTCAAACCATCATGAGAGATGATGCAGTATACCATGCTGATGGTAGCATTAGCAATGCACAGATAGAGATGCTAGTATGATAGCATCACCTCTTCCACCAAGACACTGCCCCAGTTAGAAAAGTTGTGAGGCTATGTTTACACTACCGCAGTAAGTCGACCTAAGTTACACAACTCCAGCTACATGAATAACACAGCTGGAGTCAACGTAGCTTAGGTCAACTTACTGCAGTGTCTATGTTGTGCTGGGTTGACATGAGACATTCTCCCGTCGACTTACCTTACTCCTCTCGTTCCTGGTGGAGTACCAGGGTCAACCAGAGAGCGCTCTGTTGTCGATTTAGTGTATTTTTACTAGATCCATTAAATCGACCGTAGGTGCATCAATTACCGGAGGGTTGATCCTGCGGTAGTGTAGACATAGCCACTGAAACTAAATTCAGAGGAGAAAACATCTTTTCCCCTATTTTGTCTCCCCACCACACTCCTCTACCCACTCCCAATTCTATGCTTCATTCAGAACTGTGCATTTATCAGCATAACTTTTCCAGGGGAAGGATCCATGCAGAGAAGCTGCTCCAATGCAGCAAGTTTTCATGGTGCACACTCCAGAAAAGAATTTCAGAGCCTCACCAACACTTCCACTATGTTGAACAGTCTGGCAACTGTAGCTGAAGAGGGTGCACTTTCAGAAATGCAGACAGGTCAAATTACTGAAAACTTTGACCCGGAATTGCCACAGTGTATGGTCTTGTTGAATCATTATTATAATATCACTTACATAACATCAAAGGTGTTCTAAGCAGTTAGCAGAGACAAGATCTGCCTCAAGCAGCTTGTAATTTAAGCAAACAACATGCAGAAGGAGGAAACAGCAAAACAACAGAGATGTTTAGTTTTTGTTTTGCTCTTTCCATTATTTTCATTTCTTTCTATTATGGTATTTATTATCTATTTGGTTAACATCTTCTGCTGGGAAGGACTGGGGTATGTAGGTGTCATTGAAGAAGTATGTTTTAGTAATGGATAATATATTAAGAATTCATATAATATATAAGTGTAATACAGTGAAATTAGACCAGCAGAGTAAAACAACTTCTAGAAAACCTTATCTTTCTAACACAGTATTTATCCAACAATTGCTGTATTACCACTATATTTTTATTACATTTCAGACAACTGTCATGCTGATATAAGGAGATTCATTCATTTACTTGTCTTGCTTTTGGAACATTTAATGTCTTTCGTGTATGTCAAAGCAGAAAGCAATAACTCTTCCAGGGTTATTTTCATCACTTTGCATTTATTTTGTTGCTTTGAAGCCTCACAAATACATTTCAAGAGTCAAAGGTTTTAAGACGAGAGGGATAGTGGCTGTGGTGATTGTAAAATAGACAACTAGAATGTGGATATTTTATAACCAGAAGGATAGAAGACCATTAGGTTAGTCAGGTTCCTAGCATCAAAATACCCTCGCAAAAAACATCCCTGGGAGATATATTCTCTCTTATAGAAGAAAAGGACTAAAAATACATAATATCCCAATGAGGACAACTAACAAATACTGACAGGGCTTAGTTTTGTTTGAAGGGAAAACATATAGTGATTCATTTCTGCAGAAACTCTTCTCTGTGTGTTAAGTGTCTGAACACTAGTAAGATTTAACATCTCCTTGTGCAGAGCAATGTTTAAAAAAATACCTATTTTGATTTTCTTTCTGTGGCAACATACGAGATTACAGGTGCATAGTTCAAAGGTCTGACATGGTTCTGGGGGGAAAAGTTGCTATGCATGTTTTTTCAGCAAAATAAATGTGATTTCTCACATACCCAATTTTCGCTTACTTGTATAAGAAGTGACTGTCCACCATCATTCATCTTCTCCCAGGGCTATTAGAGACAGCAATAAATATAAAATCACGATTGCAAGCTATGCACATCTGTTAACTAAACAAAACAAAAATTGAGAGGGATGGAAAGTACCTACAACAACCCGGTGTGTTGCCTTAGGCTCAATGAGTCAGTGTGAACAGAACTGCTGCACTGACCTCCCAGAGTTTATATGTCTTTGACTTCACTCCTGCAGTGAATAAAAGACATTTAATCTCCTCCCCATTAAGATTTCACTTTTCTCCCATTGTGTAACTTTGTTTCTAAAGTCATATTCAAAAATTAAAAAATAGAGAAAATATCTGGCTAATGTCATTTAAAGGTGGAGAGCTAGAGAAGAGATTGCTGTGGAAGTCTGAAAACAGAATGTGTTCTCATGCGTTATGGTTGAGATTTGCAAAAGTGACTAATGATTTTGAGTGCCTCAGTGTTTAGGTGTTCAATTTAAGTGACTTTGAAGGGACCAGATTTTGAAAGGATGGGTGCGCTGAAAATCTGGACCTTTTAAGACATAATAAGGTGGACCCAAAATCACAAGTTGCTTCTGAAAATCTTTGCCTATTACTAGAAGGTGGCCTTAACAAAAACCCCAGCTTGAACCCTTTGAATTTGGGGAAGCCCAGAAGCAACTCTTTAGGTTTCCCCCTCCTCTAATATAAGGCCTGAGCATTCTTTCTATTCATTTATTTGTCACTCCTGGAAACATGACTGAGGTTTATTTTAATGAAGTATTTGGTATACAGTGAGTATACTTGCGTGCAACCTTATGATAGGGAACAAACTTTATTTTGCTATAACTAAGCCTGATACACCAAATAGTTAGGTTCCAGTGTCATTTTGGTGACCTCTGTATCTCTTCTTATGCCAGTGAGGTTTATATTTATTAGAGTTCTATTTTAGGTTTCTTATGTTAAAGATGATAGCTCCTTTTTCAGAAAATTGGCGGAGTTAACGGAAATGCTTCTCCACCAGAATCCTGCAAGATCAAGTTCCTGAAGCCTTCAAATTGGAAACAAGTGTTACTTGTTTCAAGGGAGATGATGCCTAGGTGAATGTGTCAGATAGGTTGGTATTTAAAATGTAGCATGTGGACTTAACGAGTTCCAAGGCAGCAGGGAAGAGTTTTTAATGGAGCAATGTTTTCTGGGAAAATTATTCTCTGTCTGCCTAAAGGTTTTTCTTTTAGTTGGACAAATATAGGACCTCCTGCTCCTATCCACACCTACATATGCAGGGAGAGCACAATTTGCTGTGGGTTTCCAAGGCACACCCACTCAAGCCTGTTGACTTCAGGGGGATTGCACAGGTATAAATGGGAGCAGAAGTTTACTAGGAGTCTGTATTAACTTATGCCAGGTCGCCTGCTCATGCTGGGTGCACTGTGTAGGGGAGCTGAAGGCAACTGTAGTAGGAGGTAACTGGAAGCACAGCTCTGGGAGGAACCATATATTCCATGGACCAGTGGTGTTGGGCATCTGTGTAGATGCCAGTTTCTTACATGGCAGGGTAAATTTCTTCCACTCTAGAAAACTCCTATGAAACTTTGTTAGCTGAAACTCAGTTTCCCGTCCCTTACATGGTTATTCCCATTTAACGGAGAATGGGACTCACGTTCAGCAAGAAATTGTACCAGAAATTAAACTGAGCAGTGAACACCCTCCTAAGAAATGACATTGTCCAAGCTTCCTAAATTCCTACTGCTTTCAGTGATTTAGTACGTCCTCATATGGTGATGTTTTCCACTGAGATTAATTTAGTCTACTTTAAAGTGTTTAGAGATGTAAAACATGACTGATGTAAAACAAATATACACAGTATTTTAAATGTGTTAAAGCTTAAAACCAGAAAGTTAATTAGTAAAATTGAAACAAACAAACCAACCTTGAATAAGATTAGGATAGTTGAGTTTTCTGGCAAATAGAATAGTGAAATAATTAACTAATTGATTTTATTAAATGTTGTTGATACACCCTACCTAGAGCATTCCTCCAACTCAGGTCTCAACACTATAACACACACACTAGTTCTCAGAATTCAGCTAAACTGCCTCCCACCTTATTCTCCCCATCCTCAGCACATTTTCACGGGTGATGAGAGGGTGGCTGGATTTGTTGGGGAATTCCCAGGACAGGTTTCATTTCCCCTTCTGATCAATCACAGCTTAGTTTGGTGTCAGGCTGTGCTAAAGGTCATGAATCTGACTCTGAAGAGCCCTCTCACTGGACAGGAGCTGCACCCACCCATAGACTGATCTGTAGAGGAGCAAAGGGCCATTCAAGTTGTCCTGCTGTTGCAGCAAGTTTTTCTCTCCATGCTAATTATACTCTTCAGATGTCAGGGATCACAGGTTTTGAAATCTGGTCCCCAGGGCACTTAGGTTAGAACTTACTAGCTGCTAACACCCAGGACCTGTTACTAGTTGCTAGAATAGAAACTGAACCCCAACAGACAGAGGAATCCAGTCCTGGAATCTGACTGGCAGAATGATGCGGGTGCTGACTGGTTCATAGCTTCTGTATAAACTCAGTACAGGAAGAGGAAGTTGTCCTTGCAACTGGGTTCTCCCTGCTATGGATGGCTTCCCCAGCAATAAATACTGCTACTGCCTGCTGCTGATCTCCTGATCCTGCCTGCCTCCTGACACCTCACACTCAAATTGCTCTCTGGCCTATCTCAGAGTCTGACCTCCTGGCATCTGATCCTTCCTGACTCTTGATCCAAACACTAGGTCAGACCACTCATGTCCCAGTTGTGGTGGCAGAGCAGCATTTAAGGCCAGTGGACAGTCTATTCTGTCTTAGTGTTTAATTTTAGAATGCATGTTGTTGTGATATTGAATAACGACTGAGTTATCTTTTCTGTTCAGATGAATCCACAACTGCACTGAGGTTTTCATATATTCCACTACATTGTTTCTCAGCTTGGGGGTGGATGTAGTTTTTGCTGGTGGGTACATTGATTCTGTTGTTTGGGCTGGGGTGGTAAGTAGGCAGACATGTATATATCTCCCAGAATTGCATGATTCGTGTTTTAGCTGGGACCAAAAGATTCACTTGCAGAGACTGCCTGGAGTCTGATCCAGCCATGGCTCCAACTCTCTCTGAGGGATGAGAATGTGGCTCAGTTCAAGCTGGGTGTGAAGGTGGGAGTGGGCTGGATGGTACTGCTAACTGGCTAGCCTTTTTGACTTTGGGTTCTGCCAATTAGGAAAAAAGGCAGCTCACTCTTGGGATGAGGGGCTACAGCTAACCTCTGCTGCAAAGACTGTTAATTTCCCTCCCTCATTTCTTTACTTGTTGTTTGTTAAAATGAAATTGCAGTCTTTGTGGCATAAGCTGTCCTTGGAAGGTGAGGTGTCTCGTGGAAATTCCCTGTGCAGTATGTTGACTGGCATCACAGATTTGAACCAGAATGTGGTTCATTCTGGCTGTGCCTACTTCTATTTTTTTTTCTCTTAAATCAGTGGGCGTAACCATGGGTGGGTCAAATTCCAAGTTAAACATGGAGCAATGGGTTCTGTGGGGTCACCAACCCTCCAGGACTGTCTTAGAGTCTCAACAAGTTAAAGCCTCACCCTTCTCTCACATATGCATTTAAATCTAGACCGCAGGAAGGTGCCCCTGTCTGTCTACAAATTCATGAATGGAACCTGCTGGCTGGCGTCAGGCAGCTTAGATACCTAAGTCACTTTCTGAGGGAATGAGTGAGGTGCCTGCCTTGCTTCAGGCAAAAGGGCCAGTATAGCAGGCACTCATCTTATAATTTTTAGGTTAATGGTTACAGTCCTTATCTGGAGTGGGGGAAAGCCAGGTTGAATTCCTGCCTCTCAGAGGTGGCGGGGGCGGGGGAAGAGTAAAAGGGTTTGCACTGGGGTCTCCCACCTTTCAGGTATATCTCCATTATTAAGTCTCCTATCTCCTACAACTGGAAGGGACCCTGAAGGGTCATGGAGTCCAGCCCTCTGCCTTCATGAGCAGGACCAAGTACTGATTTTGCCCTAGATCCCTAAGTGACCTTCTCAAGGATTGAACGCACGACCCTGGGTTTAGAAGGCCAATGCTCAAACCACTGAGCAATGGGATATTCAGATGTGGGGCTCCTGCAAGCTTCTTTGTTGAAGCTGTTTCACTCTGAATAAATAATGAGCGAGTGGCTGGAGCAGGGGGGCTGGACTGGTGTCTCACTCCCTGGTGACCTAACAAATTGTAAAAGCAGCAAAGAATCCTGTGGCACGTTATAGACTAACAGATATTTTGGAGCATGAATACCCACTTTGTTGGATGCATGTAGTGGAAATTTCCAGGGGCAGGTATATATAAGCAAGCAAGCTAAAGATAACGAGGTTAGTTCAATCAGAGAGGATGAGGCCCTGTTCTAGCAGTTGAGGTGTGAAAATCAAGGGAGGAGAAACCGGTTGTGTAGTTGGCAAGCCATTCACAGTCTTTGTTCAATCCTGAGCTGATGGTGTCAAATTTGCAGATGAACTGAAGCTCAGCAGTTTCTCTTTGAAGTCTGGTCCTGAAGTTTTTTTGCTGCAGGATGGCCACCTTAAGATCTGCTATAGTGTGGCCAGGGAGGTTAAAGTGTTCTCCTACAGGTTTCTGTATATTGCCATTCCTAGTATCTGATTTGTGTCCATTTATCCTTTTCCGTAGAGATTGTCCAGTTTGGCCGATGTACATAGCAGAGGGGCATTGCTGGCATATGATGACGTATATTACATTGGTGGACGTGCAGGTGAATGAACCGGTGATGGTGTGGCTGATCTCGTTAGGTCCTGTGATGGTGTCGCTGGTGTAGATATGTGGGGAGGGTTGGCATCGAGGTTTGTTACATGGATTGGTTCCTGAGCTAGAGTTACTATGGTGCGGTGTGCAGTTACTGGTGAGAATATGCTTTTGGTTGTCTGTGGGCAAGGACAGGCCTGCCACCCAAGGCAGTTGAAAGTGTGGGATCATTGTCCAGGATGGGTTGTAGATTCCTGATGATGCGTTGGAGGGGTTTTAGCTGGGGACTGTATGTGATGGCCAGTGAAGTCTTGTTGGTTTCTTTCTTGGGTTTGTCTTGTAGTAGGAGGCTTCTGGGTAAACGTCTGGCTCTGTTGATCTGTTTCCTTATTTCCTCTTGCGGGTATTGTAGTTTTGAGAATGCTTGGTGGAGATTTTGTAGGTGTTGGTCTCTGTCTGAGGGGTTAGAGCAGATGCGGTTGTACCTCAGTGCTTCGCTGTAGACAATGGATTGTGTGGTGTGCCCAGGATGGAAGCTGGAGGCACGAAGGTAGGCATAGCGGTCGGTAGGTTTTCAGTATAGGATGGTGTTAATGTGACCATCACTTATTTGCACCGTGGTGTCTAGGAAGTGGACTTCCCGTGTAGATTGGTCCAGGCTGAGGTTGATGGTGGGATGGAAGCTGTTGAAATCGTGGTGGAATTTTTCCAGAGTCTCCTTCCCATGGGTCCACATGATGATGATGTCATCAATGTAGCACAGATAGAGAAGGGGCGTGAGTGGACGAGAGCTGAGGAAGCGTTGTTCCAGGTCGGCCATAAAAGTATTGGCATATTGTGGGGCCATGTGGGTGCCCATATCGGTGCCACTGATCTGGAGATATATATTGTCATCAAATTTAAAATAGTTGTGTGTGAGGATAAAGGCACAGAGCTCAGCAACCAGTTGTGCTGTGGCATCAAAAGGGATACAGTTCCTGACAGCTTGTATTCCATTAGTGTGTGGGATGTTTGTGTAGAGAGCCTCTACATCCATGGTGGCCAGGATGGTTCCCTCTGGAAGGTCACCAATGCATTGTAGTTTCCTCAGGAAATCAGGGGTATCACGAAGATAGCTGGGAGTGCTGGTGGCATAGGGCATATTTGTATGCAGACCTGGAACAACGCTTCCTCAGCTCTCCACTCATGCCACTTCTCTACCTACACTACATTGATAATATTATCATCATCTAACAAGGCCAATTCAATTAAATTGGAAGTGGCCTATTCTCAACAGCTGATTACTTTTGTAGTGCTAATGAGGCCAATGCAATCAAAGTGGATGTCGCCCATTTCCAACAATTGACAAGAAGGTGTGAGTAACAGCAGGGGAAAATTAGTTTTTGTAGTGACCCATCCACTTCCAGTCTTTATTCAGGCTTAATTTGATTTGTCCAATTTGCAAATTAATTTCCAGTTCTGCAGTTTCTCATTGAAGTCTGTTCTTGAAGTTTTTTTGTTGAAGAATTGCCACTTTTAAGTCTGTTATTGAGTGTCCAGGGAGATTGAAGTGCTCTCCTACTGGTTTTTGAATGTTATGATTGTTGATGTCTGATTTGTGTCCGTTTATTCTTTTGCATAGAGACTGTTGGTTTGGTCAATGTACATGGCAGAGGGGCATTGCATGGCCACCATGATATTAAAATATAGGTCGTGACAAGACACAAAAGGAACAAACAAACCAAGGGGAGGATATAGATAAGGTAGCAAAAAAACAAACATACTATCAGACAGTAAGCAGAGGTTACAGCTTTCACTGCTTAGCCATTGACAATTTAAAAAAAAATGCTATTTTCAGAAATTCTTAAAGAAATACTTTATTCAGACTGTTCAAAAGTACCTTCTAATTGCCACTGACACTTGACCCTAAACAAGTGTTTTGTTGTTGTTGTTGTTGTTGTTGTTGCTGTTTGTTTGGTTTTTTTCATTTATAAGTAGTTTCAACATTAATCTGAGAATGGTGCCTGGGTCATAGTAACAAATATGGAGAGACCAGTGGGCTGCATATGGAGCAGGACTCATACTTGACTTTCTGCTGGCTCAGGATTGGAAACTGTGTAGATTGTCATTGTCATCTTTCATTTTCTTATTAACCTCATTTATATTAGCTTAGAATGACCCAAAAATCTGGAATGCGGTTACCAATACAGTGGTCAAAATGAACCCAGGGTTTCTTGAATTTGTAGGAAAGTTTTTTTTTTCCAGTAGCAGAAAGTTAGAAAAGCTTTGAAAGTTCTTCTCATAATCTTTATAATCAATCTCACTTTTGAAGAAGAATAAACATAATTAAATAACTCTCTAAATGTTCCTGATTTCTTCCATTGGAAAATTAATAAATCCACTTCCACCCACAAAATAAAACAAACAAGTACAATAAATATTGTCAAAGAAAATCCTTTCTACTGAAGAACGGTTCTCCAGAATGTTCTGTCTTGTTAATGCATGTGGGTATTTTAAATTGCTCAGAAGAAATGAAGGGGAACTAGTTACCAAAGGAGGTGTCTCTTTTTTCACTTATAATTTTTCAGCGGCTCTATACATAATTAGCAATTGCTGATGCAACGATTATTGAGAAACAAAAGGAGCTTGATTGCTACACTATTATACTGTGAATGAGGGGGAAATTAATTTGTCATGATTGAATTTACTAATAAATATTTAATGGAATATTCTGTCCTAACACACTTAAACAATACAGTATATAGGAGGTGTTTAATGTTATCTAGCACACACCATACATCAAGTTTTTGTTAACTGCATGCCATTTTTTTTCTTTAATTGGACTTCAGTTATATATATGACTCAAGTCACGAGTGCTTTATTGTGAATAAACACGTCTGTCCAGATCCTAGCTCATACACTTTGATTTGTGGGTTCTGAATCTCAGAATCAGTTGGTGATGATTTTCCACTGCATCCTGTTTGCTGTAACTTAATCAGTGAGTGAAACACAAAATGGTTCATTTACTTTTAAATGTAACTGTTTTTCTCTTTACCATGCTAATATTATCTTTCAGGATCAATGATCATTAGATAAAGGAAGAACACTTTAGAGATACAATTGTTTAAGCCCCTCTTCAGGAGAGCACTTATGCACATGCTTAACTTTATGTATGTGTTCGTCTCCTGTCAATGAGACTTAGGCATGTAATTAAGGCTGCTCCTGAATAGCGATGCATTCCTGAAGCAGGGCTAATTTTGCTACAGATTGAAAATATTTGCCTCATCTCTTAATATTTAAAGAGAAAGTATTTCCTTCTTTTCCTAGCTATCTGTTTATTTTTGCAGAAAGAGATGTCTGAAATTTTTTTCCAATCAAACAATACTTAGAGACTGGAAATTTAGGGGCTTAACATAGAGATTACGAAAAGAGAGGTCCAGCATAGACAGGGATGGAGGATCTTTGTTCATGCACATTCATGGCACGGGAAGGATTCAGATGATTAAAATTAAAGCAACTTTACCTGGTGTTTCCAAAATGAATTTCTCTTGGCTAACAGTGCATTGAAAGGGATAAATAGTCAATGGAAGCATTTGTATTATGTTCTTGGCAAGTCATCCTGATGTTCCTTCAGAGGAATAGAAAAATGTCCCAACTCCATGGCATCAAGATAAATATTTTCCTTGTAATATAAACATCTGTACCCCTCAGTTAAAGATGATTCTTCCCTTTTCCTACCTTTATGCGACATCTTGGATTAGTTTAAATAGTTGTATTGGTGTGATAGAAATTCATGCCAAACTAGGGCACAGTTTGTTCTAAGAAATCATATACTTGGTTCATCATCTTGTCATATATTTACAAACAAATAAAAAACATAAAGCTATGTACTGTCAGGAGTAGTACAAGTTGGAAAATCTCAAACTATACATGAAAATCAACATGAGAAAAACTAGAGTACCTTTGATTTTATAGATAATTACTGGTATGTTTATTTGAAGGAAAAGACAATTTGGGCCTGATTCACCTCTCACTTATGCTGATGCAAATCAGGAGTCAAATTCATGTAAAATGTGGGATCCAGTGGCACCTTAAAGCACCAAGCACTACACTACAAAAGCAATCTTCCCTCTCTTGGTATTGACACCTCCTCATCAATTGTTGGGAGTGGACCACATCCACCCTGACTAAATTGGCCTTGTCAACGCTGGTTCTCCACTTGAACGGTAACTCCCTTCTCTTCATGAGCAATGGCGGCTCCAGGCACCAGTGCTCCAAGTGCATGCCTGGGGCGGCAAGCTGCGGGGGGAGAGGGGGGCTCCCTGCCGGTCCCTGAAAGGGTGGCAGTAAGGCAGCCTTCATGGCTTGCTTGCAGGAGGTTCACTGGTCCCTCAGATTCAGTGGCAATTTGGCGGCAGGGACGCCAAAGCTGTGGGACGCCTGCCTCCCATGCTTGGGGTGGAAAAAAAGTTAGAGCCACCCCTGTTCATGAGCCAGTATATATTTATGCCTGTATCTGTAATTTTCACTCCATGCATCTGAAGAAGTGGATTTTTCACCCATGAAAACTTATGCCCAAATAAATCAGTTAGCCTTTAAGGCACCATCAGACTCCTCATTGTTAGTCAATATCCACAAAAACACAGCTACCCCTCCGATGCTTGTAAAATCAATGTGAGAGAGAGTCAGGGCCTTTTTAAATATATATTTACATTATCACTTTGCTTTTTAAATGGTTGTGCAGAGCTAAGTGTAACAGCCAGAACAAAGTTATTGAAATTTCCTATTACTATGTTTTACCTGCCCGTCTTCCAAATCCATGCCACTTTACATCCGTTAAAGTATTTTCCAAATATACCCTGAAACCATCCTTAAATTTCACCTCAAAGACTTTTCTTAATACAACTCAGTAATTTTAAATCTTTTCTAGAATCTCTCTTCTTAAATATTGGAACCATGTTCATAGTTTTCCAGACCCCTCATATTTCAGCAGGATCTGTTACCAGTTTTTTTTACCAGCAAGGGTTTTAGTTAGGTGTGAATGTATTTAATAATTTAAGAGACCTCAGAGAAGCTAAAGTTATTGGATTTATTTAGATAATTTAGTTAATTAGACAGCACATAACAAAGAGTATAGTTAACACTGTCTGTGAGAACCAATCTTATAACTAGTGATGGGTAGCTTGTGCTTTTTGTCTAGTTCTGATAATTGCTTACATTTATAGTCAGGTTGTTTACAATTTCATTAGTTCCTTTTTTATATTATTGATAAAAATACATATTTTTCTGATACATTTCATAATGTTCTGAGTACATTATTTGGACCCTTGCCACCAGGGCTGCCCAAAGGATTCAGGGGCCTGGGGCAAAGCAATTTCGGGGGCCCCTTCCATAAAAAAAAAGTTGCAAAACTATGGAATATTATATTCTTGTGGGGGCCCCTGCGGGGCCCGGGGCCTGGGGCAAATTGCCCCACTTGCCCCCCCTGGGCGGTCCTGCTTGCCACTTACACATGCCCTTACCATTAGCATATTATATTTGTAAATATGTTTATTGCAGTTAAAACACTGCTTATTAAGTCAAAACAGCAGTATAGTGTGTTAACAGTTACTGCATCTTTCTCCTACTTTCAGCAAGCTGGTATTTTTCCACTTCTTAGCATGGGTGCAAAGCATTACCTTTACTCACAAATAAGTTAATAGCCTGTGACAATGGCACTCATCCAATTACAAGCAAAGATGCTATAAGTAAGATATTCAATAACACTAATTTTTTAAAATTTACATAAAGGTCAACAAATAAAGCATTTGTTTAAAACTTTTGCTTACCACATATTTTTAGTGCAAAACAATATTAACACAATAACAGTTTTAACTACTTGTAACACAACTAAAACCTTAAAGCAGGGGTAGGCAACCTATGGCATGCATGCTGAAGGTGGCTCGCGAGCTGATTTTCAGTGACACTCACACTGCCCAGGTCCTGGCCACCAGTCCGGGGGGCTCTGCATTTTAATTTAATTTTAAATGAAGCTTCTTAAACATTTTAAAATCCGTTTTTACTTTACATACAACAATAATTTAGTTATATATTATAGACTTATAGAAAGAGACCTTCTAAAAACGTTAAAATGTATTACTGGCACGTGAAATCTTAAATTAGAGTGAATAAATGAAGACTCGGCACATCACTTCTGAAACGTTGCTGACCCCTGCCTTAAAGGTTACCTTTATCAAGTTGTGTGAAATTAATATGTCAAAGTCCCCATTATATATGTATTTAGATTTTTTTCCTTTTTCATACTATTGCCAATTTGTCTGACATAGGTATTTTTTCGATTTAATAGGTTTTTAGATTTAAAGCCAGGGGGTAGATTTGTACATTAAAAATAGTTTGTTCTATTGGTCTGGTTCCCTATTAACTATAGACACTTTATTAAATACTGGAATAGGAGTCACAACTGTTTGTCCCATAACAATGTGTGCTTGTGGTATAAAACAAAAATTTGGAGTGGTGACATTATTTGTATGGCTCCCATAGATATATTCTTTTCAGTTAGTAACTATGCAGTTCTGTCTGTTTGTTATAGGTTGCCCTTTCCACTGGTCACCTCTGCTTGGTTCATCTCACTAGACATGGGACTGTCACAGCTAACTCATTTATCTCATTGAGTTGGTTTAAGCAGGCATGGCCACACACTGGTGTGTCTATGTCAAATCCCTTAGTGGAACAGCAAGCTGTGTGTGGAAACCTTCCATGACTGTATTGTTATGATAGACCAGTAATAGTGGTAAGTCCAAGTGTTGCTTGTAGATGTAGTTTTTCAGGTAGCCTGTCGAATGGACAGCTGCCCGTTTTTCAAACTCTGCAGTGTCAGAGTCCAGTATACATAAAGATGCTGTAAAGGATGTATGTAGGATCCTAATGCTGTACATGACGTAGCGGAGCCTTTATTTGGCTGTGATGTCACTGATCCCAAATTCCTAATGGTGCTAAAAGGCATTTTCTAACAGGATTTTATAAAAATTGGAGGCGCACTGTGGACAATACTATTTAAGCAGTCGTTTATCCTTAATCATATCTAGGATTTCCCCTCATTCAGTATGTCTCACAGTACTGGTTATAGAGGTTCATATGTAGCTCCCATAGTCAGAACAAATAAATTCTTTTCCCACATGGTGAGGTTTTGCTGTTTCGTCATTTGCACTGCATAACTCTTAACGTACTTAAGTTTCAACAGTGCAGCAATAATGTGTGTATCACAAATAGTGTACTTTTCTCCTGTAGGTAACCCTTCAATTCCTGTTGTTATGGACTGTAAGATCTTATTTGCCTATTCATGTTCAAAAACAATCAAAATGTCTTTTTGTACAAGCATGTTTCACATCAGCCATGATCCACATAGACATTTCTGAACCAAACCAACCCTGAAATACAGCCAACAATCCCATCTAGCTTTTCAATTTCCAACTTCTAAAAATTCCTGGTTTTGATGTCATTTCTTGCCCTGCTATTGGATCTTGAGCTCATTCCTAATAGGATGCTGCTACATCTATTATTGAAAAATATACACAATGTTACATTTACTTTGTCATGTAGCCAAAATTCAGCCATATTCCAGTGAGAAAGATTTAAGACAACAGGTAGGTTGCATAAATTGTACATTATTGTCCCAAGTATTGAGATGGCAGTTAAATCACTTGTTGGCTCAGTCTTTATGTCAGGGCATCTTCAAGGAGCAGGGACAGTCCCAATCTTCTCTAGTGTAGTGGTGTGGGCAGGGTTCACGAGCTGGAGAATCCCTTACTACTATGATGATAAGCCATACTCTGTACACATGTCACGGATTGTATGACCATCAGCTATGGAGATTGCTAAGGTTACATTATAGAGTCTTGCATCAATAATGCTAATTGCTTAAACAGGGTTCTGATAGCCGAGACTGAGTGTTCATGGTACGCGAAAAAGTTTACCACATCTCCACTGGAGCACTTAGTTTTGGCAAGAGAATTAGTTATCAAATTTGTATGTAAGTTTTTTTTTTTTTTAGTTTTAGTGTTTGTTACAGCAATTAAACTTTTGTTAATTTTATAAATTTTATTAACAATACTTTTTTAACATAGCATAAAGGAAAATAAGTTTGTTGCAGAGTGTTTATATAAATTCATTAAAGCTATGTTTTATTTTGTTTTAATTTTTATGACACTTATTTATTCTTGGGAGATAAAGATAGAAATCTTTTGAAGAAAACTTTTGTTTACATCAACACTTTATAACATAAGTAGCTAAACAATATATATTGTTTTTTATACTTTTGAACATTTTGGCTATAACATACTTATAACTATATTTTAGTATTTAATAAAGGTGCATACAAATTTACAAAACTTAAAGAAGAGGTTATGATTTTATCATCATTTTGCATTAATATTGAAATATTATGGGAGGCACATTCTGTGACTAGAGTGAGAGATTAACATTGCCCCCCTTAATTACACTCCTATTGAGTGGAGGATATTGTGATAAAAAAAAAAAAAAGCCAATTAAAGGTCCTTTTAAGACCTTGCTCTTTACTGAGGATTTAATTGAGGTTTTCCCTAGATCATCTATGTTTGAGCTGATTGCAGCCAGAAGAGTCTTCTTAATTCTTATTTAAACCCTGAATTTGAGGTCTCTTAATGAATCATGTTTTATTACATTTATCCCACATTCCTGGTAATACCAAACACTACTATTTTTCCAAACGTGCTCTCTGTTTCAATGTTCTCATTCGTTTTTGCTCGTCCTTATTAGTATCCACAAACAGATCATCTATGCGGGAATTGTTAATATTCTCCGTATCAAATAGAGATGTTAAGGGACTATGTAATATTTCCACCATTTCTTCTGCAGTAATAAATAATTCCCTACTTGCTGTCCTAAAAATAGCCCTAGTGTTTCTCTTTTATTTAAATCCTCCAGTATGTTTATAGAATTAGTTGTCATTTATCTTAAAGTCCTTAGCTACTTGGTCTTCATTTTCCTTTTGCTGTTAAAATTAGCTTTTACAGTTACTTCCATTTCTTTATACAGCCATGCTACAGTATTTGCTCCTTGTAATTATTTAGAATTACTTTTCCCACTAACATTTAACTTAAGGTATCACTCATTCTCATTAGCTTTAAAATTTATATCTTTAGTTGTGTGTAAATTTACAGTCCTCTGAGCCAACTCCACTATATCTGTCATCTGTAGCTCATTTTATTTTTAAGCAGTGTTTCAGCAGTGTTGTTCATTTTAAAAGCTGTACATTACTTTTATTTGTATCTGAAACTTTGATATTTTCAACTTTATTAAGACTCTGATTCAGCAAAGTATTTAAGCATATGATTAACTATAAGCCTATGCCTCATTCTATGCCTATTCAACAAAATATTTAAGCTCATATTTTGATTAACAGTGCCTACACTATGAGTACTTTATACCAAAACCCTCCTTCAAATGTCAGTTATATCTGTTTGTTTGAATTTGTCCCCTCTGGTGGCCACCAATAAGTGCAGCTATCACAACTGATCCCTCTATATTATTAGTAGTCAAATAAAATGTACAAGGACTCCTCTCTCGCTCTCTTTTTTTTCCCCCAGTCACTTGATGATTGAATATTCACAATGACCTGTGAGAGATTAAAAATCCTACTTAGGAGTGTGGATCCTAATCTAACAGCATCGGTTATACGTCATATAAAGGCATTTGGCTCCATGCCCCACGATATCTCATTATCAACAGGCTGCACATCAACTGTGCGTGGCCTCTCAGTCAGGAAAAATGATTGCAAATAGAAGCATAAGTGAGGCCTGTGAACCTGTTATACAAGCTGATATGTGAATAAGAGGGAGAACTGCATGTCACCAGTGGATGTGTATTTTTGGAAATGTGGCATGCAGCTGTCCTACCATTTGGAAAAAGGACCTCATTTGTTACCCTTTTGTAAAAGGAATCCTCAAGAGTGAAAGGTTTGTTCTAGGCTCAAAGCCTAAGGTGTCTTTTTGTTCTCTGTTTGTACAGTAGCTAGCAAAATGGGGTGCTGGCCCATAATGGGGATTTCTAGGTACTACAGTGAAAAACAATTTTGCAGTGAAAAATCCAGATTCGGCAACAGTGAAACATTTTGAGAATTCATGTAGATTTCACTCAATTGTTTGTTTGGGCGGGAGGAATCCTAAACAAATTCTGGAAAAAAAAAAAAAGCTTTTGTTTTGACATATTTTAGATGTTTTTTTTTTCTCAGTTTGAAACAACTTTTCACCAAGCAATGTCCTTTAATTTTATTTTAAAAGATACAAAAACATTTAAAGATACTCAAGGTAAACAAAATGTTTATTCAGTTTTTTGATTCACTTTTTTGTTTGTTTACAAATTTATTGTTGGTCCAACTTGAAACAAATTATTTTTCCACTCTTCAAGGTTGCTAACAAACTGAAAAATCTGCTATTGACCCAGCTCCAACAATAATGGACACCATACTTCTACCCTCTGATACAATCCAGAATGCAGAAGGAAACATTATGCTCATTAATTATATCTTTAATAAATAGTAGACGTTTTATGCAGCGTCACCGCAAATTGCTCTGTCCAAGGTTGATCTGAGGAAGCAAGTTCCTTTTAGCCTGCATTCTAAGGGTATGGCTACACTGCAAAGTAAGCCTTTGCTTGAGCCTGGGCTCAAGCCTCATCCTCCCTTTCATGTACACTGCAGTTGTGGTAACCTAAGGCTCGGGAAGGCCTGAGCATGAGTTAAATCATGATTCATGCTGCCAGTGCTGCTCTCTTTTGGTCTCTGCCCCTATTTCCCTTTCGGGACTAGAACTCCATGGGCCAGATTCTGCCCTTGCTTACACCCATTCAACCTCAATGAATATAATGGATTTGCATGGGAGTAACTGAGGGCAGAATTTGGGCCTGAGTTTACACCTCTGATATTTTTCCTGTATGTGAATCAGCCAATATGTGACACTCAGATTCAATTTCTGTGGAGCAGATTGGAACTTTATGGCCTGCCTGACTTATCATATAGCTCTAGTGTCCCCAGGTCACCCAGAGGATGAACTATGACTCAGAGTTACTCCTCCTCCTCTGGGAAGAAAGTAAGTTTCATCATCTACACTCCTCCCTTGACTGGTGAGTAGTGGTCATGGCTCCTCCTACACAGCCCCTCAGCCTAACCCCTCCCCATCCACTTGCTGTCAGGAAAGCAGCCCCTGAATCCTCTCTGTGTCTGGAGACCCAATCTGAGTATGCCCAACCATTCCCTTGAATGGCAGAGTAAGGGCTGCAACAATCTAGCTCTAAGTTTGTTGAATTCAGACAGAATTGAAATGTAAGACAGAAACTTTTGATGTTACATGGCACAGTGGTCGCACGTAAAAAGTTACAGATTTCAGTTGCATTCCCTATTCGAATATAGGAAATATCCCACACCAGAATAATCTTTGTAAACAGAATAAATTTTAAGCATGACCACTGCATCTGTCAAGTTAATACAAGATATCACCATACTGGACTGAATCCAAATCCAGCCAGGTGTCCTACTTTTGCTTATGGTGTTTTTCTGCAAAATTTTCACATGATCTTCTGTTAAAAAACAGCAAGAATAGAAAATTTTTTTCTGCCTCTTTTGACCTTCCTGTCTCACACAGATTGCAGAGCCCACATGATATTTAAAATAATGCCTTGACATCTACACCATTATTTCCATCCAGTTAAGTGGGTACATCAACACCGAGATTTTATCTTTGTTCTGTCATTTCGATAGCAGAGTTCAGCTGGTTACCAGTGACCTCCACTACTCTGTATTCCTGTCACCAAATGATCAGAAGATCACAGCCTTCTCATTAGCTCATCTTAAAACTCCAGTCATCAAAATTAACACCTGAACAGAATTCCATGAAGTCTATCGGGAAATCAGTTCAGATAAATTAATAAAGCATTATTGGCTTGTTCCCGCTTTGCACAGGCTGGCTCAGCAATTAACTTAGCAATAGGTCTTCTTCATTTATCCAAAATAGAATCCTTCTCACCCTATGATTAATCTACTGTAGTATTCCAGAAAAGTGAATTTTAAGCAACAGTATATAGCTTGTAAATATCCTGTTACCTGTGTTATGAGAAAGTTAACCAATATGTGTTTTATAACCTAAATGAAATTAACTAGGTTTCTCACTGTTCTTTGGATCTGTTTTCCTTAGTTAAAGAATTATCATAAATGTATGATTTTTAGGGGCCAAAATATATTTTAAAAAACAAACAAGAAATAATAGAAAGTGAAATAAAGATGATTAGATGATAGCGTTTACAATATCAAAAATTGAACTTAACATGGGATGTTACAGTTTTCAAGAGGCAATAAATCAGATCAATTAATTCAAGATCTTATCACAATCTTGTTACAAAGGCAAACTTTTATCCTATTTCTATATTAGTGTGGGCAGATGATTTTGGAATCAGCGTGGAACTATGGATTCTTAAATATAGTCCTTATATACGTCCAATCAAATTTATATGCAAATGGAATTATGAGACTGCCCACTTCAGTTTAATCAAACAATTCTAAATGGAATTTGGAAATTTAGATTAACTAACAATGAATGTAAATTCAATACAAAATTACATTGCCCCTGTGATATTCAGCACCAATTTTTGCCACCTTGTCATGTGTACATATCACATATTAAACCCCAAATAACATATGCAGGCAAAATATTGAAGGCATTCTAATTTCTCTGGAATTTCACAAGTTCTGTAAGCTCTTGTGCCACGTAAGCAAAAGTTCTAATAGTGGTAAAATCTTTGACTTACAAGCAGGGGTGAAAGTACCAAAAAGACTTATCAGTACTTGGGCCCAGCTCTGGGGCCTCCAGAAGCGGTGGGGCCTTGGGTGGAAAGGGTGGGGCTGGGGGTTACCTCCCCCAGCCATCCCTTCCGTGCTGCCCAGCCTGCACGGCTCAGGGCTCTGGCCGCTACCGTGGTAGCAGTGGCTGTGGCTGGGAGCCCTGGGCCCTTTTAAATCACTGGGCCTCAGGGCAGCTGCCCCTTTTGCCTACCTGTAACAAAGTCCTCTGCCCACCCCTCTTCCTGGGGCCCTCTGGCTGCCCCAATAAAGCACAAGAGAGGCTTCTCCTTCTGCAGCACCCGTGGCTTTATTTACACAAGTTCTCCCATCACCAGTGATATACTATTTACAGAGCTTGTAGGCCTGACAATCTCCTCTCCCACACAGAGTCTGCCCTCAGCCTGGAGACTGATCTTCCCCTGACCATTTCCCTGTCTTCTGGCTGCCAGCCAGCCTTTATAGTCCTTGAACCCTCAGGCCCGCAGGTGCAGCCAGTTCTAATGGCCAGGCACAAGACTTCTCCCCAGCCCCAATCTATTTCCCTTGATTGGGGCTGGCTGAGCAGGGGCTAATTAGGTGCCTTTGCACCAGCACCCTGCTACACTCCCCCACAGCAGTGCTTTAACTTTCGCTGCATACGGGCCTGTACCAGCGGCCCCTTCCTACCAATATGCCATACTGGCCTGTACCAGCCCACTTTCACCTCTGCTTACAAGCCAAAGAAGCTGTTAACTCTCTTTACCACAAAATCTGTGATTTTTACACTGAATTCTGAAAAATTAAGGGTTCTTCACAGTAAATTTTGCTGTAGGGATGCATAGTTTCCTATTACAAATAGCATTAGGCTTCGTTTAGTAGTCCTTTGATTCATTTATTTAGTTCATCTTCTTCAATAGGCTATACCAGGGATCGGCAACCTTTGGCACGCGGCCACTCGGAAATCCGCTGGCTGGCTGGGACAGTTTGTTTACTTGAGCATCCACAGGTTCAGCCGATCACAGGTCCCACTGGCCACACTCCCCCATTGGGGAGCCAATGGGGGCTGCGGGAATCAGTGCACGCCAAGGGATGTGCTGGCCGCTGCTTCCCGCAGCCCTGATTGGCCTGGAACCGCGAACCATGGCCAGTGGGAGCTGTGATAACCTAGAGATACACAAGCAGTCTGGCTAACCTAGTGAGGAGGGCTTTAAACTAGGTTCACCGGGGAAGGAGACCAAAGCCCTGAGGTAAGTGGGGAAATGGGATACTGGGAGGAAGCACGAGAAGGAGAGTGCAAGAGGGGAGGACTCCTGTCTCAGACTGAGAAAGCCGGACAATCAGCAAATTATCTTAAGTGCCTATACACAAATGTAAGAAGCATGGGAAACAAGCAGGGAGAACTGGAAGTTCTGACACAGTCAAGGAATTATGATGTGATTGGAATAACAGAGACTTGGTGGGATAAATCACATGACTGGAATATATCATGGATGGATATAAACTGTTAAGGAAGACAGTCAGGGCAGAAAAGGTGGGGGAGTTGCATTGTATGTAAGAGAGCCGCATGACTGCTCAGAGCTCCGGTATGAAACTGCAGAAAAACCTGAGTCTGTGGATTAAGTTTAGAAGTGTCAGCAACAAGGGTGATGTCGTAGTGGGAGTCTACTATAGACCATCAGACCAGGGGGATGAAGCGGACGAAGCTTTCTTCCGGCAACCAGCAGAAGTTACTCCATCGCAAGTTACTCCTGGTTCTCATGGGAGACTTTAATCACCCTGATATCTGCTGGGAGAGCAATACAGCGGTGCACAGACAATCCAGGAAGTTTTTGGAAAGCATAGGGGATCATTTCCTTATACAAGTGATGGAGGAACCAACTAGGGGCAGAGCTCTTCTTGATCTGCTGTTCACAAACAGGGAAGAATTAGTAAGGGAAGCAAAAGTGGATGGAAACCTGGGAGGCAGTGACCATGAGATGGTTGAGTTCAGGATCCTGACACAAGGAGGAAAGGAGAGCAGCAGAATACAGATCCTGGACTTCAGAAAAGCATACTTTGACTCCCTCAGGGAACTGATGGGCAGGATCCCCTGGGAGACTAACATGAAGGGGAAAGGAGTCCAGGAGAGCTGGCTGTATTTTAAAGATTCCTTACTGAGGTTGCAGGAAAAAAACATCCTAATATGTAGAAAGAATAGTAAATATGGCAGATGACCAGCTTGGCTTAACAGTGAAATCCTTGCTGATCTTAAATGCAAAAATGAAGCTTACAGGAAGTGGAAGCTTGGACAAATGACCAGGGAGGAGTATAAAAATATTGCTCAGGCATGCAGGAGTGAAATCAAGAAGGCCAAATCACTCTTGGAGTTGCAGCTAGCAAGGGATGTTAAGAGTAACAAGAAGGGTTTCTACAGGTATGTTAACAACAAGAAGTCAAGGGAAGTGTGGGCCCCCTACTGAATGAGGGAGGCAACCTAGTGACAGAGGATGTGGAAAAAGCTAATGTACTCAATGATTTTTTTGTCTCTGTCTTCACAAACAAGGTCAGCTCCCAGACTGCTGCACTGGGCGGCACAGCATGGGGAGAAGGTGACCAGCCCTTTGTGGAGAAAGAAGTCGTTCGGGACTATTCAGAAAAACTGGACGAGCACAAGTCCATGGGGCCAGATGCGCTGCAGCCAAGGGTGCTAAAAGAGTGGGCGGATGTGATTGCAGAGCCACTGGCCATTATCTTTGAAAACTCATGGCAATCGGGGGAGGTCCCGAATGACTGGAAAAAGGCTAATATAGTGCCCATCTTTAAAAAAGGGAAGAAGGAGGATCCGGGGAACTACAGGCCAGTCAGCCTCACCTCAGTCCCTGGAAAAATCATGGAGCAGGTCCTCAAGGAATCAATTCTGAAGCACTTAGAGGAGAGGAAAGTGATCAGGAACAGTCAGCATGGATTCATCAAGAGCAAGTCATGCCTGACTAACCTAATTGCCTTCTTTGAGGAGATAACTGGATCTGTGGATGAGAGGAAGGCAGTGGATGTGTTATTCCTTGACTTTAGCAAAGCTTTTGATATGGTCTCCCACAGTATTCTTGCTGGCAAGTTAAAGAAGTATGGGGTGGATGAATGGACTATAAGGTGGATAGAAAGCTGGTTAGATCGTCGGGCTCAACGGGTAGTGATCAACAGCTCCATGTCTAGTTGGCAGCCAGTTTCAAGCGGAGTGCCCCAAGGGTCAGTCCTGGGGCCAGTTTTGTTCAATATCTTCATTAATGATCTGGAGGATGGCGTGGACTGCACCCTCAGCAAGTTTGCAGATGACACTAAACTGGGAGAAATGGTAGATTCACGGAAGGGTAAGAATAGGATACAGAGGGACCTAGACAAATTAGAGAATTGGGCCAAAAGAAATCTGGTGAGGTTCAACAAGGACAAGTGCAGAGTCCTGCACTTAGGACGGAAGAATTCCATTCACTCTTACAGACTAGGGACTAAATGGCTAGGAAGCAGTTCTGCAGAAAAGGACCTAGGAGTTACAATGGACGAGAAGCTGGATATGAGTTAGTGTGTCCTTGTTGCCAAGAAGGCTAACGACATTTTGGGCTGTATAAGCAGGGGCATTGCCAGCAGATGGAGGGACGTGATCATTCCCCTCTATTCGACATTGGTGAGGCCTCATCTGGAGTCCTGTGTCCAGTTTTGGGCCCCACACTACAAGAAGGATGTGGAAAAATTGGAAAGAATCCAGCGGAGGGAAACAAAAATGATTAAGGGGCTGGATCACATGACTTATGAGGAGAGGCTGAGGAAACTGGGATTGTTTAGTCTGCAGAATAGAACAATGAGGGGAGATTTGATAGCTGCTTTCAACTACCTGAAAGGGGGTTCCAAAGAGGATGGATCTAGACTGTTCTCAGTGGTACCTGATGTCAGAACAAGGAGTAATGGTCTCAAGTTGCATTGGGGAAAGTTTAGGTTGGATATTAGGAAAAACTTTTTCACTAGGACGGTGGTGAAGCACTGCAATGGGTTACGTAGGGAGGTGGTGGAATCTCCTTCCTTAGAGGTTTTTAAGGTCAGGCTTGAGAAGGCCCTGGCTGGGATGATTTAGTTGGGAATTGGTCCTGCTTTGAGCAGGGGGTTGGACTAGATGACCTCCCTTCCAACCCTGATATTCTATGATTCTATGAACCTATGGATGCTGCAGGGAAACAAATCATCCCAGCCTGCCAGTGGATTTCCCTGATGGGCCATGTGCCAAAGGTTGCCAATCCCTGGGCTATACCATTAATGAAATAATACACAACAGTTGTAACCACCTTTGTACCAGTGCTTGATTATATCCTCACTTTGGTGATAAGATTAATAGTATTACTTCATATGTGAAACTCTGTGCAACTGCCAGTCACACAGGCTTTATGACTTTATATCACGGTTCACCTTACATGCTTATATTTCACATCGGCTTCTCAATATACTATTTGAATGTCTCAGCTTCTTTAATGCAAAATTAATACTTTTTTACATATACCTTTCTTAAAGATCAGTTATCTATAATAAATATTAATGATCACATTTCTATGTAAAAGACTGCTTGGTCTAAACTATTTGCAATAATTTATAGTCAGGTTGCCTAGGCAACGAAACTTTCTCAGACTGAAAGTTTCTATTACACAATGCCTTTAGAAAGCTTTAATTTTCTGACATAGTTTCTTAAATCATAACAGCTTTTAGATTTTATCTAGTAAATAACATTATATCTAAGGACATAGTATCAAATATCTTTGCTTGATTAGCTGTATCTCTATTACAGATGTTTTTAGCATAAAGCATATAAAATAAAAGAGGAAGATAAAAGAGGAAGCTACTTCACAACTTAGCAAGAGTTTGTGGTTAAGTCTACCTACAGGTGACTATCTTGAGCCAAAGTTCTGAAAATACTGACATACTGGCAACATAATTATAAAGATTTGATATAGAATATGGTGATAGTTCAGAATAAGAACACTAAAAACATATCTGTAATTAGAATTAAGCCAATAATACTTTGTTAAATGTTACCTTTTTCTGTTAGCAGAAGGTGGTTATTCAGCTGATTAGTTGTTTGAAATTATTTGTAAATTCCACCATTCTTTCCCCAGTATAAATTGTATAACTCTAGACAGTTTGTTTCAGATAACTGGTCTTCAAAGTTGGAAATCTACCATGTGTTGATTTAACATCCATGGTATTATTAAGTATTCCTAATATCCATGGTATTGTTTCTGTCCCAGACTGATTTCTTTAACAAATACAGTCTAAAATCTCAAATATTACAATCAGATATACAGGCTGAAATTCTCTTCCAGCAAGTTCATTTAGGATCTGCTGTGTATGAGAGTTATTGCTAGTAAAGCAAACATGAAGGGGCATGAACAAAGTCAAATAGAGATTCATTTTCAAATTGAAATGAATATTTCGCACATTGTTTCCTCATTTGCTCTGCTCTGCTGATGTTCTGAGTCCTGGATCCAGGACAGTATCCACTATCTCTAGGCTTGTTTTTAAAATATGGTTAAAATTTAGATATGTGTGTATAGATGTGCATGCATGTGACAATCTGCATTTGTATGTACCTCTAATATTGTTATTGTTATTGTATATTGTAAAGCTAAGCCAATAAGCAGTTTTGCAAAGGAATGATGTTTTAAAATAAGTAGGAAAATCTCTTCTTCTGCACAAGGTTATCCTTGTTTTGATATTTGTGTGTCAGGGTCCTCTAAAAATATGGCTTATAAGAGTCATGTGCAGTGAATTTTTGGAAGTCTCTTTTGCAGATGAATTGCAAATGACGCAAACAAAGGCTTTTGGTTCTCTGATTAATGATTCTTTTGACATATAAACTTTGTTTCCTATTTCAAAATGTGTTTTGCTTTATTTATCTTTAAAATGAGAACTGTTAGGTCCTCGCTTCCCTTTCTCAGCTGGGTGGTGGTACTAGAGATATTACTTGAGCTGCACCTCTCTCCCTTCTCCTAGATGAGAGTGGGACGGATAGTGATTCTTTGACTATGAAATAGTTGTAAAGAAAGCTGTATATGTTTGTCTGGGTCAGGAGCTGCTAAAGTAGCAACTGCCTTTTTGTTAATTATTTTTTCATATTACGTTTCAGGCACAGAAATTAGGACCTTACAATGAGCAGAGCTTGCCCAGGAGGAATCAATGGGACTGTTTGCTTAAGCAATCATTAGACCTAATCAAAAATTGGAAATTGCTTCAAACCTTTGAATCTGGACAAAATAAAAAAAATCAAAACTTTTCACAGAACAAAAATATCTATAAAGTGTGATTTTTTAGAAGTGTTTCCACTTCATTTCAACCTTTTTTAGTTGAAATGAAACTTTCTGATATTCACAAACTGAAGAATTTCTTTTTGGAATCTTTCTATCCACCTGAGCCACCAGAGTGACTCAGGATTTGTAGTTTCAGATCCCTCATGTCCCTTTTCTCCTCTATGGATCCTTCTCCCCAGCCAGGACTATATCTCCCATGATGCACTGCAGTGCCTCCTTTTGGCTGTACCACCACACCATGGCACACAATGGCAACAGGGCCCCCAGGGAAGAATGTGGGTGTGAGGGACCTGGCATTTCCATGAGACACCATAATAGCTCAGGAGGACACCGAGATTAATGTTGACCCAATCTGAAACAAAACATTCAGTGTGAGATTCACAAGGGGGATTTAGATGCCTAACTGCCATAGTAGGCACCTGAGTCCAAGATTTATATTCTCAAAACTGCTGCTCAGCTGCCACCTAATTCTATAGGTGCCTAAATTCCCTAGGCCTCTAAGTTTTCATTGGTAAAGTCCCCTAAAGTTTCTGCTGGTGATCATTCCCACAGCCACCTCAGTCCCAGCACAAGTGAACAGCATAGCAATTTAACTCATGCCTAAGCCCGAGGGGGATTTACAAAGTTTCCCTCTCCTATCTGACCCTGATCTAGTAGATGGATCAGGGATTTGAACCAAGGTCTGCCCTCCTAGGTGGGTGCCCTACCCACACAAATGAGCTATAGAGTCAGTTTCTTTCTCAGCAGTCCAATAACTATTTAAGTATTTTATACAAAGTTGAACAGGTTCAACAGGAGAGATTAAGAGAGGGCCACCTCAGAATACACTATAGCTCAGTGATTAGAGCACTCACCAAGGAGGTGAGGGAGAACCACATCAGGCTGAGGAGGAAACTGAACTCAGGTCTCCCACATCCTGGGTGAATGCTCCAACTACTAGGCTAAAGGTTAAAAGGGGGGAGGTCATGGTTCTCTTCCTCTGTTTCTCTTGAAAAAGAGATGACCTGACCTTACATGCCTAATTCTGGGAGTGGGTTTCCACATGTGGAGGAAGGTGCCTCCCTTCGGCCCAGATTTAAGTGCTTAAATACTTTTGAAAGGTGGAGTTTAGGCCACACTCCTCTCCTTGGCATTTCCTAAGGATAGTTTAGGTGGCTCCCTGATCATCATTCTGGCTTTTGTGAATCCCATTCTAAGGCACCTAACTCTGTCCATGCATTGTATAGGGAGCCTGGTCATGTAGCTTGGGGCTATGAATTCCACAGGGCAGCAGGGCCCAGGAAAAGTAAGGTGCTGCCATATTCAACCTTGGTGCCTCTTGTGAATTGTGCCCCCCCTTTAGTTACTACATAATTGATTGCTTCCTTCAGAAAACTTTGATTTTGATGAAATCCCATTTTTGATGTGAAAATATTTCATTCAAACTGTTTTGACCAGCCATAGTAACTACTACTCTGTATAAGAAGAGATTAGTAAGATTGGGACTTTTCAGTTTGGAAAAGAGATGTCTAAGGGCGATATGATTGGTGTGGAAAAAGTAAATAAGGAAGTGTTATTTATTCCTTGTAATACAAGAACTAGGTGTCACCAAATGGAATTAATAGGCAGCAGGTTTAAGACAAACACAAGGAAGTCTTTCTTCACCCAACACACAGTCAACCTGTGGAACTCTTTGCCTCAGGATGTTGTGAAGGCCAAGACTATAACAGGGTTCAAAAAAAGAACTAGGTACATTCATGGAGGCTAGGTCCATCAATGGCTATTAGCCAGGATGGGTGGGGATGGTGTCCGTGGTCTCTGCTTGCTAGAAGCTGGACATAGGCAACAGGGGATGGATTATTTGATGATTACCTGTTCTGTTCATTCCCGGCATTGGTCACTGTCAGAAGACAGGATACTGGGCTAGATGGACCTTTGGTCTGACCCAGTATGACTGTTCTTATGAGTAAAGGCTGTAGGACCTGAACAATGGATCTTTATAATGCAGTGTAGTAATTACAAAATGATTTACATTACATTCCTTTAAGAGAACTTTGCTTTTCATGAGACAGATTTTTTGAGCTCTTCCAGCTCTACTTTTAGATGATCATAATAGAAAGTGTGGGGAAAACTTAATATGCATTTTTTATTTAGTAGTAACTAGCTAGTATTGGGTAAGAAGAAATGCCTAATAAACATAGGTCCATTCTTACTCCCATTGAAACTAGGGGGACTTTCATGATTAGGTATAATAAAGGGATCACGGCCTTTGTGAACTTCAGTCTACACTGGTAACATCAAAAAGGGGCGTTGTGGTAAGGCAGGAAAACAGTGATCGAGTCACATTTAAATAGGCGCCGCAGAGTAACACACAGGAAAAGATAACATGTAATCATTTCCTTGGCAGCTAATAATTTGGGACAATGCACCAACAATACACTGGATCTGTTTTATCTAGTTTATTCAAGAGAATTTTGATTTTAAAATAATACTTTTGGGTTGCAATTTTTATTTCAAAGTCAGTGAGTGTGGGGCAATGGAGGGATGGAGCAACAAAGGTTCTTGCTAAAGGAAAGGGCCAAGATTTTTTAGCCTCTGATATTCCTCACTGCTGTACATGATGTAGATTTTCCTGCTCGTTATAAGTTTTAAAACTGCATTGTCAGATGGTGAACTTCTGGCCTTTAAACTTAGCAATTTAGGATAAGGTGACCAAGTTCACTTGAATGATGCAATCAGTTTCAGAGCTACCTGAGGATTGCCATGGTAACACAGTAATAAATGTGAGAATTTAACTTAGACAAATTTCACACAGGTTTCTAAGGGAACTGCTGTACAGTGGGCATTACTAATCCCACTGAAAGCAGCATCCATGACTGCTTGTCCATGGAAACGATGCAGGACTCCCACTAAAATACATCACAGAAGATGATAACTGTTTAGATGGGATGCTATGACCTTGGTAGCAGACACATAATAAGCCATCGGGGTGTAGCCTTTCACAATTAACCCCATTCCAGGAGATCTCACTTAACTGTTCTATATCAGGCTCATAATTCTTATTTATGGCTTTTGGACTCATGGGTATTAAACATGGTCATATTGAATATACTTAGTGCTTCTATTATTAACACAAGGGTTGAGTGCTTACTTAGCTAAATAGAGAATTTTAAAAGGTCTTTGTGGCCTAAAACTCCATGCAGCTAAAGAACAGAGCTGGTTTGTCAAGAGAGACAAGTCTGGTATAGGAAGTTGTGACATGCAGGAGACAGAAAGCTAATTTATATAATGTTTTTATGCTTGGGCAGTTCTGAAAAGCAAGCCCAGGAAGGATACTGACAGGGGGCTGTTAAAGACCATCACATCAAACTAGAGAAGAGGGTCAATTACTCCCTAAGCATCTGTCTGTAATGTGGGGAAAGATAATTTGCATTATTATGGGGGACTTCATTTAGGGAGATACATGCTGGAGGTTTCATGCATCCAGTAGCAATCATCATTTGAGTCTAAAAATTATAGATGATTTTTACCACAAAATAATTATTGCAACCAGTGTTCCCTCTAATTTTTCCCACCCATGTGCAGAATGAATTTTGTTATGTGCACCAATATGAAGGTGATGCGTGACACATCACCTTCATATCGGTGTACATAACAAAATTCATGTGGTGGGGGTAGGGCCAAGGGGTACGGAGTGTGGGAGGGGGCTCAGAGCTGGTGCAGAGGGTTGGGGTACAGGGTGTGAGGACTCCAGCTGAGAGTGCAGGCTCTGGGATGGGACCAGGGATGAGTGGCTCAGGGCTAGGGCAGAGGGTTGGGGTTGGAGTAGGGAGGGGGAGGTCTCCAGCTGGGGATGTGGGCTCTGGGGTGGGGCCAGGGATGAGGGGTGTGGAATGCAAGAGGGTGCGGGAGGGCTATGGCAGGGTAAGAGGACTCCCCCCAGCTCTCTCTCTCTGCAGCAGCACCTAGGCTGGGGAGGAAAGGCACCTCTCCCCTCCCCAGCAGCTCTGTGGGTGGGGCCACAAGATAGGTGCCCCTCCCTCATTTCCCGCAGATCTGTGCCAGGGCTGGGTTTGGGGAGAGGCACCACAGGTCCAGGTTGGGGCTGGGTTCAGAGAGGAGCGACAGGTTTGGGCTGGGCCACCCCAGCTTCAGATGGGGCCGGGCTACGCTGCACTGCCCCGGCTGGGTTCAGGCCAGGCCAGTGCAGCTGGGTCCAGGCTGGGCCGGCCGGGTTTGGGGTCAGGCCATGGCAGGTTGCGG